>NC_055992.1:143132576-144461308 GCF_018446385.1 Zingiber officinale
AAAAAAAACAGAAAGAACTAGAATTTCAGACAGATCTAGTGGCAGATACCACAGCAGCTATACAGCAGATCCGCCAGAGGATAGAGACAGCTCAAAGTCGCCAGAAAAGCTATGCTGATACACGGCGCAGACCTTTAGAGTTTTCAGTTGGGGATTCAGTGTTCCTCAGAGTAGCTCCCATGAAGGGAGTAATGCGTTTTGGGAAGAAGAGCAAGCTAAGTCCCAGATATGTGGGACCATACCTCATCAGCAGAAGAGTGGTCAAGGTAGCATATGAGCTAGAGCTACCCCATGAAATGTCAGCTGTCCGTAATGTATTTCATGTCTCTATGCTGAAGAAGCATACTCTGGATGCCACCCAGGTGATTGAGCCTCAGTCGGTACAGATCCGCGAAGACCTCAGCTATGACAGTCGACCTATTCAGATAATAGACCGAGCAGTTAAGAAATTGTGGAATAAGGAAGTACCATTAGTCAAAGTTATTTAGCACAGTCACACAGCAGAAGAGGCAACATGGGAGACAGAAGTCAGTATGAGAAAGAAGTACCCAGAGTTATTCTAAGTTCGAGGACAAACTTTTTATAAGGTATGGGGGATTGTAACACCCGAAAATTCTCAAAATAATTATTAGAAATATCCTAGTATTTTTCTGGAATTTTAGGATATTTTTACAGAATTTTTGGAGTAGCGGAAGTAGCAAAAATAAATAGAAAACGAAAACGGCCTAAGCGGGAATTGAACCCGAGACCTATGGTTTACGGATAATTCTAGTAACCAGTTGAACTCAGCAGGGCCGTGCTGAAAGGAAAGGGAAACAATTTTATTTGAGTTGGAGTTGGGCCGGAATTATCACTTAATATAAATAGGAAATAATTAAGTGAAGAGTTATTTTCTTTGATCGTAGCTTTTCCCCACCTCAACCTAATTCCGTCGCCCACTTCTCCTCTCCCTCTCTCGGCGCCAACCACAAGAACAAGCAAGGGTTCAGTTCCAAGGGCAATTCCGGCGACGGCTCCGACACAAGGACGCTCCCCTCCGCGAGAGGAACGTGTTGGCGCAAGAAGACTATCGAAAGGATCGTCTTCTCCGGAAACCTAGCGACTAGAACCGTAAGGAAACTAGCGTACGAGGTAAGAAACCCCTCACCTGCAGTATAAGTAGCTTCCGTGTGGATTTTATGTTTTAGTTTAGCAGTACATAGACTTTCAACACAAGGGATGTGAATTAGCGCACACCAAGTGTTCGATTAAATTGTTTATCGCAGTAAAATGCAACTTAGGCATTTTAGTAGCTTAGATAAATGCAATAGAAGCATTTTTACAGATTATTTATCTTTGCTTCAGCTTTTACAGGACTAGATGTCCAATGGGTGGGCTCCCATAGTCGCCTTTAGGTTCAGATAACCTAGCTCTAGGTTCAGATAACCTAGCTTTAGGTTCAGATAACCTAGAAAGAGCAAGGCAAGCAATAAATAGTTATATTCAGTATTTTACTTTTCAGTGGCACTGTACAGGATTAGATATCCATTGGGTTGGGCTCCCATAGTCGGTCCCTAGGTTTAGATAACCTAGTAAACCCTACTAAATTCGGGACTTGCAAACCCGGGTCTAGTTAGGGACGCGCACATTTGCCGGGCCCAAACAGCAGCATGTATATGTATTTTCATCTATTATGTATGTAGTTTTAAACTCTCACAAAACAGTTAGGTGAGATAAGTATAGCTTAAGCATTTGCTAGAATTAGCTCAGTTTATGCTCCAGTTCAGCTCATTTCTTTTATGATTATGTATGATAACATTATGCTCAGCTTTTGGTTACATATGCTATAGATGATAGTATGCCATGTTTAGCTCTTGATTTCCATGTAATGTTTGATAGCATGTCATGTTTTAGTTTAATCAGTACATATTTCAAAGGGCATGTTTTAAAAGCATAAATGCATCGTATGCACTATTTTTGTGAGGTAGATGGTTTCTTACTAAGCGAAAGCTTATAGATACTTTCTTTTCCTTATACTGCAGATAAAGGTAAAGGGAAGATGGACTAGAGGAAGCTGGGGGTCAATGCAGAGATGGTGTGTGTGGCAGAGACTTGGAATGAAGATCCTTAGGGAGTTTAGCAAATTAAGAACTTAGTTCCTTTTTCTTAAGACACTTTTATGCATTTCTAGTAGTTTAAATGCTATGAATTAATGAACCTTGCACTATGGCATGTTGGAATGTTAGTTAGTAGATATTAAAATGTTTTCCATGCATTGTATAATTGTTGTGTGAGATTTTGGCACGAACTAGTGCTGAAATCAGAGGTTCATGTCAAGAAGCTATGAGTAAGCAAATGGGAGAAGTCTCGCTAAGAGGTGAGGAGGAAGCGCTCTACACCAATAAAAGTAAGGGCAACTTCAAGAGGCACACTGGTGATGGATCTAAAAATAATGGTGACAAAGTGAAGAGTTATCAAGGAAATGGAGTCCATCGTCCAAGGAGAGCCCTAAAGAATCACGTCAATAATAGAAAGTTTATTGGCGAGTGTTACAACTGTGGGAAGATGGGCCACATGATAAAAGATTGTTGGGCCAAGAAAAAATTTGTTCAAAGTAATACTGCTACCTCCAATTCTAAGGAGAATAGCAAAGATGACTGGGATGCCGAAGCGTTATTCGCTGCAGAGGAAAATGAAGTAGCTTTCACAACAATACAGACAAGATTAATTACAAAAATGATTGGATCATAGATTCAGGCTGCTTAAATCACATGACGGGTGACAAAGAAAAATTACAAAACTTGTCCGAATACAAGGGAGCTCATATGGTGGTGGCAGCCAACAACTCAAGGTTGCCAATAGTTCACATTGGTAAGACAATAATTACGCCCCGATATAATTCTAACCAGGTGTCACTTCAAGATGTCTATCATGTCCCAGGAATGAAGAAAAATTTATCATCTGTGACTCAACTAACATCATCAGGTCATTATGTTTTGTTTGATCCTCAAGATGTAAAGGTATATCAAAATCTCAAAATATCAAAAACACCGACAATGGAGGGGCAACGACTAGAGTTGGTCTACGTGATGTCAGCAGAGTCTGCATATAAAGGCAAGACAAGGAAAAGTGAAACATCATATATATGGCATATGAGGTTAGATCATGTTAACTATTCCAAGTTAAACATGATGATGAAGAAGTCGATGCTTAAGGGGCTTCCTCAACTAGACATATGTGTTAGGATCGACGGTCGAGGCTAGAGAGGGGGGTGTGAATAGTCGATCCCAAATTCGCGTTTCTTCCTACAATTTTAATTAGCGCAGCGAAAATACAATGTAGAAATGAAACAAAGAATAGCAAACCTTAAACTCGACGATGTAACGAGGTTCGGAGATGAAACTCCTACTCCTCGGCGTGTCCGTAAGGTGGACGAAGCCTATCAATACGTCGGTGGATGAGACCCCGGAAAACCGGCTAATAGAAACTCCTTCTGGGTGGAGAAACCTCGCCACAAACTTCTTGCAACAGCAAGATAGGAGTACAAAGATACAGCACAATACAAAGGCAGTAAGAATGTAAAAACACAGCTTGCCTTCTCGTCGACTGGATGAAGCAGCAACTTCACGAAACACCTACAACAGCAGGAACCAGCCGAAGGAAGCTTCCACGAAGCTTTAGGAAAATGAGAGCTCAGCAAAGCTCTGATTGCAGTAAGATCAGAAAGAAAAGAGAGGTAGCACCTCACCGAACCCTTCCCTGTAGAAACCTTCTTATATGAACCTGCGAAGAAGACAAAGAAGACACAGAGAGAAATCTAGCCGTTGTGTCTCAACGGCTAGACCTGGACCGATCAGGCTCCACCCTGATCGGTCCAGACCTTCTCTGATCGATCTTGGGGACCGATCAGGACCTATGCTGATCGGTCCCCAGACCGATCAGCATGCTTCACAGAGAGTTGCCGAACTCTCTGATCGGTCTGTGGACCGATCAGGACTCAGGTGGATCGGTCCACAGACCGATCCCCCTATTTCTTCTCCCGATCTTCTTCACTTCTGTATGATTACTGATCGGTCACCAGACCGATCAGGTAATTCACAGAAACACACTGTTTGATTACTGATCGGTCACCAGACCGATCAGTCAACCAGCGTATCACTGGATCGGTCACCAGACCGATCCAGGTTTAGAGCTCCCAGCCCTAAACCCTACCTGGTCCTGAGAACGAGCTACCGAGCCCTCTCTGAACTAGTCCGGAGAACGAGCTACCGAGCCCTCTCCGACTCCATCCGGTCCAGAGAACGAGCTACCGAGCCCTCTCTGACCACAGTTCGGAGAACGAACTCCCAAGCCCTCTCCGACTTCCCATGTCCGGTCCAGAGAACGAGCTACCGAGCCCTCTCTGACCTAGTCTGGAGAACGAGCTACCGAGCCCTCTCCGACTTCATCCGGTCCAGAGAACGAGCTACCGAGCCCTCTCTGACTTCCCATGCCAAGCTTCCATACTTGGACTTCTCCCGTGCCAAGCTGCCTGCTTGTACTTTTCCGTGCCAAGTCTCCATACTTGGACTTTTCCCGTGCCAAGCTCTCTGCTTGGACTTTTCCGTGCCAAGTCTCCATACTTGGACTTTTCCTGTGCCAAGTCTCCATACTTGGACTTTACCGTGCCAAGTCTCCATGCTTGGACTTTTCCGAATCAAGTCAACTCAAGTCGGGTCAACTAGGTCAACCTTGACCGAAGGTTGCACCCACAATTTCCCAAGTTTGTATTCTTGTCAAACATTAAGATACAACTTTTCTATTCTCGTCAAACATCAAAATACAACTCGAGTCAGGTCAACTCGAGTCGGGTCAACCAGGTCAACCTTGACCTAAGGTTGCACCAACAATCTCCCTCTTTTTGATGTTTGACAAAAACCATAATCAAGTTAGGTTAACTCGATAACCTAACTTAGGTTTTCCAATAGTTCTCCAATGTTCTTTCTTGAACATTCTCCCCAAACTCCAATGTTCTTCCTTGAACATTTTCTAAACATTCTAAGGTTGCACCAACAATCTCCCCCTTTTTGATGTTTGACAAAAATCATAATCAAGTTAGGTTAACCCGATAACCTAACTTAGGTTTTCCAATAGTTCTCCAATGTTCTTTCTTGAACATTCTCCCCAAACTCCAATGTTCTTCCTTGAATATTTTCTAAACATTCTCCCCC
Source organism: Zingiber officinale (assembly GCF_018446385.1). Taxonomy (NCBI): domain Eukaryota; kingdom Viridiplantae; phylum Streptophyta; class Magnoliopsida; order Zingiberales; family Zingiberaceae; genus Zingiber; species Zingiber officinale. The sequence goes on from NC_055992.1 coordinate 143,137,766, forward strand.
TTTTTGACACACATCAAAAAGAGTGAATCAAGGTCAAGAGTTTCTTCCTAATAAAAGTCTCATACCTTTCATTGAACCCCTTAATTCCCCCCTTGATACTAAACACAACAATCAACATAGTGATAATCCCATATCACTCATCCTCAGAAATCGAGTAAAAACTCCCTCTAAAAGTCAACTCTCGCTTGACCAATAGGTAAAACTCCCCCTAAAGGTCAACTCCCCCTTGACCATTGCACCAACAATGTCTTGGAGAGTTTTAACCCTTTAGAAATCACCAATCTAATTAGCTAAAATTTCAGACAGCAAATTTCAGAAATTTCAGACAGAATTTGGCACGCCCGATCGGTCACCAGACCGATCAGGAGCTCCCTGGATCGGTCCAGTGACCGATCCAGCATCCCCTGGACCGATCAGGGAACCTCCTGATCGGTCACACATGTCTGATTTCTTATTTCTGAATTTCTTCCTCCCGAAATTCAGAAACCCATACAAAATTACAGAAAATTCTAAAAATTATAAAATTTTAAGGATACATTCCTCATAACATATATTATCATGGAAAAATAGTTTTCTATGAAAATAACATCCATTTTTAAATCTTGATACAAAGTTCGAAAAACTTTGAAATAGTTCAAGGTTAATCCATCTTTGTATCAACTTGCTCAATGATGAATGCTATCACTAGAAAAGCTTCATCAAAGTTTTTCAAATCAATTTTGAAATGATGTTAAACCATTCAATTTAGGACCACAATCTTTAAACCATTCAACTTAGGGCTAAATGTACATGACTTGTACACAAGCTTTCCCTATGATCCTCCATTTTGAATTAGGCTCATCTAGGTACAAGAACTATGCACTTTGATCCTAACTCATGATCCTAATATCTCACACACATCTAAGGTGTATCAAACACATCTAAGGTGTATCAAACACATCCAAGTCAATTTTGATGTGAGATATGGTTTAGGTCATCTTAATCTAAGTTCTCATGCATTTTCTAAATAACAATTTGATTTCTATGTCAAATTATGTTTTTGTCCTTAAATCAAATTAATTGATTATAAATGCAAAAGATGATGACATGGCATATAATGATATCATAAGTAAATACATGTGCCAATGTCATGATGTCATGGCATAAAGTATGAAACTTAAATAAGGCATGACATATAGCTAACCTAAATATTATCATGACATTTCAAATGAAAATAAATTAAATATGATGTCATGACATGACATATGGCAAACAATACATGGCAAATAATATATAAAGGTATAGAAAATACCTAATTCTAGCCTTAGTTGCCATTTTTGATAATTTTGATCATTTTACCATAAATTCCATATTCCTAAGTGTAATAGACCTAAAATCATATACTAAAGATTTTTAGATCACTATGTGCCAATTAGATTGGCCCTAGAGAATTCCTCAAATGTGGTTGGCACATCCTAATCACCTTAGGAATAATTTTTAATTTCATTTTCAAGGCTTGGTTATACCTTGAAACTTCCTAAAATGCCACCTTTTGCCATGATTAGGTTAACTACCTATCCAATTAAGGTTGGCACACCCTAACCCATCTAGCGTGATGGAATCACGCTCCTAGGAACCCAAAACCTATTTGAGCTCATTGGGTTCACTAAATATTCACTAGGGATGACTTCCCTAGCAACCCTCCTAATGACTCTCCTAGGCTTTAAAGCCTTGGTCATTTGGGACTCATCAAGATCAACTCTAGGGGTGACTCCCCTTGTGACCTTGGTGATGGTCTTCCTAGCCCTAGGTCTTGTTCCATAATCGAATGGAACATTATGATAAGTGGGCTTGACCACTTGAGACTTAGGTTTGTGACTCAAACCTCTCATGTCCTTGGGCTTTTGTTTTTGACCCTTAGACCCTAGAGTTGACTTCTCCAAATTCTTAAGAGTCTTTTCTAAGGTGTCAAGTCTTGACCTCAAGACTTGATTTTCCTTCTCTAATACCTCAAGTTTTAATTTGTCATTTTTCTTTGAGGTATTCCTAGGCATATGTCTAGTTGTTTTGGGATTCCTATCTAGGTTTACCTTAACCTTAGATGAGTTAATTCTAGGGTTGGCATTTCTAGTATTATTCTTACCTAGACTAACATGTTTGGCACCTAAGCACATGTATCGGTTTCTATGGTTATCATGCTTATCATCATTGGCAATTGCAATAAAGCTACTAGCATGTTTCTTATTAGAATTGCAATAACGTGCCTTAAAGGGTATTTTAGGGTTTGCCTTAGCTCCCCCTATAGATGTGCTTGGTCTCTTGTCCTTGTGAGGTTACCTCCCCCTCGGACATTGGCTCCTATAATGTCCCCTTTGCTTGCATTGGAAGCACACCATGTGCTCCTTGCCCTTGCGTATCGGGACTCCGGCTTCCTTGACCTTTGGCGCGGGTGGAGTCTTCCTAATCCTCTTTGGACATTTACTCTTGTAATACCCAAATTCCCTACACTCAAAGCACATTATATGTAATTTACTTGAAAGTAAATTGCTTGAGTTACCTAGGGTTGAGGATGGTTGTATGCTTTCTTCTTCATCCCTTCCGGAAGTAGAGGCTTCTTCTTCTTGCTCCAATCTTGAAGAAGAACTCTCCTCCTCCTCTTCCTTAGATGTTGAGTAGCCCTCAACTTCTAATTCCTTTCCTCCATGATGCGAGCTACTTGGCTCATTTGACACCTCTTCATGACTTGAAGTGGAGCTCTCCTCATGGAACTTAGCCAAGTTGTTCCACAACTCCTTGGCATCGTTGTATCCACCTATCTTACACAAGATATCATTAGGTAATGAAGATTCAAGGATTTTCGTTACCTCGTCGTTGATTGTGGATTGGTGGATTTGTTCCTTCGCCCACTTCTTCTTCTCGAGAGATTCTCCCTTTTTATCCACCGGAGGAGTAAAACCTACAAGTACACAATCCCAATTCACTAGGTTAGTCATAAGAAAATACTTCATTCTTACCTTCTAATACGCGAAGTTGTCGCGATCGTAGAAGGGTGGAATCGTGATGTCTTCTCCAAGTAGATCCATTCTCTAGCTTGTGCTCCCCCGGGTGTTAGTCCGACGAAGAGCAACCTTGCTATGATACCACTTGTTAGGATCGACGGTCGAGGCTAGAGAGGGGGGGTGTGAATAGCCGACCCCAAATTCGCGTTTCTTCCTACAATTTTAATTAGCGCAGCGGAAATACAATGTAGAAATGAAACAAAGAATAGCAAACCTTAAACTCGACGATGTAACGAGGTTCGGAGATGAAACTCCTACTCCTCGGCGTGTCCGTAAGGTGGACGAAGCCTATCAATCCGTCGGTGGATGAGACCCCGGAAAACCGGCTAATAGAAACTCCTTCTGGGTGGAGAAACCTCGCCACAAACTTCTTGCAACAGCAAGATAGGAGTACAAAGATACAGCACAATACAAAGACAGTAAGAATGTAAAAACACAGCTTGCCTTCTCGTCGACTGGATGAAGCAGCAACTTCACGAAACACCTACAACAGCAGGAACCAGCCGAAGGAAACTTCCACGAAGCTTCAGGAAAATGAGAGCTCAGCAAAGCTCTGATTGCAGTAAGATCAGAAAGAAAAGAGAGGCAGCACCTCACCGAACCCTTCCCTGTAGAAACCTTCTTATATGAACCTGCGAAGAAGACAAAGAAGACACAGAGAGAAATCTAGCCGTTGTGTCTCAACGGCTAGACCTGGACCGATCAGACTCCTCCCTGATCGGTCCAGACCTTCTCTGATCGATCTTGGGGACCGATCAGGACCTATGCTGATCGGTCCCCAGACCGATCAGCACGCTTCACAGAGAGTTGCCGAACTCTCTGATCGGTCTGTGGACCGATCAGGACTCAGGTGGATCGGTCCACAGACCGATCCCCCTATTTCTTCTCCCGATCTTCTTCACTTCTGTATGATTACCGATCGGTCACCAGACCGATCAGGTAATTCACAGAAACACACTGTTTGGTTACTGATCGGTCACCAGACCGATCAGTCAACCAGCGTATCACTGGATCGGTCACCAGGTTTAGAGCTCCCAGCCCTAAACCCTACCTGGTCCTGAGAACGAGCTACCGAGCCCTCTCTGACCTAGTCCGGAGAATGAGCTACCGAGCCCTCTCCGACTCCATCCGGTCCAGAGAACGAGCTACCGAGCCCTCTCTGACCACAGTTCGGAGAACGAGCTCCCAAGCCCTCTCCGACTTCCCATGTCCGGTCCAGAGAACGAGCTACCGAGCCCTCTCTGACCTAGTCTGGAGAACGAGCTACCGAGCCCTCTCCGACTTCATCCGGTCCAGAGAACGAGCTACCGAGCCCTCTCTGACTTCCCATGCCAAGCTTCCATACTTGGACTTCTCCCGTACCAAGCTCCCTGCTTGGACTTTTCCGTGCCAAGTCTCCATACTTGGACTTTTCCTGTGCCAAGCTCTCTGCTTGGACTTTTCCGTGCCAAGTCTCCATACTTGGACTTTTCCTGTGCCAAGTCTCCATACTTGGACTTTACCGTGCCAAGTCTCCATGCTTGGACTTTTCCGAATCAAGTCAACTCAAGTCGGGTCAACCTTGACCGAAGGTTGCACCCACAATCTCCCAAGTTTGTATTCTTGTCAAACATCAAGATACAACTTTTCTATTCTCGTCAAACATCAAAATACAACTCGAGTCAGGTCAACTCGAGTCGGGTCAACCAGGTCAACCTTGACCTAAGGTTGCACCAACAATACAAACAGACATGGTATGTACGGGATGTCAATATAGTAAAGCACACCAATTATCATATTGAGAGTCAAAGTTTAAAGTAAAGGAACCATTAGAGTTAGTCCACTCTGATGTATATATTCAGGCCCGTTAAGCAACCATCAATCAGTGGTATGCGGTACATGGTGACATTCATTGATGACTTCTTAAAATATGTCTAGATCTTATTTATGAAAGAAAAATATGATAAAATTTCCAAGTTTAAAGAGTTCAAACAATCAGTCGAAGGAGAATTGGAAATGAAGATATGTTGTCTACGTACAGACAATAGGAAAGAATATAGCTCAAGGGAGTTCTCTTAATACTTAAGAGAAAGTCGAATATACCATAAGTACACATGTGCCAACACACCACAGCAGAATGGTGTAGCGGAAAGAAAGAACAAACATCTTATAGAAATTTATCAAAGTATGCTGCATGACAAGAATGTACCTGAATGATTTTGGGCTGAAGTAATGAGGACTGCAACTTTTGCCATTAACAAACTTCCTCGACCAAGGTTAGAATTCATTTCACCCTTTGAAAAATTATGGAACATAAAACAGACAGTTAGCTATTTTCGAGTATTTGGTTGTGTATGTTATGTATTTATTTCTGATCACTTACGAACCAAGTTCGATAAGAAAGTTATTAGATGTATCTTTGTGGGATACGATAGCCAAAGAAAGGGGCGAAAATGTTGTGATCCAACAAGTGAAAGATGTTACACTTCATGAAATGTAGTGTTCGATGAAGCATCTTCTTGGTGGAACCCAGTTAAGGAGGTGTTGTCAGATTCTAAAGACCTCGAAGACAAATTGCAATAAAATATGAGAGAGCATATTGTTCAACTTCAACCAAGTTCATATGAATCAGCAGATCCAAATGACAATGATATTGAGCGAAGAGTGACTCAGAGTCCTTAGCAAATCGGCATATATCAATAACCAAATGAAGAAAAGAGGCCTAGTGAAATGGAAGAATTAACTCCATAATCTCAACTCCAAAGATCAATAAGAGCACGAAGGCCAAATCTAAAATATGCCAATACAGCCATAGTTAAAGAACCAACAGAGCCTGAGACGTTTGAAGAAGTATCACAAAGTCCTGAGTGGGTGATAGCTATGAAAGAAGAGATTGATGCACTGCAGCAAAATCAAACTTGGGATCTCATACCAAAATCAAGATATGTGAAACCCATTTCTTACAAGTGGGTTTTCAAAATAAAGTACCTTCCAGATGGGTCAATCAAGAGGTACAACTACGATTGGTAGCTTGTGGTTTCTCTCAACAGTATGGATTAGACTATGATGAAACATTTAGTCCAATGGTGAAACTTACAACTGTACGAATCCTACTTGCACTTGAAGCCAACAAAGACCAAAATCTATGGCAGATGGATGTGAAGAATGTCTTTCTTCATGGAGAATTGGATCAGGAAATTTATATGACCCAACCAATACGTCTTCAGAGCCAACATCATCCTGAATATGTGTGTAAACTACGGAAAGCTCTCTACAAATTGAAACAAACACCCAGGGATGAAATGGTAAGATTGCTGAATTTCTAACTCAAAGTGGTTATTTAGTAACATCTGCATATTCTAGCTTATTTATCAAAACAAATAAAGGAAAATTAGCTATTGTGCTAGTATATGTAGATGCCATAGTCATAATAGGTGATGACAAAGCAGAAATTCTTCAAACGAAAGAGAATTTATCAGTTCGATTTCAAATGAAAGAACTTGGACAACTTAAGCACTTTCTTAGTTTAGAGATTGATCGCACACAAAATGAAATATTTCTTTATCAACAAAAACATTCCAAAGACTTGTTGAAAAGGTTTGGAACGCTCAAATGCAAGCCGATCTCGACCTATGGAACTAAATGTCCGAATGTGTGCACATGAAGGGAAAAGCTTAGAAGATGTAACTATGTATCAACAATTGGTAGGTAGTCTCATCTACTTAACCTTAACTCGGCCTGATATTTCTTATGCTATCAGTGTGATAAGTCGGTACATGCTAAATCCAAAGAAGTCTCATTTGGAAGCAGCTTGACGAATACTAAGATATGTAAAGAGTAGAATTGATTATAATCTTTTGTACAAAAGAAATGAAGACTACAAGTTAGTTGGCTACTGTGATGCTGACTATGCGGGAGATTGTGACACCACAAGATCAACAACTAGTTATGTATTCAAACTTGGTTCTAGAACGATCTCGTGGTGCAGCAAGAGACAATCAACTGTATCATTGTCAACTACTGAAGCTAAGTATCGAGCAACAACAATGGCAGCTCAAGAGAGCACATGATTAATACAACTAATGAATAATCTACATCAACCAGTAGATTATGCAGTTCCAGAATATTGTGACAATCAATCAGCAATTCGTTTGGTGAAAAATCCGATCTTTCATGCAAGAACTAAGCATGTTGAAATGCACTATCATTTTATTAGAGAAAAAATTTTACAAGGAGAAATTAAGATGAGACAAATCAGTACAGATGATCATGTTACAGGCGTGTTCACAAAAGACTTGAGCGCCAACAAATTCAAGATGTGCTGTATCAACTCAACACAGTACAAAGAGTTGGTGTTGAGAGAGAGTGTTGAAGATTAATACCAACCCCGTTAACGGATAAGAATAAAAATATATGGATGAGAGTAATTTTCTCATTCAATGGATAAAATTTAGTAGATAGAAATTAGAATATGTGGTTGAGAGTAATTCTATCATTCAATGGATAGAATTTAACAGATAGAAATTAAAATGTATGATTGGAAGTATTTCTCTCATCGAATGGATAGGAATAAAATTTTTTTGTGGATAGAACTATATATGTATCTTGCTTGGTAAATATTATAAATACTCCCCCTGTATTCATATTTCAATTCCTCTTATTTTTTATTTAAATATTTTCTTTCACCCTAAAAAAGAAATTCATATTCAAATTATTGGATAGATAAGGCAGGTCTGCGTGATGAACGGGTAAGTTTGCCTCAAGTCAGATGTGCAGAGCAAGTAAGATGATTTAATAAATAAATTTAAATATTGAGAATAGTGCTTCAGCTGTGGATCCGTGGCGCAATGGTAGCGCGTCTGACTCCAGATCAGAAGGTTGCGTGTTCGATTCACGTCGGGTTCAATCAACTCTTATTTTTTTCATTATTGTTTTTACTGATCATAAACTTTATGCGGACATCGCAGTGGTCAATTTTGACTTTGGCTTTTCACATATGCCGGTACATTTGTTGTGTGAGCAGTTCGAACTCGTCAACCTTCAGTGCTATTTCTGACTTATAGGAATCAACGCCCGGTAAGCATCTCCAGGAGAAGTATTCCGAAGCTGTAAACATCAGCCAGAGGGAAAACTTGACTTCCTGTCCCATATTCTGTAATCAAAATTTTAATGATCATGTGAACTCAAGAACAAGATTAATCATGTTGCTGATAGTTCTTTCCTAATTGTTATTAATGGTTGTTTAGTTTCTTAATGAAATTACTTTGAGCAAAAAGTAATCATGCTACGTATCCAATGGATCCTTTAAATCCAAGGGGAATGGAGGAAGCAATAGACCAGCTGCTACTGTCCCTGTCGAGAAACCTTGCCAACCCAAAGTCACCTACACGAGCCTCCGAAACCGCGTCTATGGAAGAACGAGCCTCCGAAAAATCCAAGTGAATACATCTGGAGGAACACCGTGCCTCCGAAACCGCGGAGGTCGTCAGTGAAGACGTGGAGCGCGGTATGGAAGGCCATGCGGTAGCCATAGTACTTGGTCAAATCGGTGACGTTGGGCAATCGACAGTAGTGGCAGCCCACCAGGCGACGGTTCTCGTAGAACATGCATCGTCGGACGGAGGAATGGTTGCCTGGCGGAGATGAGCACGCAGTCGAACTGCACAATCTCTCTGGACCAGCTGGTGTACGTGTCTGGCTCACCCAAGTACAAATTCAACAAGCTGGAGGGGTCGGCGGTGGCGGCTTCTTGGGCTCGAACCAGGAACGGCGACCAGAGAGACGGTGATGTTATGGCTGGGGAAACGATACTTACGGAAGTTCTCAAATTGCACTGGTGAGGAGTTCATCGCCTGTGGATCAATCAAACAAATTTCACGGGCTGATCTAGCTTCTAGAGCAATAGTAATAATAAGAACCGTGCGTCTTGCTCTGAGGAGGAGACAGAGTAGGGACTCCATATGGTTCCTCCCCACGGAGTCCCTGACGAAGGCCAGCGACTTGTGGCAGAACAACTCCGGGAACTGAGTCAGGTTGCAGATCGTAGCCGTCCGGCTGCCGCCGCCACCACCACCGCATGAACCTGTCGTCCGGCCGCCCGTACTTCGAGCAGTTATGATGCTGTCGTTGGTGTAGTACGACACGTTCGGTTGGGCACCCACTCCCACTTCGATATGTCACACTTGCTCGACTCCTTCCCTGCCATGACTACTGCACCGAGAGTTGGCGGAGAAGGAAGAGGAGGCGGCGTTAGCGCCAACAGCCTCCACGAGAAAAACAGAGGCAATGAGGAAAGGGAAGAGATGGAGTCTGATGACGGTGAGGAAGACAAGTTATTTTAAAAATTAAGATTGATACTTTTTAAATTGTAGATTATATTTTAATTAATAATAATTTTTAATTATTAAGATAAAATAAATTTTATTTTTAAATTTTATGTCACATCCTAACACCTAACAAATAAGATATAATATAAAATTTACAAGTAATAATATATTTAATTTTAATATTATATTTATTGACGTGAATTCACCAACATTATTAATTCCTAATAAAAACCCACAGGCAATAAGAATAATAACAGCTTTATATAGTATTGATCCTGTCCAAGCGATTCTGTGTACGGCTCAGCCGCCAACTCTGCTGTTTATCGACGGCAGGTGTCTCGAGGATAATGATGTTCTGTCTCCTTTGTCCTCTTGCGGGTCTTGTCTGTTCCAGGGCCGAGCGGATAGGCCGCTCGGCAAGCATATTACTCCTGTATTGGTCATATGCTCGGCTGAGACTGCTCCTGCCTGTGTTGCCTTGCGCGCCAGCCGAACGATGAGCCCTCTTGACCCTTGAAATCTCTTCATCTTGAGCATCGGAAATCCGACCCCTAGTCAGGTTGTCCTCCATTCGGTTCGGAGAATTCCCGGCCGATCGGGCTGCAGGGCCCTGTCGGTAGGCCTGCTCCGTCCGGTCGGCCGATCTCCGGGCTGACCGTGTTGCCATCTCACCTCCACGTGCCGTTGACCCTCCGCTGACGAGGATCCCCCGTCCTTACCACCGGATCACATGCCTCCCCTTCAAGTTTAGTCGAAGGAGGCGCCGAGTCCGACTGACTGGACTATGAATCTGGTCAAGCGACATTCACTTCGCCACTTCCGAAAGTGTATTTCCGATCGGCTCTAGAACGCCCCCAAGGCCGATCAGCGAGTTGATGGCTATGCCTTGCAGTTTTGATCTCCCTCCGTAACTTGTTGCGCTACTGTTCCGGGGCGGTCGGCGTAGTCGGGTCTCCTCGGGATTCGTGCCAATCCCCATTAAGTTGCCCACGCGCGGGTAATGGCGTTCATTAAATGCCGCCCAATCGCTGATCGACACCTGGCAAGTCCGCCGTCATTGTACGGCGGGGGCATAATCTTCGATGGAACATGCGTCGGTTCAAATCCGACGGTCCGATGCCTTCGCTTCTTCCGATGACCTGGATCGGACGGCTGTGGTGAACCGAGACCGGGGTTTAAGAAGCGCCGGCACTGAGCCTCCTTCTATCACTCTTGCCTTTGCGTTTTTGGCGATTCCTTCCGCGACCATCCTCCCAGTGTCCGCTTGCCGTGGTGCTCCGACGAACTTCCGTCGCCTCCTTCACGGTCTGTTCCTTGTAAGCCTTCTCCTGTCCTTGCTTTCTCCTGTTTTTTCTTTTCTGGTAGCCTCCATCCCCATTCAATATAGTTTGGATCCTCTGTCCACTCTTTCATTCTCCTTTTATCGTTTCTTCTTTCCTCGCTACCATTCCGTCGATGGCTAGCACTTCGCAACCTTCTGGTTCTTTTCCTGGCCTGTGGTATATGACCATGCTTAGCCGGTTCGACGAAACTGACGCTGGACGTTTCCTCAACGAATTCGAACTGCCTTCTGACCATAAATTAGTTTTAGCTACCTCTTCCGATCGGCCCCATAATCCGCCGACCGACATAGTTTGCTTCTTCCGTGACCAATTTGTGGCCGGTCTGCGCTTCCCTCTACACTCCTTTATCCGGGAAGTTTGCAATTATTTCCTCATCCCGCTCGGCCAACTTGTCCCTAACTCATTTAAGCTGTTGTGCGGCGTAGTAATCCTCTTCAAGCTGCACGGTATTCCCTTAACCTCCAGAATTTTTCATTACTTTTACTACCCAAAATAGTCCGAGTGGGGTACTTTCCTTTTCCAGTCGCGGATCGGCCTCGTCTTCTTCGATAAGATGCCGACCTCGAACAAGCACTGGAAGGAAAATTATTTTTACCTTCGTTTTCCCGAGTTGCCTTCCTTTCGTACCAAGTGGCAAACCACCGTGCCGGACCCGCCTAACCTCGGCAAGTACAAGAACCAGCCGGAATACCTTCATGCGGCTAACCTACTGGCCGGCCAGAGGTTCAATATCAACAAACTGCTTCATGAGGGGGTGTTGTATGTCTTTGGCTTGAACCCGATCCGCACAAAGCTTCCGAGCAGCTTGGGTAAGCACTCTCCTTGTCCTTTTTCCTTTTGGTCTAACTGATTTATTCTTCTGTTATGCAGCTGACATCATGTGGCGATCCAAGGTTGCCGATCGGCTGAAGTTGAAGGCCGCCAAGATTTAGGCGGTGGCTGCCAAAGAGATGGCCGATTGAGGCATCGCGCCGGTCGACTCGCACGAGGGCGAAAGTGAAGAGGCTCCAACTGAGGCCCGAGAGTCTGCCGCTCAAGGCACCGCCACTAGAGCGACCGGGGATGCTATTTCTTCGGCCGGTCAGCAGCCCGCATCAGAGGACGCGGAGCGATCGGCCGGCGATTCCCCACTGATAACTCGCAAACTTCGCCGGACCGCCATTGCGCCCGTTGAGCCGGTGATTGGGCCAGTCGACGCCCTCCCAAAAGCAATCGGCTCGCTGCTTGCCGCGCACGAGACCATTTCTTCTGATCGGACCCCCTCCCAGCTTGACCAGCCAGCACCCTCGACTGGAGCACCACCTGTTAGCTCCGTGCCCCGGGTCCACCTTCGGCTCAAGCGCTCGGACATTACTTCTGCACCGATCGGCGAGTCTTCCAGCCGAGTCGTTTCTACCCAAGCAGATCCGAGCGGCTGCCGAATGATCAAGTTCATCCTCCGTCTCCCCACCGAGGAGTTCCTTTTAGTGGCAGATCAGCCTGCTGCTCCCGAGCACCAAGTCACCATCCGAGGTCCGCTCGCCCAGACGTGGGAAGATGCGAGGGCTCACGTGGCCCTGATGACTCCCGGTCAGCTGGCAGACAACCACATGTAGCAAGCCACCGGGGTATGTTTCTTAACGCGCTATCATGATGACTTTATCAGGTTACTGACGTTATCCATCCGAACGCAGCATTGGGTGGAGAACATTGTGGTCAGCAATCGTCTGGCCGAGCTGGAAGAGGAGTTGAAGAAGCTCCAAATTTCTGGAGCGCCGGCTGAGGGCCCCCGTACGCCACGCTTAAGTCCGAGATGGCCAAAATGGAAAAACTACTAGCAGCTGAGCAGTGCAAATCTTTCGGCTTGGAAACCAGGGTGGCCGGACTTGAAAACCAAGTCAAGTCCCACGACCACCAGATCACTGTGGCCACCAACAGAAAAAATAGGGTCGTTGCTGATCTGGACGTGATGAAGGTGGAGGTTCGAGCGCTGGAGCAGCGCGTCACGGAATTGACCGACTTGCTAGCCGCTGAGAAAGAGAGCCGATCGGCCACTGAAGTTAAATTGCAAGCTGATCTGAAAGATCTTCAGGAATCTCTCGATTCATCCCGAGCGGCATTGAAGGAATATCAGGGCGGAGAGTCCGACCGCTTCGAAGTGATGAGACGGAACTACCTCCGATAGGACGAGTTCGGTAACAAGTTAAGCGATTGGCTCGTCTTGTCCTTCGAGGAGGCTATCCGGGCGACCACTGCATACTTGAAGGCCAAGGGCCATCTTCCAGATGATACCTCCATCCCCCCCCCCCCTGGAGATATGGCCGGCCTGCTGGAATCCGTTCCAGAGTCCATCTTCGAGCCCCTGGAGTGAGGAGAGTTTGTGGTTTTCTTGGTGTTTTTTGTAACTCTTCCGACCGGCTCAAAGGGCCAGACTTTTAATGGATATATCCTGTCCTGTTATTTAACTTATTTAAATTTGTCAATACTTGTGTCCTCCGATCAGAGCATGAGCTACAATCGTTATGTCTCCTCCCTTTCTTTTCGTTAATCGTTTCTCGTGTTTATAACTAAGCCGCTCGTATGGACTCCCCTCACTTATACTGGAATTTTCGTTAAATGTTCGTGAAGTACTTTTGGTAACTTGGCCGCGCGGCCGCTCGGCTCACATGCTGACCCCTTGAGTACCTTCTCGTCGATGTATTCGGACGGAAGTACATTATCACTATTTTATCCCTACGGACAAGGCTTGTCGATTGCTAATGTTGATCGCAGAGCCGGGGCCCGTATGACTTGTCGCGTCTACACCAGAGAGTCTTTCGGCCGGGGGGTTTATAGTCGCCGGTCCGACTCTAGAGTTTAACGTCGCCGCTCGACGGTTTTCAAGCCGGGGGGTTTATAGTCGCCGGTCCGACTCTAGAGTTTAACGTCGCCGCTCGACGGTCTTCAATGGTGAGCTTATAGCTCGAATAATATATTCCCGGCCGAACGACACGGGGTTTTCTCCATCGAGCGTTAGACTCTGATAATATATTCCCGGCCGAACGGCTCGGGGTCTTCGCCATCGAGCATTGGGCTCGGATAATATACTCCCGGCCGAACGACTCGGGGTCTTTGCCATGGCATCACGCTGCTACTCGCTTGGTGCGCCAAAATTGTGCATTTGTTCTTATAGCTTTCATTCCTGCAACCAAGTAATACATCCGAACAGAATATTTCAAAGTATATTACAGCAACGCACCTTTCATCCAGTCCGATAGGGCTGGAGGTGGTTTGCGCTTCACGGCCTCTCTAGCCTTCGTCCATCCTCATCTTCCAAGTAATAAGCTCCCGATCGGAGCTTCTCGATGACTTTGAACAGTCCTGCCCAGGGAGCCTCCAACTTGCCCACGTCCCCGACCGGCTTGACTTTCTTCCACACCAAGTCGCCCACTTGGAATGTTCGAGGAACCACGCGACGGTTGTAGTTCTGCTTCATTCTCTGCCTGTAGGCCATTAGTCGGACGGATGCTTTGGCTCGCTCCTCGTCGATCAAGTCCAATTCCAGCTGCCTCCGCTCGGCGTTATCCTCATCATAGTTCTAGATCCGGGCGGACTCTACGACGACTTCGACTGGGACGACCGCCTCGCCTCCGTATACCAGGTGGAACGGGGTGACTCCCGTCCCCTCCTTAGGGGTCGTGCGGATGGCCCACAAGACTCCCGGCAGCTCGTCCACCCAGCTTCCACCCATGTGGTCGAGCCGAGCCAGAAATATTCAGAGTATCTCCCGGTTGGCTACTTTGGCTTGACCATTGCTTTGGGGATACGCCACAGACGTGAAGTGTTGCTCGATGTCATACCCCTTGCACCATTCCTCGAGCTGACTTTCGACGAACTGTCGCCTATTGTCCGACACGAGCCGACGCGGAATGCCGAACCGACAGATGATGTTTTGCCAGATGAATTTTTTGACCATGTGTTCGGTTATCTTGGCCAATGGCTTAGCCTCCACCCACTTGGAGAAGTAATATACCGCCACCAATAGAAATTTCCTTTGTCCGGTCGCCATAGGGAAGGATCCTACGATGTCCATGCCCCACTGGTCGAACGGGCAAGACACTGTGGACGCTTTCATTTCTTCCGTCGGCCTATGTGAAAAATTGTGGTACTTCTAACAGGAAAGACATGTTGCGACGGTCTGAGCGACGTCCTCGTGTAGCGTTGGTCAGAAGTATCCGGCCAGCAGGATCTTTCTAGCCAAAGACCGGCCACCCGGATGACCTCCGCATGACCCTTGATGTACCTCTTGGAGAATGTACTCGGCGTCATCCGAGCTGACGCACTTCAGCAGAGGTTGGGAGAACGCCTTTTTGTAAAGTTGCTCCCCGATGAGCGTGAACCGGCCGGCTCTCCTTCTTAATAGCTGAGCTTCGTCCCGATCGGAGGGGCGTGGCACCCGAGCGTAGAAACTCCGCGATGGTTGTTCTCCAATCGCTCGAGAATGTGAGGCCGTCCATCCGATCCACGTGTGCTACCAAACATACTTGCTCGATGGGTGGGTGGATGACGACCGACGACATTGAGCTTACGAGTTTAGCTAACTCATCTACCGCATGGTTTTCCGCTCGGGGTATCTTCTGGACTACTACCTCGGTGAAGCCGACCTTGAGTTTCTCAAAGGCCTCCGCGTATAATCTGAGTCTGGCATTGTTTATTTCAAAAGCGCCCATGAGTTGCTGAGCGACAAGCTGTGAATCCGAGTGGATCACGACCCGACTGGCTCCGACATGTCGCGCGGCTTGCAATCCGGCTATGAGGGCTTCGTATTCTGCCTCATTATTTGTTGCCCGATAGCCCAGACGGATGGATAGATGCATCCGCTCTCCCTGAGGCGAAAGTAGTACTATCCCCATTCCGCTCCCGAGCCGAGTGGCTGATTCGTCCACATATATTTTCCATGTAGCTTCGGGCTCGGACTTTTGTACCTCGGTTACGAAATCCGCCAAGGATTGTGCTTTGATCGCCGAGCAGGGTTGGTATTGGATATCAAACTCGCTTAACTCCGTCGTCCACTTGATAAGTCATTCGGATGCTTCGGGGTTCAGGAGTACCCAGGCTAGCGGGCTGTTCGTCATCACAATAATTGTGTGCGCCAGAAAGTAAGGGTGCAACCTCCGGGTTGCTAGAACCAAGGCGAAAGCCAACTTCTCGAGACCGGTGTAGCGAGACTCAGCATCCTTTAAGATATGGCTTAAAAAATACACTGGCTTCTCCTCGCCACTCGGCCTCACTAATGCTGAGCCCACAGCATGCTCAGTTGATGATAAATAAATGCGAAGCGGCTCACCTACGACTGGTTTTGCCAGCACGGGTAAAGAATTCAGGTAAGCCTTTAATTCCTCGAACGCCCGATCGCACTCCTCATCCCATTGAAACTTGGTGGCTTTACAGAGTATCTTAAAAAACGGCAAGTTCCGGTCGGCGGTCTTAGAGATGAACCTTGATAGCGCCGTTATTCGATCGGTGAGACGCTGCACTTCTCGGTGATTTCTGGAAGGCGACATGTCCTGAAAGACCTTTATCTTGTTGGGGTTCGCCTCTATGCCCCGCTCAGTCACAATGTAACCCAAGAAGCGCCCACCTCTTGCCCCGAACAGGCATTTCTGAGGGTTAACTTTGACGCCATACCACCTTAACGTTCGGAAGGTCTCCTCCATGTCCGTGTAGAGATCGGCCGCCCGGAAGGACTTGATAAGTATGTCGTCCACGTACACTTCCAAATTACGTCCGATCTGCTCTCTGAAGATCTTGTTCATCAGGTGCTGGTAGGTGGCTCCCGCGTTCTTCAATCCGAACGGCATTACATTGTAGCAGTAAGTGTCGTCCGCCGTGACGAAGCTGACCTTCTCCTGGTCTTCTCAGGCGAACGACACCTGATGGTAGCCTTGGTATGCATCCAACATGCATATCAGCTCGCACCCGACCGTGGAGTCCACCAGCTGATCGATCCGTGGAAGAGGGTAGAAGTCCTTCGGGCACGCCTTGTTTAAGTCCCAAAAGTCGATGTAGACTCTCCACTTGTTGCCCCGCTTGGAGACCAGGACCACGTTTGCAAGCCAACTCAGGAATTGTACTTCCCTTATGTGGCCGACCTCCAGAAGCTTTTCTATCTCCGCACGGATTATTACGTTCTGCTCCGCACTGAAGTCCCTCTTCCTTTGCTTCATCGGACGAGCGTCCGGCCGGATATGAAGTTCATGTTGCGCTACCATTGGCGAGACACCTGGCAGCTCATGGGTCGACCAGGCGAAGACGTCGCAGTTCCGCTGGAGGCATTTGATCACCTTTTCCTTCTGCTTCTCCTCCAGATCGGATGCTATGAAAGTGGTGGCCTCCGGTCGGGATGGGTGAATCTGCACCTCCTCTTTTTCTTCATAAACTAAAGAAGGTGGCTTTTCAGTAATAGCATGTACCTCGACACGCGGCATTTTCCGAGCGGACTTGGATTCAGCCCGGACCATCTCCACGTAGCATCTCCGAGCGGCCAGCTGGTCTCCCCTCACCTCCCCTACTTGATCCTCCACCGGGAATTTGATCTTCTAGCAGAAGGTAGAGACGACCGTCTGGAACTCGTTGAGGGTCGGTCGCCCCAGGATCACGTTGTATGCAGAAGGAGCATCGACCACGATGAAGGTGGTGGTCCTTGTCCTTCTGAGAGGCTCCTCGCCCAACGAGATAGCCAGTCGGACTTGACCGACCGGCAAGACTTCATTCCCCGTGAATCCGTATAGGGGAGTCGTCATTGGAAGTAGTTCGGCTCGGTCAATTTGTAGTTGGTCGAAGGCTTTCTTGAAGATTATGTTGATCGAGCTGCATGTATCAATGAAAATACGGTGAATAGTATAATTGGCTATTACCGCTCGGATGATCAGGGCGTCATCGTGAGGGACTTCAACTACTTGAAGGTCCCTGGACCCGAAGCTGATCTCGGGTCCGCTCGCCCTTTCCTGGCTGCAGCCGACCGCGTGGATCCTCAACTGCCTTGCATGCGCCTTTCTGGCTCTATTCGAATCTCCGCCGGTCGGACCCCCGGCGATAATGTTGATCTCCCCCCGAGATGCGTTGCCCCTATTCTCCTCCTCCCGAGCCGAAGGTCGAGGTCGTTCATTTGACGCTCGATGGTGGGCTCCGTGTTGCTGACGGTGATGCTGCTCGGGGGATCGCCCTTCTGTCCTTTGCCTGGGGCTACATTGTCGATGTTGCCGATCTGGTGAAGGCGATCGGCGGCGGTAACTCCTCGGTGCGGGATGAGCGATGGGGGGGAGGCTCCGACAGTCACGAGTATTGTGAGTGGCCGACTGATAGAGTGAGCAAAACATTGGGGTCCATACCTTCCCCTTGTGTTTGGGCCGATCAGCCATGACATGTTGGACGGCGTGTGACCGAGTATGCTGATGAGGACGGGCGACTTCGACCCGCGGTCCTCTTGGTGGCTGGTGACTGATGGGTTGCTTCCGCTCGGCAAGAGCTAGTTGGTCGCTCTGAGCTTCTTTCCTTCTTGCTGCCTGGGCCTCCTCCACATTGATGTATTCGTTGGCTTTATGCAGCATGTGGTCGTAGTCCCGATACGGCTTCCGGATGAGCAATTGGAAGAAATCACTGTAGGGGATCGGAGGCTGGCTAGAAGGGGGGTTGGATAACTAGGTCACCCCCAACTTCAATTTCTTCTCTACACGGTTAGTTTGCGCAAGCGGAAATGAAACTAAAACAAGAAAGCAATGAGTAAGAACACAAACGCTAACACGATTCTTTTACGTGGTTCGGAGATTGCTTGCTCCTACTCCACGGCGTGCCCTTGAGGTGGACGAGCCCTTGATCCTTCGGTGGATCAGTCCCCGGCAATCTCCGGTTAGCTCTTACTCCTTCTCGGTGGAGTACAACCTCTCACAAGGTTCTCTTCCTCTTACAAGACGAACTTAGGTTTAGGAGGAAGAGAGTAGGCTTGGAAGCTTTGGGCAATGACAAGGAGTGATTCAACAATAATCAGTAATCTCCTTCAAGCCCCAAAGCTTTCCTTAAATAAGAGGAGAGAGTTGATCATCATATCAACTCATCTCGGCACTAGTCGACTGGCAAAACCATCAGTCGACTGGTGTTACCGTTAGAGGTAGCCAACGGCTACTTTCCAGCACCAACGGTCATTTACCAGTCGACTGCTAAAACTTGCAGCCGACTGATCCACACCGACCGAACGAATAGAACCATTCTGTTCGCGCCCAGTCGACTGCGCAGTCGACTGCTAAAACATGCAGTCGACTGCTACAGTACTGCTTCAGTACTGCTACAGTAACGCTACAGTACTGCTACAATAAACCCTAAAATTTATGCTTTTACTCCGAGTACAATCTCTCGTGCACTCGTATCCTCACCCTTACGACTCTTTTGACGCTTCCTTTGCAGCTTTAACAGAACCTTCAAGCATACTTTCTTTGGCTCTCGTCCCTCGGATGCATTCAAGCCTGCGGCTCGTCCCCAATGCCATCCTTCGCGTATGCCTCGAAATTGCTTCCCTCGGCCCTTGTCCTCGCTGCCTTATCCACGGTCCCTCGGATGCTTCATCCTTCACCGGACCCGAAGCCATCAACCTGAGTCGCATGTGTATCCTGCGAACCTGCACAACTCAAATACACATATCAGATACAAGGGTGAACCTAACTTAAACTCTTTGACACACACATCAAAACTATGATCGTACCGATCAAAACCTAGGTCGATTGCACCAACAATCTCCCCCTTTTTGATGTGTGGCAATATGTTTAAGTTAGGCATAAATATCAACATGAAAATTAGAAGCAATATGTAAACATGAAGCATAATACCCAAGATCCCCCTTAACATATGCTCTCAACCATAATTTTCAAGTTTTGCACATAATTAGGTTTTTAACTTAAACCTTTGCATTTCTCCCCCTTTGACACCATCAAAAATTGTACCAAACATGTATATATACTATGGTATCAATATGGACTTAAAAATACCCAAAACCAGCTCTTGAAGGTGCTGGAAAACAGCTACCAGTCGACTGCTATCTGTCGCAGTCGACTGGCACAAACCAACCCGAATTTCAGCATTTTACAGCCAACTTCAGAAATGCATAGAAAATTATAGAAAATTCGAAAAATCATGAAATTTTGAACACATATTTCTTATAATGTTCTTTAACAAGGAAAAATATATTTTCATGAAAATTCATCATATTTTTGAAGTTTTGATAAAAACTCAAACACTTTAAAAATCAATCAAGTTTGTATCAATTTGAAACCTTGTTTTGCAATCATATGTTTCAAAATAGCTAAACCACAGTAAATAAATCATAGAATTGTTTTCAAAACATTTGAAATGTCCAACTATGATCTATGGGCAAGATGTCTATTAATTAAACATTTGCTTTCCCCATAGTTGGTCTATGATCACTAAAAATTGATACATTTCATAACTCATCAAAATGCCATAAGCATATGTGAATTATTTGTATCATCCTAGTATCTCACATTTATTGTTAGAAAATAATGCAAGTCATTGTGAGATAAAGGTAATCTCTACTTAGCCCTTTTTATCATGAATTTCTATCAAGGCTAAGTGCTCCCCCTTAAGGTCTCAAGTCAACTAAAAAATTGGAATTATGATTTCTATGGTTGACTTGACCTAAAATCCTCTAACCCTTGAGGATTGATTTTGGCACCCAATAGAAGTTCTCTCTAATTGGGTTGACCAAGTACTCCTTAGGGATCTATTTCCTATCTATGGTCTTTGTCTTTGATTTCCCCCTAGCAAGTAGACAATGATAAGTCTTTTCATTATTGGGTTCATTGTATCCTAGCCCATTTTTCTTAAAACTTGCCCTTTGGCTCCCAATAATCATGTTTAAGGTATTTGAGCCAATTTCAAATTTTCTAAGGGCTATGGTGAGGTATTCTACCTTTTCCCTTAATTTCCTATTTTCCTCTTCTAAACATGAATCATTTGAACTTGTAGAGGAAGCATGCAAATCATCATCCCTAATAGGCATGGATTCTAATTTTTCTTTAAGTATGCAAATGTCATTTCTCAAAGATTTGTTCTTTCTTTTTGCCTTAAACAAATCATCATTTGTACTTGAAATAATTTTAATTAAAATATGGGGAGGAAGATTATGTACCTCACTTACCGAGAAGTCCAAATCCGAAGTTTGACCTCCCCCTTCACTTGAGCTCCCCTCTTCATCTTCGCTTGAGCTCCTTCCTTCTTCTTGCTCGGATGAGGTGGAGGTTACATCATCAATTCCCATTAAAGTAAAATTTACTATGTGGTGCTCTTCTTCCTCCGATGATGATGAAGGATCATCCCATGTTACTTTTAGGTTTTGAGCCTTCTTCCCCTTTTCTTTTGTCTTCTTCTCCTCCTTCTTCTTCCCTTCCTTCTTCTTCAAGAGAGGGCAATCATCTCTCATATGTCTCTCTCCTTGACAATTGTAGCATTTGATCTTTCTTCTTCTACTCTTGCCCCTTGAACTTCTCCTAGCATGTGATTTGTTAGAAGAAAAAGATTTAAATGCTTTTCTCATTTTTCTTACCATATATGCCTCTTGATCACTATCCATTGAGGCACTTGATTCTTCGGAGTCGGAGGATGGTGGGGATGAAGACTTCTTCTTCTTACCCTTTCCCTTGTTTGCCACAAGGGCTACTCCTCTTGATCTATTTGCTTCTCCTTCTAATCCTTCAACCCTTGTTTCGTGAAGCTCCATTGTTGAGAAGAATTCATCTAGAGAGCTCTTCTCTAGATCCTTTGAAATGTAGAATGAATCTACAATGGAGCTCCATGTCGAGTTTCTTGGGAAGGCATTGATGACTTTCATTATGATGTCTCAGTTGGAGAGCTTCTCACCTACACTTGTTAGTCCACTTAAAATTTCTTTAATTTTAGCATGAAGTGTAGATACCTTATCTCCCTTCTCAAGCTTTACATTATTGAGTTGAGTTCGGAGAAGATCTCTTCTTGCCAACTTAGCCTCCGATGTGCCTTCATGAAGCTCCACTAGCTTTTCCCATAACTCCTTGGCGCTTGAGTAGGTTCCCACCCTTGTTACTTCTTGTTGGGGAAGAACATTTAGTAGATGATGGATGACTTTTGAATTCGCTAAATGTTCTTCTCTTTGCTTCTTGCTCCACCTTGTTTTCTCAAGTATCTTATTGT
This sequence comes from Zingiber officinale, assembly GCF_018446385.1. NCBI lineage: Eukaryota > Viridiplantae > Streptophyta > Magnoliopsida > Zingiberales > Zingiberaceae > Zingiber > Zingiber officinale. The sequence goes on from NC_055992.1 coordinate 143,159,645, forward strand.
CTTGATCCCTAGGCACTTCGAAACCATTTTCCATGATTAGCATAATATCAAAATCGGTTTCGAAGAATACCTCCATTCTCTTCTTCCACCAAGAGAAGTCCCCTTCGAATTTGGGTGGATGAATATTTGAGTCGCCCATTGATGATGTTGTTCTTCTTGGCGATTAGTCCGTTGAAGAGCGTCCTCGCTCTGATACCACTTGTAGGGGATCGGTGGCCGGCTAGAAGGGGGGTTGGATAGCTAGGTCACCCCCAACTTCGATTTCTTCTCTACACGGTTAGTTTGCGCAAGCGGAAATGAAACTAAAACAAGAAAGCAATGAGTAAGAGCACAAACGCTAACATGATTCTTTTACGTGGTTCGGAGATTGCTTGCTCCTACTCCACGGCGTGTCCTTGAGGTGGACGAGCCCTTGATCTTTCGGTGGATCAGTCCCCGGCAATCTCCGGCTAGCTCTTACTCCTTCTCGGTGGAGTACAACCTCTCACAAGGTTCTCTTCCTCTTACAAGATGAACTTAGGTTTAGGAGGAAGAGAGTAGGCTTGGAAGCTTTGGGCAATGACAAGGAGTGATTCAACAATAATAAGTAACCTCCTTCAAGCCCCAAAGTTTTCCTTAAATAAGAGGAGAGAGTTGATCATCATATCAACTCATCTCGGCACCAGTCGACTGGCAAAACCATAAGTCGACTGGTGTTACCGTTAGAGGTAGCCAACGACTACTTTCCAGCACCAACGGTCATTTACTAGTCGACTGCTAAAACTAGCAGTCGACTAGTGCAGTCGACTGCTAAAACTTGCAGTCGACTGATCCACACCGACTGAACGAACAGAACCATTCTGTTCGTGCCCAGTCGACTGCGCAGTCGACTGCTAAAATATGCAGTCGACTGTTACAGTACTGCTTCAGTACTGCTACAGTACTGCTACAGTAAACCTTAAAATTTATGCTTTTACTCCAAGTACAATCTCTCGTGCACTCGTACCCTCACCCTTACGACTCTTTTGACGCTTCCTTTGCAACTTTAACAGAACCTTCAAGCATACTTTCTTTGGCTCTCGTCCCTCGGATGCATTCAAGCCTGCGGCTCGTCCCCAATGCCATCCTTCGCGTATGCCTCGAAATTGCTTCCCTCGGCCCTTGTCCTCGCTGCCTTGTCCATGGTCCCTCGGATACTTCATCCTTCACCGGACCCGAAGCCATCAACCTGAGTCGCATGTGTATCCCGCGAACCTGCACAACTCAAATACACATATCAGATACAAGGGTGAACCTAACTTAAACTCTTTGACGCACACATCAAAACTATGATCATACCGATCAAAACCTAGGTCGATTGCACCAACAATCACCGTCCACGAGCCCTTGCGTGAACGCATTCACCATTGTTTCCGAGGTGACTGTTGGAATGTCCGTGGCCACCTGGTTGAAGCGCTGAATATACGCTCGGAGCGGCTCCCTCGCGCCTTGCTTGACGGCAAACAAGCTAACGCTTGTCTTCTGGTGGCGCCTACTGCTAGCAAAATGATAGAGGAACGCCGTCCGGAATTCCTTGAAACTGGAGATTGAGCCGTCCGACAGTCTTCAAAACCACCGATGTGCCGATCCCGAAAGCGTTGTGAGGAACACTCAGCATTTTACCCCATTTGTGTACTGATGCAGAGTGGCGGTACTGTCGAATTTACCCAGGTGGTCGTTTGGGTCGGTCGTCTCGTTGTACTCCCCGATCGCAGGGGGCACAAAATGCCTCGGCAGTGGATCGCGAAGAATGGCATCTGAGAACTGCTGGTTGGTCTGCTCGGGCGACGTGTCCGATCGGGGCGCCTTTCCTTTTCTGAAGTCCCGGATGGGTGCCTCGTCTGATGAGGATCCTTTGTCTTGATTGGCTTGCGCCACCTCCGAGGGCATCTGGAATAGAGCCCGATGAAAATGTATTGGGGCGGGTGGCGCACCCACCTGTGTGACGGCCGACCCCTTGTTTTGCCCCCATATTGAGAGCTGCTCCTGCCGGTCTTCGTGTGGCGCTCTACCACCCGAAGCTGATGTTGCTTGCTGCACTGCCCGCTCAGCTTGAGCTTTCTGCTGCTGCTCCACAATCTTCGCTGCTCGCGCTTGGACGAGCGCTTCGAGCTCTTCAGGAGAGAGCGTTACCAAAAGTTGACGTTCAGCTTCTTCCATCTTCTTGGCTCGGATTCAGGTGCGTTCCCACAGACGACGCCAATTTGATCCTGTCCAAGCGCTGAGTCGACAGACGCTGGGGACGTGGCACGCTCCACTGTCTCCGACTGGTGATGTGGCTCTCCGACGATCCTGCAAAGAAGCCGAGCCGGGAGGGGTTCCCGGCGACGGCCCTCCGACGCTCAAGTCAGGCAACGAACGAGGCAGAGTAATGTGGCTACAGTAAATAGTTGCGCATACCTTCGTCGACGTCTGAGGTCTTTATATAGGACCCCGGGGAAGCACGGGCACGTTTCCCAACGCTTGCATGCTTCCCCAAACATACCTTAACAAGCCTATGTCAGAAAAGTGCCTCTGTCGCCATTCCGCAATCGTCCGAGCATATCCCGGATATGACGGTGGAAGCTTCCACCGTACGATTCTGTGTACGGCTCAGCCGCCAACTCTGCTGCTTGTCGGCGGCAGGTGTCTCGAGGATGATGTTGTCCTGTCTCCTTTGTCCTCTTGCGGGTCTTGTCTGTTCCAGGGCCGAGCAGATAGGCCGCTCGGCAAGCATATTACTCCTGCATTGATCATATGCTCGGCTGAAACTGCTCCTGCCTGTGTTGCCTTGTGCGCCAGCCGAACGATGAGCCCTCTTGACCCTTGAAAACTCTTCATCTTGAGCATTGGAAACCCGACCCCTAGTCAGGTTGTCCTCCATTCGGTTCAGAGAATTCCCGACCGATCGGGCTGCAGGGCCCTGTCGGTAGGCCTGCTCCGTCCGGTCGGTCGATCTCCGGGCTGACCGTGTTGCCATCTCACCTCCACGTGTCGTTGACCCCCCGCTGACGAGGATCCCCCGTCCTTACCACTGGATCAAGTATTATTAAGCTTTTAGGTCGGATAAGGTATTTCAGATAATAAACAATTTAACTTTCTTTTTATTTATCTAAGTAAATAGTTTAAAAGATTGATTTTATCCCCTAATTTCCTCGATCAAGGTAAATAAATACAGTAGACATTGAATTCCTTTTCTTTTCAATGCCCCTAGTTTTGTTTATCTGTCCATGATCCACTCCTCAAGTAAACAGAGCGTTATGAAAGATTAGAATACGCTCACAAGAAGACACTCAAATTAGCTTGGGAAAAATCTCAAATATTGTCAGCAATGTTAATTCTTGAACTTCCATGCCAGCCTCATTTTATAATCTTCATCCAGCTTCTTTACCCTCTGTTTATTTGGGAGGACCGAAATAAAAATTGAAAAGAATGGATTACATATCCTTCTTGTTATTTATCTATTATAAAATAATAGATAGATAGATTTAAGATAATCTTATTCACGTATTAATTTTTGGATTTGTTTTTATCTGTTCAAATCCGATGGAATCAACTTCTCTTCTTCCATATCTCGTTCCTATCAAATCTCGTTCTATGATGCTTGTGACCACGAGGGGCATCTCGTAGCGTGCAAGGTCGCTCCGTGCATGGTCACCTCGCATGACTTAGAGCTTTCATCTCGTATTTTGTCTTCCCGACTCTTTCCCCTTTTTTCCCTTTGTTTCCCTAGAGTTTTTTTATCTCGCATTCGAAGGATGAGAAGCCGAGAGAAAGCTTGCTTGAAGAGAAAATCAAAGTTTGGTTTAGGTGAGCTCAACTCTGGATGACTGAAGTATCACACAAATGAGCGGATCCAAAAATGATCAACTCAGAAGTTGACCATGAAAACCCGAAGTGCCTTGTTGGCTTGAGGCACCTTGGATGCCCTGAAAATCAACTATCATTTAGGTGTCTTAGTTGTTTGGAGGCATCACGATTAAACAGTAGTCAAGGCGCCTCTAATTAGCCAAGGCATCTACGATGAGCTTGGAGTCGTTGCAGTGTAGATAAGAGCAAGAATCCAACTCAACCTAACCGAGGTGCCTCCGATTAACCGAGGTGCCTCCGATGAACCAAGGTGCCTCGAATGTCATTAGATCAGAAATTGAACGTTGCATGGGGATAAATTTTATCTAGATGGAGGCACCTCCAAGTGATCTGAGGTGCCTCCAATGCTAAGTCAGCCAACTGTCACTTGTGACTAGAACGCTATAAGTAGCGCCCTAGAGTTAGGAGTTAAAGACACACATATTCTTAATCTTTTATAATTCATTGTAAGCGTTCAATTGTTGTAAGGGACATCTCCACCTTTGAATTTATCGAAGGAGTTTCTGCTAGTACACTTTTATTGTCTTAGATTAATAACTACCCATATTGTAACTAAGTAAAAATACTCTCTTCACTCTATTTTTTTATGTTATTTATTTTTGTTAACTAATTATGTGTCCTTTCAAAGTAGAAAGCAAGAGAGTTTGAAATTCTATTTGCAAGCTATTCACCCCCTCTAGTCAGTCCACTCGATCCAACAGATTCTACATGGCATGTCCTTGACCTAGTCAACAGGAACTCTACATGACATGCCATTGACTCGATCAACATAGATAAGAAACACTTAGAGTTTCAACTATATTTGGTTTGGATCAGATTGGGTCATAAATGATAAATTTAGTCTTTGTCACCTTAAAGTGACTCTAGAAAGTATTAGGTACTTTCAAAAATTTCTCTGTCAAGGATAGAGTCACCTACAACTAAATTTCTAAGTTAGGGACAAATTCGCCTACAATAAAAATTTTCATTCTCGAATAGAGTCACCACTTTTCTCCCAACTAGGCATAGTTGTGGATCGAGCTCTCCATCTCCTCTTAGAGGGTCGACTTGTCATACTCTCCTAACTATGGCTTAGTCGCGGATCGAATTTTCACCTTATCCTCAGTAGGCTCTGGCGTCAACATCTTCACACTAATTTCGATCACATTTATTTACATTTTTAATATGAATTGTGGCTCTTATTTCAAGCTCTACCATGAGGTGCTCCACCTTACTTGGGAGGAAGTCGGTGATGTAGTGGAGATGGTAGGGGTCATGTAGTAGGTTCATGACTTGGTCAATGCTGGAATCATGTGGTAGGTTTAGGACTTAGTTAACACCGAGGAATGTGGTAGGTTTATGACTCGGTCAAGGTCGGGGATAATTAAGTGGCAAGTTCAGGACTTGATCAATACAGATATCATCAGTATCCAATCTGTCAAGATGGTCCAACCTCCCAACCTACCGCGAGTCCGACCTCCCGACATCCAACCTGTCGACCTCCCGATCTCCCGACTTGTCATTGGTTTGACCTCCCGATCTTCTAAGGGACACAATAGTTACCATAACGTGAAGGGCCAAACATGATGGTTACAATGACGCCCTTTAGTGAGGTGTGTCCCTTGGGCTTCTCTCCATGTGGTCCATCCTTTGGGCTCCTCTCCATATATAATGTAAGGGGAGGAAGTGTTTCGAGAAAGGTAATTGAATATGATCTCATCTACTTTTACTCCATTGCTTATCATTGCTTCTTTCTATACTCTTTTTTGGGTTCCATGATGACTTATGCATCGGAGGGACTTCATAATTCCCGACGAGCACTTTGGCACATATTATGCTTCACAGAGTCAGCTACGTAATGAGAAGAAGGTTACATCATGAGCAGTGGAGGACCGACCAAGGAGGCTGAGGGAGGCTTCAGCCCCCCAGCCTGGTTGTCGTCCACTAGATATCGTCGGACGGTAGGAAATTTTTCAAGCGACACAAGAGGATAAGGAAGCTTCAGCCTCCCCAACCTGGATGTCGCCCATGACGCTTGCCGCTTGCTGCCAGTGCCAGTGCGGGCCCTACGGTGGTGCAACACACTGGCGGTGCACCGCAGCACCGATGTTGCTGCGCTGTGTGTAGTGTGCAATGTGTCTATGCGGTTGTGCCACTGTGCGATGCGGGTGTGGTGCCTAAGAAGGAGCATTTTTTTCCTTTTCTTAGCATTTTAATTAAACACTATGACAACTTAGCAAGTGGGGCCCAACTGCCCAAGTCAAACAAATTAAATAATAAAAAACAGACAAAAGTATTAAACACGGAAAGTTGGAAATTATGCCTTTTATTTTATTTGGCCTTCGCTACTGCTTCATAGAATGGCGAAAAGTTGGAAACCCTAACCTCTCCCTCTCCCACTCCAACTCTCCTCCAAGGCTCTAGAGTCCAAGGCTCCAACCAATGGTGGCAAAAGGCGAATACGCTCGCCCCTAGCGCCCCCACCATCCCGTCCCAGGGTTAACACTGAGGAGGTAAATCACGGGCGGCTACTAACCTTTGGAATAGTGACTAACACATTAGGGAGGCATTTACCTCGGCTTTACCGAGATTTGAACCCCAAACCTCATGGTGGCAACACCTCATGCGCTAGCCACTAGACCGTCCCGAGGGGACTCCAAGGCTCCAACCAAGTCTCCAAGTATGGTAGTCGGTGGTGTAGTCTCGGTCTCGCTCGCGGAAAGTCAGGTGGCATGGCAACACTCTAGGGTCTAGTCTAGTAGACTAGTCCCCATTCTCCAACTGGCAACCGAATCTCTAAGGCTCCAAGCTCCAACACCATTTCTCCATAAGGATATAACTTAGATTTGTTGTGTTTTAATTTTTTTTTATTATTTGATTTTTTTGGACATGTACAGAATACCCCTGTAGTTTAGTTTTATAATTAAGTATTCTAGTTTAGTTTTCTATTAGATTAGTAGTTTCCCATTAATATTTGATTTTTTTTGTAAAATGTATAAAATTATATTTGTAGTTTAGTTTTCCATTAGTTTTCTATTAGATTAGTAGTGGGAGTTTATTAAAGTTTTAGTTCAACATATATTTTTCAATTACGTTTGTGATTTTCCATTACATAATTTATTTTTAGTTATTTATTTGTGTAGGATATGGAGAGATTTTTTAAACGAACTCGTAGTTCCAGCTTTGGCTCCTCTAATGAGTTGAATGTTATTGAACAAGTGGAAAATCAATCCTGTGTAGAATTAAATTTGAATGATATTGTTAGTGATCCGCGATTATGAAAACCAATTGAAGAATTTGATATTGTTATTCAAGATCAAGCTCGAAGAGAGTATGAGCTCTGAGGGCTTTGTCAACCAAATGGTCATGTGTATCGAAAAACAACTTTTGGTAATTAAGAAAGGAGTTTTCAAGAAACTTGGTATAAAAAATATACATGGCTAGAGTATAACATATGAAAAGATGTTGCATTTTATTTTTGGTGTTATATTTTCAAACAGTTAAATAAAGAAAATGTAGATAATGTCTTTATAAAAGATGAATACAACAATTGTAAAAGGATATTAGAAAGATTCAATCGTCATATGGGGATTATGAATAGTTGTCACAATGAAACTAGAATACAATTTGAGTTTTTCAAGATTAAAGGCATAGTATGGGAAATATTTTACGAGTACATAGTCGCAATATAGAAATTAATTATCACACCTGTTTAACAGCAATTTTGGATGTGACATGCTTTCTATTGAAGTAAGGGTTGCCTTTTCGAGGACACGATGAGTCAACTAGTTATTCAAATAGAGGTAATTTTCTTGAGTTGCTTGAATAGTATAGTCAACAAAATGAAAAGGTTTCTAAAATTATAAAACAAAATGCTTCTGCAAACAATCAATTGACTTCGCCAAAAATTCAAAAGGATCTAACATGTACTTGTACCTCAGAAATTACACTTGCTATAATCAATGATATTGGAGATAAATTCTTTTCTTTGATGGTTGATGAGGCTCGGAACAGTTCAGTGAAGGAGCATATGTGAGTTGTTTTGAGGTATGTAAATAAAGAAGGATGTGTGATTGAACGATTTCTTGCAGTTGAGCATGTGTCTGACACTAGTTCTCATTCTTTGAAAATGCTTATTGATGCTTTATTTATGTAACATGGTTTATCATTATCTAGATTGAGAGGCTAAGGATATGATGGAGCTTCAAATATGCGTGGTGAGTTCAATGGGTTGAAATCTTTGATACTACAAGAAAATCCATTTACAATGTATGTTCACTGTTTCTCTCATCAACTCCAATTAGTTCTTGTTGCTGTTGCCCATGACAATTTTACTGAGTGGATTTTTTTTGGGTATGTCACCATGATTGTGAATATATTTAGAGCATCTTGTAAGAGGAGAGATCAACTTAGAAAGATTCAACATGATAAAATAATTGTTGAATTGGAAAGTGGAGAAATCACTAGTGGAAAAGGAAAAAAAATCAAGAAACTAGTTTAGCAAGACCTGGAGATAAACGTTGGGGATCACGCTAGTTAACATTACTTCGTCTATGCTCTATGTGGTCTTCAGTGATAGAAGTGTTAGGAAATGTACATGATGACGCATCTTATTCTACGAATAAAGGTACTGTCGTAGGTTTAATTGAGAAGATGGAGAGTTATTAATTTGTTTTTGTGTTACATTTAATGAAGTATGTATTGGTAATTACAAATGAGTTTTCACTTTCCCTACAACAAGGGGATCAAAATATTATTCAAGCCATATCCTTGGTTAGAAATGTGAAATTTTGACTACAAGACTTCAAGGAAGATGGATGGCAGATAATTTTAGAACAAGTTAACACATTTTGTGAATTGAATATGATTCCAACACTTGATATGAAGGACAATATGTTAACTCATGGTCATGGCAGGCGTAGAGGGCAACTCATCACCAATTTTCATCATTATCGTGTGGAGATTTTTTGTCATGTATTATTTCTAAAAATTTAGTTTTTTTGTTAAAGATATTTCATTGATTATTAATATTATCATGGTTGCAAATTTGAATGTTATGTTGTTTATTTAATTATACAAGAAATGAATAATATTTTTCAGAAGTTAGTACGGAATTGTTTGATTACATATCATGTCTTCATCCAAGAAATTCTTTCTCTCAGTTTGATGTTCACAAACTCATGCATCTTGCTGTTTTTTATCCTGAGGACTTCTTTGGTATTGATTATTTCTTTTTGGAACAACAACTTATGAGTTACTTTTATAATCTGCGGGATAATCCTCACTTTTGTTTAGTTGACTACTTGAGAATTCTTGCTCAGAAATTGGTTGAGACTGAAAAATATTTGATTTCCCCATTGATTTATCATATGATAAGTTGGCATTAGTTTTACCAGTTGCAACTACTTCCGTTGAACGAGTTTTTCTGCAATAAAGACTATGAAGAATGATTTATGTAATAAAATGAGAGATGAATGGATGAATGACAGTTTAGTTGTATACATTGAAAATGATACTTTTTCTATAATTGAAAATGAGCAAATATTACGACATTTTCAACAAATGCAGTCTCGTAGAATCCAATTGTCTCCTCTTGTACCGACTCATCGGCCGTCGTAGACTTCTGTATCAACCCAGAAATGAAGCTTACATATGGAAGAAAGATAGACTTCTGTAAATCTTGAGATATCAAGGCCTAAAAAATTTAGTGGGGAGAAACTTGACAGGAATTCAAACATGTGACGCATGATAATTACCTTTTATTCTTTTTTTATACTCTGTTTGGTTAATAGAAATGATGATTAATATCTTGTATTATCTATTGGAATTATTATCTTAGTAGTGATTAACGTACAGAAAATTTTCAGTAAATTTTATGCTAATGTTAATATTTTGATTTCAAGTATATGCATCTTCTCTAATCTGTGATACTTTATTAGTTATTTTTCATGTGTTAATACTTCTTAAGGAAATTTATGTAATACAACTTATCACTCAAAACAAAAGACGTTGTTGATATAAAATTTTTATTTAGTCATAAAAAAATATCTGTGTAATTCAGCCCCCCCCCAATCTTTTTTTTTTTCTGGTTCCACCTTTGATCATGAGAAGAAAGTGAGGAGAAAACTTTGACGTCATCGCTCTTTGGTATGAAGTGAATTTCTACTGCTGCATCATCACGGTGATATTTCTATCGCTTCATCAGTCACAGACAAGTTATTGAAGTCAAAGAAACATTGACAAATGGGGAAATCCATAATCGCCGAGGATTACTTGAGATATTCGGGGAAATCAATAAAACAAGAACCAAGCAACCTAGTGATATTCGGGTTCCATGTTATGAAACTATCACTCATACCGCAGGTATTGCGGTATACTTGAGATTATCATGGAGGATAGATCGAGTTAGGAACAACAAGTAGAGGCAAAAGCTTGATTTTGTTTGTGTCTACACGGGTTTGGTACATTGGTAAAATACTTAGAAGAATAATTAAGAAGATCAGAGCTTCGAATTCCACTAGAAATGGATACTTTAGAAGTCGACTTTTAAGTGCGCATAAATTCTATTTCAAATTACCTAGTAGGTAAATCACGAAAACACATTGCATTTAATAAATGAAGAATGTATTAGGGATCATAAATGAATTATCTAATGTCTCCAAATAGAAAATACAATTTGATGGAAACACGAATCTAAAGTAATGCATTGAAGTCCGTACGAATACAAAATCAGATTCATGCTACAGATTTAGTTTTTTCAAATTTTACAGTAAAATAAATCATTAAACGAACGACAATAAAATAAACTGATTGCAGCATAAATGCCATTGTCTCAGCGTCATTTGTGATATCCGGAGATTCCATGAAGATGCAGTGGATGAATCTTTGGTAGGGTGCTAGGGTGACAACGGTGAATTTTCCTAGCCAATGGGAAACATGGAGATCTGTCAAAATGTCTTAACCTTACTAGGATCACGCCCTTCTTTTATACGGTGGGGTTGAATCTATTATCAGGCCATCATCAACAACAAATTACGGATTAACGAGTTTTGCATATATAAATCACATCTAATGATCCAAACTTGCTAATACTTTAATTAGAAAATTTTCTTGGGTTTGATTCAATATGACATATTCGGGTGTGTTATTAAATTAAAATGGTGGATACAATGAGATAAAATATGAGGATCTTTATACGAAATCTATTGTTTTCCTGCGACCAATGACATTGAGGTTCCTAATATGAATGAATTGTCCGTGGGAAGAGGGCAACAATGTGATGATATGAAACTCAACAACTTCTTAACAAAGATTATTATAGTGCCAGATTGTTTGATTTTAGGCTCACAGAACTGATGAAGGAATCTTCTGTACAATTTCAGAAAATTGAAGCAAGAAACCACAAGTTTGGTCGTCCCGATCGACCTTCACCAAACCGAAGTGAGAAGCGAGAACTTAACATGTAGCTTGATCTTCCCCTTCTCAACGTCCAACTTTGCGCCGGTGACCAGCCAATGGCCGGGGCTGTGTTGCGGCCCCTGGCATAGCTGAGCAGTGTCCACAAATTTCAGCAGCTTTTGGGCAGCCACCGGCACCGGCGGGCCCTTGGGGAAAATGGCAGAGTCTACCACCACTTCTCGTTCCTGATGCTGCTGCTTTTCCTTCTCGATGCCGCCGGAGAGGGAGGCGCTCATCGCCGAGAAGAAGTTCGACTTCTGAGAAAGCCCCGATGGGCCTCGCCGCCACTGCGACCGGCACACGATGCAACCGCGCACCTCGGTGTATAGCAGCCCGAGGTGCAGCACGTTATAGTGCTCCTTAGCTATCACGTGCAGCTGAGCTCCGGTGACGATGAACGCGGTCCCGCCGCCTTTGGTCGGCCACAGGGGGTCGTACTTGACCGGGATCGTGCTCACTCGCGCGAACTTCTTACTTTGCACCTGCTCCAAGTATCCTTCGTCGCCGGTAATCGTATCGGATGACCGCCAGAAGGTTGCTGAACCGGGCTGCGCTCCGATGAACGTAGGAGTCTGTGACAGGTGCTCCAGGTGGATGGCCAGCCTGACCATGTCCAAACACAATTAATCACTGTTAACGAGATGCTTTCTTACATAGAAACTGCTTTAGGAGTTCACTAACCTATCATTTTTCTTGCCTTCAAGGTGCAGCCTCATTCCGGTCACCGGCACTAGTTTCCCGACGACAACCTGAGTTAAATATTTACACGTTAACACAATAGCGTTCGTCTGATAATCACGCAGCACGATCAAAAAACAGAGGGGACGCCTACCTTTGTGGTGTTGACATAGAGCTTAGGCCCCATCAGGTTGAAAGTCAGAGAAGGAGTAGCAATGGACATGTTCGACATCGGGCCAAGAGGTAGATCATTGTGCATGGGAGCCCAAAGCTTGTTGCACTGGAAGTCTAAAAAGTAACGCAAATCTGATAGAGGAGGTTTATCTGAAACAGAACAGAGGGATGATCGATCAATCGATCAATCAAAAGGATTTGGTTATTCATCCTGCAGCACTCACATCGAAGGTACAGGTTGATGGCATGAGACAGGAAGCCGATGCCAGAGACCCCCTTGAGCAGGGAGGTGATCGGAACGAAGGTCAAGTTGATGACATCGGGCATCGAAGTCACAGTGGGGAGCCACTCGTAATGGCTGCTTGCTGAAGCATCTCCTCCTCTCTTGAAGCACGTTACTGTCACACCCTGAACAAGGCCATCAATTGAGCAATTACATGTACAACTCCTCGACTGAAAGCTAATTAATTAGAACTCACATCTTTGCTGAAAACTGGAGGGACACCCTTGAGGAATTCGTTCTGCTGATCAAACACATTGAAAGCCTCGGGCACCTGCGCAGGGCAACAATATCGACATTAGCAGTGCCATTCAAGCGATCGAAATTCATCTAGAGATCAGGGACAGAGATGCAGACCTTGATCTTATGTTCTTTAGGTTTCGAATGGAGCGGTGGAAGAACACATGTTCCAGTGAATAGCTGATCCCCAAGATTATCAAGGTGCTGCTTAAGCTCAGAGGGAGAGAGATTGGAGGACTGATCCTGCTTCACATAGATCACATCCTGTCCTCCCACACTTAGCCCTGTAATTACATGCGTGCCGAAGTCTTCAATGAATCTGCACAGGAAGGGGCGCCCATGACTCGATTTAATTGGTCAAAAAGTCTTTAGCCGGACAGTACATGTGGTAGTTGCAGCTCCCATTCCAGGAAACTTGGGCGACTAAAACATGTTTGACAAAGTCACTAATGAATCGCTAGGAGAATTGAAGTTTTCGACTGTTTTTTATTTCGATACCTTGCGATTGCAGTGGGGAAATGAAGTTTATAAAACATGGGCGACTATAAAATTAACATGTTTGACAAGGTCACTAATTAATGAAAAGGGGGAATTGAAGTTTTCTTATCTATGATCGAGTCATTCGATATCTACCTTGCGATCGCAGTGGGGTCCCAAGTGGAAGGGACGGCGTCGATGACCCGTTTAGTCAGAGTGAGAGGTTGGCGTTCGATCCGGAGGTCGAAGAGGGTGATGAAGCAGCCGTCCATGGCGAGGAGCTTAGTGCTCGACGCGTCCTGCGCCCATGCGCTCCCTTCGAACCCGAACGCGTAGTTGAAGAAGCCGCAGGGGATTTTGCCGGCCATGGAACTCCGGTGGTTGAACAGCTCCGCCATCTGCAACGTTCTCATCGAGTTTAATATATTCATGTCAAAACAGAGATCTGCTCGATGGCTAGTTTAATTAATTACCTGAGTAAACTCGAGCACATCGGACTGGAATCGGATGCGATCGCCCTTATCGCAATTTATATCAGCCGGCACGTCCTGGCACGAGCCAAACCCCGGCACCGCCAGCTCCCTCTTCTCCTCGTTTAACACCACAAGCCTCTCCTCCTTTCCCCGGCAGTACTCCGGCCGGAAGTCGCAGGTGACATCGAAGCCCTTTCCCAAGCACCGAACGGCTCTCTCCACAGCTCCAGTCATCCTCTAGCTACCCGTTCCCTGCCCTTTTCTCTTCCTGCAGATAATAATATAGAAGTAATCCCTTAGAGCTCGTCAAAGGAGACCTCCTCCACTGCTTCCACAGCTTGGTCGACTTCGATGTCGCGGCACTTGCTGATATGCATAAAATATTGAGAAAAGGCATTGACTTTGTATGACTTGACTTGCACACTTATGAAACGGCACGTTGTACTTGTAGTTGCATAGCTGTTTATCAAATACGATCAGTTTGAAATGAAGGAACGAATGAATGAATCAAACAACTAGTATTGTTGATGTTGTCAGGTCAATGTAGATGTCTTGGTGGTGTTTAGATTGGCTAAAATAAAAGTCGCCATTTCATACTGGCCCGGGTTGAAGACTCCGACGGTAAAAATTGGAGTTTTAAAAAAATAAATAAAAGATTTGGGTGGGTGGTTACGGTCAAACTCCACCAAGTCGTCATGTGATTGTTGCTGGGTAAGCATCCAACGAAGCGGATGTAGCGTCTCCCAGATAATGGTGCAATGATTAAATAGATAATCAAGTATTTAAGATATAAGTTTTAATTACCTTATATTATAAGGAATTTTTTTCAATGAAAAATGGATCTAAAAATATTGATCATTTGGATAAATTTCTACGTCACTTTTTAATTTACCTATTTATCTTATAATTGATAGAAAATTTTTATAGGATAGTTCAATGCCTAATTTAGGAAAAAAATATTGCATACGAATTTTCTTTTTTTTTTTAAGGATAAAAATTAAAGCATTTTTTTTCCCTCTCAAAAAGGCAAATGAGGGTTCATTTTTTTTTTAAAAAAATTGTCTCTAAGTTGTTGAATGCTGGCTCTTTTATATGCTTTTTGAAAAAATCATAGCAAGTTTGATTAAAATTAAAAAACTATTATTTAAAAAAAATAAAAACAAGCTGATATAAATTATACCATTTAAAATTCCTAGTGAGTTCTTCTCTCCTAATAGTTTTCGATAGAGGACAAGTTACAAGATAAAGTCATGTACTTCGAGTACATGAGTAGTTTTTTTAGATAAAAATCAAAATAGTATTTTTTTCCCCCCTTTCAAAAAGTTAAATGAGGGCTCATTTTCTAGAAATGTTAAAAAAAACACATTTCTCTAAGTTGTTATATGATATATATTCTTAAAGAATTGTTGAATGCTCTTTATATGTTTTCTCAAAAACCATTATTATATGAATTATAATTTTAAAAAAATAAAAATATAAAAAACTTTATTTTTTAAATAATAAAAAATAAGATTACATAAATTCTGTCATTTAAAATTTCCAGCGATCGAATTCTTGTTTATTCAACTAACAATTTCCAATAGAAGAAAATTTGAAGAATAAAAATAGCCATATACGTTGGAGTACATGAGGGTTTTATTGAGGATAAAATTCAAACTAGTGTTTAATTTTTATTCAACAAGTTAAATGAGGGCTCATTTTCTAGAAATGTTAAAAAAAATGTTTCTAAATTGTTATATAATATATATTCTTAAAAAACTATTGAATGCTCTTTTATATATATATATATATATATATATATATATATATATATATATAGCAAGTTTGATTAAAACTATTATATGAATTATAATTTAAAAAAATTAAAATTATAAAAATGTTATTTTTTAAAAAAAAATAATTATATAAATTCTGCCATTTAAAATTTCTAGCGAATTCTTCTCTATTCAACCAATAATTTTCAATAGAAGAAAATTTGAAGAAAAAAAATAGCCATGTACGTTGGAGTACACGACGAGTTTTTTTAAGAATAAAAATCAAAGTAGTATTTTTTTTTTCTTTTAAAAAGTCAAATGAGGGCTCAGTTTTGTAGAAATATTAAAAAAATCATGTCTCTAAGTTGTTACATAATATATATACTTAAATAATTATTGAATGCTCTTTTGTATATTTTTTTTAAAAAAATCATAGCAAGTTTGGTTAAAATAAATTATTATATGAATATAATTATAATTTTCAAAAAATTAAAATTATAAAAATCTTTTTTAAAAAAATTATAATGTGTAAACTTAGATAACACTTGAATATATAAAATTTAAGAGGAGCAGATGACTAAAAATAATAAAATACAAATTAAGAATCAAAGCTGAGCCCTTGAATATCCATAGATATGCTATAGTGTGAGTCTGTGAGACACTCATAATCAATATTCGTTTGATAATGTGTGTGGATGCTATATTGTTATTTATCACGGATGAGAGTTTCATCCCACGTGCCAAATGATACATTTAATTATACTTCGAACATCCAGTTCTATTCATCATTCGGATGGGAAGCGATGGAGAATGGACTCTCGGTGATGTGGTGTGTGAGTTGGCTTAGTTAAAGAATTTTGAGAATCTCTTATGGATAGTAATCGATGTGGATTTGACTTAGTTAAAGAATTTTGAGAATCTTTTATGGATAGTAATTGATTAAATGGAAAGCTGGGGAGGAAATCTACTGTTGATGAAGAGTAATATCTGACTGGATATTGATCCGAGAAATCCAAAACGGATCGGGGAGAATGAAATCACAGAATGTCCTCATTGTGTGAAGCTTCGATGATGAGAGAGAAATTTGACTGAAGAAAATCGAGATCCGGAGCTCCTAAGGCTTCCTGCGCACAAGTGACCAACCAACACTATCGTCAGTGACCTAAGACCGGGGTAGGAATCCCTGGCTAGACCCTCCGACGCTCAAGTCAGTGATCTCGCTTTGTGTGGAAGAAGGAAGAAGATGAACAGTAGTTGAGAATTAGGGTTTTTGAGTGCGAGTAATGATGTGAACTTCAATGTAAACTTACCTGGCCCACGGAGAGGATTCCCCTTTTTATACCACTTCATATAACCTCCGTAGTCATGAAGTGTACCCCGATTTGTTAGAGTTTGATATGAGATGACGTAAGCTACGTACTTGTGGTAAATGACTTTTAAGAAATCTTTTTTTTTCCCCAGATGTACCTTCTTTGTCGTCTAGTACCTGCAGAAAAGTCTAGAAGCACACTTCTCGCCAAATAGGTAAACATGTTATTCAATCACATACAGATATCTTTATTAAATTAATTATGAGTCTACTTGTTCGTCCTATCTTTATTACGTTATAGACAGCTTGGTATTATACTATGCTTTGTATTGACCGAATATTAAATCAAGACCCTGTTTGGTCGGTTTATCATTATCATTCAACTAATCGTTCAGTAATATATTACCAACTCTATAAAGCTTTAGATCTTTTTATTCCGGGCGATCATGTATACTTAATTAATCTTAGATATGCCACTTTAAACAATCTTGACTTTTTATCTTAAACGTGTAAACCCGGCCGATATTGATTCGCCCTTCCTAAGATGTATCTCGACCGATATTGGCCTACTATTCTCAAGGTATTTCTCGATCGGTATTAACTAACTTTCCTTAAGGTATATATCGGTCGATATTAACTTGCCTTCCCCTAAGGTATATGTCGGTTGATATTGGTCTACTTCCCTTGATGTATGTATCGATCGATGTCGGTCTACCTCCTTTGAGGTATATATCGGTCGATATTGATCTACCTCCTTTGAGGTATATATCGGTCGATATTGGCTTGCCTTCCCCTAAGATATATCTCGGCCGATATTGGCCTACTTCCCTTGAGGTATATATCGATCGATGTCGGTCTACCTCATTTGAGGTATATATTGGTCGATATTGGCTTACTTCCCTTAAGGTATATCTTGGTCGATATTGGCTTACTCTAATTAAGGTATATATCGATCGATATTGGCATGCCTCCTCTAAGGTATATCTCGATCGATATTGACCTGCCTCCCTTAAGGTATATCTTGGTCGATATTGGCTTACTCTAATTAAGGTATATATCGGTCGATATTAACATGCCTCCCCTAAGATATATCTCAATCGATATTGACCTGCCTCCCTTAAGGTATATCTTGGTCGATATTAGTTTTCCTCCCTTGATGCATATCTCAATCGATATTGGTCTTCCTTCATCAAGGTATATCTTGGTCGATGTTGACCTGTCTTCTTAATTCTGCTATCTCCTTTCCCTTTTTCACCAGGGACCCACTAAACCTAACCCATATCAGTAATAAAGAAGGGAAAAATAGATCGTCAAAAAGTAGGTCAGGAGGTCGTTGGTGTAGTTACTTTAACGATCAAGTCAGAAAATAATTGTAACGTAAAAACAGAAAAAAGTAAAAGCCAGTGTGTGGATGTACATGCGTATCTGCACTAGTGGAGAAGGATCCTTTTGTAATGCCCCACACCATCTCCACATTTAATGAGGTATTATCATGCTGTCAGACAGCTTGTCTTATCACCATGCTTACATTGTATCCAGTAGTCACATCACTGGTATGGGGAAAGTATGCTGCGTATCTATACATAGATACTACCCTCTTCTTTTCTGACTAGCCAACGTGATGTATTAATGGTGAGGTGGACTCACAGACCAAGAGGCCTATTAGGATATGTAACTAAAAGATAGGTCCTCCACAGAGAGCCCACTCTTTTATGAGACATAAATAGGCTACAACGATATTCCCCAAGAATGGCATAAAGTTCCAAGGATGACCCAGCAAGCCAGTGCAGGATCTATTATAGTCGATTTGATCGGTAGAGTTGATCGGAAGAGAATGGGGAGCAGAATCTCATACAAATCATGCAGAACCAAGAGTGGGGCCCTTAGAGAGCCTGCTCGATTCACAAAATTGATTTGGAGAAGATTGGTCCGGTAAAGCCAGGAATGGGCCTTTAGAGGGTCTCTCTGATCAGTGGAACCGATCGAGAGAAGACGGTCCTATAAAGCCAGGAGTAGGACCCTTAGAGAACTTGTTCGATCGATGAAACCAATTGGGATAAGACGATCTGGCAAAGCCAGGAGTGGGGCCCTTAAAAGACATGTTTGATTGGCAGAATCGATTGGGAGAAGACGGGTTCAACAGAGTCGAGAGTGGGGCCCTTAAAGAGTATGTCCATTCGGCGAAATCGATCAAGAGAAGATGGGTATAACAAAGTCGAGAGTGGATACCTTAGAGAGCATGTCCGATCAGCATAACGGACCAAGAGAAGATGGGTTCGGCAAAGCCAGGAGTGGGGCTTTTAGAGGGCTTATCCAATCAGTGGAACTAATTGGAGAAGATGATTTGGTAGAGCCGAGAGTGGGGCCCTTAGAGAGCTTGTCCGATTGGCGGAACTGATCTGAAGAAGACAGTTCGACAGAGCCAGGAGTGGGGCCTTTAGAGGGCTTGTCCGATCAGAGGAACCAACCAAGAAAAGACAGGTCCAATAGAGTCGGGAGTGGGTGAAACCAATTGGGAGAAAATGGGTTCGACGGAGCTAGGAATGGGGCCCTTAGAGAGCATGTCCAATCGACGTAACCGATTAGGAGAAGATGGGTCCGTCAAAGCCGGGAGTGGGCCCTTAGAGAGCCTATCTAATCGAAAAAACAAATTGGGAGAATATTATTGGATCAAGACACACATGAGAGGGGGGTGAATCACGTGGTTTTTAAAAACTTTTCTCTTTTAAAACCAAGTACGAATGCAGCGGAATAACAAGAACACAAGAAAAAGAAAAACGCACGTTTGGTTTTATTTGGTTCGGAGCTTTCAACAACTCCTACTCCAAAACCCAGATTCCTTGAACCTATCGATGGGTAGTCCACTAATAATCTCCTCCAGAATCACCGGAAGAGAGGATCGAGTACAAAAAGAATAATAGGAACAGTGTAACAAGCTACACTTTCCTTTTGCAATAATTAAGTATAAAATCTAGACTTCATTACCCAACACTCTTTGTAGACAGTCAACTTAAACTCGGTGTTGGACGACTCCTTAATAGTAGTCGGACACAACAAAGTCATAGCAGAGCAGCAATAGGAAGTCGGAGCAGTCGGAACACCGAACGGATGCACAGAAGTTTGTAGAATTAATGATCTTGAAGCCTTGGTCGAATGCCTCTTTTATAAGGGATATAAGGTGCCTTTAATTCCAAACTCTAACCCTTAAAAAGCGGCTCCTTATCATCGATGATGTCTCTGCCTTATCCTACCGAAGGCGTCTTCCAAGCACTCGAAGGCACCTTCTATGAACAGTACTCAAGGCACCTTCCAAGCTCCTGAATAATGCGTCTCGGGTACTATTTACCCGAGACCTTTTGTGCTCCCTTTGCCCTACAAAATGTGTTAATTCAATATAGAAATATTTACCTTGTAAAATAAGGTTAGCACAATAATAATATGATTAATTTATGACTTAAACCCTGTCCTTCAGAGCAGGATCTAGTCAAAGTCTCAATTTAGATATTCGAAATGAACTTAAATTGGATCGACGCCTACTATCCCTTCAACTAAGATACGTCTTCACTGAGTCACTCTCCTCCAATGACTTACATTCACTTATAAAGTGTCGAGTTATCTCCTCGACGTCCAATTGACCCACCAGGTCTTTCTGTCGAAATCATATATCCGAACTTCGCCAACCGGGAATTGAACATCTCGATCTCCTACCGAAACCGCACATCCAGACTTCCTCCAGTCGGGAATCAAATATCCTGACCTCCTTCCATAATCTAATATCTAGACTTCATGTCTAGTGGCAGGTCCTCTTGACCCGTCAAATTAGTCAACCATGCACACTCAATAACAAAGTTAGATCATAAGCACATCTAACTTTAATCCATTTGTCATTAAATAAAACTCAGGTTTGACTATTGATGACAACTACACCAACAATCTCTCCCTTTTTGATGTGATAACAACCTAGTTAAAGTTAGAAAAAGATATGAAAAAAATAAAATAACAATAACATGATTCAAGCAAAAAAATAATTAATTAATTTAAATTCCTATTTTATTTTCTTGATCATTTTAAGGTTAAAATTTTTAAGATTAGTTTTTAGTTTTTTTCTTACTAACCCTTATCCTCCCCCTTTATTTATCAAACTAAGCAGATAAGTAAATCAAATTATGAAATTGTAAATATACTAGTAATAATTTGTTCAAAGTAATCACAAAAAATTTGTAGGTCTATTAGAAGGAGGAGTTAAAAAGTATTTTGACTGAAATTTTCTAACTTTTCAACAGTTTGAAAATTAATTTTGCAAAATAAACTATTTGTAAACATAAATTTTGTAAGAATTATTTCAAAACACTTGTTTTAAAAAGATAATTTGTTGCAAGGTACTTAGTGTTTCAATTATTCAAAGTTACTTTTGAAAAGTTTTATAACTTACCTTTCTAAAATATTTTGGAAAGAATTTGTTTAAGCAAAATAGTTTTGGAAGTATTTTCAAAAAAGTTTTTTCAAACACAAGTTAAAAAGTTACTTTTCAAGTGAAAAGATAACTTTTAGAAGAATTTTATAAAACTTTTTTAAAAACTTTCCAAAGTGTTTTCGAAAATATCTTTCAAAGCAGTTTTTCAATGCAATTTTCAAAATACATGCATTTCAATTTTTTAAAACAGATAATGAAAAAAAAGGATAAGAGTTTTTTTTCAAAGCAAGTTTTGGAAGTACTTTGGAAAATATATTTCAAAAAGTAAAATAGGTTCAGAAATTTTTTAGAAGTGATTTTTGAATCATTTGTAAAGTAAGTTTCAGTGATGTTTCAAAACAATTGTTAAAGCAAGACTTTACAAAAATAAAGTATGTTATATATATATATATATATATATATATATATATATATATATATATATATATATATAACAGAATATACTTAACTTGACAAACCCTATCCTTAAATTTCTAACTATTAGTTACTAACTAACTATCAGAATATAGCAGTATTCACTTGGTTAGTCAAGTTAAGTACTAATTGTCCAGATAGAAATTTACTTAAAGGACTACTTAACTTGATCAATGTACTATTTATATTTTTCGTTAAACTTGTGTTGATGCATTGAAATAAGCATTTAAAGTCCAAGTAAAAGACCTACGCATCTCATACCATTTTAAATTGTTTGAATACACAATCAAGGTGAATCTAATGTATTTATGAAATGCTCGTTACTTAGAGCTATAGGATCATGCTTTCTATGGGTTCGATCTAGGCTAAGATCAAAATTTTTTTGAAATACTAAGGAAATAGAAATTTTTAGAAAATATAAGTAAAGAATTTTCCTAGAATTTAAAAATTATTTTAAAAACATATCCTACTCTAAAAAGAAATTTTCTAGATTATCAAATAAAGTGGTCAAAAAGTAGCTGAATATATAGATCATGACAAGCAGATACACAATATATATAAGTGTACTGAATATAATCGAGTCTCGTCATCATCGGCCGGTGGAGGTGGAAGATGATAAGTCACTCATAAAACTCGAAGGATCGATTGCATATGTAGGTTTAGCTGTCAAAATCTGGTGGCCATCTCCCCGGAGAGAGGTAAATCCGATGGTCATCCCCCTGGAGAGAGGTGAACCCCTCTAAGATAGACTGTCGGATCTGTGCCGAATACTCCTCAAGTCTAGCAAATTGGTCCTCTATGAATAGAGAAGTCGAAGGCTAGGTCAAGGTTGAGGGCTGGGTCGGAAGAGGTCCAAAGAGCTCCTTAATTGTAAATGTTAGCATCCCCTCTCCCTCGGCCGGAATAATAGGTGAGAAATCCTCCTCAACCTTGTCTAAAATGTCTACTATGGTACCACTCTTCAAGTCAGCCCCCCTTGAGCGGTAACATCTATATGCACTAATGCAAGCTAACGCTGATCAATCTCATCATATGCATTAAGGGAAGTGGATGTGCCCTGGGTCATATTTACCCCTATGGTCAAAAATATGAAAGTCAAAATATGACAATAGGGCATATGAACCTATCTTCTAGTAATGAGATTGGATGCATGGATAACATTCTAAAACATGTGTAATGCAATATCGATGTCTAAACATTGACATAGTTTATAAAGGAAGAAAGAGTGGGAGGGTCGTATCGTCGAAACATCGTGAAATGTGATCGGCAAAATGCAGGTGGTCAGAACTCTATACAATACATAATCCTGAACCATAAGAGAGAGAGACCTGAAGTCAATCACAGTAGGTACTCTCTCCTCCCCAAAGAAGTACATATGGATAATATCTAATGTAATATGGGAGTAGTGTTCACCAAATGACAAATCTCTACTAGGGTAACACAAAAAAGAGCATGCAGACCTCCTACAACCTAAACTATCAACCAAAAGTGTAACGACCACCCTTCTTACTACTACTACTCTCTAAGGATGACCGTTACTTGACTACTAACTCTACTTAACCGGTATGATTAAAAATCACATGGAAACCCTACCGAAAAATTTCGGCAGAGTCTCCCCTGTACTGGTGACCAAATCAACAATACAAACAAACTATACTCAGCCACAGGCGGCTGGAACATATATTTTCACAACCAAAAGGAATAACATCACCACGCAGTTTAATGAAATCAAAGCATGCAAGTAATAAATAGCGGAAACAAAATAAAAACGTACAGTTAACTAACAGCGGAAGACTAAATGACTCATCTAATACATTTTTAATAAATTCTTAAACTAAGTCCCAAGGCTTCCATAGTCCTGGCATCACACATCCCTCAAACACCTCCTTGTCGCCTTCCTTTCTATATCTTTTCCTTTCCTGTATCTGCAGTAAGAGGAAGTGTAGTCTATAAGCAAAATTTGCTTAGTAAGCGCTATCTAACTCACAAAAACTCGATATGCATGTATATAAATAAAAACATGTTAAAACTGAATGCTAACATGTAAAGCTACTCATGCTCATAAATAGCAAATAACAGTAAGCTAACTCATGCTCTTCTAATAGTAAAGAAACATACTGAAAGGCTAAACATGTAAGACAAGTCTATACTATCATGCTAGCATAAAGAATTTAACTTACTGAATTCTAAACACTTTCTGATTCTTATTAAACTCACTTAAAAACTTATTCTTTTATTTCACTTATTTAAACTTATCCTTTAATACTTGTAAACTTTTGTAAACACATTGTTTTATTAGTTCAAAATCTTATACTTATAATACCTCAAAATAATAATCAACTTCTTCTTGGGCCCAGGCATAGTACCATCTTATGCGCGTTCCCTAATAGGTTGGGGTAGCGAGCCACCAATCCTAAAAGAGCAGACCTCGGTCTACCAGGGCCAAGACCTCGGAATTGAACACCTGGATTTGTTTAACGACAACCTCGGAAGTCGGGTACTAGCCTCTTCTTAAAAGTAAAATACTTATAATCTTAATTACTTCTTCTTTAAATGCCTCGGCATTTTAATAAGCACCTTGTGTGCCAAAAATCCCTCAAGTCTCGACTTTGGGATCTACTTAAGGCCTCGGCCTTTTCTTTTCTTTTCTTTATCTCCTTTTTACTCTTATCTTTGGTACTTTAGTAGGAAACCACAACTAAAGCCGAAATAAATCTGTCCATGCTAAATGAGGTAGTAATGAAACAACAAGATCTACTAACTGGAATTTAAACTTGCTGAAATTGAAGCGTAACACAAAACTAGACTTGCTGAACTTAACATAAACTGTTCATGCTCATAATCTGAGTTCACATGCTTCAATTAAGGAATTAACAAGGAGAAACCAACCTTAAAACTAATCATGTGTATAGAATTAGCAAGGAAAACTAAGCTACAATGACAAATTCTGCATACCTAACCAATACAAAAGAAACCAGAAACTGATTGCTTTAAAGGGATGCCACTCATGCACATTTAATTACCTAAGGAACTAGAACTCTAAATCTACTCATGCTCAAACCTATAGCAACGAAATAGAAAATGAAATCTAATCATGCATATTCAATAGCAAATGGGAAAGTCCAAACAGCATGCTAGAATAAACCAAAAAAAACTGAAATGCTAATCTACAATGCTAACCATTCAAAATCTGCTACGCTAGACAATCAAAAATCTGCAATGCAAGCTCTAAAGCTAGGATAGGTTTAATGGGCTGTTCTTGTTCAACTTATAGCACAAAAGGAAAGGGGTTGTTCTTATTCGGAATTTACTACTCATGCTATTCTAGTAGTAAGGAAGCTACACATGCTTAACTAATAACACATAGGGAAAGTCTAACAACGTGCTAGAATAAAGAGAGATTATAACCTGTTGAACTGGAAATAAGAAACTTGAAAACTGAAGCTATAAAAACTAATCACCAACTAAAAGCTAGGGTTCGGATGGAAGCAAGCCTAAGCACAATCTGATGACTAGAATTCGGATCATAGCCATTGAAACAACCAAGGTACAAACTGAAATCTAGCTTGCTAAACTACGAACTGAAAATTTGGCACAGCTGAAACTTTAAAAGAAACAATCGAATCCCTTTTAGAAATGCTACAACAGGACACTCAAATTGCAACTACTCAGCAATACATGATCCGAAAACACAAGAAAAACGATTTGCGACAGCAACCCTAATCTATCCTTCTTCACAGGACAAGTTCGGAACACAAAAGAAATAGAAATCCGAAGCTATCTTACTGCAGGTGAGTAAGCGACTTACCTTGCTGTTCTTGAGCTTACTACCGAAGGAGAAAGGTAGCTCTAGGGTTTCGGAGGAGCTCACAATCTCGGCCTCTTCCCTTCGTGTCCGCGCTCACGGGCTTCTTCTTTACTGTCGCTCGAGAGGAGAAGGCGCACGGGAGGAGGAGATAGAGGTGAAGCCCTTAGCCCTCTTCTTCGTTTCTGCCCGAGAGAAGCCGACGCCGTCGCTCGCGATCGGGAGAGGAAAGGAGAGGAAAAGGGTTTTCGGTTTTCGAATTTACCACCTCAACTTATCCCTCTTTATAATCTTCATATTCTGTTAACTTGTTAAATAATTTTCCTACCTTTTCTAAACAGAAAATTTCGTTTGCCCACCTGGTCAGCCGGCTTTAACGCGAGTTAAAGGTCGCGTGTTCAAACTCTGCTCGGCTCCCTTTTATTTTGGTATTTCTATTCCCAAAAAACTGCTTATATAGATTTTATTCCATACTATATTAACAAAACTTTCGCAGACCAGCTGGTTGGCTGAGTCCGGTTAACATCTGGTTCGGGTCTGAGGTCTTGGGTTCAAAACTCAGCTTTAACACTTTTATTTCTTCTTCTTTTTTTTTTTTTAACTTCTTCCTCTTGGTAAAAATACCAAACGAACTCCAAAAATTGCATAAAAATACTCTATAAATTCCTAAAAATCTCTAGAATTTTTCTAAAATATTTATAGATTTTAATAAGGACTTTTAGGACTCCAAATCGTGAAATTTGGGGTGTTACAATTCTCCCTACCTTATAAAAAGTTCGTCCTCGAACTTAGAATAATTCTGGATATCTCTGTCTTATACTGTCCTTACGCTCCTAAGTAACTTTCTCGTGCTTCTGGTTCTAAATGACTTTCACTAATGGTACTCTTTGTTCTTTAGTCTCTTAACTTCTCGGTCATCTATTATTCATATTGCATCGTATCCATTAGTGGTCTTTGGAAGACTTGATATCTTCCCTATCCTTTCTAAACATACTTATATATATATGAATATAAGAGAAACAAAACTAAAATTGTCTCTATTCTTTCTAAGCATATGTATCAAAACATAGAAAATTAAAACATGAATTTTCTCCTTTCCTAAGCACATATAAGCAGATACTCTATACTATAAATAATAAAGAAAGCATAAAAGAAAATTAAATACTTTCTTACTTGAAGACGGCAAGGATGGTGCTGATGTGTGATGTTGGAGAATGGGAACTGCTCTGATACCAACTTGTAACGACCACCCTTCTTACTACTACTACTCTCTAAGGATGACCGTTACTTGACTACTAACTCTACTTAACCGGTATGATTAAAAATCACATGGAAACCCTACCGAAAAATTTCGGCAGAGTCTCCCCTGTACCGGTGACCAAATCAACAATACAAACAAACTATACTCAGCCACAGGCGGTTGGAACATATATTTTCACAACCAAAAGGAATAACATCACCACGCAGTTTAATGAAATCAAAGCATGCAAGTAATAAATAGCGGAAACAAAATAAAAACATACAGTTAACTAACAGCGAAAGACTAAATGACTCATCTAATACATTTTTAATAAATTCTTAAACTAAGTCCCAAGGCTTCCATAGTCCTGGCATCACACATCCCTCGAACACCTCCTTGTCGCCTTCCTTTCTATATCTTTTCCTTTCCTGTATCTGCAGTAAGAGGAAGTGTAGTCTATAAGCAAAATTTGCTTAGTAAGCGCTATCTAACTCACAAAAACTCGATATGCATGTATATAAATAAAAACATGCTAAAACTGAATGCTAACATGTAAAGCTACTCATGCTCATAAATAGCAAATAACAGTAAGCTAACTCATGCTCTTCTAATAGTAAAGAAACATACTGAAAGGCTAAACATGTAAGACAAGTCTATACTATCATGCTAGCATAAAGAATTTAACTTACTGAATTCTAAACACTTTCTGATTCTTATTAAACTCACTTAAAAACTTATTCTTTTATTTCACTTATTTAAACTTATTCTTTAATACTTGTAAACTTTTGTAAACACATTGTTTTATTAGTTCAAAATCTTATACTTATAATACTTCAAAATAATAATCAACTTCTTCTTGGGCCCAGGCATAGTACCATCTTATGCGCGTTCCCTAATAGGTTGGGGTAGCGAGCCACCAATCCTAAAAGAGCAGACCTCGGTCTACCAGGGCCAAGACCTCGGAATTGAACACCTGGATTTGTTTAACGACAACCTCGGAAGTCGGGTACTAGCCTCTTCTTAAAAGTAAAATACTTATAATCTTAATTACTTCTTCTTTAAATGCCTCGGCATTTTAATAAGCACCTTGTGTGTCAAAAATCCCTCAAGTCTCGACTTTGGGATCTACTTAAGGCCTCGGCCTTTTCTTTTCTTTTCTTTATCTCCTTTTTACTCTTATCTTTTGGTACTTTAGTAGGAAACCACAACTAAAGCCGAAATAAATCTGTCCATGCTAAATGAGGTAGTAATGAAACAACAAGATCTACTAACTGGAATTTAAACTTGCTGAAATTGAAGCGTAACACAAAACTAGACTTGCTGAACTTAACATAAACTGTCCATGCTCATAATCTGAGTTCACATGCTTCAATTAAGGAATTAACAAGGAGAAACCAACCTTAAAACTAATCATGTGTATAGAATTAGCAAGGAAAACTAAGCTACAATGACAAATTCTGCATACCTAACCAATACAAAAGAAACCAGAAACTGATTGCTTTAAAGGGATGCCACTCATGCACATTTAATTACCTAAGGAACTAGAACTCTAAATCTACTCATGCTCAAACCTATAGCAACGAAATAGAAAATGAAATCTAATCATGCATATTCAATAGCAAATGGGAAAGTCCAAACAGCATGCTAGAATAAACCAAAAAAAACTGAAATGCTAATCTACAATGCTAACCATTCAAAATCTGCTATGCTAGACAATCAAAAATCTGCAATGCAAGCTCTAAAGCTAGGATAGGTTTAATGGGTTGTTCTTGTTCAACTTATAGCACAAAAGGAAAGGGGTTGTTCTTATTCGGAATTTACTACTCATGCTATTCTAGTAGTAAGGAAGCTACACATGCTTAACTAATAACACATAAGGAAAGTCTAACAACGTGCTAGAATAAAGAGAGATTATAACCTGCTGAACTGGAAATAAGAAACTTGAAAACTGAAGCTATAAAAACTAATCACCAACTAAAAGCTAGGGTTCGGATGGAAGCAAGCCTAAGCACAATCTGATGACTAGAATTCGGATCATAGCCATTGAAACAACCAAGGTACAAACTGAAATCTAGCTTGCTAAACTACGAACTGAAAATTTGGCACAGCTGAAACTTTAAAAGAAACAATCGAATCCCTTTTAGAAATGCTACAACAGGACACTCAAATTGCAACTACTCAGCAATACATGATCCGAAAACACAAGAAAAACGATTTGCGACAGCAACCCTAATCTATCCTTCTTCACAGGACAAGTTCGGAACACAAAAGAAATAGAAATCCGAAGCTATCTTACTGCAGGTGAGTAAGCGACTTACCTTGCTGTTCTTGAGCTTACTACCGAAGGAGAAAGGTAGCTCTAGGGTTTCGGAGGAGCTCACAATCTCGGCCTCTTCCCTTCGTGTCCGCGCTCACGGGCTTCTTCTTTACTGTCGCTCGAGAGGAGAAGGCGCACGGGAGGAGGAGATAGAGGTGAAGCCCTTAGCCCTCTTCTTCATTTCTGCCCGAGAGAAGCCGACGCTGTCACTCGCGATCGGGAGAGGAAAGGAGAGGAAAAGGGTTTTCGGTTTTCGAATTTACCACCTCAACTTATCCCTCTTTATAATCTTCATATTCTGTTAACTTGTTAAATAATTTTCCTACCTTTTCTAAACAGAAAATTCCGTTTGCCCACCTGGTCAGCCGGCTTTAACGCGAGTTAAAGGTCGCGTGTTCGAACTCTGCTCGGCTCCCTTTTATTTTGGTATTTCTATTCCCAAAAAACTGCTTATATAGATTTTATTCCATACTATATTAACAAAACTTTCGCAGACCAGCTGGTTGGCTGAGTCCGGTTAACATCTGGTTCGGGTCTGAGGTCTTGGGTTCAAAACTCAGCTTTAACACTTTTATTTCTTCTTTTATTTCTTTTTTTTTTTTAACTTCTTCCTCTTGGTAAAAATACCAAACGAACTCCAAAAATTGCATAAAAATACTCTATAAATTCCTAAAAATCTCTAGAATTTTTCTAAAATATTTATAGATTTTAATAAGGACTTTTAGGACTCCAAATCGTGAAATTTGGGGTGTTACAAAAAGAGTGGAGGAGAACCTAAAGTCCTTACTACCTACTCTAGTGGAGTATGTCAAGTCATCAATCTTAACTAAGTTGTTATAAAATTGAGCACATAAGTCTAAATTTACTGAATAACTATAATAAACTAATCTATCTAACTGATAATAGTCTAAAACCTCTATGATAGGGGTGCAGTATTGGGTAAAGAATGGCCTATTGAGAAACCTAGATTTTAATGCAATATATGCCAACTCTAGGAAATCTAGCCTAAGTCGCTGAGTAAGAAATCTAGCATCGGCAGACGGGACATTGCTCGAACTGGGTTGGGACGAAATAACATTTCGTCATTTCCTAAAGTAGTTTATACATGTAAACATTCAAGAAAAAAATATACAAATAAAGAAAAACAACTAGAAAATCGAGTTAGAGGGTACCTCAGAGGCATAGTTGGGGTTTTGAGGGAGAAAAGTGGAAAAGGAAGTGTAAATGGCTGTTGGAAGGTGCCTTCCTGAAGTGAATTTTGCGAACAAAGAATGCCTCTGTTCGTTGTAAAATGTGGGTTAAAGGCGCCTTTAGCCTGATGGAAGGTGTCTTCCATGTGTTATGAAGGGTGCCTTCAAGCGTATTGAAGGCGCCTTGAGTCGGTTGTGTGGGAATTTTTTCGTCATTTTGAGCGCACCTCCAATTGTATAGGAGGTGCCTTCGGCAGTTTTTTAAATTTAAGTTTAAATGTTTAGTTAGATTTTTTTATTTTAAGTTTTAATTTTGATTTAAAACTTTAATTTCATTTAATTTAAGTTAAGTTTTAATTCAATTTCAATTTTTGAGTTAAGTTTTAGTTTTAATTTTTTAATTAATTTTAAGTTATGTATAATTTTATTTTTAAGTTTTAAATTAATTTTGAAGTTAATTTTAATTAAGTTTACATTTTAATTTTTAAAGTTAATCTTAATTTTAAGATTTAAGTTAATTTTAAAGTTAATTTTAAATTTTAAGTTAATTTTGATTTTAGGTTTTAAGTTAATTTTAAAGTTGAAGTTAATTTTAATTTTAAGTTGAAGTTAATTTTAATTTTTAAGTTAATTTAATTTTAATTTTATTTAATATAGTTAATTTAATTTATCTTAATTTATTTTATTTTAATTTATTCCTTCTTTATCTCACTCAATCTATATTTTCAATCAGGGAATCCTATAGTTTTGTAAAATGAGTTAAATTGAATTTTAGGGTTTGATTTAACTTGTATTAAATTCAAGTTTAGCTTTGGGCTCAATAAATAGATATTTTTTTATAAACGTCTAAGTAATGGTGAGTTACCTGGACATTATTAGACTAACCACACCTTTAAAATTTTTCAAATAGTTTTGCCTACTAAATTTAATACAAAACTTTGGTCTAATCAGTTAGGATTAGTAAGGGGTAGCTTTAGTTAGTTTCGTCAAGCCAAATACACAAAGTCGAAGCCATATCTTTCTAGACATGCATAGATAGAGCTTCCCTAACCTACTATCATCAAAAACTTCTCCAGTACTATTTGCCAAGTTAAACTTTTATCCCTATTTATTCTAGTCCTAATTACCCAGCCGGGTAAATTATTATTTTAGAGTTGTCAACTAATTTGGAGCCTTCCCTGAATTGTTGAACTTGGGTTTAAGTTTTAGGTTTGTGTCGATTTATTTTATAGTTATAATAAACTTGATTATAGTTTGAGTTTAGATTAATTTCATATTTATTCACTTTAAGTTTAGTTTTTGATTTATTTGATTTAATTGAATTTAGCTTAGAGGGTTCAATTTTTGAGATTGAGGTTGAGTTATTTGGTTTATTTTGATTTGATTTTAGGTAGTGTATTTTATTTTTAGGTACATGATATTGATTTGGTCCTACTTGCGTAGTTAGGCACGCTTTCGGAACCGAGGCTTTGATTTATTTTTTTATTTTGGGTTAGGGCTTGAAATGATTTAATGGTAGAGTTAGACTTGTATCCAAGTCTAGATTTATTATATACAACTCTTTGGGATTCAAGTATCATGTTTAGATACTTAAATCCTAAGGTAAACTTTTCCAACTATTTTTTTAATTCTTTAACTTAACTTTTCAAAATAGAATTTTCTTCCTTAAGGTTTGTAGCTTGAGTTGAATTTCTTTCTTAAACTTGGTCAATTAAGGAAGTCAAGTTCAGTTGATCTTTAAGGATGTTATTTTCCTTAAGGAGGAGTTTAGCATGTTCCTTAGTTTTTGTTAATTTTTTATTTAAACAGGAAATAATTTTGAAAACTTTTACAATATAATTAAATTGTACCCCAATTGGTTCGTCTGAATTGAATGCAGATTTGTTGCTCGACTCGTATTCAAATTTTTCTTCTTGATCTGATTTTCCTCCGGTTGCTATCAGCGCGAGGTAGCTTGCTTGCTTTGGTTCGTTTGCTTCTGATCCGTCCAAGGAAGACTCGCCCCAAGTCGCCTTGAGTGCCTTCTTTTGTTTTGTCTTACTCATCTTATCTTCGTTAGGGCATTCATGTTTGAAGTGCCCTTTCTTATTGGAGCCATAACACGTGATGTTCACCTTTGAGTTGTTGGATGCAGACTTGGACATCTTCTTCATGTCGCGCTTCATGAAGTTTCTCTTATGTCTAGTAAATATTTTCCTTACTATGTTTACTAGCTACTCTACTTTATCTGATTTTGAGTCGAACTCAGTTTCCACCTTGGGATTTGCCCCCTTCGAAGTACCTGCAAGAAAAGTGATCCCTTTCTCAACCTTTGTAGCATTAGTTTGTTCGTGTAGTTCCAATTCACAAAATAACTCATCTAATTTCAACTTTAAAAGGTTCCTTGAAACCTTATAGGAATCTACGATCGATGCCCATAGTGAGGTTCAAGGAAACGAGTTCAGAGCACCTTATGATGTCACGGTTCTCAAGTTGATATCCGATCATGTGCAAATCGTTAAGGATATCCTTGATCCTCGCGTGTAGTTGACTTACGCTTTATCCGTCTTGTATTTTAATATTAAATAAGGAATTTGGAAGTAGGTCTCATTTAGTCACATTGGCATTGTTGGCTCTTTTGTGTAATTCGATGAGCTTGTCCCATAACTCCTTTGCGTTCTCATGCGAGCCGACTTGGTTGAGTCCTTATTTCATGAGTCCGCACTGGATCGTGTTCAATGCCTTCGAGTCGATCTGGGTCTTCTTCTTATCTTCTAGATTTCATCTTTCTGGATCAAGGGGTACTTTAGTTGCTCATCTATAGGTGATTGATACCATTGTCGGATAGTAAACCACTGCTCGATGTCCATCTTCAGGTAGACCTCCATTCTCTTCTTCCAATATGAAAAGTTATTTTCATTGAAAAGAGGAGGATGAGCAGTGTTGTATTCCTCAAGTTGGGCTATTTAAATTATCCTTTAAAAAGAAATGAAGAGAAATATCTCAAAACTAGGTCTTGAATTAGCAGAGTTTTAAGAAAAAGAAATATTGACAACTCAAGTGGTGTTTTACCAATTTCGAGTAAAAACTGAACGATAAAGAGTTATTTAAAGAAGTAAATTTTACCAAGTCAAATAAATTATGAAAAATTAAAATATGAAAATAAAACAGTTCCCCAGCTTGACTAGTGGTTGAACCAATTCAGAGCAGAATCTGTTGGTGCGGGAAGCATCTAACGATCGAACCTGAGTTTTGATAACGGCAAAGGATTCAAAGTTAAGGTGTGTTGTGATCTAACATGTTGAATGAGTATTTCAGGAAAAGTCCTAGCTGCGGTTAGGCAAAGGGAAAACCCTAGGGGGTGGTAACCCTAGGTCATAGGGGGTGGTAACCCTATGCGGAAAGTCTTGGCAGGTCGATGGCTTCAGGCAAAAGTCCTAGGGGGTGGTAACCCTAGGTGGAAAGTCCTGGTGTCGCGAACCAGGTGAAAGACTGGACTCGCCGGGAAGCGGATGTCCAGCAGAAAGTCCGGAAGCGTCGAGTGCTGAGCAAAAGTCCAATCGATCTTGAGGATCGCACTGGCAACAGGTAAATCTCCTGAGTGGAGTAGGTGAGGACGTGTTCCCCGTAGAGGGAACAGTAGGCGTCGGGTCGACCTAGGGTTTCCGGGGGGAAACCTGAAGTCAGACCCGGAAGTCAAACTTGAATGTCAAAACTTTCATTATCTTATTCATTATGTTTGTGCTAACTTTGTTTTGCAGGGTATGTGTTTGGGACTAACACATTTTGCAGGAACAAAGGAGCAAGTTACAACTCGGATGAACAGTGTCCGAGGCGCCTCCATGGAGCTTGGAGGCGCCTCGGGTGCGAACCAGGAAAAGCCAGCGCAGAAGGTTGGAGGCGCCTTAGATGAAGTTCAGGGCGCCTTGGGTCGAAGGTTGAAGGCGCCTTGGGTAGGCTGAAGGCGCCTTGAACTGGATGAAGTTCGACCAAGTCTGTGCTGATCTCCGCGGGTGACTCGGCCTGTTTAAGGCGCCTTGAAGGGCTTCAAGGCGCCTTGAACACCCTTTATAAGGGGTCTCGAGCAGCAGCACCAGAACAACGAACTCCAAGCAATCCTTACGCTACAAGCTGCTCTAGAAACACCCAGAAGTGCTGTTACAAGTCCTCGACAACCCGGAGCTTCAGATTCTGCTACTTTATTGTTGTCGGTATAATTTGTTTTAGTTCTTTCAATTGTAATATCTTATTGTACATTTTACGAGCTTATAGTTGTTGCCCACGGAAAGCGATCAAGGATCGCGGGCCTTCGAGTAGGAGTCGCCTTAGGCTCCGAACGAAGTGAAACTTCTTGTGTCCCTCTGTGATTGCATTCGTTATTTCCGCTGCGTATATTTACTTTGATAGTTTTACGATTCCGATACGATCAAAATAGCCACGAGCGCTATTCACCCCCCTCTAGCGCGTCTCGATCCAACAGAATCTTGTTCTGATAATACTTGTTGGATCGAGACACATGTGGAGGGGGGTAAATCACATGGCTTTGAAAAAACTTTTCTTTTTAAAACTAAGTACAAATGTAGTGGAATAATGAGAACACAAGAAAAAGAAAAACGCACATTTGGTTTTCTTGGTTCGGAGTCTTCGGCGACTCTACTCCAAGATCCAGGTCCCGCAAATCTATCGATGGGTAATCCACTAATAACCTCCTCCATAACTACTGAAAGAGGGGATCTAGTATAAAAAGAATAATAGGAACAGTGTGACAAGCTACACTTTCCTTTTGCAATAATTAAGTATAGAATCTAGACTTCGTTACCCAACATTCTTTGTAAATAGTCGGCTTGAGCTTGGTGTTGGATGACTCCTGAATAGTAGTCAGACACAGTAGAGTCATAGCAAGGTAGTAGCAGGAAGCTAGAGCAATCAAAATACCAAACAGACTCACAAAAGTTCGTAGAATTGATTATCTTGAAGCCTTGGTCGAATGCTTTTTTTTATAAGGGATGGAAGACGCTTTCCAGAGCATTGAAGGAGCCTTCAATGTAAAACTCTATCCCTTAAAAAGTGGCTCCTTATCATCGACAACGTCTCTACCTTATTCTACCGAAGGCGCTTCCAAGAACTCGAAGGTGTCTTCCATGAACAGTAGTCAAGGCGCCTTCCAAACTCCCAAAGGCGCCTCTAGTACTGTTCGCCCGAGACCTTTTGTACTCCCTTTGCTCTGTAAAATGTGTTAATCCAACATAGAAATATTTACCCTACAAAATAAAGTTAGCACAATAATAATATAATTAATTTATGACTTAGATCCTGTTCTTTAGACCAGGATCTAGTCAGGATCTTAATTTAGATTTCTGAAATAGACCTAAATTGGACCAACACATATCGTCCTTTCAACTAGGATGCACCCTCACTGAGTCACTCTCCTTCAGTGACTTACCTTCACTTGTCAAGTGTTGAGTTACCTCCTTGATGTCTAATCTGACCCACTAGGTCTTCCTACTAGAATCGCACATTTTGGCTTCCCCAATCGAGAATCAAACATCTCGATCTCCTATTGGAATCGCACATCCGAACTTCCTCTAGTCAAGAATCAAACATCCTGAACTCCCGCCAGAATCTTACATCTGGACTTCCTATCTTGTGCCAGGTCCTCTTAACCCATCAATTTAGTCAACCCCGCACACTAGATAATAAAGTTAGATCACAAAGCACTTCTAACTTTAATCCATTTGTCATTCATCAATACTCAAGTTTGACCATTAATGTCAACTGTACCAACAAAAATGAGTCTAGCAGAGTTGGGAATGGGGCCCTTAGAGGGTCTGTCTAATCATCCAAACCAATCAGGAGAAGATGGTCCGGCAGAACCGATCGAGAGAAGACTATCCTACAAGGATAGTTGCTCGGCCTTTTGATGCCTCTTGGACTTTGACCGACACCTCTATTGACTTGTTGATCCCCTAGGCCCCACTAGAGGGCCCTTCCATATTTACTACATTACAAATCTCTCCTTTAAGTCTATTCAAAGAAAAACTAGTTCAGACTTACTAGACCTCCCCCTCACTTTAATTTTTCCGCTCGGAGGCTCAAATTTTACTGGCGTCACTTTGCCATATTTTCCATTGGCACTTTTCCTTTTCAATAAGGGAGAATGTCAGGCACCATAAATGCACGGTAATGTGAAGTGATATGTGTGATGGTTATCAGGGTAATGATTTACCAGTTATCTCTATCATAAATGTCCTTTCCTATACCGTTGCCACGTGTCTGATGTGTGTAGATTGTATACTTTAATTTTATTCATGCTTTGATGTGCATGTACTTGTATTTCTTAAGTAAGATCTATGTTATTGCACCCTACTTTATTTCTATTTCAACATTATTGCTTTTTTATCGGAGATCTATTCTTTGCTTGTTTTCTATTGACAAAACGCGTTGTGGAGCGGAAGTGAAGTTATTGCATGCTTTGGAGTAACCTTAGAAGAGGAACAGAGGCTGGTCGTGCCCCATGACATGACCACGTTCCCCACTAGAGACCAGCCACGACATGGTCATGCCCCACCGACACAACCATGTCTCTCACGTAAGGAGAGTTGTGCCCAGTTGAAGTCAAACAAGGGGCAACCGTGTGAATCCACATGGTCATATCTCCCACTTGGAAACAGGGTCATGCCCAGCCGAAACTAACAAGGGGTTGGTCATGCGAATCCATATGGTCATGCCTCCCCTATTTTGGAAAACTAGAGTCTGGTTGTGCCCCAGAGGCATAGTCGTGAAATAGCCTAGGCAGGGGCCATGCCCACGCCTATAAAAGGGGTGTTCTTCCCCCTTTTGTGGGGAGGAGTTTTCCCCTTGGGGAGACTCACTTGGTCAAGATCTGCTTCTCATCCGCACTATAATTGACGATCCAAAGCCATTTTCATCTTCTCTTTCACCTCCAGAAGCAAAGGATAAGATCTGAAGGCTCTTCAACCCATTGGATAAGCCTTCTTTCTCTTTTCTCTTAGATTTGAGTAGTAGCTTGTAATATCTCTATCTTCGGATTTAGTTTTTCTTGTTATTAAGTAGATCCACTTTGTTATAGGATTAAGAAAGTAATTGTGATATAAGATTAATGTAAACTCTGTGGATTTGCTAATATCCTATTCAAATGACATGTTTATGCCTTATATCTATTTGATTAAATGTGTATGTAGTATCTTTATGCTTGAATATTATGTTTGATGGAATGGATGTATTGATTGTTCGCCCCATAGAGGGGATAGCCTATATCGTATGACCATGGGAGTCCCTTGATAGGGAGGTATTTGTTACAAACCGCAAGTGCATGGTTATGTCGTTAGTAATATAAAAGATTATCGTATCCATAAGAAATGTTGATTAAGCATTATCTAACTTTACACGGTGAGTTATCTAGATGGACGAAGGTTGGGAGAAAAAAAAAAGAGTAAGAGAAGGACTAAGGAGAAAGAGTGAGGGATTAAAGGGTGGTCTTCGAAGGGGATGGATGATAGATGCTAGGATTTTAATTCCGTTATGATGCTAGTTAATGTTTCTATGCATTGTTCATCTACCTAACTCCATGTTTATAGTCGTGTAGAGCTTCTAACTAGAGTCCGGCAAAATCCTGCGAAAGTCACATCGGAGAGTCTCCCAAGTCTTACGTCATCAAGTAAAGAGATAACCTAGGAAGTCCAATTAAGAGGGAATCCCTATCACTAGGACCCCCCTATGATATATTCCTAGAGTTATCCGATTTACTTCCTAACAGTAGATTAATGCAATTAAGTAGAAGAGGTACCTAGGAAGTCCGAGTAAGAGGGAATTCTTGTCACTAGGACCTCCCGGTCATACATTCCTAGATTACACAAGTCACATCCTAACATTGATTTGGAAAAACCCTCTAAATTTTAATTAACCTCCCTAGTAGAGAATCAATCCTCGCTTCAAGAAAACATCGTAGGAAGTAAAAGATATCTTCTATCACAATGTCTCATGATCTTACAATCCAAGACTCTTCCTCTACAAAGTGATCAAAACCCTACATCTACATGAATTGATCTTGCACACATTTCATCAAATACATACAAAGCACAATACACATAGAACATGGCATAAACACTTCATAAAATAAGAAGATGTCCAAATACATAGTTCATACATCTACAATTACATCATAACTATTTCCTACATCCTAGATATAGAGAATCTAATCCATAGTAAAGGAAGAGCAAACCAAAAACATGAAGGATAACATTCTTACAACCCAAATACAAGAGATGAGGAGAAGAGATGCTTAGCTATGGGTTGTCGATGTCTTCGGAGAGTTTCCTTGCTTCGGAGGTGGACAGATCGGCGAAGCTAAGGCTTCTAGAGTTCCCCCGAAGGGGAGAACCCTTCTCCAAGTAATAGGGGTGAGTCCCTAGCTAAAGATATGTCAAAAGGGGAGAAACCTCGCCCCCCCCCCCTCCCCCCCCTTATATAGAGCTAGGCAAGGCCCATGCCATGGCCGTGTGAGAATCACACGACCAATGTCTTCTTGGCCTCTGGTTAGGTGACACAGTCGTTTGGGATCACATGACCATGTTCTTCTCTGGCTCTGGATGAGTTACACGACTGTGTGGGATCATACAGCCATGTGATGCTTCACTTCTGGATAAGTGGCACAACCATGTGGATCTCACACCGTTGTGTGCTACTTTGTTCCTGGTCGGGTGGTACAACCGTGTAGTTTCACACAGCCGTGTAGTTTCACACGACTGCGTGCTGCTCCTTCTCTGGTGCAATGTCATAGTCGTGTGGGATCACACAGTCAGTGTCAAGTGCCTTTGCTTGCTCTCTGGTTCGTCGACAAATGTCGTTTTCGCTCCGAAAGCAGTTCCTGTGAATAGAATAATATGCAAAGAGCAGATCTCCGATAAAAAAATAATTAAGCTGAAAATATGACAAGGGGTATGGAAATGCATAAATCAAGTATAAGAAAAGTATGTGAATGTGCGTCAAAACATATGTAAAGGCATATACAATCTACGCACAATAGTATCCCTTTAAATAGACATTTCGAGTGTGTCGCGTTAAAAGGGAGAGCAACTCTCCATTGAAAGTGTTTAATTAGACTTAATGGGTTATCTCTAATCCTATGTTAATAAGTATTTTGTGTAATCTAGCGATTATATGGCCGGAAACCCTTAATGACATAGGGTATCCTATTAACTGGGTTTCCTATGTTACCTTGATTGTTTAGTTGCATCGGATAGCAATTGGGATAATACTCCGATACAATCTTCGCGAGAAAGTATCAGTATTTAGTTAGACTTCATACTTGTGAATAAGGATAGAGGATCGGAGAGGGGCAATCCATAGGGCATTAATTAGCATCACAATGAAACTAAACCCCTAAAGCATCTCACTTGACCAATTTTCTCACAACGATTCTCAACTCTGTCTTCTACTTCTCTTTCTCTTTCTCTTTCTCTTTCTCTTAGTGCAAACATTTACAAACACTTCGATCATTTAGATAGCTCAATGTGGGAACTCACTAGTGCTTAATCTAATCCATGTGGAATCGATAACTTTTTATTACTGACGATGTAGCTGTGCACTTGCGATGGTGTCCTCTGCCATATTTTTTGCTGAAACTTATTCTTTTCCAGAACGGGGAATGTCAAGCGCCATAAATGCACGGTAATGTGAAGCGATACTTGTGATGGCTATCAAGGTAATGATTTGCAGTCACCTCCATCATAAATATCCTTTTTTATACCGAGGTCATGTGTCCTAACCATGCCGGCTTTTTTAATTCCCGAAGAGATGTTCACCGATTAGACTACTAACGGTTTCATCTTTTTGAACCAATAGTCATGGTAATTAGCCAATTTTTTATCACAGAGATCGAATGACTATACCTTAATCCTTTTGAGTTTATAAACTCCATTGGCCCAGGGTTTCCACCTACTCTTATTTCACTCTTCCAGTGCTCATTTCTTGTCATCATGCCATAGTTTTTTGACTCTTCTTCACCGCATAAGTTTTCCTTTCGTTTTTTGCATCCTTCTTTTCCTGCATTATGACCCTTGATGCTTTTGGGAACATTCCCACTGTGGTATACCTCTACCCTCTCTGACTTCAACGGCAGGGAAGTGAACTAAGTCTGGTTAACTTTTGAACTTTCTTCCGACCATCATATCATCATCCCTAACACCCTTGACCGACCTCATCTTCCTCCCCAAAGTTACATTACCTTTTTCAAGGACCAGTTCTTGGAGGTCTTCGCTTTCCTATCTCCCATTTCTTTTTGAAAATCTCTTGGTATTTCCATATTCCCCTCTAATAGTTAGCCTCTAATTTCATCTGGCTACTATGTGGGGTTTTTATTCTCTTTTGTCTATATCATATCCCCTTGAATCCTCATATTTCCACTATTTTTATTATCCAAAGAAATCGGAGGCAGGTGTTTTTATCCTCCAAGCCCGAATGAAGGTTGTCTTCTTTGATAAAATATCTTCTTCTAATAAGGGTTGAATATCTTATATTTTTTTGTCCAACCAGTCCCCCGGCATCATGGTCGATCGAATGACAAATAGAGCTACCTTCCATGCTAGAGTTGGGTGACTTTTATAGGGAGCCTACCTTCATTTCTACATCTGAAACATTGGTCGACCTGAAATTTGATATCAATAAGCTACTCTAAGAGGGCATTCTATATGTTTTTTTGCTAAGTTCGATCAATAAT
The DNA here is from genome assembly GCF_018446385.1 of Zingiber officinale. Lineage (NCBI taxonomy): Eukaryota > Viridiplantae > Streptophyta > Magnoliopsida > Zingiberales > Zingiberaceae > Zingiber > Zingiber officinale. The sequence goes on from NC_055992.1 coordinate 143,200,491, forward strand.
AGATTTCCCTTAAGTTTTGGTAAGAATTTTAATTTCCTCCACATTATAGCTAAATGAGCTCTCTTCTCTTTTATACAGCTAGAACCATGTGGAAGGCCAACGTAGCCAAGACTTGTAAGTTTGATCGAGAGGAGCTGAACCGACAAGGGAAATCCGAGCTGAAAAAGTGTGACTCTCATCTGATCAACTTTACAAATGAGGTCAATGCCAACGAGGCAGCAGCCACAGGGGCAGGAGACAGCGACACAACTGTAAGTATAGGGGAAATGTCGTCTCCCCGCCCTTTTATGTTGCCCATTCGGTTTCCTTCAAAGTCCACCGAGTCACCTTCCTCCAAGACTCCTCAAGAGGTTCCTTCCCCGCGTCTGCCCTCCGTGTGGGGGGAGAGCTCAACACTGGCTCCTCCAGAATAGCTGATAGGCAATCAGGACTTAACTCCTCCCGAGCCTCCCAGCAACCAATCCTCATTGGATCCCTCGTTGCTAACCGATCCCATTGCCACATAGTCGAACTCCTCCTTACCTCCTCCTCCGACTGGCTCTCCCCAAAAGGGTTTCGAGTCCAAGCCCAGTTCTTTACGTGGGCATGCTTCAATGAAGGTTATCACAACTCTCAGACTGTCTTCTCATAGGGGGTTAGGTTCATCTTCTTCTGGCCCATCTGACCCCCCAACATTTGATAAGGCTAAAAGGTAAATTTTTTAAGGTCTGGGAGGACTGTGTAGGGTGAACGGCCAATCGGTCATTGATTGGCTTGGCAGATGCCTTTACCCAAGATGTGACAAGGGTAAGTTTTAGTTATTATCATAACTCCCTCTTTGTTGTCTTTTAAGCTTATTATTTTTGTATCTTCACTAGTTTTAGGTCACAAGATTGGCCATTTTCCAAAAGGTGATAGACATGAAATAGACAAACCAGGCTCTGAAGAAGCGAGTGGAGGAGCTAGAAACCTCCTAAGCTCCCTCCTCCAACTAGCTCTCCCCAGAAGGGTTTCGAGTCCAAGCCCAGTTCTTTACGTGGGCAAGCTTCAACGAAGGTTAGCACAACTCTTAGGCTGCCTTCTCAGAGGGGGTTAGGTTCATCTTCTTCTGACCCATCTGGCCCCCCAACACTTGATAAGGCTAAAGGGTAAACTTGATAAGGTCTGGGAGGATTGTGTAGGGTGAACAATCAATCAGTTATCGATTGGCTTGGCAGACGACTTTACCCAAGATGTGACAAGGGTAAGTTTTTTGTTATTATCATAACCCCCTCTTTGTTGTCTTTTAAGCTTGCTATTTTTGTATCTTCACTAGTTTTAGGTCACGAGGTTGGCCATTTGCTAAAATTCAACAGACCTAGAACAGACGAACCAGACTCTGAAGAAGCGAGTGGAGGAGCTGGAAACCTCCTAAGCCCCCCCCCCCCCCTCCAAAAAAAATCCTGGAGGAGCTAGCCCTCTTGAAGAAGGAGATGGTGGACCAATCAAAGTTGTTGTTGAAGGCCAAGAGCGTCCTTCTTGAGGAAAAAGATAGGGGTAAGGCCCTCTTGCAAAAGCTAAAGGAAGTTGATGTTGCATATGCTTCAGAGCTGGCAAGGAAGGAAGTTGGGCTGACAGCCAAAGAGGTGCAAGTTAAAGAGAAGAAACAAGCCTTGGAGGCCAAAGAAGCCAATCTAGAGGCCCTGATGGCAGAGATGGCAAGTTACAAAGCCAGTGAAGTTGAGTGCTTCGAGATGAAAAGGATAGAGTAACTCTGCTCCGATAAATTTAACACTCTCTTGGGTAGGAGAACAATAAATGTTCACCTTCAAAGTGAATGGGATCATAAAGCAATTCCACAAAGCTAGATACTTGAAGATGGAACTTCCTGAAAACTTTATCAGCCATTAGAAAATTTTTGACAACGTATCAGATGATGTCTTCCCCCATTTTGCTTAGAATGCTGCTTCCTTATCAGTTTTTTGTAATTTTCAAAGAACTCATGTACTTAATGTTGGGACATTTCAGAGCTAGAGGGGAAGGATGAATAGCTCACTCACTTCATCAATTGATTCTGTCTGAAAATTACAGAGATGACGTGTTGCGAACAGTGGACTGGTGATTGACTTGGTAGAACACCTTTCTCCTCGGGAAGAAGCTTTCCTTCGATCTTGCGCACTAGGAGACAAACCAACCAAATGTCAGTGCTTACAAACCAGGGGAAGTCACTGGCAAAGGTCCTCCGACGCTCAAGTCAGTACCGATTCGAACAGGTAGATGAAGAACTGTGTGTGCGCGAGAGTATAGTTGTAGATGTTCAGTGAACGTACCTTCATCATAGAGAGGACTCCCCCTTTATATACCACTTCATATAACCTCTGTAATCATGAGGTGGTAAAGTGTGTCAGAGTTTGTTAGGCAATACACCATAATTGCCCGAAGAAACTTTCTTTTACCCACATGTATACCTACTTTGTTGTTTATAGCTCATGTAATTGTTGAGGTTGCTGAAATAATATACTGTCATAATTGGTCTACTGATAGAAGATATAATGGTTCCTGAAAAAGTTTTAAAAAGAATATTCTCCAACACAAAGTTATTGTTATGATAGGTTGTCGGGATGTTGTCTAATGAGTGTATCTCGGCCAGTCTCTAAGTCAGGTCACCTTGTTAGGATATTGTCTGCTGAGTATATCTAGGTCAATCTTCAAGTTAGACCGCCTCTATTAGGCTATTCGGTTGCATTTTGTATATTCTACTCTGTAGTGTGTCTAGTGAGGTCAACTACCTTTATATCTGTCTCGGTATTAAGCCGCTCAATTATATTTTGTGCATCTTTGAGACATTCATTTAGAGAATGATATAATATCTTGGTCCTATTAGAAATATGTTAGAGAAATAATACATTGCCTCATGCTTCCAAGAAATCCCTTTGATAATTTATGCTTTGCTAGAATTCCATCCGAGTAGTAATATAAGGATAAATGTTGTGAGCTCGACCATCCTTTTACCCAACCAAGCATATAATGAGCTACCCAGAGAAACGCCACTATGCTTTGAGAGGTTCGGTCAATATATTAAGCTAGACTATGTTTGGCTCGGTCGATATTTGTACGGATGGGGCATATGAACTTGTCCGACTTTATAATCGAATGGATACACAGACATACTACCACATGGAAACCTATGAGGGGAGGCTGGCAATCAAGGTCGCTTGGGCATATACAGAGAGACTCATACAAAGTAAGGAGTTTAGCTTTCCCCTTAACCATACCCATGACTGGTCTATTGGGAAGTGAGTCGGTCACTCTGGTCGATATATAAAGTCGGTCATCCTTAATCTTGGTCACCTTGAGGTCTGACCATCCTTAAGGCCCCAAACTCCTCAAGTCCTATCAGCTTAAGGGCTAACTGCCCTTCTCCAGCCAATCGGCTTATAACTTGATCGGATTGACTCTGAGAACCCTAGTACCAAGCGATTAATCAAAGCTAGATGAGGGGATGTTGTCCCTTCTCAACTGTGGCCACCACGTCATCTTGACTTTGACTGTCATGTCACCTCCTAAGTTCACTTGTCACAACCATATCTTTGATGATGATCTTTTGCAGTGGAATACTTAAAGCAAGCTCCTCCAATGCTAACAAGATAGATTTACTTGGCATTTACCTCAAACAAGATGATTAATCTAAGAATCCGACCCTTTCTTACACATTAACTATCAATACACTCCTTCTCGGAAATACTCCTAAAGTGGAGAAGCCTTATACAAACTCTCAATACAATAAGAATATAAGAGAAGCTAGTATAATAGAAATCTTACAAGATTTGCATAAATGAAATCCTAGCTAGCTTCTTCTTGTTGTTTGGGAATACCTCGAAAATGGAGCAGTACTTTGCTCTAAGAAGCTTTAAGAACCGACGGTGAAAATCTAAGCTCGGTGAAGAGAGTGGGAGAGGAGAAGTGATGAAACAATGCACGCAAAAACCCTTTTATCAGGTTCATAACGACTAGTTTTCAAATGTAATCGATTACGCCTTCCTAATTGATTAGCCTAATCAATTAGAAAACTTTTTACTTAATTGATTATCAGGTTCATAAGCGATTAGGGCAATCGCTTAAGATGTACCTAATCGATTAGCCTAATTGATTAGGCACCTCTTTATGCACTCATGTAAAACATGCTTAATCAATTAGGGTAATCGATTAAGCATGTTGTAATCGATTACCCTAATCGATTATGACCTGCTAATTTACTTATGCTAAGTGATTCAACAACCCTAACTCCTGAACTCGAGTCCAAGAGTTCCTTGTCTAGCATCCGGTCAACCTTGACCTACTGGGACTTCACCAAGTATCCGGTCAATCCTTTAACCCACTTGGACTTACCATCTCGTGCCAAGTGTTTGGTTAGTCTTGACTCACTTAGATTTTCAATCATCAAGTGTTCAGACAACCATTGACCCATTGATGTGCACAAATAGTATGATCTTATACGCATATTTTAGCGCGCATTCACTTGACTTATGCACATATATTCTTCACATGATCGCATATTTTATCTTGTATTCATCATATCTATTGTTTTGTTCGGATATCTGCTCTTTGTTTGGTTTTATGTTGACATGAAAGATTTTTCGGAGCTAGAACGGAAAGTATTGATGCACCGGAACCAACCAGACAACACGGCCATGCAACCCTGCACGACCGTGTGGCCAAACAGGAGAGGAAGAGCATACGACCGTGCAACCCTGCACGGTCGTGCGTCTAAAACAATGACCAGTCAGCACACAGTCGTGCAACCTTGTACGGCTGTGCCACACCAAGCAGAGAATGAGATTTGCACGGCCGTGCACCCCTGCACGGTCATGCCCCAGGAGACAAAGCCTAGGGGCTACACGGTCGTGTGACCCTGCACGACCGTGCAACCACACACAGAACCGGAGAAGGGCACGACCGTGCCACCCTTACACGGCCATGCCGCCACAGCCAAACCCTAAGGCTATATAAGGGTTTTTAACCCTTTTTGCCAGAGGGGAGGTGAGCCGTCAGGGAGAAAAAGATCTTGGAGCAATTCTACGCTGCTTTGGACCACCGTTCAGCGAACTTCCACCACCACATCGACTCCAGAAGCTGAGAGTTGGATTCGAAGGCCACTCTTCAACACCTGATAAGCTTATTCCTTCTTACTGAGAATTATATGTTTGTCTATACTATGTTTTCGGATATCTCTCTAGTATCCATAGAGTAGATCCCTTGTTCTGGGATTAGGGAGTAGTCGTGGTACGGATTGATGTAAAACTTGTATTGTGTTTATACTTGTTGGATAAACTTTCGTGCTTTGTTTCAATTGCTAATTGCTTACTTTTGATTGTGAAGAACTTGTCAACCTCATAGAGGATTACCTCTAGATCGTATACCCGAGGGACCCTAGTGACAGGGGTAACCCGTTCACGGACATCTAGGATAGCTCCTTGAGAGGAAGGCAGATTCTCCCCAAGGGAGCGAGAGACCAGGCTTAGCTCTACTCACTATTCTTAATTGGTGCCCTAGTGACAGGGGTAAACCGTGACAGGACTTCTTAGGGCATTATCCTATTCTGGTGCTTGAGAATACCCACTTAGCTTTTGGCAATAGCAGGAATAAGGACAGCGAGAGTAAGACAAATCGAGACACATCAATACTACCACGACGAAACCGACCCCCTAGAACTCCTCATCACCAAGTGAATATTTCGACCTTGCGACTCTCGACTCTCTCCCTCGACCTTTCTTTTCCCTTAGCCTGATCAAAACCATTGGTAGTGTAGCTAACCATAAGTGAGCAATTGCTAGTGCTTATAGCCAATCCCTGTGGGATCGATATTTTTATTACTGACGACGAATCCATGCACTTGCGGAAGCGTAACACCCACCTGTACTTTCAACTACCTAGGTTTACTCACCAAGACTTCCTCATTGCCTAGCTTCACTCACTAGGGCTTTTCACCTGACTTCACTCACTAGGACTTTTCCATCGCCTAGCTTCACTCACTAGGCCTTTTCACCTGACTTCACTCACCAGGACTTTTCCATCGCCTAGCTTCACTCACTAGGCCTTTTCACCTGACTTCACTCACTAGGATTTTCCCACCAAGTGTCTGGTCAACATTGACTCACTTAGATTTTCTTCTTCTGTCAACTTTTCCATTGGTCTTGCACTTACCTAACCTTCAGTTACGACTTTCGAGTCAAGTATCCGGTTAACCTTGACCTACTTAATTTTTCTTCACATCAAACTGGTCAACCTTGACCAATCTCCCCAAATAGATAATTACACCTACAATCTCCATATATTATCAAAGATCAAAACTTAAATATCAAGATTTAATCTTGAGCTAACTTAAGCTTAGTCAAGCTGATCAATCTTGACCTAGGAAAATTGCACCAACAATCTCCCCCTTTTTGATGTTTGACAATACATTTAAATTAGGTTAATCCTATAGCCTCAACTTATTCTTCATGTCAAAGCATGAATGAGGGTTTTCTTCATTCTCTCCCTTAACATAAGGGTTTTACAATCTTCCCCTGTGAATATGGAGAATTTCCTAACTTAAATTCTACATTCTCCCTCTTTGGCACACATCAAAAACTCTTCTTCTTAAGAGTTATCTCATGTTATTTGCAACCTTACTTGTTATTCACAACATCATAATGAAGGTTTCATACCTTTCCTTGTGCTCAATGCTCACCCTTGAGCATTAATCACATGCTCATCCTAGAGCATTCATAACAAAGAAGGTCTCCAATCCTTCATTTATTTTTTAAAAAAGTCTAAGTCATGTCTTTAAGTAGTAGCTCCCCCTCAAAATATGCTCTAACCTTCTGTTATTGCACCAACAATGACTTGGAGTTTCTAAACTTTTAGAAAATCTAAAATTTAAAATTTTGAGGTTTAAAATTTAACTTTGAAACTAAACATCATCCTAAACTCCAACTTAGTCTCCTTTTAACCAATTCTTTCTTGTTTCAACAAGAAAACTACTCTTAAATACATATAAATACATATCTTAGGGTTAAGGATGGTTAACATGACTAAATATGGCTTAATTAACTTAAATAAACTTATTTAAGCTAACATCAGTGTCTTAAGCGCTCAAACAAAGCTCTTAATCACTTAAGACCAGTCTTAATCGATTAAAGTTGGGATTTAATCAATTACCGAGTGTTAATCAATTTCTATAATCAATTATAGTAATCGATTATGTGAACCACTGTGCTCACAGGAATTCATCTTAATCGATTGACCTAATCGATTAATATGGGGTAATTGATTGCCCTAATTGATTAAGATAGGGTAATCGATAGCCCTAATCGATTCCCATTTCTGAATTTATGAAATGGAATTCTATTTGAATTTTAGAAATGTCACAATAATTCTACAAAATTATAAAAATTATGAAAATTTATGTAGACATTATATAAGGCATAATCTATTAGGAAAAAAATAGTTTTCTAAGAAAATACATCTCATTTTCAAAGATTAACATAAAATTAAAAACTTCAATGTTTCTTCCAAATTTATGTCTAATTTTCTAATGGTGATTACTATCAATAAATAGTTTTCACCAAGGTTTTCCAAAAGCATTTTGAAATATTTTTCGAAATCAATTTCCAACCATGTTCCTTGGACTAAATGCGCATGACTTGTACACTAGCTTTCCTAATGATTAGATAACATATAACTATGTATTTTGATCAAACTAAAACATAAAAAGATGCACTAAATCAATATCTTAAGTTTTGTTCATCCTCCTAATATCTCACTTGTATCTAATGCGCACCAAAATACATACAAGTCAACTTATAGTCCTTGTGAGATGTAGATTTTAGTTTTTCCCTAAACTAAGGGATTCTGCATACTTATCTAGGTATTTTAAAATTGATCATCCATCTAGGATGTCACTTGTTGATTAATGTCATTGTTCTTAATTATAAGAAATTTAAAGTAATTCATGATGATTTATGGAATACATTAAAATGAGTATTTTCAAAAGAAACCTACTATAGCTACATGATGCATGTATGACATAAGATGGTATTTTTATTTTTCATAACAATTATGAATGTAAATTTATGATATCATGGCATATGATGGAAAATAATTATGACAATTTAGCATAAATAATATACCCAGATTATCTATCTAAGTATCCTTAATTAATTGTTAAACTAAGATTAATCCTAAGTTACCCCTTTTTCTCCCAAGAAAACGCCAAAAACCTAACTTGTCATTTCTTTGACTTATCTTATTTACGCCAATTTTAATTGAGCTCAAATCTTCAAATTTTGGTATATTTTACTCTTTTAAAGAGTAATTAATCAAACCTATATTTTCAAAAGTTGACAAAACCTTGAAAATGCCTCCAAGTGTCAGCTTCATTAAGGTTGTGTTAACTACCCTTCCAATTAAAGTTAACACACTCTAAACCCATCTAGGGTGTAGAGAACACACTCTTAGGAACCCAAAACTGATTGGTGCTCCTTGGATCTTCTAGTTATTTAATAGGGATGACTTTCCTTAATACTTTCTTAATAACCTTCCTAGGCTTCTTAGAAGCCTTGGTCATACTTGATTCCTCACAGTTAACTCTAGAGATAACTTCCCTTGTGACCTTCTTAGTGACTTTGTTAGTCTTCTTTGAAACCTTAGTCACATTGGTTTTTGCAAGGTTAACTCTAGGGATGACCTCCCTTGTAGCCTTGACTTGACCACTTGACCTAGGGTTGGTTCCATAACTATATGGAATCCTATAGTATGAGACCACATCCTTCTTAGTTTTAGGTTTGTATTCCAAACCTCTATGGCCCTTGGATAACTCTTGCCTATTTAACCTAGGTTTGACTTCTTTGACCCTTTGACACTAATTATCAATTTTTCTAGGTTCCTCTCTAATTTTTTAAGTCTTGACCTCAAGGTTTGATTTTCTCTCCTTAGGTCCTCAAATTTAGATTTTTCCTTAAATCCTTGGACATTTTTCTTTTTAGGCAAATATCTAAAATCCTTAAAGGTTTTGCCTAAATTATTTTTTTACCTTCCTAGCCTTAGGGGAGGTAGTCTTAGCATGATATGCTACATATTTTTCTTTAATTCTATCATGTTTCTTATTATCATGATAAATTACAGTAAAATGATAAAAATTACTTCTAGCATGCTTTTTTATCATGATTTAAAGGAATTACTTCAACAAATGATATCTTGGGTTTACTCCTAAGAGCTCCCCCTTGAGTTGAGCTTCTTTCTTGACTTTTGGTCGACATCTTCCTCCATGGGTATTGACTCCGGTAATTCCCTTTTTGGCTACACAAGAAGAACACAATGTACTCCTTACCCTTTTGTATCACGGGGCTAACCTTGTTAGGCTTCTCCTTAGCCTTTGGTACCACTTGACCCTTCTTCTTGGTCAATGTGGGACACTTACTCTTGTAGTGTGTTCCTACACTTAAAATAAATGATATTATCTTTATTCTTAACAATTGAAATTTTTATACCTTCACATGTAGGGATGACACTTGATCCTCCATTTGATTTTTCTTGACTTGTGAAGGTGGCTCCGTCTTCCTCTCCATTTGATCCAGAAGTAGAAGCTGCTTCTTGCTCTAGTGTTAATGAATGATGCTCCCTCTCAATCCTAGAGGTGGAGGACTCTTCATCTTCATCCTCTTCCTTGGATGTTGAATGTCTTTCAACCTTCGAATCTTCATGTACATGAAACAAAGAGTATGCTCCATCTTTGCCTTTGTCCTTGTGTTCTCTTGAGGATGGACTTTCATGAATTTTTTCCTCGGATGTTGAGCACCTCTTAATCTCTGTATACTCTTCCTCTTATCCAATGAGTTACTCTATTTGGATTCTTCTTTATTTGGTGTAGTGAAGGGTACTTCATGGATTCTTGCCAACTTGCTCCAAATCTCCTTGACATCTTGATATTCTTCGATTTGGCTTAAAATGTTGCTCAGTAATAAATTGACCAAAATTTTGGTTACCTTATCATTTGCCTCGTATGTTTGGATTTTCTTCTTGCTCTAATGGCTTCTCTTGATGATTTTACCTTTGTTATCCCTTGGATCCTCAAATCCCTCCATTAGAAAAAATCATTGCTCTATCTCCATCATAAAGAAGTTTTCAATCTTTGATTTCCAAGTATCAAAGCTTAACGCTATAAATGATGGAGGTTCTCTTGTGTCATATCCAAGTCCATCTCGGAAATCCATCTTGAAGTTGAGCTTGTTGATGAAGTCTTTGACTTGTTGAACTTAGGGCTTTTACTTCTTCCTCTAGTTCGTTGCCCTTCCAGCGATGAGTCTGGTGAAAAGCGGTCTCACTCTGATGCCACTTGTTGGGACACTTCAGAGATAGAGGGGGTGAATAGCTTACTCGCTTCATCGATGATGATCTTTTGAAATGGAATACTTGAAGCAAGTCCCTCCAATGCTAACGAGATGGATTTACTTGGTATCCACCTCAAACAAGATGACTAATCCAAGGATTCAGCTCTCTCTCACACATCCACTATTAATGCACTCCTTCTTGGAAATACTCCGGAGGTGGAGAAGCCTCGTACAAACTCTCAATACAGCAAAAATATAAGAAAAGCTAATATAATATAAATCTTATAAGATTTACATAAATGAAACCCTATCTAGCTTCTTGTTGTTGTTTGGGAATGCCTCTTGACCTAAAAAATGCAGCAGTACTTTGCTCCAAGAAGTTTCAAGAACCGACAATGAGAATCTAAACTCGATGAAGAGAGTGGGAGAGAAGAAATGAAACAATGCATGCCAAAACCCTTTTATCAGGTTCATAACGACTAGCTTTCAAACGTAATCGATTATGCCATCCTAATCTATTAGCCTAATCGATTAGGAAACTTTCTATTCCCGTGAGAAAGACTCTTAGTCTTCGTTTGATTTGTGGGATAGGATTAATGGTGTAGGTGGAATAAGGATTAACGGTGTGATAAATAATCCCTTGAGAGAGCTAATGATTATTTATCACACCATTAATCCCTATATTATTAATCATATCCCATCTACCAAACACTCTCTATCACTCCAATAATTCCTAACACCATTAATCCTATCCCACAAATCAAACGGAGCCTTAAGTGATTACCCTAATCACTTAAAATGTGCCTAATTGATTAGGCACCTTTCTATATGCTCGCATAAAACATGCTTAATCGATTAGGCACCTCTTTGTGAAATTAAGTGTTTTTTCCTCCCTAAATTATTTTTAATATATGTCAAAGGGAGAGAGAATATTCAAAAGTTAAGGAAGAGTGATAAATTAAGGGGGAGCTAAAGTGAAATTGCTTTAGTGCTAAAGGTGCTAAAAATGAAATTGCTAAAAGAGAAATTGCTTTAGTGTTAAAATTGTTATGTTTTTAACTTAAGATCACTCTCCCCATTTAACACACATAAAAAAGATTACTTAAAATTCCCTTGGTTTTGCAATAACGATTTTGAAAATACTTGAGAAATCCTTATTAAAGTATTATTTTTAAAATAGGATCATTTTTTAAAATATCACTTTTGAAATCTCAATTAAAAAATAATTTTTAAAAAAAAATCAAATACAATTTTAAAGAATTTTGCAAATTAACTTTGAAATTTTTTTGAAAATTATGTTTAATCTTTAAATCAGGACTCCCTCTCAATCTGGCACTTTCTTAGGACCTTGTTAATTACAAGGAATACATTTCATGTGTCTTAGGGGTTGATCCAAATTAAAAAAACAATTAAAGTATTTTAAAAATATTTTCTAAATTTTTTTTAAGGAAAGTATTTTCAAAAATATTTTTTAAAAAATTTTAAAAAAATATTTAAGAAACATAAGATTCAAACTTAAATTTTAAATAAGATAAAACTGACAAAACATCTCACAAAACCCATAAGGATACCCTAATTGATTATGCTGAAACACTTAGAATGGGTGAACTGATAAGGACTATTAAATTGAAAATATTTTTAAAAAGTTTTCAAAAATCATAGATAATTTTCTAAAAATTATTTTCAAAATAGTGATTTAATATAATAATGTTTAAATGAATTTCATGCTTTATTGAGTGTATTTATATATAAATTTTAAAAAAAAATCTATATACTTTAAAAAATATTGATTGTTAACAAGTACATAGAAATTCACATCTCAAAGCCAACACTAGAACCCAGTCCCCTAGATACTTAGGTAGATTTCTTCGTGGTTAACAAGGATAACCAGGATGTGTCAGGTTAAGGAGAAGGTGCTTTTGAAAATTCAAGAAAATGCTTAAAAATTTGAGACTTTTTATAAAAAAAAATTAGAATTCTTTTTAAAACTTTGAAAACTACTTGAAAAATCTAAAAATATTTTCTTAAAAATATTTTATAAAAATATTTGAAACATCTTTAAACACACTTGAAAATCTTTTGAAAAATTATTTTAAAAATTTATGCTTTAAAAAATTATATTTTAACTAATCTTTTGATTTGGATCAACCTCTAAACATATAGGTAGTGGTTAATAAGGTTTCCTAAGAATATGTCAGGTTGAGGGGGAGATCTAATTAAAAGATGACATATATACTTTTCAAAATTTTTTAAAAAAGTTTGAAAAAGATTTTTAAAAAAGATTGAAATCCATGCTTCTTAAATATTTTTTGAAAATAAAAAAAAACACTTTTGAAAACTTCTAAAAATACTTTCCTTAAAAAAATTTAGAAATATTTTGAAAAATATTTTAGTTGTTTTTTTAATTTGGATCAACCTCTAAGACACATAGGATGTATTCCTTGTGGTTAACAAGGTCCTAAGAAAGTGTCAAATTAAAGGGGAATCCTAATTTCAAGAGCAACCATAGTTTCAAAAAAATTTCAAAGTTAATTTTTTTAAAAAAATTAATACTATGTTTGAAAACTTTTTGAAAATTATTTTTTAACTGTAATTTTAAAAGTGATATTTTCAAAAATGATCTTATTTCAAAAATAATGCTTTAATAAAAAATTTTCAAGTATTTTCAAAATTGTTAGTGGAAAACCAAGGGAACCTTAGCTAATCTTTTTGTTGTGTGTCAAAGGGGGAGAGTGACCTTAAGTTAAAAATATAGCAATTTTAACACTAAAATAATTTCACTTTTAGCAATTTCATTTTTAGCACTTTTAGCAATTCCATTTTTAGCACTTTTAGCAATTCCATTTTTAGCACTTTTAGCACTAAAGTAATTTCACTTTTAGCTCTCCTTAATTTATCACTCCCCCTTAACTTTTGAATATTCTCTCCGCCTTTGACATATATCAAAAATAATTTAGGAGGACAAAATACTTAATTTCAAAATCTAATATTTTAGTTTTTCAAGTACTTTGAAAAATACTTTGTCATTAAAACATACTTTGGAACAAAACTCTTCTTTTTGAGATAGTAGAATTTTTATTTTGAAAAACTTTGAAAAGGAGAGTGAAAAAAAAAGGATTCAAATAGGGAGTTTAACATAGTTAAAAACTTGTGGAAAAAGCTTTTGAACAATACTTAAGTTTTTAGAAAGAACTTGACTAATATAGTTTTTGAAACTTAGTTTTTCAAAAGTTTACGACAAAAACTTAGCCTTTTTGTAAAGCCTTAAAAGAAAATTTTTAAAAATACCTATAGGTTTTGAGAAAAGAGCTTAGCTTTTTTCCTTTAAAAAAACTTGGCTAAATTCTTAGATTCAAACAAATTTGCAAGTACTTAGTTTTTTGCAAAATTTAACATAAACCTAATTAGGTACTAAGAAATTTCATAAAAACTTAGTTAAAAATATTTTTTTTAAAACTTATTTTTCCAGATCTAAAAACTTAAGTTAAAAATATTTTTTCAAAAACTTATTTTTCTAGATTGAAAACTTAGTTAAAAACACTTTTTCAAAAACTTATTTTTCTATATCGGAAATAATATTTAAACTTGCTTTTTCAAAAATATTTAAGGTTACTTTTCAAAAATTATTAAATTTTCTTTTGAAAAATAGTTAAACAAAACAAAAAAAAAAACTTAAAATACTTTGGCTTTTGAAAATCATTTAACTTAACTCCCTTTTTCTCCCTCTTGATTAATGTCCCAAAATTGTTAACTTATCTCTGAATTTTTAAATTTTAGAATATTTGAATTTGAATTTTTTTTAAGTCTGACTTCTTGAAAATAATTAATTATAATTTAAAGATTAATTAACAATTAGAAATAATTAAGATTTGAATAAAAATTAATTAGCATTTCAAAGTCAATAATATTTTAAAATTAATTTCTGATTTGAAAATTAATTAACATCTAAAAATAATTAAGTTTAAATAATTAAATTTGAAGAATTATTAAGTTTGAAGATTAATTAAATTTTAAAATTAATTTAAATTAATTAAAATTTTAAAATTAATTTTGAATTTGATTGTTTTGAATTTGATTGTTTTGAATTAGGTTAGACTAATTCTCAGTTTAAACCTAAATTCATCTCACCCTTTCTAGATTTTCAATCAGGGAATCTTATGAGTTTTATGAGATGATTAATTTTAATCTTTAATTTAAATTCAAATCTAAGAATTAATTTACATTTAAGTTAGACTAAGGTTTGACGGTTAGTCAATTAAATATTCATTTCAATAATTGGCTTCCAGGTTGTGGCTAGGTACTAGGTCTTCTTGGATATTAGAACAATAACCACTTCTAGATAAAGTCTTTTAAAGAAATTAAATATTTAATTTTCTTTCTGAGAACCCTTGGTCTAGCTAAACAAATATCTATCAAACCTAAGTCCTTATCTATCCATTCTAAAACAAATAATAAACTCAGTTAGCTTCATTGGCTATCTCTGGGGGTGACCGGCCCGGTCCCACGTAAGTTTCCCACCAGCCACCGGGGTAAATCGGGAAGCATGCACGGCAGCCAGCCTAGAAGCCCAGCATCCTTTAGTTATGCCCTCCTTTAGAGGAAATTTTTTTGCAAATATGCCATAATCAGGGATCAAACCGCGGGTGCCTGAGTGACAACCTGGATATCCTACCGCGGCACCATAGCCCTAGGGACACCTTATCTATCCATTCTAGATTAGGCAATTAGTAATCATGAGTGACATTTATCAGCATATGTATGATCATGGTAATTATGTATGGATCAACCAAGTCAAGCAATTATTAGATAATTTTAAGTTACAAGTTTAAGTTAACTTTTTAGGTTGGGTTTTAAGTTTGAGTTATTAATTTATGGTTTATTGATTAGTTTTATAATTAAAAGACACTTGATTATAGTTTGGTTTATAGAATTTAAGTTTTACCTTAGATTTGTAACCCAAGTCTAGATTTTGTGAATTGTTAAGTTATTAATAATCTTTTCTAATTTATTAATTTTATCTTTTAAAATATATTTTTATTTTACTAATTTTCTAAAAGTTAAATAATTTTGATTTATTCTTATTTAGATTTGAATCAACTTCATTCATTGCATTATTAGCATGCATAACTAATTTTTAATAGAAATCTAAACTAGAGCAACCAGGATTAGTTAGAGTACTGACATGTGTTACAAAAAATAGACTTTCATGTAATGTAAATTTATTAACATTGATTTCTCCCCCTGAATTCTTGGGTCTCCTTTCTAGGCATCAACTTTTATAGTAACCCATCCATTTGCACTTGAAGAATTCAATATGCTCCTTCCCTTCTTGGACTCTTGGCATCTTACGATTTGGGCATTGATTTTGTGATGCCCTCTCTCTCTCTACACTTAAAATAAGTCATGTGGAATTTATAAAACAAGTTATAGTTTATTAAATACAAATATAAAAGAATGATAAAGTAAATATAACCTGTAATAAAATAAATACAAACAAAAATTTTGCTGAGCAGATCCGGAAGTCCTGAGCGTAGCGCACCCTTCCTAGAGCTTCCTCGGTAGCAAAGTTTCACGTTGTAGTCTTCCTTTTGAGCACATGAAATATGATAGTAGAAGAAGTGATGTCTTGAACGTAGAGTCTTTATCTTCTTTTATAGAGTTGGATCAAATCCTTATCTTGATCAACTCTTATCTGGATGAAGTTATATCTAGATGAAGCATATCTGGATAAAGTAATATATGGATTAAGTCTTATCTCTATCCACATTATCTAGTTTATCCTTATCCTCATCTAAATCGTAAAGATAAACCAGATTTTTTATCACATCATCTTTCATATCAATAGTTCACAACTCAGTAATTTGGACCAAACCCAATCGGTTTACCAAACCACTGGTTTGGTCTATTGAACCGATTTGGGTCTGATTCGACTCGAGTCAAGTTCGGTTTATCCATTTGTGTTTGTCTTCTCTCTGTTTTGCTTCCAGCTTCAGGTTCCTATAAAACAACCAAACATACGCAAACAAGTAACATTAGCCTTAATCATGTAAGTCTACTTGACCTACTAGGCTTATATTTTACTTAAAGGTCCCTCCTCCAAGTCTCCAAAATATTTTGCTTAAAAGTCCCTCCTCCAAGTCTCCACCTAAGGGTTAATCCCTTAGGATCAAGCCACACTCATGTAAGTTTACCCGACCTACTAGGCTTACCTTTTGCTTAGAGGTCTCTCCTCAAAGTCTACCACCTAAAGGTCAATCCCTTATGATTAAATCATGCTCCTGTAAGTCTATCCGACCTACTAGGCTTCATGTTTGAACTGTATCCAATATTTTACTATTACCTAGGATTATTTTCCCCTATGATTTTCTACCTACCTAGAATCCACCAAGATCTTTATCTAAAAATACTTAAAACTTTCCTATAAACTTAATCATACTTATTAGATGAATATGATAACTTAACTTTTAACTATCTATCATTATCAAACTACAAATTATATCATCTGATGCTTTATATACTAATATAATCCATCCAAACTTTCCATTAATTAATTAAGTATAAGATAACCTTGATTCACTTAAATTTTCTATTTACCAATACTTATTAGATTTTTACTATTGCAGCGCATGCTGCACTTTTGTATCTGTCTTTTCTTTTCAACATCAACCATTTGATCTTTTCTTTCCACGGTCAGTATCTATCCACGTTACCTATTTGGCCCATAACTCAAATATTATAATACAACTCTTGATCAATCTGACCATGGACTGGTTGCACTAAGAGAAACTATTTTATTGATTTAGGGAGATTGCACTATATGCTAAAGGGGAGGGTGAGTAGTTGTCTTTCTCAGAAACAAGATAAATGCAATAGAAATTAAAAATAAGATAGAAAGACAAAGATCGCTAACAAAGCAACTTATGTGATTCAAAAATTCTATTTCTACTCGACAATCTATGATCTCTTAATGTGATTCATCCTTCCAAAGACGACCATCGTGATACGATCGATTTTTTTTTTTTGGGCGGAGTATTCTCTTGTAATATTTTTTTCTCGTCATTGAGTTGTAACTCCAAATCTATTATTTAGATCTCTAAATTGTAGGATGGGAGAATAGTTGACAGTATTTTTATATATTTATTTATTTTTCTTTCTGACATGATGAGTTGATACATGATCTAATTTTATTGTACATATATAATTATGACATTAATCGTACATTTTTATATCCCACGGGATGCGGGGAATGGTCGAAAGATGAACATAATCTTCCAACCCATAAAGACCAAGACTTGAAGGGTTATTCATGAAAATTGTTCAAAACCTCACAAGGACATCATTAGCTATCACAAAGCTTAATAAATTTATCCCGTGATTTGATGTCACAAAGTAGGAGATAGCATATAAAGAATCGTGGAACATTATGACAGGAGTCTCCCTGAGAAAATGATCATTTTAGTAAAGTTATCCTGAAAGTAGCTAGGTGTCGTGTTTAGGTATGCACATTGATATAATTCTAAAAGTCTATATCGGCTATCTCAATATATACCACTTTCATGTATATTAACATTGAGGTAAGAAAGTAAATAATATTTAGAATATTAACAATCATCATGATGAATTTAAAATTTTAGAACTACCTCCTAAGATACTCAATTTACTCCTTATAAAAATAATATTTTATTATTTAACGACAGTCGTACATGTATAATTTTCACTCATAAATCTTTATGGAGGCAGATAATCCTTTTACAAAACTGTTTGCAAGAATCAATTAAACCAACAACCGAAGATGAAACGAGCTTGCGAGGTATGAACCTTAAGCTCTAAACAACAACAACTATATAGCTAAGATGGAATTGTGGAATTTTAGATCATATTAGCCTTTCTTATTCTATCTCAAGATTCCCTTTGCATCTCCTTTCATAGCACTCCAAGAGGCCTTGGATGAGATCTATCAGCTACGCTGCATTAATATTAGTTGATTGATTTAACACTATTAGTCAACTAGAGCTTGATTTATGCAACATTGATTTTACCAGCTGCTAACGTCATTTAACTCCTTATTCCAATTGATTGTTCCCGTGCCTATCAACTGCTATGCCTGTCAGTCAATTCCACTAGATAAGCTTGTAGGATTAAATCTTGGCTGCTTTGATATGATCGAATGCTTACTCCTAATGAGTCAACTCATCATTGAATTAGTAGACTCCTTTTGTCATAACAAACAACTCTCCACTAGATAAAATCTTATTCAATGGTATAATAGTTCAAAATTGAACACTGAGTTAATTTGTTGGCTAATCGATTGAAGCACATCGATCAATTAGCCAATCGATCAAACTTATCACAAATTGAATAGAAATATTTTGGTTTGAGCAAATTAAGCTTCATTCGACTTTGTAGTTAACTAAGCCTATTAATCAATTGAAGTTTATAGGATCGAAAGCGCTAGAGGGAGGTGAATAGTACTCGTGGCTATTTCGTTCGTTTAAAGCAATCAAATAATACGTAGCGAAATAAAAGCAATAAAAGAAATGACAGGTTGGTTTTACTTGGTTCGAAGTCTGTGATGACTCATACTCCAAGGCCCGCGATCGTTGATCGCTTTCGATGGACAATCACTATAAGCTCAGAAATTCTTTACAATTTCAAGTACAATATTAAAGCAGTAATAAAAATTATACCGACTACTAAGAATAGTAAACTTGAAGCTTCTGGTCATCGGAGTCTTGTTATAGCTTTGTCAGATCGTCCTTTGAGTAGCACACGGAGAAAAGATCGCGAGTTTGTGTTGTTGCCTTGCTGCTGCTCGAATTGGGCTTAAGTAGCCCGTGGAGGGCATCTCCAACACCATGAAGGGCGCCCTCAATCCCGCCGAAACCGCAACGTGGATGAGCTCCGAACTGGTCGCCGCTTATCCGCCTGAGGGCGCTTCCAACTCCATGGAGGGTGCCCTCCACCAGCGTCCAGGACGCCCTCAGCTCCATGGAGGGTGCCCTCTGCCCAGCGTCCAGGGCGCCTCCAGCTCCATGGAGGGCGCCCTCTGCCCAGCATCCAGGGCGCCTCTAGGTCTATGGAGGACGTCCTCTGCCCTGCTGCGCGGAGGTGTTCGGCTAGTGTACCCGAGGTGCCTCCAAGCTCCATGGAAGATGTCTCGAGTACTGTTCATCCGAGGCTTTACATCCTTTTTGCTCCCTGCAAGATGTGTTAGTCCAAAATATAAAATATATCCTGCAAAATAGAATTAGGCATAATAAAATAATATTAAGATAAATATTTAACAGTCATTAGACTGTCCGGTTCTGACTTCAAATTTCAAACCGGAAATCTTAGGTCAAACCGACGACTACTGTTCCCTCATCGGGGAAAGTGTCCTCGCCTACTCCACTCAGGAGAATATACCTATTGTTAGACCGGTCCTCCAAACCGATTGGACTTTTACTCAGCGCCCGAGGTTCCAAGACTTTCTGCTGGACGCCCGCTCCACAACCCGTCCAGTTTTCCACCTGGTTCGCAATACCAAGACTTTCCACCTAGAGTCTCTGACTTTAGGACTTTTGCCCCAAGCCCTCAACCCATCAAGACTTTCTGCTTAGGGTTACCATCCCCTAAGACCTAGGGTTACCACCCCCTAGGATTTTCCACCTACCTAACCGCAGCTAGGACTTTTGCCTAAGTACACTTAGGATTTTCCTGCAAACTCATTTAAACACGTTAGATAACAAATAACCTTAACTTTGAACCATTTGCCATTGATCCTGTCCGAACGCTGAATCAACATACACTGGGCACGTGTCGCTCTCCGAACTGCTGACGTAGATCTCCGACTGGTCGTATGAACCTCCGGCGAACCTGCAAGGAAGTCGGACCGGGAAGGGATTCCCGGCGACGACCCTCCGACGCTCAAGTCAGGCAAGCAGACAACAAAGAAGTGGCTCTCAATATCGGAGAATGCGTACCTCAGGCGAAGTGTGAGACCCTTTATTTAGAGCTGTGAAGGGGCTCACACACACATATCAAGGCGAATACGTGTCCTCAGCCCATACCTCAGTATGTGCTTGTTAGAAAAACTTACCTGACACCATACTGCTACAGTCCGAGCACATCTCTGATGGGACAACGGAATCCTCTGTCATAAGATGCTGTGTATGGCCTGGTCGTTGAGCATATCCGCTGTCAGAAGTTGTTCCCTTGTCCTTTTGTCTCTTCTTACCCCATGCCGAGCGTCCAGCCAGTCGGTCGTCCCCTCACGTCTGACCGGTCGTATGTGCTGGTCCGCTCGGGAGATTCCTGGTCGTGTGCTCTGCCGACTGTTCACAGTAATGCTACTTTATGCCTTCGGCCGAGTGGGCTCCCCGATCGGCCCGGCGACCCTGTTCCCCATGAGCATCGGAGACCCGACTCCCCGTCGGGTTATTTGTGATTCAGCTGGGACCCCGTTCGTCCGACCGGTCTCCCCTTCTCCGGCCGGCCGTTTGACCCTTTGACTTCCACGTGGCTTTGACTTCCCTCGGAAAGGGGGTCCCTGTTCTTACCACCGGATCACTTGCCTCTAGTCGAAGGAGGCGATTAGTCCGACTGACTGGACGATTGTGTAGCCGAGCGGCTCATACAAGAAATCACTCCCCGCTCGGCCGGTGTGGAGATAAGTACGGCCTCAGTCAACGCCCCTATCCCTCGGATCTCCTCGGAATTCACGCCAATCTCCGTCATTAAGGTCAAGCACGCGCTTTGTGCCTCAATAAGGCGCTTATTAAATGCTCTCCCATGGTGGAATGCCACGTGGCATTGCTGTCGTCAGCGTACGGCGGCGGCACCACGGGTGATAAGACCGAGGCGGTTCGAAATGAACGGCACGATGCGTGCTCCGATTCTCGTGACCTGGATCCGACGGGGGAGGCCACTCGGGCTCCACCCTATAAAAGCTTCGCTTTCTTCCTTCGCCGCATTCTTGTTCTTACGTGCCTCACAGCTTCTCGTTCTCAGTGCTCCGGCAACCCAACTCCTTTGCTCTCCGACGATCTTCGGTGTTCTTCCTTCGATCCTCCTCTTCGTTATAAGGTTCTCCTATTTTCTCTCCTTGGTTCTGGTGTTTTCTTTGCATTTCTTTCCCAAGTTTTCATCCTCGGGGTACTGTTTCGTTGCCATCTTCTTCCTTTCATCCTCTTTCGTCTTTTTTGGTTTCGTCCGCTCGTACAATGGCTAGCTCTTCCCAGCCACAAGACCAAGCCCTCGGCCCATGGTATACCACCATGGAGTCGCGCTTCGATCGGCGCGACGCCGACATTCTGATAGATAGTTTTGACATCCCCTCCGACCTTGAAATCATCCTACCCACAGATTCCGCTCGGCCACACAAACCGCCGCGCGGAGCTTTTTGTGTTTTCCACGACCAGTTTACAGCCGGTCTGCGATTTCCGATCCATCCCTTCTTTGTAGAAGTTTGCAACTTTTTTGGCATTCCGCTCGGAAGCCTAGTCCCCAATACCTTCCGCCTCCTATGCGGCGTTGTCGTCTTATTCAAGATCCATAGCATTCCCCTCCGACCGGAGGTCTTCTATTATTTCTATTACCCTAAACAGTCCGAGCCGGGCACTTACATGTTCCAGGCTCGGCCCGGTTTAGTTTTCTTCAACAAACTACCCTCTTCCAATAAGCATTGGAAAGAATTTTACTTTTATATTCGCCTTCCCGAGTGGACCCCCTTCCTAACGAAGTGGCAGATCGTACCACCATCCTCACCAGAGCTCAAAAGGTTCAAAACCCGGCCGGATTATCTCCATGCCGCCAACATGCTTGCCGGTCTGCGTTTTGACATCAACAAATTCCTTCCAGAAGGGGTTATGTACATATTCGGCTTGAGTCCGATAAGAACACCCCTCTCGAGCGGCTTCGGTAAGAATTTTACTTGTACATTTTCCTTGCTTGCTAACTGATTTTTTCCTTTTTCCTTTGCAGTGAATATTGTCATGGAGTCGGTGATAGCTGGTATTCTGAAGAGGAAGGCGGCGGCGCTCGAAGCCGCCGCGGCCAAAGAAATGGAGATGCTCGGCATCCAGCCGGTCGGCTCTAATGAGGGGGAGAGCGGGACAAATGTTGGGGAGTCGGCCGCTCAGGCTTCTCTCCCAGAGCCAGCGGCTGGCGCAACTGCTAGTCGAGAGCCTTCCGCTCGGGAGGAGGGCTCGGCGCAAGAGGAAGAGCGCCCCCTCCAACAAAAAAGATGTCGGGCGGAAACGCCACTCCGCTCGGCTACTTCTGCAATCCATCCATCCGAACGGGTCACCGCCGCTTCTCGAGGCAAAGCTCCAGAGATCGAGGCGATTTCGTCCGATCGGACTCCCTCCCAACTTGACGCGTCTACGGACCCTCTTGAGGTCGTTCCGGTCAGCGTCCTTCCACCCACTCCCCGCCAAGTCCATCGTTCTACAATTTTGTCCCAGTTTTCTGCGTCGGCTTCTGCTCCTTCTCCGGCTTCCGTCCAGACTACCCTCGGTCGGCGCCGCACCGTCCGAGTCTCACTTCACCTCCCGACCGAAGAATTGCTGCCCGAGGCCGATTGACCCACCGCGCCCGAGCATATGATCACAATGAAGGGGCCCTTAGCCGAAATGTGGGCCAACGCTCGGGCGCGGGTGGCGATGATTCCACTCAACAACTTGGCCAATAGCCACATGCAACAGGCCACCGGGGTAAGTGCATTTTTTGAAGTCGTTTACACATTCTTTCCGATTGGCTACTAACAATTTTTCTTTTGTCAGAGATGGGTGGAGGAGATTGCTGTCTCCAATCGGCTTGCCATGGTGGATGAGGAGCTCAAAAGGCTACGGAGTTCGGGCGGCGCTCCTTCCCAAGGCCCTTCATATGCCGATCTTTAGAAGGAGCTCAAAAAGACCCAAGATCTGTTGGAGGCCGAGCAGAAGAAGACGGTCGACCAGGCTCACAATCTGGCTGAACCTGATCGCGTGAATAAATCACTGGATCGCAAGATAAGCCTGGCTACCGAGCGGAAGAACACGGCTATCTTCGACCTAGAGAAGAAGAATGTAGAAGCTCGGGGGCTGGAGCAAAAAGTGAAAGAGTTGATGGAGCAACTCGATGGAGAGAAGGCGGGCCGCTCGGCCGATGCAACTAAGCATAAGGACGAACTGCAAACTCTGCAGGAGTCCCTCGCCGCCTCCCAAGCGGCTTTCAAAGAATATCAAGAGGTTGAGCCTAGCCGAGTCGCAGCCCTGCGGCTAAACTACATCCGTTCGGCTGAATTTTCAGAGAAAGTCTGCGAACGGATGTACACTGCCTTCGACCTCCCTATGACCGCCACCACGACATATTTGAAGTCCAAGGGTCTTCTTCCCAACTCCACTCTCATCCCGGTCGCAGATCAAGTGGCGCTCCTCGACAACATCCCGAAGGACCTTTACGATTATCTAGAGTAGAAGTTTATATGTAATTCGGCCGCTCGGCCAAAATCTATCCTTTTTGTAATTCGGTCGTTCGGCTTTAATTTCTTCAATGCGATCCTTTCTTGCTTTTTCATTTATTAATCAGTATGTGTGCTAGCCGCTCGGATTACCAACTACCGTTCGTATTCCCTTAATTCTCCTTGTCATTCGCCTTTCCTCCCACCTTTCTCGTGTTCGAAAGGGATTTTTACGAAGTCTTTTGGATAGCTAGTCCGCCCGGCTGAATATATCCTGTTTTGCAAACGGAATTTCCGCCGGACATTTACGAAGTGCTTTTGGTTAGTTGACCGATCAGCCAAATTGACTTACAAAGTCCCTCTTTATGTCTTCTTCCGGCCGGAGGGTTTATAGTCACCGGCGCGACTCGATTTTTAACGTCGGAGCTCGACGGTCTTCCGCTTGGAGGGTTTATAGTCGCCGGCACGACTCTTGATTTTTAACGTCGGAGCTCGACGGTCTTCCGGCCGGAGGGTTTATAGACGCCGGTTCATCTCTCGATTTTTAACGTCGGAGCTCAACGGCCTTCCACTCAGAGAGTTTATAGTTGCCGGCTCGACTCTCGATTTTTAACGTCGGAGCTCGACGGTCTTCCGCTCGGAGAGTTTATAGTTGCCGGCTCGACTCTCGATTTTTAACGTCGGAGCTCGACGGTCTTCCGCTCGGAGGGTTTATAGTCGCCGGCTCGACTCTCAATTTTTAACGTCGGAGCTCGACGGTCTTCCGCTCGGAGGGTTTATAGTCGCCGGCTCGACTCTCGATTTTTAACGTCGGAGCTCGACGGTCTTCCGCTCGGAGAGTTTATAGTCGCCGGCTCGACTCTCGATTTTTAACGTCGGAGCTCGACGGTCTTCCACTCGGAGAGTTTATAGTCGCCGGCTCGACTCTCAATTTTTAACGTCGGAGCTCGACGGTCTTCCGCTCGGAGGGTTTATAGTCGCCAGCTCAACTCTCAATTTTTAACGTCAGAGCTCAACGGTCTTCCGCTCGGAGAGTTTATAGTCGCCGGCTCGACTCTCAATTTTTAACGTCGGAGCTCGACGGTCTTCCGCTCGGAGGGTTTATAGTCGCCGGCTCGACTCTCGATTTTTAACGTCAGAGCTCGACGGTCTTCCGCTCGGAGAGTTTATAGTCGCCGGCTCGACTCTCGATTTTTAACATCGGAGCTCGACGGTCTTCCGCTCGGAGAGTTTATAGTCACCGGCTCGACTCTCGATTTTTAACATCGGAGCTCGACGGTCTTCCGCTCGGAGAGTTTATAGTCGCCGGCCCGACTCTCGATTTTAACATCGAAGCTCGACGACCTTTAAGGCTAATTTTAACACTGCCGTTCGGCGGAGATATTTGCCATCTTATATCATTTTGCTTCCTGCATTACAAGGATATAGGCGACCAAAACATATATAAAATTACATCAGCGCACCTCTCACCCAGCTCGGTATGGCTGGAGATGATTCGCGCTCCATGGTCGATCCAGCCGCCGTCCGTCTTCATCTTCCAAATAATAAGCACCCGAGCGGAGCTTCTCGATGACTTTGAAGGGGCCTGCCCAAGGAGCCTCCAGCTTGCCAACATCTCCGACCGGCTTTACTTTCTTCCAGACAAGGTCGCCAACCTAGAATGCTCTGGGGATTACGCATCGGTTGTAGTTTTGCTTCATCCGTTGCCGGTACGCCATCAGCCGGACGGATGCCTTGGCTCGCTCTTCGTCGACCAAATCCAGCTCCATGTTCCTCCGCTCGGCGTTATCATCATCATAATTCTAGATCCGGACGGACTTGACTCCGACTTCGACCGGAACCACCACTTCGCCGCCATACACCAAATGGAAAGGCGTGACGCCCATTCCTTCCTTTGGGGTCGTGCGGATGGCCCATAAGACGCCTGGCAGCTCGTCCACCCAGCTTCCTCCCATGTGGTCCAGTCGGGCTCGAAGAATTCTGAGGATTTCTCTGTTGGTTACTTCCGCTTGGGCGTTGCTTTGTGGATACGCCACGGAAGTGAAGTGTACTGTTCAATGTCATAACTTTTGAACTAGTCTTCGAGCTGCTTCCCCATAAACTGTCGTCCGTTATCAGATACTAGCCGATGAGGGATGCCGAAACGACAAATTATGTGCTGCCAGATAAACTTCTTGACCATCTGCTCGGTGATCTTGGCCAGTGGCTCGGTCTCCACCCATTTGGAAAAATAGTCGACAGCCACTAGTAGAAACTTCCGCTGACCGGTCGCCATAGGAAATAGACCCACAATATCCATTCCCCATTGGTCGAACGGACAGTATACGATAGCTGCTTTCATTTCCTCCGCCGGTCGGTGGGAGAAGTTGTGATACTTCTGACAGGAAAGGCACGTCGCGAAGGTCCGAGCGGCGTCTACTTGCAAGGTTGGCTAGAAGTATCCGGCCAACAGGATCTTCTTAGCCAATAATCGTCCGCCCGGATGCCCTCCGCACGATCCTTGATGCACTTCTTAGAGGATGTATGCCGCGTCTTCCGAGCTCACACATTTCAACAGTGGACGGGAGAAAGCCTTCTTGTAGAGTTGGTCTCCAATGAGCGTGAACCGACCGGCTCTCCTCCTTAATTGCTGGGTTGCTTCCCGATCGGATGGTGTTGCCCCCGACCGAAGAAATTCTATGATGACTGTCCTCCAATCGCCCGGAAACTTGAGTCCCTCCATCTGGTCAACGTGGGCCACCAAAGATACTGGTTCAATTGGCTGCTGGATGACGACCGGCGTTATTGAACTTGCTAGTTTGGCTAACTCATCTGCTGCCTGGTTTTCCGCTCGGGGTATCTTCTGGATAATGACTTCTCTGAAGTTGGCCTTGAGCTTTTCGAAGGCTTCAGCGTAGAGCTTGAGCCGAGCGTTGTTAATCTCAAAAGTGCCAGAGAGCTGCTGAGCGGCCAACTGAGAATCTGAATGCAGCGTCACCCGGCCGGCCCCCACATGCCGGGCGGCCTGTAAGCCGGCTATAAGGGCCTCATACTCCGCTTCGTTGTTTATAGCTCTGTAATCCAGCCGGACGGATAAATGCATCCTTTCTTCTTGGGGAGAGAGTAATAGCACGCCAACCCCGCTCCCAAGCCGAGTGGACGATCCGTCCACAAATATTTTCCACATAGCTTCGGGCTCTGGCCTTTGCACTTCGGTGATAAAATCTGCCAAGGACTGCGCCTTTATCGCCGAGCGGGGTTGGTACTGAATATCAAATTCGCTCAACTCTGTTGTCCATTTGATGAGCCGTCCAGACGCTTTTGGATTCAACAGCACTCTTCCCAATGGGTTATTCGTCCGGACGATGATTGTATGTGCCAAGAAATAGGGGTGAAGTCTCCGAGCGGCGAGGACCAAAGCGAAAGTCAATTTCTCGAGCCCAGTGTAGTGAGATTCTGTGTCCTTTAAAATATGACTTAAGAAATACACGGGTTCTTCTCCGCTCGCCCTCACTAATGCCGAGCCTACTGCGTGCTCAGTTGAAGATAAGTAAATACAGAGCGGCTCACCCACAGTTGGCTTGGCTAGCACAGGCAGAGAGTTCAGATATGCCTTCAATTCTTCGAACGCCCGATCGCATTCTTCATCCCAATGAAACTTGGTAGCCTTGCGCAAGATTTTGAAAAACGGGAGACTCCGATCGACCGTCTTCGAGATGAATCTGGACAATGCTGTTATCCGACCGGTCAAGCGCTGTACTTCCCTCAGATTTCTTGGGGATGGCATATCTTGTAATGCTTTCACCTTGCTGGGATTTGCCTCGATGCCCCGCTCGGTTACTATGTAACCCAAGAAACGCCCGCCTTTTGCTCCGAACAGACACTTCTGAGGGTTCAGCTTAACTCCATACTTCCTCAGCATTCGGAAAGTCTCCTCCAAGTCTTTAAAGAGATCGGCTGCTCGGACGGACTTGATGAGAATATCATCCACATACACTTCCAAATTGCGTCCGATCTGCTCCTTGAACACTTTGTTCATCAAGCGCTGGTAAGTTGCTCCCGCGTTCTTTAGTCCGAACGACATCACATTGTAGCAGTACGTGCCGTCGGCTGTAATGAAGCTAACCTTCTCTTGATCGTCTCGGGCGAGCGGCACTTGATGGTAGCCCTGATAGGCGTCGAGCATGCATATCAACTCGCAGTCGGCTGTGAAGTCCACCAGTTGATCGATTCGGGGTAAAGGATAAAATCCTTGGGGCACGCTTTGTTGAGATCCCAGAAATCGATGCAAACTCTCCACTTGTTGCCCGGCTTGGAGACTAGTACTACGTTCGCCAGCCAGCTCGGGAACTGAACCTCGCGTATGTAGCCGACCTCCAGGAGATTCTCGACTTCCGCTCGGATGATGACATTTTATTCAGCGCTGAAGTCCCTCTTTCTTTGCTTCACCAGCCGAGCGTCCGGTTGGACGTGGAGCTCATGCTGCGCGATACTTGGCGAGATTCCCGGCAGCTCGTGCATCGACCAAACGAAGACATCACAGTTTTTCTGGAGACATTTGATCACCTCCTCTTTCTGGCTTGCCTCCAGATCGGCCGCAATAAATGTGGTGGCCTCCGATCGGGTCGGGTGAATCTGTACTTCCTCTTTTTCTTCATAAACCAAAGAGGGTGGTTTTTCGGTTATAGCGTTCACCTCGATCCGTGGCGTCTTCCGGGCGGCATTAGCTTCAGCTCAGACCATCTCAACGTAGCATCGCCGAGCCGCCAGCTGATCTCCTCGTACTTCTCCCACTTTATCTTCCACCGGGAACTTGATTTTCTGGTGAAAGGTGGAGACGGCCGCTCGGAACTCACTGAGTGTCGGTCGCCCCAAGATAACGTTGTATGCTGAGGGAGAGTTGACAACGACGAAGTTTGCAGTACGCGTCCTTCTGAGAGGCTCCTCTCCCAGTGAAATAGCCAATCGGACATGTCCGATCGGCAGAACTTCATTGCCCGTAAACCCGTAGAGGGGGGTTGTCATGGGCAGCAGCTCGGCTCGATCAATTTGTAGTTGGTCGAAGGCCTTTTTGAATATGATATTGACCGAGCTTCCTGTATCAATGAAAACGCGGTGAATAGTGTAGTTGGCTATTACCACTTTGATGAGGAGAGTGTCGTCATGTGGCACTTCGACTCCCTCCAAGTCCTTGGGCCCGAAACTGATTTCGGGCCCTATCACCCGCTCATGGCTGCAGCCGACCTCATGGATCTGAAGTTGTCTTACGCTCGCCTTCCTTGCTCTGTTTGAGTCTCCGTCGGTCGGCCCCCCAGCAATGATGTTGATTTCGCCTCGGGAAGTGTTACTTCTATTTTCTTCTTCCCGAGCGGACGGCCTAGGCTGCTCCCTAGACCTCCGGGGATTGTCCTCACGCCTCGGAGTATGATGTCGCTCGGGAGTCTATCTCTGTCGCCGGTCGGATACCATCTGATCAGCTTCATGATGTCGTTGTCGCCAGTCGGATGATGGCGATCGACGACGTCCACTCCGGGGAACGGGGTGAGCGATCAGAGGAAGGCTTCGGCAGTCTCTTGTATTATGCGTGTATGTCCGATGAAATGAGCAAAACATTGGGGTTCATACCTTCTTTTTAGGTTTGGGCCGCTCGGCAGACACTTCTTGAATGGCGTGGGATCTTGCATGTTGCTGGGGGTGGGCTGCTTCGGCTCGCGGTCCTCTTGGCGGTGGATGAGCAATGTGCGGCTTTCTCTAGGAAGTGGGCGCCCGCTCGGTTGGAATTTCCTTCCTTCGGGTCGCTTGGGCTTCCTCCACATTGATGTATTCATTAGCCCGGTGTATCATATGATCGTAGTCTCGGGGCGGCTTCCGAATGAGCGAACGGAAGAAGTCGTCGTCCACGAGGCCTTGAGTAAATGCGTTCATCATCGTTTCTGAGGTGGTCATTGGAATGTCCATAGCCACCTGGTTGAATCGCTGGATATAAGCTCTGAGCGGCTCTCTGGGCTCTTGCTTGATGGCGAACAGGCTGACACTTGTCTTCTGATAACGCCGAGTGCTTGTAAAGTGGTAGAGGAAGGTCGTGCGGAAGTCTTTGAAACTTGTGATGGATCCGTCCGGCAGCCTCCGAAACCACCGTTGAGCCGATCCCGAGAGGGTGGTAAGAAAAACCCGACACTTCACTCCATCGGTGTATTGATGAAGGGTAGCTGTGTTGTCGAACTTACCCAAATGATCATCCGGGTCGGTGGTTCCGTTGTATTCACCAATCGCCGGGGGCACATAGTGCTTTGGCAGAGGGTCCCGCAGGATGGCCTCTGAGAATTGACGGTTGATCCGCTCGGGGGAGGCGTCCGCTCGGGGGGCCTTGCCTTTTCTGCTATCTCGTATTGGTACTTCATCTGATGAAGATCCTCGATCACGGTTAACTGCTGCGGCTTCAGGAGGCGTGCGGAATAGGGCCCGATGAAATGGAACCGTGGCATGCGGTGCTCCCGCTCGGCCCCCCGATGCTGATGTCGCTTGCTGCTCAATCCGCTCGGCTTACGACTTCTGCCTTTGTTGTTCCACAAGCTTAGCTGCTCTTATCTCGATCAGAGCGTCGAGCTCCTCTGTGGAGAGCATCACCGAGTGCGGTCGTCTAGCTTCGTCCATTGCTTTCGATCGGATGCAAGAGCGTTCCCACAGACGACGCCAAATTGATCCTGTCCGAACTCTGAATCAACAGACACTGGGCACGTGTCGCTCTCCGAACTGCTGACGTAGATCTCCGACTGGTCGTACGAACCTCCGGCGAACCTGCAAGGAAGTCGGGCCAGGAAGGGGTTCCCGAGGACGACCCTCTGACGCTCAAGTCAGGCAAGCGGACAACAAAGAAGTGGCTCTCAATATCGGAGAATGCGTACCTCAGGCGAAGTGTGAGGCCCTTTATATAGAGCTGTGAAGGGGCTCACGCACACATATCGAGGCGAATACGTGTCCTCAGCCCATACCTCAGTATGTGCTTGTCAAAAAAGCTTACCTAACACCATACTGCTACAGTCTGAGCACATCTCTGATGGGACAATGGAACCCTCTGTCATAAGATCCTGCGTATGGCCTAGTCGTTGAGCATATCCACTGTCAAAAGTTGTTCCCTTGTCCTTTTGTCTCTTCTTACCCCATGCCGAGCGTCCGGCCGGTCGGCCGTCCCCTCACGTCCGGTCGGTCGTATGTGCTGGTCCGCTCGGGAGATTCCTGGTCGTGTGCTATGCCGACTGTTCACAGTAATGCTACTTTATGCCTTCGGCCCAGTGGGCTCCCCGATCGGCCCGGCGACCCTATTCCCCATGAGCATCGGAGACCCGACTCCCCATCGGGTTGTTTGTGATTCCGCTGGGACCCCGTTCGTCCGACCGGTCTCCCCTTCTCCGGCCGGCCGTTTGACCCTTTGACTTCCACGTGGCTTTGACTTCCCTCGGAAGGGGGGTCCCTGCTCTTACCACCGGATCAACCGTTATCAAAATTTAGGTTCGATCGTCGGATGCTTCCCGCACCAACAATCTCCTCCTTTCCTATTATGACAACAAAATTTAAAGTTAAGTATAATAATAGCAGCATAAATGCGTGCAAACATAAATGCAACATCAAAACCATTTAGTTGCAAAAACATCAAGTGCAATCAACTTGTTGTATCTTCTATCTCCTCCTTGATCACTTATTCACTTTTAAATTCACTCCTAATTACTTAACTTTCACTTTCCCTTTAATTACTTAACTTTCACTTTCTTTCTCCCCCTTTGCCATATATCAAAAATATTACTTAAAAAATAGAGAAAAGAATGGAAAGATAGGAAAGTTTTAGCTCCTCCTAAAAGATAGTCTTTACTTAAAAAAATATTAGTTTTGCAAGAGAAGGAGAAAATTTAGAAAAAATTTTGGCTTTAGCAAAAATGAGCTTAAAGAATTTTACAATTTAGCACTTTAGCTCGAAAAGAAAAATCTCATGAAAAGCTTAGTAAAATGTAGTTAAAAATTTTTTAACGAAAATATTTTTGATAAACATCGAGTTTAAAAAATAATTTTTGTTTAACCAAAAAAACTATTTTTAAACTAAGTCAAAAAATATTTATTTCAACCCTAAGTCAAAAATAATTTTTATTTCAAAAACCAAAAATTTATTTCAACACTAAGTCAAATATAATTTTTATTTCAAAAATCAAGTTTAAAAATTAAAAAAAATATTTCAAAACCTAAGTCAAAAGAAAATATTAACTTGGTTTATTTGAAAAAATAATTCCTTGTTCACTCCCCCTTGATTAATACCAAACAATTTTTTTTGTTATGAAAAAGTCCTAGAGTCCAAGCATCAGTAAACAAAACATTTACTTTTAAACAACTGTCTAACCTTTAGTTACTAGCTATTTACCAAGAGGTAGTAGCTTTCATTTGGTTAGTCAAATTAAGTAAGTGTTCCAATTAGTTTGACTAAGCATGGATGACTTAATTTGATTAATATTAAGTTGGTATTTATTGCCTAGACTTATGTCGATGCACAGACATAAGCATTCTGAAGTTCAGGCAGTACCCTATGCATCTCACACCATTCTAATTTTTTTCATACACAAGCAAGGTAATCCTAGTGTGCTTTGTGAGATGCTCTGGCTAAAATCTAAGAGTACATATTTTCTAGGGCATAAATACCTAGGCTAAGTCCAAATTTTGAAATACTAACAAAGTTAGAATTTTGAAAATATTTTTCCTAGAATTTTAAAACAAAAAAAACTTTGAAATAGTAAATAGAAAAAAAATTATATTCTACTAAATGCATCCCTATTTGTCATCTAAGTGCACTGAATTCAAGTTCAGGTAAGAATTTTGTGAAAATATCAGCCAGATTTGACTCGGACTCAATATAGTTGAGTACAATGTCACCCTTAGCTACATGATCTCTTACAAAGTGATGTTTCACTTCTATGTGTTTAGTCCTTGAGTGGTGAATTAAATTCTTGGTTAAGTTAATTAAACTTATATTATCAATTAAAATTTTTATATTTTTATATTTTTATATTTTTATATTCTAGTTGATAGTCCTTTAAGGTGTGCATCATCCATAATAGTTGAGATGCACATTCCCCTAGGGCTATGTACTCAACTTCAATAGTGGATAAAGCAACACAACATTGATTTTTGCTTAACCAACTTACTAGGCACTGACCTAGAAATTGACAGCTACCACTTGTGCTTTTGTTATCTAATTTGCACCCGGCATAGTCTGAGTCAGAATAGCCAATTAGGTCAAAGGTGCAAGACCTAGGGTACCAGAGTCCTATATTAGGGTTCCCTTAATATATCTAAGTATTTTTTTAACATTTGTTAGGTGTGACTCCTTAGCACAAGATTGGTATCTTGCACACATACCTACTACAAACAAAATGTCAGGTCGACTTGCAGTTAGATAAAATAGACTCCCTAACGCACTTCGATAATATTTTAAGTCTACTGATTTTCCTTCTATATCAGAATCAATTTTAACATTGGTTGTCATTGGAGTATTTATATTTTTAGAATTTTCCATGCCAAATTTTCTAATTAATTCATTAGCATATTTTGTTTGAAAAATATAAATTCCGTCTTTGGTTTGTTTAATTTGTAAGCCTAAAAAGAAGTTGAGTTCTCCAACTAAGCTCATTTCAAATTCACTTTCCATTAATTTAGTAAATTATTTTAAAAATTTAGTATTAGTTGAACCAAAAATTATATCATCTACGTAAATTTAGGCTATAAATATGTCCTTTTCTAGGATTTTTACAAATAAGTTTTGATCTATTTGACCTTGTTTAAATCCCTTAGATATTAGATAAGTTGATAAGCGTTCATACCAAGCCCTAGGTGCTTGTTTTAGTCCATATAGAGCTTTCTTTAACCTAAAGACATGGTTTGAGTAGTTCAAGTCCTCAAATCCTGGGGGTTGACTTACATACACTTCTTCTTTGATGAAACCATTTAAAAATACAGATTTTACATCCATTTGGTATAACTTGAATCCTTTATGTGCTGCATAGGTTAGCAGCATCCTTATGGATTCAAGTCTGGCTACAGGAGCATAGGCCTCATCATAGTCTAACCTTTCTACTTGGATGAACCCTTTTGCTACCAATCTATCTTTATTTCTTACTATTTCGCTCTTATCATCCAATTTATTTCTAAATACCCATTTAGTATCAACTATGGTTTTCTTTATGGGTTTAGATACTAGTTCTCAGACATGGTTTCTTTCAAATTGGGCTAACTCTTATTGCATTACTAATATCCGATCTGGGTCTGGTAGGGCTTCTTCTATAGTTTTGGGTTCAATTTTAGGGATAAGGGCTATCTGACTTAGGTTTCTATAAGATGATCTAGTTCGAACTCCTAGGGTTGGGTCACCCAAAATTTGATCAGATGGGTGATTGGTACTTATTTTTTATGGTCTTATATAAGGGTCAATATCAGGGTCAATAATTGGTTCTTGTGATTCACTAGGTTTAATTTGAACATCTTCATCATCTTGTATGTCTCTTGAATTAATATTTTCTATGTTTTGATTAACATTTTCATTTATTGAGTTATTATCTTCATCAAAAATTACATAAGTGGTTTCTTCAACTTTTAGAATTTCTTTGTTATAGACTCTATAGGCCTTATTGGTTATGGAATACCCTAAAAAGATCCCAGGGGTTGACTTTGATGTGAATTTTCCTAGGTAGTCTTTAGTGTTTAGAATGTGGCTTTACATCCAAACACTTTTAGATAATTTAGGTTGGGTATTTTATTATAATATATTGTGTAAGGAGTTTTATTATGAAATTTATTAATTAAAATTTTATTTTGAATGTAGCAGGCTGTATTAATTGTCTCAACCCAGAATTGACTATTTAAGTTATATTCATTTAACATGGTTCTAGTGGCTTCTTGTAGGGTTCTATTTTTACATTCTACTAGACCATTTTGTTGGGAGGTTCTAGGGCATAAGTACTCATGTTTGTATCGATTAATTTCATAAAATTCAGTAAATTTATGATTTTCAAACTCTCCTCCATAATCACTTCTAATCCTTTTAATTTTAGTATCTTTTTCATTTTCTACTAAGTTGCAAAAGGTTTTAAAGATTTCGTAAGTTTCATCTTTATTTTTTAGAAATTTTACCCAGGTAAATCTTGAGTAATCATCAATTATAACCAAGCAATACTGGTTCTTGCTTAGTAACTTGGCTCCATGTGAATCAAATAGGTCTAAGTGTAGGAGCTCAAGTATTGAGTTGGTTCTATTTAGGTTGGTTAATTTGTGGGTTGATTTGGTTTGTTTACCCTGTTGACAAGCTTTACAAATTTTATTTTCTATAAATTTTAATTTGGGTAAACCTCTAACTAAGCCATTTTGACTCATTTTCGAAATGAGTCTGGTATGAATGTGACCCAGTCTTCTGTGTCACAAATTAATTTCCTCTTGTTGTGTCAATAGACACGTTAGTGAGGAGGTTAGTAGGTCAATTATATAGATGTTCTTTTTTCTAATTTCCTTAAGTGTAATTTCAAGAATTTCAACATTTTTAATTAAGCAATTAGTTTTTGAAAATGTGACTGAGTACCCTGAGTCATATAATTGACTAATACTAAGTAAGTTAAAATTCAGTTGATCAACTAATAAAACTTTTTGAATATATAAATCGGAACTTAGTTGGATATTACATGTTTCGATTACCTTAAGTGTTTCGTCATTGCCGAATGCAACTGATCCTATGTTATTGAATTTCAGCTTAGTAAATTTCAATCTATATCCAGTCATGTGTCTGGAGCATCCACTATCTAACATCCATTAATCTAAATTTTTATGCTCCTACACATAAGGTATTTGATTTGGTTCAATTTGACGGATCAAAAGATAGTTTGATTGAAATTAACTCTTTAATATTCCATATCATCCAGTCTAGATTATCAAACATGATATTCCTATGGGTGATTGTGAAATGATTTGTGTTTAATTGAGTTAATCATATTTAGGTTTAAGTTATGAATTGGTTGGGTTAATTTAGATTAGGTTAATTAATTGAAATTAATTTAATCAGTTTTATTAATTAGTTAATTAGATTAATTAGATTTATTAATTAATTTAGTTAATTAAGTTAGATTAATTTAATTAGTTTTATTAATTAGATTTATTAATTGATTTGGTTAATTAAGTGAGATTAATTTAATCAATTTTATTAATTAGATTAATTAAATTAAATTAAATTAATTGATTAAATTAAATTAATTGATTAGGTTAAATTAGATTAAATTAATTGATTAGGTTAAATTAGATTAAATTAATTGATTAAGTTAAATTAATTGATTAGGTTAAATTAGATTAAATTAATTGATTAGGTTAAATTAGATTAAATTAATTGATTAAGTTAAATTAATTGATTAGGTTAAATTAGATTAAATTAATTGAGTAAATTAAAATTAAATTAATTGATTATGTTAAATTAGATTATTCTAATTTTTTTATCTAAGTTGATCTCACCCCTTTTCTAAGTTATCAATCAGGGAACTTATGGATTTTTGTGAGATGGTTTAATTTTATCTTTGATTTAGGTTATCATCTAAGGATTAATTTACATTTGCATTAAACTTAGGTTTTACAATTAGTCAATTAAATATCCATTTCAAGGATTAGCTTCTAAGCTGTGGCGAGGCACTAGGCCTTCTTGGGTATGGGATCATCCACCACTTCTAGACAAAGTCTTTCAAAGAAATTGGATATTTAATTTTCCTTTTGAAACCCCTAGGTCTAACTGGTCAAGTGTAAATTACGCTTAGGTGCTTATCTAGCTTAATCTAAGCATGTATAATAAAGACAAGAAAAAACAAGCATCAAACAATTCTATTTATTAATAAAAATAGTTTTTCTATTGGCTCCCCCTAAATCATAGCCTCGATAAGGTCTATCAAGGTAGTGGACTTGATCCTTGGGGACCCAACATTGTCCAAGTCCAACTTGATTAACCAAGTTTGACTTGGAGACCCATGCTTGGACTATTTTTCTATTTGCTCTACTTACAAGAGATAAATAAGACTTGTATTTCCTTTTAGTCTTAAATCCAAGTCCGGATCGGTTGTAAACAGCTCGTTGTTTTTCAAGAATCAGATTAAGATTCTTGGAACCCAAGGTGAATCGTTTCAACATATTCTTTAGTTCCTTGACTTGATTTTTCAGGCCAGAATTCTCTTCCTCAAGATTTTGGACTTGAGTTGAGGTTCCAGTCTGAATGTGGTTAGTCAAGGAGCTAGGGTTAGTCACTTTTTTAAGGGTTGTTACCTCCTTTTGAAGTGATTTGACCCGGACATTGGATTTAGCTAATTTGCGCAAAGGTAATTGACTAAATTATAAAGTTTATTTACTTGACAAATACTTACAGTGGGTTTAGGCCCTTTGGAAATAGATACGGATCTGTGGCTTCTCTCGGACTCTGTTTTCGATTCGCTCTAGGTCTCCAATTCGTCGATTTGTTCCCGAACTGTCAGTGCAAGGAAGCTCGTCTGCCCGAGCTCTTCGTCGGAATCTTCTAACGAGGACTCATCCCAAGTTGCTTGCAGTGCTTTCTTCTTCCTCTGCTTCTTTACTTCCTTTTGGTTTGGACAGTTAGCTTTGACGTGTCCCTTTTAATTGCAGCCATAGTAGGTTACTTCGAACTTCGCCTTTGGACTTATTTGTACTTTCTTGGATTGAATCACCTTTTTGATGTCCTTTGTGAATCCCTTCTTCTTTTTGTAGAGTCTATGCACTAGGTTGACGAGTTTGGCTGCTATTTCGTCGTCATCATCGTCTGAGTCTGGTTCTTCTTCAAATTCGGGTTCAATCTGATGCTTCTTTCTAGCCTCCTTTCCCTTGCTTGTACCTACATTCAACGCAATACCTTTCTCGGCGGGGCGTGCATTAGTTTGTTCATGCAATTCAAATTCGAAAAACAACTCATCTAGTTTAACTAAAGACAAATCCTTAGATACCTTGTAGGTGTCTACCATTAATGCCCATAACGTATTCCTCGGGAAAGCATTGAGTGCGTACCTTATTACATCCCGATTCTCCACCTTTTGTCCAATTGTGTGGAGGTTGTTCAGAAGATCTTGAATACGTGCATGAAGTTAGCTAGCCGTCTCACCTTCCTGCATTTTGATGTTATACAGTTTATTAAAAAGTAAATCACGCTTGCTTACCTTCGTGTCGGAAGTGCCCTCGTGCAGCTTGATCAATTTTTCCCACAGCTCTTTCGCGCTTGAGAACGGGCCAACTCAGTTCAGCTCCTCCTTTGTCAATCCACATTGAAGAGTGCACGTTGCTTTGGCGTTGGCATCAACATTCTTTATTATACTTGCATCACAGATCTCACATGAAACTGGTTTTCCCATGCCATCAAGTGGGAGTGTAATGTCGATTTTGATGATCATCCACATCTAAAACTGGGTTTGAAGGTAAGACTCCATTCGGCCCTTCCAGTAGCCGAATCTTCGCCGGAGAAGAGCGGTGGTCGGGTTGTGCTATAGCCTTCTTGATGGGCCATTTTAGAGAAAACCTCGCACACAAAAAGATAAAAAACTTTGTTCCAAGACTTGGTCTTGGATTTAGTAGTGCAAGATTTAAGAAATTAAAATGCAAACTCGAGTGGTGTTGCACCAACTTCGAGAGAAAAAATCGATTGCGATAACAACAGATCAAAAGGCGGTAATTTTACCGATTCCGATCAACTCCGAAAAAATTGAAAATTACCAGAAAAAAAATGCTTGAATGATGGTTTCACCAATTCAAAGCGCTCTGATACCAATTGTAGGATCGAAAGCGCTAGAAGGGGATGAATAGCGCTCGTGGCTATTTCGTTCGTTTAAAGTAATTGAGTAATACGCAGCGGAATAAAAGCAATAAAAGAAATGACACGTTGGTTTTACTTGGTTCGGAGCTTATGGCGACTCCTACTCCAAGGCCCGCGATTGTTGATCACTTTCGGTGGGCAATTACTATAAGCTCGGAAATTCTTTACAATTTCAAGTACAATATTAAAGCAGTAA
Source organism: Zingiber officinale (assembly GCF_018446385.1). Classification (NCBI taxonomy): domain Eukaryota; kingdom Viridiplantae; phylum Streptophyta; class Magnoliopsida; order Zingiberales; family Zingiberaceae; genus Zingiber; species Zingiber officinale. The sequence continues at coordinate 143,239,283 of NC_055992.1, forward strand.
TAAAAATTATACCGACTACTAAGAATAGTAAACTTGAAACTTCTAGTCATCGGAGTCTTATTACAGCTTTGTCGGACCATCCTTTGAGTAGCACACGGAGAAAAGATCGTGAGTTTGTGTTGTTGCTTTGTTGCTGCTCGAACTGGGCTTAAGTAGCCCGTGGAGGGCGCCTCCAACACCATGGAGGGTGCCCTCAATCCTGTCGAAACCGCAGTGTGGATGAGCTCTGAACTAGTCGCCGCTTATCCGCCTGAGGGCACCTCCAACTCCATGGAGGGCACCCTCCACCAGCATCCAGGGCGCCCTCCGCTCCATGGAGGGCGCCCTCCGCCTAGCGTCCAAGGCGCCTCCAGCTCTATTGAGGGTGCCTTCTGCCCTGTTACACGGAGGTGTTCGGCTAGTGTCCCGAGGCGCCTCCAAGCTCTATGGAGGGCGCCTCAGGTACTATTCATCTGAGGATTTACATCCTTTTTGCTCCCTGCAAGATGTGTTAGTCCAAAATATAAAATATATCCTATAAAACAGAGTTGGGCATAATAAAATAATATTAAGATAAATATTTGAAAGTCATTAGACTGTTTGGTTCTGACTTCAGATTTTCAACTAGAAACCCTAGGTCGAGCCGACGTCTACTGTTCCCTCACCGGGGAACGCATTCTCACCTACTCTGCTCAGAATAATATATCTGTTGTCAGACTGGTCTCCAAACCAACTGGACTTTTGTTCAGCGCCCAAGGTTCCAGGACTTTCTACTAGACGTCCGCTCCACGACCCGTCTAGTCTACCACCTGGTTCGTGACATCAAAACTTTCCACCTAGAGTCCCCGACTCTAGGACTTTTGCCCGAAGCCCTCGACCCACTAAGACTTTCTGCCTAGGGTTACCACCACCTAGGACCTAGGGTTACTAACCCCTAGGGTTTTTCACTTGCCTAACCGCAGCTAGGACTTTTATCTAAGTACACTTAGGACTTTCCTGCAAACTCATTCAAACACGTTAGATAACAAATAACCTTAACTTTGAACTCTTTTCCATTATTGAAACTTAGGTTCGATCGTCGGATGCTTCTCATACCAACAAAGTCAACTTCTAGATGACTGATACCTCGATTATAATCCATAAATAGATTGTTCCTTGGTCGAGTATTTGTCTAAGTAAGAATCTACCTAAATCCCAAAATGCAAGTCATTTGATTCTCAACTTAAGAGTTACCATATTAAGCTCCGACTTCATCACTAAAGATGAATGCTACTAGGCTACTTGTCCCTAGATGAACACTACTGATGGTGCCATTTTCACTGACTCATACTCCTATCCCTCTTCCTCTGAAGTTGCAATGGTGTGGGCTCTTTGGTATATTTGTTGTTAGGGTCCTGTGAGTCAATGCATGTCAGTCGGCATTGTCGACATAACCCCTCTGACGGTCAAGTCAACAATGAGGTGAAAGTGAGGAAGCAAAAGGGCTTGAAGAAGAAGAAGAGAGTTGCCTTTGCATAAGAGAAGAAAATTATACCTTTACTTACCTTTTCAGAACCTTATACATCCACGAAGGTGTAACGACCCACTTTCTACACTACTACTACTCTCTAAAGGTGGGCGCTACTTAACTACTAACTCTACTTAACTGCCCCGTGAGAAGTCCCTACCGAAAAATTTTGGCAGCATCTCCCCTGTATAGGTGACAATATCTTAAATACAAACACTATATACATCAGCCACAGGCGGCTGGAACATATATCAAATAACTCACGCAGTAAATAATCCAAAACAAAAGAGAACTATACCAGAAACCATCACACAAGATCACAATTCATCTACTATGTCCTAATAACATCAAGATAACATATATCATCCCGAATACTTCTAACATAGCAAAAGGAAAAGAAAACTAAAAGAAACTCCTTTCTAGTCCCAAGACTTCCATAGTCCAGGCATCGCACACCCACCACACATCTCCTTGTCGCCTTCCTTCTGACTATAGCTTCCCTTTACCTTTATCTGCAGTAGGAGGAAATGCAAACTATAAGCGAATTACTTAGTAAGCGCTATCTAACTCACAAAAACTCGATAAACATATATATAACAAAAGAAACATGCTAAAACTGAATGCTTAAGAAGAAAACTACTCATGCTCATCTATTAGCAATAAATCAAATTAACTGAAATGCTAACATGTAAAGCTACTCATGCTATACAAGAATAAAGATGGAATCATCTAGAAATAAGACTAATCATGCTCAATAAACTCATAAGGAAAATAAATGAAAACTGATACTGTGTGTTTAGAATTAAAAGAGCTACACTTGCTAATCCTAAACATATATAAAGCTTGTTTCATTTGCCCCAAAACTTATGGTCTTATACTTATAGTCTTACACTTTTAAATTATTATTTAATTTAATTTCTCTTTATCTTTTCTTGTCTTTTCTTGGGCCCAGACTTAGTACCAAATGCGCGCTCTCTAACAGACACTGAGGTAGCGAGCCTCCAGTCCTATGAGGGTAAAGACCTTGGTCTTACCAGGGCCAAGACCTTGGAATTGGTCACCTGGATTTGTTTAACGACAACCTTGGAAGTCGGGTACTAACCTCTTTAAAAGATTTACTTGTTATCTTTTCTTCTCCAGACCTTGGTATTTCCTTTACTTATAACTTCTAATAAATTCCTAAAAGGATTTAATAGAACACTATATGTACATATAAATTCTAGTGTTGCATAGAACGAGTTCAATTCTTTCTTTCTTTCTTTATCCTTCTTATACCCACCTTTTGGTAATTTAATAGGAAACCACAACTAAAGCCAAAGTAAATATGTCTATGCTAAATGAGGTAGTAATGAAACAATAAGATCTACTAGCTGGAATTTAAACTTGTTGAAATTGAAGCGTAACACAAATCTAAACTTGCTTAACTTAACATACTCTGTTCATGCTCATAATTTGAGTTCACATGTTTCAATTAAGGGATTAACAAGGAGAAACCAAACTGGAATGCTGAAACTATAACAGGAAAAGCCTAATCTGCTGCTTTTGTTCATTGAAGAACAAATCTGAAATGCTATAAATGCATGCTATCCATGCTTGTAAGAATAGCAGAAAATAGATACTGATATACTAAAAGACAGGGCTGCTCATGCTACTAAATCGACGACAAGGGCTAAATCTGAAATGCTACAAGGTGTAGTTCGTACTTGTGAAATGCTCAGAACTAACAAGGTAAATCTGAAACTGTAAACAACTAAAGGTTGAAAACTAAATCTGCATGCTTAAAACTTATAACGGAAAGATCTAAAACAGCAATTAAACTAAAGGCCAAACTGGAATGCTAAATCAAGGAATCTGGAACACATGTTAGAGTAGCACTAAAAGCTAACTAAAACTGAAGCTAAATAAAAAGGAACTAATTCCCCAACTAAAAGCTAGGGTTCGGATCAAGGAGAAGGATTAAAGTTCATTCACTTGCATAGCACTAACGGTAAGGAACAGAACCGAATCAAGAAGAAGCAACTCCAGCAATAACGAGAAGGAACGATTCTAGCTATAACAAAAGAATCAATCCATAAATTTCCCTAACGATTTAAGGAAACTCCTAACAAACTCTTAGAAACTTCTAGGGTTCATGCATGCATCGGAAACAAAAAGAGGGACAAAGAAATTCGGAGCTATCCTACTGCAGGTGAGGAGAAACTTACAGCGGTTTGCTTGGACTTACAACCGAAGGAGGAAGGAGGCTCTAGGGTTCAGAGACTTGCAAGCTTTCGGCCTCTTCTTGTGCCCGCGCGGTCACCTTGCCGAGAGGAGCTCGGATCTGTGAAGAACCCGCGGAGGAGGGTGCTCGCCGGCCGCCGGAGTCGAAGCTAGGCTTCGTTTTTCTTCACTCGGTAGGATCGGCGCCGTCGCACGGGAAGAGAGGAGAAGAGGGCTTCGGGTCACGGTAAGGAGGAAAAAGAAAAAAAAACCTAATCCTTTTATAACTAGGTCTAACTTTGGGTTCTCATATAACTTAAATACTATTTGGTTCGGGTTTTACTAAAAACCCGCGACTGATCTGTTGGTTAAGCGAATCTCTGCTTAACCCGAGGTTTCCGGTTCAAACCTCAGCTTGGACATTATTTTTGTCAAAACTTCTTTCGTTTTGTAAAAATATCAAACAACTTCCAAAAATTACGTAAAAATACTCTAAAAATTTCTAAAAATCTCTAGAATATTTTAAAAGCATTTCTAATTATTTTTAAGGACATTTAGAACTCGAAATAGGAAAAATTGGGTCGTTACAGAAGGTGGAAGGCCCACATAAGTTACCATGCGAGCCCTAGACAGGTCAGGTGGACGACCACCCAAGCGAAGTGTTGCTTGATGAACAACCGCACAAGTGGGACGTTGCATTAAGGAGGACAACCATTGGAATGTACTCTTGACACTGTCTGGCTATTAGCCCAACGTTGCTTTCCCGATAAGCAGCTTCACTAAGGTTGGTTTTGCGTCCGGGGCTATCGGAGATTGAGGTTAGGTAGAAATTGCTCGGCTAGGATTCCTTGTCGTCCTAGAACTATTGTAGTCATGCGGGTAGGGGAGGTCGATGTCAGCCAACGTATAAGGTCGAGATAGGGTGATGATCTAATCGAGTTTACTCAGGCTGCATCACATGTCCCCCTCCAAGTCGGACTGAGGATCGCAGTCAAATGAAGGTCAATGAAATGAGTAGGAGGTTGTCAGGGACAAGGGTAGAATGACCTCCTCGCCTGGGAGAGGAGCTTGGTCTCATGACTGTGATCATAATCTAAATTCCAAGAATGCCAAGAGTATCAGGAATAGGCAAAGAATATCAAAAGTTCAATCCTGCCCCGATCGGGGAGAGGAACTGGATCCCTTGGTCGTGAGTGTGAGATCTCGGAAAAATTTAATTAATAGGGTTATTTGGAAAATAGTCTTATAGAATTTTTCCGGAATTTTTAGAAATTTTCTAGGAATTTTTCGGAGCTTGTATGAAGGGTTTTGAGGGGATTAATTTCGGGTACGGATAAAGTCTGTTTGGGATACCCATTTAAGGGAGGAAATGTTTGATTATATAAATTCTTTTCTTTTTCTTATTTTTCCCCCTCCCCTAACGCCGATCCTCTCCTCACTCGACCCGAGTCTTCTTCCTCCTTCCCCAAACTCCCCTTCTTCCGCTCGTCTCTTCTCCGATGCGACGCTGAGGCCGGATCGGACATTGATGCCACCAGGGGAATTGATCGCCGACGAGGGTCTTCTACCGGAGTTTTGAGAGAGAGGGGCTAGCTTCATCGGAGCTCTCTTCTTACGGACCCATGCCCTAGATCACCGGAGGAGCTCGTTGCTGGAGGTTGCCGGAGACAGAACCAGGAGGCTCGGATCATCCCGATCTATTATTCTCAGGTCTTCCCTGAGCTTTCCTCCCTGTTCTGTCGATTCTTTCTTCCCCGATTCGATGCCACTGGGTCGAGTCTTTGCCATCCGATCGCCGGCGTGAAGAGACCATTAGGGTTTCGAGGGTAAGCAACCGAAATCCTTCTTTCCTCTTGATTCATTGTTGGATTCTTGTTGATTCACGGGTTAGTGCTCTGTTCTGGTGTTGTTGTGATCCGATTGAATCCAGTGAGGAGGAATTCCAGGGAGGTCTCGATGAGGTCTTCTTGAGCTGTTGGGCAAAGGCTAGAAGGTTTGGGCTTGATCAATTTGATTCCTTCTTGATCCGACTGATTCTAGTGAGGATTTGTTTTGTGGATTTCAATTTGTGTCCATCTAGCAGAAATTTGCTCGACCCCGTGACTTGTTTCAACACAAATTGCATTCGAGCTAATTTCTGAGATTGTTTACTTCTCTGTGCTGTTGACAAAGGTTTTGGATCAGTGAGGTGATTTCCAGCAGCATTCCTTGATCCAGTAATCAACAGGGCTGTGAATCGAGGTATGTGAAGGGATTTTGATACATGTGGATTATGTTGTATTACTTGATCATGTGTAGATTGGAATTATGGTTATACTTAGTTGTTTATGTGTTGAATCAGGTATGATCAGTGGTTGTTTGTGATTAGATCTATTTGCTTAGATTAGTCTAATGGAATGATTAGGTTAAGTGTGATTGATTAGTTATTTATGTGTAGGTTTGATTAGAGGTTGTAATTGGTTAGTTGATTGTGATTAGATATAATTGTTTGAATTAATCTAATGAGGTAATTAGGGTTAGGGTAATTAACCCTAATTAACTGTTAGATTTAAATTGGGAAGGTTGAGATGATATTGATTAGGGTTTTGCCCTAATTTAGGTTTAGGGATTTTATTTAGCTATTTATTTAGATTTAGCTAAATAAAATATATATATATTGTTTGACACAGGACTCTGAATCGAGACGGGCGTCTCGACTTCGGATTGGGATTGACTATACCTTCTATTTGAGGCGGGTACCCTCTGACTTATCTTTTGATAATGTCTTATGATATGTGTAGCTTATATATACTTACTAGTGGTAGATAGTAGATTATTCTCTCTCTTGGTCTTAGCTAGTTGATACCTATCACATGCTTCATCTGCTAGTTGCTTTACTTCAGGATTGGATATTTTATCTCTTGCCATGTGTATATATGTTCATAGAGATGCATATCTATAGTGCTCGACTCTACTGGATTAGTTGTTTTACATGTGTGATACATGCTCTTGGATTCATGACACTTACATCATTGTTATATGTGATGTCTTTGGATTTATGTTGTTTATATCATGGTTATATATATGCATTTACCTGTTGGGCACACACATATATGGAGGAGGCTATGTTCAGGTATGACATACTGTAGCATCATGCACCATCCTGCATGATTGCATGCTGGGCGATTGACGAATCCATTATTGTTGAGCTCGTCGGCCGGCTACATAGGCCTGCACACAACGTGTTTCACTGCATGGGTAGTGGCACAGACAAGAGGGTGTGTATGGCAAGAGCTCAGAGTGCCCGCTGGTCCGCTCATGGGTAGTGTGGACCGCAGCGTGGTAGCGATGTGATCCTCCCCGTCATTGCGCATCGGGAGTTGAGAGCGCACGCCCTCACTATGTTTGAGGTAGGAAGATAGGTGTACTCCGACAGCATCCCGTCCATTCAGTCACTCATCAGGGGTAGTGACGACAGAGTGCATGGTGTCAGAGCCCTACCTACTCGGTCTTGCCATCGCGTGTGAGACGGCTGACTAGCGTCAGGGGTGACCATGTCATATTGCATCATATGCACATATTGCATTTATTGTGATTGTTGCATATTGGATGATGCACTTGGGTGACTGCATATGATTGACATGCATATAGGATACATGCTTATTTACTCTGACTATCTTTGTCTGTGTATGTCCACAGTCATTTACCCAAGCCTCGCAGGTGAGTACAGTTTATTACAGTTATGCATTTTCTTATTATTCGTGCTATAGATTGTGCTTTATACCTATTGTTGGTTATTACAGTTTATTTCAGCTCTGCATATCTGTTGAACTGTTAGGAGACTATACCGTAGGTTGTATGGTTAGAGAACTGTACTATTGATCCTATGGTTTAGGAGACTGTACCTTAGGTTATTACTGGTGGATATATATTGCTGTACATGTCTATTAGTTTACCTGCTGAGTTCTTTGAACTCACCCCGTTGTTACTATTTTTCAGGTTGAGGCCGTCAGGAGAGATTCCAGTCGCTAGCCCCTTTATCGCGAGGATTTCCTGTTGTCGGGATCTACTTTTGCTTTTGCATCTTATATACTTGTGATGTGGGTTTTGTATTATGGACTTTATATCGAACACTTGGGTTTACTACTTTTGGTTTTCCGCGGTGGATATATTTTCATTACTTCGTGGATTTTGTCTTTCTTCGTTGTAGTGGAGTAGGATGTTTACATATATCTTCGAGGATTCTATATCGTTCTCTCTTTATATAACTGCGTGGATTGTTCATATTATATCTGTGTGGAAATGTTGAATATAACTGCGTGGATTGTTTCTTATTTGTATTGTATTATTCCGGCCGTGTGTGGTCGAGGTATAGAGATATATGTATTATGGATTCATATTGTCACCCGTACATGGGAGATGCTGCCGAAATTTCTTCAGACAGGGACTACCTGGGGCGTGACAGTGAGGATAATAATTAGGATATTAAGAATAGCTAGATGATGCCATGAATACTAGAGTACAAACTATAATTCGACCGGGGAGAGGAGCTCGATCCCACATCTATGAAAATAACCATAAGAACTCTAGGATACTAGAATGTCAACTACAATATGATCAGGGAGGGAAGCTTGATTCCACGATTATAAGAATAACCATAAGAATGTCATAATAACATAATGTTAACTATAATCTGACCGAGGAGAGAAGTTTGATCCCACGGTAATAAGAGCCACCATAAGAATGCAAGAATACCATAATATCATCATACCAATTATAATCTGACTGGGGAGAGGAGTTCAATCTCTATGTTATGAGAATAACCATAAGATTTCTAGAATACCATGTCAATTATAATTTGATCAGGGAGAGGAGCTTGATTCCAAGATTATGAGAATAACCATAAGAATGCCAAAAATACTAATTTGGCCGGGAAGAGAAGTCTGATCTCATAATTACGAGAATAACCATAAGAATGACTGGATACCAGAATGTCAATTATAATCTGACTGAGAAGAGGAGTTCAATCACATGGTAATGAGAACCATTATAAGAAAGCTAGAATATGATAACATCAATTATAATCTGACTGAGGAGAGGTGTTTAATCCCACAGTTATGATATTATACCAGAATAGGGCAAATCTTGCCCTGATCAAGGAGAATAGTGATCCCATGATCGTGAGGATTATACCATAATTGGATAAATTCTATCCCGATCAAGGAGAGTAATAATCTCATAGTTATGAGGATTGTACCAAAATAGCTAAATATTCATTTAATTTGGACCGAGAAAAGGAGTAATCTCTTGGTCATGGATAATTGTATCAAGATAGGGCAAATCTCGCCTCGACCAAAGAGAGTAGCGATCCCGTGGTCGTAATGATTGTACCAGAATAAGGTAAATTCTATTCCGATCGAGGAGAGTAGTGATCTTATGGTCATGAGGACTGTACTAAAATAGCTAAATATCTATTTAATTTGGATCGGATAGAGGAGCAATCCCTTGGTCATGAATAATTGTATTAAGATAAGATAAATCCTGCCTCGACTAAAGAGAGTAGTGATATCGTGGTCGTGAGGATTGTATTAGAATAGGACAAATCCTATCCCGATCAAGGAGAATAATGATCTTATGGTCGTAAGGATTATACCAAAATAGCTAAATATCCATTTAATTTGGAATGGAGGGAGGAGTGATCCCTCGGTTATGGATAATTGTATAGAATAGAGTAAATCCTGTCCCGGCCGGGGAGAGGAGCAATATCACGATCGTGAAGATTATACCCATGAAGATTATACCCATGAGAATGCAGTTTTGATAGTTACCTTTGTAGGAAAAATGGCATAGAAAAATAGATAACCATGAACTAAATAAGGATATTGGGGATTATACTCGTGAGAATGTTCATTGGTGAGTGCTGATGTTAGGATTGATCAGTGTAGTTATCGGTGCAACTCAGCTTAGCTCTTTGATTCAACCCTAGGATCGGGGTTAAACGTTTGCTTTAAGAGGTCATACTTTTAACAATAATGAAGCCCACCGAGGCTAGACACCTACTTTAAGAGCCAGAGTTTTTACTATAATGAATCCTATTTAAGAAGCTCCGGAGCCATGATACATCACATCACATGTCCTCATTCGTTTCCCACATGTTATTTTTCAATGTTTCATATCCTCGGCATGTGACCGACACATGCCCTAACCCTGTCCACCCTCTGACCTGTTAATCGCGCATTCATAACGCTAATGCCAGCCAGCTTGACTCTCGAGGTTCTATTCGGTAGTGCGTTTTTATCGAGCTCCCAGAGCTCTTCGCCAAGCTCGGTTCCTCGAGTCCTCAGGGGGCATTTTGTTTAGGGGAATAAGAGTGGGAAATGGAAACAGCAATCATTGATTGTCATTGTTGATGTTTGAATTATAATAATGGAAATACAAATAAGGGAATGGACTCATTCCCATGTCTCCTCTCCCTCCTTCAATGAGTCATTACTCTATTTTCAACAATTAAAATATTCCCTTATTCCAAAAATACCATTGACCCAAAACTAAAATTTTCCCTCTTAATATCAAATATCAAAATATATTTATTTAATTTTTCTTTCTTCATCCTCTCTCATCGTATTTTCTCTCTCATCTTCTATTATAATCAAACATTACTTTTAAGAGTGATATTCATACTCATTCTCATTTCACAATACTATGATTCTCATTCTAATTCTTATGAAAGAACTAAATACTCCCTTAATTTAGTAACTTTTAAGAGTAATATTCATTTTTATTCCGATTCCTATGACATGAATGGAAACAACTAAACGATTTCCTGAAGATCATGGGCAACATCTCTACATCTTTCTCTCATCTCGTATTTATAAATACCAAACTAGTGACTTAAGCATCACATAGGCTTTGTCAAATTACTCTGACGCCCTCCGATATTTACTTAGTATGTACAGGTCAGGCCACGCTATCCCAGTGGACCATCCTATGTAAGCCAGACTATGCTTCTTCCATCTCAACATCCACCTTATTGGCAGACCTCTACATCATCACTAGCACATTTTAGCATCTCAACATTCACCTTATTGGCAGACCTATATATATATATATATATATATACATTAATTTGATATAATTTTTTATCTGGCATATCGATCGAATGTAGAAAAGCAAATCAAAACAGCATAGTTGCCAGCAAAGAGGAAAAGGGCATAGGATCATACGTTTCGGTGCACTATGGGATCTATTTCTTCTGCAAAATCTGCTGTAGTGACTTGTAAAATAGCGAATTCAATGAACCTCTTATCAATGCCGGCTTATGGAAAATCAAATAGAATGCAGATGGTATTAAAAAAAAAATACCGAAACTCCAAATTTAAATTTTCATCAAATAGTCAGATACAACACAGTGCTTAGAGTTTGAGGTTTCACTTGAAATATTTTCAGTATAAACAGTCTTGAAATGAAACATACATTAGGCTGACCACAGATAAACAATAGAGACGGTCATCAAATGTCATCTTCCCACCATGACCTTAACCCACCAATAGTCATCTTCTCATCATCACCTTAACCCATTGCGTACCTCTGGGCCCAGCTCCTTGCTGTAGTCTCGTACTTGGTCCTATCTGTCTTGTACATGTGAGCAATTTCTGGAACCAACGGATCGTCCGGGTTTGGATCAGTTAAGAGGGAACAGATTGACAACAGCACCTGAAACAGAAAATTTCCTCCAAGCTTATTTTGTTACACAATGATATACAGGTTCAATAGGAGACGAGTGTTGGAAAGATGATAAAAATTTTCAGGGTGATGCAAACAAAAGACGATCAAATTCACAAGAATCATTTTTATATTTCTTGAACCAATCATCTATACTAACTGAAGGCGCTACTGAAAGTTATTGACAATTTGGAGAACAGGAAAACAATTTGCCCAAGGTCAAACATAGTTCTTGTTGTGACCATACGAGACAGTTTGAGAAAACAGAAGAATTAATCCATACCATATTGATGGCAATAACCAGCCCTTAATGGAATCTTAAATATGATCATTTCATTGCAAAATAAATGCAACCCAAACTGTTAAAGATTAAGCGATACAAAGAATAAAGAACCTTGGAAATAGTTAATGCAGGGCTCCATTGTTCCTTCAAGATGTCAAGGCAAATGCTTCCGTTGCTGTTAATATTTGGATGAAAAACCTTCGTCTTGAAAGCAACCTGGAGAAGAAAATAAAGTCAGATATACTCTTAAATAGATGCTAATTAACTTGGGTTATCAACCAGAAAATAAATATCATGATGTCCAAGTGAAGCAGATGCTGCAGTACATGGAGAGAACTTTACCATTTTTTTGTTTTTTTTTAATATTTTCCATAAATGTTACGGCCAGGCTTTTGTATCAAAGGTAGTACCACAAATCATCCAACAAAACAGGTTAGGGTAATGCAATATATATATATATATATATAAAATTAATGAGATAGTTGTATTAGGCTTTGATTAAGTGTATTTAGATCATCCCTATTATAGCTAGGAGTTAATTAAAATTATTAACCTAAAGTTTAATTTAATTATTCCACCCCAAGATACATCATAAAAGAAAATGACATAAGACTAAATTGTCGGGCAAACTTTCAAAGTCATTAAAGATTTTACTTCCTTCCCCGCAAACTTCCCTCAAATATACACCAATGAAACTGCACATGGAATTTTCAGTTTTCTACTATCATAAACAAATTATTAAGGACACATTTCCTTGGACAAGAATACTTAGAGAAGGAAACGACCACCCGGAAAGAGTATTTGACTTACCTTTTTCCCTTTGTTTGCTTGGGTAGAAACGAAGAGAGGGAAGGAAACAACTGAGAAACACTATCCCCAATTTTAGCCAGAATACTTTGCTTAAAAATTAAGCAAAAAGTTCCAATTCTACCTATATGCCACAAAATTTGGCAAAAACATTATTTCTTTCACTGTTTTTTATTTTTTATTTGTTTTTTAATAATCATTTAACAAAATAAAGTTATCCTCTCTCTCATTTCACTCCAAGGAAATAGGGGGAAAGATTTTCTTTTCCTCCTTTCTTCCCTCCAAGGAAACACAATTGGGAGTTCCTTATCCTTCGCTACAAATTTATTTCCCTACTCTCATTCTCTCCTCCAAATGTTTGCTCTTTGTAGAAAATCAAGGCTTAAGTGCTTTCTATTTACTTGAGTCAACTTTACCATTGTCTTAGAAACACCAAAAGCCGGTAAAATTAGAGTAGCAGCTGACAAAAGATGATCTTCTTAATTAATAATATTTGATAGCCAATGTTAATTGGTCAATGTTTTAGACTACAATGACAATAATAAGCATGAGAAGTACAAATATAGACCTTCACGCTCTGAATACTCCATGATAAAACCAGTAATTATGCTATATATCCTTGATTAATCATGTGGGATAGTAATGCATGAGTAAATAAAGAATCCTACAAGAAAAGGGAAAAACGTCCATTGTATGGATAAGAAAATTCCATATCATTGCGTTCTGATCATGGTCCAACATGCATGTCTGATGTTTGATGCATTTTGAGTCAGGATGGTTTTAGTCCCGCAACTCAACTACAAGACAAAAGGCCATGGATCATCTTCTTCCAATACAACTAAGCATCTCATACTTTAATCTTCTCATTCAAGCTCCATTGATCAAGATTTAAGGTAAAAGCTTTCATGCTGGCTGTTGATAAAGCAATCAGTCTAAAATGATCAAGATGTGCTGTTTCTGTTCTAACACTAAGTTATCATATTTTTAGCTTCAATTCATGATCTAACTATGAGCATATAAAGCCAGCCAACCTAAACCTTGTGATTACTATAAAATTGTTTCCTATACCATAAGATCAGAACAGAAGTTGCTGTCTTCTGTTCCCATGCCATATAACAAAGCCGATACTTTGAAACCAAACTAATGTACTAACTGTTTTGAGCAAGATTCAGTAACAAAAATAAACTAAATCCCTTATAGATCGATATAGGCCTGAGGTGCCAGACATAATTAATTAGATTCTCAAGTGTGGATCAACAGCTCAATTATGGGTATAATCTTGGTTCCAGATATAGTCTGGAACTAACTGTACCAAACACCACATATCTCTACAAAGGACAGGTAGAAGACCCAAAGAATTAGTACCAGTTAGTACCAACTTAGTCATCATCTTGCATTTTATCCTGCATGGCATTTAGATGTATTCCATACATTATATAGCCCAAACGAACCTAAGCATAGGATCTATGTGATATACATAAGCTTGAGACATCTTCCTTGATCCAAGTTGAAATATGCAAAAGCATCCATCAGGAATTTGCAGTAATCAACTTCAAAGAATCAGCTTAATATGAAAAAAAAGAACAAATATGCTATCAAATTTCTACATATGTTCCCTAGAAACTGATATTTCCATGTGTCCCATTCTAATGGATTTGTACAATGCCCTGAATTATATAACACACATCTGCATATATTTTAAACTATACAACACCATTGGGTAAGATTTTATAACCTACAATAAAATCTGTGTCTATTTAACTAATTTGTCTTTAAAACAGGTAGGGAACAAAACTGAAATTACAAGGCATAGCATGTGCATGTTTTCTGTTTCTATATTGAGAACATTGATATCATGGTGCAAGTCTTTTGTTTGCTTCTTATGCCAACAATACCTTAGGGGGTTTGAAGGGATAATCTGGAGGAAAGTGGATAGTGACAACAAAAACTCCCCCTGCATATGGACTGTCAGGTGGACCCATAATTGTTGCTTGCCAATGAAACATATCTTCAGCAACTGGTCCTGCAGGACAATAAAATTTCTGAAACTGATTGTACAAAACTACAAATTAAGGTTAGATAAGCATGATTCAGACGCTTGAGAAGTTAACCAAAACCAAACCAACATTAGAAATACACAAGCAACTCAAATCTTTGGTATATTGAACTGAGAACTTCATTAGCTGAACAGTAAACTAGCAATAATGTTTCCTAAAAGAGCAGTATAATCTTGCTTATTCTGTATGTACCTGGGTCATTCTTAAGGTGTCATGTTCTATATTTTTCCATGAAATTGGTTGCTTTACCATTCAATAAAGTTTATAGGAAATATAATGGAATTAGCAACTATAAGCAACTTGGTAACATGGATAAGTGGATAAAGAAGATACATGAATAGTGATGTGGGTAAAATTATCCATCAATTCTAAAAGTCTCTTAGATGGATGGCACATATTCTTTGAGAAAGCCAACAGGCAATGATCTAAGTTCTATAGACTCAACCAACAGAAAGTTAACATGCGTCCACTTAGACTAGTTAGCATAGTGAAAACTATCTGAAGGAACAATCATGCGCTATATGTTTCGTCCGACGACGTAACTAATAGGCATTGGATGTGCACTCACATTGAGGCATATACAAGGGGGCAATAGCGCCTTGGGCACATTGAAAAAGGGAGGGACCTCGCCACCTCGGATTATTCAACATTCTCCACCTCTAATTAAATCTCAAAATTCACTCCAGCTTAATCCTTCTTACTTAAAACTGCCACACCACTCACTACCCATAGCCAAAATCAACCTTAACTCAAATTACTTGAGTCAAGCCCAAATTATCCCCGCCAAATTTATCTCAGTCAAGTTGCCTGCCATTCATCAAAATTCAACCTGCCTCATCTGAGCTCTTTACAGTTCGATCAAGCTAAACCAAATTCCTTATTCAACCAGATCAATCTCTTCTCAACCAAGCCTACTCTAGCCAGTTTCTCCAACTGAGGTCCAAGCTAGATTTAAAACTAACAAACTTCTGTATTGGTTACATATTTTTACCATAACAAATAGGAACATAATTTGTAGGACACTGAAGCAATTATCCACCATAAACGCATTTATTTATGTTTCCTATCATCTGATAAGACCACTATCATTCCAGAGAAAAGTAAATGATATTTTCCATATAACTTTACTGTATGTCCAAACCACTACCATGAACAATTGCAATATAACTTTATCATATGTCCAGACCACTATCACTTAAGACAGAAGGCATAATATAATTTGTAGAACGAGTAAAGGAAGAACTTTTTATGCATACACACTAATCCTACAAATCCTAAGCAAGCAAGCCTATGCTTCGAAGATAAGATGACGTTGTTTCCTCCCGAAACGAGTTTCCAACGGCCAAAACTTGAAAGAGGGAAAAAAAATCTGAATCTGAATCTGAATCCGAATCCGATGAAGAAACTAAAGGGAATTTATCGAATCATCCAGAATAAAACAAACATAATAGGAAGAAGAAGGACCTGCGCTGCAAGAGGTTGGCGGGTCTTTCTGGAGATCCTTCAACTCCTTGATGATACGCCTCGAAGCCATGGATTCGGCGATGACCTACCAGTTGAAAAGCAAAAGGCAGGAAAAACAATCCAAACGATTACGAATGAATCAAACCGCAGAAGAGAAACCAACAATCGATTGATCGAAAACAAGAGTGTAGGAACAAAGGCGATTACCTAAACTGTCTTGGAAAATTCTGGAATCGATCTCTCTCGAACGCGATTGGGATGCAGAAGCAGAAGGGAAAGAACCACGAGCTGAATTTGTACGCGAGGTTGCTACACGACCCACCAACCTCGTCTCACGGTGGACGGGATTCCACCTCTTCGTGAGAAAAGTCGTGTAACAAGTCGGGTAAGTCGGGGGGCCAAGCTTTCTAGCGGTGGCGTTCGTGACTCTAATTTTCATCTTCAATCCGTTCATCCATTAACGACCTTTTTTAGCTTTTTAAAAAGTTATTATTTTTAATTTGTTTGGGCTGACCATTTGAATGGTTTTCATGATTGCTTCTCAATACGTAGAAAATTTTTATAGATGTGGATCAATTATTCAGAGGTGGAAATAAGACAGGAATAAATATGGGTATTGTTGGAACAGGTTGGACCAGTAAAAAGAGGTAAATTGTCTGTTAAAAATAAAATAATTTTTTTTTATCTTTCAACACAGATTAATAATATATTTATAAAAAAATAACTAATAAATTAAAAATACTAACAATTTGTAAAAAAAAAAAATAACTAATAAATTAAAGATACTAACAGTCTGTTTAGAAGGAGGTGAGGGAAAAAAAAAGAAGGGTAAATAAGAGGAAGAGAAACTTTGAACCTTGTTTGGGAAAGAGTGAGAAAATGAAAGGAAAAGTAAGGAAGGGTAAACTTTAACTTTCGTTATCCATGGAAAGAGAAATTTTCTTATACTCGAATTGGGATGCAAGGAAGGGGAAGGGAAAATAAAAAAAAAATTATTTCAATTTTATCTCTGTTCTTAATAGTTTAAGAAATGTTTCAATTTCTAATTTTGCTATATCGTCGGAGTCCAATGTCCTCGTCTTCTTCACAGCTCGCTTGCTGTCACATTATTAAAGGAGGGGATCCGACACGTCTTCTAACTGAATTGAAGAGAGAAAATATTTTTGTCATCAAAATTTAAGAGAATATCTACTATTTTTAATTTTTTTATCAAAATTTAATAAGTTTTTAAAGAATAGGAATTTTCGTTATATTATCTTTCAAATTTTTTTATTTAAGATTTCTAAAATCATTATTTTCATTATTTCTCATTTAATTACTTAATTATTGGTAATTCGTTATTTTATTATGAATAGTATAAGAAGATTAATTTTTTATTAAAAAATAACTAATTTAAATGATAATATAAAAAAATAATTTTATTATTAAAAATATCTAATTTATATTTATAAAATAAATACTAATATTATGAAAAATATCTAATTTAAAAAATAAGGGTATTTTTGTAACTTTATCTATTTAATCTTCATTCCCCTTCCTTTCCTCCCAAACAAAGTAACACATGTTACGTTAATGAACCTTCCCTCCCTCTCAAACAAGGAGAAGTTAAATACTTTACTTCCCCTCACTTTCCCTTCCTTCTCCTCCCTTCCCCTTCCGTTAATGAACCTTCCCTCGCTCCATCCAAACAGAGGGTAAGGAGTTACTTGGTTACAACCTAAGTGGTTGTTAATCCAAGTCAAAAGAAAGCAATGAAAAAATCTCCTTCGTGTAGGCGGAGAAGCCTATTACACTTGTTGAATGTTTAAAAATATGCTGGAAAATGAATACAAAAGTTGTTGAATTATTCTTACCTCCAAGGGTCTTTTTATAGCCCTTAGAAAATTCTATATGAGGTTGGAAGGCGCCTTCCATGGGGTGGAAGGCGCCTCCAGCGTAGCAATTTTATCCGTGCGAAGATAAAGTTTTATCTTCGCCAATGGTCACTGGGAAGACACCTTCAATGGTTTGAAAACGCCTTCGCATTGTTCATAAAAGGCGTCTTCAAGCCATTGAAGGCGCTTTCACACTATTCGCCGAAGGCGCCTTCTAAGTCATGGAAGGTGCCTTCCATTAGGCAGTTCAACTTCTTTTCTTCTCAAGCAAGCTTCCGCTCCTACTTATCATCCCTCGAAAACACCGCATGCTTGTTTCTCATCCGCTAACGTACTCTTCAGCAGCACCTCGTCCCTCAAACGCATCGAACCCGTCGACTCTCTCTCGTGTCGTCCTTCTCACTAGCTGCGTCTTTCGCTCGACTTCCTATGCTCTAAAGTTCCTGCACACTTAGACACAAGGGTTAAACAACAACAGAACCTAACTTGATTTGGTTGATTACATCAAAATTACCACAGGGTACTTATAGATATAAATATTTTTATCCGTATATATCAAAATTTCTTTTTTTATCTTTAGAGGAAAATAGGAGAAAAAAAAATAGAAAAATATGATGAAATAGAAAGTGTGATTAGAAGAAAATATGATGGAAAAGAACGAATCAAGGAAAATATAATGAGAGAAAATGATGAAAGAGAGTGTGATGGAAGAGCATAATGAAAGAGGATGAGGAGAGAGAAAATATGATAAGAGAGAAAGTGTAATGAAAAAAAATAAAAAGAGAAAGTATGATAAAAGAAAATGAGGAGAAAGAGTGTGTGATGGGAGAAATTGAGGAGAGAGGAAGTGTGATGAGAGAAAATAAAGAGGGAGTGTGATGGAAGAGAAAGGATGAGGAGAGAGAAAGTACGATGGGAGAGAATGAAGAGAGAGAAAGTGTGATGAGAGAAAATGAGAAGAGAGAGTGTATGATGAGAGATATTAAGAAGAAAAAAAGTATGATGAGAGAAAAAAATGAGAAAAGAGAGTATGATAGAAGAGAAAGCATGATGAAAGAGGATGAGGACAAGAAAAGTGTGATGAAAAAGAAAATGTAATGGAAGAGAATGAATAGATAGAAAGTGTGATGAGAACAAATAAAAAGAGATAGTGTATGATGGGAGGGATTGAAGAGATAAAAAATATGATGAGAGAAATAGTGTGATGATATAATAGGGAGAGAGAAAAGTATGATTAGAGAGAATAAAGAGAGAGAAAGTGATAAGAAAGAAAATTTGAATAAATATATTAAGAGTATTTTCATTCAAAACTTAACTCTCATTCTCATTCTCATCAAAACCTAAGGGAAGAGGTAGGTTTCATTAATACTCAAGTTTTTAAATTTTATTCTAAAATTTTAATTTCATTTCCATCAACCAATACTATGTTTGGAATGAATTCATTCCCTTATTCCCATTTGGTCAAAATCAAATCGATCATCGAATTTAGAAATTCAATTTGATTAATTCGATTTTTTATTTTTTTTAATTCAGTTCGATTTTCGATTAATTCAGTTAAGTTTCAATTTTAAATTTTGTAATTATGTTAAACTGAATAAATCAAATAAAAATATTAATTTAATTATTTTTTATTTAAAAATATAATAAAAACTTAATTAATTAAATAAAAGTTTGGTTTTTTAAAGTTAAAATCGAATAAGATTTTAAAATTTTGATTAATTCAATCGAAAATTGAATTAATCGATATTTTATTAGTTCAGCCTGTTCGATTTTCGTAGAAAAAATCGATCGATTCGATTAGTTCGAAAATTTGTTGACTTATTTGATTTTCTCACCCTTAGTTACTTCAAGAATTGATGGATTAATTGGATACATAGTGTCAATAAAAAATAAGAAATAAAAAATAAAAAAGTAAAAAAAATATAATTTATGTCTATTTTTAAAAAGAAAATACATAAACAAAATTATTTTATTTTTTAATTAATCGAGATAAGGAAAATATAGTGAGGATGCACGTCTCTCTAATAACAATCCAAGTAAGCTTTTTGAAATGATTTTAAAAATAAAAGTCTTTATTTATGAAAATTTTCTTTCTAGATTTTATTTCATAGAAAATAAATTAAAAATAAATACATATTTATTATCAACTTTATGGTACCTTTAAATAATATTTTTTTTCATAGCAATCCTATTTGATATTAAAAAAAGAAATAAATCACAGAGAGCTCCATCCAATATAACGTCCTTTTGTATAGCGAGCCAAGTGACCCGCAATGCATTTCGTATATGGTGAAAATCGACTTCATGACCTATTACAAGGATAACACCTGCAAATACCAATCATGTCGATTCGTGAGAGCAGTTTTGCTCTTCTTGTAGCTTATAAATAGATTGATTTGTTCATTGGTGAGAAATTAGCATTAGTGAGAAGTCCAACAAGGATTTGGTAAAGGAAGAAGTCTTAGAAGATCGTAGGAGATTGGAAGTTAGGAATTAGGTGACAAGTTCAAGTCAATCAAAAGTAATCGGATGTTTAACAGTTGATCGGAAGTTCTAGTAAGTCGTAGGAGACCAGATGTGAAAGGAGTAAACTTTAGACAAGTATGAAAAATCCTAAAAGAGTGAACTCTATGCAAGTGGAAGTCCTAATAGTAACACTAGACAAGAGGAAGTCCTGTGATAAAGCTATAATCTCAATGATGAAAAGTCTTTAAGTGAAGAGAAGACTTTGTAAGTTGATTATTATACTAATGTTAAAGTCTTAATGAGTAAAGGTTGATTCATAGAACAATTTGTTAAATTATATATCCATGATTTTCTAAGCAATAGGTTCTATAGCTTAATAGGTCCAAATCTAACTCAGGCGATTGGAAGGGGATTTTCTACTTGATTAAAACACTTTTTAGTTAATTGAAAAAATTAGTCGATGGTAAAAATAATTAAAATCTAGATGAATCGTTCAAGAAGAATTTTTAGTAGATCAAAAAATCCTTATAAAAGAATTTCGAGTAGAGCACTTTAAAAACATGACATTCATTTCTACATCTAAAGCTCTTAAGGATTCTGTTGTTCCTATATTCTATTGTTCATGTGAAAATCTCAATTGGCTATCATACCAATTCAGAGTGATCTCACTCTAATATCAATTATAGGATCGAGAGAAGCGCTGGAGGGGGTAAACGATGCTCGTCTCATCGCTTACTAGTTTAAAACTCATTTTTATCTTTTCAAAGTTTGCAATGGAAATGTAAAACATGACAAGAACTTGTTTATTTTTACCTAGTTCAAAACCTCATGTTATTACTCCAAAGCTTACGATCGCTGATCACTTTGGTTTAACAATTCACTAATAATTTTTTCTCTGAACAACTATTCAAAGAAAGAAATTCGTCTTTTATAAAAGATAAAGAACAATAACAAATTTCTCGTTCCTTTAACTTTAAAGCACGAAAAAGACGAGCACAATAAAAATGATACTCATAAAGTATATCTTAGAGGGCCAGGGTCGCTTTATTTTCGGAGTAGCACAACGACATCATGAGGGAACTTTGCACATAACAAGAGTAGGAAGGTGTACGATAGTTGTATGTCAAGCCTCTGATTGAGCCTTCTTTTATAGATTAGGTTGGGTCTACCAATCCATCTGATTAATCTACAAGTTGTCTCGATAATAAAATCCAAATCCAATCTATTAGTTGACTTGTCTATAAGATTAATCTACCGATCCTCCATCTAGCCAGTCCCTTTTTGCCACCTCAACACCTTGACATCAATCATCTATCATGTCAACTTTGCAAACCTTATCATTGAATGCACCTTTTGCCATGTCAGCAGATCAATCCATATCCCCATGCCATGTTAGCCGTATAGTCCTTATCTAGTGTCACGTCAGCCATCTAAGACTTATCCTATCCACCTCGGATGCCACATCAACACACAAGACATCTCAGCTGACACTTCAGCATAAGGTTGACCAAATCTTACCATTCGGTCAACCAAATCTTACTATTTGATCTATCAAATCGTTCGGTCAACTGATTAGCTCTGTAACGACCACCCTTCTTACTACTACTACACTCTAAGGATGACCGTTACTTAACTACTAACTCTACTTAACCGGTATGATTAAAAATCACATGGAAACCCTACCGAAAAATTTCGGCAGAGTCTCCCTTGTACCGGTGACCATAAACCAAGATACAAGCATAGTATACATCAGCCACAGGCGGCTGGAACATTTATCAAACAACCACGCAGTTAAATAAGTATCAAGCACGCAAATATCTACTTACTAAACTGAACTCATTCTACATGCAATCTAAACAGAATAATCTCAAATGACATGAACTTAAAATACAACTCAAATGGTTACAATAACTAAAATGCGGAAACTAAAATTAAGGGAAGAAGACTAAAGGGACTCCTTTCTAATCCCAAGACTTCCATAGTCCTGGCATCACACATCATCTGCGCCACCTTGTCGCCTTCCTTTATCTGCAGTAAGAGGAAATGCAAACTATAAGCAAAATGCTTAGTAAGCGCTATCTAACTCACAAAAACTCGATATGCATGTGAATATACTGAAAACTAAAACTGAATGCTCAACGGGAAAACTACTCATGCTCATCTACTAGTAAGTAAACAAACATACTGAAGTGCTAAACATGTAAAACTACTCATGCTCTTCTAACAGCAAAGAACAGTAAGCTAATCTAAATAACATGCTAGCATAAAAGGGAACTAAACTTGCTGAATTCTAAACACCTTCTGAATCTTATTTCACTTGCTTAAAGACTTATTCTTTAATACTTATGTAAAACTTATTTTGTTTGTTCAAAAACTTATACTTATAATACTTCAAAATAATAATCAACTTCTTCTTGGGCCCGACAACTGTACTTGCTATGCGCGCATCCCTAACTAGACCCGAGATAGCTGGTCCCGAATCTAGTAGGGTTACTAGGTTATCTAAACCTAGGGACCGACTATGGGAGCCTAGCCCAAGGACTACTGAGAGTCCTGCATACTGGGTTATCTAAACCTAGGGACGACTATGGGAGCCCAACCCAAGGACAACTGAGAGTCCAGTACAGTGCCACTGATAAAAGTAAAATACTTGTTATCTTTCAATACTTCTAATATATAATGCCTCGACACTTTCTTTAGCACCTTGTGTGCCGAAATCCCTAAAGTCTTGAATTCGGGATCTACTTAAAGCCTTGGCCTTTTTCTTTCTTTTCTTTATCTGTCTTATACTTGTTAATACTTCTAAAAGAATTTAATAGAACTCTTATTTTCCCACTGGAATACATGGCTGTTCATGCTTGTTAAAAATAGCCAATGAAAACTAGAAAATCTACATATCATACAAGCTTAAACTAAATCTAAAACTTGTTAGAACTAAAAAAACCTTAAATCTTGCTACAACAGAAATAAAAGAAAGAGAGCAAAGAATGCATGCTACTCAATAATCTCTAGCTATTCCAAAGCTGTACAGTGTAATCCGAAAGCAAAGAAAACAGAGTACACTATTTACTCTTAAACTTCTAGCCGTTCTAATGCTGTACAGAAAATCCAAAGCAAGGAAAACATTATAATTCAATACTACTCATGCTATTTTAGTAGTAAGGAAACTACACATGCTTAACTAATAACACATAGGGAAAGTCTAACAACATGCTAGAATAAAGAGAGATTATAACCTGCTGAACTGGAAATAAGAAACTTGAAAACTGAAGCTATAAAAACTAATCATCAACTAAAAACTAGGGTTCGGATGGAAGCAAGCCTAAGCATAATCTGATGACTAGGATTCGGATCATAGCCATTGAAACAACCAAGGTACAAACTGAAATCTGGCTTGCTAAACTACAAACTGAAAATTTGGCACAGCTGAAAATTTAAAAGAAACTATCGAATCCCCTTTAGGGATGCTACAACAGGACACTACAAAGGAGCATTCAAATCTGAAACTACTAGCAGGTTCCGTAAGGCACATTCCGAAAGCAAAGAATGGAAGCCAAAGCTCGAAACTACAAGTCTAAATTTGATCAGCGTTTCAAAAACAAGAGGTCTACTGAAACGTCAACGATCAAAGCTTAAGACTCCACAATATGGACTTCCCGAAACTCAACCTGTGAGAAGAAACACGGCAAATAAAACTCAACCAAAAACCCTAAATCTGTGATTGTAAACCACACCCTGTCACGCCCCAGGTAGTCCCTGTCCGAAGAAATTTCGGCAGCATCTCCCCTGTACGACGGACAATATGAATCTCAGTATACATATATCTATACCTCGGCCACACTCGGCCGGAATAATACACACAAACAGTAAACAATCCACGCAGTTATATTCAACATTTCTACATAGACATAATATGAACAATCCACGCAGTTATATAAAGAAAAGATGATATAGAAATCAACGAAGATATACGTACACATCCTACTCCACTACAACGAAGAAAACAAAATCCACGAAGTAATGAAAATATATCCGCAGCGGAAAAACCAAACGTAGTAAACCCAAGTGGTCAGTATAGAGTCCACAATACAAACCCACAATACAAGTATATAAGATGCAAAAGCAGAATATAATATGACAAAGAAAATCCTCGCGAGAATGGGGCTAGCGACTGGAATATCTCCCGACGGCCTCAACCTGAAAAATAGTAACAACGGGGTGAGTTCAAAGAACTCAGCAGGTAATCCAATAGATATGTACAGCAACATATAACTACTAGCAACATCCTATGGTACAGTACACTAAACCATAGAGCCTACAGTACAATCTCCTAACAGTACAACCTACGGTACGGTCTCCTAACAGTATAACAGATATGCATAGCTGAAATAAACTGTAATAACCAGCAAAAGGCATAAAGTACAGTCTATAGCACGAATAACAAGAAAATGCATAACTGAAATAAACTGTACTCACCTGCGAGGCTTGGGCAACTGACTATCAACATACAGAGATAAAAATAGTCAGAGCAAAAGCATGTATCCTGTATGCATGTCAATCATATGCAATCACCAAAATGCATCAATCATAACGAATGCAATCCGTGCATATGATGCAATATGACATGGTCACCCCTGTCAACCAGTCAGCTATCTCACACACAATGGTGAGACCGAGTGGGTAGGGTTGTGACACCGTGTCACTGCTCCTCAAGAGTGACCGAGTGGACGGGATCTTGTCGGAGTACACCTATCCTCCTACCTCAAACATAGTGAGGAGCGAATGCTCTCAACTCCCAGACGCGATGACGGGAGGGATCCTCGTCGCTACCACTGCAGCACACTACCCATGAGCGGACCAATGAGCACCGGAGCTACTGCCATACACACCCTAGTGCTGTGCCACTACCCATGCAGTGAACACGTTGTGTGCAGGCCTATGTAGCCGGCCGACGAGCTCAACAATAATGGAGTCATCAATCGCCCAGCATGCAATCATGCGATATGGTGCATGCGGCTACAATATGACATACCTGAACATAGTCTCCTCCATATATGTGTGTGCCCAAAAAGGTAAACGCATATATATAACCATGATATAAACAGCATAAACCCAAAGACATCACATATAACAATGATGTAAGTATCATGAATCCGAGAGCATGCATCACACATGTAAAGCAATTAATCCAGTAGAGTAGAGCACTATAGATATGCATCTCTATGAACATATATATACATGGCAAGAGGTAAATATCCAATCCTGAAGTAAAGCAACTAACAGATGAAGCATGTGATAGGTATTAACTAGCTAAGACCAGGGAAGAAATAAATCTACCACTATCACTAGCAACTATATATAAACTATACATATCATAAGACAGTATCAAAAGATAAGTCAAAGGGTACCCGCCTCAAATAGAAGGTACAATCCAAATCCGAAGTCGAGACGCCTATCTCGAATCAGAGTCCTGTGTCAAACAATATATATATTTTATTTAGCTAAATCCAAATGAAATAGCTAAATAAAATTCTCAAAACTAAATTAGGGCAAAACCCTAATCACCACAACCTTATCCTATCTAATTAAATCTAACGGTCAATTAGGATTAGTTATCTAATCCCTAATCTCCCATTAGATTAGAAATCCAACGGTTGACTAGGGTTAATTACCTTAACCCTAATCATTCCATTAAACTAATTCTAAACTAAATAATTCTACACATAAACAACTAAGTATAACCCTAATTCCAATCTACATCTGTTCATGAAGTCAAATCATATCTAAAACAAAGAACAAAACCTATACACCTTACCTTGATCAAGCTGCTGTAGATTGCTGAAACCAAGCAATCTGCTAAATGAGGTTGCTGCCAAAACTAGAAATGCTGCAGGACACCAAAATTACTTTCACAAATCCTCACTGGATTCACCTCACTGGATAGGTTGCTGCCGAACGTGAGATGAGTAGCTATGGAACAAGGTACACCATAAACAGAACAGCAAGGTGCTTGATTCCACTCCACAATTCGAATCAAGAAGGAATCAAGCAGTAAGACTACTGATCAAGCATCAACCCCTCTAGTCTTTGCCCTACAGCCCAAACACAACTCACTAATCAGAACAAAACTCCACCTCATCTCATTGGATCGGATCAAGTGAAGAGATCAAACAATGGAAATCACAGATCAAACAACACCTTAATCTTACCTCAATCGATCGTCTCCAAAAGGTGTTGCTCGATTAGATTCTGCACACCAGGGACTTCTCTAACCTTCAATCAACAAGAACAAGGAAGAAATCCATGACCTAACCTGAGATCGCCAACCATCAGCAAGAAGGCGAGCAAGAACCGGAGAAGAAGACTCGAACTAGGGCACAAATCAAAGAAATAGAAGGAATAAGGTTCGATGGCTTACCCTTGAAGCCCTAATTGCTCTTCCACATTGGCGACCGAGTGGATCTCGCTCGATTCAATGGCCTCAGTGATCGGCGCAAGAAGACGCGCATGTCTGCAGCCCGGAGATGAAAGGCGTCGGCCGGATCTGCGCTCAATCCAGCAGCTTCCTCCTCAAGTGACACCAACGATCGCCGGAGCTGGAGCCCTAATCCTGTCGGCGTCGGCGTCGACTGTCCGCAAAAGAGAACAGAGAGAAGGGAGAGAGAGAGAGAAAGGGCTTCGGCTAGATCCGAAGGGGTCTCGGCCGACGGTTGGACAACCGGCACAGGCGGCTGTGATCGGTGACGAGCGGAGGCGATCGGGAAGAAGAGAGGGGAGATCGGGGAAGGAGATCGGAAATTCGCGTCGGCAGAGAGGGTAAAGGTCGAGTTGGGATCGGCGTTTGGGGAGAAAAGAAATAAGAAAAGGGAATTTATATAATTAAACATTTCCTCTCTTAAATAGGTCTCCCAAATAGGCTTTATCCGAACCCAAAATTGATCCCCTCAAAACCCTCCGTACGAGCTCCGAAAAATTCCCAGAAAATTTCTAAAAATTCCGGAAAAATTCTATAAGGCTATTTCTGAAATAACCCTATGTATTTAAATTTCCTGAGATCTTACATCCTCCCCTACTAATAAAAATTTGGTCCCCAAATTTCGCTATAACCAACAGCAACCACTAGAATATAACCAACCAGTATAAATGTTGAACGAAACTCTAACCCACATACCTCAAGTAAAAAGATGAGGGTATCGAGCTCGGATCGTATCCTCCAGCTCCCAAGTAGCCTCTTCGTCAGAAAGATGCTGCCATCCGACTTTAACCAGTCGGACAGTCTTGTTCCGCAGCTGACGCTCTCTATGGTCCAGAATCCGCACCGGAACCTCCTCGTAAGTAACATCAGGCTGAATAGGAACAGATATATCTGACAGAACATGTGCCGGATCGGGTACGTATCTCCTCAGCATAGATACATGGAATACATCGTGAATGCCAGCTAGAGATGGTGGTAGCGCCAGACGGTAAGCTACTGCTCCAATCCTCTCCAAGATCTGGAATGGTCCAATATATCGGGGAGCTAGCTTACCTCGGAGACCAAATCTCTTCACCCCTTTCGTGGGTGAAACTCTAAGAAATACATGATCACCGATGGAGAACTCCAGGGGTCTCCGTCTCTGATCAGCATAACTCTTCTGACGGTCCTGAGCCTCTGACATCCTCCGTCGATAGTGCGAACTAACTCGCATCTGCTGAGCTCTCGAGGTCCTATCACTGGGCCTCCCCAACCTCTTCCTGGAGGATGGGTACGACAAGGCCTACCATACAACGCCTCAAACAATGCCATCTGGATAGTCGAATGATAGCCGTTGTTGTACGCGAACTCCACTAATGGCGGTGGTCCTCCCAACCGCCTCAAGTCCATGACACAAGACCTCATCAAGTCCTCCAATGTCTCGAATAGTCCGCCTGATCGCCCATCCGCTCATGGATGGAATGCCGATCGAAACGGGTGTGCCCAAGGCCCGCCGCAGACTCGCCAGTCGGACGTGAACCGTGGGTCTCTATCGATATGATGCTCAACGGAACTCCATGCAACTCGATAATCTCGACAAGATAACTCGCCTAATCGATCCAGAATCGCTTCCGGATCGCTAAAAGTGTGCGGATTTGGTTAATCGGTCAACGATTACCCAAATCGCATCCCGACCTCGCCGAGTCCTAGGCAATCCTACCACAAAATCCATAGTAATATGCTCCCACTTCCACTCGGAAGAGGGATCCTCTCAAGTAACCCAAGAGTCTCTCGTGCTCACCTTCACCGACGATAAGACATCTAGCAACAAACTCCGCGATGTCCTTCTTCATACCGCTCCACCAATAGAACGCCTCAAATCCCGATACATACGGGTCCCACCTGGGTGGATAGCAAATCTAGATCGATGAGCCTCCTGAGTAACTCCCTGACCGGGTGAGACCGAGGTACACATAATCTACCTCGGAAATAAACAATCCTCATCATCTCGTGTAAACTCGGTCTGCTGTCCGGAAGCTATATAAATGCTGATCTCCAGCCTAGGCCTCTCGAATCCTCATCCTGATCGACAACTGAGCAACCATGGTAACCAGAATACCCTGGTCTGTCCGTCCCTACTCCTCAAGGCCCAACTCGGAGAATCCCTGAATCAAGTCCGTGACTAAAACTCGGTGACAAGCTAAAGTCCCTCTGGACTTCCTGCTAAGTGCATCAGCAACCACATTAGCTTTACCCGGATGGTAGCTAATAGTACAATCATAATCCTTCAGGAACTCCATCCATCTCCTCTGTCGGAGATTGAGTTCCTTCTGGGTGAAAATATATTTGAGACTCTTATGATCAGTAAGAATCTCAAAAGTAATACCATAAAGATGATGTCGCCAAATCTTCAAAGCAAAGATAATAGCGGCTAGCTCTAAATCATGTACTGGGTAGTTCTTCTCATGCTCCTTCAACTGACGAAAAGCGTAAGAGACTACCCTATCGTGCTGCATCAATACAGCGCCCAAGCCCTGAAGAGATGCATCTGTGTAAAGTACGAATCCGTCATCACCAGAAGGTAAAACCAAGACTGGTGCTGATACTAATCTCCGCTTCAGCTCCTGGAAGCTGGTTTCACAAGCCTCTGACCACGTGAACTTCACGCCTTTCCTAGTCAGACGTGTCAATGGAATAGCAATGCTGGAGAAACCCTCAACGAATCGTCGGTAATATCCAACCAAGCCCACGAAACTGCGGATCTCCTGGACTGACTAAACTATCCTCTCGGAACAGAAATTCCGGACGCAGTTTCGGCTCAAGTGCCCAGGCAGTTTGCAATAATAGCAAACCGACTATCCTGTGGTGCATGCAGAGGTGATGTGATCTCGGGATCCGCATCGGGTGCAGTGAGAGTCACCGGTGGACTGTTTCTGGTTCTGCTAAGAAGACCAGGAACGTCTAGATGAAGATCGTCCTGACTTCTGGAGTCATCCAGATGACCCAGAAGTACCCTGACCCGTCTGAGTGTGACTGCTCTGTTGCTGCCCAGTAGTCTGTATCTGCTGGATCTGTCCAGAAGTCCGATCAGTCTTCTTCCTCTTTTTGTCTGCATTCACTCTCTGATGAGCAAACTCAATCATAAGAGCCCTATCTAGTGTCTCGGTGTATGATGAAGTACTAAAGCCAGAAATCTTCAGCTGAAGATGTCCGTCCAGTCCCTGGGCAAACTGAAGCATACGAGATCTGTCATCGGCAACTAACTCAGGACAGAATCTGGCCAACTGATTAAATTCGGCATTATACTCCATCACTAAGCGGTTATCCTGCCGAAGATTTAGAAAATCCTGCTGACGTGTCATCTGATACGCCCGAGGAAATTACTAACTCTCGAATGCCTCCCTAACTCTCGTCCAGGAAATATGCTGCTCGCCTATAATCGAGCGCTGTGTGTCCCACCAGATCTCTGCCCCATCTCGCAGGTGGTAAGCAGCTAGCTCGGCCTTCTCCCACTAGGAGCAGGCCATGTAAAAGAACGTACGCTCCATAGTCTCAATCCAGGACTGAGCTATGCTCGGATCAGTCTCCCCGCGGAATAATGTGAATCGACTCTTCATCGACTCGGCTAAGGCTGGGATCCGTGCTCGTGCCGCAACTATACCAGTAGGGATCGCTGCGGAACTAGGTAGAGCCACTAGAGCTGATCCTATGGGTGGTACTGAGGGATAGACCGGAAGAGGTATCACTGGTGCTGTCGTATAACCTGGAATGGGTACTGCTGGTGGAACTGCTGAGTAGGCATAAGTAGGGGCGACTGGAGGTACGGTGGGCGGTACCGGATAAGGAGTAACCGGTACTGCTGGTGCGGGTGCCGGGTATGCAGTAACCGGCGCAGGTATCTGGGGTGCCAAGTACGTAGAAGCAGGCGCGGCTAGAGGGGCTGTCGGGTATACTGCGGGTACTACCGCTGGGGGAGGTGCTGAATATGCCGACGGTGGTACCACTGGTGGTACAGTCGAGGTAGGTACCTCGGAAGTCGGAGCTATCGGGGTCTGATAGTCTAACGTGGTCACAATACCCTGAGGAGTCTATCCCTGATGGACAGGCTCAACCCTAACAGAACTCTCTGAAGACTCTGTCTCTAGAGAATCGATCGCCCTCATACATGTGCGACCACGTCTAAGTACTAGAACACGTATCATATATGTAAAAAAAAATGTTATCCAAATATCACTACAGGTATGAAAACTATAAAATTACCTGATTTACCTATTGCCGTCTGGAGATGTCCTGTCGCTGCATAGCCCCCAAATAGATCCAATAAAACCTCGTCAAAATGCCTCGGAATTCCGAAACGAGAAAATCGACGAAAATCCGTACAATCCGAAAATAGCGCGAAAGGCTCATGGACACCAAGACACAAAAATCCAAAATCGGAGCCTGACTCTGATACCAAATAAATTGGTATCAGATAAACCTCGAAAATCCAAAATGAATAGCAAGTATCGTGAGCCTAGCTCTGATACCAAATAAATTGGTATCAGATAAACTCAAGAATCCAATACAAAAAGAGCAGATACCGTAAACCCGCTCTGATACCAAATAAATTGTCACGCCCCAGGTAGTCCCTGTCCGAAAAAATTTCGGCAGCATCTCCCCTGTACGACGGACAATATGAATCTCAGTATACATATATCTATACCTCGGCCACACTCGGCCGGAATAATACACACAAACAGTAAACAATCCACGCAGTTATATTCAACATTTCTACATAGACATAATATGAACAATCCACGCAGTTATATAAAGAAAAGATGATATAGAAATCAACGAAGATATACGTACACATCCTACTCCACTACAACGAAGAAAACAAAATCCACGAAGTAATGAAAATATATCCGCAGCGGAAAAACCAAACGTAGTAAACCCAAGTGGTCAGTATAGAGTCCACAATACAAACCCACAATACAAGTATATAAGATGCAAAAGCAGAATATAATATGACAAAGAAAATCCTCGCGAGAATGGGGCTAGCGACTGGAATATCTCCCGACGGCCTCAACCTGAAAAATAGTAACAACGGGGTGAGTTCAAAGAACTCAGCAGGTAATCCAATAGATATGTACAGCAACATATAACTACTAGCAACATCCTATGGTACAGTACACTAAACCATAGAGCCTACAGTACAGTCTCCTAACAGTACAACCTACGGTACGGTCTCCTAACAGTATAACAGATATGCATAGCTGAAATAAACTGTAATAACCAGCAAAAGGCATAAAGTACAGTCTATAGCAAGAATAATAAGAAAATGCATAACTGAAATAAACTGTGCTCACCTGCGAGGCTTGGGCAACTGACTGTCAACATACAGAGATAAAAGTAGTCAGAGCAAAAGCATGTATCCTGTATGCATGTCAATCATATGCAATCACCAAAATGCATCAATCATAACGAATGCAATCCGTGCATATGATGCAATATGACATGGTCACCCCTGTCAACCAGTCAGCCATCTCACACACAATGGTGAGACCGAGTGGGTAGGGCTGTGCACTCTGCCGTCACTACCCCTGATGAGTGACCGAGTGGACGGGATGCTGTCGGAGTACACCTATCCTCCTACCTCAAACATAGTGAGGGAGCGCAATGCTCTCAACTCCCGGTACGCGATGACGGGGAGGGATCCCTGTCTGCTACCACGCTGCAGTCACACTACCCATGAGCGGACCAGCGGAGCACTACAGAGCTACTGCCATACACACCCTACTGTGCTGTGCCACTACCCATGCAGTGAAACACGTTGTGTGCAGGCCTATGTAGCCGGCCGACGAGCTCAACAATAATGGAGTCGTCAATCGCCCAGCATGCAATCATGCGATATGGTGCATGCGGCTACAATATGACATACCTGAACATAGTCTCCTCCATATATGTGTGTGCCCAAAAAGGTAAACGCATATATATAACCATGATATAAACAGCATAAACCCAAAGACATCACATATAACAATGATGTAAGTATCATGAATCCGAGAGCATGCATCACACATGTAAAGCAATTAATCCAGTAGAGTAGAGCACTATAGATATGCATCTCTATGAACATATATATACATGGCAAGAGGTAAATATCCAATCCTGAAGTAAAGCAACTAACAGATGAAGCATGTGATAGGTATTAACTAGCTAAGACCAGGGAAGAAATAAATCTACCACTATCACTAGCAACTATATATAAACTATACATATCATAAGACAGTATCAAAAGATAAGTCAAAGGGTACCCGCCTCAAATAGAAGGTACAATCCAAATCCGAAGTCGAGACGCCTATCTCGAATCGGAGTCCTGTGTCAAACAATATATATATTTTATTTAGCTAAATCCAAATGAAATAGCTAAATAAAATTCTCAAAACTAAATTAGGGCAAAACCCTAATCACCACAACCTTATCCTATCTAATTAAATCTAACGGTCAATTAGGATTAGTTATCTAATCCCTAATCTCCCATTAGATTAGAAATCCAACGGTTGACTAGGGTTAATTACCTTAACCCTAATCATTCCATTAAACTAATTCTAAACTAAATAATTCTACACATAAACAACTAAGTATAACCCTAATTCCAATCTACATCTGTTCATGAAGTCAAATCATATCTAAAACAAAGAACAAAACCTATACACCTTACCTTGATCAAGCTGCTGTAGATTGCTGAAACCAAGCAATCTGCTAAATGAGGTTGCTGCCAAAACTAGAAATGCTGCAGGACACCAAAATTACTTTCACAAATCCTCACTGGATTCACCTCACTGGATAGGTTGCTGCCGAACGTGAGATGAGTAGCTATGGAACAAGGTACACCATAAACAGAACAGCAAGGTGCTTGATTCCACTCCACAATTCGAATCAAGAAGGAATCAAGCAGTAAGACTACTGATCAAGCATCAACCCCTCTAGTCTTTGCCCTACAGCCCAAACACAACTCACTAATCAGAACAAAACTCCACCTCATCTCATTGGATCGGATCAAGTGAAGAGATCAAACAATGGAAATCACAGATCAAACAACACCTTAATCTTACCTCAATCGATCGTCTCCAAAAGGTGTTGCTCGATTAGATTCTGCACACCAGGGACTTCTCTAACCTTCAATCAACAAGAACAAGGAAGAAATCCATGACCTAACCTGAGATCGCCAACCATCAGCAAGAAGGCGAGCAAGAACCGGAGAAGAAGACTCGAACTAGGGCACAAATCAAAGAAATAGAAGGAATAAGGTTCGATGGCTTACCCTTGAAGCCCTAATTGCTCTTCCACATTGGCGATTGAGTGGATCTCGCTCGATTCAATGGCCTCAGTGATCGGCGCAAGAAGACGCGCATGTCTGCAGCCCGGTGATGAAAGGCGTCGGCCGGATCTGCGCTCAATCCAGCAGCTTCCTCCTCAAGTGACACCAACGATCGCCGGAGCTGGAGCCCTAATCCTGTCGGCGTCGGCGTCGACTGTCCGCAAAAGAGAACAGAGAGAAGGGAGAGAGAGAGAGAAAGGGCTTCGGCTAGATCCGAAGGGGTCTCGGCCGACGGTTGGACAACCGGCACAGGCGGCTGTGATCGGTGACGAGCGGAGGCGATCGGGAAGAAGAGAGGGGAGATCGGGGAAGGAGATCGGAAATTCGCGTCGGCAGAGAGGGTAAAGGTCGAGTTGGGATCGGCGTTTGGGGAGAAAAGAAATAAGAAAAGGGAATTTATATAATTAAACATTTCCTCTCTTAAATAGGTCTCCCAAATAGGCTTTATCCGAACCCAAAATTGATCCCCTCAAAACCCTCCGTACGAGCTCCGAAAAATTCCCAAAAAATTTCTAAAAATTCCGGAAAAATTCTATAAGGCTATTTCTGAAATAACCCTATGTATTTAAATTTCCTGAGATCTTACACACCCTATCTCAACCTCCTATAAAAACTCATGGCAAAAAATTCAAAGGGAATCACTGCCCTATTCGATAAACTCCGGAAAAATAGAATGCTAACAAGAAATCCGAAACACATGTTGAAACTAAACAATTTGTTTCTTATCCAAAACCCAACTAATCCGGATTGAATTTACAACAGCTAGCCTCAAGAAGACACTTCTTACAACATGCTTCGGAAGGACAAGAAGAAGAAAACAAGAATCTGAACTACCCAATTAGCTATAACCTTGTAGCTGATCCGTTTACAGAACATCACAAACATTCACAAACAAAAACCGAAATCTATCCCTAGCTTATGAACCATCTCAACAGGAACTCGGAACTTTGCTTACCCATTACTATCCGGAAGCCAAACCATTCGAAAACCAATCGAAGGAACAACTCTTACTGCAGGTGAGAGCACTTACCTCTTCTTAAACCTACAACCGGAACAACTTCCAGGGCTTGCGGAAATTGCAAGCTTCGACTCCTTCGTGCTTACGGTTCCTCCTCGACGCAAGGATCACGACGGTGAAGAACCACCCGAGTTAGCCAGCCACCGGCCGCCGAAATCGTGCCCTAGCCGCGGCTTGTTTCCGCCCGAGCTGCCTTTGTCGCTCGAGAGAGGAAGGGATCGGGAGGGAAAAGGATTAGGTTTAGGTCACGGGAAAATTAAGCCTTAAGTTTCTCTTTTAAATTCCCGGATTCCATTAACTTCCTTAAATAAAATTTCCTACCTTTTCTAAACAGAACTGGTGGCTGGATCACTTGGTCAGCCGGGTTTTGACCGAGCTAAAGGCAGCAGGTTCAAATCCCCAGCCGAGCCTTTTATTCTCCTTTTATTCTGCTATTAACTATTTATTACTTAAATACAATTCGACCCTTATTTGATCAACTAATAACTGCTAGCCCAGTTGGTTAGTTGGGTTTTGCTCGGGTCAGGGGTTGCCGGTTCAAGCCTCAGCTTGGACATTTTTTTGTTGAAACTTCTTTCATTTAGTAAAAATACCAAACGACCTCCAAAAATTGCATAAAAATATTCTATAAATTCCTAAAAATCTCTAGAATTTTTCTAAATCATTTCTAGATTTTAATAAGGTCTTTTAGGACTCCAAATCATGAAATTTGGGGTGTTACAAGCTCTTTCGATCTATCGAATCCTACAAAATAGAGTTAGTACAAAATATAATAATAAGCAAGATAATGTTAGACCGTTACTTAATTGTCCGATATCGACTTTGGAATCCGAGTGGAATTGGTAGTCGGATCGTCGCCTAAGGTTGTTCCATTAGAGAGAACACATCCTCACTTGTCCTGAACTTTACCTTGGCTTAACTTTTGCCAAACATCAAGTCCAACTGATTTGTTTAAACTTCCCTACTTTATGTCAGATCCTTCAGCACATCATGACTTCCCTTGACTCATTATTAGGTCCCATCAAATATGTTTTTCTATATGCCAAGTCCAGTAGACTCATCTGAATTTCTTACCTAGTGTCAAATTATCTTAGTCCACCAAGTCTTCATTGCCTAGTATCAGATCCACTTGACTTATTAGGACTTTCATGTTAACTCTTGCACGTTTAACCAAGCGTGTTAGTCCAACAGATAGCTTAAATTTAAATATTTACTAACATCAAAACTTCAGTTTGATTTTGGTGCTCCCTGCACCAATAGTAACCTCCATAAAATCCCCTTTATAGGATTTATATTTCTGACTTGAATCCACTAATCAATTGCCTATTCATTATCTTTTGGTCAATTTCTTGCTCATCAATCAACTGCTCCATTTATAGGATAAGAATTCAACCATTATAAAAACCCTATCCAATTATTATCTCCTCAACAAATTCATATTTTAACATCAATCGATTATGCTAGTTGATTGCCTATACACTAGTCATCCATCACAAATGATCTAAAACATTCTATTTGATTTTATTTTAGCTTGAGTCAACTACCTAATCAATTGCACCATTAGTCAACTGATTCAATACCAGTTGACAGCCAAAATCACGAATCCATCTAAATTATAACTTTATGATTTTTTATTCATTAGTCAATTGCTATACATGAAACTTGACTAAACCATATTTTTGTTGTTTCATGTTTATTATCTCTTCTACCAATCGAGTGATACTCTAGTTCTGACCACACAAAGGCTAGATATATGTCATGCCAAAAGACTCCTTGCCTTTGGGACTTCCTTACCTACCTAGTACAAGTTAACACATCTTATCAAGATTTCTTCCTTGCCTAGTATCATCAACCTGATATGACTTCACTTTCTTAGAGACTCCTTGTCTCTAAGACTTCACTCATTGCCTAATATTCAAATCATTGGCCCAAGACTTCCTTTTGCCTAGATTCAGGTCACCTTTAACATGGTAGAACTTTTATTGCATAAAATCCACTCCTCTAGGACTTTCAACCTTAGCATCCCATCACCATAATGTATCTAGACTTCCATCACTACTAAGCTACCAATAACCATTGACTTATCTAGACTTTCCATCAACTTTAGTCATCCATGAGATATCAAGACTTTCCAACACATGCCTAATGTCTAATATTCTATGACCCATTAAGACTTTCATTACCAACACCAGTTGGATTTCAACTACTAACTGTTCAACCAATCTTATATCCATTCAGAATTTTCCCTTATCAACTTGTTTAACATATAATTATTTAATGTCCAATCAACTTTGATCCAATTAAATATTTTCACTATCAAGTATTTGGTCAATCTTATCCTCCTTGACACATTGCTTAACCATCAAATATATTAATTAAATATTAAAACTTAATTTAAAATTGTTCAATCTTAACCATGGATTGACTACACTAATGCAAGGTTGGGAGAAATGCTTCCTTAAAGGGAAAGGGACTTCCCTAAGGATAAGTAAATTGGATTGAGAAGAAGATGGAAATGGGGGAGGGGGTAGGTTACACACTTTAATGAGATGAAAGACTCATGGAATGAGCATCAAGATGACCCTTAAAATGAATAAATAGAATCTATCTTTGTTAAAATGGGTACATATTTCTTTTTAGGGAAAGGTTCACCATGAAAGTGTTGGTTAGTCCTAAGAAAATCGTACCGGTTCCACTGTACAAAATTTTTTTGTACAAGTGTCGAATGTTTCCTTAAATAACCTATTGTGTTCTTTAGAAGTTAAATTAGGAATCGCAGACGGAACTTAACATCATTGATTCCAAATTTAACTTATCTGTTCTTAATGATTTATATTTGAATCGCAAGCGGAACTTAACACTATTGACTCAAATCTACCTAAGTTATTAATTTCCAAAATTGGCTTCCAGGACTGCATGGCGAGGCACATGGCCTTCTTGGATATGGGAGCAACCACCACCACATAGGCAAAGCCTTTTAAGAAAAGCTAATATTTATTTCCTTAAATAACTCTAGGTTAACCAAAAAGAACAATCGAATCACAAATTCGAAAAAGAAGAAAACACAAATTCGAAAAAACTATTTCGAAAACTCTAGAATCATATGCCTCTTGTGTTTGGTATTTCCATAAATAACTATACAAAGAAAATTAGTACGATGCGGAAAACAATTACTAGTTATACCTTTCTTTGTAAGCAAAATAACCTCTTAATCTTCTACCGTATTCCTCTTCTTATCTCGGACGTTGTGTGGGCAACGATCTTCCGAGATGAGAACCACCAAGCTCCTTCTTCTCCAAGCTAGATTCGGCCACCATTAATTCTCCATGAGAAGTAAAGGTCCGGCCACCACCACCAAGCTCCAAGGGATGCTAGAAACGAAGCCTTCTTTCTCTCCTTCTTCTCCTAGCTAGAACCGGCCACCATGGAAAGCTCTTGTGTTGATGCCATCGGCCACAAAAGAGGAAGAGAAA
This sequence comes from Zingiber officinale, assembly GCF_018446385.1. Classification (NCBI taxonomy): domain Eukaryota; kingdom Viridiplantae; phylum Streptophyta; class Magnoliopsida; order Zingiberales; family Zingiberaceae; genus Zingiber; species Zingiber officinale. The sequence continues at coordinate 143,277,928 of NC_055992.1, forward strand.
AGAAGGAGAAGAAGAGACCCTAGGGCCGACAACACCAAGGAAGAAAAGAGAGGAAGAAAAGAATAGAGTCGTTCTCTATGAAGGCACCTCTACCCTCTCTTTTATAATCCTTGGTCTTGGCAAATAAGGAAATTTTAATAAAAACTTCCTAAATTCTTTTACCATGAAAAGGAAAATTTAATTAATTAAAAATTAATTTTCTTTTCTCAATTGATATGGCCGGCCACTTTCTCCCCAAAACAAGGAAAGTTTTAATTAAAACAAGAATTAAAACTTCCTAATTTGTTTCCGAAAATTTATAAAAATTTCTCCAATAAATTTTCCCTTCATGGTGATTTATAAAAAGAAATTTTATAAATTAAAACCTTTCTTTTAAACATGTGGATAATTTCCAAAAGAAAAGTTATCTCTAAAAATTAAAATCTCTTTTCAATCTACAAATAAGGAAAGATATCAAATCTTTTCTTAATATTTTGTAGAAACTAATAAAAGAGAATATTTAATTTTTAAAACTCTCTTTTAAATTATGATCATGGTTAAAAAGGAAAGTTTTCTCAAAATTAAAATCTCCTTTCAATCTACAAATAAGGAAAGATTTCAAATCTTTTCTTAATCTTTTGTAGAAAACTCTAAAAGGAAAATTTTAAATTTTAAACTCTCTTTTAAAACCATGATATCCACATAAGAAATAATTTTAAAAAAATCTTTTATAATATTCTAGTGGTCGGCCACCTAAGCTTGGGACTCAAGCTTTGGCCGGCCACCAACTTGGCTCATCCACTTGGTCTTGGCCGACCCTAGCTTGGGTTCCAAGCTAGCTTGGCCGACCCCATTAGGATGGGTAAGAAGGTGGGCATGTGGTGGGTATAAATCTCTATATACAAGAGGCTACGATAGGGACCGAGAGGAGGAATTGGTTTTTGTCTCCCGATGAAATTAAGCTTCTCGTGTTCACCCCGAACACACAACTTAACCTCATCAATATTAATTCATACCACTAAAGAATTATTATTGAACTACCGCACTGTTGGGTTTTTCGGGCCGCGAAAATTGCTTTTTCGCGTCGCGGAAACCCCGAAACTCCCTAGCCAACGGATCTGTGCGAAGAGTATAGAACAAAAATTTTACATGTACGAGTTTACTAACTAGATCTACACTTAGATCTACATGTTTAGAAGGTTACCCTTGTTGCGTGCCTTTTTGCGAATCCCGCTCGTCCAAGGTGCGCTGGATCTCGAGTGTGTTCAAACGTACACACCTCTAGTAGTATTCACACAAACAAGAAGTGTTCTCTAACACTCAAGGATGGAGAAGAGAACACCACAAGTGTGCTAGCACTTCTTGATGCTCTCGGATAGGATTGGAAGATGAAGAAAGGAAAAGAAGAGAACACACTTCTCTAAAAACTCTATGTGACTTTCACTAACCTTTCTTCTTGGATTAGATTCACTCACCTTTCTTCTTCCTTGCTTGAAACCCACGGCAACAGTAGTAAAGGAGGAGAAAGAACCCAAGGAAGAAGATGCAACAATGAACACACATCAATGCCACAAACCAAAACCTCCACCCACATTAGTGTGGCCGACCACATCTTGTAACTCCCCTCATTTAATGTGGCCGACCACATTAAATGGAATGGGATGTGTAACCTCCATGAGGTGGCACACCATGATGAGGTGGAGATGATGTGGCAAGGTTAGTCATGCCATGTAGGATGAGTCAACCTTCATGATGTGGCAATACATCAAGTCAAACTTGATGTTTCAACTTCCATTTGGTCAAGTCAAAATTGACAAATTCTCTTCCTTGTTGAGTTAAAATCAACCTTTGGTTCAAGTCAATTTTAATCTAATGAATCTCAATTCATTAATATAAATTGACTCAATGAATCAAATTTAAATTAGACTCATTTAACAATTGAATCTAATTGAGTCTAACTCAATAAGTCTAATTTGAATTAATCTGAATCCAATCTTTGGTACATCATATGAACCTAATCCAATTGGTTCATCATATGAACCTAATCTCCATCCACTTGTTCTTTGTGTGTGACCCAATAGGTTCTTGTAACGTTGGCAATGTTTCTAAACTCCTTTAGAAAACATAAGCAATGAGCGGCATCTAGCAATACATCATTGATACCCAAGTTACAAGAATGTTGAGATCCAATATCACCTTGTGACTACTAATTGTGACTCCTCACAATATATGACAAGTGTCCTTCTATCCTAGACATCTAGATTAATCAATGTGAGGCATAGACCGTGTCATCCTCTAATTAATCTAAATCTTGAACTCCAAGTAGACTCACTCGATCAAATGAGCTCAATATCTCATATTGACTCATTTGGGCATGGCCATGCACTTCGTGGTCTCACTCTATCAAGAATATCGATGTCGCTCCCGTCATATAGGAGGGATAGATCCCATCTACATCACTCACATCCCTCCGCATAATTTGTTACATACCCAGTAATCGCCTTTATAGTCCACCCAGTTACGGGTAACGTTTGACGAAACCAAAGTACATAACTCCTTATGTAGGGAACCATGGTGACTTCAGGTCTAAGTACTAGTAGTCATACTAATAGCCGCATGAGAAAGTATATGACACTCATATAACGATCCATGATACTTTCTCATGGCGGGTCATTCAGTATACATTCTCTAATGCATACCCATGTGTCAACTTGATATCTCTATATCCATGACTTGTGAGATCAAGTCATCGAGTTGACCTACATGCTAGTCTTATTGCATTAACATTGTCCCTGAATGTTAATACTCGACTAGGAATGATTAAGAGTAGTGTTCCCTATATCATCTCACTATCGATTCAACTAATCGATTGATATAGGTACGAACCTTCTACTCAAGGACGTTATTATACTTAGTTTATTTGGCACCAATACAAGTATAATAACCAAAAACCAAATGCCTTTATTTATATAGAATATGATACAACAAGTCCATAATACAATCATCAAATGATTGGCTCTAGGGCTCTAGCTAACACGCACCAATCCCAAATTACATTTTTGGGCTCCTTCTTATTATGAGTGTGTTAGTCTCCCTGTGTTTAAGATGTCGAATATCCACTAATTAAGTGAGTTACTGACAACTCATTTAATTAATAACTTAGTCCAAGAGTAGTACCACTCAACCTTATCGTCATGTCGGACTAAGTCCACCTGCAGGGTTTAACATGACAATCTTTATGAGCTCCTCTTGGGGACATTATCAACCTAGATCACTAGGACACAGTTTCCTTCTATAATCAACAACACACACTATAAGTGATATCATTTCCCAACTTATCAGACTTATTGATTTATCGAACTAAATCTCACCCATTGATAAATTAAAGAAATAAATATCAAATATATGTGCTTGTTATTATATTAGGATTAAGAGCACACACTTCCATAATAACTAAGGTCTAGTTCTTTTATCAAGTTAGTATAAAAAGAACTTACCTAAAATGGTCCTACTCAATACACTTAGAGTGTACTAGTGTAATTTATTAGTCAAGATAAACTAATAACTAATTATACTACGACTATTCCAATGGTTTGTTCCTTTCCATCTTAGTCATGAGCAACTGTTTATAATTTATAAAGAACCGATAACATGATCTTCTGTGTGTGACACCACACACCATGTTATCTACAATATAAATTAATTGAACAACTACATTTATTATAAATGTAGACATTTGACCAATGTGATTCTTATTTCTAAATAAATGTTTATACCAAAAGCTAGGCTTTTAGTATACATCCTAACAATCTCCCACTTATACTAAAAGACTAAGCTGCCATATCTGTTGTCATACATCTGATTCCCAACCCTTCAACATGTCCATCAAAAACTCTTGCTTTAAGGGCCTTAGTGAAAGGATCTTCCAGTTTATCACTTGTGCAATCTAAGTAGCAACAACTTCCCCTCGTTATATGATTTCTCGTATTGGGTACTAATTGCGCTCTATTGTGTTTACTTGCCTTATGGACTTATGGTTTCTTCGAGTTTGCTACTGCACCAAATTATTTTGGACAAACCAGAAATCATATCGAAGTCTATCTTGAAGTATCTGAGCTATACAGCTTCTATGACTACCTCAGAGGCTGCCATATACTCAGCTTCTATTGTAGAGTCTGAAAAAGTACCTATGCTTATCACTCTTTCATAGTTATGACTTTACCTCCTAAAGTAAACACAAAACCCCGAGGTTGACTTACTATTGTCCCTTTCCAATTGGATGTTAAAATTCATGCAACCCACAGGGAACAAATTATCTGCCTTGTAAGCTAGCATATAATCTCTAGTGCCTCTAAGGTACTTTAATATATGCTTTACCGCAGACCAATGTTCTTGTCCAGAGTTACTTTGATATCTGCTAACCATGCCCACGACAAAATAGATATCCAGTCTCGTACACAGCATTGCATACATTAGACTTCCTACAGCCGAAGCATAAGAAACTACCTTTATGCCCTTTATTTCCTTTGATGTCTTCTGAGACATCTCTTTAGATAAAGCTACTCCATGCTGAAAAGGTAAGAAACCTTTCTTGGAGTTTTGCATGCTAAAACGAGCTAGGATAGTATGAAGCTTGGGATAAGCACAACATTCTTTTCTTGTGATCCCTTTGATCCCGAGAATATGTGTGCACTCTCCCAAATCCTTCATATTGAATTGTTTGGACAACCATACCCTTACTTCTGACAACACTTTGATATTATTTCCAACTACCAAAAATGTTATCTACGTATAGTACAAGAAATACCACCACATTTCCATCACATTTCTTGTATACACAAAACTCATTCGGTTATAAAATAAATCCATAGGTCTGGATTACTTTATTAAACCGGATGTACCAAGACCTTGAAGCTTTACTTCAGTCCATAGACTGTTTGAGCTTACACACAAGATGCTCTTTGCTCTTTGCAATTAACCCTTCTGGTTGTTTTATATGGATGTTTTCTTCAAGACTTCCATTAAGGAAAACTGTCTTGACATCCACTTGCTAAATCTCATAGATAAAAGAATCCGGGTAGACTTAAGCATGACTACCGGTAAAAAAGTTTCCTTTTTCAACAAGCCTTGCTTTGAAAGTTTCTACCTTCCTGTCTATCCCTCTTTTCCTATTGTAGACTTCTTTTTACCCAATGACTTTTACACCATTTGGTGATTTTATAAGGTTCCAGACTCTATTAGAATACATATATTCTAATTTTGTATTCTTTGCAAAGATGCTGCATCTTTATCTTGGAGTGCTTCGTCATATGTCCGGAGATCAGGTTCATGTCCTCCAGGGATCGAGTCCAAAGACTCTCCCAAAACATGAATCTTTTTAGGTTGTCTAACAACCCTCCCACTACGACGAGGTACTTTCTGCAATTGTGTATCATTTGTGATACGTGTTATAGTTTCTTGTGATATTTTATCTTGTACAGTTGGTACTAGGTTAGACGTGTCCTTTAATTTCCTTAAGAACAATTTTTACTCATAGGCTTGTGGTTTATAGTATAGTCCTTTTCTCAAATCGAGCATTGGTGCCAACAATGACCTTCCGATTTTAAGGACTACAAACCTCTTTTCGTTTTTCTAGGATAACTCATAAATAAGTGAACTCATGTCCAATATTTCAGTGTCTCTCACGTGCTAGACCACCCAAATCCGAATATGCTTCAGACTAGGCTTACACCCATTCTGCAATTCTGTGGGAGTAGAGAGTTCTGACTTAGAAGGTACTATGTTCACTTCCGTTTCCAGTGTATATTCTTAAAATGAATTTGGTAATTTTATAAATAACTCATCATCGATCTAATTATTCCATAAGAGCCTAATACCTTCTTTCTACTACACCATTCTGTTGGGATGTACCAAGTGCAGTTAATTGGGATTGAATCCCTACTTCTGATAAGTGACTTCTAAATTCTCCCAAGAGGTATTTGTTACTACGATCTCACCATAGTGTCTCGATATTTTTACTTTGACATTTCTCTGCATCAGCCTCATACTCTTTGAACTAATCAAGGCACTTAGACTTGCGGTGTATCAAGTAAATCTATTTGTGTCTCGAATAGTTGTCTATAAAATAGATGAAATATTCGAAACTACCTCTTGTCTGGATAGTCATAGGTCCACATAAATTAGAATGAACTAATTCCAACACATCCTCGACTCTATACCCCTTAGGCTTTAAAAGCTCATTGGTTATTCTTCCAAGTAAGATCTGCAGGATTGGAAAATTTTCCACTACCAATGAACCTAAGAGTTCATTGGTTTTTATCCTTTGAATCCTACTCAAGTTAACATAATCTAGCCTTAGACTGCCAAGGATGTGATTGGTTCATTTTTGAAGGTTCCTTTCTCTTATTAAAATTAAAAGATGTGTTACTAATTTCCATTTATTGTATTGTGGGAGTTATTGGATTTATAAATTGTCAACTAACGTACCAGAATAGATATCTTTCCTATTTTCTTGATAACAAGTTTATCAAAATAGATAGAATATCTGAAATCAAATTATTTCTAAACTTGGTACGTAAAGATAATTTCTTAAAATCCATATTTTATTCCTATCAGAGGATAAGCATCTCCCACTGCAACAACTACCACTTTTGCAGCAGTGCCCATATAGACGGTGATTTCCCCTTCATATAGTTATCAGGTTTCTTGGAACCTCTGTAATGAATTGCAGACATGATTAGTGGCCCTCATTTCTACACACCAGGTACCGGTAGATAACACCACTAATCATGTATTAACTAATGAATGAAATACACCTATTTTGTTCTTAGTTCTAAGAGGGCAGTCTACCTAAATGTCCAAGTCCTATTTCCAACCATTATATTTGGGACTACTAAGTCTTTTCTATAGTATAACAACTAGGGGATTGACAAACATTTTAAATCCTAAGAATCACAAAAATATTTGGTCAAGACCAACACCTTAAAATCCCCATGAATTTTGTATGTCACGATAGTGTGGACGTATACAAAATCAAAGAGGAGATTTTATCTATTAATTTTATTATCTCGTCAACTTTACTTTATGACAAATAAAATTAATAGTTGATCTATCCTTGATCAAATATTTGATCAAAACTTTTGAATTTAAAATAATATTGATTCCTCAAATAATATTATTTAAATTCACCAATACCTCAAACACCGTGAATTTTGTATGTCACGATAGTGTGGACGTATACAAAATTGAACATTTGTAAGAGGAGAGTTTTACCCATTAATTATCTTGTCAATAAGTCTTTATGACAAATAAAATTACCTCAAACACCGTGAATTTTGTATGCCACGATAGTGTGGACGTATACATAATCTCAACATTTGTAAGAGGGGGTTTTAATTTTATTATCTTGTCAACCTATCTTTATGACAAATTAATAGTTAGTTTTCTTCGGTCACACAAATAATAGCAGTGACTCCGATGAGGAGGATACTATTAGATGTGCCTAAGTGTATACCATTACTTGACACTAAGTTCATTAATAAGATTATGCCCCTTCCGATGGGGAAGATCACACGCTCTTAATTAATTTCCTATAGTCATCCTAATTAAATGGAAGTTCGATCTAGTGATCCGCAAACAAACTCATCCGATATGGAGGAAGACACTCAGAGCCAACGCGCAAGTTTGTTTGCATCACTTACAAACCAGTAATAGAGACCGTGAAATTTATTAAAATAAATCCCTCTCCCACTTAGTTATTTAAAGTGAGGAATTTTAAGTTATCCTAGCATACATCACATGCATACACACACATCACAGTTAATAAAAGCAATAAATATGGAAATTATTTTCCAACTATTATGACCTTTTCTTGTTACTGTCCTCCATGTGCTATAACCCTAGCTGCTGCCATCTTTAGCCACCGTCATCGGGTCGAGTCGTCGCATCCATCTTGCTTCTTATTCCGTTGCGCCTCTGGTGCTCCAAAAGTACCACGCCTCGCAAGAATCTGATTCGCGACAAAATAGAATTTTACATATATCGATCCTATATTCCACGAGGGAATGTACATGTAATCTAGATCAAAAATAAAATTCTAAAATCCTAGAGCTAATACAGCTCCTACTGTATTAGTTACATACAATCATGCACACACAAAATAATGCCTTTGACATGTCCAAGGGTCCAATCACACACAACATCTATAAGCCATAATAGTTGGAGCCTGCAACCACAAAGTTAGCACATCCTACTATTATCCTGCCTAAATTATGTATGGCATGTGCATAACCTAATTTGAAAACCAAACACACAGAGACAAACCCTAGCTCTGATACCAATTGTTGGTTAGTCCTAAGAAAATCGTATCGGTTCCACTGTACAAAATTTTTTTGCACAAGTGTCGATCTTTCCTTAAATAACCTATTGTGTTCTTTAGAAGTTAAATTAGGAATCGCAGACGGAACTTAACATCATTGATTCCAAATTTAACTTATCTGTTCTTAATGGTTTATATTTGAATCGCAAGCGGAACTTAACACTATTGATTCAAATCTACCTAAGTTATTAATTCCATAAATATTAATTTCCAAAATTGGCTTCCAGGACTGCATGGCAAGGCACATGACCTTCTTGGATATGGGAGCAACCACCACCGCATAGGCAAAGCCTTTTAAGGAAAGCTAATATTTATTTCCTTAAATAACTCTAGGTTAACCAAAAAGAACAATCGAATCACAAATTCGAAAAAGAAGAAAACAGAAACTCGAAAAAACTATTTCGAAAACTCTAGAATCATATGCCTCTTATGTTTAGTATTTCCATAAATAACTATACAAAGAAAACTAGTATGATGCGGAAAACAATTACTAGTTATACATTTCTTTGTAAGCAAAATAACCTCTTAATCTTCTACCGTATTCCTCTTCTTATCTCGGACGTTGTGTGGGCAACGATCTTCCGAGACGAGAACCACCAAGCTTCTTCTTCTCCAAGCTAGATTCGGCCACCATTAATTCTCCATGAGAAGTAAAGGTCCGACCACCACCACCAAGCTCCAAGGGATGCTAGAAACGAAGCCTTCTTTCTCTCCTTCTTCTCCTAGCTAGAACCGGCCACCATGGAAAGCTCTTGTGTTGATGCCACCGTCCACAAAGGAGGAAGAGAAAAGAAGGAGAAGAAGAGACCCTAGGGTCGGCCACACCAAGGAAGAAAAGAGAGGAAGAAAAGAATAGAGTCGTTCTCTATGAAGGCACCTCTACCCCTTCTTTTATAATCCTTGGTCTTGGCAAATAAGGAAATTTTAATAATAACTTCCTTAATTCTTTTGCCATGAAAATGACAATTTAATTAATTAAAAATCAATTTTCTTTTCTCAATTCATATGGCCGGCCACTTTCTCCCCAAAACAAGGAAAGTTTTAATTAAAACAAGAATTAAAACTTCCTAATTTGTTTCCAAAAAATTATAAAAATTTCTCTAATAATTTTTCCCTTCATAGTGATTTATAAAAAAAGAAATTTTATAAATTAAAATCTTTTTTAAAAACATGTGGATAATTTCCAAAAGTAAAGTTATCTCTAAAAATTAAAATCGCTTTTCAATCTACAAATAAGGGAAGATATCAAATCTTTTCTTAATCTTTTGTAGAAACTAATAAAAGAGAATATTTAATTTTTAAAACTCTCTTTTAAATTATGATCATGGTTAAAAAGGAAAGTTTTCTCAAAATTAAAATCTCCTTTCAATTTACAAATAAGGAAAGATTTCAAATATTTTCTTAATCTTTTGTAGAAAACTCTAAAAGGAAAATTTTAAATTTTAAACTCTCTTTTAAAACCATGATATCCACATAAGAAATAATTTAAAAAAAATCTTTTGTAATATTCTAGTGGTCGGCCACCTAAGCTTGGGACCCAAGCTTTGGCCGGCCACCAACTTGGCTCATCCACTTGGTCTTGGTCGGCCCTAGCTTGGGTTCCAAGCTAGCTTGACCGGCCCCATTAGGATGGGTAAGAAGGTGGGTATGTGGTGGGTATAAATCTCTATATACAAGAGGCTACGATAGGGACCGAGAGAAGGAATTGGTTTTGGTCTCCCGATGAAATCAAGCTTCCCGTGTTCGCCCCGAACACACAACTTAACTTCATCAATAATAATTCATACCACTAAAGAATTATTATTGAACTACCGCACCAATCCCAAATTACATTTTTGGGCTCCTTCTTATTATGAGTGTGTTAGTCTCCCTGTGTTTAAGATGTCGAATGTCCACTAATTAAGTGAGTTACTAATAACTCATTTAATTAATATCTTATTCCAAGAGTAATACCACTCAACCTTATCGTCATGTCGGACTAAGTCCACCTGCAGGGTTTAACATGACAATCTTTATGAGTTCCTCTTGAGGACATTATCAACCTATATCACTAGGACACAGTTTCCTTCTATAATCAACAACACACACTATAAGTGATATCATTTCCCAACTTATCAGACGTATTGATTTATCGAACTAAATCTCACCCATTGATAAATTAAAGAAATAAATATCAAATATATGTGCTTATTATTATATTAGGATTAAGAGCACACACTTCCATAATAACTAAGGTCTAGTTCTTTTATCAAGTTAGTATAAAAAGAACTTACCTAAAATGGTCCTACTCAATACACTTAGAGTGTACTAGTGTTGTAATTTATTAGTCAAGATAAACTAAAAGCTAATTACAGTACGACTATTCCAATGGTTTGTTCCTTTCCATCTTAGTCATGAGCAACTGTTTATAATTTATAAAGAACCGATAACATGATCTTCTATGTGTGACACCACACACTATGTTATCTACAATATAAATTAATTGAACAACTACATTTATTATAAATGTAGACATTTGACCAATGTGATTCTTATTTCTAGATAAATGTTTATACCAAAAGCTAGACTTTTAGTATACATCCTAACAGAAAGTACACACTTTGCCCAAAATAAGGGAAGATGTTTCTTTGAAGGGGAGAGGAACTTTCCTAGATCAAAGGAATTTAGATTTTGAAGAAGACCTTTAAAGGGAAGATTGTTGGTGCAATCTCTAAAATTAAAGGGGAAAGAAAAGCTCAAGATTTGAGCATGGGACTTAGCTTTAGAGGAGGACAATTTAATCCTCTAAGGAAGAAACTTTTGATCATGATACTTAAGACACCTTGTGAGACCTTTTTTAATGTTATCAAGGGTTTATGTTAGAAACGATAATGAGATGGTTGTAAACCATCATTGTAAAAGGGGAAGAAGTGAAAGGTTTTAAGTTAGAAAACCATCACTATAATAATAAAGAGGGGATAGCGAGTAGTTGAGCACTTATGTATGGCCTTAAAGAGCTTTATTCTAGTAGTGTACATAATATATGGCCTTGTAGTTGTCAAGTACATCAAGTTTTCAAAAAAATTTGAAACATGGTTGGATTAACCAATTTCTCTTCACTATGTTTGCTCAACTTCGATCCTATAACACAAGTAGTACTTGAAATAGGATTTGCATTCTCCATTCTAAAATTTTCAAAATCTCTTTTGCATAATTCTCTTGAGTGATGAAAATTTCATACTTGGATTTTTAGAATTTCAATTCTAAGAAAATGTTATAATTTTCCCTAATCAACTAAATCAAATTATTTCTTCGTTGAAATTTTAAAATCGTCTATCATGTTAAAATCATTAATAGTAAAAATTGTTGGGGCACTCCGGAGCTAGAGGGGGTGAATAGCTCAACTCACTGGCTTGCTCGTTTGCTTTGTCATATTGATTTTGCAGCGGATAAACTCAAAGCAAACTCTCAATGCTAACAAGTAGGATTTACTTGATATCCATTTCAAGATGAGGTGACTAATCCAAGGATTCATACCGAGCACACTCTCCACTATGAAATACACTCTTTTTCAGAATAATTCAGAGGTGGAGAAACCTCTACAACCCAAGAACAAGAAAATACAACTTGAAACTAGGAAACAAATGTAAATACAAATCGAAAATGACTTGACACTTTGAATCTTGAATTCTTTGAGTCTTTCTTGATTTGAATGTCTTTTGAAGATGGGAAATGTAGTAGCACTTTGTTTTCCAAAATTTTCAAGAACTGACTGAAGAGAAGCATGTCAATGTTATTGCGTTTGAACTCATCGTCGCCTTTATATCTACGTTTTTAGAGCTCCTAATCAATTAGATCTGCTCTCAATTGATTGTCACGTCAGATCCAATCAATTCCAGTCATCCAAATCTCGTATCTTACACAATAGTGATATCTCAATCGATTGACTGATTGATTAGAGGCATTTAGATCGATCGGCTGATCGATCCAGAATTCTTCTATGCTATCGCAAAAGCCACCGGAATCGATTGACCAATCGATTCTGACTCTCTTGCATCTTTGTAAGAAAACCTACTCCAATCGATCGGCTGATCGATGGGAGAGCACACTGTGCTCTCTGGCGATTTCCCCCAATCGATCAACTGATCAATTAGGCTAGACTTGGTTCAATCGATTGATCGACCGATCAATTGACCAACCTCAACTTGGTCAACTCAACTCTAGGATTCCCTTGCCTAATATTCGATCAACTGTAACCTGTTGGGACTTTCTCATGCCTAGCATATGGTCAGTCTTGACCTGCTAGGATTTCGTCACCAAGTATCCGGTTAATCCTTTGACCCACTTAGACTTTTCTCCTCGTATTAAGTATCCAGTCATCCATGACCCACTTAGACTTTCATTTACTAAATATTTGGTCAATCATGACCCATTTGAATTTTTATTGCCTGATTTTACTCACCAGGACTTTCTCGCTGCTTAGCTTCACTCACCGGGACTTTTCCATCTGGCTTCACTCACCAAGATTTTCGTCTGCCTAGTTTCACTCACTAGGACTTTCCAACTACTTACCTTCACTTACTAGAAATTTCTCACTGCTTAACTTCAGGCACTAGAATTTTTCACTTGGCTTCACTCACCAGGACTTTTCTCATTAGCCTAGCTTCACTCAATAGAGCTTTTCATTTGTCTGGTTTCACTCATCAGGACTTTCCATATCAAATGTTAGGTCAACACCGATCCACTTGGATTTGCTTCTTCTGCCAACCTTCCCATTGGACTTGTCCTTGCCTAACCTTCAGTTAGGACTTTTCAATCAAATATCCAATCAACCTTAACCTACTTGACTCTTCTGGTCAACCTTTGACCATTAATCTCCTATATAGATAATTATACCTGCAATCTCTATATATTATCAAATATTGAAACCCAAACATCAAAACTCAAGCTTGAGCCAACTCAAGCTTAGTCAACTTGGTCAACTTTAATCCACGGGAAATTACACCAATAATCTCCCCCTTTTTGATACTTGACAATACATTTCAGTTAGGTTAATCTCATAGCCTTAACTTTTCTTTATGCCAAAGTATGAATGAGGGTAAACTACCCCTATGATAATGAAGATTTTCTAACTTAAATCTTACATTCTTCCCTTTTGACACACATTAAAATTCTCCTTTTAAAGAGTTATTCATATGTTGTTCACAATCTCACTTATTGTTTATAACATCATAATGAAGGTCGCATACCTTCTTTATGCCAAATACTCACCCTTAAACATTAACCAATCATGCAATACTCATTTTAGAGCATTCACAAACCACAATGAAGATTTCCAATCTTTCGTTGTTTCCCAATGCTCAACCTTGAGCATTCATAACAATGAAGGTTTCCAACCTTCTATTGTATCGTGTTTTGAAATAAAATTTAAATCATGTCTTTAAGGACTAGCTTCCCCTTAAAACATGCTCCAAATTTCTATCATTGCACCAACAATGACTTGGAGTTCCTAAACCTTTAGAAAATCTAAAATTTAGAGTTTTGAAGTTCAAAATCTAACTTTAAAACTAAACATCATCTTAATCTTCAAATAAGTCTCATTAACCATTTCATTCTTATTTTCATCAAGAAAACTACCCTTAAATATTCATAAATAAGTTTCTTAGGGTTATAGATGGTTAAAATGGCTAAACATAGCTTAATGAATTGAAATCAGACTAATACAACCAAAATCAATATTTCAATCGATCGACTGATCGATTCCACAAGCCTTTATTCATGAAAATGCACTTGAATCGATCAACTGATCTATCCAATCATGGGTCAATCTATCAACGGATCGATTCCGAGAGTTTCTGCTCACAAAAAAAATTCAATTTAATCGATCGACTGATCGATTGAACACCCCCAATTAATTAGTTTGATTGAGTTTCTGATTTTCTGAAATTAAATTTCAACCGAAATTAAAAAATTCCTAAATAATTCTATGATTTTCCAAAAATCATAAAATTTTATGTAGACATTATCTAAGTCATATACTATCAGGGGAAAAAAGTTTTCTAAGAAAATAACTCATATTTTCAAAGAGACACAAAACTCGAAACCGTTACAAAAACTTCAATATTTCTTCCTAGTTTGTATCTAACTATACAATGGTGAGCACTATTAAAATATAACCTTCACGAAGGTTTTCCAAAAGTATTTTAAAATGATTTTAAAATAAATTTTAACCATGTTCCTTGGGCTAAATGCGCGACTAGCATACTAGCTTTCTCAATGATTATATGACACATAACTATGTGTTTTGATGAACCTAAAACTTAAAAAGATACACTAAATCAACATATTAAGGTTTGTTCATCTTCCTAACATCTCACTTGTATCTAATGTGCACTAAAACACATATAAATCATCTTATAGTTTTTGTGAAATGTAATTATTAGTTTTCCTTAATCTAAGAGTTTATGCATATCTATCTAGGCATTTAAGTTGTGATCATCCACCTAGGATATCATTTGATAACTAATGTCATTGTCCTTAATTGTAAGAAATTGAAATTAATGCACAATGATGATTATGACATATATTCAAATGAATATTTTTCAAAGGAAAAATATTTTAGCTACATGATGTATGTATGACATGACATGTGATATTTTCTAAAATAAGTATGAATGCAAATTATAACGTCATGACATATGATGGGTAAACAATCATAGAAAGTTAGCATAAATGAAATACCTAGATTATCTATTTAAGTGTTTCTATCCTTAAACTATTTGCTAAACTAAGAATAACCTAAGTTGCCCTTTTCTCTCAAGAAAAATATCAAAATTCTAACCTGACATTTCTTTAATTCTTCCCTTTTATGCCAAATTTAATTAAGCTTCAATCTTCAAATTTTGACATATTTTACTCTTCCAAAAGAGTAAATAATTAAACCTATATTTTTAAAGGTTAACACAACCTTGAAAATGCTTCCAAGTGTCAACTTCATCAAGGTTGGGTTATCTACCATTGCAATTATAGTTGACACTCTATAAACTCATATAGGGTGTAGAGAACACACTCTTATGAACCCAAAACTTATTGGTGCTTCTTGGATGTGGTAGGTACTCACTAGGGATAACTTCCTTAGTTATCTTTCTAATGACCTTCCTAGGCTTCTTAGAAGCCTTGGTTACACTAGACTCCTCTAGCTCAACTTTAGTGATAACTTCTCTTGTGACATTTTTAGTGGCTTTCTTAGGCTTCTTAAAAGCCTAGTTTACATTGGTCTTTTTAAGGTTATTTCTAAGGATAACTTCCCTTATAACCTTGACTTGACCCCTAAACCTATGGTTAGTTTCATAATTATATAAAACTCTATGATAGGAAGAGACATCTTTCTTGGATTGAGAGTTGTATCCCAAACCCCTCCTATAATTCGAGGGTTCGTGTTTATCTATCCCTAGATTATGCTCATTTAACCTCTTAAAAATATTTTTCATTTTTTTTAGGGTCTTTTCTAATTTATCAAGTCTTGATCTCAAGACTTGAGTTTTCATCCTTAAATTCTTAGATGTGGATTTCCCTAAATTGCCTTTGGCATTTTTATCTTTAGTCTTATATCTAAAATCCTTAGAATTTTTGCTTAATTTGTTATCTACATTCCTCACCTTAGATATGGTAGTTTTAGTATGATACATTACATATTTTCTTTTATCCCTATAATGCTTCTTATTTTTATGATAAATTGTATTAAACTGATAAAAATGACTTCTAGTATGTTTTTTTATCATTACTCAAAGTAATTGCATTAATAAATGATGCATTGGGTTTACTCTTAAGAGCTTCCCCTTGAGTTGAACTTTCTTCTTAGACTTTGGTCGATTTTCTCCCCTTAGGATATTGACTCCGCTAATGCCCTTTTTGATTGCAAGAAAAGCATACAATATGTTTCTTGTCTTTTCGTACAACAGGCCCGATTTCTTTGAGCTTCTCCTTGCCCGTTGGTACTAATTGCCCCTTCTTCTTGGTCAATTTTAAACACTTACTCTTGTAATACCCACTTTTCCTACACTCAAAGCAAATAATGTGACTTTTATTATTAATAATTGAAATTTTTATACCTTCATTACTTGTAGAGATGACACTTTCTACTTTTGATCTGGATGTAGAGGTCTCTTATTGATCCATTATTGATGGTCTACACTCCTCAATTCTTGAGGTGGATGTCTCTTCATCTTCATCCTCGGATGTTGAGTATTCCTTAGCCTCCGAATCCTCATACACATCAAACAAGGAGTATGCTCCTTTGCCTTTGTCTTTACACTCTATTGAGGATGGATCATCTTCACTTTCTTCTCCTTTAAAAGATGAGCATCTTTCAACTTCTAACTCTTATTCTTCAAGACCCAATAAGTCTCCCTCTTTGGATTCTTTTTGATTTGGCATAGTGGAGGGATCTTCATGAATTTTTGTCAATTTGCTCTAAAGCTCCGTGCCAACTTCAAATTTTCTTATCTTGCTCAAGATGTTGCTAGATAATAAATTGACAAATAGTTTGATCACCTTGTCATTATCCTCACATATTTGAATTTGTTCCTTACTCTAATTGCTTGTATTGATGATTTTACCTTTGTTATCCCTTGGAGCTTGAAAGCCTTTCATTAGAATAAATCATTACTCTATCTCCATCATGAAGAAGTTTTCGATGCTTGATTTCTAAGAATCGAAACTTATAGATATGAATGGTAGAAGCACCCTTATGTTAAATCCGAGTCCATCTCGGAACGTCATCTTGAAGTTGAGCTTGTTTGTAGAGTCTTTGACTTTGTTGACTTTAGGGCTTCAACTTCTTTTTTTTCCTCTAGCTCTTTGCTCTTTCCAGTGATGAGTCCGATGAAGAATGATCTCGCTTTGGTATCACTTATTGGGACTCTGTAGAGCTAGAGGAGGGGAGGTGAATAGCTCGACTCGCTCGCTTGCTTCGTCAATGTTGATTTTGTAGCAGATAAACTTAAAGTAAGCTCTCAATGCTAATAAGTATAATTTACTTGGTATCCACCTCAAGATGAGATGATTAATCCAAGGATATACGCCGAGCACACTCTCCACTATGAAATATACTCTTTCTCAGAACAATTCAAAGGTGGAGAAACAACTCAAACTAAGAAAATAAATTTAAATATAAATCGAAAATGATTTGACACTTTAAACCTTGAATTCTTTGAGCCCTTCTTGCTTCGAATGCCTCTTGAAGAAGAGAAATGCAACACTTTGTGTCCCAAAACTTCCAAGAACTAACTGGAGAGAAGTGTGTGAGCATTGTTGTGTTGCCTTTATATTTGTATTTTTAGGGCTCTCAATTGATTGGGCATGCTCTCAATCCATTGCCACATCAGATCCAAGTGATCCTAGTCGTCCAAACCTTGCATCCTGTGCAACAGTATATCTTAATCAATCGGCTAATCGATTGGGGGTATCTAGATCAATCGGCCGATCGATCCAAAATCCTTTTGTGTTATCGCTGAAGTCCCCGGAATCTATTGACCAATCGATTCCAAGTCCCTCGCATCTTTACAAGAAAACTTGCTCCAATCGATCGGCTAACCGATTGGAGTAGCTCAATTACTCGACTGATCGATTGGGGAGTACACTGTGTTCTCTCGTGATTTTTCTCTAATCAATCAACTAATCGATTGGGATACCTTTGCTCACAGTACTCTCCCAATCGATTAAGGGACCTGGTTCAATGAATTGATTGATCGATTGACTAATTCTAACTTGCTCAACTCAAGTTTAGGGTTTCCTTGCGCAACATCCGGTCAACTGTGGTTTGTTGGAACTTTCTTATGCCTAGCATATGGTCAACCTTAACCTACTAGGACTTTGTCACCAAGTGTTCGGTCAATCCTTTGACCCACTTAGACTTTTCTCCTCATAGCAAGTGTCTAGTCATCCATAAACCCACTTAGACTTTTACTAACCAGATATCTGGTTAACCTTGATCCACCTGGATTTCTATTGCTTCACTTTACTCACTAGAACTTTCTCACTGCTTGACTTCACTCATCAGGACTTTTCCACCTGACTTCACTCACTAGGACTTTCCCACCTGACTTCATTCATCAGGATTTCCATCTACCTAATTTTACTCATTAAGACTTTCCAACTAGCTAGCTTCACTCACCAAGACTTTCTCACTGCCTAGCTTCAGTCACTAGGGGTTTTCACCTAGCTTCACTCACTAGGACTTTTTCCATCTATCTAGCTTCACTCACTATGAATTTTCCCATCTGTTTGACTTCACTCACTAGGACTTTCCCCACCAAGTGTCTGGTCAACACTGACCCACTTGAATTTTATTCTTCTGCCAACCTTCCCGTTGGACTTGCCCCTGCCTAATCTCCAGTTAGAACTTTTCAGTCAAGTATCCAATCAAACTTGTTCTACTTGATTCTTTTATTCAACCTTTGACCATCAATCTCCCATATGGACAATTGTACCTACAATCTTCAAATATTGTCAAATATCGAAACTCAAATATCAAGACTCAAGCTGAAGTCAACTCAAGCTTAGTCAACCTGATCAATTTTGACCCGACAAAATTGCACCAACAAAAGTAAGATGATCAACATAAAGACTTATAAATATGAAGTCTCTATGCATATTGAATTGGTGTAGAGAGTATGCTCCCGATAAGTATTTTAGAAAGTCATTATTCTCGAATAAGAATTGATGCATTGTATCAAACTCTTAGTGATTACTTTTTCTCAACCTATAGACTTAATTTTCGTCTCCCTTTTCACAAAACTAGGAGATTATTTTAGATAAACTTCGTGCATCATTTAAAATTAATAATTTTACATCTATTTGAAATATCTTTCAATTATTTTGAGTTACAAGATAAATTATTAATTAAATGATATCAAACTTTTACATGGGAGCCTTGCTTTATGCTTGTTGGTGGAGTAATTTGAATTCTTTTTTATTTTTTATACTAATTTAATGCCTATGGGATTTTTTATGTCATTATAAGAAAATATAGTTTTAAAGATGAAAAAATTCATTCTAAAAATTATTTTTTAAATCCATATATATATTTTTTATTATATTGTATTCCTATATTTCTCATGTGCATGTTACTTTTACAAAACAATCACAAATTTCAATTAAATTAAAAATATTTAAAATAATTAATTTTAAATTCAAAAGTACTATACTATTAACATTGAGAAAGGTAAATAAATATTCACATAATCCAAGTAAATTTAACTATTAATTAAATTTTAAATAATCGATGAATTTTTTATCTTATCACAAGTAATTTAATTTTTATTTATCTATCATGATGCTCACAATGACCATATCCTTCTGGATTTGTAAATCTGATCTCTTGAATCATTTTATGAATCATCTACTTAAGATTTATTTTTCTTTGTCTATCTTTCTTGATAAACTTTTCACCTTTCTATCTATTTTCTATGATAATGAGTTCCAATATAATTTTGCTTTTAATAATTTTTTCTTCCATCATTTTGTTAGTAGTATGTATGTATTTAATTTCTTGCGATAGGTTTTTGTTCTTTTTATTGGAGCACATTTCATTAGAACTTTAATTGTATGATTTTCCAAAGTGTTGATTGCTTCTAAGTCTGTACATCCTCTCCCTATATGGGTCATCCATCACATAACATTATGATTTGAGATTGAATGAAGGTTGAGTAGAGTGATCATCAATATTTTATCTCTCTATATTATTCTTTTCCATATTATAATAATTTATATTAGTCCAATAAATATAAAAATAAATATGTAAGAATCAATACGATATAATAAAAAATTAATGAACAATTAAATTTGTTGACTTTTACGTTTCTAAAATTATATATATATATCAAACAAAACAAATGAGATATAGTGAATTTAAATCTAAATACACAAATTTAATAAAATGAGATGTATAAGTTTTTGGGATAAATATAGAAGAAAAGGAGATTTACTAGTCTAACAGTTGGCTCAAACAAAAAATTAAACCCCAAAATACTTGGTAATAAACTCATTCTCCGCTTTCATTTTATTTTGATGTGCAATATCATATTTGATCTTGTATTTCAATAATTTTTAACTAAGTTATTTCACATATTAGCTTCCATCCATTTAGATCTCTTACCTATTTATATAAAATGCAATATTTTTTTCCAAATGTAGTACTAGCCTTAAAAGTTTTCCAAAGAAAATCCTTAATATCATTAGATACCTTTTTTTTCACATTGGTCATGTTTCTTTAATCACTATTTTGATATCATTTGTAATTTCACGAGAAATCTCAATTTCAACTAATCTATAGACAACAAAATTAAGAATATTATAATTATTGTGCACAAAAGGATATCCATAGATCTCGACAATGGTATGATATTGCCCACTTTGGGTTTAGGATCTCATGACTTTACTCTTCAGCTCTCCCCAAAAGACTTCATGTTAATAAAAATATCCTACATCTTTTTAAATCCATGATATTTATCAATTCCTTTCAATGTGAAATTTTGATTGAATCATAACAATAGTAAGAAAAATAATTTATTGTAAAAGTATCCAAACTTATTAAATTTAAAAGTCATATGACTTATTTATAACCACGTTTATTTTAGTTCCTTCATCGATATTCATTGGAATATGAGACCATTGATTAGGCTTCTTCATCGAATTACTGATGAACTGTTTTTTTTGTATCGAGCATCATTGATGATATCATTATTTGAAATTTATCTTTTTTTTCTCATCCTATGACAAATAATAATATATGTAATTTAATAAATACAATATCAAAATAAAATTTATGCATCTGTTTTTTATTTGGTCTTCTGAATTATTGATCAACTATCTTCTTCGTAATAATACTATTATTGATCATATTATTATTTGAATTTGTTTTTCCTCCTCATCGTAAGATAAATAATAATGTATGTAATTTAAAAAATATAATAATTTGATACCTTACCGTTTATTAATGACTTTTGGAAAAAAGTTATTAATGAACTTAGAGATCTAAAATTGAAAGAATTTCGACATGGGGAGAATAAAAGAATGTAAATCAGTCAATTTGAGGTCTTCATTATAATCAATGATTTTTTAACTAGAGACTTACGACCAAGGAATTTTGGACATGCAAAGGATGAAGAGAATGCAAAGATAGATGAAACACTCAATAGGAGATTTCCTGATCCATCAATGACTTGATAAAAGTTGATGGACTTTGAGTATAAGATTGCGGGATGTGAACATGAGAAGAATGAGGAAAATGTAAACAACACAAAGGTGGGCAAAATGAATTAATTTAAGGCCTATAGGGCCATGAATAACTTTTGAAAAAAAATATTGATGAATTTAAAGGCCTCAAATGAAGAGAATTTGGACATAGAAAGAGTAAGGAAAACGTAAGGAATATAAGGTGGGTGAAATGAGTCAATCTAGACCTTATGTTCCATTAATATCTTTTTTTAAATCATTAATAGACTTAGATATCTTAGAATGAGACATTTTGAATATGGAAAGGAGGAGAATACCAAATGTTGGCAAAATTAGTCAATTTGAGATCTCTAGTCCATCAATATATTTTGAGTAAGAAGTTAACGATTGAGGTAAAAATATGATAATGCTCACATCAATCACTCCTCATGGTCAACCTCACGGTGGAAGAAAAAAGATAAATCAATTACTGAGTGATCTCTTAAATGAGAGGATTATTTGCTACACTTACAACTCGATTCTGCTCATTGATAAAGTTTACTATTTGAGTACCAACTCAGTTACATATTAGGGATGAACAATTAGTTAATAATCAGCATAGAGACTGCTGAAGCAAAGCATTAGGGTATAGGATTCGAATGGAGAAGTGCAAGGAATATAATGATGACCGAAAGAACTCATTTTGAGACCTCCAGGTAGGGATTCAGAGCATGGGTATAAATATAATGAGGATTATGAGAGTTTCAAAGAGAGCAACCGTTAAAAGTAGCTGATATTAAGGTTTTCGAGAACACAAGTTGGGAAAGTGATATTAGAGTAAGAGAGCAACAGTCACTATAAACTCAACCTATAATTTGAGAATTTAACCGAGCGGCGGATCAGCTATGTTTACGGATGGATGAAGGATTATTTTAGAAAATGAATGCGTGATTTAGTAAAATGTAAAGTAGGATGAGGTGAATTGAATATATGTGAAGCCTAAGTTTCACCAAATTGCCGAACACGATTCGAGACGGACCAACTTAGGATTGAAAGGTTCGGTGTTTCTGCCCCTCGATCGTAATCCGACGGCGACGAGAGAGATCCCCAAACCTAGAACAGCCCGAACCCTTTTTATTTACCTCACTCCAGTTCTCGGCTCCGATCGCGTCGCCGCACCTGCCTGTTTGCCGTCTCCGTTCGCCTAGCGCCGAGCTCCTTCTCTCCACTGTCCCGGAGGGCAGTCGCCTTGGGGTCTTCTTAGTTGCTCGGAAGTCGACCTTCTCTGTCGGCGTCGGTCACCACCATCACCATCACCACCGCCAGAACTATCGATCATCCGATAGTGGACGCTTGACTGAGGACGAAGCTCTGTTCTAAGATAATCTCCGCAGGTGGTTAAAAAGGCTTCCCTTCTCGTGATCGTCAGGGTTCGTCCTCACTTCCTTTCCCGGGGTATTCAAGGGTTTTGTATTAATTAAGCGAAGGAATTTCGTTCTGCTATGAAAAACTACCTGCACGAAGCAATCAATGAAAATAAACATAATAATTTGTAAATAAAAAAAGAAAAATCATTGTGGTCACACTATGCCTTTGATTTTGTTACTCCTGTTACGAGTATCCAAGACAGCTGTGGTTGATATTCTAAATGTTCTTCACGTGGTCATTGTGTCTGAAGGTCTTGCACAAATATGCGTGCGTGGTGGCAATGAAGTGCCCAAGTATAACTATTTTATTTTTAAGAACCATGATTTCGTCTGTGATGTTATGCTGATATTTATCAGATATGCACTCTGATTTGACAAATATAGCTCTTCAAGATCATGCTTGTGCAGCACCATGATACCAATAAATAGGTGCATTGCTGCTTCTGGTAGTTTTTAGTTACATAACTCATACGATTCACTACAACATATCATGATTTTTTAAATTGGGCGTGCCATATGTAGTGGCCTTAATTTATGCACTGGCCTAACTCTTGGAATCTATTTGTGCAGGCATAGTACGGAATTCTGTCTGCGTTTGTCAAACCTATCAAATATGGCAAACATTAATATAACAAATATTTTGGAGAAGGTATGCACACACCAGAACTTTAGTCTGACTAAATCTAATAATTTTTATTTTGCTTATTTGGGTACTGATGATGATGACCATCCTCTAGATGACAGGCAAGGATAAGGATTATAGATATATGGCAACTTCAGATCTGCTTAGCGAACTGAACAAGGAAGGTTTTAAAGCTGATTCTGATCTGGAATTGAAATTAACAAGTGCTGTTCTCCAACAGCTTGAAGATGCAGCTGGAGATGTTTCTGGACTAGCAGTGAAATGGTTTGAGTCCTACATTATATTCAAGACTTTTGCTTATGACGCCTTTGATTTGGAAGGCGTTATATTAACATATTCATTTGCTTATTATGTGGATATTATAGAATCTGGATTGGCTGAATAAATTCTTGTAGCTTGTATGTCTTATTGTTTTTGTATATTTTTTGCATGCCAAATGAGTTTCAACATTTAGAATAATGTCAGTAATTGACCTTGTTTATGTTTCTTTGTCTCTTTTATTTTTCCATTAATTAAATACATTAGGGTAGAGGAATTGAATGTTGGTCAAAGTTGCATGCAGGATTATGGCCTTTTCTTCCTTGGACATGTATCAAAAGATTGTTTAGAAGAGAACATATTTGTCAGATCACAGTATTTTTTTTATTCTCATGTTTTAAATTTGTAAATTGTTTTTTTTTCTGGGATGAAATTACACATGCTATATTCTGCGATTTGTTCAAAAAGCCCATGTTTTTCTTTTGGGGCTTAAGTGGGATTTATTTGTACCTACTAATGGTAAAGTGATTTTAATGAACTTATGTCAGAGATTCTCGTAACTTAAGATGCTACTCATCCACTTATTCGTCATACCTTCTTTTACTTTGGATTGCATGTATCATTTGTTAAAAAAGTCCCCTTTTATTCTTTTGGGACTCAAATGGGATTGATTTGTACCTAGTTCTAGTGGGTACAGTGATTATAATGTATTTGTATCAGAGATTCTTGTACTTTAAGATGTTTCTCATCCACTTATTTTCATCCCCTTTTTTACTTTGCACTGCATGTATCATTGGAGTTACAGGAGAAGCCTGTGTGCCCCATTATTATCCTTTGCATACAAAAACATAATATTTGTCATTCATGTAAGTCTTTTCTCTGCCAAAACAAATCAATCAACACTTCAAGAAATTGTTAGCTCAAACCTGGAAATGGACAGCATCATTTCTTATGTATGTCTGCAACTATGTCGTCGAACAACATTTTTTCTTAGTATTTTCAAGCCAAGTCATTGTAGGAGAATGTTTATCATGTATCTTAAATTGCATGATATAGTTCAGTATGTTGCTATTGATCTTTTCCCTCCCTTTTCTGAGTGCAGCTTAGCTCCTCTTGTCAAGAAGGTCAGTGAGGAGAGAATTATGGAAATGGCGAATAAGCTCTGTGACAAATTGCTGAATGGGAAAGATCAATATCGTGATATTGCTAGTATAGCCTTGAAGATGATAATTGCTGAAGTTAACACACCATCTCTTGCGCAACGTATACTTGTTTCACTTGGCCCTGAATTGACAAAGGGCATAACTAATCCTGTAAGTTAATGGCCATTTTTTATTTTTAGCGGGCATTTTTTTTATCAAACCGTATTTGTATGAACTATTTTCGATTGGCTACTTGAATTTTATCCCTCTATGGACTTTTATGTAGTCTATAGACTCTATCAGTGTATAAAATGCCGTTCCGTGCCGCCCGGCACGGGCGGTATTTACCGTTCCGCCGGGCGGCCGAAATCGGCACGGGAGGCGTCCCCGTCTCGGCGGCGCCGGAGGAGACGCGGGACGCCTCCGTCGGCGCCGGAGGAGACGCGGGACGCCTTCGGTGGCGTCCCGCGACACCTTCGGCGGCACCAAAGCGTCGCGCGCGACGCCTTCGGCGGCGCCGAAAGCTTCCGGCGACCCTGATGGCATGGTCAGACTCTTCCGGCGACCCTTCCGGCGTCGCCGGAGGCGTCCGGCGACGCTTCCGGCGCCGCCGGACACCGCTCGCGGGATCGCCCGCAATGATCACGGGCGATCTCGCGCACGCGCGATTTTTTTTTTAATATTTATTTATTTTATTTAATTAATTAAATTAAACAATTCCTAAGGAGGACGTGAGTTATTTAGAAGAGGTTTTTATAAACCCTAATTAAATTATCCTAATAAAATATATAAAAAATATATTTAAAATTAAAATAAATTTAATAAATTTTATTAATTAATATTCTGAAAAAATTAATATTGTAAATTTAATTTAAAAATTTTAAAAAATATAATAATTCTTATTTATATTCTAATATTTTCTTTATTATTTTAAATTTCATTTAACTTTTAAAAAAAAATTTAAAAATTCTAAAAAGAAATAAAAAATTCTAATTTTTTTTAAAAGAATTCTAATAAATTATATTTATATTCTGATATTTTTTTACTTGATATTTTTTTGCTATTTAAAATATATATTATTTAATTAATAATTAATTAAATGAATAAATAAATAATTTATATAATTATTATTAATATAAAGTAATATCTTGTATTAATTTATATACTTATTATTATTATTATTATTATAGATACTTCCATTTTAATTTAAATTATTGATATATCAATTCTATTTAAATAAAACTATTTTAAATTATTTTTTCTAACAATATTAAATTATTCAATAATTGAGAACTTATAATAAATCAATTTACAGTTTATTTTTATATACACCATAAACATATTTATCTTATAATTACTATAGATAAATAAAAAAATACCGAAACTATATCGGCACGGTACGATACGATACCGAAACCGTATCGTTCCGGTCTGAGACCGAAACCTCGGCACGGGTCGAAATTTTAAACCTTGGACTCTATATTACTAGTAATATTCAAATCAATTAAATTATTATTTTTATACATTATCTATGTAACCATTGTTTGAAATTTTGGGGATCTTACATTTCTCTTTCCTTGAATGTTTGAGGCTCACTTTCCTTCTACATTTTTTTTAAAGAAATCCTTTGCTGCTAATTAAGGATGCAATTATTTTGAACTTGTGCTATGGTCACCTCCTAGTGGGATAAGGTTTGGTTGTTGTTGCGTTGTGCCATGGTCACCTACCTGATTAATGCAATCAAGGGGTTTTTGCTGAAGGTTGATTGCATTTAGAGTAGGCAAATTTGAAAATTTTAAAAGATAGGGCAGTATTGGTTTTACTTCTCTCTGCTTTGCTGTGGTTCACAGATAATATATTTTTACTAACTCATAATCATTGTACATATTTTACCTATGCCATATATTTTCAAAGCGGTTAAGCATGCTTATATCATTTCATCTTTCCAAAAGCTCCGTGTTAAAATTAATAGAGTGACCCTTCATTGTTTATGTATTGTATTCATGTAAACTGTGGTCCCATATAAAGTATAACTATTTAGTTTTCTATTGAATACAATTACTCTTTTCTTTTCAATTTGGTTCAATGCATGGTTTCTCTCAAAATTCTTCCCCAATTTCTTGTTGGAAGGTGGTAGCAGGTTTGATATTGTGGCATGACATCCTTTCTTCTTGCCTCTGTTCCTTGTCTCACTCCATCTGGGTCTTTTCAGCCGCTGCCTTCTCCCTTACCTATTTTATGACATGTTGTTTCTTGGTTCTTTGTGGCCTTGCTGAGATCGTATACATGTGATCTTGTTACTCCATGCCATCCTTGACCAAGCCAATCCATAGAAGCTCCCAAAGCATGCTCCATGTGTCCTCAAAAAACACTTGCTACTAACTTTATGCTTTTCACAGATCCAACACCTTAATAGATTTCTCAATCCCTTCTCATGATCTCGCCTTCTCATCACAATGTTGTGTTGCTACTTGCTAATCATTGGGTTTGCACCTTCACTTGTGAATGTTATAGCTATTAAGTTTTTTTCTCTATCATCCAACAAATAATACTTGATATTCCTTAACAACATTAGCTATCAATTATCACTTGTCTTTCTGTTGGTGATGCATATAGCCAAACTATCATCAACTTATGACACACTAGAACCACCACCATGGTCCTTCTATGTCAATCACCATGTAAGACTTCTTCACCATCACCGACATGTAACACTTCATTTGCCCAACTACCAAGTTGTAACAAGAGGTTGCATTTCTACACTAGGTTGCACCTAGGGCACTATGGTGTTGCAGGCACCAAAGCATGTGGTTGCGACAAACCAACATCGAAAAAGTTTGATTAGTGCAAGTTAAACATGACCCAGATATGTACCAACTGAAAATAGAATGAGTAGATAAATTTTATAAAAGTGGAACAACAAAAGGGTAGCATTTATTAAAAATAGAAGATTTCAATAAAAAATAATCACATAATTTTCCTGTTATCTTGAAGAAACCTTGTACTTCATGAAGACTTTCTCACCAACTAGGTGCTACTTGCAACTTCCCATATGCATTTTATTTAGTAGATGAAATTCTTCCCATCACAAGCAAAATCTAAGTTTTGAAGCTAGATATTAAATTTGTTGCTTCCTTTTACTTCAAAATTGAAGTACTATTAGCATTTTAGTTTCACTATCAGGGTTTTAAATGTTGAGTTGTGCTGATTGAAATCTTGGAACATTTCGTTCTGAATCTGACGCTGAAATTTGTTGGCATAGGTGATTTTGACATGGATAGAGGGAGAGAGAGTGACAAGATGCAGACCCATGCATCAACATTGAAGAAAGAGAAGAGGGTGAAGGTGGGAGAGAGATTGACATTGCGAGTGGGAGAGAGATGATTACCTGCTGGAGAAAGGAATAACAAGTGGAATCGATGGCTGCTCCAATGTCTTGAGAGTGAGAGATTGGGTGGGAGGATCCTGGGTTGCAAGAGAGAAGACATGAGCGAGAAGGGAGAACAATTAGAATCTCATCCAATAGTTAGATTCAACTGAATCAGAAAACACAATTGAACTTGATTTGCATCAAAATAAGTTTGGTTCAATCTTAAATTGATCAAATTGAATTCAAATTGGACCCAATTTGAACCCACTCAACCAAAATGACAAACACTATCTAAGGACTCAACCACACCCCGATTATGCTTCAATTTAGGCTTCTAAAAAACTAATAATAATTAGCTTGATCTAGCGTAAATAATCAATACATAATAAAATTTAATAGCGATGAACTATATAATAAAATTTTAATTGAAAGCAAGATAAAAGTTAAAATTTGGTCTAAATTCAACTAATAATTCTTGAACTGAAGAAAAAATTTAGTAGTTAATGGATTAACAAAGATGTATACTTTGAAAGAAATAACAAGCAAATATAGTTGTGCATGCTTTGTTCTGCTAGATGTTTACTTTTTGGTGTTTTTATTTGGCTTCTACTCGAATCATTTTTTTTAACTGGTGTCCCCCAGCTACAGGATTTTTTAAATGAAATTTAGACTAATTATTTCAAAACCAATGTAAATTGAATAAATTTTGCTCTTTTGTATTTTAAAGCTATTTATGTTTTGACAACTAATTACTGTGCTTGAGTGAAGTTTGAACTATGGATTTAATTATTATATATTTTTTGAGGAACAATGGCTTTACACTAGGAATTTATATACAAGATGTTATTGTTGCTTATTAAAATGATATACTTTCTTCAATTTACTTTTATTTTTATATTAAAAATGATGTAGAAAAGAGATATATTAACCTTTGTATCTTGTCAAATAGCAAGGGCTAGACGAGTAGGTAACGACTTGTAAAAGAATATTCAATAATGTTTTCTTACATGAATTTTAAAAAGGAAAAAAGAGAGTTTCTCTCTCTTTTGGATGAAGAAGATTACAACGAGGGGTTTTAATCTCATTTGAACAATTTTTAGTTTGTAAAAATAAAGTTGTACAAGCATTAACACATATGTGCTTTCCAGATATAGAATACACATCTTGTACATGGTGAAATTTTTTCTTCAATTAGCTAGTGAGTTCTCAAGCCTGGATAAAGAAGGAGGGTTGCGTTAGGTTGCCGGCCAGCGTCAAACTATGACAAATATTCAATAAATGAATCCATTAAACTATTGAGCTAGTGAGTTCTCATTTCCTACAAAGTAAATAAATAGAAACAATTAACTTTTTGTTTAACCAATAAAGGAAACAAAAAGAACAAAATTATAAAATTTATAGATTTATTATTGAAAACAAAAGATGTCATGTGAACATTTTGATAGTGATATACCTCTATAAGCAAGGTGCTAGAGTTTTTTGTAATAGTTTGCAGGATATTGCTTTCAAATATTAATGAAAATAAGTTTTTTATTGGCATGTACGCATATCTGAAATTAAGTACCAAAACCGTATCAACACAATATGACACGTTAAGGGACTTGTGTTGTGTTGTTTTGGTCAGAAACCAAATTAGCTAGAGATTGTTAACCTTGGTTAGGAAGGGGAGCCTTGGCGCAACGGTAAAGGTGTGCCATGTGACCAAAAGGTCATGGGTTCGAATCCTGGAAACAACCTCTTACAAAAATCAGTGTAAGGTTGCGTACAATGGATCCTTCCTTAGGACCCGCTTGGCGGGAGCTTCGTGCACCGGGCTGCCCTTTTCTTCAACTTTTTTTACTATTGAGTGGAAGATTTAGACAAGATTACTTTCTTGCTCTTGGTATCATAATGACTCATAATAGAAGTTAGAATCTTAATCCGACTTTTGTTTATCATCAATTATCTTCATTAGTTGCAAGATTAAAAGATAAAAAATTGCTAAAATGTAATATTTTGTTTTGTCGTCTCTCAGGTGTCAGATATTTTCTCCCTAGTCTATTTGTCATTTATCACCCTTAAAATTTTCCTATAATTTTACAAACTTCTGGTCCGTACTTAATTTCAATTTAAGTGGAGTTATTATATTGTGTTGAAGCAAAATAATTAACTTCAACATTTTACCATCAAAGTTCTCAATTACTCGACTAGTGCTATATATATTTTTGGTAACTATGCTATTTTAAACAACTAGCAAAACATCAGAAGGGGGGGTTGCCCCCCAATTTACAATGTTTGGGTTAATAGTTTTCCACACAAAGTTTATTGCTCTTATGCTGTATTGTGTTCATCTATATGATTAACTCAGGTTGCTATTTAATGTAATTACTATTTCCCTTACTTTATCTTTATTCCTTTAGAAATTCAAGTCAGCCAGCCTTGTCATTCTTCTGCTACTTCTATTGCATCATGGTGTCTTTTCATCTTTTGTTTTTCCTTACCACATATCTCTGCTCTCTTTCTCATTTCATTATTCCTACAGTTTGTGGTTCCATTACTACTGCTGGCTTTATCACCTTTGCAGTAACAATTCTTGCAGTTAGGCTTGCCCTTAAGATCTTTTTACATATTATTGTACTGGTGACTGTTATTGTGACTTGCCCATCTAGCTTCCACACTCATTTGTTTTCCTTTGCTTGAGAGCATACCATACTTTGTTTCTGTCTCATAGTCTAAATTTAACCATCTTGATTTTCATGGTATGGATTTTGATAAACTGATGGCAAGATCTGTAGGTTGCTTGAACTATCGCAATAATGACATTTATATGAATGCTTATCACCACTGCAGTTATATTTTCCTGTTTGTTCTTTTGTTATTTTATCCCCTTTTATCACTCTATCATTAGCTGGTTGTAATTAAGTACTTGTGTTGACTTGTTGGTCTGACATAATTCTGATTTATGTTGCAAAGGATACAACTCTGTTCATGTTACTATGCTGTTTCTTTTAAGAATCATCTCTGACTACGAACTTGTGTGTATTTGATATAGTATTAACTATTTATTATTGTTCTCGTTCCTATTGGAAAATAAAATCCATCAGTTAGTGTTTGCTTTTGTTCTGTTACAGGTATCAGTTTTTTACTCTTTCCAGAATTCTTGCTTCCCTAGGCGACAGATCTATTCTTATTAAACTTCTTTTGTGCTCTTTCGTGACAGGGGAAGGGTAATGAAATAAAGTGTGAATGCCTTGACATATTAGGTGACACTCTCCAAAAATTTGGAAACTTGATGACAAAGGATGCTCATGAGGAATTGCTGATTGCCCTTCTTTCTCAGTTGGGTTCCAATCAAGCCAGCGTCAGAAAGAAATCAATTCTTTGTATTGGTGAGGAATAAGTTATTTTATGTGATACTTTTTTTTTTTCTGGCATGTGAATTCTCAAAGTTTTATTTTTCTTTTTAAGCCGTGCGTGTGCGCACACACACACTTTAAAGGTCTCTTATATACACAAGTAGTGCATCATCTGCATCCATGTCATAGTTCTGAAATTGAGTGTATACCATTTCATGTTGCTTTTAGCATCACTTGCCTCAAGTCTACCGGATGATCTACTGGCAAAGGCAACATCTGAAGTTGTTCGATTGTTGACAAGCAAGAACATGAAACCTGAATTTACTAGGACAAACATTCAAATGATTGGAGCCTTAAGGTATTTTTCCATTCACCAACTTTTATGGTTTAATAGTTTTGAGTTGTTTTTCTCTCCTCTCTATCAAATTGTGCATATTTATTTGCCTAATTTTCCTTAGTAATGTGGTATCTTGAGTGGGTTTATGCTTGGCCGGCATTAACCATAAAAATTTTTGTTAGATGCACATTCCTATGGATCCAAGAATTTTTTTGTGTCAAGAAGGGGATGAAGTATTGTTTTGTTCCTATTATTGTAAAGGATAATTATTATGTTACATTTATAGGACTTAGCTACAATAACTTGTTTTTAAATATCCAGTGGATTAAACCTATTCAACATGTAATCATGAATCTGATAACTTGATATGATTCTAATAATTCTAACACCCTCTCAAGTTGGATCATAGACACTATCTACATTTAGTTTGTTAATGAACAAAGAGAAATTAAAACAGATAAAGGCACTTTACAATGACAGAGGAAAGTAATACTAGTATAGTGGCTTGAAGATGCAAGCAGTTGAATTTGTTCTCAAAGTGTTGATGGTTGGATTGAAAATTGATGACACCAAGAGAAAGAAATTGTTAAAGGGCAAAGTTTATGTTGATTCAAAGCATAGATTGAGATCTTGTACCGTGTCGGACGAAATGGTCGAAACGTAATATTCTAATAAATTATCGAAACTCAATGCAACTTTGCATTGAGATAATATCTCTTGTGTCTGTTGATTGCGTCGATGGGTATTATGTAATTTATGTCATGTTAACACTCAACATCCCTTGGCATGCTACAATTTCAATAACATTGTATTTTTTTTATACTTTGTCTCTGTAGAAGATAATGACCAAATTATAGCATTTCAAAGGGAAAGCAAACACCGATCTTAATTATATAGTCGTCAAATCTTTTTCTTTTTCTTTTTCATTTCTTTCTTTTTCCACCTTTAATTTATCACTGATATCATACATGGAAAGGTGGCTATGATACTGAAACAGTGTCTTCAAGTCAAAGACCAAAACATCGGCATGATTTGAGATTTCAAATATAATCTTCTTCCTTATCTTGAATTGAAGATAGCACAGTATGAAACGACAAAGAGGAAAGTAATGCTGGTACAATGGCTAGAAGATGCAAAAAGTTGAATTTATTCTTGAAGTTTTGTTGGGTGGATTGAAAATTAATGACACCAAGAGCGAGAAATTGTCAAATGACAGTTTATGTTGACTTGCAAAGAATTTAATTTAATCTTCTTCCGTACTCATCTTAAATTGTAGATAGCATAGGATTTTGAACTTTGTGAAAATGAAATGATACTTGTGAAAGGTTGTAGAGTGAAGTAGATACATTATGATTCAAGCTTATAAAGTCAAATATTAATTTGAGGGATGTGAAAAAGGTCATTTTGTAAATTCTGGCATCTACTTGAGGGAAAGAAAATACTAGAAGAAAGACAAAGACTAATCTATTTTCCATGAACTTGCAACTAATAGAGAAAAAGTGTTTCAGATTAAAAAATAAGATTAGAGTTTCAATAATTTACATTGAGAGGAGAGAAGAGATGTTGAAAATAATATAAAATGACTAATCTAATTGAAGTTGCTACCAACAAAACTTTGATGGTTTGATATTCACTAGTAGTTCTTCAATATGAGACAAATACGAAGGTGGAAAATTTGAAAATTGTGATTTTTTTTCCCGATCTCTTTTACCATCATTTGAATTTTGCAGTCTCTTTCTTTTTGTTTAATTAGCCACTTTTCTAATTGTTTCTTTTTAAGTTTGGTTTCCCATTTGTTTTCTTACATCGCCCTTTGATCTTTTTTGTGCCTATGACTTTAACTTAGCCCCTATAATGAAACCGTTGTGCTGGATCTAGACTTCACCCCTTACTAGTGGGTTGATAGCTAGGAGCTGATTGAGTGGCTATCATTTTGGCAAAGAGAGAATGTTGAGATTTATAATGGGAAGTGTGGCAAACGAGGACCTGAGAGTTTGTCTCATCGATGAAGGTTGTAAAGATACATATGCCACCACCTCAGACTCATGTTATTAGGAGGAACATGAGACTCATGTGATTAGGAAGAATGCTAGCCTGAATCACTAGAACTCTACACCAATCAGTGAAGAAAGA
The DNA here is from genome assembly GCF_018446385.1 of Zingiber officinale. NCBI lineage: Eukaryota > Viridiplantae > Streptophyta > Magnoliopsida > Zingiberales > Zingiberaceae > Zingiber > Zingiber officinale. The sequence continues at coordinate 143,312,123 of NC_055992.1, forward strand.
GACCTGCATCTTGAAGTACAACCCAATTTCAAACAACACGACGTATAGTGTGCCTTAAAGGTAAGTGACCAACTCTAACTTCAAATGATATCATAAATATTGAGGTAGCTGAATTATTTTTTTTTATAAAAATAAGTTACAAAAATATAACAAGCACCTCGACTAATAAACCTTAGTCAAAATTCATCATGGCCTGGTCCAATATATTAGTCCTTTGCATGGATGACACCAGAGAGATTAACTATGTAGATTGGTATTGGGTTTCAGAATTTAATGGAAGGGTAAAATTTTGATTGTGTTGGATTGCATGACATGAAATTTCAATATATGCCACAAGGATAAATTGAGTACAATGGACTAAGTTAGGTTTCCTATCCACTCTTACCCCTCTATGAGAGTGGTATCACTTGTTTCTTCAAACATGGGTACACATATTATTCAATTGAGTAGCTCGAATTACATCATGTTCGGCACTGTACAACTAACAAACTGGGTGATCACTATAATTATAGATTTTGAAAGAGTTTAATATATGGGAGGAAGTCTTAAATTATGTTATGTGTGTGTGTATATATATATATATATATATATACCATTTATGTAAATATTAGTTTCTACTATGCCCATGCTCACAACTAACAACATCATTTTATATATTGCAAGAATATCATCATTACTAGCTCATGTGTATAAAACAATTCATGATGCTAAAGCATGATTAACATTATCTATCAATTGACATCTTTTATATATGGACTTTTTATCCACCATTTGTGTATTCATGTGGGGTGAGCGTAATCACCTTTTGCTACAATGTGTGACACTGGCACTTGAACACCAACCACTTTGAGTTGTCCTCCAATTCCCCTATTGATTGGGTAAAAATTTATAAAATAAAGAATCTCGTTGGACATTTGGATCCATACCTGTGTGTAATTGTATGAGATACTAATGTCCGAATCCATGTAACAGACTAGCATAAACATCATATCTATATCTACTATACATTACATCCTAAACTCATATTTTATAAATGTACATAGTCATCTAGGTCATATGATTTCATAGCATGTATGCAAATCAATAAGAGCATACTATGAAGAAATGAAGTATACGAGATTAAGAGCACAACACAATTAGAAGAAGCCAAATAGAAAAGACAATAAGATAAATTGAGGTTCTCCTTGGTGTGGTTGAAATGAAGTATAAGAGATTAAGAGCACAACACAATTAGAAGAAGCCAAATAGAAGAGACAATAAGATAAATTGAGGTTCTCCTTGGTGTGGTTTCACTATAGTCAACACTCAAATAACATTTGCAGTTAAACCTAGTTTAATCATCAGCCCCATGCGTTCCAGTTTTGAACACATCACAATTCTCTCTTCAAACTCAACATGAACAACATGAACTATTCCTTCAGAGTTTCTCCTTTTTTAGCATATGTACATTTCATCAATCGATGCACATTTGTAACAAAGCACAAAAATATATCATCATTTGCTACGCCTTAATCATACACACCTAGAAAATTTAACAACACATCAATAGATGATTCATGATTAGTCAAATGGAAAGAGAAATAACTCACTATGATGGATACTATCCCAAGGTGACCTTGGATTGCATGAGCTCAATGTTCTCGCATTCTCTCCTTTTGGTCTCCACCTCTTAAATTGAGCCTACCATAAATAAACCTTTATGTCAAATTAAGCTCTATCCTGATCAAGTAGCTCCTGATTAAGGTAGACCCTAATGAAATTCTAGGTCACAACCACAGTATTCTCATTTCCATGAATTTGGTCCTCTAAATTCATTCACCAATTGGAATCTGATATTCCAAAATCCGCATCACATCTGGCTAGTCACTTCTTTTATGGTTCCCTACCCATTTGCAGGTAACACGAGTACACAACCAACCAGGTTTCATTGTGCAACTTAAATCCTATCTACACTCCATATTATAGCAGACCTATAAGGTTAAACAAATTAACGTATAGGCTGATTTATTTGGTATACTTCAGCTACTGAGCTTCAACCAAAAACCTTATATCAATGGAAACAGATCAGACGAGCAACCACTCAAATTGTAGATCACAGATAAACAATTTAGATTGTAGATCACAGTTCAACAATTCAAATTACAGTTCATATGTAAACAATAATATAACAGATCTTGACAAACAGTTCAATTCACAAATCATAGATCAACAATTCACATCGTATCATAGATTGCAAACAATTACATATAAATCAATGAACAAGTCTCATGATTTTGTTGATTGAAATATGGATCAAAAGGTAATCAACACAATCAATACTTTCAAGGTCCAGCATATATCAAGATCACAGACAAATGCATCATTGGCAGTAAATTCTACAGTAAATCAAACATTTAAATTCAATGTCAACCAACAATGAGTCGACTGGTTAGTCAATTTCCTGATCTTTGCTCTGCACACACTAATTTGTCTGTACTTATATGAAATATTTGATAAATTCACTTAAGCTTATTTACAAATGAGATATTTAAATTTTAATCTATCCTGAAAAAAAGTAATTGTACTTTACAGTTTGCTTGTCATCTACTTTGGTTGGAGGAGGTATGGTAGTGTTACCAGCTTCTGTCTCTGCCATTATATATCTTTAGATTTAGTCATGAGCTATTTGCAATTATTTGAACTTGCCTGATTATGTGACTTTTATCCATTCATGTCTGTTCTCTAGTTTCTTCTGAGCAATTTGACTTACCAATCATATTTTGCTTTCTTGATTTGAACTTGCCCAATGGCGTAAAAAGATCCACGTAGCTGACCCCACCTAGTGGGATAAAACTTGGTTGTTGTTGTGCATTTGTAATGTCTTATTGTGTAGATTATTAGAGTTTAATGTGCATACTCTTGTTCTTTTAGTCGATCTGTTGGATATCGTTTTGGGCCACACCTTGGTGAGTCTGTTCCATTGCTTATCAATTACTGCAAGAGTGCATCAGAATCTGATGAAGAACTTCGTGAATACAGCTTGCAGGTAATCTGACCTAGGTCTTCATTAACTTCTCCATAATTTAAATAGATTACATTATCATTGTGTAAAAGGTAGACAGATGTACCTTTTTCCAACTTATTTCAGGCATTGGAGAGTTTTCTGCTTAGATGTCCAAGGGACATATCTCCTTACTGTGATAATATTTTAAATCTAACTTTGGAGTATTTAAGCTATGACCCCAACTTTACTGATAACATGGAGGAGGACACTGATGAAGAAGGGAATGAGGAGGAGGAAGATGAGTATGTTGCTTAGATGTTTATAAGCATAGCCTCAGAACTATTTTCTGTGTTTTTTGCTCTGAATTCTAAATTCTACAGTGAAAGTGAAAATGAGTATACTGATGACGAGGATGCAAGCTGGAAAGTTCGAAGAGCAGCTGCCAAATGCTTGCAGGCAATTATTGTATCACGGCCGGAGATGCTTACAATGTTGTATGCAGAGGTATGTGAAGTATTTAAATTTATTTTTGTTTATGTTACATATAATCTTGGAAGATCTTATATACATTTGTGATCACTGTTCTAGCTTCAACAACTGAATTTTATCATCTTTATTTGAAGTTGTGTATTTCTATTTGAAAATGATATGAATATTTCCTTTCTAATTTTTACTTGTCAGTATTGTTATGAGGGTAACTTGCCTACATTCTATACCCCATCTCTTATGGTCTAGATGGTTCTTAATGCTGTTTGTAGGCATGCCCCAAGCTGATTGAAAGATTCAAAGAAAGAGAAGAGAATGTCAAGGTGCTAGAATTTTTCTAAAATCATTGTTGGAGAGGCAAGATATGCTGATGTGTCCTTTAACTACAAATATCCTTGTTTCTCAGATGGACGTATTTAATACATTTATCGAGTTGCTGCACCAGACTGGTAATGTGTCAAAGGGACAGGTCGACATTAATGAGTCAGGGCAAGTAACTAATTGCATTGTAATTTTCAAGCTAGAGAATTTGAAGAGTATCTTGTGATCACTGTTAATGTATTTTATAATTGCAAGGTGCAGTTAAAGTAGTATCTGTAATTTACATTCAAGGTGGAGCTAAAATGAACTAAGATCAAATCATCCAAGTAGCGCCACTTCTTTTATTTATTTGGTTCTTGTATGTTAACTTTGCTAAATTTGGTTTGCTCTGTTTATCATATACCTGTTTTTAACTAAAAATTATACATCATATGCAATATGTTCATCTTTATTTTTGCAAATATCATATTTGCTCAGATCACTTACAAGAAAATTTTAGATAGTGGGTTAGTTACTGAACCTTCTCAGTCATCTATTTTCCCATCTTAAATCAGCTGACAACTTTAAATGCATGTTTTAATTGAATAGTTGGTGACAGTCTGTCTCTGGGATATTAAGTGCCACTTTACCAAGTTCTTAGGCTTCAAACCACTCATGCAACTTTGGTGTTCTTAAATTTCAGTTTGAAGACCTAGTATATCTTGCAATCCTAACTCAAGTCAGCAATTATTTATACATTCTATTTTGATAACATCAGATCAGTTAATAATTTTTTATTTTCTCTCCTCTCCCCCACTTTCCTTTTTTGTTTTTTTGCTTCTGCATTGGAGTCACTCCACCCTCTTCTTTGTTTTCACCTGAGTGCCTACTAGTACACCCTGTATAAACATTGATTTGTTGGTTGCTGCTATTACATATCTGACTGCTGACTAGTATCTAAGCATGGATCAGTTCTTACTTAATACCTCGAGGTGTATTTGACAAGTTGATTTAGTAAATTAAAGAAACTTCTTTTGCAATGACTTCCCAATGAAAAGATATTAGTGACCAATTCACATTATTGTGAATATAAAGGATATTTTGCACTCTTATCTCTTCATAGATGTTTTCCTTTATTTTATTATTTTAATATTTCCTTTCCACAATTTATTATATGTTTGCTTTCTTTCTATTTCAAAATTTCATTTTCTGCATGTCTTATGTTCCATTGTTCCATTACTATCTTATACCTAATTAAGATTTTCACTTCATCTTGCCCAAACCACTAATGCTATTCTCTCATGTAGTTTATTGATGTAACATGTTTTATTGATTCTGCAGTCCACGATGGTTGTTGAATCAAGAAGTGCCAAAAATTGTGAAATCGATCAATAGACAACTCCGTGAAAAATCTATTAAAACAAAGGTAAGATGTCTTCCTACATTAGTTCTTGGCTAGTGTTGGTATTTTTAGTGATAATTTTCAGTATATGCATTTAGGTTGGAGCATTCTCAGTGTTGAAAGAACTTGTGCTTGTCTTACCTAATTGTCTTGCTGAGCATATCAGTGCCCTTGTTTCAGGGATTGAAAAGGCTTTAACTGTAAGTTATTGCTTGGTGCTTTAGTGCAATACTGTCTCTCCTTGTAAGGATCATTTAACGTGACCTTCATTCCTAATTTTGTTTGTTCCTTTATCTAGGACAAATCTTCCACTTCAAACTTAAAGATAGAGGCCCTTGTTTTCACCAGATTGGTTATGGCTTCACATTCACCATCTGTATTTCATCCGTACATCAAGGTAAAAAAAAGCTATTTTTATTTTGGACTTGTGTTAGTTGTCATGTGTTTACATGGAAAAGACATGACTTTACCTTTAGTGCATATTTCCTATGAGGGAAGCAAATATAGGCAGGAAGAAGGAAATATGGATGGAAAGGTGGCAAAAAGATTTTCCTAGCGACACTCTCCCTCCATTTCCTTTGGCAAAAATAGGAGGGAAGGAAAAGCGTGGGCAAATATTTCCCAATTTTGTGTGTGGAGTGGGAAGTCATTGTTTGCATATAATGGAGCTCAAATCCAACCTTGAAAAGTTGATTTTGTTTTCAAATATATATTTTAAATGTGTTTAACGAATAAAGTTTTGAAATTTAAATTGTCCACCCTCTTTCATTTCCTCCAAAGAAACAATTGGAAGGAAAACTTCACTTTTTTCCTTTACTCCAAGGAAATCAAATCTAGGGAAACATTTTCCAACCTTTCCTTATGAGTTTTCTTTCCTCTAGATGTTTCCTTTCCCCATAGGAAACAAGGCCTTAAATATGGTGTAGGAAGTTGCTTAGTATATTATTCTTTATATACTTCAATGCTATTCCAGGAAGCTGCTTATTTTGTTGCAGAAAACAAAATGGATGCCAATTAGATTTTATTGTGATTGTGCGTAAGCGGGTTTGTGTGATAGGGGATGACGAGAGTGATGTGTTGGTGGTGACTGCTAGAAACAGTAGATTAATAGTTGATTAGTCTATTGGGTTTGTCCACATTAGTAGTTCTAGTTTTAGGGTTCATAGAGCCCCTTTACACGAGTAAGAGCTGTCCAAAAAGAAGTATTCCCTTGATCGGGAGGTAGACAATTTCCTCATTTGTCTCTCTTTCTCTTTTCTGACACATGTATGAGTAATTGAAGTTCTCTATGGCTAACAGCTTTGTGCATGATTCAAACTTAGAGTCATGTGAATCCAAGGCTTCTCTTGCACTTATGAGCTACATGACAATCTTCTTCCACAAGCATCCACCTCCAGTTGCTGCCTTGCCATGATGAAATCCCTTGTCCCCAGGTTGACACCTCCACCAAGCTCTCCCTTGATACTTTTGCGAGCCATCTTAGGGTTCAACTAGGTGCTGCTGCAATGGATCATGTCCTTAAGAAGTCTCTTGACTTCTTAATCACTATATCCCTCAAGCTCTCCCTCAAGTGCCTCCTTGATGCAAGGCTTCTTGAGATGGAGAAGGATTGACTTGTCAAGGGCACGATGGAGGCTGGATTGGCCCTCCTCGAGGTTGCTAGGAGATTCACCCATTGGCATGTGTTGAAGCACAGCTCCTCTTCTAAGCCATTTGATCTTACCGTCAGGGTATTCTCCGAGCTAAATACCTAGAGTCTTTGCCATGCTGCGGCTACTTGTTCAATCATCAATGAACAACAAGTCAACATATTATCCCATGTGATATCAGAATATCAAGCTAATAACTAAAGTGCCAAAGAAAAAAAGAGTTGTGGATGCAAGAGGAACCATGCTGGGGAAGAAGTAACAAGAGTTGTGAGTTGCAATTTATGGGCTCGTTATCACACCTAAATATTATATATATTTAAGTATTATGTGGATTTGATTTTAAAAAATGGGGCAATCAGCTATTGGTTGTACCATTCTTGCATATGTTGCACTCATTTAAGCCCTTGATTCAGTTAGTTTTAAAATATTCAACTATGACATTTTGTTTTAAGTTTATGAGGTTAATTAATCTAACACATGCTATTCTTACAACTTTAGGTTAACAAAGTCGGTCTCATGCATATTAATTATTTGGGATGGCTCTGGGAAGATTTTTTTTTTTTTTTTTTTGGGGGGGGGGGGGGGGCATTGCCATGTGATTCATGCCATCCCATACCATGTGCATTCATGGCTGAACATCGAGGCTACCATTTTAGGTTAACTTCGAAATTGACAAAGAAACACAAAATTTAAACTTTATTTGTAGAACTAACTTCACCAGTATATTCGGATTGTACAATTCTACAAGAGCCACACATAAGAATTATTGACAATCTAGTGTTCTTACATTGCGATTTTCACAGCCTTATATGTAAACATCCACCATATCTTTTGTAAAGTGGCTAATAAAATAATTTCTAAGCTGAATATTGAATTCCTGTTCTATTCTTTCATTGCTTACTAAAGCACAACTTCAGGCTCTCTCTAGTCCTGTTCTATCTGCTGTTGGTGAAAGATACTATAAAGTAACTGCTGAAGCATTAAGGGTTTGCGGAGAATTAGTTCGTGTACTTCGCCCTAATTTTGAGGTAACAAGTTATTTTCTAATATTGGCTGCTGTCTGAGGTGTTAAATTGAGCTTCCCTTTTTCTAGACTTCCATGCCAGACTTCAGACCATATGTTAGCCCTATCTATAGTGCCATATTGGCTCGCTTGGCAAATCAAGATCAAGATCAGGTTGGTGAGATACTATATCTTTGCTTTGAACAGCTTATATTATAATGTCTCCAAACTAAAAAATTTGAAAAAAAACAAAGCAAATTTATGTTGTGGTATCTACTTCTCATAGTGTTCGAAATCTTCTTATGAGACTTATAAATTAAGAAACTATTCAAGGATTATTATTTTAGTTTTTTTACTTTTTTCATCATTTATGTATTTCTGAATAGATGATTATATCTATGAGATATGCATGTCCTGAGTTCTCTTTTTGATGAGTTAGATTTAGAGTTTACAACACAAAGCTAACTCAATAAACATGTAGATTAAATCATGTTGGATCATAATTTAAGATAAAAAATGAAACTCAGTTGTTTATAAAACAATTTGATTGAGGAGGAATCTAACTTATATTAATTTAATCCAGGAGGTTAAAGAATGTGCAATATCTTGCATGAGCCTTGTGATATCAACTTTTGGTGACAACCTTCAAAAGGATCTACCAGCTTGCCTTCCCATACTAGTTGATAGGATGGGAAATGAGATCACCAGGCTAACAGCTGTGAAGGTTATATCTATTCCATCAGAATTCTCTATTATAGCAGGATGTGGATCTGATATCTTTTTAATGTGTCTGCTTATTTTGTTTTCAACTTCATAATTCCTAGTGCTAAATATCTCATATGTAGTGTTTTAATTGTTTTCATATTTTTTGTTAGCAAAGTTCTTTAGATTATATTACAATTATTGTTCGATATTAAAGCTTGCATGCAAATACTTAATCAAGTTTCATTGGTCCTTTTTGTGAGCAAAACTAAATATATCAGCTTATGTGATAGGGTTAATTACTGGATGATAGTAATAGCAACTTCATGGTATAAAATATTGTTCCCTTTTAGTTGATATAGGCAAAACACTTCTCTCTGTCTGTTGATCAGCATGAGAAATAGTAGCTTAAATAAACCCCTTAACTAAGCTGTCGCGAGCAATTTAAACTCTAGAAACAATGGACAATATTGATGGTGACCCTTATGTGATGGCTGTTTGGCAACCCTTCTGTGTTGATTGCAACTCTTGCAAAATGACAATGTCTATTCAATGCCCCTTCTGTGATCACAATGACTCTTTGGTGATCCTTTTGCGATGACAACCTTCCACCATGATTAAGGTTGTCTGGCGATCATTCTATGAATGATGACACACCAGAGGCTTCCCTTGAGGCATATGAGTCTTCCATGAGCTTTGCAAGGTCAACATGAGTCTTTAAAAACAACAAACAATGCGAAAGAACATTGGATCCTCTTAGTCCTCTCCTTCCTCATCTTCTTGTGCTCGATACACCTTCTGTCACTGGTGGCACACCATATTGTCCTCCTTTCTTACTGTTAGGCACACCCTATGACACTAGTGATGCATCATCTTCTTCCTCCTCTTTTCTTTCCAACACTTGCAATACATCGAGCCCTCTTCTTCTCCATCCTCTTCTTTTCTTTCTTCCCTCTTGGCTTTTGGTGTTTGACACACCCTCTGGTATTGGCACTAGACACAGGTGGTACGTTTCGAGTTGAGTAGGGATTGAAACATGTCTCAGCTCGAGATTTCAAATCTTGAAGTTATTAACAAAGATGGGGGTTTGGTTAAAATTTCAAATTAAAGAATTATTGTTTCATATAAAACTTTCATGTAAGTACTTGATCAAGTTCTTAGTGTCCTCACGGGATGTCCAGTTAGTTAGAGGGTGGCAGACTTGCTACAATGGGGCAAGGGATCAATTCCCAGAGGGCTCATGCCCTTGGAGAAAAAAAATCCGTCCCATCCTCTAGCCAACTTGGCAGTCCGCTATAAGTTGACCCCGTGATTTACTTTCACATAACCCGGGGACGGATTGTGAGGGACGCTTGGGATGAGCGTAATCACCTTTTGCTATAATTAATCAAGTTCTTAGCTCTTTATATGAGCAAAACTAAATATTTGTGCTTATTAGGGTTAATTACTTAATAATAATATATAACAATTGAATTACTAACCAAGACAAACTATCTAATTGAATTTGACCATTGTTTGAAATCTCATATTGTTGAAACGGTCGAAACATATCACTTCGGTGAATCATTGAAACTCAATACTACTCGGCACAAAGGTTTAAAGTCTCAAGTTGTGCTGTAATTTTGGTCTTTGATTGTAAAGATATTGCTACAGTACTGTCCCGATGCTTCGACACATGGTGCCAGTGGCGTGGAGGTTGAAGGAGGAAGGAGATAAACAAAGGAAAGAGATATTCTCCGTGTTAAGTGGTGTTGAGTTTTTGTAATTTATTGGAATGATATGCTTTGACCTTTTCACATGGCATGGTACAATATTTAAAATCATGTTCACCATAGACAATGTGTCCTTTCTATGCTTCATTTCCTTTTTTCTTTAACCCCAATCCCTTAATGACACCGTGCATCAAAACCTTTACATGATGCCGAACTAGAATCGTTCAGTTAAAGACCGAAACTTCGGTATGACTTGAGATTTTGAACCTTGATTTTTACAACCATTATATTTTGGACTTTGTAAAATCTCAAAAATAGACAATAATTTACATCTATAATAGCTTGTCGGAGTTCATTCAAACAATTGATAAGGCATGGCGCATGTGATCTAAAGTAATATTAGAGAAGATAACTAAAATAAACATTTATCATATTGGAAACCATAACCAATACTGTAACCAAGTTAGTTTCTAACCTATAATTGGAGATCAAGAAAATATAATAGGAGAATCAGTACAAATGTGCATAGTGGATCAATAATAGATGTACATGAATTCATAATTGTTCAAGAATTCTACCATGTAATATTAAGAACCTTTAAGTTAATGCCAGTTTTAAGATATCCCCAATTATCAAGCTTTAGTTATCAATTATCTAACTTTGTGGGTATCACTAATCATCAACTAGTTATCATCAATTATTAAACTTCAAGTCTTTAGATGAGAGTAAGCTTGAAATAATCACCAATTATCAAACTTTGAATTACCATCACCACCCATGCATCTACAAATTATCACCAACAATAAAGTTTTATTAAAAATTATAATCTCTTTCGTTAAGGTGAAACACTATATGTTGTTGCAGCGGGGCCGGCAAGATGGGGGTGAATTGCCTGCACAATAAGAATACCCTCCTCGTTTCTTTCAACTCAAAAAATGCAATAATAATAAAGAAATAAACTAACAGAAATAAAGAGGAGACAGAGAATTTAACTTGGTCACAACCCAGCGGATTGTTAATCCAAGGCGATGAAAAAACTCAGAAAGATCTTCTCTGAAGGCGAAGAAGCCTTTTACACAATAAGAGAGCACAGAAGTTGCTAGGAAGTAGTTATAGAGTTGATTAATTAATTTCCTAGCTCCAGGGGCCTTTATATAGCTCATGAAAATCTTATCCTGAGTGTTAAAGGCACCTCCAAGAGGGTTGAGGGCGCCTCCAAGCAGTTTGATCGGATAAAGCTCTATCCGGTTGCAAACGATCACGAGGACTGGGTCTGAGGAGCCTCCAATGCCCTTGAAGGCGCCTCGGATTGGTCTGAGGCGCCTTCAAGGTGATGGAGGCGCCTTCAATGTTGAGGGCGCCCTCAATGATGTTGAGGGCGCCTTTAACCTGCATGGTATAAGTACCGCTTTCAACCTGCATGGTATAAATAGCTTCTAGCTTCTCTTTTTCCTCTTCTTCCGAAACTCCGATCGCTTGGGTGCTTTCGGCCAACCGAAATAGGACTCACCCGAACCCAATTTCCGGCCTTCTCCTTGAGCAGGCTTCCGACCCGGCTTCTCGTCCCTCGAACGCCGCGCACGTTCTTCTCGTCCACCGATGTACTCTTCTGCAGCTCTTTCGTCTTTCGGACGCACCGAGCCCATCGACTCCCTTCCTGTGCCGTCCTTCTCGCTAGCTGCGTCTTCTGCTCGACTTCTTGCGCTCCTAAGTTCCTGCACACTTAGACACAGGGATCAAATAACAAGCAGGACCTAACCTAACTTGGTTGATCACATCAAAACACCCACGAGGTCCAACACTATAGTCATATCCACACATCAATACTATATCATCTCATACACACTCCAACACGCTCAATTAAAATATGTAAATGGGTCGTGAAGCACCCATAATATATGCTTATGGGTTGAAGGCTTGCTATAAGCACAAATGGGCCTAAGATATGGGATTTACATTGTTTGACTAGTTTTCATCATTTCCACTTATTTATTCTTCAATATGCATTTGCTTGTTTATTTATTTATTTTTATTTTTTTATTATTATTTTTGGGTAAGTAAAAAATGTATAAATCATGAATCACAATAATCAGGCGTTAGGAGCGATTCATGTTTGAAAAAGTGTTAGATCCGAATACACTTCTAATGTCGTGTATACATGAATCTGCACTCTTATAAATCCTCTCACAATTCGATTGACCCACACCAAAGAAATTATGATTATGTGCTCTTCATATAAAGTGAATCAAGGAAGACAAAATAAGATGCCTCGCCTTTGTCAGTAGCTATCCTCTATAGTACTGCCCAAAGACTCGAAACATATGTTGGTAGGTGGACATCTTTTATCCCATGTGAAGCCAATCTCTGATCCTCCATAAATCCACAATAGGTGGACATCTAAAAAATAGTTGCTCCTATGACTCTATCACTTGGTGGCAAAAAGTAAATGTCGATCCTCCAAATAGTCTTGCTTGTCTCTAGTCGGAAGACGCCTTTGTGCCAACATCCATAACGTAATTGCATGACTAGGTTGGATATAGGGTTTCCACACCGTCTTCACCCATGACTTCTTAGAATCGGCATGCTTAAAGAAATCTTAGGCCATAGCCACTCCATTGTCCTGCACAAACCAATTCGATATCCTAGCATCTGTCGGTGACCCAATAGTTGAAAGGATGAGATCGCAAATTTGTATTAGCCTCTTGATCAGTGGTGAATCCAAGTGCACTGCCTCTCAAGTCAGACATCTGTTCTCCTCAAGTAGATGTGATGCACCCACTTGATCCAAAGGGCATCCTCCTTGGCTTGTATTCGCCAAAACACCTTAGCTAGAAGGGCAAGGTTTCATGCTCGTGGATCGCGAAATCCCAATCCACCCTCCTCTTTGGGCTTGCACATATCTGCTCATGACACCGGCGGGTGTTTGATGTTCACATAAAAGACCTATAGATGCTATAAATGAGATTCATGATTCCCATAGGAATGGGTAGAATCGAAAGGTAAAAACACTCAACCCCCTAAGATCAGCTGTGCCTTACTGGCATAAGGCAAAGTATTTCGTGGCCAAGCGTTGATCCGTCGCCTAGGGAGTCAAATAGGGGTTGTGGTCAGAAAGTAGAAGACACCGCACCGCTAGGGATCCCTAGATATTTGATGACATGATCCCTTCCTGGAAACCTGTGATGGTAAGTAGCTGTCGACATGCCGAGTCCTCAACTCCCGCCACGAAGATATTTGACTTCAACTTATTGACCTGAAGTCTCACAATTGCACCAAAATCTAGTAAACAATATGTCAGGATACCAACAGAAGCTACATTGTCTTGACTGAATAGAAGATCATCTACATAGGCAAGATGGACTAGTTTGAGATGCCCACACTGGGATGATAGTTGAATTATGCTTTGGTGGTACTCCTTTGTAGTTGTCTTCCAAAAATCTCTATGCAGACACCAAAGAGATAAGGTGACAACAGATCTCCTTGCCTCCTCTAGCTCCTTCGTAGCGTCCAAAGGTGCCTCCATTGATTGCAGTGAGGAGGTAGTAATTACACACTCCATGATCCATGACTCAAACTGTAGTGGAAAGTTCAACCCAGCAAAGCATCTCGCAAGAAGTCCTAGTTTACAAAATCGAATGCCTTCTAAAGGTCAATCTTCATGATGCACCTGGGTGATATCCTCTTCCTGCTATATACCCTGAAAAGTTCTTGGGCCATGTGGATATTGTCAGAGATAAGCCTGCTATGAACAAATGCCGCCTGAGACTGATGAAGAACCTGATCCATGGTGTTTGAAATCCCGCCTACAAAATCTTAGAGATAACTTTATTGAAAACCGTACAACGAGATATAGGCCTTTAGTCAAATACTTTACTAGCATGCACTGACTTAGGAACAAGAGCGATCAAGGTATGGTTCCATCTCCATAATAGCTTCCCAGTGCCGAAAAAACTCTTGTACTGCAGCCACAAAAACTGGTTGGACTGTATCCCATGTGTGCTTGAAGAACCTAGAGCCATAGCCATCCAAACTAGGTGCTCTCTGCAGGAACACACACAAGCTGGCCATGTTACGGCTCTACCATTCGGTCATGCTGCAAACACTCCTGCGAAAAGTAGTTCTGTTCACCCCCGTGTTGAGTTGTGTCTGGAAGTGATTTGTAAAGGCTGTCACAACTTCCACAAATGACATGGTGAGTTGCCCATCCGATTTCTCCACAGCTATAACCTCGTTCCTTCGATTATTTCGCTTTACATGAGCATGAAAGAAAGATGAGTTTTGGTCAATTTGTTTGAAGTAGCCCACTTTTGCCCGTTGCATACAAAACTACGCTCGACTTCACTCAATCTCCAACAGTCTTACTACACTAAGTTTGTTGTCTCTGAAGAGGGATTCCACCCTCTTCTGTTTGAGGCCTTGAATGTTCCAGGATTCAATCTTCATCAGGCCTGAGATGGCCTAGGCTGCCCAACATTATTTAGCTTCGTTCTTCCTTTAACTACTACTAGAGTTTTGTTCCCCTTGGTGGGTGGCGCTACAGAACTTTGTGTGTTGCCTGTTTGCCATCTATGTGCGATGCGTCTGCTATCTCTAGAGCTTTTCCTTTGCTTCTTGTAGTGGGGGCGTAGGCTTGTTGATCCCTTGCCGGAAGGGCATCAATAATCTGCAGGACTGTGCCTGACTTGATCCCGCAGGATCCATACTTTGTTGAAACCTTCTTGAGCTCTTCCGCCTTGTGTGAACCACCCACTGTTCTGTGTCCGGTTTCTTGCCTTTATCAGGTGCTTGTTTATGAATGACCATTAGATAAACTTTTCTCGTTCAACTTGATGTACTTATTCATTTGATAATCTTATTTATATACTTCCAAGTTTATACAGGTAGAAGAGACTAACCTAAGTTGCCCTTTTAGTTGCGCTTAGCAATTCAATAATAAATTGTTTTATCATATCACACAACAGTCTTTTATGATGAGTTAATTCAGAGAAGGATGATTGTGTCCAAAAGTATTATGAACCATGATTCGATTTGAAAGATGCAATACAATTAGAATGGATCATTAAAAAATTCATTAGATATTCCTCTCATACCCATGTCATCATGACAGATATGGGTATGAAGATCAAGTCTCGAAGTATTCATTTATGAGAATGAGAGGAAGAAGAAGCTTATTGATATTGCCTTCATGGGTTGTTGGAGCTCAATAACCTCGAGAGGGGATGTGAGGAAGAAGAAGAGGCGATAGATGAAGCTTACTACTGTTGGCTTCAACTTTTTTACTCAAGTAAGCATGATTATGTCTAAAAGAATTGTTAATCATGATTCGATATGAAATATCTAATATAATTAGAATGTGGCATCAACTTTGTTATTTAGACTCACTTGTTACCCCCTTCTGTACCATGTCTACACGATAGAGATATGGTATGAAAATTGAGTTGAAATAATCGTACTCCTTTAGGTGATAGGAGATTGACGATCTAACACTAGGAAGTGAAGAAGAATGTAATATCAACTATGTTACTCAGATTCAGTGACTACCCCTCACATATTCGTGTTGACATGACACATATATGTGTATGAAATCATGTTCAAATAGCCATATTCGTTTAGGTGGTAAGAGTTCGATGACCTCACACTGGAATGTGAATAAAACAAAGAAAAATATTGTGACTTCATAGGTGATAGGAGTTCAACGACCTCGCTCAAACTCATTGGTTACCCCACACGTACCTATGTTGACACGACACAACTATGGGAATGCAAATTTGAGTCCAACCAGGAAGAACTTTAACTTTGTTACGTAGACTCACTAGTTATAGTTCTTGTACCTTTGTCGATACATACTTGTGTCAAGTCGACACGTGTAAAAATTGAGTCCAAACGGCCATATTTGTTTAAAGAATGAAAGGGGGAAGAGGAAGACTTTTGTGAGGACCTTGCATTGGGACATGAGAGCGTTGGAATGCTTCATAGGCAACGTAAAAAATACGGAGCTGTGTCGGTTAGCATGAACGAAATTTATTGTTCGGCTTGGGAATTGACGTTGGCACTGCGTCAGAGCTGCGAGGCCATCACGACCTCGAGCAGAGAGAAAAAAACCTCTTAACCCCTTTAAAGATAATTCTTTTCATCTTCATTTGTCCACGATATAAGCAGAGAGAAAAGAAACTCTTAAAGGATAATTTTTTTTTTTTTTCATTTGTTCACTAGGTAAACAAAGAAAAAAAACATGATAGACAAAATAAAAATAATATATTTTCTAACCTCATAAAATATACTAATACTACTCATGAATTAAATTTTTTTGTATAAATTTGATTTAATTTTAAACTAATCAAAAATATATCCAAATTAAATTTACTTTAAACCTATTTTGATCGTGCTATGTCTCCTTGGATTTGCTTGCCATCTTTCAAAGAAAGAGAAGGCTTCTCATTGTGTGGAGCTACCGAAAACCTCTTTGTTTTTGCTGAATTAGGCTTTTGATTGTTGCTAGTGGAATAGGGCCTCACTATTCTATTGATGTCTGGATTGACATTATTATAGTGTTATTCCTGCATAATTTTCCAATGCATTCTGATCTAAACTATACATGGTTCAATGAAGTTGATTGTGAATCAAGTAGTAACACCTAACATCTGTAAATCACTTGTTAACTAATTAATATTAGATACTTAAATTTATTCATACAGAAACTGGTGAACACATTGAGTGCATCATTGATTACACAAAATGTCCTTAACATGCAAAGCTTGCAAACTGACCTTACATTCAAATTTGAATATCACCTCTAAACTAATTTATCTTCACTTGTACATACATGAACCTGTTTCATTAATCCACATTTGCAAGAACATTACAAACAAGACAATTCCCTTGTTCTATGCCTTGTCAAGTCAGCTTCATTGGTCTCAAGCTGTTTTAACATTGATTTATATGTGTTGAACTTTGTTTGCAATTCTTGTATTGCATGAGAAGACTTGGTACATAGGGTGGATTAAACCATCTAAAGAAGCCATATCCATGGAATTTTGCAGAAGATTAAACATAGAGGTAGTACCATGTATGTGATATGATTTCTAGTACTTTTGGCCATCGGAAGGACCTTCTTTTCGGCTAAATTTTCTTCCATGTCTTTTATAGGTTTATTCTATCTTCTCTTGTTTTTTCCTCCTATATTCTTAAAATTTTCACTCTCTTCACTGTAAGATACATTCTCTTCTTCTCTTCACTGTAAGATACATTCTCTTCTTCATCATCTGTTTTACCTATTTTTTATCTCATCATCTTAAGTATTTCATTTTTTGTTCTATTGCTTTGAATCCATTTAAACCTTTTATTATCTTTTTGTAATTGCAAGCTTGAGTTTATGATTCATATTTTAATAATATTTCAATGTTGACTGTGTAGGCGCTCGCTTACTGCCTAGTTGCTAGGCAGTTGGCTAACTGCGTATCACCTACCATCCGAAACTGCTCTTTATGACATTTGTCATAATTTCTAATATTTTGCTCAAGTTTATAACATTTGCAAGTTAGTTGTATCTTTTTTTTGCCGCTAGTAAATCAAGCTCATTATATGATGTTGTTAGAGTAAACAAAGTTTATATGTATATTGATGTTTCCTGCTCTGCTAAATATATTTAGTGAATCCAGGCATTTGCTGTAATTGCGAACTCGCCTCTGCGCATAAACCTCTCATGTGTTTTGGAACAAGTTGTTTCTGAACTGACGGGATTCCTGCGGAAGGTATATGTCTGTGCCATTAACTGATAGCTTGTAAACTTCTCATGCAACGATGGTGATTTCATTTCAACACACTTTTTTGTACATGTTTTACAGGCTAACAGAGCCTTGAGACAGGCAACATTGGGCACACTCAACTCCCTAGTAGTTGCATATGGCGAGCAAATTAGCTCAACAACTTATGAAGTTATAATAGTGGAACTTTCAACACTTATAAGGTTCTTTTGATAATGTTGCATATAGTCTTTTGAGGTTATTTTGATGATGCTGTATACTGCACTACTAGATGTATCATGAATCTAAGTTATGTTTTTTCTTTGGCAGTGAGGCAGACTTACATATGACTGCACTTGCTCTGGAACTTTGCTGCACGATGATGATGGCCAAAATATCTAGTCAAAGTGTTGGTGTGA
Organism: Zingiber officinale; assembly: GCF_018446385.1. Classification (NCBI taxonomy): domain Eukaryota; kingdom Viridiplantae; phylum Streptophyta; class Magnoliopsida; order Zingiberales; family Zingiberaceae; genus Zingiber; species Zingiber officinale. The sequence goes on from NC_055992.1 coordinate 143,330,521, forward strand.
CTGTTAGTCATAAAGTTCTTCCTCAAGCTCTTATACTAATCAGGAGCTCGCTGTTGCAGGGTCAAGCTTTGCAAGTACATGGAAGTTCAGCTGTTTCAGCATGGATTTTTGTATTTCAACACTGACTAAATTTTTATTTTTGCACTTTTGCAGGCATTACAGAGATTCTTTGCTTCCTTGGTTCATTCAGCAAATACAAGCTTTGATTCACTATTAGATTCCCTCCTTTCAAGTGCTAAGCCTTCACCACAGTCTGGTGGTCTTGCTAAACAGGCTCTTCATTCTGTTGCACAGTGTGTTGCTGTACTTTGCTTAGCAGCTGGTGATCAGAAATGTGCATCCACTGTAGACATGCTGAAAGGAATTCTGAAAGATGATAGCAATATGAATTCTGTATGTTGTGAATTTTTTATTCTTTGTTTCTGCAACATTTGCATCTTTTATTGTAGATTTAGGAATGTGAAGAACTTCTACATGATAGGTATATGACTCATGATAAAAGTCAAGCTATCCCTCTTCAGGTTCTGCAATGGGTCACTTTCTGTAATATAGTTGCACTTATTTAGGCATAAATTGCTGGAAGATGAAAATGAAGTGATCTTATACATCCTTCTACAAGAGTACTATATTGTAGCATGGGGACACAACTGTGACTTTCTATCATTTTATGATTCCCTCTTTAAAAAATGGTCCCATTTTAAGGCCACTCTTTATAATGTTCAAGTTTTCTTTAAGTGAAATTAATTAGGTATATTACTTATTACTTGGATCTTTACTTATTATCAATTTTAATTGGTTTCGAGTATTAGTATCCAATCCATGTAAAACATATTATCAATTGGGAATATGGGGTTGCGGGATCTGCATCTGGTACGACATACCCTTATGAGGTCCAACCATCAGTACAACTATGATAGAAAAGGATTCCTTTAATAGATGGTCCCACTTTATATATAGTGAGTGGGAATATGGGGTCAAAGTGATCTGTATCTGGCACGACATACCCTTATGAGGTCTAGTCCTCAACATAACTATGATTTTCTATCACTTTACGATTCCTTTAAAATATGGTCCCACTTTAAGGCTTCATGTCTGCTTAAAGTGAAATCAACCAGGTATAGTATTTGTTACTTGGATCTTATTATCAATGTTAATTGGTCTTGAGTATGTGTATCCAACCCATGCATGAACCTATTCCAAACATGTTATCAAGTGGGAATATGGGGTTGAAGGGATCTATATGTCTGGCACGACATAGCCTTATCAGGTCCAGCTTTTGATACAACTAAAGGAGATAACCAGAATCCTAATAACATAGTGCAAGTCTTAATAATAGAAAAACTAATGTTTTGCATTACAAGTTCTAACATCTAATGGAAAATTAATGAAGTTGGTGCACACATAATACATTAATAATACTTTTGGTTTATAGAAGGAATTAATTCTGGAATAGAGTAGTTATTCTTCGAAAATGGAAACCTATGAATAGACTATGAATATTCATTAGTTAGTTTGATTAATGGAATAAAAATTCCATTGCATATGATCAAGTATTCGTGGCTTTAGTATAACAAAAGCTAGCAAGGATTGAGAAGGAATGCTTATTGAATTTTTGTGATACCTTGATGCTTTTGACAATGCTGGCATAACCTGGCAGATCGCTGCTTAAGACATGCAATATCCTTGCTGTTCCACTAAAAGCAATGTAATTACAGTGGCATACTGCCAAATATTTTGTTTTCCAATTGCCATGCATGTAATATCAATTTTAATAATTTAAGATCCATGCCAGGATGAAAGTTAAATAAAAGAAGGAAAATGGAGAATTTGAAGGGTCTAGAAGTTAAGACGTGGAGGGGCTTAGATGATTTGAGATTTTAAGATGTTGAGTGATCTGAGAGACTTATTCATGGAATAAAATGGAGGGACTTTGTGTAGTTATGAATAACAATGGAAAGCAAGAAAATTAGGGCTATTTTTCATGTTTAGTGTCTAGTCTCTAGCTATGTAACCTGGTGTATATTACAAAGTCCTATGAGTAGTGGAAAGATGGTTTGGCTAGGAACAGGTACTTATTGCAATTAGATAGTTTGCCTATTGACCACCTATCAGAGTATCACATACAACAACAACCAAGTCTTATCCCACTGGGTTGGCTATATGGATCCTTCTACGCCATTTGGCTCCATCTCCTACTATATTATCATTTATATTCAAAGAAATTTTATCCTCTTTTATTGTTGCCGAGTCTTTTTTTTTTTGCTTTTCCTCGTTTGATATGCACATTTGTTATAGTTTCACATCACTCGGAGCATTTACATGTCCGTGCCATCTTAAATGTGTGAGTTTTCCCTCAATAGGTGCAACTCCGATTTTCTCTCTAATATTTTCATTTCTTCCATCAGAGTAGCACATAAGTACCAAAAATCTTAAAGGATGCTATGTTACATTCATGCTGAGCCATAGCATGCTTGGTAGTTAAGAGTGCAATTTGGACCTTAGGATCGTATAATCTTATATCTATATTATAATATGACAAAGCACAATTGATATTAATATAACAAATGGCAACTTCACTAAGATAAATGATAATTATTGATGCATGACAACTGCAGAAGTTAAAATTTTTTTTTTCTAGTTGAGAGTTAAAAGAATCTCAGAATACCAATTTTTTCTCAGATGATCTATTTAGTAAATCTCAATGTTTAAAATATCTATAAGAAAGTAATTTTATTTCATCTAGTCAAGGTTATCAAAATCAAGATTGTATATTCATAAGATCCTAGCTCAAGATCAAGATCAAGATCATAGATTCTTAAGATTCTTTCTCGAGTCAAATCCTACAAGGACTTGGATGAAGTATATAATGCTCATGTTACTATTATTATATATTAAAAAATAATGTAAAAGATAAGTTATAAATGTAAAATTTAGTTTTAAAAAATATTTCAATTTATTGTAGGTACTATTATTATATATTAAAACATAATGTAAAAGTAAGTTATAAATGTGAAATTTAGTTTTAAAAAATATGTCTATTTATTGTAGGTCCTGCCAACCCTATGCTATGATCCTACAATCCGAACTTTCAGTCTCTGTACCTTATTACACTTATTACAAAGGTAAATTTGACTGACCTATATGTACAGTGATATGAAGTTATAGAGGCTCTATGCAAATATAGCTGTCTGAACTAAACTATTTTTTTATTCTTATTCTCTGGAAATTTATTTTAATGTTGGAGCTGGTGCTTAGAAATGAGAGGATTTTTCTTATTAAAAATATGAAATATCAGATCCCACTATCTAATTTTGGTGAACTCATGCCACTGCTAACAAAATTGTCATTTTATTTATTGTTGAAGATTCTGATTCTTTTACAATTCACAGGCTAAACAACACCTGGCATTGCTATGTCTGGGAGAAATTGGAAGAAGGAAGGATCTAAGCGTACATGTGCACATTGAGAATATTGTTATTGAGTCATTCCAGTCTCCTTTTGAAGAGATAAAATCTGCAGCTTCATATGCTCTTGGAAACATTGCTGTGGGCAATCTATCTAAATATCTTCCATTTATCTTGGATCAAATTGACAATCAACAAAAAAAACAATACCTTTTGCTTCATTCTTTGAAAGAGGTTATTATTTCTTTAAATCTCTGATTTCTTTTAGGGCATATGATCTAGGTGCAATTCATCAACTTTTTTGCTGCCTATGTAGGTTATTGCTAGACAATCTATTGATCAGCCTGGCAAAAGTGAGTTACAGGAGTCTAATGTTGAGAAGATATTGAGCTTACTCTTCAATCATTGTGAAAGTGATGAAGAAGGGGTTCGCAATGTTGTTGCTGAGTGTTTGGGCAAAATTGCGCTTATTGAACCTAAAAAGCTCGTACCTGCACTAAAGGTGTCTTGTTACCTTGTTCAAGTTGTGATGGAAATCTTTATAGCACATTCTACACTTGCAGAATTCAAATTTGTGTTTATTGCTGTAGGAACGGACTGCTAGTTCTACTGCATTCACAAGAGCGACAGTTGTTATTGCTATTAAATATGCTATTGTTGAAAGACCTGAAAAGATAGATGAAATTTTGTATCCAGAGATCTCCACATTCTTGATGCTCATTAAAGACAGTGATAGAGTATAACTTCATGATTTCTATTGATGTAAATAATCTTTTTAGTAATTGAAGTTGATGTTAATCCAATGTATTTTCCAACAGCATGTTCGTCGTGCAGCTGTTCTGGCTTTGAGTACAGCTGCTCATAACAAACCAAACCTGATTAAAGGACTTCTTCCTGAGTTATTACCGCTGCTCTATGATCAGACTGTCATTAAGGTATGGTGTGTCTTCACCTTATTTGGTCTGTTTGTAAAAGAGGCATTTTACATTCATTGGGAATGCCTAATCCACTTTTTCTAAATGAGCCATCTGCATAGGGATTGGAAAACAAACTTCTGTTGAGTTTAATGTGGTCAGAATTATCTATAAGACTGTTTTTGTTTTAGTTTTCTTCACGGTCTGATGTTAGATATATTGTATAGCAATTTTATCTTGCAAGATTAAAGAGAATGTGATTGATTTTGCATAGAGTAACAATAGAAGGATGTAGAGTTGGCACATTTAATGAGAGGCTATATCAGTTAGGTAAGATATTCATTTTCTCTTAATTACATGATTATGCTGTTTTAAACATCATTTTGGTGCCAAGTTTGCTGCATCTTGTGGATTGACATGAATTGCTTTGAACCAGATTAATTATTGACTTGTTGTCATTCATTCAAACAGTCTGTTTTCTTACAGAATTTTGCTACTAGAGTTCATCTGAAGAACAATTTATTGGCAAGCTTGTTTTTCTTACCTCTTTTTGTTTTTGTTATTGTCAATGGTTCTTGATTTTTATTAAAAGTATTTTTTTCTTATTGCACCACCAAGTGTATGTTATTATTATATATATATTTTTTTTGCAGAAAGAAATGATAAGAACAGTTGATCTTGGTCCTTTCAAGCACATTGTAGATGATGGTCTTGAGCTTCGAAAAGCAGCTTTTGAGTGTGTGGACACCTTGTTGGACAGTTGTCTAGATCAAATGAATCCCTCTACATTTATAGTTCCTTACCTGATTTCTGGATTAAGTGGTATGGATTCTTTAAAATAAGCAAGCAAAGATAAACTTAATGCAACCTATGATTATTGCCATTTAGAGCAGCAAATCTTGGCTGATATGACATTTTCATCTAATATCTTCACTATATCTTCAGAGTTCAGACAATTGCTCCATATCTCAGATGATTCATTAGTTCTGGCTATGTTACTCGTGTTGAACCAGATTACCTCTAAAATTTGGTTTGTATTGTCTTCTTAACCTTTAAACTTTATGGCCCTTTCAGATCATTATGATGTGAAGATGCCATGCCATCTTATCCTCTCAAAACTTGCAGATAAATGCCCTGCTGCTGTTCTTGCAGGTTTTTTTTGATTGATTGTTTATCATATTGAAGCTTTTTTCATTTTTTACTTGCAAATTATTTGTTATTGTTTCTCATGCAGTTCTGGACTCACTTGTTGATCCTCTTGAAAAGACCATCAGTCACAAGCCAAAGGCAGATGCAGTGAAGCAAGAAGTAGACCGTAATGAAGATATGATTCGAAGTGCTTTTCGAGCTATTGCTTCCATAAGCCGCATAAGGTTGTCATTCGTAACTCTTCTGAAATTTCTTAAATTCTTTAGAGATTAACAGGCTAATGATCGCCACTGGTTGGATCAACTAACAATTGGGATAATTGGTGGCAAAAAGCATGTTAGATAATTTGTGGAAAAGAATGCTTGCCGCTCAGCTACCTACTATAAATCTGGATAGAATTAGCAAGTTTTATTAAAATTAATGTTGTATTTTTTGGTCTTCGTTCTATGATATCCTTTTAAAATAGAATGTATTTTAAATTCAAGGAAGTTCATATTAATGGGGAAGCAAAAGTGATCCATTTCAACAGAGGTATAGCTTAGACAAACATTGGGCCTTGGGTTGTTGTCCATTATCTCACACTTGGTTTGATATTTTATCAGAAAGAGAGCAAAGTTCTATTTCTCATTGGTGGTTCTTTACACCGTGTTCTTTTTGTTGAACACGTGTACTGATGACCAATTTCACAAGGATTTTATATGGTTTAGTAGCCCCTAGGCTCCTATTCTACAACCTATGATCCATTAGTGGATCTCTCTTGGGAAGACACTAACTTTTTCCTTCACGATCAAGTATTGGAAGTGGGAAGCCTCTTACAGGGTCACAATTACGATAGAGGAATACAAGAGAGCTCAATTACGAAGAAGGCTATTAATCGGGTATAACTAATTCTTTTTTGCTAATAGTGAAGCCTCTATCAAATCCTTTTATAACCTTTAATACCTCTTGTTGTAATTTATTCTACAACCTTTAATTCAGTTGACTACTATGTACCGCCAAGTGATTGAACTTAAATCAATTCTTGTGGATCACGATTGTTTCCTTCAGGGACCATTTCATCTAGCCTCCGCTAATTGACTGGCCATACGAACTAGATGACTAGCTGTTCACATTTAAGTCGACTACTCAGTTGATTCAACCACGAGTTGGGAAAAGGGCTCAGTCGACTGTTTATTTTGACTACAACTCATCTAATGACTGAGTTGTCTAAGTGGAGATTTACTTGCATGCCCCCGAGTACATTTTCTCATAATTCTCAACTCACTATACTGCTGTGTCTATCATCTATGTCAAACTTCTCGTTCCTTAATTGAACCATGCCTGTGGTTCACTCCTTCACATATGTAGTCCTCTTCAACTATCTTCCGTCAAGCTTCTTATCCCTCGGATGCATCGAACCCTTACCCACCCTTGACTCTCCCTATGCTATCCTTTATGCTCTACTTACGTAGCTCGCGATCTTAGGCACAATTGCACTTTGATGCTCCTAGTCCGTAATTCCTTGAATATTCCATACAATCCTTCTCAGATCTCAATGGACCTTGAGCCATCAAGTAACCAGGACCTTGGTCATGCACCAAGTCGTCCCTATGTGTCTATCCATTGTCCCTACACACTCAAAGACGTAGCAAATCACAAGATTGAGCCTAATGCAAACCTTTTACCCAACCATTAAAATCCAACGTCACATCAAAGCATTTTGGGCATGATTGCATTAATAATCTCTCATTATTTATATTTGACAATTTGTTTAAGTTAGAGAAAAACATCTATAATAAAATATAACGAAATGCTATTGCCACAACGAAATAAGCATATGTAACATATACCATCCAATCTCACAAGGATTTTAAATGGTTTAGTAGGCTACTATTCTACAACCTATGATCCATTAGTGGATCTCTCTTGGGAAGACACTAAATTAAACATATTCACTTCTTGAAGAGTTGGATGATTCTTTGTTTGAGTCATCTGAAGAGGGTTTTCAGTCCACCATGACGCCCTCAATGGTTGGAGCTTGAGTTACCTCCTCTTCCTCGATTTGTGGAGTTTCTTAACTTTCCTCAATTTTCTCGACAACCTCTTCAATTGCTTTTTCTACCTAGGCTCTCTTTTTGTTCAGGCTTTTCATGAAAATGAACAACTTATTGCCAAAGCTCTTTGACATCTTTGTATTCCTCTAGCTTACTCAAACCATGGTTAGCTAAAATCGAAAGCATTCACTCCATACCTTTCTTGTCACCTCTGTACCAATCTTGACTTGAAACATCATTCACTTATTTTAAAAAGTCCTCTCTTAGTCTTAAGGAAAATTCCATCCATATTTCATGACTAGAGTGATGTGGAAATTGGTGTTTAACTATGTCTATGTTCTCCTCCATAGTCAAAACAAAACAATCTGTGGTATGGCAACATCTTGTAAACTATCTTGGCCATGATCTTGTTGCCCTCTTGGCAGTTACTCCAAAGAAGAGCCAATTTAGCTCTAATACCACTTGTTAGCACACCTTTCTCCTTCTAAGTTAAGTACTGTAGGTGGAGAAATTTCTTATAAGATTACAATTACAATAGAGAAATACAAGAGAGCTTAATTACAAAAGAAGGCTTCTAATTAGATTTGACTTGCGATTGGTGCAGTTGTCTTCCAAAATGGTATGGGGCAACTATGGGTTTTGATGTTTAGGCAAAGCGTTTTGAAGAGTGTTTGAGTGTGCAGGAACTTGCAAAAATACGCATGGATCTTGTCAAATTCGTGCTTGATGAGGTTGAGTGATGACTCAGTGCTGACTTGACGTGGCTAAGGTGACACAATCAGTGGCGTGGAGGTCTGTAGAGATCAATAAGGATGGAATAAGACATTTGGGGGATTGCAGAATGAGGAGTACTGAGGTTGCGTTGGAGCAACTCTAGAGCAATGAGAAGTACTGAGGTAGCTCGATGGCTTGAGTTCGTAAGTGTTCAAAGAAAGTTGCATGAGACAAATTAAGAGATTGCGGGACGAGGAGCATCGAGACAACAAGGATGCCAGCCGATGGAGGTGGATTAGGTAGGTGAAGAGGTGAATGATGGCATGTGAAGCCGAGTGCTCGTTTACATCTGAGGGATACAACAAGCTGATGAGAGATGGCTAAGGGGTGAAGTCAAGTAGCGATGGCAAGGCTCCTACATGAGTTGTGAGTATTGAGTAACCTGTACACATGGGGCGAGGGTGGAACTCAATGTAGGTTGGTTCGACCTTAGAGTTGGTTGCTATTGGGAGACTAGTCGACTCATGAAACATGCAGGCGACTGATGAACCAAGCCCCAATGTTGTAGTTGGTTGGAGTTTGTGGTTTGGATCAGTTAACTGACATGGAATCCGGTCGACTGATGGATGAATTGAGTGACTTAGGGTTGGAGCCAACAAACATAATGATTCTATTTGTGGCCTAGTGTATTGAGTAGTCGGATGGTAATTTACCGGTCGATTGATGCTAAGGTGGATAAGTGGAAAGGACGTGACAACTGTTGGATCACGATGTAGCAGTTGATGAAGTAATCGATTGTTGGTCCAGACCGGGCACGACTGTTGGGCAACAAACCAGATTACAACAAGGGGTGTCTATGGATAAAAAAGGATAGCTCGGTGGAGGGTTTGTGGTTGGCAAAATAAAGTTGCTTAAACCCTATTGGAAGCCTCGTAATTCTTTTAATCTTATTTTTGGAATCCTTGTAATTTCTTAAGCTTGTAAGAGGTTTCTTTACCTTCGGTAGTTGATCAAGAAGGCAAAAGCTAGTCGTACTTTCTGGGAGTTACTATGAATACTATTCCCCCTCGTGCCACTCTTCACACTCTTACGTGGTTCGCTATTTTACTCACAGCTACACTCTTATGGTCCTTCAAATGTCCCATACCGTCCTTCGATCTCAACGGAGCTTGAGGCACTAGGTAAGCATGACCTTGGTTGCTCCAAGTCATCCTCGTGTGTATCCACGGAGTCCTTGCACACTCCCGCACACATATCAAATCACAAGACAAAGTCTAACTTAAAATCTTTTTAACTTAAACTCTTTGTCCAAACTTCAAAATCCAAGGCTCCTTGTCTATCAGAGGAAGGTTGCACCAACATTTTTTTTTCTTTTAGAACTGTTAGGAGACTTGATATTTCATCTCTCGTCATGACTTGTTTGTGGCCTTTTGTATTTCTTTTGTACCTGTTGGTCACGATAGCAATGCATTTGATGAAAATAGCATGATCAATTTGGTCAACTGACATGTCAATGACAAGGATCTTTACACTCGGGAACACTTTAGCTTTTGAAGAAAAACTTGTTTGCTTTTTTTTGGTCTTGATATGATTCTAATGCTCTCCCTGATTTCTCAATACAATTTTGTATAACTTGAGGAATCCCATAAATTTGGATTTTTCCTAGATTGATATTATTCTTATTTCTTGATTGCTCAAATACATATATTTTTGGTTCATAAGATTCTCACAAGTTTAGAAAACTGTGCATTTATTGTTCTATGTTTGTGAATGTGGCTTCTTTTTCATAAAATCACGACTAATTGAAGTATGGTAAAGTATGCTGAATAGTTAATTTGGTTGTTTTTTTTTTGGCTAAATCTGTTTGGATCACATGTATTTTCTTTGTTTCTGAGTGATGTATTCAATTTGTCTTGCATAGTTTATGGAAGTATTTAAGATATATGTCTACTTTATATGAAAGTTGAAAGATATCTATGGATAGATTTTAATTTGAACTTTTGGTATGGTAATTTTCGGGCCAATGCTACCATGTGATATATAAATTAGAAGAGCTAAGTGTTTTTCTTGTTTGACGATGGATTTGCTTTTCCCTAGTTGAGCTTTCATTGTTACAAGGCCCATTTAGTAGAGGAATTGATGTGCAACGTGAAAACAGTTGCGCTTATTTTTGTAAGCAATTATTTATGACTGCATTTAGTTAGTCATAAAGTCCGTTAATATATACCGCCCCCAACTTCTTTTCTGACAATTTCTTATTTATTTCTATATTTATATGTCAGCGGAGGTGAATACAGTTTGAAGTTCAAGATGCTGATCAATAATATTTTGAACACCGCCGCACTTGCTGAAAAGTACAATTTTGTGCGCTGTGAGTGAATGATAGGAAAATGGTTGTTTCAGGCAAATCGGTAAGAATTCTATTAAACAATTGCAGGGTGGTCATGGAAAATGTTCTCTATTTGCAGAGGCATTATCTCAGTTACTGAAAATATTGTTTCTATTTTACCCAAACAAAATCTCAGACAGGGAAGAGCATAGGACAAGTATACAGTGACAGTGATGTTTTCACTAAATTTTGTAAATTCAAAATTCATAGTTTTTGTTACCCCTGATGCTTCAAGCAAAGATATGAGGTGTTGTTATCTTTCGTAGTAATCTTGGTTGGGAACCAGAGGGTTGGTGCTTCATGTGTTAGCTGCTCTCAATTGCATATTTGGGCTCGGGTTTGCTTTCATGGATGGCTAGGAATGAAAAGAATAGTGAAAAGGAATAAAAAAACCACCACATTAGAATTCGCCACTTGCAATTTATTGTTCCTTTGCCTCGCCAATTATTTTTTTAAATCAAGCCTTATGATCTTAATGCTGTTATTGGTATTAAAGAAACAAGGTTTCACAAGGTTATTTTTTTTATTGACTAGTGGACGAGATTTTAGTCTTACATTGATTAATAGTCGTTTCTGTAACTGCTGGAATGTGTGTAGATGATGATCAGTGGTTTTTGCAGACCGTGGCCAAAAATTTTTCTAACCTAATTTTATTTGGGTTTCTGGCCCTGCTTGAATACTAAAAAAAATACTTGCAAGCTTAGACCAAAAATGCTATATATTGAGGAGCTAGAGTTGAGGATCAATCATGGACGTGGAGTTATGATAGATCATAGTTGTTTTCAAGAGATGACCCCATCTTGGAGGGGCCAATGGTGGGATTAGCAATCCCAGTATGCCTCCATGCTTTTCAGCAACCTAAAGCCTCTTTAAGAGTAAGCCTAGGTTCAGTGAGATGGCTGACGACTGCTTTTGATTGAAGGAGTCTTAGAAATGTTGAAGGATACTAGTATTTTGATTTCTTTGAAATGAGTTTACCAATTGTCTAGGCCAGTTACAATCTTTATTGTTGTTCCACCAACCTTGCTCCCTGATTAAACTCATGCTGACTTGTAATGAGCACCACATTATGCTTAGAGACAGATGGTATGATCAGGTTTGATGATTACGTTTCAGGATATTTGGAGCTTGTGGAACAGAGAAAGCTAGAAGAGCAGGGTGATACTTGCTAGAAAGCAAAAGGTTGCTCCATGAGCTAGCTACTTGCCATTGTTTATGAATTTGTTATTTGCAATTAGTGTGGACCATGCTGGATCTCGATGGAATCAATATTTAGGCAGAAAATTGTTGCTTGCTAGACTTGTTGCAATGATTTTTTATCATTTCATTGTTCTGTTTTGAATATTTGGTTTAAAGTCTTCATGGGGCCATGGTTTTTGGATAAGAAGGTTGTGGGGATTTTTTAAGTTGGGTTTAAAAAGTCTTCATGGGGTCTAATTTGAGCTCATAATATTCAAACTCAAATTAAATTGTCATTTTGTTGTATACAATTTTCGTTTGAATATGTTTAATTTAAAATTTGAATAATTCAAACCGAACTCAAGATAAAATGTACAATCCTAACGTTTTTATCTTAATTTAACTTAAACCGAACTTGAATAGTTTTCTCATCATTAAAGTTTTTTGCATAGTATTTCCATTATTATAAGGCCATTTCAAAATTGATTTGGTTTCGAGATGTGAAATCCATGATAAATCACCATCTAGTAGGATTATTAGGACACTAAATTCATGTATATTTACTGATTAATAAAGAAATAACACTTCCTCGTGATTTTATTTTAAATTTGGACATTTTGGCTCAACTTTATCTTAATTAGTTTTGTTGATGGAGCAGCTCCTTTTTCATATATAATATTTGGAAAATTCACTCCTAATCAACGAAACCACTTTTCCAAATGAGATAGTTGAGTAATCCTTTACCATCTTTATGATACGATGATAGACTTCCTTATAATGATGAGCTAAGGAGCTCTTGGTGAAGTGCTCTCAACTTGTTTTTTCCTAGTTGAACAAACCCTTCATACAGAGCATACAATAAACTCGTTATCATGTAGTTGAAGCGAAATAATTTATTTAAAATTTTTTGAGCATCCCAAATAAATAAGATCCTACATGTGCAAGACATAAATGTAGATCAAAAAGATTATTTAGAAGTTATACCTTTCCGTTGATGTTAAATGAAAAGAAATCATTTAGCAAGTTTCACCAAACTTGCTTCTATTAGTATCCATACTGAGATATTTTAAAGACGATTTCGTGAGCCACAAGTTGCATCTCCGTTTGATGCTAGTCAAATAGAAGAGACAACACAAAGGGCAGAGAGGTTGGCAACACAAAAGGAGAAGCTGACAACACACAAGGGGAGCCGACAACACACAAGGTGAAACTGGCAGTACCAGGAGAAGGTCGGTCAACAATTTAGGTAGCGACACAAGAGGAGACTGACCAACAAAGGTTGGGCAACACTTGGGTTGGCCAACAACTTGGAGGTGGGCGACACTATATTGAACATTTAAAATTAATCATTAATTATGAATAAATCTTGAGTGACACCTAATAGTACATCATGACTTCCAATTGATCGAAAAATCATAGATGACTTCAGATTATATTCTGAACCTTTCAACAACTACAATTATCAGTGCTTCTATTTCTTTCACCCAGCTTATATCGACTTGGTTTAGGACATGATTTATGTGTTATCCCTACTAGGTTGACTACGTCACACCTAACCCAAGTTGTAGTTCTTTGTCCTATGAATTTAAATTACTTAAAGAGAAAAACATACGTCCAAGAAGATCATCCTTTTGAAATGTTTGTTTTGGCCAAAGACTTATGAATAATAATCTTGACAAGAGCCATAGGATATATGTCTTCTTATAAAAGAATTGGTGAATCATCTGTGAGTTATTCAAACACCTTTAGACACATTGTCTTATAACTAATCATTCTAGAACTACACCTCCTAGGAGATGTTTAGCTAAGATGCCAAAGTATAAGCCTTCATGATCAAGATGACTTAAATATCTCAAGTCTAAGGAAACTTACACTTGAGATGTAATGAGATCTTCATTGACATGTAAAGAACTACATGAAGTCTCATAGTATATCACATCCGATAAACTAGTTACCCTTAACTAGTATTTATATATTAACTCTCAACATTCCTATGTTTCCAACCAGTGAGGATCAACTCCTTGGATTAACCAAGGAGTATGACATATGCTAGTCTCAAAGAATTGACGAGCATCAATTCATGAATTGACGATTTCAATACGTACATAATTATACATGATGAGATATCCATTAATTGTAATCCAATCACAATTTCTCTAATGCTATGCTTTGTATTGTGGACTATATTAATTGAGTTTAAAATTAAATGATAGACATATAGAATGTACACCCAAAAAGTGAATTTTATTTATCAAATAAATAAGACAATATTTAAGGCGATAGCCTTTATGACACCTTTCAAATATAATATACTCTTACTTAGCCTAAAGTTAATTGCCTTGGTATCTAATATCATAGGCCTCTACATGTCTCTCAAACTTATTTTGAGATAGAGATTTTGTCAAAGGATCTACTAGATTTCTTTCGGTGAAAATTTTCTCAATTTGTATTTCTTTTCTACTTATGATCTCCTGGATTAAGTGATAGCGACGAAGTACATATTTAGATCATTGATGAGACCCGAGTTCTTAGGTCTGTGCACTAGCCCCATTGTTATCACAGTGAATCGATAATGCTTCGACAATACTTAGAACCACTCTAAGTTCAATGATGAACTTCTTGATCCAAACTTCTTCCTTGGTCACTTCTAAAGCCATAATGTATTCTGTCTCAGTGGTATAATCAACAACGATTTCTTGTTTAAAACTTTTTTAACTTATTGTGCTTCCATTTAAGGTGAATATGTATCCAAACTGAGATTTGGAATCATCTTTGTCCATCTGAAAGCTGGCATCAGTAAATTGTATAACCATATCACCTTCTTCATATACCAAGAACAAGTCCTTAGTTCTTCTTAAGTACTTAATGATTGCCTTGATAGTCATCCAATGATCTATATTTGGATCAGATTTATACCTGCTTGTGACACTCAGAGCGTATGATACATCATGCCTAGTACATAACATAGCATATATGATTAATCCTATAGTTGACGCATATGGGATCTGACTCATGCACATCCTCTCGTCTTGTATATTCAGGCACATAGACTTCGAAAGGTGAATCCCATGCCTCATGGAAAGAACACTTATTTTGGATTCATCCATGCTAAACTGTTTTACACTTTATCTATATATATGTAGACTGTGAAAGACCAAGCAATCATTTTAACTATCTCTATAGATCTTAATCCCTATGATATATGTTACTTCTCCCGTGTCTTTCATGGAGAATGTTTTGGATAACTAAACTTTGACTGAATTTAGAATAGACATATCCTTTCCTATGAGCAATATATCATTACATCCAATACTAGGAATACGACCGCACTCCCACTAACCTTCAAGTATACGCAAAGTTTATCAGAATTTTGTGAGAAATTAACTCTTTAATGGTCTCATCAAAATAGATATTCCGACTCCTGGATACTTGATTCAGTCCATAAATGGATCATTAAACTTTACATATTTTATTTTTATCAATAGATGTGAAACCCTTAGGTTGTATCATATCACATCTTCAGATAGATTTCTATTGAGAAAAGCTATTTTCAGATTTATTTGCCATATCTCATAATCATAATGAGCTGCTATGACCAAGAGTATCTGAATGGATTTAAGAATGGTTATTGGTGAACATGTTTTGTTATAGTCAGCACTTTATTTTTGACGATAGCCTAACGCAACACATCTTGTTTTATAGGTAATCACATTACCATCTATGTCGGTTTACTTCATGAAAACCTACTTGCACCCAATAGGTGTTATGTCTTCTGATGGATCCACCAAGTTTTAAACTTAGTTTTCATATATGGAATCCATTTCTAACTTCATATCTATTAACCATTTGCCCCTTTATAAATATTTCATAACTTCTTTATACCTAGTAGGCTCCTCATCCTTTTTCAGTAACACATTTTTTGATTCACTTATGAGAAATCTATATCTCTGAAAAATTTGGCGTATCCTACTAGATCTATGAAGAAGTGGTTTATCTACAAGTTCAGTCGTCATCTCATCCTTATGAGTAATTGACTGAGATTCTAGACTAGACATCTCTTTCGTGTCTACTGGAGTCTCTTGAACTATCCCAAGTTTGACTTCACTCCCACTATTTTTCTGTAAGAAAAACTCTTTCGCTAGGAATACAATATGCCTTGAGATAAACACCTTTTGTTCCAAGGGATGATAAAATTGATATCTCCTTATTTTTTTAGGGTAACCAATAAATAGACATTTATTAGACTTAATATTTAACTTATCTGATAAAGTCTTCTTCACATAAGCAGGACTACCCCATGTTTTCAAATAAGACCAATGAGGTTTCTTTTAAGTCAATATTCATATGGAGTAGTAGAGGCTGCCTTAGTCGGGATCCTATTTAACAAGTAAGTAGTTATCTCGAGTGCATAGCCCCAAACAGATTCAAAAAGATTTGCATGATTCATTATCGATCTAACCATGTCCAACAAGGTTCGATTTTGTCTCTCTAACATGCCATTGTGTTGTGGTGTGTAAAATGGAGTCTATTAAGACAATATGATTGCCAAATATTATATATATTTAAGTATTATGTGGATTTGATTTTAAAAAATGGGGCAATCAGCTATTGGTTGTACCATTCTTGCATATGTTGCACTCATTTAAGCCCTTGATTCAGTTAGTTTTAAAATATTCAACTATGACATTTTGTTTTAAGTTTATGAGGTTAATTAATCTAACACATGCTATTCTTACAACTTTAGGTTAACAAAGTCGGTCTCATGCATATTAATTATTTGGGATGGCTATGGGAAGATTTTTTTTTTTTTTTTTTTGTGATTCATGCCATCCCATACCATGTGCATTCATGGCTGAACATCGAGGCTACCATTTTAGGTTAACTTCGAAATTGACAAAGAAACACAAAATTTAAACTTTATTTGTAGAACTAACTTCACCAGTATATTCGGATTGTACAATTCTACAAGAGCCACACATAAGAATTATTGACAATCTAGTGTTCTTACATTGCGATTTTCACAGCCTTATATGTAAACATCCACCATATCTTTTGTAAAGTGGCTAATAAAATAATTTCTAAGCTGAATATTGAATTCCTGTTCTATTCTTTCATTGCTTACTAAAGCACAACTTCAGGCTCTCTCTAGTCCTGTTCTATCTGCTGTTGGTGAAAGATACTATAAAGTAACTGCTGAAGCATTAAGGGTTTGCGGAGAATTAGTTCGTGTACTTCGCCCTAATTTTGAGGTAACAAGTTATTTTCTAATATTGGCTGCTGTCTGAGGTGTTAAATTGAGCTTCCCTTTTTCTAGACTTCCATGCCAGACTTCAGACCATATGTTAGCCCTATCTATAGTGCCATATTGGCTCGCTTGGCAAATCAAGATCAAGATCAGGTTGGTGAGATACTATATCTTTGCTTTGAACAGCTTATATTATAATGTCTCCAAACTAAAAAATTTGAAAAAAAACAAAGCAAATTTATGTTGTGGTATCTACTTCTCATAGTGTTCGAAATCTTCTTATGAGACTTATAAATTAAGAAACTATTCAAGGATTATTATTTTAGTTTTTTTACTTTTTTCATCATTTATGTATTTCTGAATAGATGATTATATCTATGAGATATGCATGTCCTGAGTTCTCTTTTTGATGAGTTAGATTTAGAGTTTACAACACAAAGCTAACTCAATAAACATGTAGATTAAATCATGTTGGATCATAATTTAAGATAAAAAATGAAACTCAGTTGTTTATAAAACAATTTGATCGAGGAGGAATCTAACTTATATTAATTTAATCCAGGAGGTTAAAGAATGTGCAATATCTTGCATGAGCCTTGTGATATCAACTTTTGGTGACAACCTTCAAAAGGATCTACCAGCTTGCCTTCCCATACTAGTTGATAGGATGGGAAATGAGATCACCAGGCTAACAGCTGTGAAGGTTATATCTATTCCATCAGAATTCTCTATTATAGCAGGATGTGGATCCGATATCTTTTTAATGTGTCTGCTTATTTTGTTTTCAACTTCATAATTCCTAGTGCTAAATATCTCATATGTAGTGTTTTAATTGTTTTCATATTTTTTGTTAGCAAAGTTCTTTAGATTATATTACAATTATTGTTCGATATTAAAGCTTGCATGCAAATACTTAATCAAGTTTCATTGGTCCTTTTTGTGAGCAAAACTAAATATATCAGCTTATGTGATAGGGTTAATTACTGGATGATAGTAATAGCAACTTCATGGTATAAAATATTGTTCCCTTTTAGTTGATATAGGCAAAACACTTCTCTCTGTCTGTTGATCAGCATGAGAAATAGTAGCTTAAATAAACCCCTTAACTAAGCTGTCGCGAGCAATTTAAACTCTAGAAACAATGGACAATATTGATGGTGACCCTTATGTGATGGCTGTTTGGCAACCCTTCTGTGTTGATTGCAACTCTTGCAAAATGACAATGTCTATTCAATGCCCCTTCTGTGATCACAATGACTCTTTGGTGATCCTTTTGCGATGACAACCTTCCACCATGATTAAGGTTGTCTGGCGATCATTCTATGAATGATGACACACCAGAGGCTTCCCTTGAGGCATATGAGTCTTCCATGAGCTTTGCAAGGTCAACATGAGTCTTTAAAAACAACAAACAATGCGAAAGAACATTGGATCCTCTTAGTCCTCTCCTTCCTCATCTTCTTGTGCTCGATACACCTTCTGTCACTGGTGGCACACCATATTGTCCTCCTTTCTTACTGTTAGGCACACCCTATGACACTAGTGATGCATCATCTTCTTCCTCCTCTTTTCTTTCCAACACTTGCAATACATCGAGCCCTCTTCTTCTCCATCCTCTTCTTTTCTTTCTTCCCTCTTGGCTTTTGGTGTTTGACACACCCTCTGGTATTGGCACTCGACACAGGTGGTACGTTTCGAGCTGAGTAGGGATTGAAACATGTCTCAACTCGAGATTTCAAATCTTGAAGTTATTAACAAAGATGGGGGTTTGGTTAAAATTTCAAATTAAAGAATTATTGTGTCATATAAAACTTTCATGTAAGTACTTGATCAAGTTCTTAGTGTCCTCACGGGATGTCCAGTTAGTTAGAGGGTGACAGACTTGCTACAATGGGGCAAAGGATCAATTCCCGGAGGGCTCATGCCCTTGGAGAAAAAAAATCCCTCCCATCCTCTAGCCAACTTGGCAGTCCGCTATAAGTTGACCCGTGATTTACTTCCACATAACCCGGGGACGGATTGTGAGGGACGCTTGGGGTGAGCGTAATCACCTTTTGCTATAATTAATCAAGTTCTTAGCTCTTTATATGAGCAAAACTAAATATTTGTGCTTATTAGGGTTAATTACTTAATAATAATATATAACAATTGAATTACTAACCAAGACAAATTATCCAATTGAATTTGACCATTGTTTGAAATCTCATATCGTTGAAACGGTCGAAACATATCATTTCGGTGAATCATTGAAACTCAATACTACTCGGCACAAAGGTTTAAAGTCTCAAGTTGTGCTGTAATTTTGGTCTTTGATTGTAAAGATATTGCTACAGTACTGTCCCGATGCTTCGACACATGGTGCCAGTGGCGTGGAGGTTGAAGGAGGAAGGAGATAAACAAAGGAAAGAGATATTC
The DNA here is from genome assembly GCF_018446385.1 of Zingiber officinale. Classification (NCBI taxonomy): domain Eukaryota; kingdom Viridiplantae; phylum Streptophyta; class Magnoliopsida; order Zingiberales; family Zingiberaceae; genus Zingiber; species Zingiber officinale. The sequence goes on from NC_055992.1 coordinate 143,349,963, forward strand.
TCCGTGTTAAGTGGTGTTGAGTTTTTGTAATTTATTGGAATGATATGCTTTGACCTTTTCACATGGCATGGTACAATATTTAAAATCATGTTCACCATAGACAATGTGTCCTTTCTATGCTTCATTTCCTTTTTTCTTTAACCCCAATCCCTTAATGACACCGTGCATCAAAACCTTTACATGATGCCGAACTAGAATCGTTCAGTTAAAGACCGAAACTTCGGTATGACTTGAGATTTTGAACCTTGATTTTTACAACCATTATATTTTGGACTTTGTAAAATCTCAAAAATAGACAATAATTTACATCTATAATTGCTTGTCTGAGTTCATTCAAACAATTGATAAGGCATGGCGCATGTGATCTAAAGTAATATTAGAGAAGATAACTAAAATAAACATTTATCATATTGGAAACCACAACCAATACTGTAACCAAGTTAGTATCTAACCTATAATTGGAGATCAAGAAAATATAATAGGAGAATCAGTACAAATGTGCATAGTGGATCAATAATAGATGTACATGAATTCATAATTGTTCAAGAATTCTACCATGTAATATTAAGAACCTTTAAGTTAATGCCAGTTTTAAGATATCCCCAATTATCAAGCTTTAGTTATCAATTATCTAACTTTGTGGGTATCACTAATCATCAACTAGTTATCATCAATTATTAAACTTCAAGTCTTTAGATGAGAGTAAGCTTGAAATAATCACCAATTATCAAACTTTGAATTACCATCACCACCCATGCATCTACAAATTATCACCAACAATAAAGTTTTATTAAAAATTATAATCTCTTTCGTTAAGGTGAAACACTATATGTTGTTGCAGCGGGGCCGGCAAGATGGGGGTGAATTGCCTGCACAATAAGAATACCCTCCTCGTTTCTTTCAACTCAAAAAATGCAATAATAATAAAGAAATAAACTAACAGAAATAAAGAGGAGACAGAGAATTTAACTTGGTTACAACCCAGGAGATTGTTAATCCAAGGCGATGAAAAAGCTCAGAAAGATCTTCTTTGAAGGCGGAGAAGTCTTTTACACACTAAAAGCTTTTACAAGTTGCTAGGAAGTTGTTACAGAGTTGATTGATTAATTTCCTAGCTCCAGGGGCCTTTATATAGCTCCTGGAAATCTTATCCCGAGTGTTGGAGGCACCTCCAAGAGGGTTGAGGGCGTCTTCAAGCAGTTTGACCGGATAAAGCTCTATCCGGTTGCAAACGATCACGAGGACTAGGTTTGAGGAGCCTCCAATGCCCTTGAAGGCGCCTCGGACTGGTCTGAGGCGCCTTCAAGGTGATGGAGGCGCCTTCAATGTTGAGGGCGCCCTCAATGATGTTGAGGGCACCTTTAACCTGCATGGTATAAATACTTCCTTCAACCTGCATGGTATAAATAGCTTCCAGCTTCTCTTTTTCTTTTTCCGAAGCTCCGATCGCTTGGGTGTGTTCGGCCAACCCAAATAGGGTTCACCCGAACCCAATTTCCGGCCTTCTCCTCGAGCAGGCTTCCAACCCGGCTTCTTATCCCTCGAACGCCGCGCATGTTCTTCTCGTCCACCGGTGTACTCTTCCGTAGCTCTTTCGCCATTCGGACACACCGAGTCCACGGCTCCCTTCCTGTGCCATTCTTCTCGCTAGGCCTTCCGCCGACTTCTTGCGCTTCTAAGTTCCTGCACACTTAGACACAGGGATCAAATAACAAGCAGGACCTAACCTAACTTGGTTGATCATATCAAAACATCCACGGGGTCCAACACTGTAGTCATATCCACACATCAATACTATATCATCTCATACACACTCCAACACCCTCAATTAAAATATGTAAATGGGTCGTGAAGCACCCATAATATATGCTTATGGGTTGAAGGCTTGCTATAAGCACAAATGGGCCTAAGATATGGGATTTACATTGTTTGACTAGTTTTCATCATTTCCACTTATTTATTCTTCAATATGTATTTGCTTGTTTATTTATTTATTTTTATTTTATTATTATTATTTTTGGGTAAGTAAAAAATGTATAAATCATGAATCACAATAATCAGGCGTTAGGAGCGATTCATGTTTGAAAAAGTGTTAGATCCAAATACACATCTAATGTCGTGTATACATGAATCTGCACTCTTATAAATCCTCTCACAATTCGATTGACCCACACCAAAGAAATTATGATTATGTGCTCTTCATATAAAGTGAATCAAGGAAGACAAAATAAGATGCCTCGCCTTTGTCAGTAGCTATCCTCTATAGTACCGCCCATAGACTCGAAACATATGTTGGTAGGTGGACATCTTTTATCCCATGTGAAGCCAATCTCTGATCCTCCATAAATCCACAATAAGTGGACATCTAAAAAATAATTGCTCCTATGACTCTATCACTTGGTGGCAAAAAGTAAATGTCGATCCTCCAAATAGTCTTGCTTGTCTCTAGTCGGAAGACGCCTTTGTGCCAGCATCCATAACGTAATTGCATGACTAGGTTGGATATAGGGTTTCCACACCATCTTCACCCATGACTTCTTAGAATCGGCATGCTTAAAGAAATCTTAGGCCATAGCCACTTCATTGTCCTGCACAAACCAATTCGATATCCTAGCATCCGTCGGTGACCCAATAGTTGAAAGGATGAGATCGCAAATTTGTATTAGCCTCTTGATCAGCGGGGAATCCAAGTGCACTGCCTCTCAAGTCTAGACATCTGTTCTCCTCAAGTAGATGTGATGCACCCACTTGATCCAAAGGGCATCCTCCTTGGCCTGTATCCGCCAAAACACCTTAGCTAGAAGGGCAAGGTTTCATGCTCGTAGATCGCGAAATCCCAATCCACCCTCCTCTTTGGGCTTGCACATATCTGCTCATGACACCGGCGGGTGTTTTGATGTTCACATAAAAGACCTATATATGCTAGAAATGAGATTCATGATTCCCATAGGAATGGGTAGAATCGAAAGGACACTCACCCCCTTAAGATCAGCTGTGCCTTACTGGCATAAGACAAAGTATTTCGTGGCCAAGCGTTGATCCGTCGCCTAGGGAGTCAAATAGGGGGTTGTGGTCAGAAAGTAGAAGACACCGCACCGCTAGGGGGATCCCTAGATATCTGATGACATGATCCCTTCCTGGAAACCTGTGATGGTAAGTAGATGTCGACGTGCCGAGTCCTCAACTCCCGCCACTAAGTATTTGACTTCAACTTATTGACCTGAATTCTCACAATTGCACCAAAATCTAGTAAACAATATGTCAGGATACCAACAGAAGCTACATTGTCTTGACTGAATAGAAGATCATCTACATAGGCAAGATGGACTAGTTTGAGATGCCCACACTGGGATGATAGTTGAATTATGCTTTGGTGGTACTCCTTTGTAGTTGTCTTCCAAAAATCTCTATGCAGACACCAAAGAGATAAGGTGACAACAGATCTCCTTGCCTCCTCTAGCTCCTTCGTAGCGTCCAAAGGTGCCTCCATTGATTGCAGTGAGGAGGTAGTAATTACACACTCCATGATCCATGACTCAAACTGTAGTGGAAAGTTCAACCCAGCAAAGCATCTCGCAAGAAGTCCTAGTTTACAAAATCGAATGCCTTCTAAAGGTCAATCTTCATGATGCACCTGGGTGATATCCTCTTCCTGCTATATACCCTGAAAAGTTCTTGGGCCATGTGGATATTGTCAGAGATAAGCCTGCTATGAACAAATGCCGCCTGAGACTGATGAAGAACCTGATCCATGGTGTTTGAAATCCCGCCTACAAAATCTTAGAGATAACTTTATTGAAAACCGTACAACGAGATATAGGCCTTTAGTCAAATACTTTACTAGCATGCACTGACTTAGGAACAAGAGCGATCAAGGTATGGTTCCATCTCCATAATAGCTTCCCAGTGCCGAAAAAACTCTTGTACTGCAGCCACAAAAACTGGTTGGACTGTATCCCATGTGTGCTTGAAGAACCTAGAGCCATAGCCATCCAAACTAGGTGCTCTCTGCAGGAACACACACAAGCTGGCCATGTTACGGCTCTACCATTCGGTCATGCTGCAAACACTCCTGCGAAAAGTAGTTCTGTTCACCCCCGTGTTGAGTTGTGTCTGGAAGTGATTTGTAAAGGCTGTCACAACTTCCACAAATGACATGGTGAGTTGCCCATCCGATTTCTCCACAGCTATAACCTCGTTCCTTCGATTATTTCGCTTTACATGAGCATGAAAGAATGATGAGTTTTGGTCAATTTGTTTGAAGTAGCCCACTTTTGCCCGTTGCATACAAAAACTATGCTCAACTTCACTCAATCTCCAACAGTCTTACTACACTAAGTTTGTTTCTCTGAAGAGGGATTCCACCCTCTTCTGTTTGAGGCCTTTGCTGAGGCCTTGAATGTTCCAGGATCCAATCTTCATCAGGCCTGAGATGGCCTAGGCTGCCCAACATTATTTAGCTTCTTTCCTCCTTTAACTACTACTAGAGTTTTGTTCCCCTTGGCGGGTGGCGCTACAGAACTTTGTGTGTTGCCTGTTTGCCATCTATGTGCGATGCGTCTGCTATCTCTAGAGCTTTTCCTTTGCTTCTTGTAGTGGAGGCGTAGGCTTGTTGATCCCTTGCCGGAAGGGCATCAATAATCTGCAGGACTGTGCCTGACTTGATCCCGCAGGATCCATACTTTGTTGAAACCTTCTTGAGCTCTTCCGCCTTGTGTGAACCACCCACTGTTCTGTGTCCGGTTTCTTGCCTTTATCAGGTGCTTGTTTATGAATGACCATTAGATAAACTTTTCTAGTTCAACTTGATGTACTTATTCATTTGATAATCTTATTTATATACTTCCAAGTTTATACAGGTAGAAGAGACTAACCTAAGTTGCCCTTTTAGTTGCGCTTAGCAATTCAATAATAAATTATTTTATCATATCACACAACAGTCTTTTATGATGAGTTAATTCAGAGAAGGATGATTGTGTCCAAAAGTATTATGAACCATGATTCGATTTGAAAGATGCAATACAATTAGAATGGATCATTAAAAAATTCATTAGATATTCCTCTCATACCCATGTCATCATGACAGATATGGGTATGAAGATCAAGTCTAGAAGTATTCATTTATGAGAATGAGAGGAAGAAGAAGCTTATTGATATTGCCTTCATGGGTTGTTGGAGCTCAATAACCTCGAGAGGGGATGTGAGGAAGAAGAAGAGGCGATAGATGAAGCTTACTACTGTTGGCTTCAACTTTTTTACTCAAGTAAGCATGATTATGTCTAAAAGAATTGTTAATCATGATTCGATATGAAATATCTAATATAATTAGAATGTGGCATCAACTTTGTTATTTAGACTCACTTGTTACCCCCTTCTGTACCATGTCTACACGATAGAGATATGGTATGAAAATTGAGTTGAAATAATCGTACTCCTTTAGGTGATAGGAGATTGACGATCTAACACTAGGAAGTGAAGAAGAATGTAATATCAACTATGTTACTCAGATTCAGTGACTACCCCTCACATATTCGTGTTGACATGACACATATATGTGTATGAAATCATGTTCAAATAGCCATATTCGTTTAGGTGGTAAGAGTTCGATGACCTCACACTGGAATGTGAATAAAACAAAGAAAAATATTGTGACTTCATAGGTGATAGGAGTTCAACGACCTCGCTCAAACTCATTGGTTACCCCACACGTACCTATGTTGACACGACACAACTATGGGAATGCAAATTTGAGTCCAACCAGGAAGAACTTTAACTTTGTTACGTAGACTCACTAGTTATAGTTCTTGTACCTTTGTCGATACATACTTGTGTCAAGTCGACACGTGTAAAAATTGAGTCCAAACGGCCATATTTGTTTAAAGAATGAAAGGGGGAAGAGGAAGACTTTTGTGAGGACCTTGCATTGGGACATGAGAGCGTTGGAATGCTTCATAGGCAACGTAAAAAATACGGAGCTGTGTCGGTTAGCATGAACGAAATTTATTGTTCGGCTTGGGAATTGACGTTGGCACTGCGTCAGAGCTGCGAGGCCATCACGACCTCGAGCAGAGAGAAAAAAACCTCTTAACCCCTTTAAAGATAATTCTTTTCATCTTCATTTGTCCACGAGATAAACAGAGAGAAAAGAAACTCTTAAAGGATAATTATTTTTTTTTTTTCGTTTGTTCACTAGGTAAACAAAGAAAAAAAACATGATAGACAAAATAAAAATAATATATTTTCTAACCTCATAAAATATACTAATACTACTCATGAATTAAATTTTTTTGTATAAATTTGATTTAATTTTAAACTAATCAAAAATATATCCAAATTAAATTTACTTTAAACCTATTTTGATCGTGCTATGTCTCCTTGGATTTGCTTGCCATCTTTCAAAGAAAGAGAAGGCTTCTCATTGTGTGGAGCTACCGAAAACCTCTTTGTTTTTGCTGAATTAGGCTTTTGATTGTTGCTAGTGGAATAGGGCCGCACTATTCTATTGATGTCTGGATTGACATTATTATAGTGTTATTCCTGCATAATTTTCCAATGCATTCTGATCTAAACTATACATGGTTCAATGAAGTTGATTGTGAATCAAGTAGTAACACCTAACATCTGTAAATCACTTGTTAACTAATTAATATTAGATACTTAAATTTATTCATACAGAAACTGGTGAACACATTGAGTGCATCATTGATTACACAAAAATGCAAAGCTTGCAAACTGACCTTACATATCAAATTTGAATATCACCTCTAAACTAATTTATCTTCACTTGTACATACATGAACCTGTTTGATTAATCCACATTTGCAAGAACATTACAAACAAGACAATTCCCTTGTTCTATGCCTTGTCAAGTCAGCTTCATTGGTCTCAAGCTGTTTTAACATTGATTTATATGTGTTGAACTTTGTTTGCAATTCTTGTATTGCATGAGAAGACTTGGTACATAGGGTGGATTAAACCATCTAAAGAAGCCATATCCATGGAATTTTGCAGAAGATTAAACATAGAGGTAGTACCATGTATGTGATATGATTTCTAGTACTTTTGGCCATCGGAAGGACCTTCTTTTCGGCTAAATTTTCTTCCATGTCTTTTATAGGTTTATTCTATCTTCTCTTGTTTTTTCCTCCTATATTCTTAAAATTTTCACTCTCTTCACTGTAAGATACATTCTCTTCTTCTCTTCACTGTAAGATACATTCTCTTCTTCATCATCTGTTTTACCTATTTTTTATCTCATCATCTTAAGTATTTCATTTTTTGTTCTATTGCTTTGAATCCATTTAAACCTTTTATTATCTTTTTGTTATTGCAAGCTTGAGTTTATGATTCATATTTTAATAATATTTCAATGTTGACTGTGTAGGCGCTCGCTTACTGCCTAGTTGCTAGGCAGTTGGCTAACTGCGTATCACCTACCATCCGAAACTGCTCTTTATGACATTTGTCATAATTTCTAATATTTTGCTCAAGTTTATAACATTTGCAAGTTAGTTGTATCTTTTTTTTTCCGCTAGTAAATCAAGCTCATTATATGATGTTGTTAGAGTAAACAAAGTTTATATGTATATTGAATTATTGATGTTTCCTGCTCTGCTAAATATATTTAGTGAATCCAGGCATTTGCTGTAATTGCTAACTCGCCTCTGCGCATAAACCTCTCATGTGTTTTGGAACAAGTTGTTTCTGAACTGACGGGATTCCTGCGGAAGGTATATGTCTGTGCCATTAACTGATAGCTCGTAAACTTCTCATGCAACGATGGTGATTTCATTTCAACACACTTTTTTGTACATGTTTTACAGGCTAACAGAGCCTTGAGACAGGCAACATTGGGCACACTCAACTCCCTAGTAGTTGCATATGGCGAGCAAATTAGCTCAACAACTTATGAAGTTATAATAGTGGAACTTTCAACACTTATAAGGTTCTTTTGATAATGTTGCATATAGTCTTTTGAGGTTATTTTGATGATGCTGTATACTGCACTACTAGATGTATCATGAATCTAAGTTATGTTTTTTCTTTGGCAGTGAGGCAGACTTACATATGACTGCACTTGCTCTGGAACTTTGCTGCACGATGATGATGGCCAAAATATCTAGTCAAAGTGTTGGTGTGACTGTTAGTCATAAAGTTCTTCCTCAAGCTCTTATACTAATCAGGAGCTCGCTGTTGCAGGGTCAAGCTTTGCAAGTACATGGAAGTTCAGCTGTTTCAGCATGGATTTTTGTATTTCAACACTGACTAAATTTTTATTTTTGCACTTTTGCAGGCATTACAGAGATTCTTTGCTTCCTTGGTTCATTCAGCAAATACAAGCTTTGATTCACTATTAGATTCCCTCCTTTCAAGTGCTAAGCCTTCACCACAGTCTGGTGGTCTTGCTAAACAGGCTCTTCATTCTGTTGCACAGTGTGTTGCTGTACTTTGCTTAGCAGCTGGTGATCAGAAATGTGCATCCACTGTAGACATGCTGAAAGGAATTCTGAAAGATGATAGCAATATGAATTCTGTATGTTGTGAATTTTTTATTCTTTGTTTCTGCAACATTTGCATCTTTTATTGTAGATTTAGGAATGTGAAGAACTTCTACATGATAGGTATATGACTCATGATAAAAGTCAAGCTATCCCTCTTCAGGTTCTGCAATGGGTCACTTTCTGTAATATAGTTGCACTTATTTAGGCATAAATTGCTGGAAGATGAAAATGAAGTGATCTTATACATCCTTCTACAAGAGTACTATATTGTAGCATGGGGACACAACTGTGACTTTCTATCATTTTATGATTCCCTCTTTAAAAAATGGTCCCATTTTAAGGCCACTCTTTATAATGTTCAAGTTTTCTTTAAGTGAAATTAATTAGGTATATTACTTATTACTTGGATCTTTACTTATTATCAATTTTAATTGGTTTCGAGTATTAGTATCCAATCCATGTAAAACATATTATCAATTGGGAATATGGAGTTGAAGGGATCTGCATCTGGTACGACATACCCTTATGAGGTCCAACCATCAGTACAACTATGATAGAAAAGGATTCCTTTAAAAGATGGTCCCACTTTATATAGAGTGAGTGGGAATATGGGGTCAAAGTGATCTGTATCTGGCACGACATACCCTTATGAGGTCTAGTCCTCAACATAACTATGATTTTCTATCACTTTACGATTCCTTTAAAATATGGTCCCACTTTAAGGCTTCATGTCTGCTTAAAGTGAAATCAACCAGGGATAGTATTTGTTACTTGGATCTTATTATCAATGTTAATTGGTCTTGAGTATGTGTATCCAACCCATGCATGAACCTATTCCAAACATGTTATCAAGTGGGAATATGGGGTTGAAGGGATCTATATGTCTGGCACGACATAGCCTTATCAGGTCCAGCTTTCGATACAACTAAAGGAGATAACCAGAATCCTAATAACATAGTGCAAGTCTTAATAATAGAAAAACTAATGTTTTGCATTACAAGTTCTAACATCTAATGGAAAATTAATGAAGTTGGTGCACACATAATACATTAATAATACTTTTGGTTTATAGAAGGAATTAATTCTGGAATAGAGTAGTTATTCTTCGAAAATGGAAACCTATGAATAGACTATGAATATTCATTAGTTAGTTTGATTAATGGAATAAAAATTCCATTGCATATGATCAAGTATTCGTGGCTTTAGTATAAACAAAAGCTAGCAAGGATTGAGAAGGAATGCTTATTGAATTTTTGTGATACCTTGATGCTTTTGACAATGCTGGCATAACCTGGCAGATCGCTGCTTAAGACATGCAATATCCTTGCTGTTCCACTAAGAGCAATGTAATTACAGTGGCATACTGCTAAATATTTTGTTTCTCCAATTGCCATGCATGTAAGATCAATTTTTAATAATTTAAGATCCATGCCAGGATGAAAGTTAAATAAAAGAAGGAAAATGGAGAATTTGAAGGGTCTAGAAGTTAAGACGTGGAGGGCTTAGATGATTTGAGATTTTAAGATGTTGAGTGAACTGAGAGACTTCTTCATGGAATAAAATGGAGGGACTTTGTGTAGTTATGAATAACAATGGAAAGCAAGAAAATTAGGGCTATTTTTCATGTTTAGTGTCTAGTCTCTAGCTATGTAACCTGGTGTATATTACAAAGCCCTATGAGTAGTGGAAAGATGGTTTGGCTAGGAACAGGTACTTATTGCAATTAGATAGTTTGCCTATTGACCACCTATCAGAGTATCACATACAACAACAACCAAGTCTTATCCCACTGGATCCTTCTACGCTATTTTGCTCCATCCCCTACTATATTATCATTTATATTCAAAGAAATTTTATCCTCTTTTATTGTTGCCGAGTCTTTTTTTTTTTTTTTGTCTTTTCCTCGTTTGATATGCACATTTGTCATAGTTTCACATCACTCGGAGCATTTACATGTCCGTGCCATCTTAAGTGTGTGAGTTTTCCCTCAATAGGTGCAACTCCGATTTTCTCTCTAATATTTTCATTTCTTCCATCAGAGTAGCACATAAGTACCAAAAATCTTAAAGGATGCTATATGTTACATTCATGCTGAGCCATAGCATGCTTGGTAGTTAAGAGTGCAATTTGGACCTTAGGATCGTATAATCTTATATCTATATTATAATATGACAAAGCACAATTGATATTAATATAACAAATGGCAACTTCACTAAGATAAATGATAATTATTGATGCATGACAACTGCAGAAGTTAAAAAAAACATTTTCTAGTTGAGAGTTAAAAGAATCTCAGAATACCAATTTTTTCTCAGATGATCTATTTAGTAAATCTCAATGTTTAAAATATCTATAAGAAAGTAATTTTATTTCATCTAGTCAAGGTTATCAAAATCAAGATTGTATATTCATAAGATCCTAGCTCAAGATCAAGATCAAGATCAAGATCATAGATTCTTAAGATTCTTTCTCGAGTCAAATCCTACAAGGACTTGGATGAAGTATATAATGCTCATGTTACTATTATTATATATTAAAAAATAATGTAAAAGATAAGTTATAAATGTAAAATTTAGTTTTAAAAAATATTTCAATTTATTGTAGGTACTATTATTATATATTAAAACATAATGTAAAAGTAAGTTATAAATGTGAAATTTAGTTTTAAAAAATATTTCTATTTATTGTAGGTCCTGCCAACCCTATGCTATGATCCTACAATCCGAACTTTCAGTCTCTGTACCTTATTACACTTATTACAACGGTAAATTTGACTGACCTATATGTACAGTGATATGAAGTTATAGAGGCTCTATGCAAATATAGCTGTCTGAACTAAACTATTTTTTTATTCTTATTCTCTGGAAATTTATTTTAATGTTGGAGCTGGTGCTTAGAAATGAGAGGATTTTTCTTATTAAAAATATGAAATATCAGATCCCACTATCTAATTTTGGTGAACTCATGCCACTGCTAACAAAATTGTCATTTTATTTATTGTTGAAGATTCTGATTCTTTTACAATTCACAGGCTAAACAACACCTGGCATTGCTATGTCTGGGAGAAATTGGAAGAAGGAAGGATCTAAGCGTACATGTGCACATTGAGAATATTGTTATTGAGTCATTCCAGTCTCCTTTTGAAGAGATAAAATCTGCAGCTTCATATGCTCTTGGAAACATTGCTGTGGGCAATCTATCTAAATATCTTCCATTTATCTTGGATCAAATTGACAATCAACAAAAAAAACAATACCTTTTGCTTCATTCTTTGAAAGAGGTTATTATTTCTTTAAATCTCTGATTTCTTTTAGGGCATATGATCTAGGTGCAATTCATCAACTTTTTTGCTGCCTATGTAGGTTATTGCTAGACAATCTATTGATCAGCCTGGCAAAAGTGAGTTACAGGAGTCTAATGTTGAGAAGATATTGAGCTTACTCTTCAATCATTGTGAAAGTGATGAAGAAGGGGTTCGCAATGTTGTTGCTGAGTGTTTGGGCAAAATTGCGCTTATTGAACCTAAAAAGCTCGTACCTGCACTAAAGGTGTCTTGTTACCTTGTTCAAGTTGTGATGGAAATCTTTATAGCACATTCTACACTTGCAGAATTCAAATTTGTGTTTATTGCTGTAGGAACGGACTGCTAGTTCTACTGCATTCACAAGAGCGACAGTTGTTATTGCTATTAAATATGCTATTGTTGAAAGACCTGAAAAGATAGATGAAATTTTGTATCCAGAGATCTCCACATTCTTGATGCTCATTAAAGACAGTGATAGAGTATAACTTCATGATTTCTATTGATGTAAATAATCTTTTTAGTAATTGAAGTTGATGTTAATCCAATGTATTTTCCAACAGCATGTTCGTCGTGCAGCTGTTCTGGCTTTGAGTACAGCTGCTCATAACAAACCAAACCTGATTAAAGGACTTCTTCCTGAGTTATTACCGCTGCTCTATGATCAGACTGTCATTAAGGTATGGTGTGTCTTCACCTTATTTGGTCTGTTTGTAAAAGAGGCATTTTACATTCATTGGGAATGCCTAATCCACTTTTTCTAAATGAGCCATCTGCATAGGGATTGGAAAACAAACTTCTGTTGAGTTTAATGTGGTCAGAATTATCTATAAGACTGTTTTTGTTTTAGTTTTCTTCACGGTCTGATGTTAGATATATTGTATAGCAATTTTATCTTGCAAGATTAAAGAGAATGTGATTGATTTTGCATAGAGTAACAATAGAAGGATGTAGAGTTGGCACATTTAATGAGAGGCTATATCAGTTAGGTAAGATATTCATTTTCTCTTAATTACATGATTATGCTGTTTTAAACATCATTTTGGTGCCAAGTTTGCTGCATCTTGTGGATTGACATGAATTGCTTTGAACCAGATTAATTATTGACTTGTTGTCATTCATTCAAACAGTCTGTTTTCTTACAGAATTTTGCTACTAGAGTTCATCTGAAGAACAATTTATTGGCAAGCTTGTTTTTCTTACCTCTTTTTGTTTTTGTTATTGTCAATGGTTCTTGATTTTTATTAAAAGTATTTTTTTCTTATTGCACCACCAAGTGTATGTTATTATTATATATATATTTTTTTTGCAGAAAGAAATGATAAGAACAGTTGATCTTGGTCCTTTCAAGCACATTGTAGATGATGGTCTTGAGCTTCGAAAAGCAGCTTTTGAGTGTGTGGACACCTTGTTGGACAGTTGTCTAGATCAAATGAATCCCTCTACATTTATAGTTCCTTACCTGATTTCTGGATTAAGTGGTATGGATTCTTTAAAATAAGCAAGCAAAGATAAACTTAATGCAACCTATGATTATTGCCATTTAGAGCAGCAAATCTTGGCTGATATGACATTTTCATCTAATATCTTCACTATATCTTCAGAGTTCAGACAATTGCTCCATATCTCAGATGATTCATTAGTTCTGGCTATGTTACTCGTGTTGAACCAGATTAGCTCTAAAATTTGGTTTGTATTGTCTTCTTAACCTTTAAACTTTATGGCCCTTTCAGATCATTATGATGTGAAGATGCCATGCCATCTTATCCTCTCAAAACTTGCAGATAAATGCCCTGCTGCTGTTCTTGCAGGTTTTTTTTGATTGATTGTTTATCATATTGAAGCTTTTTTGGTTTTTTACTTGCAAATTATTTGTTATTGTTTCTCATGTAGTTCTGGACTCACTTGTTGATCCTCTTGAAAAGACCATCAGTCACAAGCCAAAGGCAGATGCAGTGAAGCAAGAAGTAGACCGTAATGAAGATATGATTCGAAGTGCTTTTCGAGCTATTGCTTCCATAAGCCGCATAAGGTTGCCATTCGTAACCCTTCTGAAATTTCTTAAATTCTTTAGAGATTAACAGGCTAATGATCGCCACTGGTTGGATCAACTAACAATTGGGATAATTGGTGGCAAAAAGCATGTTAGATAATTTGTGGAAAAGAATGCTTGCCGCTCAGCTACCTACTGTAAATCTGGATAGAATTAGCAAGTTTTATTAAAATTAATGTTGTATTTTTTGGTCTTTGTTCTATGATATCCTTTTAAAATAGAATGTATTTTAAATTCAAGGAAGTTCATATTAATGGGGAAGCAAAAGTGATCCATTTCAACAGAGGTATAGGTTAGACAAACATTGGGCCTTGGGTTGTTGTCCATTATCTCACACTTGGTTTGATATTTTATCAGAAAGAGAGCAAAGTTCTATTTCTCATTGGTGGTTCTTTACACTGAGTTCTTTTTGTTGAACACATGTACTGATGACCGGATGTTTTTTTTTTTTTGGGATTCTAGACTTTGCTTGCTATTGCCACAACGAAATAAGTGTATGTAACATATACCATCCAATTTCACAAGGATTTTATATGGTTTAGTAGCCCCTAGGCTCCTATTCTACAACCTATGATCCATTAATGGGTCTCTCTTGGGAAGACACTAACTTTTTCCTTCTCGATCAAGTATTGGAAGTGGGAAGCCTCTTACAGGGTCACAATTACGATAGAGGAATACAAGAGAGATCAATTACGAAGAAGGCTATTAATCGGGTATAACTAATTCTTTTTTGCTAATAGTGAAGCCTCTATCGAATCCTTTTATAACCTTTAATACCTCTTATTGTAATTTAATCTGCTATTGATCAATTGACTACCATGTACAACCAAGTGATTGAACTTAAATCAATTCTTGTGGATCATGATTGTTTCCTTCAGGGACCATTTCATCTAGCCTCCGCTAATCGACTGTCCATACGAACTAGATGACTAGCTGTTCATATTTAAGTCGACTACTCAGTTGATTCAACCACGAGTTGGGAAAAGGGCTCAGTCGACTGTTTATTTTGACTACAACTCATCTAATGACTGAGTTGTCTAAGTGGAGATTTACTTGCATGGCCCCAAGTACATTTTCCCATAATTCTCAACTCACTATACTGCTGTCTATCATCTATGTCAAACTTCTTGTTCCTTAATTGAACCATGCCTGTGGCTCACTCCTTCACATATGTAGTCCTCTTCAACTATCTTCCGTCAAGCTTCTTATCCCTCGGATGCGTCGAACCCTTACCCACCCTTGACTCTCCCTATGCTATCCTTTATGCTCTACTTACGTAGCTCGCGATCTTAGGCACAATTGCACTTTGATGCTCCTAGTCCATAATTCCTTGAATATTCCATACAATCCTTCTCAGATCTCAATGGACCTTGAGCCATCAAGTAACCAGGACCTTGGTCATGCACCAAGTCGTCCCTATGTGTCTAACCATTGTCCCTACACACTCAAAGACGTAGCAAATCACAAGATTGAGCCTAATGCAAACCTTTTACCCAACCATTAAAATCCAACGTCACATCAAAGCATTTTGGGCATGATTGCATTAATAATCTCTCATTATTTATATTTGACAATTTGTTTAAGTTAGAGAAAAACATCTATAATAAAATATAACGAAATGTGCCACAACGAAATAAGCATATGTAACATATACCATCCAATCTCACAAGGATTTTATATGGTTTAGTAGGCCCCTAGGCTCCTATTCTACAACCTATGATCCATTAGTGGATCTCTCTTGGGAAGACACTAAATTAAACATATTCACTTCTTGAAGAGTTGGATGATTCTTTGTTTGAGTCATCTGAAGAGGGTTTTCAGTCCACCATGACGCCCTCAATGGTTGGAGCTTGAGTTACCTCCTCTTCCTCGATTTGTGGAGTTTCTTAACTTTCCTCAATTTTCTCGACAACCTCTTCAATTGCTTTTTCTACCTAGGCTCTCTTTTTGTTCAGGCTTTTCATGAAAATGAACAACTTATTGCCAAAGCTCTTTGACATCTTTGTATTCCTCTAGCTTACTCAAACCATGGTTAGCTAAAATCGAAAGCATTCACTCCATACCTTTCTTGTCACCTCTGTACCAATCTTGACTTGAAACATCATTCACTTATTTTAAAAAGTCCTCTCTTAGTCTTAAGGAAAATTCCATCCATATTTCATGACTAGAGTGATGTGGAAATTGGTGTTTAACTATGTCTATGTTCTCCTCCATAGTCAAAACAAAACAATCTGTGGTATGGCAACATCTTGTAAACTATCTTGGCCATGATCTTGTTGCCCTCTTGGCAGTTACTCCAAAGAAGAGCCAATTTAGCTCTAATACCACTTGTTGGCACACCTTTCTCCTTCTAGGTTAAGTACTGTAGGTGGAGAAATTTCTTATAAGATTACAATTACAATAGAGAAATACAAGAGAGCTTAATTACAAAAGAAGGCTTCTAATTAGATTTGACTTGCGATTGGTGCAGTTGTCTTCCAAAATGGTATGGGGCAACTATGGGTTTTGATGTTTAGGCAAAGCGTTTTGAAGAGTGTTTGAGTGTGCAGGAACTTGCAAAAATACGCATGGATCTTGTCAAATTCGTGCTTGATGAGGTTGAGTGATGACTCAGTGCTGACTTGACGTGGCTAAGGTGACACAATCAGTGGCGTGGAGGTCTGTAGAGATCAATAAGGATGGAATAAGACATTTGGGGGATTGCAGAATGAGGAGTACTGAGGTTGCGTTGGAGCAACTCTAGAGCAATGAGAAGTACTGAGGTAGCTCGATGGCTTGAGTTCGTAAGTGTTCAAAGAAAGTTGCATGAGACAAATTAAGAGATTGCGGGACGAGGAGCATCGAGACAACAAGGATGCCAGCCGATGGAGGTGGATTAGGTAGGTGAAGAGGTGCATGATGGCATGTGAAGCCGAGTGCTTGTTTACATCCGAGGGATACAACAAGCTGATGAGAGATGGCTAAGGGGTGAAGTCAAGTAGCGATGGCAAGGCTCCTACATGAGTTGTGAGTATTTGGATCAGTTAACTGACATGGAATCCGGTCGACTGATGGATGAATTGAGTGACTTAGGGTTGGAGCCAACAAACGTAATGATTCTATTTGTGGCCTAGTGTATTGAGTAGTCGAATGGTAATTTACCGGTCGACTGATGCTAAGGTGGATAAGTGGAAAGGACGTGACAACTGTTGGATCACGATGTAGCAGTTGATGAAGTAATCGATTGATGGTCCAGATCGGTCACGACTGTTGGGCAACAAACCAGATTACAACAAGGGGTGTCTATGGATAAAAAAGGAGAGCTCGGTGTAGGGTTTGTGGTTGGTAAGATAAAGTTGCTTAAACCCTATTGGAAGCCTCGTAATTCTTGTAATCTTATTTTTGGAATCCTTGTAATTTCTTAAGCTTGTAAGAGGTTTCTTTACCTTCGGTAGTTGATGGAGAAGGCAAAAGCTAATCGTACTTTCTGGGAGTTACTATGAATACTATTCCCCCTCGTGCCACTCTTCACACTCTTACGTGGTTCGCTATTTTACTCACAGCTACACTCTTATGGTCCTTCAAATGTCCCATACCGTCCTTCTATCTCAACGGAGCTTGAGGCACTAGGTAAGCATGACCTTGGTTGCTCCAAGTCATCCTCATGTGTGTATCCACGGAGTCCTTGCACACTCCCGCACACATATCAAATCACAAGACAAAGTCTAACTTAAAATTTTTTTAACTTAAACTCTTTGTCCAAACTTCAAAATCCAAGGCTCCTTGTCTCTCAGAGGAAGGTTGCACCAACATTTTTTTTTCTTTTAGAACTGTTAGGAGACTTGATATTTCATCTCTCGTCATCACTTGTTTGTGGCCTTTTGTATTTCTTTTGTACCTGTTGGTCACGATAGCAATGCATTTGATGAAAATAGCATGATCAATTTGGTCAACTCACATGTCAATGACAAGGATCTTTACACTCGGGAACACTTTAGCTTTTGAAGAAAAACTTGTTTGCTTTTTTTTGGTCTTGATATGATTCTAATGCTCTCCCTGATTTCTCAATACAATTTTGTATAACTTAAGGAATCCCATAAATTTGGATTTTTCCTAGATTGATATTATTCTTATTTCTTGATTGCTCAAATACATATATTTTTGGTTCATAAGATTCTCACAAGTTTAGAAAACTGTGCATTTATTGTTCTATGTTTGTGAATGTGGCTTCTTTTTCATAAAATCACGACTAATTGAAGTATGGTAAAGTATGCTGAATAGTTAATTTGGTTGTTTTTTTTTTGGCTAAATCTGTTTGGATCACATGTATTTTCTTTGTTTCTTAGTGATGCATTCAATTTGTCTTGCATAGTTTATGGAACTATTTAAGATATATGTCTACTTTATATGAAAGTTGAAAGATATCTATGGATAGATTTTAATTTGAACTTTTCGTATGGTAATTTTCGGGCCAATACTACCATGTGATATATAAATTAGAAGAGCCAAGTGTTTTTCTTGTTTGACGGATGGATTTGCTTTTCCCTAGTTGAGCTTTCACTGTTACAAGGCCCATTTAGTAGAGGAATTGATGTGCAACCTGAAAACAGTTGCGCTTATTTTTGTAAGCAATTATTTATGACTGCATTTAGTTAGTCATAAAGTCCGTTAATATACCGCCCCCAACTTCTTTTCTTACAATTTCTTATTTATTTCTATATTTATATGTCAGCGGAGGTGAATACAGTTTGAAGTTCAAGATGCTGATCAATAATATTTTGAACACCGCCGCACTTGCTGAAAAGTACAATTTTGTGCGCTGTGAGTGAATGATAGGAAAATGGTTGTTTCAGGCAAATCGGTAAGAATTTTATTAAACAATTGCAGGGTGGTCATGGAAAATGTTCTCTATTTGCAGAGGCATTATCTCAGTTCCTGAAAATATTGTTTCTATTTTACCCAAACAAAATCTCAGACAGGGAAGAGCATAGGACAAGTATACAGTGACAGTGATGTTTTCACTAAATTTTGTAAATTCAAAATTCATAGTTTTTGTTACCCCTGATGCTTCAAGCAAAGATATGAGGTGTTGTTATCTTTCGTAGTAATCTTGGTTGGGAACCAGAGGGTTGGTGCTTCATGTGTTAGCTGCTCTCCATTGCATATTTGGGCTCGGGTTTGCTTTGATGGATGACTAGGAATGAAAAGAATAGTGAAAAGGAATAAAAAAACCACCACATTAGAATTCGCCACTTGCAATTTATTGTTCTTTTGCCTCGCCAATTATTTTTTTAAATCAAGCCTTATGCTCTTAATGCTGTTATTGGTATTAAAGAAACAAGGTTTCACAAGGTTATTTTTTTTATTGACTAGTGGACGAGATTTTAGTCTTACATTGATTAATAGTCGTTTCTGTAACTGCTGGAATGTGTGTAGATGATGATCAGTGGGTTTTGCAGACCGTGGCCAAAAATTTTTCGAACCTAATTTTATTTGGGTTTCTGGCCCTGCTTGAATACTAAAAAAATACTTGCAAGCTTAGACCAAAAATGCTATATATTGAGGAGCTAGAGTTGAGGATCAATCATGGACGTGGAGTTATGATAGATCATAGTTGTTTTCAAGAGATGACCCCATCTTGGAGGGGCCAATGGTGGGATTAGCAATCCCAGGATGCCTCCATGCTTTTCAGCAACCTAAAGCCTCTTTAAGAGTAAGCCTAGGTTCAGTGAGATGGCTGACGACTGCTTTTGATTGAAGGAGTCTTAGAAATGTTGAAGGATACTAGTATTTTGATTTCTTTGAAATGAGTTTACCAATTGTCTAGGCCAGTTACAATCTTTATTGTTGTTCCACCAACCTTGCTCCCTGATTAAACTCATGCTGACTTGTAATGAGCACCACATTATGCTTAGAGACAGATGGTATGATCAGGTTTGATGATTACGTTTCAGGATATTTGGAGCTTGTGGAACAGAGAAAGCTAGAAGAGCAGGGTGATACTTGCTAGAAAGCAAAAGGTTGCTCCATGAGCTAGCTACTTGCCATTGTTTATGAATTTGTTATTTGCAATTAGTGTGGACCATGCTGGATCTCAATGGAATCATATTTAGGCAGAAAATTGTTGCTTGCTAGACTTGTTGCAATGATTTTATATCATTTCATTGTTCTGTTTTGAATATTTGGTTTAAAGTCTTCATGGGGCCATGTTTTTGGATAAGAAGGTTGTGGGGATTTTCTAAGTTGGGTTTAAAAAGTCTTCATGGGGTCTAATTTGAGCTCATAATATTCAAACTCAAATTAAATTGTCATTTTGTTGTATACAATTTTCGTTTGAATATGTTTAATTTAAAATTTGAATAATTCAAACCGAACTCAAGATAAAATGTACAATCCTAACGTTTTTATCTTAATTTAACTTAAACCGAACTTGAATAGTTTTCTCATCATTAAAGTATTTTGCATAGTATTTCCATTATTATAAGGCCATTTCAAAATTGATTTGGTTTCGAGATGTGAAATCCATGATAAATCACCATCTAGTAGGATTATTAGGACACTAAATTCATGTATATTTACTGATTAATAAAGAAATAACACTTCCTCGTGATTTTATTTTAAATTTGGACATTTTGGCTCAACTTTATCTTAATTAGTTTTGTTGATGGAGTTGCAGCTCCTTTTTCATATATAATATTTGGAAAATTCACTCCTAATCAACAAAACCACTTTTCCAAATGAGTTAGTTGCATCCTTTACAATCTTTATGATACGATGATTGACTTCCTTATAATGATGAGCTAAGGAGCTCTTGGTGAAGTGCTCTCAACTTGTTTTTTCCTAGTTGAACAAACCCTTGACACAGAGCATACAATAAACTCTTTAGCATGTAGTTGAAGCAAAATAATTTATTTAAATTTTTTTGAGCATCCCAAATAAATAAGATTCTACATGTGCAAGATATAAATGTAGATCAAAAAGATTATTTAGTTAAATGAAAAGAAATCATCTAGCAAGTTTCACCAAACTTGCTTCTATTAGTATCCATACTGAGATATTTTAAAGACGATTTCGTGAGCCACAAGTTGCATCTCCGTTTGGTGCTAGCCAAATAGAAGAGACAACACAAAGGGCAGAGAGGTTGGCAACACAAAAGGAGAAGCCGACAACACACAAGGGAGCCGACGACACACAAGGTGAAACTGGCAGTACCGAGAGAAGGTCGGTCAACAATTTAGGCAGCGACACAAGAGGAGATTGACCAACAAAGGTTGGGCGGCACTTGGGTTGGCCAACAACTTGGAGGTGGGCGACACTATATTGAACATTTATAATTAATCATTAATTATGAATAAATCTTGAGTGACCTAGTAGTACATCATGACCTCCAATTGATTGAAAAATCATAGATGATTTCAGATTATATTCTGAACCTTTCAACAACTACAATTATCAGTGCTTCTATTTCTTTCACCCAGCTTATATCCACTTGGTTCAGGACATGATTTATGTGTTATCCCTACTATGCTGACTACGTCACACCTAACCCAAGTTGTAGCTCTTTGTCCTATGAATTTAAATTACTTAAAGAGAAAAACATATGTCCAAGAAGACCATCCTTTTGACATGTTTGTTTTGGCCAAAGACTTATGAATAATAATCTTGACAAGAGCCATAGGATATATGTCTTCTTATAAAAGAATTGGTGAATCATCTGTGAGTTATTCAAACACCTTTAGACACATTGTCTTATAACTAATCATTCTAGAACTACACCTCCTAGGAGATGTTTAGCTAAGATGCCAAAGTATAAGCCTTCATGATCAAGATGACTTAAATATCTCAAGTCTAAGGAAACTTACACTTGAGATGTAATGAGATCTTCATTGACATGTAAAGAACTACATGAAGTCTCATAGTATATCACATCCGATAAACTAGTTACCCTTAACTAGTATTTATATATTAACTCTCAACATTCCTATGTTTCCAACCAGCGAGGATCAATTGTTTGGATTAACCAAGGAGTATAACATATGCTAGTCTCAAAGAATTGACGAGCATCAATTCATGAATTGATGATTTCAATACGTACATAATTATACATGATGAGATATCCATTAATTGTAATCCAATCACAATTTCTCTAATGCTATGCTTTGTATTGTGGACTATATTAATTGAGTTTAAAATTAAATGATAGACATATAGAATGTACACCCAAAAAGTGAATTTTATTTATCAAATAAATAAGACAATATTTAAGGCGATCACCTTTATGACACCTTACAAATATAACATACTCTTACTTAGCCTAAAGTTAATTGCCTTGGTATCTAATATCATAGGCCTCTACATGTCTCTCAAACTTATTTTGAGATAGAGGTTTTGTCAAAGGATCTACTAGGTTTCTTTCGGTGAAAATTTTCTCAATTTGTATTTCTTTTCTACTTATGATCTCCCGGATTAAGTGATAGCGACGAAGTACATATTTAGATCGTTGATGAGACCTGAGTTCTTTGGTCTGTGCACTAGCCCCATTGTTATCGCAGTGAATCGATAATGCTTCGACAATACTTAAAACCACTCTAAGTTCAATGATGAACTTCTTGATCCAAACTTCTTCCTTGGTCACTTCTAAAGCCATAATGTATTCTGTCTCAGTGGTATAATCAACAAAGATTTCTTGTTTAAAACTTTTTTTTAACTTATTGTGCTTCCATTTAAGGTGAATATGTATCCAAACTGAGATTTGGAATCATCTTTGTCCATCTGAAAGTTGGCATCAGTATATCGACGATAACCATATTGTTGGAGTGTATACTGAAAGCCTAAGCTTTGTAAACATTTATTATGAATAAAGAATCACATTTGGTCAAATTGTCTACATTTAGTTGTAGTTGTTCAATTAATTTATACTGTAGATAACATAGTATGTGGTGTCACATGCAGAAGATGATGTTATCAGTACCTTATAAATTATAAACAATAGCTCACGATCAAAATGGAAAGGAACAAACCATTAGAAGGTCGTAGTGTAATTAGGTATCAGTTTATCTTGACTGTATAATTACACTAGTACACTTAGAGTGTATTGAGTAGGACCATTTGAGGTCGTTTCTTTTATACTGACTTTATAAAGAAACAAAGACCTCGATTATTATGGAAGTGTGTGCTCTTAATCCTAATATAATAACAAGCACATATATTTGATATTTATTTCTTTAATTTATCAATGGGTGAGATTTAGTTCGATGAATCAATAAGCCCGATAAGTTGGGAAATGGTATCACTTATAATGTGTGTTGTTGATTATAGAAGGAAACTGTGTCCTAGAGATACTAGGTTGATAATGTCCTCAAGAGGAGCTCATAAGGATTGCCATGTTAAACCCTGCAGGTGGACCTAGTCCGACATGATGATAAGGTTGAGTGGTACTACTCTTGGACTAAGATATTAATTAAATGAGTTGTCAGTAACTCACTTAATTAGTGGACATTCGATATCTTAAACACAGGGAGACTAACACACTCATAATAAGAAGGAGCCCAAAAATGTAATTTGGGATTGGTGCGGTAGTTCAATAATAGTTCTCTAGTGGAATGAATTATTATTGATAAAATTAAGTTGTGTGTTCGGGGCGAACACGGGATGCTTAATTTTATCGGGAGACCAAAACCAATTCCTCCTCTCGGTCCCTATCGTAGCCTCTTATTTATAGAGTACTATACCCACCTATACCCACCTTCTATACCCACCTAAAGGGGGTCGGCCAAGCTAGCTTGGGAACCAAGCTATGGCCGACCTAGGTATAAATTGGGGTGGCCGGCCCTAGCTTGAACCCAAGCTAGAGGGGCCGGCCAAATTAAATTAAAAAAAAGAAGAATTTTAATATTAATTTTTATTATGTGGAAGATATAATTTATTAAAGAGAATTAAAATTAAATTATCTCTCTTGTAAAAGATCTACAAAAGATTAAAGAAAGAGATTAGATCTCTTTCCTTATTTGTAGATTGGTGAGATATTTTATTTTCTCTTTAAAAATTATTCACATGTTGTAAAATTAAAATTATGGAAATTTCTTTTTATCAACCATGAAGAGATTTTGAAGAGAAATTTTAATTTTAAAATTTCCAGAAACAAATTAGGAAGTTTTAATTGTTGATTGAAACTTGTCTAATTTGATTTCATGATGTGGCCGGCCATTAGAATTTAATTGGGGAAATTTTATTTTATTTTTCTCAATTAAATCATGTCAAGGAAATTAAGGAAATTTCATTGTAATTAAATTTCCTAATTTGCTTAGGCCAAGGAATATAAAAGAAGGGGTGAGGGTGCCTTCATGAGATGCAACCTCTATTATTTCTCTCCCTCTTTTGTTCCTTGCTGTGGCCGGCCATCATCTTCTCCCTCTCTTCCTCTTGTGGTGGCCGAACCTCTCTCTCCCCTTGGAGCTCTTGTGGTGGCCGGATACTACTTGGAGAAGAAGAAGAAGAAGGAGAGAAAGCTAGCATCTCTTGGAGCTTGGTTGGTGTTTTGATCTTCTTCCTTGGTGAAGCTTCCTTATTGTTGGCCGAACCTAGCTAGGAGGAGAAGAAGGTGGTTGGTGGTTTCTCATCTCGGAAGATCGTTGCCCACACAACGTCCGAGGTTATAAGAGGAATACGGTAGAAGATCAAGAGGTCTTTCTAGAAGGTATAACTAGTAATTTTTCCTTTTCGCATCATGCTAGTTATTTATGGAAATAATACCAAATACAAGAGGCTTACGCTCTAGTATTTCGAATATGTTTTTCGAAGTTGTGTTCTTTTGTTTTTTTTCCCCTTGTGATTTGATTGTTCTTTTTGGTTAACCTAAAGTTATTTTAGGAAATTAAATATTAGATTTCTATAAAAGGTTTTGTCTAGTCGGTGGTGGTTGTTCCCATATCCAAGAAGGCCATGTGCCTCGCCACGTCAGTATTGGGAACCAATTATGGAAATTAATATTTAATGGAATTAATAACTTAAGGTGATTTGGGTCGAACGTGTTAAGTTCCACAGGAGACCCAAGTCAAAACCTAAAAGAACGAATAGATTAAGTTTTGGATCAAACGTGTTAAGTTCCGCAGGCGATCCAAAATTTAATTTAAAAGAACACATGATAGCTAGGAAAAGGTTCAAACCTTTGTACAAAATTTTTGTATAGTGAAACCTTTAGGTTTTCCGAGTAGCAATCAACACATATCACCTTCTTCATATACCAAGAACAAGTCCTTAGTTCTTCTTAAGTACTTAAGGATTGCCTTGACAGTTATCCAATGATCTATATTTGGATCAGATTGATATTTGCTCGTGACACTCAGAGCGTATGATACATCATGCCTAGTACATAACATAGCATATATGATTGATCCTATAGCCGATGCATATGGGATCTGATTCATGCACATCCTCTCGTCTTGTGTATTCAGGCACATAGACTTCGAAAGGTGAATCCTATGCCTCATGGAAAGAAAACTTATTTTGGATTCATCCATGCTAAACTGTTTTACACTTTATCTATATATATGTAGACTGTGAAAGACCAAACAATCATTTTAACTATCTCTATAGATCTTAATCCCTACGATATAGGTTACTTCTCCCGTGTCTTTCATGGGGAATGTTTTGGATAACTAAACTTTGACTGAATTTAGAATAGACATATCCTTTCCTATGAGCAATATATCATTACATACAATACTAGGAATACGACCGCACTCCCACTAACCTTCATGTATACGCAAAGTTTATCAGAATTTTGTGAGAAATTAACTCTTTAATAGTCTCATCAAAATAGATATTCCAACTCCTGGATACTTGATTCAGTCCATAAATGGATCATTAAAGTTTACATACTTTATTTTTATCAATAGATGTGAAACCCTTAGGTTGTATCATATCATATCTTCAGATAGATTTCTATTGAGAAA
The DNA here is from genome assembly GCF_018446385.1 of Zingiber officinale. Taxonomy (NCBI): domain Eukaryota; kingdom Viridiplantae; phylum Streptophyta; class Magnoliopsida; order Zingiberales; family Zingiberaceae; genus Zingiber; species Zingiber officinale. The sequence goes on from NC_055992.1 coordinate 143,375,751, forward strand.
AGCTATTTTCAGATTTATTTTCCATATCTCATAATCATAATGAGTTGCTATGACCTAGAGTATCTAAATGGATTTAAGATTGGTTATTGGTAAAAAGGTTTCATTATAGTCAACACTTTATTTTTGACGATAGCCTAACGCAACACATCTTGTTTTATAGGTAATCACATTACCATCTATGTCGGTTTACTTCATGAAAACCTACTTGCACCCAATAGGTGTTATGTCTTCTGATGGATCCATCAAGTTTTAAACTTAGTTTTCATATATGGAATCCATTTCTGACTTCATATCTATTAACCATTTGTCCCTTTCTAAATATTTCATAACTTCTTCATACCTAGTAGGCTCCTCATCCTTTTTCAGTAACACATTTTTTGATTCACTTATGAGAAATCTATATCTCTGAAAAATTTGGCGTATCCAGATCTATGAAGAAGTGGTGTATCTACAAGTTCAGTTATCATCTCATCCTTATGAGTAATTGACTGAGATTCTAGACTAGACATCTCTTTCGTGTCTACTGGAGTCTCTTGAACTATCCCAAGTTTGACTTCACTCCCACCATTTTTCTGTAAGAAAAACTCTTTCTCTAGGAATACAATATGCCTTGAGACAAACACCTTTTGTTCCAAGGGATGATAAAATTGATAACTCCTTATTTTTTTAGGGTAACCAATAAATAGACATTTATCAGACTTAATATTTAACTTATCTGATAAAGTCCTCTTCACATAAGCAGGACTACCCCATGTTTTCAAATAAGACCAATGAGGTTTCTTACTAATCAATATCTCATATGGAGTAGTAGAGGCTGCCTTAGTCGGGATCCTATTTAACAAGTAATTAGTTATCTCAAGTGCGTAGCCCCAAACGGATTCAAAAAGATTTGCATGATTCATTATCGACCTAACCATGTCCAACAAGGTTCGATTTTGTCTCTCTAACATGCCATTGTGTTGTGGTGTGTAAAATGGAGTCTATTAAGACAATATGCGATTGCCCCTGAGATAATCTTGAAACTCTTGGTTTGTATTCACCACCTTAATTTGATCGACGTGTTTTGATACTTTTGCCAAGTTGCTTCTCCACTTTATGTCTATATTCTTTGACTTTTTAAAGGGCTCAAACTTGTATCTTAAGAGATAAACATACCCAAATCATGAGTAATCATCGATGAAAGTAATGAAATACCTATAACTTCCTCGTGCATGAGTAGACATGAGTCCACATACATCGATATGTATAAAACCCTACACATCATTCTCTTATTCACCTTTTTTCCTTAAAAGATAACTTAGTCATTTTTGTTGGGATATACCCGATGCGATGTGTGTGGTAAAAACATATTTTGTAAACACGCATAGTGGAAGACTTAACGATAAATAAACTAATTTATTATATCGCACATACCACACACATGCAAGATATAATTGCGTAGACAAGATTATAAAATAAAATGAAATTGAATAACAATTATTCTAGGTATATCTTATGGATGACCTGTAACGAGAAGGACATCAACCTTTTGAGACATTATTGAACCTCTCCTCTATTCATATCCATGCTGAGCTCTTTAAGATAACTCCAAGAGAACAAGATTTTCCTTCGAAAGGTACTAGCCATGAGTAAAGGAGAAGGATTAAGAAGAGGAAGAATAAGCAAAAGGAAGATCTTCTTCCTTTGGATGACTCACGGCAACAAGAGGAGAACCTCTTGTTGTGGCTGGTGGCAAGAGAGAGGGAGAGATAGGTATTGGGTCTAGGTTTCAAAACCTAATCAAGCCAATAATAAATTGTTTATTAATTTCATCTTAACAATATCAATATATAGTCCTCTTTAATGAGTTGGATTAGAAAGCCTAAATCCAACCCATTATGCCTTAACTAAAAATTAACTTATTAACCCCTTAGTTTGGTTCGCAATTAAATCAAGTTGGTTCATGGATAAACCAAATTGGTTCATGACTAAACCAAATAGGGTCCAACTCTTTCATAAGATATGCGACCCATCCACACTTTCGTTCCAACAAATATTTCTATATTTATCTTATGTATGGTCCAACCAAACATTTATCTCTTGATTTGAGAATCCTATTCTCTAACTTATTTTACGTCTTCTAGAGACTCATAGTGCATATGACCGAATAGATTCCCGATTTATCTTAGTCGTCCATAATTAACTACTTAATTATGGAATGATCATGAGTGACACCTAATAGTATATCATGATCCTCAATTAATTAAAAAATCATAGTTGATCTAAGAACTAATTCTGAACCTTTAGCATACAATGAGTCATGTCTCATTTTTTCACTTATCTTATACCCATTTGATTTAGGACATGGTCTATGTGTTTGCCCCCACTAAGCTGACTACGTCACCCCTAGCCCAAGTAATACTTCCTCGTTCCACGGATTCAAATTACTCATACATGTGTATAAAAGTCTCATACTCTTAACATGTGATACTTTGACTAAAGAATTTGAGTAATAATCCTAAGAGTGGCCATAGGGTATACGTCTCCGCTCAAGGAGCAGTAAATCCTTTGTGAGCTATCCAAACACATTCGGGCACTTTGACTTATACCCAATCATCTTGGGTCCACACCTCCATGAGATGTTTGCTTAAGATGTCAAAGTATAAGTATTCATGACCAAGATGACTTGTATAACTCAAGTTGAAGGAAACTTGCACTCGAGCTGCAGTAAAAACTTCACAGGCATATCTATATATATAGAGAATCATATGAAATCTTATAGCAAGTCACTCCAATGAACTAGTTACCATAACTAGCTTTCACATTTAACTCTCGGCATCCCAATATCTACAACTAGTGAGAAACAACTGCTTGGCCGAACCAAGGAGTATAACTCGTGCTAGTTTTATAGAATTGATGATGTCTGAATGCACCAATTCGATGATTAGGGAAATTCTAATACGTTCATAATTACACATGTAGAGATAATCATAAGTTATGATCCAATCACAAATTCTCTTATATTATGAATTATATTGCAGACATTGAGTACATGAGTTTAAGACTATTCAAACATATAATATGCACTCAAATAATGAATCTATATTTATAAAATAAATAGTAAAATCATAAGACGATTGCCTTAGGATATCCCTCAAAATCTAACACTCACACTTGGCCTAATGCCAATCAACACAATGTCCTAAACTATAAGTATGGACGTGACTCTTAAACTTGCTTTATGGTAGAACCTTTATCAAAGGATCCGCTAGGTTCTTTTCAGTAGAAATTTTCTCGAATTGTATTTCTTTCCTACTAATGATCTCCTTGATCAGATGATAGTGGTGAAGCACGTGTTTAGATCGCTGATGAGACCTAGGTTCCTTTGCTTGCACAATGGCTCAAGTGTTGTCACAGTAAACATGTAATGCTTCAACAGTGGATGGAACTACACCAAGTTCGATAACAAACTTCTTGATCCAAACTGCTTCCTTTGCTGTTTCCGAAGTTGCAATGTATTCTGCCTCACTGGTAGAATTTGCAACAGTGTCTCACTTGGAACTTTTCCAATAAACTGCGTCTCCATTTAATATGAATATGAATCCAGAATGAGACTTGGAGTCATCCTTGTTTGTCTAAAAGCTAGTATCTGTTAGGACACTTGGCAGCCGGCTAGAGGGGGGGGGGGGGGGGAATAACCCCTTCACAAAACAAGCAAAAATACCTTCCTCAAACTTACAACTTAATATAACATTTGCATAAACAAAATAAGAAATAAACTGGAAAGAAAGAGGCACAGTGAATTACTTGATTACAATCGGAGAGGTTGTTAATCCAAGGCGAAAAAGTGCACTAACACAATCTCCTTTGGGCGGAGAAGCCTCTTACAGCATTCAAAGCTCACAAAGCAAAGCTAAACTATAACAAACTTAAGCACAAGTGTTGTTTCAAACTATTCTGTGTTATTGTTAAGCTTTGGGAGTAAGACTACTTAATAGCCTTGGTCGGGGCGCCTGGAAGGGTTTCAGGGGCTTGGAAGGGGATAAAATTTTATCCCCTTCACAATGGATCATGGTCAAACGTGATCCAAATAAACTTCGATTCCGGGCACTCGGAAGGGTTCCGGGCGCCCTGACCAAGAAAGTCAACCAAGTTGACTTTTTCAGTCCGGGCCTTCCGGTCTGGTTTTACTCACTTTGATCTGGGTCTTCCGCTCCAGTTCCTCTTAGTTTGGTGATCTCAGCCATCCAGAATAGGGCTCACCCGAACCCAACTTCCGACCTTCTCGAGTAAGCTTTTGCTCCTGGGTTCTCGTCCCTTGGAAACGCCGTGCGCCCCCTTCTCGTCTGCTAGCGTACTCTTCCGCAACAACTCGTCCATCAGACGCACCGAGCCCGTCGGCTCTCTCCCGTGCCGTCCTTCTTGCTAGCTGCATCTTTTGCTCGATATCTTGTGCACCTAAGTTACTACACACTTAGACACAGGATTAAACACAATAGGACCTAACCTAACTTATTTGATTACATCAAAACAACCCTGGGGTACTAACAATCTCCCCCTTTTAATGTGAACAACCCAAGTTAAGTTAGGGTAAACTAACATAAAGTAAAAGTAATAAATTTATAATTAAAGTACAAAAAATTAAGAAAGTTAAAACTACCTCCCCCTAGTCTTAATCTTCCCTTCTTCCCCTTTGATCACATAAACAATGGGGCACCAAAAGAAATCTAAGGGTAAAATTTTCAAAAAATAGGAAAGTTTTTAGTTAAAAAAAAAAAAAAAAATCTGATTTTCAACATTTTGAAAAACTTATCAAGTTTTTGAAAAACTTTGAAACTTTTGGAAATTATTTTGATATCACTTAGAAAAAATTTGCAATAAGTTTAGAAACTTTAAGTTTTGCAAAAAAAAAAAAATTCTAAGTAAAATTTTCTAAGAATTTTTTTTCTAAGTTAAAAATACTACAAAATATTTGAGTAACTATTCCAAGCATTATTTAATTATAATTAAATACTTTATCAGTTAGTCAATTAAATATTTTATTTCATTAATTGGCTTCCAGGCTGTGGCGAGATACTAGATTTTTTTGGTTATTGGTGCAACAACCACTTTCTAGACAAAGTCTCTTAAGAAAATTCAAACATTTAATTTTCTTGGTGAAAGCCTTAAGTCTAATTAAACTTTTTAATTTATACAAGTTTTTGGAACCTAATATAGGTTCCTTCCTACAGGAATAATCATAAATTTTGGGGGTACATAACTTTTGAGAATTTTTCTAATTTGACCCCTGTGAAATCTAAGATACTAACTTAGTCTGTTATAATTTTAGGTTTTAACATTTAAGCAGGTATGGTTTTTTAAGTTTTCTACTTGTATTTTCAATTCATCATTTTTCAATTTTAACTTTTCAAAATCTTCTAATAGGCAGGATTTGGCTAGAATTAATTTTAATTCTTTATTTTCTTTTTCAAATTTGCAATAGTCTTTAGATAATAACTTAACAAATTTAAATAACTTATCAGGAGGAAGAGATCGTACCTGACTTACCTTGTCGATCTCATTATCCATAGCTCCCCCTGAACTGTTGCTTTCTTCCAATGTTGCTCCCACATCATCAATGCTCTTGATGCTTATTTCGGACTAGCTTGCTTTGTTTTCATCGTCTTGATGACTTGCCATTAATGCAAGTTCGGCAACAGCTTCAACTTCTGATTTGGAGGACATTTCGTCCCACGCTGCTTTTAGCATCTTGTACTTGTTGGATTGGATAGGCTTCTTGTTATTCCCTTTGCCTTGTCCTTGATCTTTAACTTGGACAATTGTCTTTAACGTGCCCTTCCTCATTGAGTGATAGCATTTGATTGTTCTTTTCTTTCTACCCTACAAATGGTTAGTTTTTCTAGATTTAAATAATTTTTTAAATTATCTTACCATCATTACCATTTTTTCATCGTTCAGAGAGGATTCTGAATCTTATTCGTCCATCCTTGCCTTAAAGGCAACGTTGTGCTTTGACTCCTTCGGATCAGCACATCTCATTTCATGGACTTTAAATATTGAAAATATTTCTTCTAAGGTAACAGGATCTAAATCTTTAGAAATAGTAAGCATCTACTAATGATGCCCACTCAGTAGATCTAGGAAATGCATTAAGCGCGAACCTTAGCGAATCTCGGTTGCTTACTTTTCTCTGAGATTCGTAAGTCCGGTGATTAGTTCCTTCATTCTCGAGTGAAGATGTGCACCGGTTTCTTTTGCTTCCAGTTTTATGTTGCTTAATTGATTCCTTAGCAGATCTCGTCTCATGAGCTTGGCTTCGGACGTCCCTTCGTATAGCTCAAGGAACTTCTCCCAAAGATCCTTTGCTGAGTCGTAGGCGCCGATTCGATTGACTTCTTGTGGCGGTAGGGTGCTCAACAGATGAAACTCTACTTTATCGTTTGCCACGAAGTCCGCCCGCTCCTTCTTTGTCCATTGGTATTCTTCCTTTCCTTCGGGTGCTACAAAACTGAATTTCATTATTAAAAGTAATTCAAAGTCGATTTTAAAGAATACCTCCATTTTCTTTTTCCAGCTCACGAACTCCCCCTTGAACTTCAGTGGATAGATGTGTTGGTATAAGTTACACCAGAATCAAACCTAAGTTTTGATGTTGTCAAAGGTTCAAGTTAAGTCTTGTTATGATCTAATAAGTTGACTAAGTGTGCAGGCTATTTACTCAACCAAGAAAGACCTAGTTGGAGGCTAGGTAGGAGAAGTCTTAGCAGATCGTGGAACCTAGGTGGAAAGACCAAGTGGGCCGAGAGGACCCGACACTTGGCAGTGAGATCGAGAGGTCTGGAGGACCGAAGATCGAGAGAAAGTCCTAGTGAGCCGATCAAGACTAAGTGAAAAGTCCAAACAGATCTGGAGGAGCAAGGTTTGGTAGGTAGGTTTAGGTAAACAACTGGAGGAGCGACGGTGAGGTCGTGTTCCTGAAAGGAACAACCTAAGGTCGCTGATCCAACTGAAGAAACTGGGAAGGTTTCCAAGTTGAGATCAAGACAGTTGAATTGTCTATTACTCATGTATTAGCTATATTATTACTATGCTAATATCTATTTTGCAAGATTATTATCTAATACTATTTTGTAGGTTCAGCCTGATCGGTCGATCGAACACAGGTATCGGTTGACCAAACCAGGTTGATACAGACCATATCAAACCAGAACTAAACAAAACATAGCTTCCGATTTAAGCTTGATTGGTCGACCAAACCAGAGGATCGGTCGACTGAACAATGACGACATGGAAGCAAGCTGATCGAGCCGAAGCAAAGAAGGAGGATTGGCTGATCGGTCGACCGGACAATGAAGACATTAATGGTGCATTAATTCAAGATTTCGTCGAATAGGGAGGGTCACTGGTCAGTCGACCGAACCATTAAAGATTAGTTAATGCTCGAAGATAAGATCTCAGTGAATCCCAGCAAAGAAGGGAGGGAGCGGGTTCGACCGGCCGAACCCATGGATCGGTCGACCGAACCCACGGATTGGTCGACCGAACCCACTGATCGGTCGGTCGAATCCATGGATCGGTCGACTGAACATCGACGATTCTTATAAAAGAGAGCTCGAGGTCTAAGGCTGAATAACGCATTCTGGTTGGTTTGAAGTTCATCTTTGTGAAAGCTGCTCATGTTATTGCTACTACAACTCGCAAGCAACTACTTCATTTAAGTGCCGATCGAGCTTCAACTTTAACATACTGTTGGTATACTTTTATTTTATTACTTGCATTGTACTTAACTTAAGTAAGATAGTAGGATGTTACTATCTTACTCATTTTCTTGTACGCACTACTTCTTTCAGAGGTTTTTGGAAAGAAGAGTTTTAGTGAATTACCCAACGGTGCGATCAAGGATCGCGGGTCTTAGAGTATGAGTCGACCTAGGTTCCGAATCAAGTAACCCAATGAGTCATTTACTTTCCGCTGTATATTCTGATTGTCTTTAAAATGCTGAAAAGAAAAGTTTTTAAAAGCGCGATATTCACCCCTCTATCGCACTCATTCGATCCTACAATTGGTATTAGAGTACTGTAGCTCTGAAAGTACTTAATCATTTTTAGAGCACCTTTAAAAATTTTTTCTTTTCCTTTATTTTTTTCTTCTTTTTCCAGCACTTCTAATCCCAAGAAGAGAGTCTTGGAAATTTACTTGTTTTATTTTTTGATACAAGGATGTCGAACTCTTATCAAGAAGGGTACAACACCGTCCGACCTCCACTATTTAAAGGAGAGAACTTCAACTATTGAAAAAATAGAATGGAGTGCTATTTGTTGGACCCCGTGGTAGTTTTGATGTGATCAACCAAGTTGGTTAGGTCCTGTTGTGTTTGATCCCTGTGTCTGAGTGTGCAGGAGCTTAGGAACACAGGAAGTCGAGTAGAAGACGCAGCTAGCGAGAAGGACGGCACGGGAAGGGAGCCGACGGGCTCGGTGCGTCCGAAGGACGAGAGAGCTGCGGAAGAGTACTCCGGTGGACGTGAAGAGCGTGCGCGGCGTTCGAGGGACGTAAAGCTGGGATGGAAGGCTGCTCGAGGAGAAGGTCGGGAATTGGGTTCGGGTGAGCCCTATTCCGGTTGGCCGTAATCACCCAAAAGAACGGAGCGTTGGAAGCTAAAGAAACCAAGCTGGAAATGAGGCTGCCAGCTTAGAGGCGCCTCTAGCAGGATTGAAGGCGCCCTTGAAGGCGCCTTCAACCCTGTTGAAGGCGCCCTCAATAGGTCAGAATTGACCGTTTGTGTGCGGATAAAGTTTTATCAGCTGACCGAGCTGGAGGCGCCTTGAACCTTGTTGGAGGCGCCTTGGACCCTCGGGATAGACTTTCCAGGAGCTATAAAAAGGCCCCTGGAGGTAGGAATTTAAAAAACAACTCAAGCAATCAATCTGTAAGCAATTCCTAGCAGTAGTTCTGAGCAATTAGAGTGTAAAAGGCTTCTCCGCCTTCAGAGAAGGAGAATTTTCTTAGTGCGCTTTTCACTGCCCTGGATTAACAACCCTCTTGGTTGTAACCAGGTTAAACTCCTGTTTCTGTTTTTAATTTTCTGTCTTTATTATTTTACTACTGCATTTATTCTGAGTTGAAATCCAAGGAGGGTATTTTTATTTTTGTTTTCAGCAATTCACCCCCCTCTTGCCGGTCTCCGCTGCGCCAACAAGTGGTATCAGAGCCTGATCACCTCAAAAGGACTAACCGTCAACTGAAGCACTACGATCAAGATGATGGCCGGAGCGAACATCCATCCCCCGAAGTTTGACGGAGACTTCGCCACATGGAAGCGCAAAATGGAGGTATTTTTTAAAACCGAATTTGACATTATATTATAATGAAATATGACTATGCAGTTCCGAAAGACAAGGAGGAAAATACCTGGACGAAAAAGGAGCAAGCAGATTTCGTCGCTAACGGAAAGGCTGAGTTCCACCTACTCAGCGTTCTACCGCCGCAGGAGGTAAATCGGATCGGAAGCTACGACTCCGCGAAAGATCTCTAGGAAAAATTCCTGGAGCTTCACGAAGGTACTTCCGAAGCGAAGCTAGCGAAGCGCGATATCCTCCGGAACTAGTTAACGAACCTCCGGATGAACCAAGGCGAGAAGGTAGCCCAACTCCAAGCGAGAATCAAGGAGCTGATAATGCAACTAACGAACCTTGGAGAAGAGGTAACCAACCGGGATTCCATCCGATACGTGCTCAATGCCTTCCCGAGAACTCCAGAGTGGGCCTCCTTAGTAGATGCGTATTACATCTCTAAGGACCTCGAGGTAAGTACTTTAGAACAATTATTTTCCACTTTTGAACTTCACGAATCTCGAGTTTCAGAACCTAACGGAGCAGAGAAGACAAGTCAGAACATTGCCTTAAAGGCAAAGATGAACAGTTTTGACTCCGAAGCCTCAGTAGACGAATCCGAAGCGGCACTACTGGTAAGACGCTTCAATAAATTTTTTAGTACTAACAAATTTAAATCGTAGAGGCATCATCGAAAGAAGAGGACGGTTCGTTGCTACAACTGCAACGAAGAGGGGCACATCAAAGATGACTGCCCAAAGCTAAAGAGAAAGGAGAAAGAAAGGGTAAAGTACAAGAAGCCAGAACCCTCCATACACAAGAACCTAAAGGCCACGTGGGATGATTCGTCATCCTCCGAATCGGAAGTCGAATAATTCTCGGGACTAGCACTGATGGCCAACCATCAGCTAGAAGAAACGTCCAGCTCAGAGATGAGCATTGACGAAGGGGGAGGAACGTCAGAAGAAAGCTGTAGTGAAGGGGGAGCGTCACCAAATCAGGTAAGTAAGGTACGCAATCTAACCCCGAATCAATCTTTTAGATTTATTAAAGCTCTTTCTAGAGAATTAGATAAATTAGAAAAAGGAAATGAAAATTTGAAATCAGAAAATGAAAATTTAAAATTAGAAATTGAAAAATTGAAAAATGATGCATGCTTAAAGAAATTTCCAAAGTCAAAAATGAGAATTTATGGTAAATTAAATTGGTATATAAGGAAGCATCAAGGTCAACTTAGGAAAATACCAAGAAATTATGTACCCCCTAGATTTTTGAATAATCCTGTAGGAAGGAACCTCTATTGGGTTCCAAAATCTGTGCTTAATTAATTTTTCAAAAATTAAAAAGCTTACATTGAGAAAATTAAACATTGAAATTCTTTATGGAAGCTTTGTCTAAGGAAGTGGTTGTTGCTCCAATAACCAAGAAGGCCTAGTGCCTCGCCACGACCTGGAAGCTAGAATATTGAAAGAAAATGTTTAATTAACTTTCTGAAAAAGCATTAAATAAGAATTAAATAATGTTTTGAAATTTTATCAAATATTTGTTAAAATAAACAAAAATTCCTTAAATTTTTTTTAAAAAATTCTAACTTAGAAATTATTTTATTCTTAGAAATTTTTCAGTTTAGACTTAGAAATTTATTTTAATTCAATTTAACTTGTTTTTTTTTAAAAAAAAATTTCATTTTTACTTAGAAATTGTTTAATGATTTAATCTCACTTAAAAATATTTTACTTAAGACCCCATTTTTGTTGTGATCAAAGGGGGAGAGAAAAGTACAAGTTTAGGGGGAGATAGAAAAATTTAAAATTTTACTAATTGTAAAAAAATTCTTAACTTGTTAGTTTAGTAATTTTTTCTTTAAAATTACTGTTTATGTCTATTTTTACCCTAACTTGAACTTGGGTTGATGCACATCAAAAAGGGGGAGATTGTTGGATCCCGTGGTAGTTTTGATGTGATCAACCAAGTTGGTTAGGTCCTGTTGTGTTTGATCCCTGTGTCTGAGTGTGCAGGAGCTTAGGAACACAGGAAGTCGAGTGGAAGACGCAGCTAGCGAGAAGGACGGCACGGGAAGGGAGCCGACGGGCTCGGTGCGTCCGAAGGACGAGAGAGCTGCGGAAGAGTACTCCGGTGGGCGTGAAGAGTGTGCGCGGCGTTCGAAGGACGTAAAGCCGGGACGGAAGGCTGCTCGAGGAGAAGGCCGGGAATTGGGTTCGGGTGAGCCCTATTCCGGTTGGCCGCAATCACCCAAAAGAACGGAGCATTGGACGCTAAAGAAACCAAGCTGGAAATGAGGCTGCCAGCTTAGAGGTGCCTCCAACAGGATTGAAGGCGTCCTTGAAGGAGCCTTCAACCCTGTTGAAGGCGCCCTCAACAGGTCAGAATTGACCATTTGCGTGCGGATAAAGTTTTATCCGCTGACCGAGCTGGAGGCGCCTTGGACCCTCGGGATAGACTTTCCAGGAGCTATAAAAAGGCCCCTGGAGCTAGGAATTTAAAAAACAACTCAAGCAATCAATCTGTAAGCAATTCCTAGCAGTAGTTCTGAGCAATTAGAGTATAAAAGGCTTCTCCGCCTTCAGAGAAGGAGAATTTTCTTAATGCACTTTTCACTGCCCTGGATTAACAACCCTCTTGGTTGTAACCAGGTTAAACTCCTGTTTCTGTTTTTAATTTTCTATCTTTATTATTTTACTACTGCGTTTATTCTGAGTTGAAATCCGAGGAAGGTATTTTTATTTTTATTTTCAATAATTCACCCTCCTCTTGCCGGTCTCCGCTGCGCCAACACTATCTTAAGTCCGACATTGAGTTTTGGTTTACAATACTGAAAGGCTACACACCTCCAATGAACGATGGAGTACCACTAGAACTAGAAGACTAGACTTCCCCAATGATCAAGAAGGCACAACTAAACTATAAGGCGATCAACACCATTCAGTGTGAGCTAACAATGGAGGAATTGAACTGGGTCAACCCCTACGACAATGCTAAAGAACTGTGGGACTGCCTGGTAAAGCTACACAAAGGGACCGATGAGTTTAAGGTAAATAAAAGAGACCTACTTTTAAATAATTTATTTAATATTAAAATGCTTCCCGGAGAAACGGCTTCGCAACTACACACTCGACTAAAGGACATCCTCAATGACCTCCATCTGATCGGACATAACCTGGAGAACCGCGACACAATAAGATACACACTAAATGCTTTTTCGCGGAATGCTTTGTGGGCATCAATAGTAAATGGTTACAAAGTTTCTAAGGATCTTTCAATTCTTAAACTAGATGAGTTATGTCACGCCTCGAGAGTAAGGTTGTCCGACGAAAATCAGACAGCACCTCCCCTGTAGCGGTGACAAATGAAACCAGTATACATAACCAACAGATATACATACGCAAATATAGCCAACACGGCTAGAAACAAACACAACCACACAGATAATAAGCAGCCCACTCGGCTGATAAATCAAACACAGCGGTAAACGAAATAACAAGTACCAAAATACCAAAAGAACTTACCGCGGGCCTGCCCGACTTGACTCCTCGACAAAACAAAACAAATCACAGGATAACATCAAGTCCCAAGAAGGGTTATTACAATACCAAATTCAAAAGTTCAACTCACAACTAGAAATCTAAACAAAATCGGAAATCCGTCCTCGGAAGTGACGTGGGACTGGCAGTCGGGATCCCTCCAAGTGTACTAGCATCACTATCGGCTACCTGGTGAAATTACCAATATACGAGGTGGTGAGTATAAAACTCAGCGAGTAAAGAATAGATAGTGCATGAGTAACATAAATAGCTAAGAGTACAATAGGATACAGTCTCAGGAAGATAAATAGCAGATACTACTGTGTAAACAAAGTATATATATATCCATACCTGATACCATATCCTAAGCTAGTAGTATAAGGTCTGAGGTAACATAAAATGCTACAGTACTGCTCATAACTACCAAGATCATAGATAAGGTATACTGTCACAGTAATCAGTGTCTAAGCATATAAACAGGTATATGATAGCAGAAACTGAACAAGTAAGCATATAACAGCATAATCAGAAATAACAGAGAAATAGCGTATGCACGGATGGTCACTCCCGCCCACCCCTCAAGTACCATGACTCCAGTATGGACGAGAGGCCGAGTCAATGACAGACTGTACACCTAAAGGCCACCACTACTCTCGAGTGACCGGATGGACAGTTGCATAGTAGCTGAATAGCTACGTCTGCGACGGGGGTCCCTGCTGCCCCGACTCCAGCTATCACTACCCAATAAGTGTGCGAGTGGGGGGCACGACAGGACATGCGGCACGCTCCAAGCTACCACTACCCATGAGTGGCAGAGCGTGCGGCCCAGGCCAATGACCATCTCAACCACAAGGGAGCCAAGGTCATCGGCGATGCATGTAATGACATGATGCAAACAATGCAACAGTCATCATATATACAAAATCAGGTATGCTACATGAAGCCGCATGCTCAATACAAAGCATAAACAAACAGTAGTCCAAACAGGTAACATGGTATCTAGTATCTGCTAATTATCAGGAATAACAACGGGAGACTGTATAGATACGAATGTGAGCATCTCGAAGATTGAGTGGATAAAGTATCAAGCACAAGACATAATACGAGTGGAGTCAAGGTAAAGCTCTACTTTATCCGAACTACTCATGCACCAAGAACAATAACTAAAGAATCAAGTCAAGAAGTACTCGCCTCTAAATGTGAGTTGAATCCGACGTCAATTTCGTCACGACTCCCGCCTCGATTAAAGTCCTGTGTTAGCATATCCATTTTAGCTAAATTCATATGCAATTGAATAACCAACTTATTATACAGAACAGGTAGTTAGTCAGGACTCGTTCATCCCCATTTTCTGATCTACTTGCACCAATACAAAACCTTAATCTAAACTATCACATTAAGAATTACCAATCATGATTTAACTTCCAATCATTACCGAGCAATTATAGTCAAATCTACAACATGTATCTATATTCCAAGATCTTACCTTAGAGCAATAATTCCTTCTGTTAACCCTCTGTTCAACAGTGAAGTTGCTGACAAATTGCTCACCAGTGGAGTATACTGCCACAGATCGCGCAACCAAGCTTTTACAGGGCTATACACAATACAAACACCCCCCATCAGTGCATACTCCATATCAAATCCAATCCGAAACCAACATTTAGACCTGCAACTCTATCATCTATAGTGGTAGAAACCTTACCTATTGCTTCCCGGTTGACAACCAGCTGCTGGAGGTAGTGTCTGAGCCCCTCACAGTAAGTCACTGCCAAAAACCAAATCACAATCCGTTCATCCTCACCTCTGGCCACACATCACAACTTCCATAGCTACCAAAATCCTAATTGAATAAATCCTCACCTCAACTTACCTCAATGGCGCAAACCCTCACCGTCGGCAAAGGAACACCCGACGGAGAAGAAGTATCCGATGAACACGGCTCAGCTCTAGGCCTCAGGAAGACGGAATAGCCGTCTAGAGTACCAGTACTCGCCAAAATCTAGCTCTGGAGCAGACAACCCAACTCTGGTGTCTACCAAGTACATATCCCCTCACCCGGCCGTAGATCCTTTGCGAGGAGCTACGTTTCAACGAAGGATGCCACCGATGAGATCTCCGATCAGGCGTGGAGGAGACCGGAGACTGGTCTCGCAATCCCGACGCCGGTGATTAGTCGTGGGCGGTCGTCGCTGCTGAGCCCGTCGGCGCAATCGGGTGAAATGGCGAGGCGTCGGCGAAACAGAGGAAAGTGGCACAGTGAGGTTAGGGCACTATTGCCCTACTTATATAAGTAGGGTTTCCTTAATTCCCTATTAAGTCCCTTCAATGGTGATTACCATTACCTCTTTAGACTTAAACATTTTATCCCCTTAAACTCTACGATATGATTTCCAAATAAATCCAGAAAAATATCTAAAAATTTATGAAAAATCCTACTAGGTTATTACTTTAATAACCCTTATTCTTAAATGGTCGGATTTTACAAGTTATTTTGCGAATTAGAAATACACGAACAATCTAACTTGAGCCAAGTCGAGAAAGGAGTCGCTTTGTATGCAGGTCCAAGCAAGGAAACCAAATCAAGAACAAATATTGAATCAGAAAGTGAGTCAGACTCTGATTCAACAAATGAAGAAGAATTGGTCAATATGGTACAGAGATTGCTAACAAAGAAGAAATTCAAAAGAAGCTCCGAAAGGACACCAATCAACCAAATGTAAAACAAATCATAAATGATTTGTTATGGATGCAACAAGAAGGGGCATTTCAAAAATGAATGCCCAAATCGGAAGGAAGAAAGGCCCAAGTCGACAAGAAAGAAAAAAGCCCTCCAAGCGACATGGGATGAGACATCTTCTGACGAGGATTCATAAACTCTAATACTTAAGCCTGGAGGTTTAGAGTTCGAATCCTGGGGGAGGCAAAAATCCACTGCCAAGGGTGGAAAGTCCTAGTGAGTAACGACACGGCCAAAGGTCGTCGGTCGACGACATGAGAGGTCGCCAAATGGGCCGACGACATAAGGGCCGCCACAAGGGCCGCCCAAGAGGCCAAAGGGCCGGGTCGTTACAATAAAAAGGCACCTTTTATTATAACGACCCGGCCCTTTGGCCTCTTGGGCAGCCCTTGTGGCGGCCCAACTGGCGGCCCTTATATCGTCAGCCCATTTAGCGACCTCTCATGTCGTCGACCGTCGACCCTTTGGTCGTGCCGTTACTCACTAGGACTTTCCACCCATCATCTCACTTGGTTACCAGGATTCATAAACTCTAATACTTAAGCCTGGAGGTTTAGAGTTCGAATCCTGGGGGAGGCAAAAATCCACTGCAAAGGGTGGAAAGTCCTAGTGAGTAACGACACGGCCAAAGGGTCGACGGTCGACGACATGAGAGGTCGCCAAATGGGCCGACGACATAAGGGCCGCCAGTTGGGCCGCCACAAGGGCCGCCCAAGAGGCCAAAGGGCCGGGTCGTTACAGTCAATCTGGTCAACTTTGACCCAGGGGAAATTGCACTAACAAATTTTCCTAAGTAATATTTAGTGTTTGATATGTGGACTTTATACCCAAATACCCTTAGATAATTTAAGTTGGGTATTTTAGTATAATATATTTCATAAGAGATTTTCTTGTAAAATTTATTTATTAATATTCTATTTTGAATTTAACATGCTGTATTTATTACTTATGCACAAAATTGGTTACTCAGTTTATATTCATTTAACATGATTCTAGTAGTTTCTTATAATGTTCTATTTTTTCTTTTTACTAGTCCATTTTGTTGGGGGATTTAGGGTTTAGGATATGAAAATTCATGCAAATATCCATTTAATTGGTAAAATTTGGTAAACCTTTAATTTTTAAATTCCCCCTATGATCACTTCTTATTCTTTTAATTTTTATATCTTTTTATTTTCTATTAAATTTCAAAAATTGTTGAAAATTTCAAAGGTTTGATTTTTAAAAATTTAACCCATATAAATCTTGAGTAGTCATCAATTATTACTAAGTAGTATTGGTTTTTTGCTTAGTGACTTATCTTCGTGTGAATCAAAAAGGTATAAATGTAGAAGGTTAAGTATTGTGTTGGTTTAATTTAGGTTTGTTAGTTTGTGGGTTGATTTGGTTTATTTTTCTTGTTGACAAGGATCATAAATTGTATTTTCTAAATTTCTTAATTTTGGTAGTCCTCTATCTAAATCATTTTGACTCATTTTTGAAATGAGTCTTATGTGAGTGTGACCTATTCTTTTATGCCACAACTTTGTTTCTTCTTGTTGTGTCAATAAACACTTACTTGAGTAGGTTGGTAGGTTAATTGTAAATATTATTTGTCCTAATTTCCTTAAGTATAATTTCATAATCTTTTATATTTCTAATTACACATTCAGAGTTTGAGAATGTGACTGAATAACCAGAGTCACATAATTGACTAATACTAAGTAGGTTAAACTTAAATTTATCAACTAATAAAACTATTTGAATAATGAAATTAGAACTCAGTTCAATATTACCTGTTTCAATTACCTTAAGTTTTCTATTATTACCAAAAGCAACGAAACCTAAGTTCTCGAGTTTTAGTTTTGTAAACTTCAATTTGTCTCCAGTAATATGTCTGGAGCAACTACTATCCAGCATCCATTGGCTCAAATCATTATATTTCTACACATAAAAAATTTGATTTGAAACCAACTTGAAGGATTTTTTGGTTGGGTAGATTGATTTTAGTTCCTAATTTTCTATCTCACTCATTCAATGTTAGAAAATATGTTAAGCCTTATGAGTGTTTGTGAGATGGAGTTAAGTTAAAGTTAATTTCAAGTTTGAAAATAGTTTAAGTTAAGTTTGAGTTTAAGTTCAGTTTGGTTAAGGTTAATTAAGTTTGATTTAGGTTTTGGTTAAGTTAGGTTTGGTTAAGGTTAATTAAGTTTGAGTTGGGCTTGATTAGGGTTGAGTTAGGTTTGATTTGAGTTGGGTTAGGTTTGATTTGGGTTAGGGTTAGGTTAGGTTTGATTTGAGTTGGGTTAGGTTTGATTTGAGTTGGGTTAGGTTTAATTTGGGTTAGGTTTAGGTTGATTTGAGTTAGGGTTGATTTAGGATTGATTTGAGTTGGGTTAGGTTTGATTTGGGTTAGGGTTAAGTTGATTTGAGTTAGGGTTGAGTTAGGTTTGATTTGAGTTGGGTTAGACTAATTCTCAATTTAACCCTAAATCCGTTTCACCATTTTCTAGATTTTCTAACAGGGAACCTTCTAGATTTTGTGAGATGATTATTAATTTTATTTTTAATTTAAGTTGAAATCTGTGGATTGATTTACATTTGAGTTAGACTAAGATTTAACAGTTAGTCGGTTAAATATCCATTTCGATAATCGACTTCTAGGCTGTGGCGAGGCATGGAGCCTTCTTGGGTATTGGAGCAACAACCATTTCTAGACAAATACTTTTAAGAAAATTGAACATTTAACTTTCTTTCTGAAAATCTTTGTCTAACTAATCAAGTGTCGATCAAGCCTAAGTCCTCATCTAACCTTCCTAATCTAAGCAAAAATAAGGAAAACTGTAAATCAAGTATCAAACAAGTCTATCTAATAATGAAGATGGTTTTTCTATTAGCTCCCCTGGATCATAGTCTCGATAATATCTATCAAGGTAATGAATTTGATCCTTAGGGATCTAATATTGATTTAGTTCAACTTGATTAATCAAGTTAGACTTAGGGACTTATGCTTGGACTAGTTTTCTATTAGCCTTGTATTCGAATTTGGATCGGTTGTATACGATCCTTTGTTTTTCAAGAATCAGATCAAGATTCTTGGAACCCAAAGTGAACCGTTCCAACATGTCCTTAAGTCCTTTGACCTAAGTTTTAAAGTTAAAATTTTCTTCCTCAAGTTATTGCACTTGAGTTGAAGTTCTAGCTTGACAGGCTCGGTCAAGGGACTTAGGTTAGTCACTTCCTTAAGGGCTATTACCTCCTTTTGGAATGAGTTGACTCAGATGTTGGATTTGGCTAGTTTTCTAGACAGGTAAGAAATTAAGTTATGCAATCTAACTACTGACTGACTTACAGTGGAGTTGGAATCGTCTGAACCGGATATGGATCTATGGCTTCTCTCAGTCTCAGATTTTGATTCATTCTCGGACTCGATTTCAGCAACTTGTTCTTGGGTCGGAAGCATAATAAATCTTACTTGTGTTCTTCATCGAAGTCTTCTGATGAAGATTCGTCCTATGTTACTTGCAACACCTTCTTTCTCCGTTGCTTCTTGGCTTCATTCGAACAATTTGCTTTGATGTGTCCTTTCTTGTTGCATCTGTAATAGGTGACTTTCGACTTGGCCTTCATGTTCGAATTTAGAATTGATTGCTTCATCTTCATTTGAATCACATTCTTGATCTCTCGTTTGGTGAACCCCTTCTTTTTGTATAATTTTTAAACAAAGTTCATGAGCTCGACAGTGATTTCATCGTCATCTTCTGAGTCTGATTGCCTTTGGACTTGGGTTCGGTTCGGTACTTGCTCTTTGATTCCTTTGGCTTGCTTGTACCTGCAACCCAAACAATACCTTTTTTGGCCGGAAGTGAATTAGTTTGTTCATACAATTTAAATTTGGAAAATAGCTCATCTAGTCTAATAGATGAAATGTCCTTGGAAATTTTGTAAGCATCTACCATGGATGCCCACAAAGTATTCCTCGGAAAGACATTTAATGCATACCTTATTTTGTTGCAGTTCTCCACCTTTTGACATATTGCATGGAGGCCGTTGAGTGGGCCTTGGATCCGTGAGTGTAATTGGCTCACTAATTTTTTATTCTGTATTTTAATATTATTCAATTTATTTAAATTAAATCTCTTTTACTTACCTTTGTATCAGAAATCCCCTTGTGAAGTTCGATTAACTTCTCCTATAGGTCCTTTGCACTTGAGAATGGACCGACTCAGTGTTGGATCGAAACCACGCTAGAGGGGGGGGGGGGTGAATAGCGTTCGCGGCTATTTCGTTCGATTATCGGAATCGTAAAACGTTCGTAGAGTAATTAAAGCAGCGGAAAGTGTAAATAAACACAAACACAGAGACACGGTCGTTTACTTCGTTCGGAGCCTAAGGCGACTCCTACTCGAAGGCCCGCGATCCTTGATCGCTTCCGGTGGGCAACAACTATAAGCTCGATAAACGATTACAAGTTGAAGTACAATAAACAACAGTAAATAATTATACCAACGACAAAGAAATGAAGATTCGGAGCTCCTGGTCATCGGGCACAAGTAGCAGCACTTCGGAACGTCGTTTGGAGCAGCACGTAGCACTTGAATCACTTGGAAGTAGTTGTATGAAGCTGCTGGTCGAGACCCCTTATAAAGGGGGTTCAAGGCGCCTTATACTGTTCATTAAGGCGCCTTGAACGAGCCGAGTCACCCGCGTGGATCAGCACTGACCTGGTCGAACTCTATCTGGTTCAAGGCGCCTTCAGCCTATCCAAGGCGCCTTCAACCTCCGGTCCAAGGCGCCTTGAACTCCATTCAAGGCGCCTCCAGTCTGCTGCGCTGGCCTTTTCCTGGCTCGCACCCGAGGCGCCTCCAAGCTCCATGGAGGCGCCTCGGACACTGTTCATCCGAGTTCTTCTTTGTGTTTTTGGTACCTGCAAGTATGTTAATCCAAAAATACCTGCAACACAAAGTTAACACAAAATAATAGTATGAATATGAAATTATGACAGTCTCCGGACTGTCCGGGTCTGACTTCGGATTTCCAGCCGGAAACCCTAGGTCGACCCGACGCCTACTGTTCCCTCTACGGGGAGATTTTGCCTGTTGCCAGTACGATCCTCCAGATCGTCTGGACTTTTGCTCGGCACTCAATGCTCCCGGACTTTCTGCTGAACATCCGCTTCACCGGCCAGTTCAGACTTTCACCTGGTTCGCGACACCAGGACTTTCCACATAGGGTTACCACCCCCTAGGACTTTTGCCTGAAGCCATCGACCTACCAAGGCTTTCCGCATAGGGTTACCACCCCCTATGACCTAGGGTTACCACCCCCTAGGGTTTTACCTTGCCTAACCGCAGTTAGGACTTTCCTGAAACACTCAGCAAAAGCTGTCAGAAAACAAAGCACCTTAACTTTGAATCCTTTGCCATTATCAAAACTTAGGTTCGATCGTCGGATGCTTCCCGCACCAACAATCTCCCCCTTTTTGATTATGGCAATACGTAATTCAAAGTTAAGAAAAAAAACAACATATTCATAAAGTAAACCAAGCTTAAGTAAATAAACTTCAAATGCAATAACAGTTAAGCTGGAAACTTGGTAATATTAGACTCCCCCTTAATAAAAGCCCTCCTTTTATTAATTACTTTGAGTTTTCTTTTAACTTTAATTTACCTACTCTCCCCCTTTGCCATATATCAAAAATAAACCAGTTTGAAAGTGGATTTGTATTTTTCTGAAGGAAAAATTTTCAAAGAAGGATAACAACACATTTTCTTCTTAGATTTCCAAATTTGAAAATACTTAGCTATATATTTAGCTTCGAAATGATTTGTATTGAGAAAATATTTTGCCAAATAGCTAAGTTTAGAGTACAATCTAACTAAGTCTAGTTAAAATAGTCTTAAAACTAACTAAGTTTGAAAATATGAGTATTTGAATTTTCAATAAAGGGATTTGCTTAGAAGTTATAAAATATGAGATCACTTGAAAACTTTAAAACGTTATAAAAAGTTGACCAGATTTGAAAATATTTGAATACTCAATTACATGGACAAGTTTTGAGAAACTTTGATATATAAAAAAATATTTAGTTTTAGGACACAGGGAGTAGCAGTAAATTGTTTTCTAGTCCAAGCATGAGTCAAATTAAATTTGATTAAGTGTCAGAGCCTTAAAATAATCAGGTAAAGTAATTTGATTAGAACCTTAAAACAAATTGAAACACACTTTTTCCAATTGTCTAACCTTTAGCTGCTTGCTGATTGCCTAGAGGGCAGTAGCTTTCACATGGTTAGTCAAATTAAGTCCATTTGGTCCAGATAGAGTTGGCTAGAGCTGGAAGACTTGACTTGATTAATATTTATGATGTGTTTAACGCCCAGACTCATATTGATGCACAAATATAAGCATTCTTGAGTCCAGGCAATACCCTATGCATCTCACGCCTTTCTAAGTTTTTCAAAACACAAGCAAGGTATACCTAGGTAATTGTGAGATGCTCTGGCTTTAATCTAGGGGTACATTATATCTAGGGGAAAGCCTAAGCTAAATCCAGAATTTTTGAAAATTCTAAGAAATTGGAATTTTGAAATAAGTATTTTCCTAGAAATTTTAAAAGCAAATCATAACCAATTTTTTTTTTTTTAAAAAACATTGTCTATTCTACCCAACACATTCCTATTTGTCTTCTAAGTGAGCTGAACTCAAGTTCAGGTAAGGGTTTTGTGAAGATGTCAGCTAGATTTGATTTTGACTCAACATAGTTGAGTATAATATCACCCTTAGCTACATGATCCCTTACAAAATGGTGCTTCACATCTATATGTTTAGTCCTTGAGTGATGAATTGGGTTTTTTGTTAAATTTATGGAACTTATATTATCAATTGAGATTTTTGTGTTATGATAGTTCAGTTGATAGTCTTTAAGAGTGTGCATCATCCAAAGCAATTGAGATGTGCATTCACCTAAGGCTATATATTCAGCTTCAGTGGTAGACAAAGCCACACAATGTTGCTTTCTACTTGACCAACTTACTAGGCATTGTCCTAGAAATTGACAACTACCACTTGTGCTTTTTCTATCTAACTTGCATCCGGTGTAATCCGAGTCAGAATAGCCAAGAAGGTCAAAGGTGCAAGTTCTAGGGTACCAGAGTCCTATATTTAGAGTACCTTTAATGTACCTAAGTATTCTTTTAACATAGGTTAAATGTGACTCTTTTGCACAAGATTGGTATCTTGCGCACATTCCAACCGCAAATAATATGTCGGGTCGACTTGCAGTTAGGTAAAGCAAGCTTCCTATGGCACTCCTATAGTACTTTGGATCTACTGGTTTTCCTTCAGGGTCGAGAGTCTATGTTAATGTTGGTTGCCATTGGTGTATTTATTATTTTTGAATTTTCCATGCAGAATTTTTTAATTAATTCCTTTGCATATTTAGTTTGATAAATATATATTCCATCTTTAGTTTGTTTTATTTGTAAGCCTAAGAAAAAATTAAGTTCACCAACCATACTCATTTCGAATTCATTTTCCATTAATTTAGTGAATTCTTTTAAAAATTTAGAGTTATTTGATCCAAATATTATATCATCAACATAGATTTGAGCTATGAAGATGTCTTTGTCTACAGTTTTTACAAATAGAGTTGGATCTATTTGACCTTGGTTGAAACCTTTGGATATTAAGTGATTTGACAATCGTTCATACCATGCCCTAGGGGCTTGTTTAAGTCCGTACAAGGCCTTTTTTAACCTAAATACATGATTAGGATATCCTAAGTCCTCAAATCCTGGGGGTTGGCTTACATATACTTCCTCCTTAATAAATCCATTTAAGAATGCTGACTTGACATCCATTTGGTATAGTTTAAATCCTTTGTTTGCTGCATAGGCTAACAACATTCTAATGGATTCGAGTCTAGCTACTGGGGCATAGGTTTCATCATAGTCCAAACATTCAACTTGGCTGAATCCTTTAGCTACAAGCCTAGCCTTATTTCTAATTATTTCGCCTTGATCATCTAGCTTGTTTCTAAATACCCATTTTGTATCGATTATTGATTTATTTGAGGGTTTAGATACAAGTTCCCAGACTTGATTTCTCTCAAATTGGGCTAACTCTTCCTGCATAGCTATGATCCAGTCCGGGTCAGGTAGTGCTTCTTCTATTGTTTTTGGTTCGATTTTAGAAATTAGGGCAATCTGACTGTGAATTCTGTAGGAGGATCTAGTTCTTACCCCTAGATTTGGATCACCCAAAATTTGATCAGATGGGTGAGAGGTACTGACTCTAGGTGGTCTGATAAGTGGGTCAGGGGCTGGTTCCTCTGGTATATTAAGATTTGGTTGAATTTCATCATCTTCTATATTTCTTGGGTCAACTTCAACATTCTCATTTGGTAGATTATATTCTTCATCAAATATTACATTAGTTGTTTCTTCAACTTTTAGGGTGTTTTGATTGTAGACTCTATAGGCTCGACTGTTTGAGGAATATCCTAAAAATATTCCTTTGTTAGATTTGGGTGTGAATTTTTTTAAATAATCTTTAGTATTTAAAATGTGAACTTTACATCCAAATACTTTTAAATAATTTAAGTTAGGAATTTTATGATAATATAGTTCATAAGGGGTTTTCTTGTGAAATTTGTTGATCAAGATTCGATTTTGAATATGATTTGCAGTATTTATTGCTTCTGCCCAAAATTGGTGATTTAAATCATATTCATTTAACATGGTTCTTGCGGCTTCTTGTAGAGTTCTATTTTTACATTCCACCAGACCATTTTGTTGAGGGGTTCTAGGACATGAAAATTCATGTTGATAACCATTTATTTTACAAAATTGGGTAAATTTATGATTTTCAAATTCCCCTCCGTGATCACTTCTTATTCTTTTAATTTTAGTATCTTTTTCATTTTCTATTAATTTACAAAAGTTACTAAATATTTCATAGGTTTCATCTTTAGTTTTTAGGAATTTTACCCATGAAAATCTAGAGTAGTTATCGATTATTACTAAGCAATACTGGTTTTTGCTTAGTGACCTAGCTCCATGTGAATCAAATAGGTCAAGGTGAAGGAGCTCAAGTAAGGAGCTGGTTCTTTCAAGATTTGTTGATTTGTGTGTTGACTTAGTTTGTTTTCCCTGTTGACACGCATTACAGATAGAATTTTCAATGAATTTTAGTTTTGGTAAACCTTTAACCAAACCATTATGACTCATTTTTGAAATGAGTCTAGTGTGAGTGTGACACAATCTTCTGTGCCACAAATCAGTTTCCTCTTCTTGTGTTAGAAAACACCTTTTTGAGGATGTCGGTAGATTAATTGAATACATATTATTTATCCTAAGTCCCTTAAGTAAGATTTCAGGATTTTCAATGTTTTTAACTAAACACCTGGTTTTGTCAAAAGTTACTAAGTATCCGCTATCACACAATTGACTTATACTTAATAAATTAAACTTGAAATTTTCAACTAACAGGACTTTTCGAATAATAAAATCGGAGTTGAGTTCAATATTACCTCTTCCGATTACCTTAAGTTGACCTTCGTTACCGAATGCAACTGATCCTAAGTTCTTGTACGTTAGTTTAGTAAACTTCAATTTATCTCCAGTCATGTGTCTGGAGCAGCCACTATCCAGCATCCATTGATCCAATTCAGCGGGGTTTGGTCCTTCGGAAACGGATACGGATCCGTGGCTTTGCTCGGACTCAGCCTCAAACTCGCTCTCGCATCCGTATTCGATGACTTGGTCCCGGGCCATTAATGCAAGTAGACTCGTTTGTTCGAGCTCGTCGTCGTCGTCCTCCGATGAAGATTCGTCCCATGTTGCCTTAAGGACCTTTTTCCTTCTTTGCTTTTTGACCTCCTTCAGGTTAGGGCAGTTGGTCTTGATGTGCCCTTTTTGGTTACACCCGTAGCATGTAACTTCAAACTTCATCTTTGTATTTTGTGGGCCTTCCTTTGATTTTACTGCCTTCTTTAGATCTCTTTTGTCGAATCCTTTCGTCTTGTAGAGCTTCTTCACGAGGTTTACCAGCTCGGTTGTAATGTCACCTTCTTCATCGTCAGAATCTGGTTCAGCTTCTGATGCTGGTTCGGTTCTCCGTCGTGGTCTTGGTTCCCGGGTTCGGCTTGTACCTGCAACCAACGCAATACCTTTCTCGGTAGGCTGTGCATTAGTCTGCTCATGAAGTTCAAATTCACTAAAAAGTTCATCTAGTTTTAAAGAAGATAAATCCTTGGAAACTTTGTAGGCATCTACCATTGATGCCCACAATGTATTCCTTGGAAACGAGTTTAGGGCATACCTTATCACGTCCCGATTTTCTATCTTTTGGCCAATTCCGTGAAGAGAGTTAAGGATATCTTGTATTCTCGCGTGAAGAGAGCTCGCTGTTTCGCCTTCCTGCATTTTTAGATTATATAATTTATTAAGCAAAAGATCTCTTTTGCTTACCTTGGTGTCGTCAGTGCCTTCATGGAGTTCGATGAGCTTTTCCCAGAGCTCCTTTGCAGAGGAGAACGGGCCGACCCTGTTGAGCTCTTCCTTGGTAAGGCCGCACTGGAGGGTGCAGGTAGCTTTGGCGTCGGCTTCCACCTTTTTGATTAGAGAGGCATCCCACTTCTCGCAGGGAGTCGGTTTGCCGTCGTCATCGGATGGTAGCTGAAGTCCCGTCTTTATGATCATCCACGTTTCGAATTGTATCTTTAGATACGTTTCCATTCTTCCCTTCCAGTAGCCAAAATCCTCTCCGGAGAATAGCGGGGGACGTACAGTGCTGAAACCCTCTTGTTGGGCCATTTATAATATGTAACAAAAGAAAACAACAAAATATGTTCCAAGACTGAGTCTTGGATTAGTAGTGCTGGAATAAAGAATAATAAAGACGAACTCGAGTGGTGTTGCACCTACTTCGAGCAAAAGTCGATTTGAGGGAAACAGAAATTAGAATATAGCTATAAGGCTAAATTCTAATTCGACTCCGAAAAAAAAAAACTGCGAAAAAATTTGTTTTGAAAGGTGGTTGCACCAATTCAAAACGACCCCGCTCTGATACCAATTGTTGGATCGAAACCACGCTAGAGGGGGGGGGGGGGTGAATAGCGTTCGCGGCTATTTCGTTCGATTATCGGAATCGTAAAATGTTCGTAGAGTAATTAAAGCAGCGGAAAGTGTAAATAAACACAAACACAGAGACACGGTCGTTTACTTCGTTCGGAGCCTAAGGCGACTCCTACTCGAAGGCCCGCGATCCTTGATCGCTTCCGGTGGGCAACAACTATAAGCTCGATAAACGATTACAAGTTGAAGTACAATAAACAACAGTAAATAATTATACCAACGACAAAGAAATGAAGATTCAGAGCTCCTGGTCGTCGGGCACAAGTAGCAGCACTTCGGAACATCGTTTGGAGCAGCACGTAGCACTTGAATCACTTGGAAGTAGTTGTATGAAGCTGCTGGTCGAGACCCCTTATAAAGGGGGTTCAAGGCGCCTTATACTGTTCATTAAGGCGCCTTGAACGAGCCGAGTCACCCGCGTGGATCAGCACTGACCTGGTCGAACTCTATCTGGTTCAAGGCGCCTTCAGCCTATCCAAGGCGCCTTCAACCTCCGGTCCAAGGCGCCTTGAACTCCATTCAAGGCGCCTCCAGTCTGCTGCGCTAGCCTTTTCCTGGCTCGCACCTGAGGTGCCTCGGACACTGTTCATCCGAGTTCTTCTTTGTGTTTTTGGTACCTGCAAGTATGTTAATCCAAAAATACCTGCAACACAAAGTTAACACAAAATAATAGTATGAATATGAAATTATGACAGTCTCCGGACTGTCCGGGTCTGACTTCGGATTTCCAGCCGGAAACCCTAGGTCGACCCGACGCCTACTGTTCCCTCTACGGGGAACGCGTCCTCACCTACTCCACTCAGGAGATTTTACCTGTTGCCAGTACGATCCTCCAGATCGTCTAGACTTTTGCTCGGCACTCGATGCTCCCGGACTTTCTGCTGAACATCCACTTCACCGGCCAGTTCAGACTTTCACCTGGTTCGCGACACCAGGACTTTCCACCTAGGGTTACCACCCCCTAGGACTTTTGCCTGAAGCCATCGACCTGCCAAGGCTTTCCGCATAGGGTTACCACCCCCTAGGGTTTTACCTTGCCTAACCGCAGTTAGGACTTTCCTGAAACACTCAGCAAAAGCTGTCAGAAAACAAAGCACCTTAACTTTGAATCCTTTGCCATTATCAAAACTTAGGTTCGATCGTCGGATGCTTCCTGCACCAACACTCAGTTTATCTCTTCTTTGGTCAGGCTGCACTACAAGGTTTGGGTCACTTTTGCCTTGACCTCGATCTTTCTCCTTGTTGGTGCATCCCACTTGTCGCAGGGGACAAGTACTCCGTCTTCAGTGGGGAGTGTGAATCCAGTTTGGATTATGATCCACATCTCTACCTGCATCTTCAGGTGGTACTCCATCCGACCTTTCTAGTATCCAAATCCTTGCCAGAGAAAAGAGGTAGACATGAGGTACTGTAGCCTTCTTGATGGACCATTTCAAATAAACCTCACAAAATTAGTAGTGCAGAAGAAAGAGAGAGAAATATCGCTCGAGTGGTGTTGCATCAACTTTGAGAAATTCTAAAAAAAATATGAAAAATTTGTCAAAAGAGGATATTAAACCAATTCTAACTTATGACTAAAATTTGAAAATATAAAACCATAAAAAAGGTGTAAGAACAATGGTTTCACCAATTCAGAGCCACCCCGTTATGATACTAATTGTAGGATCGAAAGCACTAGAGGCGAGTAGGGTGAATAGTGCTCATGATTTTTTTACTTTTTCACGTAAAATTATTGAGAGACTCGTGCATCGAAAATAAAAAATAAAGACAAAGAGAAAAATGAGCTTTTTTTACTTGATTCAAAGCCTGTGATGACTCTTACTCCAAGGCTCGCATGTGAGAGTACTTTTGTTAGGCAATCACTAATCAATCGAGCCATTTCAAAAGCAATTCAAATTTAAGTACAAGTAACTGAAAAATAAAAGATACCGACAACTTAGAAGAAAAATTTTTGAGCGTAGTCATTGTCGGAGCAACATTCGAGCATTGTAGAGTCGTCTATCGAGCAACGTGTAGGAGAGAAACTTATAGAAGAAGATATGCTTGAGGTGTTGGTCGAACCCTTCTTTTATAGCCCCATCTGGGCGCCTAGATGGGTCCCTGGGCACCCCTACAATGATGACGTGACGTGCTCTCGTTGAAACTCTATTTGGTGAATTTTATCCATCTTCGGGAGCCTGGACTGGTTCGGGCACCTAGACTATGATGTAGGCTGTCAAAT
The DNA here is from genome assembly GCF_018446385.1 of Zingiber officinale. Taxonomy (NCBI): domain Eukaryota; kingdom Viridiplantae; phylum Streptophyta; class Magnoliopsida; order Zingiberales; family Zingiberaceae; genus Zingiber; species Zingiber officinale. The sequence goes on from NC_055992.1 coordinate 143,404,679, forward strand.
CAATGTGCATCACCTCAACTTGTCACTTGGGTGCCTTATCCACCTGTCCGGGCGCCTGGAGCAACTTCGGACGCTTGTACCTCAGGGCACTTAGAACCTTCCCAAGCACTTGGACAACCTCTTCTAGCTTTTGATATTCTGCAATATAGAGTTCGTCTAACAAGTAATAATATGTAAAGCAGAGTAATAATTGACAGTCTCCGAACTATCCGATCTTAATTTTGAGTTTTACTGAATCTCTAGGTCAGAATAACGACTAATATTCCCTCTATGGGGAAAGCATCCTCACATACTACTCTCAGGAGAGTTTACCTTTTGTCAAATTAGTCCTCCAGACCATTTGGACTTTTACTCAGTATCTGGGACTTCAGCACTTTCCACTGGATGCCCGATCGTTGACCCATCTAGTTTTTCGCCTAGTGTACGTGACCCCTAGGACTTTCACCTAGTTTCCTCGACCATAGGATTTCTGCCAGACATCCTAGACCTGCCAAGACTTCACCTAGTCCCACGGATCAGGACTTCCTTACCTAATCCCAATTAGGATTTTCCACCTGCCTAGTGTCCACTAGGACTTCTTTGCATGCACACATAGTCAGACTTATTAGAACAACAACAAACATTAACTTTGAACCTTTTGTCATTATCAAAACTTAGATTTAATCATTTAGTGCTTCCTGCACCAACAATCACTGTGCTTTATGAAAAGCTCAACTTCAATTGATTACCCAATCCATTCAGGGCCTTTTTTTCTTGCAATTCAGTCCTCAATCGATCACTTGATCGATTGATTTTTGGCCTTATCGATTACCTAATCGATTGACCAACCCTAACTCCCTTAATCTGAGTTTAGAATTTCCTCGTCTAACATCCGGTCAACTGTGACCTGTTGAAACTTCTTCACCAAATGTCTAGTCAACCTTTGACCTATTTGGACATTCCATCTCATGCCAACTTCCCATTGGACTTTAGATCACCAAGTGCAATCATCCTTGACCCACTTGGATTTTCCTCTTCCCTAACCACAATTAGGACTTTCCTCTTGCCAACGTGCGGTTCTCCTTGACCCACTTAGACTTCCCTTTGCCTAAGACATTTAGGGCTTTCCTTTACCAACATGTGGTTCTCCTTAACCCACTTGCAATTTCCTTTGCCTAACCTCTAGTTAGGACTTTAACTTTGCCTAACAATCGATCTAGGACTTGTTGGAATATGCTCGATGCGGGTGCATGCTAGAACACATTTCGTAAATATGCAAGTGAAAATAAAATAATAATAACCCCTAATTATTACATTACATAGCCCACACGCATATAAGGATACAACATGCTAAACATGATCACATAATTAAAATTTTATGGAAAGTAAATTTACGCTAGGTACACCTTACAGATGACCTGTAACAAGATGGGCATCATCCGTAGTGACGTTGTCGAACCTCACCTCTATTTGTATCCACGTCGAGCTCCTCAAAATAACTCCTCGAGTACAAGCCTCTCCTTCGGAAGTTACTAGCCATGAGCGAAGAAGAGGGATCAAGAGGAAGAAGAGAAGCACACAAGGGAGAGTTTTTCTCCCTTGTGGTGGTCACGGTAACAAGAGGGAGCACCCTCTTGTTGGTGGCGGGAGAGAGAGGAGAGGGAGAGGAGGATTGAGTTTCCAAAAGCCAATCAACCAAATAATAAAACTTATATCTAATTCTCTCCTAATTATATCTATATATAATCCTCTTTAATGAGTTAGATTAGAAAGTCCAAATCTAACCCATTATCCCTTAACCAAAAATTGGCCCATTAACCCTTTGTTTGATTCACAACTAAACGAAGTTGGTTCATGACTAATTTATGATGAAATCAAATATGGTTCAACTCTACCATAAGAAATGTAGCCATTCGCACTTCCATCATGACAAACATTTTCATATTTGTCTTATGCATGGTCCAACCAAATATTTATCTCTTGATCTAAGAATCCTATTCTTTAACTTATTTTATATCTTTTAGAGACTCATTAGTGCGTGTGACCCAATAGGTTCTCGGTTTATGTTGGTCGTCCATAATTAACTACTTAATTATAGAACGATCATAAGTGATATTTAATAGTACATCATGATCCCCAATTAGCCGGAAATCATAGTTGATCTTAGAACTAATTCTAAACCCTTTAACAGTTACAGTGAGTCATGCCTTGTTCCTATCATTCGTCTTATACCCACTTGGTTCAGGACATGGTCTATGTGTCTACTCCCACTAAACTGACTACATCACACCTATTCCAAGTAATACTTCCTCATTCTACTGATTCAAATTACCCGTACATGTGTACAAGAGTCTCGTACTCTTAACATGTGATGCTTTGGTCAAAGACTTTGAGTAATAATCATAATGAGTGGCTATAGGATATACATCTCTTCACAAGGAGCGGTGAATCCTTTGTGGGATATCCAAACATCTTCGGACATTTCGACTTATACCCAATCATCTCGGGTCCACACCTCATTGAGGTACTTGCTTAAGATGTCAAAGTATAAGTCTCTATGACCAAGATGACCTGTATACCTTAAGTTAAAGGAAACTTGCACTCGAGGTGCAGTAAGAACTTCATAGACATATCCATATATATAGATAACCATATGACATATGTGAAGTCTTACAGCGAGTCACTCCAATGAACTAGTTACCATAACTAGCATCCACATTTAACTTTCGACATCCCAATGTCTCCAGCCAATGAGAAAATAGCTACTTGGCGAACCAATGAGTATAACCCGTGCTAGTCTTATAGAATTGATGATGTCCAAATGCATCAGTTCGACGACTAGACAAATTCTAATACGTTCATAATTACACATGTAGAGATATTCACTAGTTGTGATCAAATTATAATTTCTCTCATACTATGAATTGTATTGCGGACATTCAGTAAATGAGTTTAAGACAATCAAACATATAATATACACTCAAATAGTAAATCTATATTTAGTAAAAATCATAAGGTGATTGCTTTAAGACATCTCTCAAAATCTAACAAAACTTTACCTTTCCTAACCTCTAAGTTAGGACTTTGCCTTTTCCCTGACCTCCAGTTAAGACTTTGCTTTGCCAACGTGCGGTCCTCCTTGATCCATTTAGACTTTTCCTTGCCTAACCTCCGAGTTAGGACTTTGCCTTGCCTAACCTCCAGTTAGGACTTTAACCTTGCCTAACCCTCGAATTAGGACTTTCCCTGTCAAGTATCTGGTCAACCTTGACCTACTTGACCTCCGTCTCATATATCGTCAAATATCTTGTCAACCTTGACCTATTTGACCTCTCCTCACATGTTGTCCAAATATATTGTCCAAACATTGAAAGCTTGAATCCACTTGAGCTTAGTCAAACTGGTCAACCTTGATCTAAGGATGATTACGCCAACAATCTCTCAACATAATATCTACAACATGCACACGAAACATTTTAGACACCAAACCCTTGGTGAGTAGATTTGCTAATATAGAATTTGTGCTAATGTGCTCTATCATCACTTGACGACTCTGAACTATTTTCTTTAACTACTAGAAACTTGATGTCGATGTGCTTTAACTTCGACGAATTGTAGTTATTCTTGGCATAAAGTTATACAACTTTATTATCATAATTGATTCTCAATGACATGTCGATGTCATCAACGATTTCCAACATTATGATGAAGTTCCACAGTGTGATTGGATTCTTTATAACAAGCTATTAACTTTGTTTCCATTGTGGAAGTCGCTATTAATGTCTTTTTGACGCTTTTCCATAATATAACCTCTCTAGCAAGCATTAAGATGTATCCTGAAGTGGACCTCATACTCCAAGGATCTAGCAAAATCAAAATATGAATATTTAATCACCTCTAGGTGATCATACCTACGATACCTGGGACATATCCTTTTGTTTTCCACAAATACCATATCACTCTTTTCACTATTTTCAGTGTGCCGGTCTTGAGTTGTTTAAGTATTTGCCTAACATCCCCATTATGTACACATTGTCTGGACACGTATAAACCTATGCATACATGAGACTTCCGAAAACTGACGCATAAGGGATTATTGCAGCTCCTTTATTTCAAGTTCAAGTTGTGGATATTGCTGTAAACTGAATTTCTCACCTCTAGATATTGGTGTGTCACTAGGTGTATAGTTTTGTATATCATATCGTATAAATATTTTTTCAATGTAGGCTTTTTGTGAAAGTCTAAGAATATATCTCTTGAACGATCATGATATATTTGTATGCCTAAGAAAAAGGATGCTTGATGTAGCACATAACTATCGATTTCGTTGATTCACACATGAATACTGAAATCAATCTTCTGCAAATTGTTAATTCGAAGGAGAATATTAGGAAATAGGGAAAATGTTCCAATAAGGAGATGTCAACTAGATTTATCAATAATAAAAAACTTCCTCAAAACATTAAATAGGATGCTTATATAGACTTCAACCCTAAACATGGAAAAGACAAATACTCTTAAAAACCTAACTCAATAAAATAATAAAAAAATTAAAATTAATCTTCCATTCCCGCATCATTTTCTTAAAAGTGAAGAAAATTTATCCTCAAATTGCTGGCCATATATATAATCATCATCAGAATAACCACTATAGAAAGGAATCCAATAATGCGAGGATGACTAAATCACTTCAGACGATAGGCATTGAGATTTATACTATCAACCATCTCGACATGATCAAATTTTTTTTTGACTGGCATTTTGATGCGCTGCTCAACACTTAATTTCTTAGAACATTCATCCTCTCATGCATTTTACATTTTAGCACAATCCCAGTTGTTGTAATCCTTTTCTCTATCATCTTGGCTTTCGATCTCGGCAATATTATATCAAGTACTCTTATCTAATATAATCGATCGAACAATATTGGATAAACCACTATTACCTTCTTGTAAGATTTTTCATAAGATACGAATTAAAGCAGTCATGGGGATCATACACATCTTGAATAATTCTTCCTCTTTCTTTGCAATTGCCATTAAAACAACATTATCAATATCCTCACCAATATCAGTGCCTTCAATCACCATAATAAGACCAAACTCAAGAAGGACTTAACATTTGGCACATCGAGATCCTTCCAATTGTGACTTTCACAGTCCAGAAACATGTTAATTCACTTGAGACATTAGTTTATCCCTGACGATAATAAAACTGATTTGATCCCTAGAAGTAAAATGGTCAACTTCATTGAACCACAGACAAGCGAATAGATTGGTAATGGGTATATGCTCTTTGATGATCACACACCCCTCAGGGACGCCATTTGTTATTTGAAGCTTGGATGAAGAATAAGGTGTTAAATTCTCTGATACGGTGCATGAGGGTAGGGTTCGGTCATCAAAAGTTAAGGGGGCGTTGCAGTCAGAAGTCAAGGGAACGTGACAGTTAGAAGTCAAGGAGATGTGACAGTCAATATACGGAGTAGGACCGCCCGGGGCCATCTGGCGTATAAAGCCAGGGCAGGGTCTACTGGTCGAGAAACCAGGTCTGCTGCAGGAAGTGTGATCAGGACCAAGCCCTACCAGGCTTTACCGAGCGGGTGTTCTCAAATTAGCCTATGTGAACAGACTCGTCATTCTCGGTCAGGTCTGAACCATAAAGAACGGCAGAGAGGGACTCTGGCCGCACCTTTCCGCCCATTCAGCCTGTTCATCAACACTTAGCAGACCGACTTGGGCTATTTCGATGGCACCCGGGCGGGATAAAAGGCGCTACGCGACAACAGGTCAGGGAATCATAACCACCTATCAGAGAATATCTGCTGCATGTCAGGGAATATTCCAGCGGTTGGAGTCATCTGCCAGTTGAACCTTTCTCCTGCCTATAAGAGATGACCATGTGTCCTCCACCACTCGACAAGTCCTGACACCTGACACCCTCTGACAGGGTCAGTCTCCAGAAGGTTCGTACTGCCATATAAAAAGGGACGCCCTCTCTCCTGCGCAGGTACGCTCACTCGTACACTTGTCTACTTTTCTTCTTCCTTCATACACCGTTCTTCTGGGGGAAAAGTACCTGACTTGAACGTCGGAGGGCCTGCTCCGAGAACTTTTCCCTGGTTCTTGGTCTCTAACGCTTCGTGTGCTTGTCTGAGTGTGTGTAGAGTTCTAGTACCATCGGCGCAGGCCTAGCAATCCTTCAGGGCCACGTGGGGGTCTGTTCTCTGAAGCCCAAGCAACCGGAACATCAAAGTCTCCTCCCCGTTAACGCCATCGACACTTCATCCGGCCTTCGTCTGACTCAGACTTCAGACAGGATCAATTTGGCGGCGTCTGTGGGAAGAGGACATGCCCACGAAAAACTTGTAGCCTACCCTAGATTGTACCATAAAACGCCCGGTTTCGAGCGTTTGAGGGTGTAGAAGTGGTGAAAGAGCTGCGAGGTTAGGGGAATCTTATATGAACGACACAAGATTACCATTTCGTATAGCACGAAAGACATTAGGAGCAAATTGGGATAAGGAAATACCAAAGTACTGACTTAAGGAGGAGAAGAACGGATGAATGGGGAAGCGGAGGCCGTCCAGAAGCTAGTCCTTAAAGAAGGTTACAAATCTAGTGGGGGGAGAAGACGGATGATCATGGGGACCCGGAGGAAGGAGATTACAGGAATCGGGAAGCCTCAAACTAGCATGGATCAATTCAAGGTCACTCCTATCTAAATCAGAAAGGAAGTATCGAGTACCAGGGCATTTCCTGTTGGATTGTAGAGTTTCTCTGGGGGGGGGGGGGGGTGAATAGCGATTTAAAAAATTGCGAGAGAGTAAGCATAGCGGAAAAAGTAAACAAGCCAAAGAGAACACAAGGATTTACTTGGTTCGCAGCCTTTGGCGACTCTTACTCCAAGGCCCACACACAAGGGTGCTTTCGATGGACAATCACTAATAATTCAAAACTTATTACAAACTATGTACAGGAATTATGTAGTGAAAGAAAACCGACAATTAAGAAAACAAGACTCGAAATAAACCAAAACTTCGTCTGAGATCTTTTCGCAGCATCGCAGGAGCACACGAGAGTAGATTCTGAGTTCTGTTCTGACTCCTGCCTTGACCCTCCTTATATAAGATTCAGGGTGAACTCCATGCCGTGAAATAACATTGGGGATAAATTTTTGCCTCAAGGCGCCCGGACCTTCGGGCGTCTGGAACCATCCCGGGCGCCCGGACCCTAGTTTTCCAGCATCTTCCTTCCTGCAAGAAAACGTTAGTCCGGAGGCAAATATATAATACATATGTCCTACAAAACAAAGTGTTAGCACAATTTAAGTTCAACAAGTAGAGTATAACTTAGATTATGTCTTTTCGAGACCGAAATCTAGTCAAGATCTCGACTTAGAGTTCCGAAATGATTCTAAGTCGGATCGGCGCCTAAGTTCCCTTCTCGGGAATGCATCCTCATAGTCACTCCCCTCTAGTGACTTACCTTACTTACCTGCCAGACGTCCGGTTAGCCCTTTGACCCGTCTGGACTTCACGCCAACTATCCGATCAGCCCGTCAACCTAGCTGGACTTCGTGCCAAACGTCCGGTCAGCCCGTTGACCCATTTGGACTTCATGCCAGCTATCCGGTCGACCCGTCGACCTAACTGGACTTCGCGCCAGACATCAGGTCAGCCCGTCGACCTATCTGGACTACTCCTGCACACTCGGTCAGAGTGTTAGAAAATAACAAAACTAACTTAACCTATTTTGTTATTCATCAAAACTTGAGTTAGACTGTTAGTGCTAACCACACTAATATTCTCTCCCTTTTTGATATAATGATAACCTGGTTAAGTTAGTGATAAATATGCATGTAAGAAACCAAGCATAAGGTACTTTAACCTTAAGGTTGTTAAGTTAGCTTTCAGATTTTGTTCTGTTTCAGTTTGTTCAACTAACTTAACCACCTAACCCTCACCCTTTGGCATTCATAAAAAAAAATTATAGAATAGCAAGGTAACTTTTATAAAAAATAGCAAGGTAAAAGAAATTTAGAAATGTAAGCTAGATTATTTTGGGAGAGTATAACATAGAAAAATGACTTAAGTTTTTAAATTTTATCTTTTTTCAAAAAATTGTTACGTTTAACTTTTAAAAAGATAATTGTAACTATAACTTTAATTTTTCAAAAATAGTTTTGCAATTTGGAAAGATGATTTGTAAAGCTAGTACAAAAATATTAAGGTTAAGTTCAATTTACAAGTCAGGTTTTTAAACTAAGTAAAATACGTTTGATTTTGTAAAAACTTAACTAAGTAAAATAAGTTTAAGTTCGTAAAAACTTAACTAAGTAAAAAATAAAATTTGATTTTGTAACCTTTTAGATAAATTTTCAAAAATATCTTTTGAAGTCTAAATATGAGTTTCAAAAACTGAAGAATCCAATTTTCAAAACCAACGTTTTTAAAACTAAGTTTGGAAGGTTTAAATCAGAAATCAAGTTTAGAAGATGCCATTTTCAAGATTAAATTTGAAACGGTTAAAATTTGAAATAAATCACATTTAAAAATAATTTTAACTCTCAAAACCAATTTTGAAAACAAATTTTAAAATTTTTAAACACTTAGTTTTAAAAAAAGAGGTATTTTGTAAAAAGTAATATAAAATAAGTAGAAAAATAATTAACCTCCCCCTGAACCTGACATTACAAAATCTATCTAACCAGTTAGCTACTTACTGACTATTCAAAGGATAGCAACTTTTACTTAGTTAGTCAAGTTAAGTCTAAGCATCAGTTATTGTTTGACTATACTGAATGACTTAATTTGATTAATATCTGTTTGGTATTTAACGCCCAGACTTATATCGATGCACTGATATAAGCATCTTAAGTCTAGATAATTTACCTATGTATCTCATCGCTTTCTATGTTTGGCAATCACAAACAAGGGAATCCTAGGGTGTTGGTGAGATGCTCAAGTACTAACCCTAGGGGAACATGCTTTCTAAGGGTTATTTTAGCCTAAGGATAAAACTGTTTTGAAATTCTAAACATAGAAAATTTTGAAAACATAAAACCATTTTACCTTAGAATTTGAAAATTACCATTTTTGAAAGCAATTTTTAAAATTCCTAATCTATGAAACAAATCAAAATCAATTATTTACAAAGTTGAGATGTACCTAAGTAGGGGTAACCCAGAATATCATAAGTCAATGTCAAAGTCAAGGTACAATGATCATAATAAAATATACATGGTGATCAGGAAGTCTATCAAGATGAGGATGGGGGTGGTCCGGGTGGTTCGGAACCCAAGGAACAGAACATCTCGATCAGCTCAATGTGACGGGTCCGGGCATCCTCTTGGGAACTGGACAAATCGCGTCAAAGGTCAGAAATATCCTGTCTCACATCTCATCTCAAATTGGAGACCTCCTGACGAAGGCTCGTCATGGATAGCTCGAGTCCAGCAACTCGATCGCCTAGAGTGTGAGGAGCGGGACGAGGTGCTCGGCCTGGATGTGGAGGTGGTATAGGGGCTGGAGCGCCTTCGCCAAATAACAAGACCATAAACTCATCATGCTCTGCCTCCTCCTGGGCATCTGGGTCTGGCTGGTGTTGTGCCCTCCTCCGCCAAGACATGACACCATCATCATCTACATGGACACCTACTAATGAGAAGCTCCTGGTCCTATGACGTCGAACTCAGTCATGGCCTCAGGTAACGTCAATATGTAGGTGGGCAAAATATGCCGTCAAAATATGATAATACGACATATGAACTCGAGCGCTGGTGATATATCCAGCTGAGTAGATAATGGTCTGAAAGATGTGTAGACTAATATCTATATCTAATCTATGACAAAGAGCATACAAGAGAAAGGAATGAAATGGACGCATTATAGCTATGCTGCGAGTGGATAGTGGTAAGATGCAGAAAACTAAAATCCTATAGAGTGCATAATCATGAACTCGAAGGCCTACTGACCTAAACATAGTCACCGTGAGTACCCGCTACCCTCCGAAAAAATACGAGTAAATCGTATCCAGAGTAATGTGTAAGTAGGGATTACCAAATGGTAGATCCCTAGGAGGGTAGCACTGAAAATGACACGTAGATGATCATAACCCTAAGAAGTCCTGAATAGTGGTAGGAGATAATGTAATATCCGTACCAGCTACCCTAGTGATATAAGTGAGATCATCTACCCTAACCAAGTTATTATAAAATTTAGCACATAAATCTATGTTTACTGAACTGGTATAGTAAACAAGGTTCCACAAGTTATAGTGGCTAATAACTTCTACAACTGGAACACATGAACGTAAGAAAAACTCTCTATCTAGGCATTTAGTCCTAATAGGCATATAAATAGTTGATCCAAACTTAATCCTAAGTTCGTCAGTAGGGACCCTAGGGTCAATACTAGCAGTCGAGGGCCCAACACCAGACTACATTATTTAAAAAAACATACTTAAGCGAGTAATCAGTGAAATATTTAAAGAAACTAGGAGGAAAAAGAGAGTTACCGAGGCATCGTGACTAAAGATTTAGAGATGATGACCTCGGTTGATTCGCAGCAGCGTAATAACCGCGAAATGAAGTAAAATTTTAATTTTGATCACTCTCGTGGTAAAGCTCGGAAGGAGCCTTAACAAGAGTGAAAAGAATGTGGTGCAAAGGGAGAGGACGCCCCTACCTGCCTATATATAGGGGGCTGCGGGCGCCCGGACCGTTCCCGGGCGCCCAGGATCAGGCAGGGCGGGGTGCCCGGAGTCCCTTCCGAGCGCCCCGGAAGGGAATACCAGGTGTGGCCACCCCTGGTTTTTAACCTCATTTTTTTTAAAAGAATTTTTAAAATAATTCTTAAAAAGATTTTTAAAATTTTTAAAAGAGTTTTTAAAATAATTTTAAAAGGATTTTTTTAAATTTTTAAAAGAGTTTTAAAAATGATTTTTAAAAATATTTTTAAAGTTTTTGAAAGAGTTTTTAAAATGATTTTAAAAAAAGATTTTTAAAGTTTTTGAAAGAGTTTTTAAAAGATTTTTAAAGTTTTTGAAAGAGTTTTTAAAATAATTTTTAAAAAGATTTTTAAAATTTTTGAAAGAGTTAAAAATAAAATTTTTAAAAGAGTTTTTAAAATGATTTTTAAAGTTTTTGAAAGAGTTTTTTAAAATAATTTTTAAAAATTTTTTTAAAATTTTTGAAAAAGTTTTTAAAATAAATTTTTAAATTTTTTTTTAAACTTTTGAAAGAGTTTCTAAAATAATTTTTAAAGTTTTTGAAAGAGTTTTAAAAATAATTTTTAAAAATATTTTTAACGTTTTTGAAAGAGTTTTTAAAATAATTTTTAAATTTTTTAAAAAAATTTTTAAAATTTTTAAAAGAGTTTTTAAAATGATTTTTTAAAAAAGATTTTAAAAATTTTTGAAAGAATTTTTAAAATAATTTTTAAAAAGATTTTTAAAGTTTTTTTTGAATTTAATTTAATTTAATTTATTTTAATTTAATTTAATTTATTTTATTTTAATTTGATTTAATTTAATTTGATTTAATTTAATTTGATTGAATCCTTAGTCATTTCACCCGATCTACGTTTTTAATCAGGTAATCCTATAATTTTATGAGATGAATTAGGTTCAATTTTAGGGTTTGGTTTAACTTTGTGTTAGATTCAGGTTTAGCTTTGGACCCAATAAAAATGACATTCTCTGGATAAACTTCTGGGCTATGGTGAGTCACTTGGACATCATTAGAGTAACCATGTCTTCGAGGTTTTTCAAATAGTCCTATCCATTGGACTTAGTACAGAACCTTGGTCTAACTGGTTAGGATCTATAAAGGGTAGCTTCGGTCAGTTCCACTTAGCCAAATGCACCAGGTCGAATCTATATCTTCCTAGACATGCACAGACTGAGCTTCCCTAACGTACTATCATCCAAGACTTCACCAGTACCATAGGTCAAGTTAAACTTGGTCCCTTTCTAATTAGTCCTTATTACCCTGCAGGGTTGGTTGGTTTGGGTTACCCTGCCTGATAGGTTAGTTTTGGAGGTGCCAGTTATTCTGGAGCCTCCCCCTGAATTATTGGCTTTTAATTTTTGGTTCTTGGTTTATGTTTGTTCTTTTTGTAGTTATAATTTACTTGATGATATTCTAAGTCTTGGTGTAGCTTAAAATATTTAGATTTTGATTTTGTTGGTCTAGGTTTGTATTTTAATTTCTTATTTGATTTATTTGATTTTATATAATATATTTTTTCTTTGGGTATATAGTATTGGTTTGCATGATTAGGCATGCTTTCGGAACCCAAGCTTTGCTTGATTGTTTGTGTTGGATTATTAATGATTTAAATGTTTTATTTGAACTTGACTTGTAGCCAAGTCCGGTTTTGTTATAGGTTGTTTTTTGATTATTTAAAATTAGATCTAAATTCTTAGATCTAGTTGTGAATTTTTCTAATATTTCTTTTAATTTGTTAATTTCTAGTTTTAGTAATAAATTTTCCTCCTCAAGTGTTGTGTCTTGAGTTGGATTTGGATTTTTGATTTGTTCCTTGAGATTTTATTTTTCCTCAAGGAAAAATTTATTTTCTTTTTCTAGTTTAACTAATTTACTATTCAAGCACGAAATAATTTTAAAAAATTTTTTATTTAAAATAAAATTTACCTCGTCGGGACCTTCGGAAACGAGTATGGACTCGTGACTTGATTCGGGTTCGGACCCGTCTTCCGATTCTTCGTCCGATTCTTCTTCGAGGGCCATCAGCGCGAGGTGGCTCTGGTGCTTCTGATCTTCGGCCTCCGATTCGTTCGAGGAGGAGTCGCCCCAAGTCGCTTTGAGAGTCTTCTTCTTCGATGCTTTTGTCTTGTCACTCTTCAGTTTCAGGCACTCGTTCTTGTAGTGGCCCTTTTTGTTGCATCTGAAGCACGTTACGTTCTTTGGTTTGAGGGAGTTGATTTTCTGCAAGTCCTTCTTGCTGAAGATGTTCTTTCTCCTGGTGAACATCTTCCTTACCAGGTTCACCAGGTACTCTTCATCTTCAGTCTCCTGATCCGACTCTTCTTCGGGTTCAGGCTTGTTTTTAAATCTCTCTTTAGAAGAACCTGCAAACAAAGCTATACCTTTCTCGGTCCTGGCATTAGTTTGCTCATGCAGTTCTAATTCACAAAAAACTCATCTAATTTAAGTTTGGAAATTTTTTTAGAGATTTTGTAGGCATCCACGATAGATGCCCATAAATTGTTGCGTGGAAAAGCGTTCAAGGCATACCTTATTAAGTCTCTGTTCTCCATTTGATGTCCTATTGCGTGGAGACCATTGAGGATGTCCTTGATCCTTGCGTGGAGCTGACTGGCCATTTCTCTTTCCTGCATTTTATGTTAAATAACTTATTTAATAACAAATCGTGTTTCGTTACCTTTGCGTTGCTTGTTCTTTCGTGTAGCTCGATCAACTTGTCCCAGAGTTCTTTCGCATTATGGTGAGGTCCTACCCGGTTCAGCTCTTCCTTCGTCAGTCCACACTGGAGCGTGTTGAGTGCTTTGAATTCCATTGAAGCTTTCTTCTTCATATCCGAAGTCTACTGTTCTGGGTCCAGTGGGACTCCGGAGTTGTCGACCGACGTCTTGTAACCTCTTGTTACGCTGAACCATTGGTCGAAGTCCGTCTTCAGGTAGACTTCCATCCGCTTCTTCCAGTACGAAAAGTCATCCTCGTTGAACAGTGGAGGATGTACTGTGCTTAGGGGTGAAATCGAGCCGAGTCGAGCCGAACTCTTGGATGTTTGAGTTTGACTCATTTATAATCGAGCCGAGCTCGAGCTTTATTTAACGAATATATTCATGGCTCACGAGCTTATTCGAGCTTTTATCGAGCCTAAATGAGCTTAATAAATATAAATTATAAATTTAAATATTCATTAAAAACTAAATTATATATTTTAAAAAATATATTATATTCTTGTTAAAATTTATAATTTTATTCTAATAAATAAATTTAATATATTTGTTTATGTTTTTCATAAGTAGAATGTAAAATCTATAAATTCAATATCAAAACTATTGTTTTTTTTATTTAAAAGTTGATTCATGAGTTTAACGAACATGTTCACGAGCTAACGAACCGAATATTGTGAAGCTTGAGCTTGGTTTGTTTATCTTAACGAGCTTCATTAAACGAGCTCACGAGCTTTTATCAAATCGAGCTTCGAATAACTCATGAGCGGCTTGGCTTATTTACACCCCTAACTGTGCTGAAGCCTTCAAGTTGAGAGATCCTGCACACAAATAAAGAGAAAGACAAACAGAGTCCCAAGACTAGGTCTTGGATTAGTAGTGCAGAAAAAAATAGAAATAAATTGAAAAACTAATTTGGTGTTGCACCAAATCAGATTAGTAGAAGCGAAATGAATTCCCAAAAAGGTAATAATACTAGTTTGGGATAAATACGAAAAACTGAAAACCGGAAAAGAAAGGAACGAAAATTACACCCCCTGTCTGATTGGTGGTTGCACCAAATCAGAGCGGTACCTGCTCTGATACCACTTGTTGGATCGTAGAGTTTCGCTAGAGAGGGGGGGGGGTGAATAGTGATTTAAAAAATTACGAGAGAGCAAGCACAGTGGAAAAAGTAAACAAGCCAAAGATAACACAAGGATTTACTTGGTTCGGAGCCTTTGGTGACTCCTACTCCAAGGCCCGCACACAAGGGTGCTTTTGATGGGCAATCACTAATAATTCTAAACTTATTATAAACTACGTACAGGAATTATGTAGTGAAAGAAAACCGACAATTAAGAAAATAAGACAGGAAATAAACCAAAACTTCGTCGAAGATCTTTTCGCAGCGTTGCAGGAGCACACGAGAGTAGATTCTGAGTTCTGTTGTGACTCCAACCTTGACCATCCTTATATATGAGGTTCGGGGCACCTAGAACCTTTAGGGCACCCTGATTGTGATGTAGCCGAGCCAATCAGTGAACTCCACGCGACGAAATGACGTTGGGGATAAATTTTTACCTCAGGGTGCCCGGACCTCCGGGTGCTCGGACCTTCAGGCGCCTGGATCCATCCCGGTCTCCCGGACCCTAGTTTTCCAACATCTTCCTTCTTGCAAGAAAATGTTAGTCCAGAGGTAAATATATAATACATATGTCCTACAAAACAAAGTGTTAGCACAGTTTAAGTTCAACAAGTAGAGTATGACTTAGATTCCGTCTTTCTGAGACCGGAATCTAGTCAAGATCTTGACTTAGAGTTCTGAAATGGTTCTAAGTCGGATCGGCGCCTAAGTTCCCTTCCCGGGAATGTGTCCTCACAGTCACTCCCCTCTAGTGACTTACCTTTACTTACCTGCCAGACGTCCGGTCAGCTCTTTGACCCGTCTGGACTTCGCGCCAACTATCCGGTCAGCCTGTCAACCTAGCTGGACTTCGTGCCAAACGTTCGGTCAGCCCGTCAACCCATTTGAACTTTGTGCCAGCTATCCGGTCGGCCCGTCGACCTAGCTAGACTTCATGCCAGACCAAAGTTCAGCCCGTCGACCTGTCTGGACTACTCCTGCACACTCGGTCAGAGTTTTAGAAAACAACAAAACTAACTTAACATATTTTGTCATTCATCAAAACTCGAGTTAGACTGTTAGTGCTAACCGCACCAACATTTCCCTCTCACCGGCCATTAGATAAACAAGGAGAGGAAAGGCGGACGAGAGAAGAAAAGTACTTATAGCGAAGAGGCACGGACAAGAAGGTGAACAATCGAAAGTGAAAGAACAATGAAGAGTTGAAGGAAGAAGGAGCAGTGAGAAGTAACGACGGACTGTCTTTAGGGTTTATAAATCAAAACCCCTAGGATACATCTAAGACCGAGCCGGAAAAATGAAATGGCGCCACATACATAAGCCATCAGATCAAGGAACAAAAGTGATTTGGGGAAGCATGCAAAAAAGCATGCGTCATACATTATGAGAAGGTAAGGTTGCGGGACACGCGTCCACCCTCGAGGAAAGGGCATTTATGATGGAAATGATAGAAAAATCATGAGGAAGGATATGTGAGGTGGTGGGCCTTGCTTCATAAAGACCATGCCTTGGGAATCAGAAAGTCCAGGCGGGAGCCTCGGGAAGTGAAGAAGATGACAGCGAGAAAGCCAATCAGAATTAGGCGCCTCTGTATCTCCTTAAAACCAGAGTAAAGTTTAGATTTAATTATAAATTTTATGAATTACACTTTGTGATTATATGAATATTAAGCTAAGTTCATTAGCCCATCTCCTGTTGAGTCACAAGTGCTACCAGCCAGACTAGAATTTCTGGGCAGATCTCCAGGCCAGAATTCCTGGGCAGATCTCCAGACCAGAATTCCTGGGTATATGTACAGATCAGAATTCCTGGGCACATCTCCAGACCAGAATTCCTGGGTATATCTCCATATCAAAATTCCTAGGCACATCTCTAGATCAGAATTCCTGGGCAGATCTCCAGACCAGAATTCCTGGGAAGATCTCCAGGAAAGAATTCCTAGGTACATCTCCAGATCAGAATTCCTGGGCACATCTCTAGATTCGAATTCCTGGGCAGATCTTCAGACCAGAATTCCTGGGTAGATCTTCAGACCAGAATTCCTGGGTATATCTCCAGATCAAAATTCCTGGGTACATCTCCAAATCAGAATTCCTGGGCACATCTCAAAATCAGAATTTCTGGGCAGATCTCCAGACCAGAATTCCTGGGTAGATCTCCAGGCCAGAATTCCTGGGTACATCTCCAGACCTGAATTCCTGGGAAGATCTCTAGGCCAGGATTCCTGGGTACATCTCCATATCAGAATTCTTGGGCACATCTCCAGATCTGAATTCCTGGGTAGATCTCCAGACCAAAATTCCTGGACAGATCTCCAGACCAAAATTCCTGGACAGATCTCCAGGCCAGAATTCCTGGGTACATCTCCAGATCAGAATTCCTGGGTGGGTCTTCAGATCAAATTCCCTATCAGGAGGCCAGATTACCTCTCTGTCGGGATTCCAGACTTTCTCCCTAGTGCGAGTTATAAGTGAGTCCGCTCTCACGCCTCCAGACTCTCGCCCCAGTGCGAGTTATAACTGAACCCGCTCTCACGCCTCCAGACTCTCGTCCCAGTGTGAGTTATAAGTGAGCTTGCTCTCATGCCTCTAGACTCTCGCCTTAGTGCGAGTTATAAGTGAGCATGCTCTCATGATGAACGACCTCTCGGTCGAGATTCCATACTCTCTTGCCCCAGTGAGAGTTATAAGTGAGCCTGCTCTCATGCCTCCAGACTCTCACCCTAGTACGAGTTATAAGTGAGTCTACTCTCACGCCTCTAGACTCTCGTCCCAGTGTGAGTTATAAGTGAGCTTGCTCTAATGCCTCCAGACTCTCGCCCCAGTGTGAGTTATAAGTGAGCATGCTCTCACGACCAACGACCTCTCGATCGGGATTCCAAACTCTCGCCCCAGTGCGAGTTATAAGTGAGCCTGCTCTCACGCCTCCAGACTCTTACCCCAGAGCGAGTTATAAGTGAGCCTGCTCTCATGCCTCCAAACTCTCGCCCCAGTGCGAGTTATAAGTGAGTCTGCTCTCACACCTCCAAACTCTCGTCCCAGTGCGAGTTATAAGTGAGCTTGCTCTCACACCTCCAAACTCTCACCCCTAGTGCGAATTATAAGTGAGCATGCTCTCACGACCAACGACCTCTCGGCCGGGATTCCAAACTCTCGTCCCAGTGCGAGTTATAAGTGAGACTGCTCTCACGCCTCCAGACTCTCTCCCCAGTGCGAGTTATAAGTGTGTTTGCTCTCACCCCTCCAGACTCTCGCCCCAATGCGAGTTATAAGTGAGCATGCTCTCACGATCAACGATCTCTCGATCGAGTTTTCTGACTCTTGCTTCAACACAAATGACCAGTAAGCATATTTTCATATTCAACAATTCATGGGGTTCACACAAAAGGAGAAGTGCCAAAGAAGAGAAGGAAACACAAGAGAAAGACATGAACAAAGACCCACAGCCTAGCCCGATCGACGTTTATTTGATAAAGTTTGAAAGACGTTCTTCAAAATACATATTACCACACTAGGAGTGCAAGTAGTTCCAATTTCCCTTTCAATTAGCAGGGTTAAGTCGACATTGAGAGCTGAATCGATCTGCCTGACCTGCCTACTCCAACTTGGCTCGTACCTGGATCAGCTCCACCTTGATACATTGAATGGAGCGACGTTGCTAGACGATAATTTTATCTTTTAGTCGACTTTCTTCTTGGAGAAGGGTCAGAGAGTCCTCATGTTTTATCTTCAAATAGGTGATAAAGTGAGTCTGACTCTCCAGATCTGCATGAGCCTTATGCTTCAAGGCCGCCTCAACTTGAGTCCGGGACTTAACGGCTAGCCAAAGTTCTTCCATCTCTCGACGAAGGGAAGACTGAAGGTCCCTGCTTTGTGTCATATCAAATAAGGCTTTATCCTTCTGGGCGAGTAACTGAGTCAAATTAGTTAGTTGTTGGCGCAAAGATGACACTTCATCAGGCTTCACTAGGGATTCCATGGTGGGAAGGAGTACTAGGAGGGCATAGAGGTGTGAGAAAGATCAGCTCTTTTTAAAGAGAGAGATGTGGAGAGTCATCCTCGAGGAGTGCAACGACCTATAGGAAATGGTATCACATACAAGGGCATGTGGCGTATTCCAAGAGCTGGGAATTGAGGCAGCTGCACAGACAGACAGGAAAGGGCACAACATTTGAGGGCATGGTAAGTTCCTAAAAACCTCGGGAAAGGGAGCAGTAGTTGAAGTCGCAGTAGTGAGGCCAAGTGGAATCGGAGTCTGGTCTAGTTAGTCGGACCTGGGTCTCCTTCGACTAGACTTGGGGGGGGGAGGCTTGTGATACGGTGCATGAGGGTAGGTCTGATCTTCAAAAGTCAAGGAGGCATGACAGTCAGAAGTCAAGGAGATGTGACAGTCAATATGCGGAGTAGGACTGCCCGGGGCCATCTGGCATATAAAGCCAGGGCGGGGTCTACCGGTCAGGAAACCAGGTCTGCTGCAGGAAGTGTGATCAGGACCAAGCCCTACCTGGCTTTACTGAGTGGGTGTTCTTAAATTAGCCTATGTGAACAGACTCGTCATTTTCGGTCAAGTCTGAACCATAAAGAACGGCAGAGAGGGAGATCTGGTCGCGCCTTTCCGCCCATTCAGCCTGTTCATCAACACTTAGCATACCGACCCAGGCTATTTTGATGGCATCCGGGCAGGATAAAAGGCGCTACGCGACAACAGGTCAGGGAATCATAACCACCTGTCAGAGAATATTTGCTGCATGTCAGGGAATATTCTAGCGGTTGGAGTCATCTGCTAGTGGAACCTTCCTCCCGCCTATAAGAGACGGCCACGTGTCCTCCACCACTCGACAAGTCCTGACACCCGACACCCTCTGACAAGGGTCAGTCTCCAGAAGGTACACACTATCATATAAAAAGGGGCGCCCTTTCCCTTATGTGGGTACGCTCACTCGCACATTTGTCTACTTTTCTTCTTCCTTCGTACACCGTTCTTCTGGGAAAAAAATACTTGACTTGAGCGTCAGAGGGCCTGCTCCGGGGACTTTTTCCCTGGTTCTTGGTCTCTAACGTTTCGTGTGGTTGTCTGAGTGTGTGCAGAGTTCTAGTATAGTCGGCGCAGGCCCAACATTCCTTTAGGGCCACGTGGGGGTTTGTTCTCTGAAGCTCGGGCAACCGCAACATCAAAGTCTCCTCCTCGTCAACGCCATCGACACTTCATCTGGCCTTCGTCTGACTTAGACTCTGGACATGATCACCCTCTTTCTTATAAAATTCAATGGATGCATTGTTATACTTTCCAGCAGCTCTGTTAGCCTCTGCTTCATCAAAAACGTCAAAACGTTGATAGTGCTGGGAAATTGCAAAAGCGTAGTTCTTCCGCCACTAGATTCTCTCAGGAACTTGATAGGGATCCACAACAAGCTCAAGTTTCCCATCGATCCAAAGAGAAAATCAGGCATTTGGGAAAAAAAACTATGAAGCAAGAGTTTTGGAACGTTTCTATACTCCTCGCATCTACGTAAGAAAGCTTTCGTACCGCCACCACTTTCCACAAACCAACTCTTTTGATATCAACTAGGCCACTAGAATTTTTTTATGTATGTTTCAGTTTCTTCGTCAACAAACATATATAGAAACATGATTTTTTTTTCCTTGCAAAATCACTGAGATATTCTTTGGTTGTTGCAATATATCGTAATTCCCAAAAATAGCAGAAGCTACAACAACATCATGGCATTTCTCCATCTCAATAAGATCAGCTTCGTCTATGTCGAAGCCAGTACCCTGACTAGGTTTCTTTCCCTTGGCATATCTACACCTTGACTAGATTCCTTTATATTGAAAGATTCAGTCCTCTCCTGTAATGATGGATGCCCTCCAAATATCGAACCACTGTTTGACTCATTTGCTATCAAATCATCTTCTAAAACATATCTTAAATTCTTAAGAATAGGAGAAAGCTAACGGTGATGGTGGTATAACAAACACAACCTGCTCTACTGGAACATAACATAGGGGACATGGGCGTGGACCAATGCACTTCTTATCTGTTGGTGGTGGAGGAAGAGAAAATGTTTCACAATGATGACATATTGAGAGAAGCATCATAGCATAATGCTGAGTTGAGTTGTAAGTTCATACGGGTTACGATGAGCGAGTTTTTCAGGTGACATGATAATTAAAGCCAAGAAGAGATGATGGCGCTTAGACCCGGTTGAGCATAAGGTTATGTGTATACTTGGATGGGAAGGATCAGCCGGGCGCTAAGATACTTAGCCTTATCTAGGATATAGCATACGATTGGCCAGACGATGGCCGATTGAATATAAGTTTCTCTGTATATGTCCGGGTGGAAAGTACCGGCCGAGCCCAGAAGAGCTTAACTATATCAAGTCTTCAATATGTAAATAGTCAGGAAAAGGCCGACCGAATGAAGACTTCCATGCATATGCCCGGGCGGATATAAGTTCGGCCGGGTTTAAAGGCATTTAGACTTATTTAGTCTATGACATATGATCAAGCTGACTGAATGAAGGCTTCCATGCATATGCCCGGACAGATATAAGTCCGACCGGACCTAAAAGTTTTTAGCCTTATTTTATCTATGACATATGATCAGTAATGCAAAGGCCGACCGAATGAAGGCTTCCATGCATATGCCCGGACAAATATAAGTCCGGCCGGGCCTAAAGACATTTAGCCATTTTAGTCTATGACATATGATTAGGTCGGCCGAATGAAGACTTCCATGCATATGCCCAGACGGATATAAGTCCGGCCAGGCCTAAAGACATTTAGTCTTATTTAATCTATAACATATGATCAGGCCGACCGAAGGAAGGCTTCCATGCATATGCCAGGACGGATATAAGTCCGGTTGGGCCTAAAAGCATTTAGACTTATTTAGTCTATGGCATATGATTATGCCGGCCGAATGAAGGCTTCCATGCATATGTTCGGACGGATATAAGTTTGGCTGGGCCTAAAGACATGTAGCCTTTTTGAGACTTCAATATATAAATGACCGCGTGAAGGCCGACTGAATACAAGGTTCTATGTATGTGCCCGGGCGGACATATATAAGTCCGACCGGGCCTAAAGGTATCTAGCCTTATCAAGTTCTTATAATATGAAAGGTCGAACGAAGACTGATCGAACACAAGATACTAGGTCTAATGTATTTGCTCGGTCGAAAAAAGTTAGCTGGGCTTAAAGAGGCTTAACCTAGTCAGGACTCTAAAATATGATCGGCAAGATAAGGATCAATTAAACATAATATTCTTTATATATGTTCAAGAAGGCAAAGATCGACCGAGATACATTCAATAGAAGATACTCTTAATATATGATCGACTTTATGATCGACCGGGATACATTCAACAGAAGATACTCTTAATACACGACCGACCGAGATACATTCAATAGAAGATACTCTTAATACACGACCGACTTTATGACTGGTCGAGATACATTCAATAGAAAGGGTCATGCTCAGGATATGACGAGCTTAATGATCGATCGGTATATATCTAAACAGATAAGCAGTCGACAACTTTATGATAGCCTGACAAATCTGTCGAGAGCTATTCTCTTGAAGCTTCTTCATTCTTTAAGCGATTACAGTGATATACTCTTTTGCATATGCCAAGGATTCAAGTCAAAACGACAAAGAGGGTACATCTAGGATAGAAAAAAGATTCCTTAAAAGATTATTAGACGAAGTCCATGTTGTACTTTGCTCATCTTCTAACAAACTCTAACAAACCGGAGACCATCTCATGATTGCGGAGGTTATGTGAGGTGGTATAAAAGGATAATCCTCTTCGCTGGCAAGGGACACAAACACAAGTACTTGCATATGAAACTAGACTTGCTGGCATCTTTTCCGTTACCGTTTTTCTTCTTCAACATTTAAGCAAGGAATTGACTTGAGCGTCGGAGGACCTAGCGAGGGTTTCTAACCCCGGTCCTAGGTCACTAATGCCTTGCTAGATCGACTGCGTGTGTGCAAGGTCACCAAGGAATTCTTTCATATCTTGAGAAGCTTGCCATCCCTCAATCGCCGGAGCTAGCACGCCATCTCATTGCCTTCAGACATGATCATAAGTAATTCCAAAATTTTCTATAGAACGAGTAACAATATTGACCTTAGGTTCTTTAGCAGGAAAAATGGAAGGCCTAACATTATTCAATAATGGGCTTTCAAGAATTATAATATTCTTGGCATAATTTATGAACCCCTTGTAGAAATCAAGTCTTTCAGATTCATCGACTGGAATTGACGAGATGTCAAAATTTTTGGAGCAATAAAGGAAGGCGTGTCAATATCTAACGTTGACTTGCTAGGATTTACAAAGCTTAATACATGATCTATGAAACCCATGCTTGAGTTAGAGCTTATTGACACATCTTCACCTTCCATCTGAATAGAACTCTCATATCCTTAACGTCCTCATTGATTTCTTCTTTCTTATCATTGTCATAAACTGGATTACCGACTATTTTGATCTTATCATCGTTGACTTCATCCACCTCCTTGTCGGATGAATAGATGAATAGATATGGTTGTAGGCTGTCATGAAACTCAAAGATTTCAGTTCTCATATATATCTATCTCCTAATGCCCGCGGGGAATTTTTTCTTCATAAGCATCCTCCTTCTTTCCATCACCAGTTTCAACATCTTAGTTTGTCTGGTGATGGTGTTGGACCGGAGTTCTTCTATTTTAGTTTCAAACCTCGCCACGATCCTTTCAGCTAGCTGTTCCACAAATCCTACCATCCGTTCCATCCGTTCATCAGTTACTCAAACCTGTTGCTCCATATCACGATCAAAAGCGTAGTCAATGCATCACTGTCTTCTCGGTGACATGCTTCCACAAGATCAACTCGTCTTTGATACCAACTGATGCAGTCAATAACTATCAATTCCATTGATTCGTGCACGAATATCGGAAGTGATCTTCTATAACTTGTTAATTCAAAGGGGAATACTAGGGAATAGGGAAAACACCACATTCCAAGAAGGAGACGACGACTAGAATTTTCAATAATAAAAAAACATCCTCAAAACATTAAACGAGCCACTTATATAGACGACAACCCTAAATATACAAAAGTCTAAAACACCCTCAAAAGTCTAACTCAGTAAAATACTAAAAAAAAACTAAAATTACTCTTCTGTTTCCACATCAATGCTTTACCAAGATCTTTCATTTCAAAATTATCCAATAGAAAATGACTTGATTGCTTGCAGCAGACCTTGATTATTACTTCTAGCAATATGCAATTTACATACAAGACAAGTATAATTAACTTGCTCCCATTAAACTTGGTATATATGCATTGATCCACAGAGTTCTCCTTAAAACCAAATGAATTAACTACCTTATCAAATTTTCAGTACCATTGACGGGACACTTGTTTCAAACTATAATTTGACTTCTTTAATCTACATAATAGGTACTTTGAGTCTGCAGATTCAAAGTTCTACGATTGTATCATATATATAGGCTCCTTAATGTCACCATTGAGAAATACAATCTTTACAACCATCTAGTGTAACTCTAAATCAAAATGAGCTACAAGTATCATGATTACCTTAAATGAGTTTTTCGTTGACAAGTAAGAAAGTCTCCTTGTAATTAATGTTCTTTTTCTAAGTGAATCCCTTGGCACTAAGGAGAACCTTATACTTCTTGACATTGCCCTTGTTTGGTTTTAAATATCCATTTGTAACCAACGATTTTCATACCTTTAAACAATTCGATAAGTTTCCAAATGCTATTGTCTTTCGTAGGCTTCAACTCATCCTTGATGGCTTCGATCCACCTCTTAGGATTAGAGAATTATTTGACTTTTTGGAAAGATGTAGGATTACTTTTCAATTATATGTCAAAATTATGTTCTCGGAGATAAACATAATCACGGATAACCGTAGATTTTTGTTCACTCATGAATCACCTTAAAGACACTTGTTGTTGAGGTGGTTGAAGTACTTGTTCATCAATATGAGACAATAACTCTACCTGAATGGAAGGTTCCTCCAATTGCATTGGAGATAATACATGTATATCTTGGTTCACTACTCCTATAGGATGTGTAATATCTATAATATGGGGTATGAATGTCATACCGCTACTCATTTCGCTTGTATTGACCATAGGAGGATTGACAATGCTTTTCTCAAAAAATATGTCCCTAACCTTAGTTCACCCATTGTCCTCAATAAACTTGGTATTTTTTGTCTCAAAAAAGACATATTTGAGGGGTTATAAAATTTATATCCCCTACACTTATCAAGGTATCCCACAAAATGACAGCTCACTTTTCTTAGGTCTTGTTTCTTTTGATTAGGTGTAACTTCAGTTGGACAACCTCAAATGTGTAAATGGCTAATTCTAGGCTTCCTATCCGTCCACATCTTATATGGGATTTTAGACTGTCTTACTAGGGGCTTTATTAAGTAGGTAAATTGCAGTCTTAAGTGTTTTGCCCTACAAAGGCCCTGGTAGACAAGTGAAAGTCATTATACTTCTCATCATGTCTTTTAGATATGATTTCTAGTACATTGAGGGACGATCTCACACTCTTTTAGGTAGTTCGCAAATGATCCAAGACATTGTTCACCTGATTTGTCATACCGACTATAGTATTCTCCACCATGATCAAATCTAACTATCTTAATTTTCTTGCTTAGTTATTTTTCAATTTCGATTTTAAAAATCTTGAACATGTTTAAGAATTATGACTTTTCATGAATAAAGTATAAATAGTTGTATCGTGAGACAAACACCAATTACTTCATTGACATGACATTTAGCTCGAGACAGAGATGGTGAAGATAATTAGACAAATATTATTGACTACCTAGAGTCAAAAAGTAGGATATCAAGTGAGTTGATGTTAAAGAGAACTAAACTTTTAGAATTATTAGGCCCTTTCATATTCATGAATAGGCGAGCCTTTACAATCTTTCTCTACCATTTTAGCAAGACTACATAATATATTCTTGCAAATGTGCTATATAAAATAAGTCCATGATTCATCACGTGTTAGAAAGCTAAACGGTACCTCTTTATCCACTACAGTGAAAGGTAATAATCCACACTCTCGAGATTCTTCTAGAACTACCTCATATAATTTAAAGGGAGGTAAATTATGAGGAGTTTCGTCCAGTATAATGATCCTTTGCATTGAGAGTCAGGTGAACCGTGAAGTATTACACATATTCTGGAAATTGATTCCATGATCTATTACAGTAACAACACATATAAGTACTAGGTGGGTCAATTACGATACCTCTTTATCTAGATGCTACTTATAAAGAGTATCTAGACCACATCATAGACTAAAGGAGCATCAACCTTGAAGTGAAAAGGGGGTGCATCTAATGAAAATGGTATGACAATATCATTTTGATTGGAAGACTTCCTAGGAGCACGAGAAAGATAAGAATAATTTCCTCCCCTCTTTCCTTTGGGTGCACTATAAAAATTTAGCGAACCAAATTTCTTCTTGGGGTAGGATGTTATATTAACTAAAAAAAAAATAAAGGGTGTAATTGAAATTTTTAAAAATTTCTTGGAATTTTTTTGTAAAAGTGAAATTAAAAGGTAAATCTCTAACTTCTTCTCCTCCTCGCAAGGTCATTTTCCCCCAAAGAATTAGATTTGTTTTTCCAAACCCTAACTTCCTCATCTAAATCCAAAAACTCTCCTCGTGACACCACTAGCGCATGTCGTCCCCATTGTTGCATGCCTTTGCTGTCGACAAAGCCATCATCATGGCATGCCACCATCACTACCCCCATCACAAGTTGTTGTTGTCGTCGACGTCGCTCGAAACTACGCATGCCAGAGCATCCACCATCTTTTTCCTCTTTGATTTTCCTTCTCAATCTCTCTCATGACCTCCCAATTTGCACCAAGAATTGACATGAATTGTGAGTGAGTGCGAATGGAAGAAATACATTGATGCATTTATTTTACGCCCTTCATCGCTAGCTTATGGTGAGATGAAGAGAGGTAAATTAAGTACTGAACGACACCTAAGTGTGAAGGTTATTTTTCGCCGCCATGGTTTGAACCCTTGCCAATTAATACAAGTCTATCATTTGGGTACCACTTGGAAGAAATACATGTGGCAAAACGCGAAGAGCTCGCCCCTAGCCCCGCTCATCGCCAGCCGATCCCAGGATCAACACGGAGGAGGTAAATCAAGGTGATTGAGGAGGCAAGTGGACTGACGGGGGTGGGGGTGAGTTATACGAGTATAGGGATTTACACCCCGTCAGCCCCGAGATTCGACACTTCAACCTCAAGTGATAAACGTCCATCCATTTATCACTTTAGTTATGCCGGTGGGAGCCACTCGGAAGAAATACATGTTGGCAAAAGGTAAATACGCTAGCCTCGATCGCCCCCACCAGTCTGTTCTAGGGCCAACGCGGTGGAGGTAAATTATGGATGACTACAAGACTTAGAATAGTGGCTGGCGCATGAGAGAGAAATTTACCTCAACTATGTCGAGATTCGAATCCCAGACCTCAAGTTGACAATACCTCATGCACTAGCTACTAGATTACTTGGAAGAAATACATGGTGGCAAAAGGCGAATACGCTCGCCTAGCACCCCCACCAACCCGTCCCAAAGCGAACACGGAGGAGGTAAATCACGGGGCGACTTCTAGCCTTTGGAATAATGACTAGCATATAAGGGAGGTATTTACCTCGACTATGCCGAGATTCGAATCCTAGACCTCATGATGGCAACACTTTATGCCCTAGCCATTAGACCATCTCAAGGGGACTATTTGGAAGGAATACATGGTGGTAAAAGGCGAATATGCTCGTTCCCAGCGCCCCCGCCAACCCGTCCTAGGGTCAACACCGAGTAGGTAAATCACGGACGGCTACAAGCCTTTGGAATAGTGACTAGCACATAAGGGAGATATTTACCTCAGCTTTGCCGAGATTTGAACTCCAGACCTCATGGTGGTAACATCTCATGTGCAAGCCACTAGACTATCCCAAGAGGACTATTTGGAAGAAATACATGGTGGTAAAACACGAATACGATCGCCCCCAGTGCTCCCGCTAACCCGTCCCAAGGCCAACACGAAGAAGGTAAATCACGGAAGGCTATATAAGATCGTTCTTTTCTTCCCCTTTTGTTGGTTGCTACTCGGAAAACCTAATGGTTCCACTGTACAAAATTTTGTACAAAGGCCTGAACCTTTTCCTAGCTACCATGTGTTCTTTTAAATTAAACTCGGATCGCCTGCGGAACTTAACACGTTTGATCCTAAGTTTAATTTATTTGTTCTTTTAGGTTTAGACTTGGATTTCCTGCGGAACTTAACACGTTTGATCCAAATCACCTAGGTTATTAATTCCATTAAATATTAATTCCTAATTGGCTTTCAGGACTGCATGGCGAGGCACATGGCTTTCTTGGATATGGGAACAACCACCACCGCCTAGATAAAGCCTTTTAAGGAAAGCTAATATTTAATTTCCTTAAATAACTTTAGGTTAACCGAAAAGAACAATCAAATCACAAGGAAAAGAAAAAACAAAAGAACACAATATCGAAAACAAATTCAAAATACTAGAATCGCATGCCTCTTGTATTTGGTATTTTTACAAAGAAATAATACTAGTATGATGCGGAAATTAAATACTAGTATACCTTTTTCTTTTGCAAACAAAAACCTCTAGGTCTTCTACCGTATTCCTCTTCTAACCTCAGACGTTGTGTGGGCAACGACCTTCCGAGATGAGAACCACCAAGCACATTCTTCTTCCTTGCAAGTTTCGGCCATCAGAACTTCTCCTAGGATGAAGAGGTTCGGCCACCACCACCATGCTCCAAGGGATGCTAGAAACAAAGCTTTCTTTCTCTCCTTCTTCTTCTTCTTCTCTAAACTTGATCCGACCACCATATGAATCTCCACAAGAAGGATGAGGTTCGGCCATCAAAGAGAAGAGAGGAGGAGAGGATGGCCGGCCACACCAAGGAAGAAAAAGAGGGAGAAAAATAGAATAGAGTTCTTGTCATGAAGGCACCTCTACCCCCTCTTTTATAATCCTTGGTCTTGGCAAATAAGGAAATTTTAATAAAAACTTCCTTAATTCCTTTGCCATGAAAAATAAATTTAATTGATATAAAATCAATTTCTCTTTTATTAATCAACATGGCCGGCCACAATAATCTAAGCAAAGGAAATTTAATTCAATCAAGAATTAAAACCTTCCTAATTTGTTTCCGGAAATTTATAAAAATTTCTCTAATAATTTTTATCTCTTCATGATTGGTTTATAAAAAGGAAATTTAATAAATTAAAATCTTTCTTTTAAACATGTGGATAAAAAGAAAGTTATCTCTAAAAATTAAAATCTCTTTTAATCTACAAATAAGGAAAGATATCAAATCTTTTCTTAATCTTTTGTAGAAACTTATAAAAAAGAATATTTAATTTTAAACTCTCTTTTAAATTATGAACATGGTTAAAAAGGAAAGTTTTCTTAAAATTTAAAATCCACCTTTTAATCAACAAATAAGGAAAGATTTCAAATTTTAAACTCTCTTTTAAACATGTAGATGATTTACAAATAAGGAAAGTTTTTACCAAAAATTAAAACCATCCTTTTAATCTACAAATAAGGAAAGAGATTAATCTCTTCTCTTAATCTTTTGTAGAAAGCTATAAAAGGAAATTTTTAATTTTTAAACTCTCTTTTAAAAACCTTGATATCTACATAAGAAATAATTTTAATAAAAATCCTTTTAATACTCTAGTGGCCGGCCACCTAAGCTTGGGACCCAAGCTTTGGCCGGCCACCAACTTGGCTCATCCACTTGGTCTTGGCCGGCCCTAGTTTGGGTTTCAAGCTAGCTTGGCTGGCCCCATTGGATGGGTAAGAAGGTGGGTATGTGGTGGGTATAAATCTCTATATACAAGAGACTACGATAGGGACCGAGAGGAGGAATTGATTTTGGTCTTCCGATGAAATTAAGCATCCCGTGTTCGCCCCGAACACACAACTTAATTTCATCAATAAAATTCATTCCACTAAAGAACTATTATTGTACTACCGCACCAATCCCAAATTACAATTTGGGCTCCTTCTTATTATGAGTGTGTTAGTCTCCCTGTGTTTAAGATAACAAATGTCCACTAATTAAGTAAGTTACTGACAACTCACTTAATTAATATCTAGCTCCAATAGTAGTACCACTCAACTTCATCGTCATGTCAGACTAAGTCCACCTGCAGGGTTTAACATGACAATCCTTATGAGCTCCTCATGGGGACATTCTCAACCTAGATTACTAGGACACAGTTTCCTTCTATAATCAACAACACACACTATAAGTGATATTATTTCCCAACTTATCGGCCTTATTGATTTATCGAACTAAATCTCACCCATTGATAAATTAAAGAAATAAATATCAAATATATGTGCTTGTTATTATATTAGGATTAAGAGCACACACTTCCATAATAACTGAGGTCTTTGTTCCTTTATAAAGTCAGTATAAAAAGAAATGACCTCTAATGGTCCTACTCAATACACTCTAAGTGTACTAGTGTAATTATATAGTTAAGATAAACTAATACCTAATTACACTACGACTTTCCAATGGTTTGTTCCTTTCCATCTTGGTCGTGAGCTACTGTTTATAATTTATAAGGTACTGATAACATGATCCTCTGTGTGTGACACCACACACCATGTTATCTACAATATAAATTAATTGAACAACTACATTTATCATAAATGTGGACATTTGACCAATGTGATTCTTATTTCTAGATAAATGTTTATACCAAAAGCTAGACTTTTAGTATACATCCTAACAATCTCCCACTTATACTAAAAGACTAAGCTGCTATATCTGCTGCCATACATCTGATTCCCAACCTTTCAACATGTCCATCAAAAGCTCTTGCCTTAAGGGCCTTAGT
Organism: Zingiber officinale; assembly: GCF_018446385.1. Taxonomy (NCBI): domain Eukaryota; kingdom Viridiplantae; phylum Streptophyta; class Magnoliopsida; order Zingiberales; family Zingiberaceae; genus Zingiber; species Zingiber officinale. The sequence continues at coordinate 143,435,194 of NC_055992.1, forward strand.
GAAAAGATCTATAGGTCATCATCTAGGCAGCAACAACTTGTCCTTGTTTATACGATTTCTCGTATTGGGTGGTACTTGCGCTCTATTGTGTTTACTTGCCTTATAGACTCATGGTTTCTTCGAGTTTGCTACTGCACCACTATTATTACAATAAATTGTATCTTTGGACAAACCAGAAATCATATCTAAGTCTATCTTGAGGTTATTGAGTCATTCAGCTTTTATGACTACCTCAAAGGTTTGCCATATACTCAGCTTCTATGGTGGAGTCCGAAAAGCACCTATGCTTATCACTCTTCCATAGTTATGACTTTACCTCCTAAAATAAACACAAAACCCAGAGGTTGACTTACTATTGTCCCTATCCGATTGGAAGTCAAAATCCGTGCAACCCTATCTGCCTTGTAAGCTAGCATATAATCTCTAGTGCCTCTAAGGTACTTCAATATATGCTTTACTGCAGTCCAATGTCCTTGTCTAGGGTTACTTTGATATCTGCTAACTATGCCCTTGGCAAAACAGATTTCTGATCTCGTGCATAGCATACATTAGGCTTCCTACAGTCGAAGCATATAGAACTGCCTTCATATCCTCTATCTCCTTTGATGTCTACGGAGGCATTTCTTTAGATAAAGTTACTCCATGCTAAAAAGGTAAGAAACCTTTCTTAGAGTTTTGCATGCTTAAAACGAGCAAGGATTTTTTTTTTCGATATACGAAGCTTGGGATAAGTAAAATATCTTTTTCTTGCGATCCCTTATTACTTTGGTCCCAAGAATATATATATTCTCCCAAGTCCTTCATATCGATTTGTTTGGACAACCATACCTTACTTCTGACAACATTTTGATATTGTTTCCAACTACCAAAAATGTTATCTACGTATAGTTCAAGAAATACCACCACGTTTCCATCACACTTTTTGTATACACAAAACTTATCCAGTTACTAAATAAATCCATAGGTCTGGATTCCTTTGATAAACCGGATGTTCCAAGACCTTGAAACTTTGCCTTAGTCCATAAACTGATTGAGCTTGCACACAAAATGCTCTTTGCCCTTTGCAATGAACCCTTCTGGTTGCTTTGTATGGATGCTTTCTTCAAGACTTCCATTAAGGAATACTGTCTTGACATCCTCTTGCCAAATAGATAAAAGAATCCGGATAGACTTAAGCATGACTACCAGTAAAAAAGTTTCCTCTTTCATCAAGCCTTGCTTTGAAAGTTTCCACCTTCCTGTCTATCCATCTTTTCCTATTGTAGACCTATTTTCACCCAATGGTTTTTACACCATCTGGTGGTTCTATAAGCTTCCAGATTTGATTAGAATATATATATTCTAATTCTGTATTCATTGCTCTTTACCAAGATGCTGCATTTTTATCTTGGAGTGCTTCATCATATTTCCGGGATCAGACACATGTTCATTTGGGATCAAGTCCAAAAACTCTCCCAAAACATGAATCCTTTTGGTTGTTTGACAACCCTCCCACTACGATGATGCACTGTCTACAATTGTGTATCAATTGTGATACGTGTTGTAGTTTATTGTGATATTTCATCTTGTACAGTTGGTACTAGATTAGACATGTCCTTTATAATTTCTTCAAGAACAAATTTACTTATGGGCTTGTGGTTTATTTCATAGTCCTTTTCTAAAAATCGGTCATTGATGCTAACAATAACCTTCTGATTTTTAAGACTATAAACCTACTTTCATTTCTCTAGGATAACTTACAAACAAGTGAATTCCTGTCCAACTTATCATTGTCTCTCTTCAGCATATGTGCTGGACTACCTGAATCCGAATATGCTTCAAAATAGGCTTATGCCTATTTAGCAATTCTATATGAGTAGAGAGTTCTGACTATGGAAGGTACTATGTTCACTTCCGTTTCCAGAGTATATCCTTAAAATGAATTTGGTAATTTTCCAAGTAACTCATCATCAATCTACTTATTTCCATAAGAGTCCTATACCTTCCTTTTACTACATCATTCTGTAGGGGTGTACCAGGGGCAGTTAGTTGGGATTGAATCCCTACTTCTGATAAGTGACTCCCAAATTCTCCTAAGAGGTACTTGCTACTACGATCTCACCGTAGTGTCTTGATACTTTTACTTTGACGTTTCTCCACATCAACCTCGTACTCTTTGAACTAATCAAAGCACTTAGACTTGCGACACATCAAGTAAATGTGTCCGTATCTTGAATAGTTGTCTATAAAATAGAAGAAATATTCGATACTAACTCTTGTCATAGGATCACACAAATTAGAATGAACCTATTCCAATGTATCTTTGGCTCCATACCCCTTATACTTAAAAAGCTTCTTGGTTATTTTTCCTTCCAAGTAAGAGTCGCAGGTTGGAAAGATTTCCACTACCAATGAACCCAAAAGTTCATCAGCTACCAATGAATCCTACTCAAGTTAATATAACCTAACCCTAGATGCCAAAGATATAATTGGTTCATTTCCGAAGGTTGCTTTCTCTTAAAGTTAGAAGATGTGTTACTAATTTTCATTTGTTGCATCGTGGGAGTTATTGGATTTATAAATTGCCAACCAACGTACCAGAACAGATAACTTTTCTCTTTTTCTTAATAACAACTTTGTTATTAAAAGAGGCAGAATATCAAGTTCTTTGAATTTTTAATTTTTAAACTCTCTTTTAAATCATGAACATGGTTAAAAAGGAAAGTTTTCTTAAAATTTAAAATCCACCTTTTAATCAACAAATAAGGAAAGATTTCAAATTTTAAACTCTCTTTTAAACATGTAGATGATTTACAAATAAAGAAAGTTTTTACCAAAAATTAAAACCATCCTTTTAATCTATAAATAAGGAAAGAGATTAATCTCTTCTCTTAATCTTTTGTAGAAAGCTATAAAAGGAAATTTTTAATTTTTAAACTCTCTTTTAAAAACCTTGATATCCACATAAGAAATAATTTTAATAAAAAACCTTTTAATACTCTAGTGGCCGGCCACCTAAGCTTGGGACCCAAGCTTTGGCCGGCCACCAACTTGGCTCATCCACTTGGTCTTGGCCGGCCCTAGCTTGGGTTTCAAGCTAGCTTGGTCGGCCCCATTGGATGGGTAAGAAGGTGGATATGTGGTGGGTATAAATCTCTATATACAAGAGGCTACGATAGGGACCGAGATGAGGAATTGGTTTTGGTCTTCCGATGAAATTAAGCATCCCGTGTTCGCCCCGAACACACAACTTAATTTCATCAATAAAATTCATTCCACTAAAGAACTATTATTGTACTACTGCACCAATCCCAAATTACATTTTGGGCTCCTTCTTATTATGAGTGTGTTAGTCTCCCTGTGTTTAGGATAACAAATGTCCACTAATTAATTAAGTTACTGACAACTCACTTAATTAATATCTAGCTCCAATAGTAGTACCACTCAACTTCATTGTCATGTCGGACTAAGTCCACCTGCAGGGTTTAACATGACAATCCTTATGAGCTCCTCTTGGGGACATTCTCAACCTAGATTACTAGGACACAGTTTCCTTCTATAATCAACAACACACACTATAAGTGATATTATTTCTCAACTTATCGGGCTTATTGATTTATCGAACTAAATCTCACCCATTGATAAATTAAAGAAATAAATATCAAATATATGTGTTTGTTATTATATTAGGATTAAGAACACACACTTCCATAATAACTGAGGTCTTTGTTCCTTTATAAAGTCAGTATAAAAAGAAATGACCTCTAATGGTCCTACTCAATACACTCTGAGTGTACTAGTGTAATTATATAGTTAAGATAAATTAATACCTAATTACACTATGACCTTCCAATGGTTTGTTCCTTTCCATCTTGGTCGTGAGCTACTGTTTATAATTTATAAGGTACTGATAACATAATCCTCTGTGTGTGACACCACACACCATGTTATTTACAATATAAATTAATTGAACAATTACATTTATCATAAATGTAGACATTTGACCAATGTAATTCTTATTTCTAGATAAATATTTATACCAAAAGTTAGACTTTTAGTATACATCCTAACACCTTTAAGGCATCCATCACCTTAGGAACAATCACATGAATCGGGATAAATTTTAAGCTTTGTTCGTTGTTGGCAACGAAGAAGGCATAGTGTACTTGATGCATTTAGATTTGTCTCATATAGAGGTGCATTATACGATGCATTATGAGTGATTGTTCACCATTAGAGCTGTCAAATGGGTCAATCCGCGGCGGGGCGGGTCGACCCGTGGCGGGCTAACCATTTGGCGGGGCGGGGCGGGCCAACTCGTCAACTTGGCGGGTTGGGAAATTTCCAACCCAACCCATTCTAAGGCGGGTTGCGGGTTTGGCGGGTCAACCCGCGGGCCCATCAAAAATTTTTAAAAAAATTAAAAAATATTTCATATCTTCACCATTTTATTTCAAAAAAGTTTTCTACAATTAAATGTATACATAAACTTGTATTTTAAATATAAATGAACACAAACGATTACTTATGTTGGATGAAAAGTACTATTTTTATTTCAAAATTATAACAAAGAAAGATAATAAATTGGCCTAAAACTTAGCTTACATGTGCTTTTCAACCCGCGGGCCAACCCAAGCCCGAGCGGGCTGACCCGCGCGGGTCGCGGGCCTAGGCGGGTCGGCCCACGGCGGACTTGGGTTGATAAAATTCCAACCCAACCCGCTTAAATTGTTTGGCGGGGCGGACCAACCCGACGGACCCAACCCAAATTGACGACTCTATTCACCATTCACTCTCTCATATATATATAATGCATTTTTTTTGATGGGTTGCAAGCATTTAGAATTACGAAAAATTCATCCTATTTATAGACGATACATATTTATCAGATAGATTATAAATCGTTCAATCTATTTATATATAATACATCTTTATCGAATGAATTACACATTATAATTAGTATTAGATGAATTGTAGATTATTTATCTATTTTATATATAATGCATCTTTTACTAGGCCTATATAAATACAAAGAAAGTCCAGAAAATGAAGAAACTAAAATATTAAGATAAATTGTATCAAAGAGATTAATGAAGTTAAGAACAGTGGAGTTATTTCAAAAGTATGCATGCAGTAAGTTTGTTAGCTTTGATATATAATTGCTCTGACATTGTTGTAGTTCACACGACGAGTAAAGCTAGTGCTGCGGCAAGTCTAGCTCATTCGGGGTGTGGATTTTAATTTTTTTAAAATTTAATTTTTTATTTTTAAAATTTTTTATTTTTAAAATTTTTTATTTTTAAAAATTTTAAAATTTTTTAAACATTTTTTTTTATATTTTAAAATATTTTTTTTACATTTTTTTCTCTTTTTTCTATATTTTTTCTTACCGGAGGGTATTTTTGGTAAAAAAAATTTGTTAACCCCGGAATTAAGAAAAATCTTAGTTTTATGAGGTTTTCTGATTCCGAACTGCATGACCCTTTTGCTGACGTGTCGGGCATGGAACATTACTCGGGAATCATCGAATACCTAAACCAAACAAGGTTTTTGTTGATAACCTTGGATGGATAACCAAGGTTATCAAGAATAATCCTGAACCAAACGTACCCTTAATCATATCATTCATTTTGGGGACAAGTTAAGTTGATTAGTACGAAATAAAATTATTATTATAGGATATGGGTTCCTCCTCTATACGGACTAATTACAATTTTTCAATTTAACTCCTTGCAGATAGTAATGAGGCTCATCGAATTATACTTTCTGCTATCATAGTACACCTTTGATTAAAAATATCAAACTTTTAAATGGTGTGAGTTCCATTAGGCAATTTTATTCAAAACGATGAACTTAAAAAGCTCCAAATTCTTTCAACGTAAGAATAATATTTTTTTTAAAACCTCCTTAATGTATCGCGCTTAAACAAGTCGAGCCGAGCTGAGTCGAGATTTAGGGTATTCAAGCTTGTTTGATAAGATAACCGAGCCGAGCTGAACCGAGCTGAGTTTAAAATGAATCAAGCTTTTAAAATGAGTGTTCAAACTTGGTTTGGTTTATTTTTTATGAGCTTGAGCTTGAACTTGATTCGTTTAGATGTTATCAATCTCTCAATTTAAGTTTGGCTTGAACTTGGTTCGAACTTGACTTGAGCTTGGTTCGTTTAGATGTTATCAAGTTCTCAATTTAAGCTTGGCTTGAGCTTGGTTCGAGCTTGGCTTGAGCTTGGTTTGAGCTTGGTTCGTTTAGATGTTATCAAGCTCTCAATTCAAACTTGTTTGATTGTTTGAAACTTTTAATTATTTGATTGGTTATTAAGATTGATAATTTAAATTTATTTATTTATTTATTTTATTATTTATTTAGTATATTAAAAGAATTTTATTAATAAATATGATTCGTGAACATTATTCATGAATATTGTTCACGAACGTTAACGAACTGAACACATATGTGTTCAAGTTTTTTTTTTAGTTTAATGAGCCGTTCAAAATTGTTTGTTTAATTAATCTTATGTATATTGAACGAACATAAATAAATTCTTATAAGTCAAACATCAAACTTGTTCATAAACACTTAGTTCATTTATAGCCCTAACGCTAAAAGATCTAAATCCAATTGAGATCAGTGATCTGAGATCTAAATTCTATAGTGTAAATTGAGACGTGAATTGGTTAAGAGGATTAAAAAGAATAAATATGAGATTAAGAATAAAAATAATATTTTAATCTTAGATCTAAATTCTATAGTGTAAATTGAGACGTGAATTAGTTAAGAGGATTAAAGAGAATAAATATGAGATTAAGAATAATCTATTTTCTTTAACAATAAACATACCGTGCTTTCTTTTTTTTACAAAATCAGAATACCAAGAGATTATTTCAGTGAATTAAACTCGGGAGGAATTTAATTACCTGTTTTTTCTATAACCAACCATCTTGCCATCTAAAACCGTTCAGGCCAAGCTACACTTGGTTAAAGACCCCCAAAATCAATATTCCTTCTTTCTAGTTTCCTCCAAGCTCTTCTTCTTCTTCATCGTCTTCCTCTCCAACTCGAAGCACCGCCCCAAATTTATCAACGAGAATGTCAACCACAACCGGTGCCAAGTCCTTGCAGGGCACCGCCTTCTTGTACAGCTCCCCGAGGTGTGAATCGCTCCCAATTCTCCCACCCAAGTAGATGTCGACGCCTTCGCACGCTTTGCCCTCTTTGTCCCTCGCCATGCACCCCATGAATCCGATGTCAGCCACCTGCACCTGCCCGCAGGTGTTGGGGCACCCGGTCCAGTGCATCCTCACGGGCATCTGCAGCGCCACCCGCCTCTCCACCTCCTCTGTCACCTTCAGTGCTCGTGCCTTCGTCTCGATGATAGCCTGCCCGCAGAACTGATTCCCCGTGCACGCCACCAGGTTTCGCATCAGCAGTGACGGTTGCGGGGAGAACCTCTCCTTCAGGAGCGGTTCTGAGAGTAGCGCATCCAGTCGCGAGTTCTTGACGTTGGGGATGATGATGTTCTGCTCCACGGTGAGTCGGAGCTCGCCAGAGCCATACTCGTCGGCGAGGCGGGCAAGCTCGAGCATCTCGTTGGCCTGGAGCCGCCCCACCGGCACATGTAGGCCAACGAAGGAGAGACCAACTTGCTTCTGGGGGTGGACGCCGAGTAAGCTCCTTCTTTCCCATGGCTTTTGCACCAATTCCTCTTCGACTGCTCTGCCCAACTTCTTCTCTGGCATCCTTTTCTCCACCTCTGATCTGAATACTTCCATGCCCTATTAGAGTAGAACAATTAGCATCACCCGGAAAACGATTCTCTTGCATAAATTCTATCCATTAAAGAAAGGATGAGCAAGGAAACTAACGAGTTCATCGATGAGCCACATCATTCGGGTCTTCTGTCGGTTGCCTCTGCTACCGAGGTCGCGGTAAGCCTCGAGAATGGCTTTGCACAGTGGGACGACATCATCGGAGGGGACCCAAGCATCAAGAGGGATGGCCTCAGCGCATCTCTTAGGGCTAAAGAATCCACCAACAAGGAGATTGAAGCCGAGTTTTCCATCCTTGACGGCGGGCATGTAGGCGAGGTCATTGATGTGAGGATGCTCAAAGAGGTCATGAGATCCCACCACGCACACATTCCATTTCCTTGGCCTATTTGCAAATGCATCGACCGGCGATGAACAATTAGCAAAAATTAAGTAGCGATTAAGAGAAGAAAAAGCGGAGAGACTAATCGAGTCGTTACAGGTTGGTGAAGGCGGGGTTGCCCCGGGAGTTGTCGGTGACGAGTTCAGTGAGAAGCTGGGTGTAGGGGCGGGTGTCAACGATCTCCAGAGGATCGATGCCAGCGAGGGGGTTGCCGACGGGATTGCGGACGTTGTCCATGCCGCTTTGGAGGCTGGTGAGGCCGACAGCGGCGAGGCCTTGCAGAATGGTGGGCACGTCGGGGAGGACGACGCCGCGGATCTGCCAATTCTGGCGGGTTGTGATGTCAACGCATCCCTGCTCGCCGTAGTTGGCCACGACGCTGGCCAGGTACCGCGTCTGCTCGCTGGTCGTCACACCGTTGGGCAACTTCAGCCGCATCATGAATCGCCCATCTGCACACGAACTGATTAATATCAATTGATCTATAACGAGAATCGATAAATATGGATGATGTTCCAAATCTTGAACTTATAAATTGAAGGACCTACGGATTTCACTAGTACCGGAAAAGTGAAAATGAATACTGACATTGATGCTTGCGGCGGTGGAAGAGGCCGAGCCACTTGAGGCGGACGTCGATGTCGTTCTTGAAAAGCTTGGATGCGTCGATCTCCTCCATGCTCTTCGCGGACAGTTCCAGAATCCCGTCCTCCATCACCAGACTCATCGGCTCCTTCTCCAACTTCACCTTCTCCTGCGGGTTTATCCCGGTCCGGTACTTCTCCTTCAGCACCCAGTACCCTCCTTCCCGCTTCTCTACTCGCGGATCCAACCTCTCCTCACCAACCGCCTCCTCCGCCGCCGAGGCCTCCGACATCGTCGTCGCTGCCGTTGGGGGGAGGTTTACCCAGCGCCGCCGCCAGAAGGTGCGCCGCTGGGGGGGAGCCTGAAGTAGGAGCTGCTGAAGGATCGACGAGGAGGCCATCGGGAAATCTTCTTTGCGGGTGCGGGGAGTGGTGGTTTGTGGCCACGGAGAAGGGCATATTATAGATGTGGCGGAGATGGAGACGGCGCTTCAGAGAAATGGAAGGGAAGGGCGCGGCAGTGAAATGGCCTTTGGGCGCTGCAGAGGGCCATGACAAAAAATAAAAGTTTTATGTTAAGGATCGGTTTAGAACGGTTGGACCTTGTGTAGAGTTTTTAGTTGTCACATTATTCGTATCACATCAAAACCTCACGTAACTTTTCATTGTAAAAAAGTTTTTCAATAATTCTTTTATGGATATTATATTTTTTAAACCTCCACATCATATATATATATATATATATATATATATATATATATATTTTCTAATTAAAAAAATATTTCTAATATTATATTAAAATTAAAAAAATATTTCTAATATTATATTTAAATTAAAAAACTTATTTTAATTAAAAAATTTAAAAAAAAAAAAAGGTGAAAGAGCGGCACCATACCGCTCCTTCCCAAATGGGGAAAAAGCTCCCTCCCATTATGGGAGGGAGCTTTTTCCTACCGCCATGTCTACAATGAGAGCTCCGAAGGAGTTATCATTGTGGATGCTCTTAGTAAGAGTTCGGATTGAAGTACGAAAGAAATTAACGATGGAATTAGATCCGACCCTGAGTCGGATCCAAATTGAATTCGGTCTGGGTGGACTTGTAACTGAGTCAACGGATTGGATATCCATTGATCTCGTTTTTGGACCCGAACTGTAATTCCGGACTGATTACAGCTCCATTCTAAATTAACTTTCGAACTGATGATGGATTAGGCGTGTTTTTTATTTTATTTTATTTTTAAAATTTTCTATTAAATAATTAAATAAGTTATATATATATATACAAAAACGTTCCGCTGCGGAACGTTTCTTCCGGACTGCTGCGGACCTGCCCTCGTGGCAGGTCCGCGTCACTTTTTTTTGTTAGAGTATATTAGTTTTTTCCCACTGTTTTCTTGCAGACCTGCCCTTTTCCTTCGTCCTTCCTCCTTCATCGCGACGCGACCGCAGAAGAGGAACACCCATAGCCGCGAGGAAACTCCATATATTGCTCCTTCCTCCTTCCTCGCGACACGGCTACAGAAGAAGAACACCCACAGCCGCGAGGAAACTCCATAGATTTCTCCTTCCTCCTTCCTCACGACGCGGTTGCAGAAGAGGAACACCCACAACCGCGAGGAAACTCCATAGATTTCTCCTTCCTCATTTCTCCTTCCTCCTTCGTCGCGACGCGGCCGCAGAAGAGGAACACTCACATCCGCGAGGAAACTCCACAGATTTCTCCTTCCTCCTTCCTCATTTCTCCTTCCTCCTTCGTCGCGACACAGCCGCAGAAGAGGAACACCCACAGGCCGCCCGAAGCTAGGGTTTCTGCCCCTTCCTCCTTCATCGCGACGCAACTACAGAAGAGGAACACCCACAGGCGCCTTCCTCCTTCTTCGCGATAAGCTGAACCTAGGGTAACATCTTTAAGGACTTATACTTTGCTGTGTTTAACTTAGAGGACATCTTTAAGGACTTATTTAGTTTTTCAATGCAACAGAGATAGAGGTTTTTATTTCTTCTGATTTAATTTAGGACTTTTCTCTATCAAATTGTTTGCCATTTTTACTTTATAAAAAATAAGTTATAGTTTTTATTTATTTATCTACTTATCTATTGTCAAATATAATGCGAGGACTCTCAAAAATGGAAGAGAATAGAGTTGATGATCAAGAATTCATTCCCCAAGTTGCAGATGATAGAAAGCCAAAAATTGAAATGGAATTCTCATCACTAGAGGAGAGATATTCATTCTATAACCAATATGCACGAGAAGTGGATTTAGTTCAAGGATAAACACAAGCAAGAAAAATAAGATAACAAATGAAGTGACGTGGAAAACAAATTGTTTGCTTTAAAAAAGGTCATACAGATCTAATGTGGTGGAATAAACATGCAAAAGTTGATCATGTATCAAGGGAAAGAGCATGTGGCGTAGTTAGAACGGGTTGTAAGTCGAATATTGCATTTGCAAAGAAACAGATTGGACCTAATTGGGTTGTCAGTAACTTCATAGAAACTCATAATCCTCCACTCTCGACTCCATCAAAGGTGCATTTGCTACGCTCATATCGTAATGTTTCAGCAGCAAAGAAAACATTGACAAAACAGTTTTCAAAGGCCAATGTACCAACTTGTCAGCAAATGCGAATATTGGAGATAGAGTATGGAGGGCTTGAGGGAGTCGATTACACAGAAAGAGATATTAGAAATTTGGAGAAAAGTCTAAGAGATGAACAAAAGGGTATTGATGTCGAAACACTGATAGAGTTTTTTACATCCGAGCAAGAGAAAAATTCAGCTTTTTTCTTTGATTATGAGACAAATTCAGATAACAGATTTAGTAGGTGTTTTTGGACTGATCATATATCAAGGAGGGCATACAATGTATTTGGTGATGTAGTTGTATTTGATACGACATATAACACCAACAAATATAACTTAATTTTGGCACCATTTGTAGGGGTTAATCATCATCATCAAACAATTCTTTTTGGTTGTGGGTTTCTTAGTGATGAGAAAACTGAGTCTTTTGTTTGGTTGTTTACAAAGTTCTCAGAAGTCATGCCTAAAGGTGCACCAAACATGATCATCACTAATCAGGATCCTGCTATGACAAAAGCAATTGCACAAGTTTTCCCTCAAACGGTGCATCGATATTGTTTGTGGCACATATTGAATAAATTCCCAGATAAATTAGACCCTTTGACTTTTCGAAACCACTATCACAGCATAAAGAACGTCATTGTAAATTCTACAACACTTGATGATTTTGAGAAGTCATGGGAAGAGACTATCAAGGATGCTAACTTAAAGAAAAATGATTGGTTGTCCTTGATGTATGAATTGAGACACAGATGGGTGCCAACATATTTTAGTCATGGGCTCACATGCATTTTTCAAGAAATATGTCTCAAATAAGAACTCATTAATGGATTTTATCACACATTTTAATAGAGCATTGAGACATCAAAGACACAATGAGTTAGTTGCGGACCATATTGATATGAATGAGCAACCCAAGGTTATTACAACCTGGCCAATGGAAACTCAAATGGTTAATCTGTACACAAAAAAGAAATGGTTGGAGTTTCAAAGTGAAATGATGGAGAATCATAGTTATTATGTGCAACAGTCATTTACAAGAGTTGCCTCAGCGGTTTACCACGTGATGAAATTTCAAAGTTCTTCTTCAAAATCAAGAGTGCTCACGCATGACAAACAAAGGGATTACATATCATGTAGCTGCACAAAATTTGAGTTTGAGGGCATTCCATGCAGACATATGTTAGCTTTTTTCGTATCAACCAAGTGTTTCATTTACCTGATACGTATATACTCAAACAATAGACACGAGATGCAAAAGTTGGAGCAATATATGCTTTAGGGGAGTAAAATGTCATTGATGATCCAGATTCAGAAAGGTATTTGATGTCGAGGCATTCGAGGTTATCCTATAAAACTTCTGTGTTAGTTGATGATGCATCTTTGAATAATGAAAGGACAACCTTCTTGGATGAACAATTCGATTGTATCTACAATAAAATTCAAGAGATGCCCATTAGTACAACATGTAGTGATGGAAGTCAAAGAAAAAAATCCATTGATGAGAGCCTTGGTATTATTGATCTTTCTATAGTAAGAACAAAAGGATGTGGGAAGAGATTAACATCATCAAAGGAGAAATCTACATCAAATTCTAGGCTTTGTCGTGGATGTGGACAACAAGGAGTATCACATGACAAGTGTAACTGTCCCAATTTGCAACAAGGGTCTGTGTCGATTCATTTTTTTCATTTTTTTATATGTTTTCCTGCAAATAAATTTATTTTATTATATTTATTATATGATAATGTGTTAATTATCAGATCGATTGAAGATAATAATCATATCAGTCTTGACGATACATATGAACTTGATTTGGGATCTATAACGAGTACTATCAAAGTTTTAATTTGTTAAATTATAGTGGTTTATTGTATTGAGAAAATGAGATTAATAAATTATCTTTATTGTTACAGGTTCTAGTAACATGCGCTAGGATGTTGTAATTATCTATGGTTAGTATTCATCTATTTCCTTTATTTGTATGTTTGATTGATTTAGTGCATTTGTTTGTATTGAATGCATACTTCTAAAGAATCTGGTATAGAATGCATATTTCTAACGTATACTGTTTCAGAATGCATACTTTTTCAGGCTCTCTTTCGGAAGATTGCAGCTAGCTTGCCCGGGATGGAAAACCTTTGTTCAGAAAAGCAGAATGACATGGTCGATGTTAATTTGAGAGCAACTAATGCACACTTGTATCAGTCACAGTCACAATCTGGACAATTGATAGCATGTATTTTATTTGGATTTAGTAGATGTAATTGAGTTATTTTGTTTGTTGAGATAATTGTTAGTGCAATATCATGGTTATTAATTTTAGTGCTTGTGAGAAAGTTTATTATGTGCAAGGTGGCATAGTGCTTGTGAGAGAGTTTATTCTGTTGTACTCCAGTTACATTGCACGGTAGTAAATGATCAATAAATAAAGTACACATCTTCAACTTGTAATCAAAACAGCTACAAACAATCTATCGAGAAACACTAATCTATGACCACTTTTGAATTACTGTAACTGTATATATGCTAAGTCTTAGCATCAAATTAAAATTAAAGAATCCCAAAGGAGAAAGAATGTCTATCTTCTGATCTTATGTAAATGCAAAAGAATATAACCTTTCTATCTGGAACACTATTAAAAAGAGTGTATATGTATCTGACTAGTGAATTCTTAAACACTAGAGTAAAACACTAGAACAACATCCTCTAAGCCACCGTCGGATATCATCACCAGCTCCATGATCGGAATTCGGATGAAGAGAAAGGAAAATTAACAGTACAAGGATATCTTATTTTTCTGTTGTTAGACTTGAAAAACCTAAATCTCTCTCTTTTTTTTTTTTCTTTTTTCTCCTTTTTTCTTTTTTTTTTGCAAGGGCCTGATATGGGGAGATATCAAGCCCTTGCAAAAAAAAAAAGGAAAAAAGAGAGATTTAGGTTTTTCAAAAACTCTGGTTCACCACTAGGAATGCCGAAAATAACAATGGAGAGTATATTTGGATTCCTTGCAATTTTAGAAATCTACAGGATCTGAAATGACTGCAATCTGAGGTCTCTAGGTCGATCAGTGAGTTTTGGTCAAAACCCACTGATGGACCTAGAGAGCTCCGATTGCACCTATTTCAGTTCTTGTGGATTTCTAATATTGCAAGGAGTTCAAATATACTCTCCATTGTTATTTTCGGCATTCCTAGTGGTGGACTAAAGGTTTTGAAAAACCTAAAACGTATAGGGATTATTTATATTTTAAGATCTTTTAGAAATTGAAATAAATAATAAATATCATATTTGAACTCCTTGCAACATCAGAAATCCATAGGAACTGAAATGAGCTCAATCGGAACTCTCTAGGTCCATCAGTGGATTTTGACCGAAACCCACTGATCGACCTAGAGAGCTCAGATTGCAGTCATTTCTGATCCAATGAGTTTCTAAAATTGTAATGAGTCCAAATATGCTCTCCATTATTATTTTTGGCTTCCTAGTGGTGGACTAGATATTTTGAAAAACTTAAATCTCTCTTTTTTCTTCTTTTCTTCCCTTTTGTCTTTTTTTTACAAGGGCATGATATGGGGAGATATCAAGCCCACGTTGGGCCTGATGTCTCTTCATATCAGGCCCAATGTGGGTCTGATATCTCCCCATATCAGGCCCTTGCAAAAAAAAAGGGGGGGGGGAAGAAAGAAAGAGATATTTAGGTTTTTCAAAACCTCTGGTTCACCACTAGGAATGTCGAAAATAACAATGGAGAGTATATTTGGATTCCTTGCAATTTTAGAAATCTACAGGACCTGAAATGACTGCAATCTAAGGTCTCTAGGTCGATCAGTGAGTTTCGGTCAAAACTCACTGATGAACCTAGAGAGCTCCGGTTGCACCCATTTCAGTTCCTGTGGATTTCTAATATTGCAGGGAGTTCAAATATGCTCTCCATTATTATTTTCGGTATTCCTAGTGGTGGACTAAAGGTTTTGAAAAACCTAAAATGTATAGGGATTATTTTGATGATTCTTTCTTTTTATATTTTAAGATCTTTTAGAAGTTGAAATAAATAATAAATATCATATTTGAACTCCTTGCAGCATCAGAAATTCACAGGAACTGAAATGGGCTCAATCGGAACTCTCTAGGTCCATCAGTGGGTTTTGATTGAAACCCACTAATCGACCTAGAGAGCTCAGATTGCAGTCATTTCAGGTCCTATGGATTTCGAAAATTACAATGAGTCCAAATATACTCTTCATTATTATTTTTGGCATTCCTAATGGTGAACCAGAGGTTTTGAAAAATCTAAATCTCACTTTTTTTTAATCTTTTTTTCCTTTTTTTTTTTTTGCAAGGGCATGAAATGGGGAGATATCAGGCCCACGTTGGGCCTGATACGTGGGCCTGATATCTCCCCAAATCAGGTCCTTGCAAAAAAAAAAAAAAAAGAAAAAAGGGAAAAAAAAGAAAGAAAGAGAGATTTAGGTTTTTCAAAACCTCTGGTCCACCATTAGGAATACCGAAAATAACAATGGAGAGCATATTTGGGCTCCTTGCAAATTTAGAAATCCATAGGATCTGAAATAGTTGCAATATGAGATTTCTAGGTCGATTAGTGGATTTCGATCAAAACCCACTGATGGACCTAAAGAGCTCTGATTGCACCCATTTCAGTTCCTGTGGATTTCTGATACTGCAAGGAGTTCAAATATGCTATTTATTATTTATTTCAACTTCTAGAAGATCTTGAAATATAATAATAAAGAATCAGCAAAATAATCCCTATACATTTTAGGTTTTTCAAAACCTTTAGTCCACCACTAGGAATGCCAAAAATAACAATGGAGAGCATATTTGAACTCTTTGCAATATTATAAATCTACAGGAACTGAAATGGGTGCAATTAGAGCTCTCTAGGTCCATTAATGAGTTTTGACCAAAACTCACTGATTGACTTAAAGACCTCAGATTGCAGCTATTTCCAGTCTTGTGGATTTATAAAATTGTAAGGAATCCAAATATACTCTCCATTATTATTTTCGGCATTTCTAGTGGTGAACCAGAGGTTTTGAAAAACTTAAATCTCTCTTTTTTTTTTCTTTTTTTTTTTTTGTTGTTAGGCCCACGTTGGTCCTGATATCTCTTCATATCAGGCCTAACAACAGAAAAACAAGATATCCTTGTACTGTCGATTTTCCTTTCTCTTCGTCCGAATTTCGATCGTGGAGCTGGTGATGACATCCGGCGGTGGCTCAGAGGATGTTGTCCATGGCTCTATGTTCAGCTCCTTTTAATGTTCCATGGTCAAGATTGGTTCGTGTTTTCAATTGTTCCAACTATATTTTGATTCTTTAGCATGTTTCAAAATCATACTTCTTTTCAAAGTAGTGTATGCCTTTTGGTAAATTTAGATCTCTACATGCGCCCTTTGGTAAATTTTCGTAACCATTTTATTAGGTTTTTCATGTAAAAAAAATTTGCCAGATGGAGTAAATAATAAGAGGCATACGACATTGCGTTACAAAAGTATATTTGAAACTGAGATAAATATGTTTGTTTGGGCTTTCTGTTCTGAAATTCCATAGTTCCATTGAAATGTTTTGATGTTCATGACAAACATAAACATTTTGAAAAACTTAAATCTCTCCTTTTTTTTTCCCTTTTTCATTTTTTTTTTGTTATTGGGCCTGATATGAAGAGATATCAGGCCCACGTTAGACCTGATATCTCTTCATATCAGGTCTAACAACAGAAAAACAAGATATCCTTATACTGTCGATTTTCCTTTCTCTTCGTCCGAATTTTGATCGTGGAGCTGGTGATGATATCTGACGGTGGCTCAGAGGATGTTGTCCACGGCTCTGTGTTCGACTCCTTTTAATGATCCCTGGTCAAGATTGGTTCGTGTTTTCAATTGTTCCAACTATTTTTTGATTCTTTAGCATGTTTCAAAATCGTACTTCTTTTCAAAGTAGCGTACGCCTTTTGGTAAATTTAGATCTCTACATGCGCCCTTTGGTAAATTTCCGTAACCATTTTATTGGGTTTTTCATGTAAAAAAAACTTGCCATATGGAGTAAACAATAAGAGGCATATGACATTGCATTACAAAAGTATATTTGAAACTGAGATAAATATGTTTGTTTGGGCTTTCTGTTCTTAAATTCCATAGTTCCATTGAAATATTTTGATGTTCATGACAAACATAAACATCCATAAATAAAAGGATAGACCTTGGTTCTATTTCATCTCTTCAACAAGTTTAGTAATAAGCATAACACAAAACTAATATCCATCCATAAATAAAATAAATAAATATCAACATCATCCATAATTGCATTTCTTTATCACATTACAGCACTAGTACTACTTAACTAGGCCAACCAACAAACAAAACAAGTATATAGCCAAAAGAATTAAGTTCACTATCACTAATATCCAGACCATAACCGGTACATTCCAATTTCCCATATTATGTCCAGGATAAGCAATGTGTTCACTCACCACCCTTGACTCCGCTCTTGGCAACATCCTAAAATATATATCATTAGTGTCTTCATTTCCAGTATCAGATCTCACCCACTTTAACCATCCATGATGCTTACATCCATAATATAATCTTCCTGGGTTCTTGATCGATCTAGAGACTAGCACCAATGCTCTTAGTCCGCAGTTCCTACATCGGACAGTTTCATATTTGGTATAGTTGATGTTGCTGTTACTTGATGATGTCATTCAAGCACAACCTAAAAAGTAAAATATGACCAAATTAAGCTAAACAATAGCAATTTGCTTAAGTAATGGAAAATCATACAATTTTATGAAAAATTTGACCAATTTACATTAAAAGTAGCCACAATTTGTATTAAAATATCTAAATTTTATGACACATCATATTTTATAATACCTAAATATCAGTGTTTGCAGTGAGACAAAATTAATCCAATTTACAAGAAATTATAATATATTACAGTGTTTAGAATATCAATCATATATCAAACTTAGGGTTTAATCAATATCTCCCTCACATAGGTGTAGTTCTTGATTCCAAAATTCTAATAAATCTTATGCAGTTATGTCTAAAATTTACTCTTTTCCTTTGTCAATCTTGACGAGCAAAAAACTGGTGTTATCCTTTATTTCCCAAAGTTTAGTCCTTAATCTCCAAAAATATGAAAACTAAGAAAACAACTGGTTACTTGTAGGCCTATAAAACCATCAATCGGAACTTCACAAGTATAAGACAGCTTTAGGAACCAGTATACAGGTGAGTTTGGGAGATCTTTGGCAAAGTGCTTTAAGGCTTCGAAGTACTTTGAGGTTCAAATAAGGTGTTTGGTAAGGATATGATCATGTTTTTTCTCCAATGCACAACTTACTCAAATCCATTTTTACAATATAGGTGAGGAGCACTAGTATAGCCCTTTCCCCAAAGTTAATTCATAATTTATTGCTAAAATTAATACAGTGTAAGAGATAAAATATAAAGTCCTGTAACAATAGAGGGAAAGAGAAAAAAAAAAGTGGCGTCAAGCAGTTATATACACACACAAAGCAGTTTAAAATATCTTTAATGAATCCTATATCACTTAGGGTTTAATCAATATCTCCCAGACAAATATTCAAGATATTGTACATTACAAAATGCATAAATTCAAGATAGGTCACAAGCGATTTTTGAAAAGAAAACCAAGACTGTAGGTCACAAATGATTGGAGAAAAGAAACCCAAGCAATGAGAAAGGGCTGTACCGTTAAGGAGAACAAATGGAGGGGAGTGAGGTGCGGAAAAACCCTAGCTTCAGCTTGGCGCGACGAAGGAGGAAGCCGCCTGTGGGTGTTCCTCTTCCGCGGTTGCATCGCGACGAAGGAGGAAGGGGCGGAAACCCTAGCTTCAGCTTGACGCGGCGAAGGAGGAAGGGGCGGAAACCCTTGCTTCAGCTTGGCACGACGAAGGAGGAAGACGCTTGTGGGTGTTCTTCTTTTGTAGCCACGTCGCGAAGAAGGAGGAAGGAGGAAGGAGGAAGGAGGAAGGAGAAATCTGTGGAGTTTCCTTGCGGCTGTGGGTGTTCCTCTTCTGCGGTCGCGTCGCGGTGAAGGAGGAAGGACGAAGGAGAAGGGCAGGTCCGCGAGAAAACAGTGGAAAAAAAAACTAATATACTCTAACAAAAAAAAGTGACGCGGACCTTCCACGAGGACAGGTCCGCAGCAGTCCGGAAGAAACGTTCCGCAACGGAACATTTCTGTATATATATAGGTAAAGTTGAAATCTTCCTAATCGATCGTACTATACCTATACTAAGAAATAGATTTTTTGATTATATTATTATTATTTTAATAATTAGAAAAAATATTTATTAATTAATTAATATTTCTTTATCTCTAAATAATTTTATATATTAATTAATTAAAATTAATTAATTAATAATTTTTTACTATATAATTACTCTTATTGGTAGAAGAGTATCCGAGTCTCATAAATAATTTTATAAATTTATATATATTTTAAAAAATAATATGATTATCTTAAATGATGAACCAGTGAATCAATAATTTTAAACTGTGAATTATAATCTTCAAATAATGAATCATAACCTTATAATTAAAATTAAGGGTCGACTTTTAAAAGCATCAAGCTGTCAAATCGTCAATTTAAAATTGAGAAGACGGATCTCCAAAAAAAAAAAAAAAAAAAAAAAATCTTTAAAAAACCAAAACAAAAGAGAGATAAAGCAATCCTGCGGGCAGGCGGGCAGCCCACGGAGAAGAGTAGGAAAATAATTAAAGATGTCGTTTTCGCAGCCGCACGAGGCGGCACGATGCCGCCCGAACAAGGCCGACTGCGCAAAGACATGACAGACGGAAAAATAGCTTTCTATCTAATTTAGATGGATTAAAAATATCTAAAAATTGATTTACGAATACATTTATAAATTCACTCATCCCTTATTTTATAATTAATAAACATCGAAATGGAATCTATCCCTTTTCATCCGATTTTTTTTTTCTCAATTTTCAAATTCATCCTCTCAAATACGCTGCTTGTAAACAGGAAAGGATTTTAGATATCAGATGATAAGAAGAGATGAGATGGGAAGTGAATGTGTATCAACTCAACGCTATGTCTAATTGTGTTAGACTGATTAATCCTGAGAATGATACAATGTGTACGAAAATTTTTCATCCACAATCAAAATAAATTTGAAAGTGCTCCAACGGTACCGCATCTGTTGCTCAGTGACTGAGTGGATCTATGAATTAATGACATAAATTTAAAAATAATATTTAATTTTTGTGGAGTACGAATTAAGGCACCATTTTTATTTATTATAATTAGAAGGGCAATTGCTAGCAGCGAGTAATGAAAATTTAATTTAGATTTGGTTAATTTAAAAATTTTTATTTTTTAAATCTCAATTATTTTAATTTATTTGATTTGGTGTTAATTATTAAATTTAAAATATAATTAAACTAATTAAATTGAATCATGTACTATGATTAATCAACTATTCCATTCATCTTAAGTTTTTATGAGTTATGTTATGAGACTATGATGTCACAGTAAGATATTTAGGTTGTCATCCAGTAATTTACGGTTCGATTTTTAGTTATGACGTATTTGTAGGAATTTTTCTTTCAAATAAGGAGCGCAATCAAAGGATGTTGGACTTTTGAGTTGACCGTCACATGTACTTCCTGATTTTTACTGGTGGCTGGTGGAAAACTTCTGTCGGGTCGGGTCGGTCACCCCAGGAATAGTCAATGAGACTAATTGGGATTATTATTTTAAATATATCCCTAGAGCTATGGTACAGAGTAGGGCATCCTGATTGTCACCCAGACACTCACGGTTCGATCCCTAGTTATGACGTATTTGTAGAAATTTTTTCCTTAAATGGGGGGAGGGCGCAATCAAAGGATGCTGAGCTTCTGAGTTGGCCGCCGCGTGTACTTCTCGATTTATCTTGATGATTAGTGAGAAACTTCCGTGAGACTAACTGAGATTATATATTTTTTTTCCAAGTTTTTATGAGTTGTGACAATTTGAATAAATATATAATAGTAGTTGGTTGTCCATATAATGGTCGACTTATGATGCATCATAAGTCAATTGCTTGGTAAAACTATGTTTGATTTGTTTAATTTTAATTAGGGTGGTAAACAAGTTGAGTAGAGTCGAGCTTTAGGATGTTTAAAGTTATTTGATAAGGTAGTCAAGTCGAGTCAAGTTGAGCTTATATTGAACCAAGCTTTTGAAATGATTATTCAAGTTTGACTTGGTATATTTTTTATAAGCTTGAGCTTGTTAAAGCTTGGCTTAAGCTTGGTTCATTTAGATGTTATCGAGCTCTCAATTCAAGATTGGATTGAGCTTGATTCGAGCTTGGTTCATTTAAATATTATCAAGCTCTCAATCCAACCTTATTTGATTGTTTGATTGGTTATTGAGCTTGATAATTCAAATTTATTTATTTTATTTTATTGTTTATTTAGTGATCATGTCGGAATGAAGGAAGTTGGAAAGCCGGGGATGGGGTGACTACTGATGAGATGAAGACTTCAATCCTGCAAAATAAAACCAAACCAAGGAAGGGGTCCTTGGCATTGACCCTTCGACGCTTAAGTTAAAATCAGGAAGAGAATGAGTAATCAAGAAAATGATAAATCTTGCATTCTTCATACCTGGCATATCCTTTTATACATTTTTCTGTGATCGTTCATCTGCCCTTATTTAATGATATTAATTTCCAGAGGAAAGCTTCTTTATCTTGATTTCTGTGCATTGATGATAAATGTAGTGTTATTCTTTGTCTTGGATTCTTCATATTTAATGATAGACGACGTATTCTCTTTTACTTTCTTGTCTCCTCCTGCGTAATATGGTTCAAGCGGCTCATTTTTCTACTGACCGACCCATGATGCCCTGACTGGCCAGGTGATGTCCGATCGACCACTTCTTTGCTGACCGGGATAATCGTAAGCCCGACATTGATCACCTTGACTTTGACCGTCACCGTGTCAATTGACCCATGACAGGTGGGCCCTCCCTTATCACCACATCACAAGCCTCCCCCTCAAGTCTAGTCGAAGGAGGCTACAGGTCCGACTGACTGGACAATTGGTCCTTGGTGATTTTTACGTAGATCAGAATGTTCGATCCCTACTGTCTGATCGGTGCATCAACCAACGCCGCTTAGTCGTTGTCTAACCATGGCAAATGGACGATTGGAGTGTCTGGTAACCTGTTCTCTATGCAGCGCGGGGCAATGAGCGACGATACTCGGAGAATTCTCCAAACGCGCTTCTTCGAACGGTCTTGGTTGTCGCTGATGTCACCCATATTTCTCAAAGCCCGTGTAAATCTTTGACAATTATGGTCGAGCACGTGGCCATTCCTTTTAATTAAATTCATCAAATGCTACCTGATAACCGCATGCCACGTGTCCCTCTTTCTGCAGCCGCACGCCTGACAAGATAGGCAGATATCCTCTGCTGACATGACTAGCGCATCTTTGAATTCCACGGTTAAATCTTCTTCTAGGTTTTCGAAACCTTGGATCAGACGGTTGAGAGCGATCGACCGTGAGGTTTATAAGCCTCACGTGTGCCGTCGTCTTCTCCACTTCGTGCCTTTGTCTTCGAGCTTCGCCCTTATGACATTCCGCTTATTCGCCTGTGACCCTCCTATACTTCGGTAATCTCCCGCTTCTTTGATCGATTTTGCATGATCTTCCTTGTAAGGTTTTCGATCGATTCAGTCTAGTATTCGTTGATCGTTCATCTTCAATCTTGTTCTTTCATTCTTTCGATGGCAAGCTCATCTCAGCAAAATCGGTCTGGTACACCTCCATTGAGTCTAGGTTTAATGCAGGCGACGCGGAGAGTATGAGGGTTGCATACGAAATTCCACCTAACTATCAAATCGGTCTTCCTTCTGCTTTTGACCGCATGGACGAACCGTCGCCCGATTTCGTAACATTTTTCAGGGACCGATTTACCTTCGGTCTGTGGTTTTCGATCCACCCTTTCTTCTCAGTCGTTTGCAAATATTTTCGTATCGCCTTACATCAACTAGTGTCGAACTCCTTTCGATTGCTGTGTGGGGTCGTCGTTCTATTCTGCTTTCACGGCATTCCTCTTACTTCTTGACTCTTCCATTATTTCTACTATCCCAAGTTGTTCGAGCCGGGGACTTTTTCCAAGCCTGAGTGAGTCTTGTTTTCTTTATTAAGATGTCGTCTTCCAATAAACATTGGAAGGACTACTATTTTTTTGTTTGCTTTCCTGAGCAGTCGGACTTCTCGACCAAATGACAATTAGAAGCGCCAAATCCTCCAGAGCTCAAGAAATAGCCGACCGGACTATCTCCACGCAGCTTCACAATTCGCCGGGCAAAAATACCATATTCACAAATTGCTGCATGAGGGAGTCCTCTACGTGTTCGGCTTGAGCCCGATCTGAACGAAGCTTCCGTCCAGCCTAGGTATGATCCTTCTTTGCTTAACTTTGGAATCTAATTGATTTTTTTTTATCTCTTTTACAGCTCAAGTCATGTTGCGTGCACATCTGACCGACAAAACTAAGCTTGCGGATGCTGAGATCAATGCGGCGAACGTGGCTGAGTTGGAGAGCTGCGGTTTGTGGTCCATCGGCTTGTAAGAAGACCCGCTCGGAGAGAGCGAGAGAGCGCCAGCACTAGTGAGCAAAGGGATAGCCAGCTGAGCGCCTAGCGGTGGAGTGGTTGGTGCATCGAATTCTCCCCCTGCTCGGCTGCTGGTGGTTCTGATTGAGGGGGTGTCGGACTTTGCCTCTTCTGGGGAGCCACTGATAAGCCGCAAGAGGCTCCAGGCGAAGGCTACATCTCGCTCTGCTTCCTCCGTTCTGTAAACCCCCACCAGAACTAGCCACGCCTTCCCTCCGTTGAACGGGTTGAAACTTCGACGCCAGCTCCCGTCATGGCGACCGTTCCCCCTACGTTATCTGATCGGACACCATCTCTATTTGGTTTGCCCCAGGGAACCATTTGCGCGCCGCCAGTTGACTTCATGCCACCGCTGAAGATTCAAAAGTTTAGAATCTGACCAGTGTCAACGTCTCGACCGTCCGACAGAGCCACCTCAGCCCAATCAGCCCCGAGCGGCTAGCGAAATATAACAGAGGTTATCCATCTTTCGATTGAGGAATTGCATGAGTCAGACGACGCTGAATCCTGAGCCCCAGAGCATCAAATAATCATTCAGGTGCCGCTCGCACAGATATGGGCGGATACCCGAGTCCGCGCAGTGAACATGCCTCCGGGGACGCTCGCGGACAACCATACTTAGATGTCCACTGGGGTAAGTTTTTTTGTATGTTCTTTAATTTGTCTCTGATCGCCTCTTATATTTCTCTGGTTCTTCGCAATATTGGGTGGAGAGTCTGACCATGTGTCAGAGACATGCATTTTTGGAACAGGAAGTCAAGCAGCTGAAGGTGCCGAGTGGCCAATCATCTGCTTCTAAGACGCAACTGGAGCAGATGAATGCTGAGATGGCTCAACTAAGAGCCTATTTGGCCAAGAGCGCTGAGCAACTGTAGGCGGAGAAAGGCAAGAGCACTGAACAGGCGACCTAGCTAGCTCATCTTAATAAACAAGCTGCCTCCTTTGAGTCGAAAATCCACTCGGCCAACACTAGAAAGTTCCGAGCCATTGAATATCTAGAGATAAAAAATAAAGAGTATCGAGTGTTGGCTCAGAATCTGAAGGACGCTGAAACTGTGCTGAAGGCCGAGAGAGATGGACTTTCGGCCGAGTAGACTGCAGCAAAGGCCTAGCTCGACGCCAAGGATGAAGAGCTGACCGAGTTGAAGGAAGAGTTGGAGGCCTCCCGAGCGGCCCTAGAGACTTATCAGGGAGCTAAGTCGAGTAGGTTTGAGCTTATGAAATAAGCCTACATCCGCTCGGATGCTTTTAATGAAAAAATCGTTGATTGGACTCTTCATCTGTTCGACCTAGCGATTGAAGGGACATTCGGCCAACTCAGGGAAGGCGGCTACCTCCCCGCCGCTCTATCAAGCAAGGTCATCAGTCGGGACAAACTGATTGAGTCAGTGCCCGATGATGTCTTAGATTATCTGGACTGAGCTCGTTTGAGCGTTTTGACTTTGTAAAAATTTTGAAGTTTTAATGAATGCTTGTCATTTCGGATAACCTATATTCTCTTCCCTTTATTTTCTTCTTAGTATTTTAACTTTTCAAGTCTCTTTGCAAGCATCGCGTAAACTCGTGTGGCCTCGTGTTTCCTCCAATCAGCAACGGATTATCTACTTAGTCGGTCGATCCGTTTTGTTTTCAAAGTTGTTGCTTGATCGTTTTAGCCTAGATATGAGTTTAAGGTCACCGCTCAACCGTTGATGAAGATAGGGGTTTAAAGTCGTCGCTCGGCCGTTGACGAAGATAGGGGTTTAAGGTCGCCGCTCGACCATTGATGACGATAGGGCGTTTAAGGTCGCCGCTCGACCGCTAACGTAGATAGAGGTTTAAGGTCACCACTTGACCGTTGATGACGACAGGGGTTTAAGATCACTGCTCGACCGTTGACGTAGACAGGGGTTTAAGATCGTCGCTCGACCGTTGATGGAGACAGGGGTTTAAGGTCACCGCTTGACCGCTGACGTAGACAGGGGTTTAAGGTCGTCATTCGACCGTTGATGGAGACAGGGGTTTAAGGTCGCCGCTTGACCGTTGATGACGACAGGGGTTTAAGGTCATCGCTCGACCGCTGACGTAGATAGGGTTTTAAGGTCGCCGCTCGACTGTTAATGGAGACAGGGGTTTAAGGTTGTCGCTCGACCGTTGATGGAGACAGGGGTTTAAGATCGCATCGGGCAGAAGAGGAGAGGACGAGTGCGCGATTTCTAGTGAAGGAGAGCTCGAGAAAGGTAAGTATCCTTTCCTCTGTAGGTACGGGTACGACTCCTAGGTGAGTCGATGCTGGTTTTATGTGTGTCGATAGCGTTTTTGAGTGTGTTGTACGTTGATTTCGGAGTTAGGTCATTGTGAGACGATTTATCAATGTTATTGCATTCTTGCGAGGATTTTGCAATCAAGAGTAACTATATGCCAATCTTATGTGGGGTTGATTTGCTCGGTTGTTTCGAATTTCACGGAAGCAAGCGATTCTGCGTTTTCAGTGGGATTTCTTGTGATTTCTGCATATGTGAGCATGGATTTCTTTTGGGATGTGGATCCATATTGCTTGTTTTCTTTAGATTTAACCGAGGAATGCGGATTTGATAGTGGGGGAATTTTCTTGTGTGAATAAACAGTTCTGAAGAAGTCTCCGTTTTCCTTGATTTGGCCTCGTTTCTGTTGCCCAAATCTTTCTTTCTTGTGGTTGTAGAATCCTCTGATTTAGTATGTCTGAAACCTTTGATAGGGATCGATTTTTGATCGCTAAATGATTTGAGAATCTGTTGTGTTGCTGAAAAATTTAGATTGAATTTATATAGTTTCCTGTCCAGATTTATGTATTGGATGTTGATGTTCATAATTAAGATTTAGTTAGCTGTTGAGACCATGTATCTATGGTTTCACTGATTTATGGGCATGCATAACTTGAAGACTTGAATCTTTCTGTATATGTTTCACCTTGAGCATTAATTGTCTCTGCACAAGTTAGTTTTAAGGTTATCTGGATCCTACATTTGTCATTAGGCTTAATAGTATAGCTTTTTGGTTCAATACATATTGCTGCAAATACTTGGTCACCGGTATAAATGTGTTTAGCCAAGATTATGGTTCAATTATGGGAACTCCGATCATACTCAGCTTAGTGTATCTATGCAGGAGTCTGGTATCAAGATCATCAGGTTCATGTATCAGTTTAGTTTAAAGTTGATTCTGTATATCCTTAGCTATAGAAAACAAATGGTACCATGTGTAGTGTGCAAATCAATTTTTGATACTTAATGGTCAGTTAAAGAATGGATATTATGTGTATGTCCCCACCTGTATGAATTGCTATGATTGAACTATACTATGTTATGTGTACTTGCTCTAAATTATTGCCACACATGTTTGATTGCTGACTGGAAATGAGTCTGTACAATTCATGCTTAAAGTATGGATACTTTAGTCATATAAAGCTTAGTGTGTTTATGCCAACATAGAAACAAGATCACCACACTTAAACACTTGTCAAGATAAAAGTTATTTCTGCACATACCTTACTGTTGTGATCAGTATATAATCGTGCTTAGTGTAACATTTCATTCCTTGATGCTTAAAGGTTGATTGAAAATGAAGGGTGTTTCCACATAACTATATTATTTGTAACTGATCTGAAGTGTTAGAATGTAATCATTGATACTATACCTTACCGTAGATATGACTAAAAATGACACATTTGAATGGTGACACAATTGAAGTGTTATAAATATGTTCTGAAAGATTTTTCCTAAGTAAAAGTAATTAGATGAATATGGGTTTAAGGAGTGCCGATACGAGTTGGGTGCCTTGGGATGAGCTTCAAGAAGGGTCCTTCCTAACATGAATGATGACTGATAAATGACTAAAAATAACTGACACCTAAGAGGTACCTCTCAAGGTTTATGATTGATAAGTGACTGTGTTCTCTAACGGTTCACCATTATAATCCCATATTTATCTCTTTATGCTCTACTGAGGTTTCTCTTATTATGCTATAATTTAATTCCCTCTTTGATTGATGCATATGCCTTGGTAGCCTACTTTGTATCTACTTATGAAATATACTTATTGGGTCAATGGACTCATATTGTATTCCTGCACAGGAGAAGTGAGTGGCATTGGGACCGTACTAGAGGACACGAAGGTGGAGTGACCGAGAGGAGGAGATGGAATAAAAGCCACACTATCCCGAGCCGCTAAGCATGATACTTCATTGAAATTTTGATCGTAACAAGATTAAGAACTTTTACATAAAAATAAAATAAAATATTGTAATAAAAAAGTAAATTTGAATTTGAGAATATTATTGCTATGTCCAAGTTATGAACCCTAGATACGGATTTGTTTCAAAACAAATTTATTTAATAATGGAGATGATCTTTCTTTTGGCTTCCCCTGGATTATAGCCTCGATAAGATCTATCAAGGTAATAGATTTGATCCTTGGGGATCCAATCATTACTACAAATTGAGGCTAAGACATCACCCCTAAAGTGTTATTTTTGGCCATATAAATGTTGCATTATACCTAAAGTAACGCTTTTCATTCTATCTTATCAGGTCCTGTCATGTTCGATATAATGTAACATTTTTGTCATTTTATACAACACTCTTTTGAACTATTGCGATATATAGCAAAGGCAACACTTCTCTATATGCGACACTTTTTTCTTCTAACAGCAACACTTATTCTTTTGTTACTTTTAAACAATTGCAACACTTTTGACTATTAATAGCAATATTTTTTATAATTTTTTTAATCCAATAATGTAACACTTTTTTCATTAAATACAACACTTTTTATTAAAACTTTCACCTCTTAAACGCATCACTTATTGATTCATATGCAACACTTATATCTGTGTTTTATTTTTTAAAATGTAACACATTTACCCATTAATAGTAACACTTATTTTTGCATCAATATATTATTGATAATGCAATTTTATTATCCAATCAAACACATTTGTATAAAATAGATTATTCAAAATATGATCATTGTATTGCAAAAGTTGTACCACCACTACAAGAAAAACCCTCATAGACATTGGTTTTCCACCACTGTCTATTACAAAATTGACCAATGTCTATGAAGGCGATGTAAAAGGTCTGTCATTTTAGACATCGGGTTATAACCGGTGTAGTATCACTTAACGACACTGTTTCAGCAGCGGTGTAAAACCGATGTAATATATGTTAATAACACTAGTTTTGACAGCGATTTACGACCGATGTAATATTAACAACACCAATTCCATTAACGATTCAGTATTGTTTAACGACACCGATTCGATTTCTGAAATAGTGAAAAACTAATATTATATAACATTTTAATAGTACAAAATTTAGTATCTAAACACACCAAGCCAATATCCATGTAACCAACACATAATTGGGGTGTTGCCACATGAGGTCTTTGGGTCGAAACTCGGCGTGACCGAGCATAATCTCCCCTATGTCTTGACCATTTGCACTAATGACTAGTAGCCACCCGTGATTTACCTCCTTCGTGTTAGCCTAGGGACGAGTTTGCGGGGTCGCTGAGGGCGAGTGAATCGCCTTTTGCCACATGTAACCAACACATAAATATTATTCTTACAACATCAAATGGTAATAGATATTGTACACATCAAGTCAGTATCCATAAAATACACAAATATTCTTTTTACAACATCAAAAGATAATATCCGCAATTTACATTCCATGCAAATGCATGCATCATCCAAAGTTTTCAAAAATCAAATACTTTTCCTACTCAAATGTAATCTAGCATGCATTCAGCCCAATCGAACCGCACTTCATCTATTTCAACTCTGAAGTACTTGAGATTTGTAAACTGTAAAAACACATAAATAATATATTAGTAAACCAAGAAAAAAAATCATAGTTAAAAAAGCAGTAAGAGTACCAGGTAACAAGATGACTAATTGGATGCTTAAAAAGAGAAACGTTCATCAATTATCTCAACCACATCATACAGTGATAGATCTATCATTCATGGGAACTTAATATAATCCAAACCAGAAATTATTGGAATAATTGAACTGAATACTGAACTATAAGCCTTTTTTCACTAGAATTAGTGCTGATATGGATATTCTTACAAGATTTATAGTTTTGGTCATCAGCTAGAGGGGCTATATGTATTTTGTTCGAGTATAAACTTAGTTGTATTCCAAGATATTTAATTATGATGCCTAAATCACATTGGCTGATGACAAATCACCGACAGGGGCTAAATCACCTTGATTAAAAATTTAAAAGAATCCAACTACACAAACAACAATTTTAATCTTTTAAATTCAATTCATTAGTAGCCGACCCAAATGATATAACTGTTTATCACTAAGAGTACATGGAAAGTAAATAAATTCACTTTTAGTTTACAAATATTAAATTTACTTTTATCACTAAGAGTACATGGAAAGTAAATAAATTCCTTAGCAGCAATAAAATAAGTAACATCAATTCATTTATATGATTAGTGTATATATGCATCACGCATCTTTCTATATAGATGCCTTATTCTTTGACTTTGTAGTTCACTTTTTTTCTACAAAGTGATAGATGAATTATAAGAACATATATCAACTAGAGTTAAAAAATACCACCTTAAACAACTTACTATAAAGTTTTCAGACATCCGATTAATCACAAAACTACTCCAATCTTCAAGTAAAATGTAATGCTGAATCAACAATCTTGATGTCTAGTAAGTACGTGCTGAATCGCTCAAACTCATGGCAAATCTGCACAAATATAAATATGAATCAAAATTCTAGAACCACCAAAATCAACAGAAATCATTCTTTAAAAATAAAGTCAAACCTGGAAGGCCAATTCTCTTGTACGACACATCACAAGTGCAGCAACTTGGCTTGCTGTTGGCTCAATTTGCTGAAGAGTAGAAAGTACAAAAACCGCCGTTTTATCCATTCCAGACTTTGCTTGACAAAAACATCCATTCCCAGAATAGCTTGTAGAATACATTCATGTTGTACTGATGAAAAATGAGGAGCATCTCGAGTAGCAATCCTACAGACAATTGCATCAGACAATGAAGATATTGCCAATTCCTCTGGTGTTATCTTATAATGCTGCGACGAGAAAAATATAAATAATAAAACCAACTTACCAAACGGGAAGAATAAACGTGTACACTATAAGATGTGCCAAGAATCAAATGCATACCTTTAAAATGTGTGTAAGATTTGCTTTAGTCTCCAACTCTGCCAGATCAACCTCTTTTTCCCATTTATCAGCTCTGCCACATCTTTCATCTAGGTAAAATGAAAATGTTTCTAAAACTATGTTTAAACTGAGAATCTACGTTACGTGCAATACAAAATTGTGCTAAGCTTCTTAAGAGTCCATTTTTTGATTGTTAATTCAGCTAGAGAACTTCTCCAACTTCTTAAAAGTAGTTTTGCTTTTAAAGTTCTAAAGCTATATTTTAAGTTGGATCATTGGCTAGACTAAATACCTGAATTTTCCAACTTTACATAAGATCTAACAGCAGGTGGTTTTTGCATGAAACGAAAGTTTCCAAAATCTTATAATGATTGATTGCGCTAAAGAAAAACTAATGTTAATAAATAAAATATAAAAATCGAAACTCAGAATTCTAGTAGCACTCTTCTTTAAAAATAATGAAAAAAGAATTAACAGACAGCTAAGCGTTTCTACATAACTAAGAGAGCTATAGACTAAGATCAGTGTACCTCATCTTGAGATGCAGCAAATCGTGCTGCAAGAACATATGTTGTATCATCAGAAATACCACAACGCTTCAAGGATTCGGAAATCTAGAAAAAGACCGTTTTGAGGAATTGTTATATGGAGTTTGTAAACATCATACAAAAAAATGGAATATGACTTAATACATGTTTGGATCCTGAGTAGTTATAGATCAGTTCTGAATGAAGAGTTTGTGTAGTGAGTGATTCCCTTGATTTGGATAGAAGTGTCTTATGTGCAGCCGTTAAACAAGGGAAAACATCCTGTACCTGTAGTGACAATGTAAAGTAAAAGCTAGAAGGTACAATTTGGAAATCAAAAGATATCAGAAACACCACATTAAGAACACCGCCCAATTGCAGAGATACTGGGAAGTGTAAAGACTGCTACCAGGATGAAAACTTCATATACGTGAGCAATATTTTAGCACAAAGTTTTTTTTTTAAACAAGAGAAGCTCAATTAAAAAGGAGAAGAGGAAAACGAGCATACTAGCAATGCATTTAAAAGTGCTACTTCTGGTTCAAGTTTTCCTGTCTGCACATAATCAAGAAGTTGCCTGGCAATTAATAAGAAAAAATTGTTAACTAACCTTTAAACATAAAACATTTATTTGTAAGTTTCATACTCACTGTCTCAGAAACCCCAAAATGGAGTGTGTGTAAAGCAATCGAAGAAATGAAACTGGAACTCTCTGGAAAAAAAATACTTACAGCAACCGCGATGAGGAGATGAATCCTACTTCGTCCTCCTCCTCTTCCGCTTGGTGGTTCAGATGAAGATGGCGACGACGATGAGGACGCCGTGGAGCTTTCTATAGTAGCTTTTCACTGCTTCACCGGAAACCTTGGCAGCGACCGAATCCGGAGCTTTCTCTACCTCCTCTTCGTAGTCCAGGAGCTCCTCCTCGTAAACATTGTTATACTTGGCTTCCCCCATACTATATCGAATCAAGAGAAAAAAGATCAGGACAAGATAATATCAAAATATACAACGAAAACGCATCAATCGCACCAAAAAACTAAAAAGAAAACAAAAAGAATCACCTTGGCAGATGAAAACTGGAAAGTGGGGCTAGATAGAGTCTACAAGAGAAACAAATCAGGAGAAAAATAGAGGGGAAAGTTGGATAGAAAGTAGGACGACAAGGTTTTGAGAAAATATCCTAAATGGGCGAGATCTGAGGAGGCTAGGGTTTAGAGGATGAATGGGAGGACGGGATGAGAGGGGAAAGTTGGATAATAAAGGGTTGACGAAGCCAATCCAATGGTGGACTGGATGAGGGGCGAACGAGAGCAGCGTGATCTCAGCAGCCCGTGTGTTGATGCGATGTGGTTGGACGGAGAAGCAAGAGCGTCGTGTGTAGATCCTGATCGGGAGAGGAAGGGACATCGATCAAGGAAGGGGAAGAGGGAGATGAGGCTGAGAGAGATGGTTGGACAGTCAGCGGCGAGGAGGAAAGTGGTGGTGGCGTCGCGACGGTATACGGTAGACGGCTTGATATAGGTTTAGGTTTGGAGGGAAGAGTGAAGTGTTGTAAATTTCGGCTAAGTCTTGGTGGGAAAATTAAATTATTTTATTTTATCATAGACACTGGGTTTTAAAAACTGTTGTTAAAATCGGTGTCTATTAATGAAAAAAGGTGCTCATAAACATTGGCTAAAAAACCGATGTCTATGAGCGAAAATCTATGCTCATAGACACCGGTTTTTGGAAAAACCGATGTAAAATACTCAAAGACATCGATTTTTGCTTAAAACCACTGTTGTTCCACCGATGTCTATGAGGGTTTTTCTTGTAGTGTACATTATATTCTGCTTAAGAATTTTACAAAAATCCAACAACTGACATCTTCAAATATATAGTCAACTAAAGCACTATACAAAAGCCACTAATTAATACCTTCATGAATCCCCCAAAAAAGGCAACGATACATTTACAAAAAGCCAACAATACAAACTCTTTGCTTGCCTTAAAAAAAAATCACATAGGTATCCAAAATGTAACACTCATTCCCATTCCCAACTATAATGGCTGCTTAGCTATCCAAAATGCTTGTCGCCTACAAGAAAAGCATCACAATGTGGACAATAAAATTAAGAATAGAGATTTGATCATGTAGCAAAAGTAATAACCTTTGTGCACAACTGACAATATATCTAAACACACCTTATCCAACCACCAATTTTCAACTAGAAAATAACCTTTGTGCTCAACTGCAAAGAAGTACCAAACCTCATAGCACAACTAGGAACCAACCATATAAAGAATGATAAACTAAGTAGTATTATATGAGAAAAATGCATGCGAACGCACATTGGTCTTAGAAATTTTGGAAAATAAAGGAAATAGTAGTGAAATGGGTGTTAGCGAAAAGCAAGAGGTAAAACATATACAAACACAACGAAAGACTCACATTTTACTAGTCCAAGTAATCTCCCATGCTATAAATTTGCAATTGTGCTAAACTTATCATAATTCAGTGCAAAAAATTATATAATTGAGCATTAAACTTGCAAAGTCAATAGCAATAATAAATAGCTATCAACAAAGCCACATCAGGAAGAACTAAATCTCAAGCATCAAATTGTAGCAAGTGGGTAATTTCCATAGTCAAAATGAAATGCTTTTCTATGATTATGAAGTCTTGCATTACATATTGAATTATTGGAAGTCATTCAAAACATAAAAAAAAAAGCTTGTATTATAT
The DNA here is from genome assembly GCF_018446385.1 of Zingiber officinale. Classification (NCBI taxonomy): domain Eukaryota; kingdom Viridiplantae; phylum Streptophyta; class Magnoliopsida; order Zingiberales; family Zingiberaceae; genus Zingiber; species Zingiber officinale. The sequence goes on from NC_055992.1 coordinate 143,469,614, forward strand.
CCAAACACATGCATGATTGAACCGTTGTAAATAGGTATAGCTCATTCATATGCATTTTTTTTTCAAATAAACAATCATAGTTCACTAAAAAACTAAATAATCATATCCAATCATTAAGAGTTCAACCAGTGAAAAAAATAAAAATAAGTCCTATACATAACAGGTGGATAAAAGAAAGGGATAGTTCAAAATTTTAGAGCTACTCATATTGTTGAAGGATAAAATTTAGTTCATAGATGGATTGAAAAGTAGCAGGTGATGACAATTCCAAGAGAACATTAGTTAAAGCTACCTTCAAGCAACTAAATCATAGCAATCTTTCATGATGAAAACATACCAAATTCATCAACATGATCAATTGGATAATAAGTCTATCCTTAACCCACTGATCAATCCAGATTTACCCAAATCAATATACTACAACCAAATTCCAATTGCAACTTCTAATCAGAGATAACATAGGTCAACAAAAATTAGGTTAAGAGATTTGTTACCCAAATTAGACAGCCGACTTCCTTCCTCTATGGTGGCGGCTCACTGTGGCCTACGGGGCAACTGTATCGCGGGCAATCTGGCTATGACAACTTCGATGATGTGAAGGCGACGCCCGTAGACTTCTGAGGAGACCAGTTGTGGGGAGGTGATGGTGATGTCAAGTGGCGCGTCATGAGATGGTGGCAGCTTTCCTTCCTGCAGTGTCTCGGCTCTCCGATGACAGCCCACAATAGTCGTTCGTAGCCCCCTTCCGTGATGGTAAAAAGGGTGGAGGTAGGCGAAGCGGTGACGACGGCTTTGTCGGGAGATCGGGCATTGGCGACTTCGAAGGCGCGATGAGCGCCGCCAAAGAGGGAGAGAGGGCATCACACAAGGGAGGCCGGGCGCTCTTGCTCGTGGCCGAAGAGGGGTCGGCAACGACGCTCACACCACGGTCGGCGGTATTGGCTCGAGGAGGAAGGGACGGTGGTGATGCGGCGAAAGGAAGCTAGGACACAACCTACGACTACTTGGGCTGGGCGACGACCGAAGACGGCGATCAATGGCGCTGCAAGGGCAGCGACGTCGGCGATAGGGGCGGTGCGGTGAGTTCACGAGAGAGAGAGAGGGATGGATGGCGACGTCGAGTGAGAAAGGGAAATCGGGAGAGGAATTAGGGTATGGAACTTAGTTTCCATTATTTACATTATATACATACGTAGATTTAAATAATTTAATGAAGTCAATTAATTCCAATTTAATTATTATTCAAATAAGATTTCTTTTAAGACATGTTTTAGTAACTTTATTTAAATTTCTGAAAATCTCTAAATTTTTTTTATAAATTTATTTCTTTAATAATATTTATTATTTAATTATCGTATCTTGTAATAATTCATTAATATTTTCATGGATTCTTGGAACATCATCATCTAAATCTCTTGCAGTTTTCAATGATAATGGATCCTCTCCATGAAAAATCCACAAATCATAATTTTCCACAAACCCCTCACTTTTCACATGATTATGCACCTAACGAAGATGTTCAATTCGCTAGAGACGTTCGCAGAGAGGGCTTCGCCAGAGATGTTCAACGGAGACAAAGTTTAGGTTGGCGTGCAGCAGAGAAATTTTATTGAGGGAGCATGAGGAGGAGGTTGCGAGTTTAGGGTTAGAGCAGAGAAGTTCGGTGGAGGGAGGGGAGGAACACACGATTCTAGGGTTCGTGTGAGGGAGGTTGCAGGTTTAGGTTCGAATGAGGGAGGTCGCAAGCTTAGGGAGGGAGTTCATGAGTTTTGTTCACGCATCGAAGCTCTGTTTGGTGAAAAATAGTTGCTGGCAGTTTGTGAAAAATAAACATGCCATTCATCTCGGTTGCTATAGATATTACTACTACTACAACACGTTTAAAAAGTGTTATGTATTCCTGCACTATTGCAACACTTTTACAAAAGTGTTGCCTTTTCTAATATCAACTGCAACACTTATAAACAATGTGTTGCATTTTAGTTATAATGCAACACTTATTTGAAGGTGTTGGATGTTTTTTCCAAAACTTGATATATGACAACAATTTACTAAAGTGTTGCTCCCAAAGTGATACCTTAGGCTCATTTTGTAGTAGTGAATATTGACCAAGTTCAACTTGATTAATCACGTTAGACTTGGGGACCCATGCTTGGACTATTCTTCTATTTGATCGATTCACTAAAGACAAGTATGATTTGAATCCATTTCTAGCCTTGTATCCAAGACTGGTTCGGTTGTATAAAGCCCTTTATTTTCCAAGAATTAAATCAAGATTCTTGGAACCCAAGATGAACCGTTTTAACGTGTCCTTAAGTTCCTTCACTTGACTATTCAAATTAGAATTCTCTTCCTTAAGTTGTTGGACTTGAGTTGAGGTTCCTTCTTGAATTTGCTCAGTCAAAGAACTCGAGCTAGTCACTTCCTTAATGATTGTTACCTCCTTTTGGAGTGACTTGACCCGGAGATTGGATTTAGCCAATTTTCTTAACAAGTATTCAATTAAATTTTGTAATTCGTCTATTTGAGTACCAACGAACAGAGAACTTACAAAGTGGCTTGGCCCTTCAGCCACGGAGACAGATCCGTGGCTTCTCTCGAACTCGGTTTCTAATTCCACTCCGATTTTGGACTTGGACTCAGTTCCGGCAATGTATGCTCGTGTTGGTAGAGCAACGAAGCTTGCTTGCTCATGTTCTTCTTTGTCTGACTCTTTCGATGACTCAAACCAGGTTGCCTTCAAAACCTTCCTTCTTCCTTGCTTCTGGTTTGGGCATTCAGGCTTGTAGTGTCCCTTCTTGTTGCAGCCATAACAAGTAACTCTAGATTTGGCCTTCGTGTTCAATTGAGTCACCTTTTTCTTTTTAACTACTTTTCGAACTAGTTTGACTAGTTCAGTGGTGATTTCGCGTTCTTCTGAGTCTGATTTATATTTGGACTCGGGTTTAGCCAGTGCTTGGTTTTTGGTTCCCGCGTTTTACTTGTTCCTGCAATCAAAGCAATACCTTTCTCGACCCGAGTAGTATTGTTTGTTCGTGAAGCTCGAATTCGGAAAATAATTCGTCTAATTTTATTAAGAAAAGGTCCATGGAAACTTTGTAAATTAACATCTACCATAGATGCCTACAAAGTATTCCTCGAAAAGACATTGCATGTATACCTGATGACATTGCGGTTTTCCACCTTCTGATCGATTGCGTGGAGGCCGTTGAGCAAGTCTTGAATCAACGTGTGAAGTTGGCTTGTCGATTCACCTTATTGCATTTTTATATTATACAGTTTATTTAATATGAAATCATGTTTACTTACCTTCGTGTCGGAAGTCCCTTCATGCAGTTTAATTAGCTTCTCCCACAACACCTTTGCGCTTGAAAATGGGTTGATTCGGTTCAGCTTTTCTTTTATTAGGCGGCATTATAGGGCTCGAGTCTCCTTGGCGTCAACCTCGATTTTCTTCATTAGACTTGTTCCCCATTTTATGCATGATACTAGTTTTCCAGCGCCGTCAAGTGGAAGCACGAAGTCGGTTTGGATGATTATCCACATTTCTACCTCGGTCTTCAGATAGTACTCCATTGGGCCCTTCTAGTAGCTGAAATATTCTCCAGAGAATAGTGGTGGCTGAGCGGTGCTGTAGCCTTCTTTATGGGCCATTTAGAAAAAAATCTTGCACACAAAAAAATTGACAAATGTCCTAAGACTTGGTCTTGGATTAATAGTGCTGGAAAAACATAAAATAAGGGTATTTCATGAATTTCAAGAAAAAATAATAAAATAATAAAAAAAATTATTGTGACAAATTTCGTTAAATGTGATATTTTATCAATTCTAACTAATGGTGAAAAAATGAAAATGAATTTTTCAAAAAATTTGGAAGGAAAAAAATGAAACGCGTAAGAACATTTTTTAAACACAAACGATATACAATTTTCTTTTTTTTTAAAAAGAACCCCCTACTTGATTGGTGGTTTTACCATTCAGAGAGGCCTAGCTCTGATACCAATTGTAAGATCATTGCGCTAGTGGAAGGTGAATAGTGCTCATGGCTAATTCGTTTCAAAAAATACGATCAGAGATAATGCAGCGGAAAGAAAGACAGAAGGAAAAATAAACACAACTAACACAGTTTGCTTTTTACTTGGCTCGAAGTCTATGATGACTCCTACTCCAAGGCTCGTGATCATTGATCGCTTTCATTAGGCAATTCACTATCAATTCGGCAAATCTTTATATAGATGAATACAACAGATTTATAATCTAAGTGCAGTAATTAAAAGTATACCAACAACTTTTGGGGATCTAGAAGACTGTGCTTTCAGTTATTGGAGTTGTGTCACTCTGTCATTAAAGTTGTGTTGCTCGGTTATCAGAGCAACATCATTCGATAGTCAGAGTCGCGTTGTGAAGTCGTAGAAACATTTTTGGAGCAGCGCGCAAGAAAGCAATCACAAATGCAAGTTGTGTTTTTGTCTCTTAGTGGAATACTACTTTTATAGGCTATTTCGGGCGCTTAGATCCCTTTTGGCCGCTTGGACCGTGACATTAGCCCATCCAATCAATGCGCTCCAACCTGGCAATGAGATAAACTTTGGCATTCCGGGCACTTAGACGAGATTCTAGTACTCAAACCAGCTCCGGGCCCCCGGAACCCTTCCGGATACCCGGATTAACTTTTTCAGCAACTTATTTTCTACAAAATAAAGTTAGTCAAGACAGTATAAAATATATGTAAAACATGAATTTGGTAGCCTCTAACTGTCCAGTTCTAACTTTGAGTTTCGTTGAAACTCTAAGTCTAACTGATGCCTACTGTTCCCTCCTCGGGGGAACGCGTTCTCACCTACTCCTCTCAGGAGAGTATACCTTTTTGCTAGATCGGTCATCCAAACCGTCTAGACTTTTGCTTAGTGTTCGAGACTTCAAGTCTTTCTACTGAACGCCCGCTCCACGACCCGTTAGACTTTCACCTGGACTGTGACCACCAAGATTTTCACCTAGAGTCCCCGACTCTAGAATTTCGCCCAAAGTGCTCAACCCACCAAGACTTCCCTTACCTAACCGTAATTAGTACTTTCCTTTGCCTAGGGTTACCTCCCCTTAGGACCTAGGGTTACCTCCCCCTACGGGTTTCCACCTGCCTAGAATCCATTAGGACTTTTGCCTAAGAACATTTAGGAATTTCCTACAAGCTCATTCAACCTTGTTAGACAACAAGTAACCTTAACTTTGGATCCTTTTCCATAATCAAAACTTAGGTTCGATCATCTGGTGCTCCTTGCACCAATAGATTTCCCTATCTTCTTGACCTTGGACATAACATCCTTGCCATAGTCATATGCAACCCTAGCATATTTCTTCTTATTGGCTATGGATGACTCTCTCTTTCCATGATCATTTGCCACCCTAGTATATGATCTCTCCTTGACCTTGAGAAACTAGATCAGTATCCCAAACCCAATCTATCATTATTGGATTTTTGGCTACCCAACACAATACCTAATCCCTTAGATCCAATATTGAATCTCTTAAGGAATTTTTTTAACTTATCAAGTTTTGCCTTCAAAGCTTGATTTTTCCTTTCTAGGTTCCTAAACCTAGAGTCAACATGTCCACTATGGGCATTCCTAGACCTACCCATTTTTCTAGGCATATGTCTCTCCTTCTTGGGATTTTTGCCTAGGTTCTCCATTACCTTCTTCTCCTCAGGTAATGAGAATTTAACATGTTTAGGTTTATCATGAATTGGTCTCCTAGAGTTATGATCTACATTTACCCTATTTCTATCTAAAACCAAAATTTTGCATGATTAAATAATGATAATTATTCCTAGCATGCATGGGAGAATAAGAATTTGAATTATACTTCAAATTAGGGTATACCTCCCTTACCCTTGAAGCTCCCCCTCAACTTGAGCTTCTCTCCTTCTTCTCCCATTTCTTTAGGTGCGCAAGCTTCTTGATCTCCCTCTTCTTAGGGTATTTGGTATGATAGTATCCCTTCTCTCCATACGTGAAGCATACTATGTGCATCCTCCTTCTTTGGGCTTCTTCATTCCTACAACCCTGGTTAGTGTTTAAATTAACTTGAAGGGGTTTAGGAATTACCTTCTTCTTATCCAATTGACACATACTCTTGTAGTGTCCATTCTCATTGTATTTGAAGCAAGTAATGTGGTCTTTTGACTTCACTTCAGTGGGGGTTCTCACTAGGTTAACTTCCATGACTTCTTCTTCGCTTGTCTTGGATTCTTCTTCAACCCTTAAGGATGTTTTCTCATCCACACTTGTGGATGACATTTCTTCATCCTTTTCCTCTTCGGATGTTAAGCATGACTTAACTTCCTTTTTCTCATCCTCAACTTGAGCAATTAAACCCATCTCCTTAGGTTCTTCTTCTTCTTGTGTAGGCATAAGTTATTTGCTTAGAACTTTCTTCACTTTGCTCCACAAATTGTGAGCATTCTCATATTCACCTACATCACTTATCACGTTAGAAGGTAAAATATCAATTAAAATCGATATTACCTTTGAATTTTCCTTTGACCATGAAGTTTGCTCTTCCGTCCAATATCGTGGTCAGAGTTTCTTCCCATTCTTATCTCTTGAAACTTTGAACGGATCTTCCACCACCATCATTGTGCCCCAATCCGTCTCAAAGAATGTCTTCATCTTCATCATCCAATAGGTGATGTCCCATAAGCCTCCTCCTTCAAACATCGGAGGTGTTATCAGGTCAGCCATCTTTTGCTTCCACGGTGGTTATTCCAAAGGAAAACACCCTCACTCTGATATCACTTGTTGGGAATCTTGTGGCCGATTAGAAGGGGGTTGAATAGACATTGCCCCCCAATTTGATTGTTTCCTACGTGTTCATTACCTTGCGCAGTAGAAATATAATACTAATATGAATACAAAAGCTAATCTAAAGACAAGAAGAGAAATGCAAACCACTACACGTTGTTTAACATGGTTCGGAGATTAGGGCTCTTACTCCATGGTTGTTTGTAAGGTGGGCAATCCCTATCCGTTGGTGGATTAGCCCCCGGTAAACTCTGGTTACTCAAGCAACTCCTTGTGGGTGGAGAAACCTCACCACAACACCAACCAAGAACACTTGGACACAAAGGAAACCTTGAGCACTTAGTGATTACTAATTAAGCTTTAACCAAGTCTAATTTCGTCACCTTGGCCAGCCATCCCAAGCTCCATTTTATAGAGCTTGGGAGAAACAACCTTGCTATTTTCCATTACCAGTCGACTGGTTCTTGCACCAGTCAACTGGTGCCTGGCCAACGACTCTTTTAATGGCTCTTTACCAGTCGACTGGTCCTTGCACCAGTAGACTAGTACCTGCCGTTTAGGCATAGAAACTCTCTATGCTCACCCCCAGTCGACTGATCCCAGTACTAGTCGACTGGCACAACCCTAAACCTAGGGTTTCCCTTCCCGAGTACATTTCTCTCGCACTCGGATCCTCACAACTCACTGGACTCTTCTTCACAGATTTGACCTCTTTCCTTCAAGCCTACTTCCTTTGGCTCTCGTCCCTTAAATGCATTCAAGCCTGTGGCTCATCCCCAATGTCATCCTTCACGTATGTCTCGAAGTCGCTTCCCTCGGCCCTTGTCTTTACTGCCTTGCCCATGGTCCCTTAGATGCTTCATCCTTCACCGGACCCGAAGCCATCAAGTTGAGTCATATGTATATCCTGCAAACCTGCATACTCACATACACATATCAAATAACAAGGGTAAACCTAACTTAAATCCTTTGCCCAAACACCAAAATATATAGTCGAACAGACCATTAGGATTCCTCCAACACACTTAACGTCTTGGATAAGCTTCTTCTCCCTTCTTCTCTTTAGATTGAGTTTTGATGCTTATGATTTCATTATCTTTGGATTCTTTCCTCCTTGTTACAGAGTAGATCTTATTATTCTAGGATTAAGGGAGTAATTATGATGTGAGATTGATGTATACTCTTGGATTTGCCAATTTCCTTTCCATATGATATTTCTTATGCCTTGTATTCATTCGATCTAATGTGTGTGAGATGTGTTTGTGCTTAATTCTCATGCTTAGTTGAATGATTGTATGGTTTTCTTCATCCTATAGTGGGGATGCTCTAGATCGTATGACCGAGGGTTCCTAGTGAAAAGGGTAACCTTTTAATCGGACATTTAGAGTATCACCTCGAAAGGGAGAGTAATTCTCTACAAGGAAGTGTAAAATTAAGCTTAATGAGTTGTTTCTATATTCATGATATTAAGTGTTTTGTGTATTCTTATGAATGTATAACCGGAGATCCCTAGTAACAAGGGTAACCCTTTTACGGGACTTCATAGGAATCACTTCCATTAGATAACATTGGATGTTAATAGAGATGATACTCTGACATGACCATCGCGGGAAAATTTTGGTAATGAATCATCTTCCTACATGTGCATAGGAATAGAGGATGGGTAATTGGTGATCCTTAGTTCATTGATTAGCATAACAATAAAACTTAATTCCTAGAACATTTCCCTCACCAAAGTCCTCAATCAATCCTCAACTCTCTCAAGCTCTCTCTCTCTTTCTTCCTCTTCCTTTTTCTCCTAATCTTGTTTCTCTTTATTTTAGTGCATACATTTTTAATCATCGATCGTTTAGATAATTCGTCATGATTAATCTCTAGTGTTTATATCCAATCCTTGTGAGTTTGATATCTTTTATTACTTGATGATAACTGTACACTTATGGATTGTACTCATCATTGTCTTCCTTAATTTGAATTCTGACAGCGAGTTCTTTTATATTCATCTCCTTCAGCTTATGCTTTAGGTAATTCTTGAAGTTCTTCCAACTAGAAGGCAACTTCTCAATGATCGTTGCCACCTAAAAGCTTTCATTTAGCATCATGCCTTCTGGATGAATCTCTTGTAAGATCACCTGAAACTCTTGGACTTGGCTAATCACTGACTTGGAGTCAATCATCTTATAGTCTAGGAAGCAGCCAACAATGAACTTTTTGACCCCAACATCCTCCGATTTGTATTTCTTGTCCAGAGACTCCCACAATTCATTTGTCATTTTCTTCTCACAGTACATACTGTATAGTAAGTCGATAAGATTGTTGAGGATGTAGTTTCGATATAGGAACTCAGACTTGTTCCATTTATCATCTGTGGTGATGATTTTCACATTATTTACACCCTCAGTAAATTTGGGAGGTTCCTCAGTCGAGATCCATGTCAGATTCAGCGAGGTCAGGTAGAAGAACATCTTCTATTGCCACCACTTAAAGTTCAACATAGTGAACTTCTCTGGCTTTTCTCCATATGTAATTGGTATATTTCCAATCGGGGTAGAGGAGGTTGGCATATGTTGAGCCTGTTGTATCTCAACATCTTCTGCTACCATCTCAACAAAGCGAATCTATTTTAAGATTGCTAGAACTTTATCCACAATATGCCGGAGGGATAGCACTTATCTGTCAAGATGGCTTGAGATGATAATCTCAAGCTATTGGCATGACTGAATAGGCCAATCGCTAAGTTGGTGCATTGACGAGTGCTCAGAGTGCCGAGTCAAGGATGCTGATGATGACGGTTTGAGACATACGTCGAACAAATACGGAGCCTAAGTTCAAGTTGCGTGAGGAGAGTCGCCTAAGGAATAAAGAAGTCGAGCCCTGCAGTGAGGTAGTCTCCTTAAAATAGATTCAGCTCCTCTGATGGTGCTAAGAAGTCACTTGGACGTTTATTTCTCAAGATAAAATCGTGAGACCATGACACAACTTAGTAAATTGACATAGCAAACTAAGTGTATATCTAAACGTTATCACAAGAATCTACCGAGTAAAAAATTGTACGATAAAATGGAAGGAGGACGAAAATGAGAAAATATCTCTCTTTTCCTAAGCTCTCTGTGTCTGCTCTTGCTTTCTTCTCACAAAGAATTGCTCTCGTACTTGCTTCTATACGAGACTCAGATGTGTTTATTTACAAGCTGCACCTCCTTTTAAAGGAGTGCCCAACATGTATGTCAGAGCACATGCACATGCACATGAGCAAGTAGCAAAGTGAAGCAGCAAGCAACGTGGACGAAGCAAGATCATGCTTGTGGCAAGCAGCGTGGATGTTTGCGTTGGACACTTGTTCATACAAAAACACATATCACTTGCGCAAGTAAGAGAGAACTGTGGTAATAATACTGACTGATTCATATGGCATGTTATGCCCTGACCGCGGTTCACTGTGTACAATAACGTTCATATAAGAACCTTTGAATTGGTATAATTCAAGCCCTGAAGTCACACCCTCTTTTGCACAATCGCTTAGTAATATCACTCAACTAATGTGTAACTAATAATTCATAAGTCGTATTTCTATTCATATTTTTTTCAACAAACAACAAGGGGGAACATTAATTGAATGCAAAATAGTAATTGATTAGAACATATTGAGTCTCATATTATAATTCTTTAAGTCTTCCTCGTAATCTCTCTTGCATATGCATGTTGTAAGTGGTTTTTTCACCACCAAAGATTATCTATGAAAAGTAAATTTTCCGATAGGGTTCTAAACCATAATTATCTGCCTTTGTTACCAATTGGTATTCATGTGAACTTACTAAGTGATGTAGGGGATGAAACTCCGGGCACAACATTCGAATTAGAAGTTTGTAGAGAAAGACATAGATAATTTGTAAACAAAGAGGAACTGTCTTTTATAATTTATTTATTCAAATCAAAACCAAACTCAATATTAATCACGTCCTTTTTATAAGAGTCCTAACTATTGTTTAAATAACCTAGAAAAAAGTCATAATAGAAAAGTCACAACAAAAAAAGGAAAATAAAAAGAACTAATAAAAAAAGATAAATCTAAACTAACTTTAAGAAAGGAACATTACTCCTAAAAAAATAGAGATAAATTAATTTTTAGAAAAAAAAATTAATTTTAAAAATTTGACACAAGTAAAAGAAAAGTTAAAAGACTAAATCTATAGTTTTAGCGATCTAGTTTACCGATTTCATTTCAACTGGACTCCGAATAGAGTATTACTATGTTAAGAGGCAACAGACTAATCATTTTCCTTATAAGTAGTTTCGATCTTCGTTCTTCAAGATCCAAAAAGAAGGTTGGTAGCCTTATTTTCTTCTCATAATAGCTCGAAGGGGAACATAATTGTGTTAAATGATATGAGATGATTGTGTCCTTGGATGCTCCTGCATCATATGTCCCAGGTTAAAAAGAACTCGTCATTGAGTTCAAAATAATGTCTTCAACATCCATAGTCTCCCTTTTCTTTGCATTGTCTTCCGATATGGCATGAACTGCATCTTCAAATAAGATCTAAATCTCAGGGTTATCATCATAAAGTATCTCATCAACTTCATCATCAAATACCAGTTCACCAAATGCCTCGATCTTGACTTCATTGTAAATTGGATCATCGACTATTTCAATCTTTTTGCCCGTATCTTTCTTAACAAAAGTTTTATAAAAATTAAAATAAAAGAACTTATGACCATTAAGATTTTGGGCACTACGATCAGAGTGTGAGACTTTCTCAATCGGAACCTGTCTATCACGACATCGACCATACACCTCACTATCTTCAAGATCTTACGCCACTAGACGTTGGGATAACTGTGTGATTTGTTTTTGTAGATCTTCGATGAGCTTGTAAGATATGCTTCGATCCTAGTTCAAGACTTCCTCACTCGGAATCTATCTTTCATGACCACGACCTCAACTACGATGATCATCCATGGATCTAAAGCTCTGATACTGATCCCGTCCGAAGGCTGAGTCGGACGGAGGCTGGTCGCGGTGGCCTAGTTGTTGACGGAAAAAGTCGTAGGTGATCCGGCTCCCACGGATGGCTGACGTTGCTGCAGGACCCTGCGCACACTCAGACAATCCCACCCCTCACGTTAGAGACCAGAACCCAGGGAAAAAGTCCCCGGATCAGGCCCTCCGACGCTCAAGTCAGGTCCTTTTTCCCCAGAAGAAAACAGAGAGAGACCCAAAAAATGAAAAGTTGAGAAAGGAGAAAGTGACGAGAGTGCGCGTACTCGCGTACGAGGAATCTCCTCCTTTTTATGCACCCGCCTTGCTTCCAGAACCTGCATCCTGTCAGAAAATGTTAGACACTGGGTTTTGTCGTATATCCTCGACACCAGTCGCGCTGCTATTGGTCGTGAAGGCATCTTCTTGTTTAGGAACCTCCGCCATTACACAGGGGTTTTGTCTTGTAGTGAAGGACATCTGTCAGGCTGTCATTGGTTATGAGAGCATCTTTTCGCTTAGAAACCTCCGCCTTCGCACATCTCCCTGGTGTGTAATGATTACCCTTGACGGACAATTGTGATGCTTCAACTCCTGCACAGCTTGGCTCATCTTATTTATCGCGGTCTGCATCTACCTCGCACCCTCGACCAGATCCCACCTCTAAGCGTTACTTGCCATTTGGGCTGACTCCGACCAGCTCTGCTGCTTCCGACCTGTGAGTCGTGACTTGCACTTCTGGACCTTCGAATCGCAGGCCTGCAAACCGAGCCGTCTCTGCGCAGCTCTGACACTTTCGACCTCTGAGTTGTGGCCTGTCCCTCGACCATAGGCCTGCAGATCAAGCTGTCTCTGCCCAGCTTGGCCGATCCCGACCTATCTCTGCCCGGTTCTGCCGATCCCGACCTGCCTCTGCCCGGTTCTGCCGATCCCGACCTGCCTTTGCCCGGTTCTGCCGATCCCGACCTGCCTTTGCCCGGTTCTACCGATCCCGACCTGCCTCTGCTTATTCCATATGCTAGCCTTTTGACTGCCTAGTCAGCTTGACTATTGACCGCCACGTCTTCTTGACTTTTGACCGCTATATGGCCTTGACCCTTCTCACCCTTTCCTCTTGGGCCCCTCCATTACCAACCGTATCACAAGCCTCCCCCGCAAGTCTAGTCGAAGGAGGACGACAGTCTGACTGACTAGACCTCAGCACATCTCTAAGATCTCAGCATATCTTTGTGACCTCAGCCTATCTCTGTGTCTCTACTTCAGCATATCTCTGCGCCCTGATTCCCGCCTCACGCATCAATCTTTGTGTCGCGTCGCCTGGGATACCATGCCTCCTTAATTGTTTCGCCAGTCGTTTGGGGTACCGTGTCCACGTAGTTGCTTTGACTTGGTCACCGATCTTCTTTATAAAGAGCCTCACGGTCACTCCTTTACGGTCACTCCTTTACTCTATCCTTCCTCATTCTTGCTCTCCGACTTTCTTCTGCTAACCCACGTTCCGCCAGCTTCCTTCCCCCGAGATGCATTCTCCTTCCTCTGACGAAGTTGATCAACCGCCCTCCCAAATGCTGATAAATCAACTCACCTCGCTGCTTGCCGCGAGAGAACGCGAACTGGAGCGTGTGTCCCAGGATTGCACTCGCCAGACGGCTGCCCCGCGCTCCATGGAAGCCCAGTATCGTGTTGCGAAGTCTTGCGTGCATTCTGAAAAGGTGCGGAAAGAGGAATGCCAGGCTAGCCTGCAGCGCCAAATCAGCCTCCAAGAATGTTTGCAGCGAGAGCATGAGACGGAGCTGTCTCTCCTCCGTGCGTATCTCGACGACAAGCAAGACACGATCGCCCGGCAGTAAACAGTCATCGACTCCCTCCACGCGCAACTGGCTCGAGCCTTGAACGCCCCAGGGGCTCCTGAGTCCCCAGACATTTCTTCACGCGGCAGTGCTCATTCTCCATGACCAATTCTTTCCCCGAGTTAAAATTAGCTCAGGCCATAGTTGTCTCAGTGGCTTCTTTGTCGTTGGGCGTGAGAACAGAGCTCACTTATAACTCGCACTGGGATGAGAGTCTGGGACTACCGACCTAAAAGGTCGTTGGGCGTGAGCACAAGGCTCACTTTTAATTCTCGCATGGGAGCCGACCTGAAAGGTCGTTGGGCGTGAAACAGAGATCACTTATAACTCGCACTGGGGCGAGAGTCTGGGACTACCGACCTAAAAGGTCGTTGGGCGTGAGCACAAGACTCACTTGTAATTCTCGCATGGGAGCCGACCTGAAAGGTCGTTGGGCGTGAGAACAGAGCTCACTTATAACTCGCACTGGGGCGAGAGGTTGGGTGTGAGCACAAGGCTCACTTTTAATTCTCGCATGGGAGCCGACCTGAAAGGTCATTGGGCGTGAGAACAGAGCTCACTTATAACTCGCACTGGGGGTGAGACTACCGACCTAAAGGTGGTTGGGCGTGAGCACAAGACTCACTTTTAATTCTCGCATGGGAGCCGACCGAAGGTCGTTGGGCGTGAGCAGAGCTCACTTATAACTTCCCCTTGAGGCGAGAGTCTGGGACTACCGACCTAAAAGGTCGTTGGGCATGAGCACAAGGCTAACTTTTAATTCTCGCATGGGAGCCGACCTGAAAGGTCGTTGGGCGTGAGAACAGAGCTCACTTATAACTCGCATTGGGGTGAGAGTCTGGGACTACCGACCTAAAAGGTCGTTGGGCGTGAGCACAAGGCTCACTTTTAATTTTCACATGGGAGCCGACCTAAAAGGTCGTTGGGCGTGAGAACAAAGCTCACTTATAACTCGCACTGGGGCGAGAGTCTGGGATACTCCGGTCCGAGACCGGTGGCGATGGTGCTAGTCTGAGACCAGTAATGAAACTCCGGTCCGAGACCGGTGGCGATGGCGCTGGTCCGAGACCAGTAAGAACCCCAAACGGCGAAGGCATAGATGCATTGCTCTTCTTCGCCTTCATTCGTCTCGCCTGTACCGACCTGATTGCTTTAGTTGATCTGGTCGTTATTGCTAACTTTGAGCTTACTCATTTGCGTCGTGCTTCTTCCTGCAATTGCATCACATACGATATAGAATTAAGAATAGAGGAGGGAGCATAAAAACCTTACTCAACCCCTGGGCCACAGTGCCCTTGCAGCTTATGATGACCCCGCAGTTCCCGCGATGCACCCGGTTAATTGTTCAGATCCGGGGCTGTCTGGGCAGAGCCACTTGCCCAGCCGATTCGAGCGAGGGACACCCCCACAGGCCTGCTTGCTACTTGTATGTCCTTGCAATCACTCCCGCTGACCTGCCCTGTCTTATTTGCAACCTTTTTGAATCGCCTGGATTCTGGGGCTTCATGAAACTTCCCGCCTAGTCCTTGAGCCTTTTACGAAGAATACTTCTTTTTTTGAGGCCACACCCCTTCATGATTACCTTGCCTTGTCGATTTTTAATGCGTTTCTTCTCGCGATGACACCTGTCCGACGCCTTTACTGCGCACGCCTCCTGACGCTAGCCTCTGACCCTTTTTTGCACCCTTCAGCGCTTATTTCCCATCAGACGGCGCTGGGGCGCGTTACCCCCAAAGATACTCGGCTCGACTCTCGATGTTTCCTAGGAATGAATGGGCTTTATAAACCCTAAAGGCAGTCCGCTTTCCTTACTTCGACGCTTCGCTATCCTCCTTCCTTCGTTTGCGACCGTTTCTTGCAGTGCAACTCCTCGTTCTCCTGCTTGCGCCCGACCTGTGACCCCTCTCGTCTTCCTTCCCCTCGCCTGCTTACTCCTCGTGATCATGGATGGTAAGGAACCCTTTTGGTATTCCCGTTACATCTCTGATTTAGACCATCATGACCTGTCTTCAATGCAATCCAATCTGGGGCTAGGCGCCGCATATGAGTTTCGTCTTCCCTCGCCAAATGAGCATCCTTCTTCTCCTCCCGAGGGGTCTATCACCGTTTTTAGGGACCAGATCTTAGGTGGTCTTCGCTTTCCTTTGCATCCTTTTTTCTCCGAGTTGAGTCAGTATTGCGGTATTGGTATCTCTCAGTTCGCCCCTAATGTATTCCGAGCGGTCTGCAGAACCATCATCTTGTGCCGCATTTATCAAATCCCCTTGACCGCTAGACTATTCCATCACTTCTATTCCTTCCGGCGAGCCGAAGCAGGGGTATTCAACGTTCAGGCCAAGCCGGGCCATAAGTTTTTTGATGACCTACCTTCTTCCAATAAAAGCTGGAGGTCTCGCTTTTTCTTCCTCAAACCCCCCGTCCCCTTAGCCGGGCCTTCTCAATGGCGTCCCCTCCTCGCTTCGGACTTTCCTTCGCATGTCCATGAACCTGACTGCTCCGCGGCTGTGGACAAGCTGAGAGGTGTTGTTGTTCGCCTGTCTGTGCTGATGCTAGAAGGCATTCTGTACGCTTTTGGCCTTAGTCCTGTCTCCACAGAAATCGGAGCTCCTTTTGGTAAGTTGTTATCTTTTTGTATACCGCTCTTCGCTAACTGAGGTATTTTTTTCTTCTTATTTTTGTAGTGGCTACCATCCTCCGTTCCTTTGCCAGTCAGGAGACACCCTCGGTGGCCGTTCTGCAAGCTCTGAATGATGAGCTAACACTGAGTCTACCTTCTGATCCTGCCGTTGCCGCCGGTCCGCAGCTTTCGGAACCCCGGACTTCTGATGCGGAGGACGCCCCAATGCTCGCAGAGCTACCAGCCCCCAGCCCTGCAGACTCAGCCCTACCCCGCACCTCTGATCAACCTGCAGCTGAGCCATCGCCCGCAGGACCGGTGCCTTCTCTCCCTCCAACTATGAAGCTGCGCCTTACGCGCAAGGGCAAAAGAACGGCCCCGGTCTCCGCAACTTCTCCTCCACCTCCTCGCCGTCAACGCGTAGTGATCGTTTCCTCTCCCACCAGGTCCTCGGACACGGCTCGACCCAGGAGACAAGCTTAGCCCGGGAGAAGGCCTCTGATCTGGAGGTGGCAGACCCGCCATCTGACCTGACCGCTCCGCTGCCAATCCAGAGCGTATTACCTGCCCCGCCTTCGTCCTCTGGTGATCAGCCCCCGGACTCACTGGTTCCCTCTGCCCCTCCTCTTCTTGCGCCTCCGAGCTCGACCCTGCCGACTCTGGAGCTGCCATCCGCAGACCTGGCCTTTGAGGCTTCTTGGAGGCTTCCCTCAGAGATTGACCCGGCCTACGCATCCGCTGCCGACCCATCTCCTATCTTTCGTAGGGTCGATTTCTACGGGGACTTGGCTACCTCCTGGCAATCAGCCAATCGGCAGTTCTGGGAGAGCAATTCCCCTTTGGAGGAGCTTGATCAAATTGCTCGCTCCCTGGTAGCGGTAAGCTCTTTCTCTCCTTCTTCCTGGTATCCGTGTGTTTCTGTAACCCCCTTTCTCTTCTTCCGGCCACTTGCAGACCTGCTCCGCGAGTCTGAGCGCAGTGCAACGAGCAGCCGAGCTTCAGCGAGAGAACGCGGCGCTTAAGGCGCGGCTTCGGGAGCTGGAACACCTTACGGCTTCCTCAGCTCCTCCTGAGCCTTCTCTCGGAAGCTTAGATGCTTATCTGCGTGCCGTCGGAGAATCTGCGGCCTCTGCTCGGGCCATTTCCCATGCCGCCTTCGATAAACTTCAACAGTTGGAGGCGGCTTTGAAAACAAGTGAGTCTTCCTTGGCTTCGGAAGCGGATCGTCATCAGGCGACCCTTTCTGAGCTGAAAGCCAAAGAGGCAGAGCTGCTCTCCCAATCAGAGGAGTTGACACTGCTACGGCAAGGTCAGGAGCTTCTGCAGACGGGGTTGGCCGATGCCCAGGCCCTAGCTAGTGCTGCCGCTGGCCGAGAAGCAACCATGTGGACCCAGTGGGAAGCTTGTCAAGCCACTCTCCAATCCTTGCAAGCGGAGTTATCGAAGGCCCAGGAAGCAGTGTCTCAGGGCCAGAGCGACTTGTCCGTGGCACGCGCTGAGGCTGCGGAGAACAAGAATAGTTTGGAGGTATACCGAGCTAGCGAATCAGAGCGGCTGAAGGCCTACAGGCTAGCCTATGTCAGATCCTCCTTTTTCCTCCAAAAGCTAGGGCGGTGGATGGTCGTGCTGCTGTGTCATGGAGCCGCTGGCGGGGTCAGACAGGCCTTTGAGCAAGGCTTCCTACGCTCGGCACCTCCGGCCACCTTTTTGGACACAGCTCGCCTAACCAGGGAATTGCCGCAGGAAACCTTCCCTTCCTTCGAAGCGGATGAGGGACTCTTCCTCTTGGAGGCTCCTCCCCCTGCGGCCGATCAAGCTCCCATGGATGTTTCTGCCCGGGCTCTGCCTGCTGCTGTTCCTGAAGCGTCTGCAGATCCTGCGTCTTCCGACGTAGTGCCAGCCGACCCCGGGCTCCTTCCGCTGGCCTCCGTTGATTCTGCGCCTTCTCCCCCGGATGTCGTATGATGAGCGATGTGTTGTAATGTCATGTGTCGATGTTGAACCTTCCGTGATTTATACTTATTCGCGTAGTCTTACTGAACTGTGGATGGCTGTACTTAGCTTGCTCTTGCTTATTTTGCCTTTGTTACGTCGCTCTCCTCCCAATAGTCGCTTTTATACCGAGCCTGGCGAGGGCCAGTTTTCACCTTTTGTCTTTGACGCGTGTTCATGCAGTTCGCTGATCTGCTCCACCTTTCTTTCTGATGGCCGCTTCCGCCCACCTTTGTCCTCACGAGGCAATCGCTTGTCCGGCGAAAAGTTGGCTGAACTGAGCGTGCCCCCTTTTTCCCCTTTTTTCTCTTTCCTCTTTTTTTGTACCTCATGAGGTGCCTCGTGCCTCGAGCCTTTGCCTTTCCTATAATGCCCTCTGGTTATATTCTCGAGGCTCATCGCAGAGCGCTCCTTGTCTATTTCCGCCCCTGTATCCACCATCCGTTGTTAACGTACGAAAATATCCTTCCTCCACCATACCTATAAGTATCTTCTTCCTCTTGCCTTCCCTTAGGATTCGCCGCCACCACGGAGCATCCAAACGTCGCTGCTGCCGACTGACTTCCTCCGAGACTTTGCCGCGATCTTTCTTCTTCTCCAAGCCTCTTCTTTTCGCTTGTTCTTTTTATCACCTGAGAGAATCTCTTTTGCAATGACTTCTCCTTCTTGGATCTCCTTGTTGGCGGAGCACTTCCCAGACGCTTCGTCTTTCGCCGAGTTGGATTGGGATGACCTACGGTACACTTATGAAATCCCTACTAGCTTCCAACCCCTTATCCCTACTGGTGTGAACCTGTACTTCGATCCTCCGCCTGGTTATTGTACTTTCTTTACTGAACAATTTGTATCTGGTCTCCGTTTACCCCCACATCCTTTTTTGCCTGGAGTGTGTCGCTATTTCAAGATCCCCCTAGGTCAGCTAACTCCCAATTCCATAAAGATTTTATGTGGCTTTGTCATACTCTGCGAAGTTTGTGAGATTTCCTGGTCAGCCCCCCTTTTTCACTGCTTCTTTGCTCTTGCTCGGCACGCCGACGGTCTTTTTTATTTCCAAGCCCGCAGTCACACTGCTTTCTTCTCTTCTCTCCCTCCTCCCAGTGCTAACTGGAGGAAAAAGTTCTTTTTTCTCCGGCTTCCAGAGGAAACAGACTGGCCCATGTATTGGCAACCTGAGCTGCCTCTAACTCCGGCGCTGGATGAATTCCACATGGACCTCCCCTATGCTACGACTGCCATTCGAATGGAGGACTGGCGCTTGAATCTGACAAGACTGTTATCTGAAGACCTACTTTCTTTCTTCAGGCTGAGCCACTCTACCTCTGACACACCGCGCTCCTTAGGTAAGTTCGTGTTGAGTGCCTCCTTTCCGATCACTTTCCCTGTGAGAATGACTTCTCGTGTTGGCGTTTTCAGTTGAGGCTTTGCATCGTGCGTCGGAGGTTCTGCCTCTACCCCTCGATGATCTGGAAATCATGTGGCACGGTCGGGCAATCTTGGATAGGAGGCTACTCCCTCATCTTGGATCCGCCTCATTTGGGGCGGCGACTCAGCCTGCTCCCAGCCCTGCCTCGCACGCCGCTTCTCCTTCGCCCGCCGCCTCGAGCCGAGGTCGGGGTCGTGATCTAGCCGGCCGTCCGGCCAGACGCGTCTTCCGAGGAGCCCCCCGGGGCTCCAGACGTGGTCGTGCAACTCTTCATCGCGCAGGTCTAAGCTCATCCGGCCGGGGCGCCACAAACAGGGGTGCGACAGCCTCTTCACAGGGTCAGCCTCGCTCTGATGACTCTGACTCTGATAACCAGCCCCTGCTTCACAGGCGGCGCCGAAGACCAGGTTTGACTGTATTAACACTTGATTCTGTTCCTCATACTACCACATTGCCCCTTGCTGCCGTCGTGACTGGCTCTGACATCACTTCCCTATTTATTTTTATTTTCTTTATCTGGCAGCCTCTCCCAACCCCTACAGGGGACGACCAGCTACGTTCCGCTCTGCCCCTACTACTGCAGAGGAAGACAGCCCAGGCGATCATCAAAACCCCGCGCCAACTGAGCCCGTTCCCGAGCCACCTCCCGCTCCTCCTGGTGCTGACGTCGACCCTTCTCAACCTTCCTCCTAGCTCGGCGGTCTGACGCCCCTACGAGTCTTCTGATGATGAAAGGCTGCCTCGGCAGTTTATGGGCAGAGAGCATGGATCAAATGGGTAACGCGCCGCCGTTAGTCCAGATGGATAGGTTCTCAAAGTCCTGGGCCAAAGTACGTACTCCTCACCTTATCCTTGCTATTGTATTGCCTTAACTGAAGGTTATATCTTCGGCCCAGACTCACGCAGAATCTTTGGTGCTGAACCAATCCTTCCACACCCTCCATCATGAAAGCAAAGAGCTCAGGGAGAGGGTCTCCGAATGAGAGCTGCAACTGAACGACCCTGCCCAAGCCAGTTATGCTTTGCGGGCGGAGATTCAAGCCCTAACCAATCAGACCGACCGTCAGAAACGGTCCCTGACACAGGTGAAAGATGAGCTCCGAGCTATGAGGGAGGAGAGGGTTGCATCTGAGGCAGGGTATCAGCAACAGCTAGCCCATCAGGCTCAGGAAATACAGTCCAAGGATACTCTTCTGCAGGAGAAGAACAATAAACTGGAGGCTCAGGCGGCACAGTTGGAGACTCAAGGGGCTGAGCTGGAGGCCCTGAGGGTGGAACTATCCCAGTCTCGGGCGGCTTTGACAGGAGTATCCACTGCTCTGTCGGTCTATCAAGAAGGAGAGGCTGATCGTTGCCTGTAAAGTCGAAGGTCCTATCTGAGCTCTCCTAAATTTTTATCCCAGGCTGGGGCACGCTTTGCTGCGTCCGTGCCATACACGGTGGCTGGAGTTATCAGGCAACTACACGCACAGGGCTTCTTGAGGTCCGTCCCCTCCGCAGACTTTTTGAATCACGACCAAATCATTCAAGGCTTTCCGGATGAAATTTTTGCTCCTTTCGAATGATCTGTACCAGCCACTTAAACTGAGAAATTGTTACATGTACTCATGTCTTTTCGAATGTTTACTTAACTATCCTACTATCTCCATGCCCCTCGCCTGACCCGGCCTACGTCAACAGAGTCAGCCCCCTCAAACTCGATAGGGCTGTAGGTAGTTAGCACTCAAAGGTCGATCCAGCTTCCTTCCTTGAGCGTCCTGCAAGTAATAGGCCCCCGATGCCAATTTCTTGATAACTTTGTATGGTCCGTCCCATCGAGGAGCCAACTTCGTCACTTCCCCTAAGGGCTTCATCTGCTTCCAGACGAGGTCTCCTTCTCCGAAGAATCGGGGGATCACCCTTCTATTATAGTTTTGCCTCATTCTTTGTCTATAGGCCTCCAACCTGGCAGCTGTTTGTTCACGGATTTCGCTGATGAAATCTATCTCAGCCAGCCGTCGCTCTGCGTTCCCTTCATCATACATCATTCTTCTCACGGACGGTATCCCGACCTCCAGAGGTACCACTGCTTCATTACCATATACTAAATGGAAATGTGTCAGACCTGTACTTTCTCGGGGTGTCGTATGATAGGCCCACAAAATGCTTGGCAGCTCGTCCACCCAACTGCCTCCCGTGTGATCCAGCTTGACTTTGAGCCCCCGCACTATTTCTCGATTGACCACCTCTGTCTGACCGTTGCTCTGAGGATGCGCCACCGAAGTAAAGGCCTGAGTTATGCCGAACCCCTTGCACAAATTTTGTATTTTGCGTCCTTGAAATTGTCTGCCATTGTCCGACACCAGTTTGTGAGGCAAGCCGAATCTGCAAAAGATGTTCTTCCATAAGAATTGGATCACCGCATCTTCAATGATTTTGGCCAGAGCTTTCGCTTCTACCCACTTGGAGAAGTAATCTACCGCCACCAGCAAGAAACGTCTTTGCCCTGTAGCCATCGGAAAAGGTCCCACGATATCCATACCCCATTGGTCAAATGGGCAAGACACTATAGAAGTCCTCAGCAGATCTGTGGGTCGGTGCGTCAGATTCTGATACTTCTGGCACGACAAACAAGTATTCACCAGCTTCTGTGCGTCCTTCTGCAGGGTAGGCCAGAAATACCCGGCCAATAGCACCTTCCGGGCCAGCGTCCTTCCACCTGCGTGGTTGCCACAGCATCCCAAATATATCTCCCGCAAGGCCTGATCCGCTTCTCCCATATTCAAGCATTTGAGCAGAGGTCTGGAGAAAGACCTTTTGTATAGTTGATCTCCAATCATAATATAAGAATAGGTCTGTCTCCGGAGCATACGTGCCTCTTCTAAGTTGGTGGGTACAATTCCTTGCTGGAGGAAATTCATTATGGGCGCCCTCCAATCAATTACTTCTCCCAAGTTATTCTGCAGGTCGATCTGAGCTATAAGGAAGGTCTGCGATATAGATCTGTCAAGTACCCAGGTAGTCAGGGAGCTGGCCATTTTAGCTAGTTCATCTGCCCTTTCATTCTCAGACCTGGGAATCTTGGTGACTGTGACTTCTTTAAAATCTTTCCTCATCTTCTCATAGGCTTCCTTGTAAACTTGCATCTTTTCGTTGTTTGCCTCAAAATGTTCGGCCACCTGCTGAGTTACTAGCTGCGAATCCGAGTATATTACGACTCTGCTTGCCCTCACATGCCGAGCTGCTTGCAAACCTGCTAATAGGGCTTCATACTCTGCCTCATTGTTGGTAGCTCTAAAATTTAGCCGTACAGCCAGTTGCGTAATGTCTCCTTGCGGAGATATTAGAAGTGCACCTACACCACTTCCCCGCTGGGTAGCTGATCCGTCTACATAAATTTTCCAGACCTCCTCCGGGCCTGCTTGATAAACTTTTGTCAAGAAATTCGACAGAGCCTGTGCTTTAATCACGGTTCGGGGCTGATACTGTATATCATATTCCCCTAGCTCGGTCGCCCATTTGATAAGCCGACCCGCTACCTCCACCTTGGTGAGAGCTCGACCCATTGTACTGTTTGTCAGGACAGTGATGGGATGCGCTAAGAAATACGGCCGGAGGCGCCGAGCCATGAGGACAAGTCCGTAAACCAACTTTTCCAGGGTTGTGTACCGAGACTCAGGCCCCTTCAATAGATGATTGAAAAAATACACTGACCGTTGTACACTGTCCTGCTCTTTCACTAGCACGACCCCCACGACCTCGGGGGTGGCTGACAAGTAGACCCAAAGGGGCTCTCCCACAACAGGCTTGAACAGTGATGGCAAGGACTCCAGGTATTGCTTTAGCTCCTCAAAGGCCTGTGTGCATTCTTCCGTCCACTGAAACTTGGCCGCTTTCCTGAGCACTTTGAAGAAGGGCGCGGCTCGATCTGCAGATCTGGAGATGAATCAAGACAGCGCTGTTATCCGGCCAACCGACACGCATTTCCTTGATTACGAGGATCGCATGTTCATGATGCTTAAACCTTCTCGAGATTGGCTTCATCCCTCGTTCGGTCACGGTAGCGAAACTTCCCTCCTTTGGCCCGACGGACATTTCGAGTTGACTTTACCCATATTGCCTCGAGTCCCAGGTTTCTTGACGTCTTTTATTAGGCGGGCCTTGAAGGACTTGATCGGGATGTCATCAACATAGACCTCTACGTTCCGCTCGACTCGAAAGACTTTGTCCATCATCCTTTGGTAGGTAGCCCAGTTCCTGAGCCGAATGGCATGGGTATAGCAAAAAAGTCGGTTATGGTGACTTTCTCCTGATCCTCCCTAGCCAAGGGTATCTGATGATATCCTTGATAAGCGTCCATCATGCATATCCTCTCACAGCCAGCAGTTGAATCCACCACCTGATCGATCCGCGGGAGAAGATAACAGTCCTTGGGGGTGGCTCTGTTGAGGTCGCGAAAGTCTATGCACACCCTCCACTTGTTGTTGGGCTTCTTCACCAATACAACGTTAGAAAGTCAGGACGGGAATTGCACCTCTCGAACATGTCCTGCCTCCTGAGCTGATCCACTTCAGCTCGGATGATCTTATTCTGGTCAGCAGAGAAATTTCTCTTCTTCTGCTTGACTGGCTTGGCCTCGGGTATAATATGCAGCTTGTGCTCAGCTACTTCTGGTTTGACCCTGGGCAGCTCTTCCGGTGACCAAGCAAAAACGTCCCTATTGCGGATCAGACACTATATCAGCTCCAACTTAAGCTCCGGTGGTAGGTCACTGGCAATGCGAGTGACGCTCTCTACTCTATCCGCATGCAGCTGAATTTCTTCCCAAGGGATAGGCTCCTCGGCAATAGGCAGAGGCTCCTCTTGGATAGCGTGTACTCCCCCATCCTGCGTCCTCTGGCTCTTGCGCGCCTCCACACGGACCATGTCAATATAGCAGCTGCGGGACACCTTCTGCTCTCCCTTGACTTCCCCGACCTGCTCGCGCGACCGGGAACTTGATCTTTTGGTGAAAGGTGGAGACGGCAGCCCGGAACTCATGCAGAGCTGGCCTCCCCAGGATGACGTTGTAGGAGGAAGGCGAATCCACCACTATAAAGGTACTCCTTCGGGTGCGCACCAGTGGCTCAGTGCCCATGGAAATGGCCAGCTTGATCTGACCCATGGGCTTGACTTCGTTGCTTGTGAACCCGTACAAAGAAGTGGTTACGGGTTGGAGCTCAGCGGCGTCAATCTGCATTTCCTCGAACGCAGCTCTGAATAAAATGTTGACCGAGCTCCCGGTATCCACAAAGACCCGAGCCACTCGGCTATTAGCGATAACGACCTTGATTATGAGGGCGTCGTCGTGGGGCAGTTCCAGACCCTCCAAATCTTGTGGCCCAAAGCTAATGACAAGGCCAGACGCCTGCTCATGACTGCACCCCACAGCTCCCACATACAATCGCCGCCCATGTGACTTACGGGCTCGGCCTGAGTCCCCGTCAGTGGGCCCTCCTGAAATCATGCCAATCTCTCGCACAGCAGCGTTGCCTCGGTTCTCCAGGTCTCCGGCCTCTCTCTGGTCTTCCCTGAGGCCAGCTGGGTTGGCTGGGCCGGCTAGGTCGGGCTGGGTTTGCCGAGCACGCCCAGCTGCAGCCCGTTCTTCTTCCATTCTCTGTATTTGGGGCTCCAACTCCGGGGGGGGGGGGGGCAGACCCTGCTCGGCAGCTCGCTTGGAATCACGAGCGAATTGGAAGCAGTTGCTGAGATCGTGCGTCCTGGACCAATGGTAGGTGTAATATGGTGCTCCCCTTGGTCCAGGTCTGGGTGCGTGTATAGCAGCAACTCGCGGAGCTGGTCTGACTCCCTGAGCGGGCTGAGGAGCAGGCCTGGGTTGAACGCGCTGGAAGGGCTGAGCTGGCTGTGGTGCTCTCCTTTCAGGTCGGTTGCCAGAAGTCACCGTCTTTTCAGCCTTCCGCCTGGCGGCCTGAGCTTCCTCCACCTTGATGTAGCAAGAAGCTTTCTCCACCATATCGTCAAAACTCCGGGCGGGGTTCTTGATGAGGTCCCTAAAGAACTCCCCTTCTCGCAATCCGTGGGAGAAGGCGCTCATCAATATTTCCGAGGTGGCGGAAGGGACGTCATTGGCCACCGACTAAACCAGTTGATGTAGCTTCGCAAGGGCTCAGTCGAATCCTGCTTGAGAGCAAAAAGACAGTGGTCGGTTTTTTGATACTTACGGCTACTGGCGAAACGGCGTAGGAAGGCCGTTTTGAAATCCATGAAGCGATTGATGGACTCTGGGGACAATCCATCGAACCACTTCTGCGTCGACCCGGACAGGGTGTGTAGGAATACTCGGCATTTGACAGCATCGCTGTATTGATACAAGATAGCCGCATTCTTGAACTTCCGCAGGTGCTCTTCCGGGTCCTTGCTCCCATCGTATTCTCCAATGTTCGGGGCTCGGTAACCCCTAGGCAGACTTTCCCTCAGGATTTGAGCCGAGAAAGGTACCTTGTCGTCTGGATCTTCAGGCAGATCTCTGGCAGAGGCTATAGTTTTTCCCTTTCCTGCATCCCGGGGCGGATGCAGAGAGCTTTCTGCCACCGATGCCTGCGGCTCTTCTTTCTTCGGACTATGCTCACGCGGTCCAGGCTGATGATAGTTGCGGCGAGGCTCTCGGAATGAAGCACGAGGGAGTTCTTCTTGCTGCTTCCTCTTTGAGCCCCTGTCGGAGGCAGGAGCCGGTTCTTTAGACGCTTCGGGCGCCAAGCGAGGCCGTGAAACCGTTCCTTGTTTTTCAGAGGCAGCTTGCTTCCTGACCTTCTTGAAGAGCTCGTACTCCCCCGCAGTCATGGTGACATTAATCCTCCTGCTGGAACTTCAGCCAGAGTCCTCCATCTTCACGCTTCGGATCAGGCTATTGTGTTTCCCACAGACGACGCCAAATTTGATCCCATCCGAAGGCTGAGTCGGACGGAGGCTGGTCGCGGTGGCCTGGTTGTTGACGGAAAAAGTCGTAGGTGATCCGGCTCCCACGGATGGCTGACGCTGCTGTAGGACCCTGCGCACACTCAGACAATCCCACCCCTCACGTTAGAGACCAGAACCCAGGGAAATAGTCCCCGGATCAGGCCCTCCGACGCTCAAGTCAGGTCCTTTTTCCCCAGAAGAAAACAGAGAGAGACCCAAAAAATGAAAAGTTGAGAAAGGAGAAAGTGATGAGAGTGCGCGTACCCGCGTACGAGGAATCTCCTCCTTTTTATGCACCCGCCTTGCTTCCAGAACCTGCATCCTGTCAGAAAACGTTAGACGCTGGGCTTTGTCGTATATCCTCGACACCTGTCGAGCTGCTATTGATCGTGAAGGCATCTTCTTGTTTAGGAACCTCCGCCTTTACACAGGGGTTTTGTCTTGTAGTGAAGGACATCTGTCAGACTGTCATTGGTTATGAGAGCATCTTTTCGCTTAGAAACCTCCGCCTTCGCACATCTCCCTGGTGTGTAATGATTACCCTTGACGGACAATTGTGATGCTTCAACTCCTGCACAGCTTGGCTCATCTTATTTATCGCGGTCTGCATCTACCTCGCACCCTCGACCAGATCCCGCCTCTAAGCGTTACTTGCCAGTTGGGCTGACTCCGACCAGCTCTGCTGCTTCCGACCTGTGAGTCGTGACTTGCACTTCCGGACCTTCGAATCGCAGGCCTGCAAACCGAGCCGTCTCTGCGCAGCTCTGACACTTTCGACCTCTGAGTTGTGGCCTGTCCCTCGACCATAGGCCTGCAGATCAAGCTGCCTCTGCCCAGCTTGGCCGATCCCGACCTGCCTCTGCCCGGTTCTGCCGATCCCGACATGCCTCTGCCCGGTTCTGCCGATCCCGACCTGCCTCTGCTTATTCCATATGCTAGCTTTTTGACTGCCTAGTCAGCTTGACTATTGACCGCCACGTCTTCTTGACTTTTGACTACCATATGGCCTTGACCCTTCTCACCCTTTCCTCTTGGGCCCCTCCATTACCAACCGTATCAGATACCAACTGATGTAGGGAAGGAACTCCGAGCGTGACGCTCGAATTAGAGGTTTGCGAAGAAAGACATAAGTAGACAATTCGTAAACAAAGTGGAGTCGCCTCTAAGTTTAAACAAAAATAATTTATTTATTTAAATCAAAACCAAACTTAACTTTAACCACCTCTTTTTTTATAAGAGCCTTTAATCCTTATTTTAAATAATCTAAAAAATAAGAAAAAATCGCAACAGGAAAATAACAACAGAATAAGAAAAAAAAAAGATCAAATCTAAATTAACTTTAAAAAATAAAATTAATCCTAAAAAAATAGAGATAAATTAATTTTTAGAAAAGAAAGCTAATTCTAAAATTTAAAACAAATAAAGGAAAAGTCAAAAGATTAAATTTATAATTTTGATGACCTAGTTTACCGATTTCATCTCGTTTAGACTCCGAATAAAATATAACTATGTTAGGAGGTCACAAATTAATCATCTTCTTTATAAGTAGTCTCGATCGTTCTTCTTCAAAATCCAAAAGGATGGTTGATATTTTCATTTTCTTCTCGTAATTGTTCGAAGGGAAACATAGTTGCGTTAGATTATATGAGATGATTATATCCTTGGATGCTCTTGCATCACTAAGTTTGTACCAAAAATAGGATTAATTTATACATACAGGAACCGTTATTATACCCGGTGCCAACACGGGAGAGCTGATTGATTTTCTTGCTATCTTAATTTTAACAATTTTGTACTATTAGTATCTATCTATATTATTTAGAATTAAGAAAAAATAATAATGAGACAAGGAGAGGCATGTAGGTACACATGGTGTCGTGAAAGAAAGAAGAACAGTTAGCCCGTGAAATAGGAAGGAAGGATGGATGGGGTTGGAGAGCGGTCCAAAAGCAGATGAAAAGACAGGGAACGGTCCTGCCATCCCCATGGCGTCCCACACGGCCACCAAACAACGGTCAACTGCCGGTGTGACCGTTCCATGTGAGTGGGACTGTGGGAGCCTGACCTCCCAACACACCACTGCTCATTACTCATCAGGTTCATTGCATCCTTCTCACCACGAAGCTCCATCGTCTTCATCACTGCGCTAGCTACAATGTTACGTTGTGCTAATTAGTTTGATGATGTCTGAGAATTAAATACAATGCTGTCGGTGGCCGGGCGACGATTTTATGTGTTTTACTGCGACAATAAAGGAGAAGATTCTGGGTATCTGTTCGTTCAGATTTCAGAATGGATGCTGTCCGTCGTCACGTGATTGTCGGAATGCATGGCAGAGTCCGATGAGAGACATGATACAAATTAGATGCATTATTTTTCACGTATTAATAGCATTTTAAGGTAATGTTAAAAGATCGCGTCTCTTTTTGTTTTAATCATTGAAAAAACAAAACATTTTCATCAGACTGCCAAAAAGTATGTCACTCGCAAATTACGTAAATTAGGAAGGATTTTATCCAGTAACAATGATATTAGGAAGGATTTTATCCAGTAACAATGATATTATAAAAAAACTTAATACAATCTTCCAAACATATTGATGAAATCGTCACCTGGTCGGTTTCTCTAGGATGATCTTCATTTTCTAAAAGGGAAGTTGAGGTAATCATTGGGACATTTCATATCCGTTGAAAATCAATCCAAATCTCTTAACAACAACACCTCTTATGAATCAAATATGTCAGTCTGTGAGGATAAAAAGAGAAACATAGAGCCTATTATTATTAATATTATTATTATTTTAGTTGGTACCAGGTATCTTGTTCTTCAAACTAACTAATAATAGGATGAGTAATCTAGTCTTACGGAAATTTTCTACCGACCACCAAAATAAATCGAGAAACACTAATGAATATCAATCTAAATAACTAGTGTTCTTATGTCAGCTTTTCATTGAAAGGAAAATATCTTATAGTGCATCATAGTCCTTAATTATTCGTTTGAAGACATAACTATTGTACCGGGGTGACATAGACTTTTTTTTTTGTTTTGATAATCTAAATATCTAACTTTTCAAATTGACTAATTCTAAGATGACTATTTCTGATTCAAAGAAAAATCTCATAACTAAGATCCAAACTTTAAATTATTTAATTATTCATTGAATGATCTGATCATTGTACCTTTATCTCTACATAAAACTAGTATTATATCAAAAACTGATTATACTCCTCTTAAATATCACATAGTTCTTGTTATATGACACGAAGAAAGATAAATTACTACGTCAGACGCAGAGCCATTATTAGAACCTTAAGAGATGGTCTAAGCTAGTAATTTTGGACAGTTTTTTTTGGGACACATCCTGTGATCGATCTAAAGTGATAGAAATCTTAAAAAATAGCAGTTGCATCCTCTACTCATCACTTTATTTATTTATTTATTTATTATCTGTATAGTAATTTTGGTAGAAAAAAATTCATATCCTATTAGTTTCATGGATCTGTTGTATTTTTTTATATATATAATTAAGGTATTCATGTTTTATGGCTTGACTAGTCATGAAGATGAAAAACCCTCTCCTTAGTTTGTCCATGGAATAAATTCTATAAAAAAGAATCATATCCTATTAGTTCCGTGGATTTATTCTAATTATTTTTTTAATAATTCAGATATCCATGTTTATAGCTCGATTTGCATGAGCAACCTTCCTTTTGATTTACTCATCGAGTAAATTTAGAAGCACAAGTGACCTGACAGACTAGAAGCTCAGTTGTTTCAGTGGTTCGAACACGATGACACATTCCTTATCGGTCTTATGATTCAAACTTTCGATGCATGAGATATCTGTTTGTGCCTTATGGTCATGCCTACTTATTCTAATCTATTAGTTCTTATATTTGAGTAGGATGACGATATACATTTTTGTAAAAAACTGCTATATGAATTCAACTACCTTTATTTCATAAATGATTTTTTTTTTCGTGTTATCAAATCCCTCCTGACTTATTCTAAACATTTGGTTACCAACTTTGATTGATTTAGGTCTATGTAGCGCATTCAGCTAAAACTACGATATGGACCTAAATTTCCCAACCTAAAGGCTAAAATAATGGTATAATAGTTAACCTAGAGACTAAAATAATGGTATAATAGTTAGACTCTTTAATGGATAATCAAAATATCTAAGATTCTAATTTCAGTTGCGGTGCATTATAGATGATGTGTGTAGATTATATGTTATTTTGTATTATTTAACGTACACCTTGCTGTATTCATTGCCATGCTTTCGCACCTTTAATCATGTTAATTTCAGCATAATTACTATTTTACGTCTAGAGAACTGGTCGGTGTTTGTTTTCATTTTCAGAAGTAGTACTTTGTAGTAGCAAAGGATTCAAAAGGCGTAAAAGAATACTTCCAGAGCCAAATTGGACCCTTGAGGCATGGTTAGGAGAAGATCTGGAAGGTGACCATGCTAAATGGCATGACAAAGGAACCTGCAAAGTCACTGGCCATGTCAAATGGCACAGCTAGGAAGAAGAATCAGCACCAGACAAGATATGGCTGTGTCTCAGAGCATGGCCAAGAGCTAACCCGTGTAGTTTTCCAAAGCTAAAATGGACTCGTCCGTGCCCAGAGGCACAACCATGTCTCCACAAGATCAGAAAATACATTTTTGAAGATCAGGCCGTGCCAAATAGCACGACCCAGAAGGTGAAATAGAGTAGACTCCACTTTAGCAATGCCATTATGCCAAATGGCACAGCCAGATGCTAGAGATAGGTCTGGACCATGCCAAGAGGCACGACCACCCCATGCCCTCACCTCTATATAAGGGGCACTTGATCCCCTTTGATGAGGAGGAAGATCCAAGATGGGAGGAGACCCTCTAGGTCAAATCCTTGTATCCAGAGGCATCATCTGGGTAATCCGAGGCTGTTCTATTGCTCCATCCTCGTCGACACTCCAAGATTTTCACCCAAGGGCTTCACTTGACATCAAAAGATAAGTTTCTTCTCCCCTTCCTTAGGGTTCTTGAAGTTCCTATGGTTTTGAGCTCTTGGACTGTAGTTCTTCCAATTATGGAATAGATTTATACTGTTCTAGGATGTAGAAAGTAATTGTAATGTGTGGATATTGTAAACTCTATTGAATTTCCAATTTCATTATTTGATGAAGCTTGTATGACACTTGTTTCGTTTGATGAAATGCTTACAAGTAGGCTTTCTCTATGAATATGAATTTATCTATCTAGATTGCATTTATATATACATAGATATAATCTCTCAACTAGATACATTGCTGTGTATCTATATCTAAGCATGAACCTGAATTTTTATTGAATAGATGCATATATTGCTACCACTTTTGAGTGTATGCTTTAATATAGCTCGGGATTGCTTTAGGATGCTTGTTTAACGTTGGGTATCTAAGGTAACTATCCTTTTATATGGAACGTAACCTCCTAAGGGAGAACAATTCTATGTATGGATGATTCTATCACTTGACCTAATGAACTTTCCCTAATCATATACTATACAAGTGACCTACGTAATCTAGAGACGTAAACCCGGGGGAGGCTTTGTAACAGAGGTACTCTATTGAAAACTTGGACTCTCTAAGTTACTTTTGTTGGATCGGAATAGTGCAATAGAGAAGGGGGGGGGGTGAATATCGCGCTTAATACTTTTCTTATCGTATTTTAAAAACAATCAGAATATGCAACAAAAAGTAAAATACTCAGTTTGGTTACTTAGTTCGAAACCTAGGTCAACTCCTACTCCAAGGTCCGTGATCCTTGACTGCACCGATGGGCAATCCACTAAAACCCTTCTTTCCAAAAAAACTTGGAAAGAAACAGTGCGTACAATATGCAAGATAGTAACACCCTACTATCATGTAATAGTTTAAGTACAATGCAAGTCTAAATAAATATACCAACAATAATAAAAGACGAAGCTTGGTCGGGACTTCTGAATGGAGCAGCTTGCGAGTTGTGGAGCAGTAGCACGATCAGCAGAAGCTTGCACAGATATGAATTTCGAACCAAAACAGGGTTACTCAGCCTTGGACCTCGAGCTCTCTTTTATAAGAACCGTCGATGTTCGGTCGATCGATCCCTGGGTTTGGTTGACTGAACCAGCTCCCTTCCATCTTTGCTGAGATCTGATGCTGATTCAATCTTCAACATTAACTGATCATGAAGGGTTCGGTCGACCGATCCTTCTTTTCGGTTGATTGAATAGTATCCTTCCTTGTTCGTCGAGATTTGCTGAGATGTGCACTTAATGCCACATTGATGAGATGATTTGTTCGGTCTACCGATCTGCCCATTCGGTCGACCGATCAACATTGTTTCCTTCTGCTTCTGATCGATCTGAACTGTGCTGAGTCATCAAGGTTCGGTCGTCTGATCATATGGTTCGATCGACCGATCAATGTTTGACTAGACTCCGTTTTAGTCTGAACTTGTATCTGCTCTGAGTTGGCATTGTTCGGTCGACCAATCCTCGGGTTTGGTCGACCGATTAGGCCGAACCTGCAAAACAGTGTTAGACAATAATCCTGCAAAATAGATGTTAGCACAGTAATAATACATCTAATGCATGAGTAAAAATAGACAGTTTAACTGTCTTGATCTCAACTTAGAAACCTTCTCGATTTCTTCAGTGGATCAATGACCTTAGGTTGTTCCCTTTAGGAACCCGATCTCACTGTCGCTCCTCCAGTTATTTACCTCAACTTACCTGTCAAACATTGATCCTCCAGATTTGTTTGGACTTTTCACTTAGCCTTGATCGGCTCGCCAAGACTTTCTCTCGATCTTCGGTCCTCCAGACCTCTCGATCTCACTGCCAAGTGTCAGGTCCTCTCGACCCACTTGGTCTTTCCACCTGGGTTCCACTATCCGCTAAGGATTTTCCTACCAAGCCTCCAACTAGGTCTTTCCCGATCGAGTAAACAGCCTGCACACTTAGTTAACTTGTTAGATCACAATAAGACTTAACTTAAACCTTTGACAATATCAAAACTTAAGTTTGATTCTGGTGCAACTTGCACCAACAATCTCCCCTTTTTTGATGTTTGGCAACTAAGGTTCAAAGTTAAGTTAAAATATGCAAAAATAAATAAACAAGAACTTTAACTCTCCCCCTGAGTTAAACATCTCCCCCTAAATTCACTATCTCTCCCCTTTTGACACACATCAAAAATAGGGGAAGCTAATAAACAGTTTTAAAGAATTGAAGTAGAAGTTTGATAAAAATGTGAGAGTGAAAGGCTTTTTAAAAAATTTGTAAAGTTATAGATTACCAAAATGTGAAAACAAGAAGTTTGAACACTCTGTAAGATTTGAAAATTTAAGGTAATGATTTGGAAAAGAGAAGCTAAAAGTAAAAGTTTGAAAATATACTTAAGTTATAGCAAAGTTTTTTAAAGAGAATAATTTTAAAACCTGAGAGTAAAGTTGTAAAAAAAATTAACAAAGTTAGGATCGTAAAAATAAAAGTTTCATAAAGTTTTAAATTTCGAAAAAATTTCAAAAAAATAGAATTTTAGAAAATTTAAGGAAAGACAAAATTTGAAAATTTACAAAAAAAATGAATAATTAGAAGGTGTTTGAAAAATATTGAATATTTTATAAAAGAGTAAAAATTTAGATATAAGCTCCCCCTAAAATTGATAACATCCTAAAAGTCCAAGCATGATTTTAAAAACTAAAAAATGTCCTTATGATGAAATATCAAACCTTCGTACAATGCTAACTACCACAAGATAGTAGCTATCGACTCAGGTTGGTCAATTTGAGCATTTAGAACTAACTAGGTTGTTACTAGCTAGTAAACTCAAACTGATCAATGTATATTGTTTAAAGCCCATATTTATAGCGATGCACTGACTTAAGCATTTGAAATCTTAGGCTAAGTCCTAAGCATCCCACCCATTCTAGGTTGTACAAGCAATGAATCCTAATGTGCTTGTGAGATGCAGACTCCTAAAACTATAGGATCATGCAATTCTACGGGAAAGACCTAAGTTATTCCAGAAAGATAAAAGATTTGAAATAGATTTTGAAAATAAGAATTTGAAAGGGGGATTTTTACAAAAATAATTTGAAAAACTACTAAGTAATATTTTAAAAAATCAGTTAAGAAACCTATTCTATAAATGGCATGTAAAGAATAATTAAAAACAACTGAAGAAAGATTAGTACCCTAAAGACGACATAGTCATAATGCAAAGTATCCCATAAGTACAAGTCATAAATAATAGTTTCAGAGGTCACTCATCCTTATCCACATCATCAGCTCGAAAATAATCAAACATCCTCCGCTGCTCCCTCTCTAATACATCAGTATGGTCTATCATCTCCTGACGAAAGTCTGCAATTTGTCCTTGGAGAGAGTTGTACTGATCATTCATCTTAATTTCTAAGAATTCAAACCGACTAAAAATGTCATCTCGAAGATGACTAAATAAATCACTAGTCGGTGGGGGAGGTGCATGGGAACTGCTCTGAGCCATATCAAAATAAGGTGTTAAGGCATATCCTTGATTGATAATCGGTGGAAGAGGTACTTCAACTGGAACAGACCATCTTCAGCAACAACTTTCTCGACAACCGATGGAACGTAATGTGGATGGGTCCGTTTATACACAAGACCCTCAACACTAGTCCTAATCCCAGCCAAAGACAACTGTATAATCTCGATAAGATCAATGTCAGAAAACTCAATTAGTTCACCACGGTGAACTCCTACCCCTTAAGAAGTAATGTAAGCAGTGAGGACATAACACTGAATCATGTGGACTTTATTCGAGGTGTTGTACCCTGAATAGTAGATAATAGATCGGAAGACCCAGTATCCTAAGTCAAAGTCAAGATGGTGCCATAGATGATAACGGGTGAATACATAATACAACCATCTTATAAAGGGCATTGCCATTTGGACTCAGTGGTACGGTAGACATCTTCTAAGGACATGCCCCCTAAAAAAAATCGGTATACATAAGATCTAGAGTTAGATGGGCAAAAGGAGCAAATAATGTGTCGGGAAGGGAAGCACTAAAAAAGATACGATTGTTAGTTAGAGCCATAGAGCCAATCATATGATGATTGTTGTATGGACTCATTGTATCATATTCTTGCATATAAATAAATGCATTTCTTTATGGTTATTATACTTACTTGTATTGGTGCCAAATAACGAAGTATAATAGCGTCCTTGAGTAGAAGGTTTTTTTATCTATATCAATCGATTGGTTGAATCAATAGTGAGATGTATAGAGAACACTACTCTTAATCATTCCTAGTCAAGTATTAGCATTCAGGGGCAATGTTAATGCGATGAGACTAGCATGTAGGTTAACTCGATGACTTGATCTCATAAGTCATGGATATAGAGATATCAAGTTGACACATGGGTATGCATTAGAGAATATATACTGAATGACCCACTATGAGAAAGTATCATGGATCGTTATATGAGTGTCATATACTTTCTCATGTGGCTATTAGTATGACTATTAGTCCTTACACCTGAAGTCACCATGGTTCCCTACATAAGGAGTTGCATACTTTGGCTTCGTCAAACGTCACCCGTAACTGAGTGGACTATAAAGGCGATTACTGGGTATGTAACAAATTATGCGGAGGGATGTGAGTGATGTAGATGAGATCTATCCCTCCTATATGATGGGAGTGACATCATTATTCTTGATAGAGTGAGACCACTAAGTGCATGGTCATGCCCAAATGAGTCAATATGAGATATTGAACTCATTTGTTTAGAGTGAGTCTATTTGGAGTTCAAGATATAGATTGATTAGAGGATGACACGGTCTATGCCTCAATTTAATTAATCTAGATATCAAGGATAGAAGGACATTATCATATATTGTGAAGGGTCACAATTAGTAGTCACAAGGTGATGTTGGATCTCAACATTCTTGTAACTTGGGTAGTAATGATGTGTTGCTAGATACCGCTCATTACTAACTTCTAAATGAGTTTAGGAGCATTGCCAACGTTACAAGAACCTATAGGGTCACATACAAAGGGTAATTAGATGGAGAATGAGTTCATATGATGAACCAAATTGGATTAAGAGTAATCCAAATTAAACTAATTGAGTTGGACTCAATTTGATTCATGTGTCCAATGAGTCTAATTTAGATTATGAGTCATTGAATCAATTTAATTTAATGAATAGAGATTCATTAAATCAAATTGACTTGAATCTATGGTTGGATTTGATCAACCATGGGAGATAAATGAGTCAAGTTTGACTTGACTTGAGAGGGAAGGTGAAGGGTCAAGTTTGACTTGGCCAAATGCCACTTCATTGGTCAAATTTGACTTGACCAAAACCACTTGGCATGGGCTGGCCAATCATGGTGTTCCACATCATCAAGGTGTGCCACCTAATGAGGGAGATCAAGAGCCTTGACTCTTGATATTCCATGGAGGTTTATAACCTTCCAATAAGTGGCCGGCCACTTTAATTGAGGAATCAAGAGCATTGTGTGCTCATTCATTCCTTCTTCTTCCTCCTCTCTTCTCTTCTCTCCCTCTCATCCTCCTTGGCCGAAACATCCAAGAGTGCTAGCACACTCTGTAGGACTGTTAGGCCGGCTAGAAGGGGGGTTGAATAGCCCTGTAAAAAATAAACAAAGACCCTTCCCGACTTTTCAAACTAACACTTGTAAAATAATCAAAGCAGTAAATTAAAAGCCAAAAAGAAAGAGGCACAGTTGTTTACTTGGTTACAACCAGGGAGATTGTTAATCCAAGGAAAGGATGAAGCGCACTATCAATCTCCTTCAGACGGAGAAGCCTCTTACAGCGTTGAAGCACAAAAAGAAAGAAACTAATCTAAACAGTGGAAAGTGCACAAGCGTCGTTACAATTTCTGAACTCATGAAAGGCTTCTGGACTAAGGCTATATTTATAGCCTTGGTCGGGGCGCCTGGAAGGTCCCGGGCTCCATAGGGGGATAAATTTTATCCTCCAACGTTCAGATTGAAATAAATCTTGATCTGGTCAAAAACTCTAGTCTGGGCGCTCGGAAGGGTTCCGGGCGCCCCGGAGCCAAAAGTCAACAGTGGTTGACTTTTTCGTCCAGGACCTCTGCTCCGGTTTGGTTCGGCTCGGTCCGGGTCTTCTATTCCGGATTCGTTCGCTTGAGTGATCTCTGCCATCCGGAAAAGGGCTCACCCGAACCCAACTTCCGGTCTTCTCGAGCGGGCTTCCCTCCAGCTTCTCATCCCTCAGAATCGCCGCGTGTTTCCTTCTCGTCCACCTGCGTACTCATCCGCAGTCTTCGTCCCTCAGACGCACCGCGTGTCATCCTTCTCACTAGCTGCGTCTCTTGCTCCCCGAGCAATCTTCCACTCCAGCTTTCGTCCCTCGGAACCACCACACGCTTCCTTCTCGTCCGCCGGTGTACTCTTCCGTAGCACCTCGTCCCTCGGACTGTCGTTCTTCTCGCTAGCTGCGTCTTCCACTCGACTACCTGTGCTCCTAAGCTCCTGCACACTTAGACACAAGGTTAGAAACACATAGGACCTAACTTAACTTGTTGATCACACCAAAACAACCTTGGGGTTCTAACAATCTCCCCCTTTTTGATGTGATCGACCCAAGTTAAGGTAGGGTCAAAATAGATATGAAAATAAAACAGTTTATATTGCAATAACGTGCAACAAGATAGAAAAAATTAAATTTTTTTAAAAATTTTAATTTTCAATTTCAATTTTCTACCTCCCCCTAGACTTATATTTTTTCTTCTCCCCCTTTGATCACATAAAAAATTGGGGTTGCAATAAATATCTAAGGGTTGACACTTAGAAAATTTATGACAATCTATTTCAATGATTTTCAGGGAAAAAAAATATTTCCAAGTTAAGGAAAAATTTCTAAGTCAAAAACTTTAAGTGAGAGAATAAGAATAAATCCTGACTTAGGCAGCTTTTCAAAAAAAAAAATTCTATGTAAAAATTTAAGCAGAAATTTAAAAAAAAAACTTTTAACTTTGGAAATAATAATTTTATTTTATTTTTTGTTAAAAAAATTATTCTCAAGTTATTGCCAGTTCTCTAATATCAGTATGAAATTTAAATTTCCATTTTAATATATCATAATTTCTTAAATCACACCTTTTCAGATTTAAGGCAACGAATATTAAACATGCAAGAAATTGTATTGACAAAATAATTGGTAACAATTCGTTTGACAATTTTTCTAATTTGCAAGATTCATTCGACAAAATATTTTGTAACTTGCAAGAATCTTCTGGCAATATTTCTGATTTGCAAAATTCTTTTGACAAAATAATTTGTAATTCACAAGAATCTTTCATCAAAACATTTTGTAATTCGAAAAATTCTTTCGATAATATTTCTAATTTGTAAGAAGAGTTCGACAGTTGATTTTCTAATCCGAAAACTCCGTTGATGATTCAATTTTTAATTCACAAAATTCTTTCGGCAATATTTTGATTGATTTAACTAAATGTTCAGAAGGTGGAGATCATACCTGACTTACCTTGTCAGCTGTTGATTCTCCCCCTGTTGAATTACTTTCTTCTAAAGACTCTCCCCCTTTCTCGATGCTTGTCTCGGTTGAGCTTTTTTCATCTTTAGGTGGGTCTTCTGCTATGATTGTTGTTTCGGCAATTTCTTTAGTCTCGGATTTGGCTTCTTCTGATTCTTCATGAATCTTCAAGAACTTTTCCCAAAGTTCTTTTGCGCTTTTGTACTCTCCGACTCTGTTGATATCTTCATTTGGTATTACGGTTAGAATGAGAAATTTAGCTCGCTCGTTTGCCATAAACTCCTCACGTTGCTTGTGGGTCCAGAGACATTTATCGATTTCTTCTCCGTACGTGTTCTTCGGTTCTTCATAACCAAATTTCATTTTTAAAGAAATACCAAAATTTGAGTAAAGGTATGCCTCGAATTTTTGTTTCCAAACAGCAAACTCCCCCTCGAATGCAGGTGGGTAGACGCTATCTCCGACCATTGTTTTATTGCTTCAGACGACGGTTAGTCCTTCTTGAAGCGTCTCGGCTCTGATATCACTTGTAGGACTGTTGGGCCGGCTAGAAGGGGGGTTGAATAGCCCTGTAAAAAATAAACAAAGACCCTTCCCGACTTTTCAAACTAACACTTGTAAAATAATCAAAGCAGTAAATTAAAAGCCGAAAAGAAAGAGGCACAGTTGTTTACTTGGTTACAACCGGGGAGGTTGTTAATCCAAGAAAGGATGAAGCGCACTATCAATCTCCTTCAAGCGGAGAAGCCTCTTACAACGTTGAAGCACAAAAAGAAAGAAGCAAATCTAAACAGTGGAAAACGCACAAGCATCGTTACAATTTCTGAACTCATGAAAAGCTTCTGGAAGGTTCCGGGCACCCTAGGGGGGGGGGGGAGGATAAATTTTATATCCCAATGTTCAGATTAAGATAAATCTCGATCTAGTCAAAAACTCGGGTCCGGGCGCCCCGGAGCCAAAAGTCAACAGTGGTTGACTTTTTCGCCCGGGACCTCTGCTCCGGTTCAGTTCAGCTCAGTCTGGGTCTTCTATTCCGGATCCGTTCGCTTGGGTGATCTCTGCCATCCGGAAAAGGGCTCACCCGAACCCAACTTCCGGTCTTCTCAAGCGGGCTTCCCTCCGACTTCTCGTCCCTCGGAATTACCGCGTGTTTCCTTCTCGTCAGTCGACATACTCATCCGCAGCCTTCGTCCCTCGGACACACCGCGTGCCGTCCTTCTCGCTAGCTGTTTCTCTTGCTCCCCGAGCAATCTTCCGCTCCAACTTTCGTCCCTCGGAACCACCGCACGCTTCCTTCTCGTCCGTCGGTATACTCTTCCGCAGCACCTCGTCCCTCGGACTGTCGTCCTTCTAGCTAGTTGTGTCTTCTGCTCGACTACCTGTGCTCCTAAGCTCCTGCACACTTAGACATAAAGTTAGAAACACACAGGACCTAACTTTACTTGTTGATCACACCAAAATAACCTTGGGGTTCCAACACACTCTAGGTGTTTTTCTTCCATCTCTTGTCCTGTGTGGATACATCTAGAGGTGTGTACACTTGAACACACTTGAGATCCGACGGACCTTGGATGAGTGAGATTTGCGAAGGGCTTCGTTTCAAAGGTATACTTTCTTTCATGTAGATCTAAGGTAGATCTAGGATTACAAACATGTACATGTAAAATTTTAAATATCTTCGCACGGATCCAGTGGCAAGACTTCGGGGTTTTCGCAATGCAAAAAGCGATTTTCGCGGCCCAAAAGTCCCAACAACGGTTAACTTAAGGTTGGCTTCGTAAAAACCTGAGTTACATATCAAGATCAAATAACATTTCTCGGGTTGCAACTCTAGTCCTATAGTGATGGGGGTCAAGTTCATACAAGTTGTGATAAAATTCAGAACAGAGAATGAGATTGTAAGCATGCCGACAAAAGACAATGCTATCGAGTTGAAAATGTTGAGTGATGTCTATGGCCTCTGGATAGTATGTTTGATAGAATTGAAGATCAAGACAACGAGTACCGATTACCTTAAATTTTTTATTTCTAAAAGATTATCGTAATTCTTCAGAGGAAAACCTAAGGTCTTGGTTGGGATTTAAGGAGCTAGCCTCCCTTTGTGCAGTTGTACGACTCTTTTCACTAGTATGAAGGAAATAAAATAAATAACTTGTATACAAATATGGAAAGGAAAAGGGTCGGAAGGTGTTTACCAAGGCATTATTGGGCTCCAAGGAAAGCTAGATCCGGCGAAGTTGAAAACCAAGAAGAAGGCAAAGAAGAGAAGAGTGGGATGAGGCTTGGGTTCTGCCCGAGCATCGTATAAATAGAGTTGGATTGGTAGACCGATAAGGGGTTTGGTCAACCGACACCTTTAATTCGGCGTCCTTTACGACTTGTTAGTTGACGTTCGATCGATTGATCCACAGTTCGGTCGATCGATAAATTTACTATCGTTGAGATTCAAATTAGGTTTTCGGTCGACGGAACCAAGGTTCGGTCGATCTAATAATTGAATAATACACCGATAATTTACTGTTTCGCTCGATCGATAAATGAGTTCGATCCATCGAACCATTAAATTTAATCAATTTACCAGGTATTATTTATTTGGTCGACCGAATAGGTCATTCAGTCGACGGAATTTTTTTTAATTAAGATGTTAAAATAAAATTTATTAAGTTTTTTAATTAAGTTTAAAATAATTTTTTAATTAAGTTTTTAAATGATTTTTAATTAAGTTTAAAATAAGTTTTTAATTAACTTTTAAAATAATTTTTAGTTAAGTTTTAAAATAATTTTTAATTAAGTTTAAAATACTTTTTTTAATTAAGTTTTTAAATGATTTTTAATTAAGTTAAAAATAATTTTTGTTAAGTTTTAAAATAATTTTTAATTAAGTTTTAAAATAATTTTAGTTAAGTTTTAAAATAATTTTTAAATTAAGTTTTAAAATAATTTTTTAATTAAGTTTTCAAATGATTTTTAATTAAGTTTAAAATAATTTTTTTAATTAAGTTTAAAATTATTTTTCAATTTAGTTTTAAAATAATTTTAGTTAAGTTGTAAAATAATTTTTAATTAAGTTTTTAATTAATTTTAGTTAAGTTTTAAAATAATTTTAGTTAAGTTTTAAAATAATTTTTAATTAAGTTTAAAATAAATTTAGTTAAGTTTTAAAATAATTTTTAATTAAGTTTAAAATAAGTTTAAAATAAATTTAGTTAAGTTTTAAAATAATTTTTTAATTAAGTTTTAAAATAATTTTAGTTAAGTTTTAAAATAATTTTAGTTAAGTTTTTAAATAATTTTTAATTAATTTTAAAATAAGTTTATTTAAGTTTAAAAATAAATTTTTAATTAAGTTTTAATTAAGATGAAAATAAGTTTAGTTAAGTTTTAAAATTTTTTAATTAAGTTTTAAAATAATTTTAGTTAAGTTT
The DNA here is from genome assembly GCF_018446385.1 of Zingiber officinale. Lineage (NCBI taxonomy): Eukaryota > Viridiplantae > Streptophyta > Magnoliopsida > Zingiberales > Zingiberaceae > Zingiber > Zingiber officinale. Next base: position 143,512,191 of record NC_055992.1, read on the forward strand.
TAAAATAAATTTTAATTAAGTTTTTAATTAAGTTTAAATAGTTTAGTTAAGTTTCAAAATAATTTTTAATTAAGTTTTTAATTAAGTTTAAAATAAATTTAGTTATGTTTTAAAATAATTTTTAATTATGTTTTAAAATAATTTTTAATTATGTTTTAAAATAATTTTAGTTAAGTTTTAAAATAATTTTAGTTAAGTTTTAAAATAATTTTTAATTAAGATTTTAATTAAGTTTAAAATAAGTTTTTAATTAAGTTTAAAATAATTTTTAGTTATGTTTTAAAATAATTTTTTATTTATGTTAAAAATAATTTTAATTAATTTTTTAATAATTTTAATTAAGTTTTAAAAATATTTTTTAATTAAGTTTTTAATTAAGTTTTAAATAATTTTTAATTATGTTTTAAAATAATTTTTAATTTTTAATTAAGTTTTAAAATAATTTTTAGTTAAGTTTTAATTAAATTCTTGTTAAATTTCAAAAAAAGTTATTGAACCCATGTTAGATTCAAACTTAGCTTTAGGTTAATCAAGCAAGTTTTATAAGGATAAGTTTTCAGTGTTGTGCGGGAAGCATCCGACGATCAAACTTTAGTTTTGATAATGACAAAGGGATTCAAAGTTAAGATTACTTGTTATCTAATATGTTCATGAAGCTTGCAAGAAAGTCCTAAGTGATACTTAGGCAAAAGTTCTAGCTGCGGTTAGGCAATGTGGAAACCCTAGGGGGTGGTAACCTTAGGTCTTAGGGGGTGGTAACCCTAGGTGAAGGGAAAAACCTAAGGGGGGTAACCTTAGGTCCTAGGGGGTGGTAACCCTAGGTGGAGAAAAACCCTAAGGGGCATCAACCTTAGGTCCTAGGGGGTGGTAACCCTAGGTGGAGAAAAACCCTAGGGGGCGATAACCCTAGGTTCTATGGGGTGGTATCCTAGGCGGAAAGTCCAGTTGGTCTGGAGGACCTTACTGACACTAGGTAATCTCTCCAGAGGAGAGTAGGTGAGGACGTGTTCCCCGTAAAGGGAACAGTAGGCGTCGGGTCGACATAGGGTTTCCGGTTGGAAATCTGAAGTCAGACCCGGACAGTTCGTAGACTGTCATCTACTATCTTTCCTATATTTTACATGTGCTAATACTTATCTTGCATGGTAGGTTATTGTTTTGGAGCTAACACATCTTGCAGGTACAAAAAACCACAGTTAAGCCTCGAATGAACAATGTCCGAGGTGCCTCCATGGAGCTTGGAGGCGCCTCGGGTGCAAGCCGAAGCCAGCTGTCCAGAGGAGTTGAAGGTGCCTCAGACGTAGCTGGAGGCGCCTTGGACCAAGGCTTGAAGGCGCCTTAAACCAGATAAGGTGCGACCAGTTCTGTGTTGATCCATGTGTGCGACTTGGCGGCCTGGAGGCGCCTTCAGCACAGTATAAAAGATGGTCTCGAGGCAGAACTCAAATAATCAAGTTCTAAGCTTCCTTTCTTCAACATGCTGCCAACGAGACGACCTAGAAGTGTTGTGAATTGACACCGACGACCCGGAGCTCCGAATCTTCAGTTTTTCCTACTATCGTTGGTATAATTTAGTCGTTTCCTTTAATCATTGTACTTCATCTTGTAAACACATTAACGAGCTTATAGTTGTTGCCCACCGGAAGCGATCAAAGATCGCGAGCCTTGGAGTAGGAGTCGCCACAAGCTCCAAACCAAGTAACTCCTCGAGTTCTTGTGTGTTTGTTCCTTTTATTTCCGATGCTTTAACTCTCGAATGATTTCCGACTCCGAAACACAAAATAGCCACGAGCTCTATTCACCCCCCCCCCTCACACACCTCTAGCGCTTTCGATCCAACATTCAGTTCAGTGGTGAGGCATATGATCTTCTTGTGTATCAAAGGTTGGCCACTTGCTGAATACTTTCCAAAATAGTCCTGCCCAAAAACTTAATACTAGGTTTTGGTCTAATTAGCCCATGTTTGACTGGGGTAGCTTCGGTCAGATCTACTAAGTCTAGTGCACCAGGTAGAATACTCAAGATTCAGCCTAGACATGCTTTTGACAATGCTTCCTTGACGTACTATCATCCCAATCCATTCCGGTGCTATGTTATAGGGTTGGGTAAACCTTTTTAACTAACCATTCTAAGCTAAGTAAACTAAACCTACTCCTAATCATGCTTAGAGATTGATCAAGTTGGTTGAACCATTTTTCTACGTACTCCCCCTGAGTCATAGCTTAGATATAGTCTATCTAAGTAATGGATTTGACTCATAGGAATCAAGTATAAATTTGGTTTGATTGGTTTGATTAAACATTTTATTGGAACTCATGCTTGGACTTGACTTTTAACATTTTGACTAATTAAGGACATATATGGTTTATTTGTTTGATTTGGTTTATAACCAAGTCTTGATTTATTGTACACGGCTTGTTGCGATCCAAATACCATATTTAGACACTTGGACTGTTGGGTTTTTCAGGCCACGAAAATCGCTTTTCGCGTCGTGGAAACCCCGAATCACCCAAAGCCATAGATCCGTGCAAGGAAAACTGAACGAAATACAAGTACGAGTTTCAAAAACTTTAGATCTACTCCTAGATCTATGTGTTAAGAAGTATACCTTGAAGCGTGCCCTTTCGCGTTCCCGCTCGTCCAAGGAATTGCAGGATCTCTAGACCGTCAAGCGTTGGTCCTCTAGAAGTATCCACACGGACACATTAGGTGGAGAGAAACTAAACAAAGGTGTGCTAGCACCCTTGATCAGCCACGACAAGAAGAGGAGAGGGAGAGCTTGAGAGGAAGAAGATGCAATAATAATCACTTGAATGAAAATGAATCCATTTTCATTCAAATTGTGGCCGGCCACATTTCCCAAATGTAACCCCCTCATTAATGCATTAAGTTGTCATCAAAGAGGGAATGTAACCTCCATAAGGTGGCACTCACTAGTAACTCCCATGAGGTGGCAACCATGATGATGTGGTGCTTCATCATTGGTCCACATCAATGCCAACTCACCAATGAGGTGGCATAAAGTCAAGTCAAACTTGACTTTTTCTTTTCCTCTCAAGTCAAGTCAAACTTGACCAAGTCTCTTTCATGGTTGATCTAATCTAACCATTTGATTCAAGCTAACTTAATATAATGAATCTAATTCATTAAATTAAGATGATTTAATGAGTCATAATCTAAATTAGACTTATTGAATACATGAATCAACTTGAGTCCAACTCAAGTTAGCCCAATTAGGATTACTCTTAATCTAATTTGATTCATCAAATGAATCTAATCCTCTTGGTTCATCATATGAACCTAATCTCCATCTAATTGTCCTTAGTGTGTGACCCTATAGGTTCTTGTAACGTTGGCAATGCCCTAAACCCATTTAGGAGCATAAGTAATGAGCGGTATCTAGCAACACATCATTACTACCCAAGTTACAAGAATGTCGAGATCCAACATCACCTTGTGACTACTAATTGTGACTCCTCACAATATATGACAAGTGTCCTTCTATCCTAGACATCTAGATTGATCAATGTGAGGCATAGACCGTGTCATCCTCTAATCAATCTAAATCTTGAACTCCAAGTAGACTCACTAAATCAAATGAGCTAAATATCCCATATTGACTCATTTGGGCATGGCCATGCACTTCGTGGTCTCACTCTATCAAGAATACCGATGTCTCTCCCGTCATATAGGAGGGATAGATCCCATCTACATCACTCACATCCCTCTGCATAATTTGTTATATACCCAGTAATCGCCTTTATAGTCCACCTAGTTACGGGTGACGTTTGACGAAACCAAAGAACATAACTCCTTATGTAGGGATCTATGGTGACTTCAGGTCTAAGGACTAGTAGTCATACTAATAGCCACATGAGAAAGTATATGACACTCATATAACGATCCATGATACTTTCTCATGGCGGGTCATTCAGTATACATTCTCTAATGTATACCCATGTGTCAACTTGATATCTCTATATCCATGACTTGTGAGATCAAGTCATCGAGTTGACCTACATGCTAGTCTTATTGCATTAACATTGTCCCTGAATGTTAATACTCGACTAGGAATGATTAAGAGTAGTGTTCCCTATATCATCTCACTATCGGTTCAACTAACCGATTGATATAGGTGAGAACCATCTACTCAAGGACATTATTATACTTAGTTTATTTGACACCAATACAAGTAAGTATAATAACCAAAATCCAAATGCCTTTATTAATATATAAGAATATGATACAATGAGTCCATACAATCATCAAATGATTGGCTCTAGGGCTCTAACTAACAATCTCCCACTAGCACTAGTGCCAATCAGTATAGGCTCTAAGGCCTAATGACCTAGTGTGACCATCATGCTTTCTCTGTGCCAAAGCCTTGGTCAAGGGATCTGCGATGTTAGCCTCTGTAGGTACTCTGCAAATCTTCACTTCTCCTCTATCGATAATCTCTCAAATGAGATGGAAGCGCCGTAGTATGTGCTTGGTCCGCTGGTGTGAGCGAGGTTCCTTCGCCTATGCTATAGCTCCATTGTTGTCACAATAGAGCTCAACTGGGTCAGCGATGCTAGGAACCACCCCAAGTTCAGTGATGAACTTGCGGATCCAAACTGTCTCCTTTGCTGCCTCTGATGCAGCAATATACTCGGCTTCTGTTGTAGAATCAGCTATTGTATCCTTCTTCGAACTCTTCCAGCTGACAGCACCACCATTAATGCAAAATACAAACCCTGACTGCGATCGATAATCATCCTGGTCAGTCTGGAAGCTAACATCACTGTAACCCTTTACAGCTAGCTCATCATTGCCTCCATATATCAAGAAATATTCTTTAGTCCTTCTTAAGTACTTAAGAATATTCTTGACCGCTATCCAGTGACTTTCACCTGGATCTGACTGGTATCTACTCGTCATGCTCAAAACATACGAGACATCAGGTCGAGTACATAGCATGGCGTACATGATCGATCCTATGGCTGAGGCATAAGGGATCTGATCCATGCGGTCTCTCTCCTCTCTAGAAGAGGGACCTTGAGTCTTCGAAAGACTCACGCCATGTGACATCGGCAGAAATCCCTTCTTGGAGTTCTGCATGGCAAAACGAAGGAGTACCTTGTCAATGTATGTACTCTGACTTAGGCCAAGCAATCTCTTAGTGTTGGGATCTTAGATGGCTAGAGGGGGGTGAATAGCCTCTTTGAAAAACACTAAACAGAAATTTCTTCAAGAACTTTGTTAGCACAGCACAGCGGAAATAGAAAAACTAAAACGAAAGAAAACAAACACACAGCAGACACAAGGATATACGAGGTTCGGGGATAACTTGCCCCTACTCCTCGGCGTGTCCGTAAGGAGGACGACTCCTTGATCTTTCGGTAGATCACACCCCGGACAAGATCCGGCTAAAGATGTCTCCTTCTCGGTGGAGTAACCTCTCAACAAAGTCTCAGATGATTATAGATTTAAGCACAAGACTTACAGTGGCTGAGAAAAATATTAAGATGAGCTTACAGCCACGCGGAGAAGAGAACAAAGCAGAGAGCGCACAATCAACCTTCTCAGCAAAGAGCTCACAGCTTCACCAACTTGCTTTCTCGAAGGCTTGATCACAAAAGACAGAGAATTCAGAATTATCCCTTTCTGAACTCTCTTCTTCCTTCTTATGTCTCTCTGCTTCACTGGCTCAAATCACCGCCGTCTGCCAGCCAGGCGTAGCCAATCACCTCTCCTCCTCTTCTGATTCTCTGAACACATGCCAATGGAAATCACTGGCGTCTCTGGATACCAACCAATGGGAAGAAGTCAAACTGAGCAGCCCAATCGTAATCGGATTTCGCCAGTGAACGTTGATGCCCCAAATGTATTTGTTGCAGCAAATTACAGTGAAAAGGGTACTTGTCTCCTTCTCTTAATGAAGCTTAATTTGAATCCAAACATGAGAATGTGACCTGCAACCTGCAAGCTAGAAAGACTCACGGCAAATGGTTAAAAGCAGATAGGTGAATACAAATACGGCAATCGGAAAAAGTGCATGCAAAGCAAACAATACCGTGGGTCGGTCTGAGACCGAACCACGCTTCTGATCATCGCTGATCGGTGCGGACCGATCGGGAACTAATCTGATCGGTCCCGGACCGATCGAGGTCGCTCTTTGAAGGTGCGCGGCTTCGATCGGTCTGCGGACGATCGAGCACTAATCTGATCGGTCCCCGGACGATTAATAAAATCTCGATGAGCGGTTGATTTACGATCGGTCGCATGACCGTCGGTAAAATCTGATGGCCTCGGTGTTCTGATCGATGCGGGCCGTCGATCGCGATCGATAGCCAGCGGTCAATTCACGATCGGTCGGCGCCGATCGGTATAAAATTTCCGGATCGGATGCGGACCGATCCGGCTCTGACTCGATCCGGGTCGAGCCCTCTCGACTCGCATGCCAAGTTTCCTTCTTGGACTTTTCAACACCGGATGTCCGATCACCCTTGATCCATCTGGATTTTCCTGGCCTTCACTCACCGGGACTTGCACCTAGCTTCACTCACTAGGGTTTCACGGCTTCACTCACCGGGACTTGCACCTAGCTTCACTCACTAGGGTTTTCACGCTTCACTCACCGGGACTTGCACCTAGCTTCACTCACTAGGGTTTTCACGGCTTCCTGGGACTTTCCAATTGCTTCAATCAGTCAACCTAGTCAACCTGGATTAGTAATTAATCTGAGTTAATAATCTGATACAAACTTAAATCGGTGTCAACAGAAAACAACATCCAGATCAGACTGTATCAACAATCTCCTTTTGTTGTTTGACAACACGATTTAAGTTTAGATCGAAATGCTCATATACCCATAATTTTAGGGAAATCAGGATCCTCCCCCTAAGACGGATACACCACCAAGTCAAGGACGGGAATCAAGATCCTTCCCGTTATCCTCTCCCCTAAAATCAAGCTTTCATACATTTCTAAACTTAGGAAACTTAGGTATCCTCTCCCCCTTTGTCAAACACCGAAAAGGTGCAAATGAGGTGACAAAAACTAAAAAGGCTCCCCTTAATCCATACTGCCTTCTTTTAACTGACCTAAAGTTCCCTCTAAGGTCACAATACGACAGTAAGAAAGACAAAAGATACAATCAAATCATGGCATAGGAACAGCATAAAAAAAACATAGAAAATGAAGCATAATAAGGAGCAAGCAAATATAAAACCGAGTAGCATAAATATATGAGTAACATCAGAAGTGCAAACATCCAGGTCAGACTAACAAATAACATCCAAAATACATACAGACAAGGTGACACACAGACTATATCAATCAACGTCCTCAACATGAGGAGCATCATCATCATCGGCAGGAAGGGTGAAATCCTGAGGCGGCACGCTGGAGGATGGATAGCCTGGGTAAGACTGCGGAGGCGGGTAGCGTGCCATCCATCCGAGTAGCAACTGCTGTGTCACCACCTGATGACTGCGCATATCATCAAAGCGCTGGTCAATATGCCCGCGCAGGTCATCGTAGCGCTGGTCAATCCGTAAGCGTAGTCCATCGAACTCAGCAGTCACCATCTCCTCGTGACGATCAAATCTGCTCTCCAACTCAGTGATCTGCCAGCGCAGGTCTGGATCCGCCTCGCCAATGTCAGCAGGAGGAGCAGCACCAGGAGCAGCTGCAACCTGTCGTGGAGGTCCCCGTGGTAACTCACCTAAAGCTCTCCCATCCTTCCACTGAACATCCCATTTTGCCCTATGATTCCGGACTTGGAAAATGCCCGTTTCCCAAGTCGGCAATCCTGCTGACCATTTTGATTATTCTACCCTTAGAGACATCAACTGAAGGGTCTCAAGCCAATCGGTAATTATATGCCCATAAGGCATATAAATAGTGAAGCCGCTAGGTGAGAATAGGATATGATCGAGGAGTAGATACTTGACATGATATCAAAATCGAGACGGCGACGCAAACCATAAAGCATAAGACAATGATATGATCGGATCTCGGATAATGGTTTAGATGTGATAGGTAGAAGGCGATTCGTGACAATTTTAAAAAGAATGTAATCTTGAGGAGATAATCTCAAGGCTGCAAAAGTAGGGAAGTCAACATCTAGCTCATCTAACCCTTGTCTAGGCTGTCTGAAGAAGTACTCATATATATCGTCAGGTGAGATATCAAACGGTGGAGGTAACTAATCTGGTAAGTCAGGAAATATCGAAAAGACATCACCGGAACACCTCCGACAATTGAGATACTCAAAGAAAGATGGGATACTGAAATCAAGAGTCCGCTTAGCAACTCTTGTTTTAAAACCTTGATCATTAGTCTCATGAAGGTTATTATAGAACTCAGAGACCAAGTCATAGTTGATATCCCGTTCCAAGTAGACTAGTGAATCGAGTTTGTAGTATGCTATGATTTCGGACACTTGTGGGCAAAATTCGTCCATGAATTTTCTATCCACGGACCTACAAGGGAGTAATTTGAATGTCCTTTGTTGAAAAGCTTGCTCAGACTGGCGGTTTGGGAATCTATTGGAACTAGCGGGTTGGGGTCGGGAAGGAGCAGCAGGAGTTTTGGATTTGGATGTCTTGGTTGGTTCCTTAGAGGTTCCCTCACCATCAGTGGGTTTCTTCCTAAGGGGACACAATGGGAAAAACGAAAAACACAGGAGCCACCAATAATTAAGAACCGAAACAAACACAACAACAGAAGATGAGAAATGAAAACACAATGCCAAGTTTTATAGAGGTAAGAAGGTACCTTGGTGCCATTCGAACTTTAGGCTAGGGCTTCCGAGGGCTGGAGCTTCGGCGTGCAAAGAGAAGAGAAAGGGTGAGCTGGTGGGAAGGGTCAGCTAGGGTTTCGCGTGAATGAGGAAAAGGAGGGATCGGGAGGTTTTAAGGGTTTAGATGAGTGTACAGTGAAGAAATGATCGGACGGTTGTCCGATCAGAAGGTATCCGAAGCCCCCTGATCGGTCACCAGACCGATCAGGGAACCTCTTGACCGGTCTATAAACCGATCAGAAGGTGATCAGTAGCATTCAGCGAAGCTGATCGGTCCCCGGACCGATCAGGGAACTTCCTGATCGGTCCGCAGACCGATCAGAGATCGATCAGTAAGCCCCCTAAGTCACAGACTTAACCAATGGAACCACTGATCGGTCTATGGACCGATCAGAAGAGCCTTATGCGTATCAGATTATCCTGATCGGTCCCTGGACCGATCAGTGAGGCGCACAAAATAACCTGATCGGTCGACCGATCAGATTACAGACAGAAAGGTTGGGAAGTTTTTGGATCGGTCTGTCGACCGATCCATCTTCTCCTGATCGGGCTGTAGCCCGATCAGTGTCTGATACTGAAATTTTCAGTGATTTCAGTAACCGAAATCCTTAGATATGTTTGATAGTTCGTAGAAGTTTCTCCAGTAAAACTTTCAAAATCAATATCTAGAACCCTGAGAATCTACAAGCATAACTATGTCCTAACGATGGGCTCTTATGGTGTGAATTTGTTTATAATTTGAGACTTTCAAATTCGACTACAAACATTGAGATTTCAGACAAGTTTCAAGTTTGTCAAAATAGACAACTCAAGGTTAAAAACTGAAATCTTCAACCTTGCTATGTCCAGTCCCAAATTTGGCAAAATATGTCCAAATTTCTATCATTATTTCAATGACCTATCCTAGTGTCAATCAATAATCACGAAAGGTCGATCAAAGGTATCAAACAGTCCAACAATCAAGGTTACATGATTTATAGGGAAAAGTCCAACCAAGTTTCCTTGGTTGGAATATATGAGTAAGATCTAGGAACCAAATACACATGAATTATGTAATGGTCTTCCCCATACTCAATTAATGTCTCTTCAACCTAATTATTCAAGGGATGCATGATACATTTTGAATAATTTGGTTGTTCCTAGCATCTCACCCCATTTCTAGCAAACAAAAATATTTTGTTAAACCTTATAGTTTGTGTGAGTTGTTCCCAAGTTGCCCAAAATCATTCCCAATTTCTTTTGTCATTTTAATTTGTCCTTATTGATCATGATGAAGTCCTAAGGACCTAAGGAGCCAAACACATCCCCAACTCCCTCCTTAAATGACTAAATTCATTTTCCGGAAGGGGTTTGGTGAAAATGTCGGCTAGGTTTGACTTTGACTCCACATATGTGAGCACAATGTCACCCCTAGCTACGTGATCTCTAATGAAGTGATGACGCACTTCAATGTGCTTGGTCCTTGAATGATGGACTGGATTTTTAGTTAGGTTGATCGTGCTAATGTTGTCACATAGCACTTGTACACCCTTATAAGAAAGTCCATAATCCTCTAGGGTGTGTATCATCCACAACAATTGCGATACACTCTCTCCCATGGCAATATATTCGGCCTCGGTCGTGGAGAGAGCAACACAATGTTGCTTCCGACTTGACCAACTAACTAAAGATGAACCTAAAAATTGGCAACCCCCACTAGTGCTTTTCCGATCCAATTTGCACCCAGCATAGTCAGAATCGGTATAGCCTATCAAGTCAAAAGACTGCATGCGAGGGTACCATAGACCTACTCGAATTGTGCCCTTAAGGTATCTCAATATTCTCTTAACTGCAATTAAATGAGATTCCTTGGCACAGACTTGATATCTAGCGCACATGCCCACAGCAAAAAGTATGTCTGGTCGACTAGCTGTGAGATATAGAAGACTACCAATCATGCTTCTATATTGCGTTAGATCAATTGGTTTTCCACTCTCATCATTGTCAAGGCGAGTGCTTGTCGCCATTGGAGTGGACACTTCCTTAGAGTCACTCATATTGAATTTTCTAAGCATCTCTTGAGTGTATTTTGCCTGATGGACATAAATTCCATCTCGAGTTTGTTTGATTTCAAGTCCAAGGAAGAATGTCAATTCTCCTACTAGACTCATCTCAAACTCACTTTCCATGTGAGAAATAAATTCATTCAAATAGCCCTTGTTATTTGAGCCACAAATTATGTCATCGACATATACTTGGGCTACAAAAATATTTTCACCATCTCTACGCAGAAATAGTGTTGGGTCTATTTGGCCTCTCACAAAACCCTTTTCTAGTAAATATGTTGACAACCTTTCGTACCAAGCTCGAGGTGCTTGTTTAAGCCCATAAAGAGCTTTCTTGAGCTTGTACACGTGGTTTGGAGCTTCGGTACTCACAAACCCCGGTGGTTGTTCAACATAGACCTCTTCTTTAATGAAGTCATTTAAGAAGGCAGATTTAACATCCATTTGATAGAGCTTGATTCCTCTATGTGCAGCAAAAGCTAGCATCAAACGAATGGACTCTAATCGTGCCACGGGAGCATAAGTCTCATCATAATCGAGACCTTCGACTTGACTATAGCCCTTGGCTACAAGTCTTGCCTTGTTTCTTACAACTTCTCCCTTTTGATTTAACTTATTTTTGAAGACCCATTTAGTTCCAATAATGGTGGTCTTCTTAGGTCTAGGAACTAAGTCCCACACTTGGCTCCTTTCAAATTGACCTAATTCGTCTTGCATAGCTATGATCCAATCAGGATCGTGCAATGCCTCATCAACTAATTTTGGTTCAATCTCTGAAATCAATGCGACTTCATTAGACTCATTTATGAAGAATGACCTAGTCCTAACCCCTTGTTGAATGTCTCCCACAATTTGGTCTTGGGGATGACTAGAGGCTATCCTAGATTGTCTTGGTGTTGATGGTGCCTCATGAATGGTCTCACTAGGCACAGGCAAGGACTCAATATCTGGCAAAGGATCAGATTGAGTTCTTTGTTGCCTTTGTTCATCAACATCAGAGTCAACTTCGACTCGTTCTTCATTTTGATCATTCAAACTTAGATTTCTAAGTTCAAATTGAATTTCTCCTATAGCCCTTGATTGATCATTTGAGTTAGGGATTTCTTCAAAAGCTACATCAGAGGACTCTTCAATCAATTTAGTCCTATTGTTGTAGACTCGATAGGCTTTCTTGGTGAGCGAGTACCCAACCAATATCCCTCATCAGCCTTGGCCGAAAATTTTCCAAGATGGTCCTTGGTATTTAAAATAAACACCTTACAACCAAACACCCTAAGATGTTTAATTGTAGGTGGTTTCCCAAACCAAAGTTCATGGGGAGTCTTTCCTAAAAACCTATGTATTCGGATTCGATTTTGCACATAGCAAGTTGTATTCACAGCTTCAGCCCACAAGTAACTCGGTAGTGAGTACTCATTGAGCATGCTTCGTGCGACCTCTTGTAAGACTCGGTTCTTTCTCTCCACAACCCCATTTTGCTGTGGGGTCCTTGGAGTTGAGAACTCATGTCTATACCCTTTTTCTTGACAAAATTCTAAAAACCTATGGTTTTGAAATTCACCACCATGATCACTTCTAATGGTTTTAATTGTTGTTGATTTTTCATTTTCAGTTCTTCTACAAAAGGAAATAAAAATATCTATAGTTTGGTCCTTATGCTTCAAAAAGAAAGTCCATGTGTATCTAGTAAAATCATCAACGATTACCAAGCAATATCTACTTTCATTCAATGATATTACACTACTGCAATCAAATAGGTCCATGTGCAATAAATCTAAAGCAGTAGATGTACTTACAACGCTTTTACCTTTATGAACACCTTTTGTTTGCTTACCCTTTCGACATGCATCACATAGTTTGGTCTTGTGGTACTTGATGCTGGGTAAGTCTCGCACTAATCCTTGGTTGGCCAACTTCCGGATGTTCTTCATATTGACATGTGCCAACCTTCTATGCCATAGCCAAGACTCTTCTTCTTTTGACATGAAACACTTAATCAAAGCATTAGTAGCACTTTTAAATGATACTTGATAAATATTATCAACCCTTGTGCCTACTAGTACCGTGTCAAGTGTGTCAATGTGTTTAACCAAACATTGACTTGAATGAAATTCAATTGTGTAACCCGTATCACACAATTGACTGACACTTAGGAGATTAAAAGTCATCCCCTTGACTAGAAGGACATTCTTGATATGGAGACATTCGGATATATGAATGTCTCCAACTCCTAACCTTAAGACTACCATTGTTACCAAATGACACATTACCTCTATTTTTGTTTTGAATGGTAGAAAATAGTGACTTGTCCCCGGTCATGTGCTTGGAGCATCCACTATCAACAAACCAAGTTGATAGACGCTCCCCCTTTACCAATGCCTACAAGACACGAAAGATAGATGTTTTAGGTACCCAAATCTTGGGACCTAATGCATCTACAATGAAAGACTTAGGCACCCATGCCTTTGTTACCTTCTTCCTAGTCTCATGAACCCTAGAAACATGCGATCTATGAAATTGGGTTCTTGACACTAAAGAAATAAAACTAGACTCCTTAGGTTGGTATCCTAATCCAGCCTTGTTGTAGACCGCCCTTTGGGCATTTAGAATCATGTCTAAGGTCTTAGAGCTGGTTGAGAATTTCTCAAGCATTTTCTTGAGCTTCTCAATTTCACCCTTCAAGGTTTTGTTTTCATCCTCTAGGGCCTCTTGATAAAGGTCATCGACCTCATCTTCCCTAAGGGCCCTTAATTTCTCTATTTCATCTTTTAGCAGTTTAGTTTCTGTTTTTGATTTTTTAAGGGAAGTAGACAAATGTGCAATTGTTTTATAACACTTTTCTAAATGGGGAGATGTTACCTCTTCATCATCCGAAGATGATGAAGTCGCAGCTGAAGAGCTTGAGTCCTCACTCTCGGACTCGGACTCCTCTCTTGCCATGAGGGCTAACTGCCGTGTACTCTTCTCCCTCTTCTCTTCCTCAGATGAACTTGAAGAAGACTCATCCCATGTAGCTTTTAGAGCCTTCTTCTTCTTGACTCTTTCCTCCTTCTTTTTGGCTCGTTCCTCCTTCCTTTTTAATTTCGGACACTCGCTCCGATAGTGTCCCTTTTTGCTGCACTCATAACATGTAACATTAGTTTTGTCAATATTTTGTTCACTAGGTTTACCTTTCCTTTGTATCTTCTGCTCCTTCTCATGATTCTTCTCACGAAGTTGGCCATCTCGCTTGATGATGATTCACCTTCATCATCGGACTCGGAGGAGGATGAAGATGAAACAATTTCTTTCTCCTTCTTCTTTTCTTTCTTCCTTCTTCCCTCCTTGCTCTTTTCTTCTGCAACCAAAGCAATACCTTTCTCTTTTTGCCCTTTGTTAGCAAGTTCATGTAATTCCATTTCACAAAAAAATTCATCTAACTTAACAGTGGAAAGATCCTTGGATACCTTGTAGGCATCCACCATGGATGACCACAAGGCATTCCTAGGAAAAGCTTTTAGAGCATACCTTACGAGGTCACGGTTTTCTACTCGTTCATCCACCGAATGGAGACCATTGATGATCTCCTTGAACCTTCCATGTATCTCACTTACAGTTTCATTTTCCTTCATGACAAGGTTCTGTAGTTGGTTTAGGAACAAATCCCTCTTGGCGATCCGAGAGTCTCGAGTCCCTTCTTGGAGCTCGATGAGCTTGTTCCATAGATCCTTCGCACTTGTGAAAGGACCAACCTTGACAAGTTGATCCTTGGCTATCCCACATTGCAAGGTGACAACCGCCTTGGCATCGGCTTGTCCCTTGCGAGTTTGCTCAGTTGACCATCTCGATGAGTCAAGTTCCTTACCTTCTTCATCCTTTGGAGGTGAGAATCCCTCCTTGACGGAGAACCACATGGAGATATCGGTCTTGAGGTAATACTCCATGCGGCTCTTCCAATACTGGAAATCTGCTCCATCGAAGAACGGTGGTCTGTTGGTGCTGAATCCTTCCTTCATGGCCATCTTGTTGCTCCTTGGAATGTTAGTCCAGATGAAGAGCACCAGGCTCTGATACCACTTGTTGGGATCTTAGATGGCTAGAGGGGGGTGAATAGCCTCTTTGAAAAACACTAAACAGAAATTTCTTCAAGAACTTTGTTAGCACAACACAGCGGAAGTAGAAAAACTAGAACGAAAGAAAACAAACACACAGCAGACACAAGAATATACGAGGTTCGGGGATAACTTGCCCCTACTCCTCGGCGTGTCCGTAAGGAGGACGACTCCTTGATCTTTCGGTAGATCACACCCCGGACAAGATCCGGCTAAAGATGTCTCCTTCTCGGTGGAGCAACCTCTCAACAAAGTCTCAGATGATTATAGATTTAAGCACAAGACTTACAGTGGCTGAGAAAAATATTAAGATGAGCTTACAGCCACGCGGAGAAGAGAACAGAGCAGAGAGCGCACAATCAACCTTCTCAGCAAAGAGCTCACTGCTTCACCAACTTGCTTTCTCGAAGGCTTGATCACAAAAGACAGAGAATTCAGAATCGCACTTTCTGAACTCCTCTTCTTCCTACTTATGTCTCTCTGCTCGAATCACCGCCGTCTGCAGAATCGCTGCTGCCAGCAAGGCGTAGCCAATCACCTCTCCTCCTCTTCTGATTCTCTGAACACATGCCAATGGAAATCACTGGCGTCTCTGGATACCAACCAATGGGAAGAAGTCAAACTGAGCAGCCCAATCGTAATCGGATTTCGCCAGTGAACGTTGATGCCCCAAATGTATTTGTTGCAGCAAATTACAGTGAAAAGGGTACTTGTCTCCTTCTCTTAATGAAGCTTAATTTGAATCCAAACATGAGAATGTGACCTGCAACCTGCAAGCTAGAAAGACTCACAGCAAATGGTTAAAAACAGATAGGTGAATACAAATACGGCAATCAGAAAAAGTGCATGCAAAGCAAACAATACCGTGGGTCGGTCTGCAGACCGAACCACGCTTTCTGGATCATCGCTGATCGGTCTGCGGACCGATCAGGAACTAATCTGATCGGTCCCCAGACCGATCAGGCGTCGCTCTTTCCGAAGGTGCGCAGCTTCTGATCGGTCTGCGGACCGATCAGGCACTAATCTGATCGGTCCCCAGACCGATCAATAAAATCTTAGTATGCTACTGATTGATTTCTGATCGGTCCGCAGACCGATCAGTAAAATCACAGTGGGCTACTGATCGATTTCTGATCGGTCTGCAGACCGATCAGTAAACGTTCAGTAGCCACTGATCAATTCCTGATCGGTCGGCAGACCGATCAGGTATAAAGGTTTCACTGGATCGGTCTGCAGACCGATCCAGCTTCTTGACTCAGTCCGGGTCGAACCCTCTCTGACCCCGCATGCCAAGTTTCCTTCTTGGACTTTTCAACACCAGATGTCCGATCACCCTTGATCCATCTGGATTTTCCCTTGCCCGGCTTCACTCACCAGGACTTGCACCTAGCTTCACTCACTAGGGTTTTCACCTGGCTTCACTCACTAGGACTTGCACCTAGCTTCACTCACTAGGGTTTTCACCTGGCTTCACTCACCAGGACTTGCACCTAGCTTCACTCACTAGGGTTTTCACCTGGCTTCACTCACCAGGACTTTCCAACTGCTTCAATCAGGTCAACCTAGTCAACCTGGATTAGTAATTAATCTGAGTTAATAATCTGATACAAACTTAAATCAGTGTCAACAGCAAAACAACATCCAGATCAGACTGTATCAACATTTAGATCTATCTCTATAGATCTGTATCCCTAGAATGCGGGATGCCTCACCTAAGTCCTTCATTGAGAAGCAACTCCCTAGCCAGGTCTTGACAGACTGAAGCATAGGGATGTCCTTCCCAATGAGTAGTATGTCATCCACGTACAATATGAGGAAGACAACTATATCCCCTACAACCTTCTTGTAGACACAAGACTCATCTTCATTCTTGATGAAACCAAACTCTTTGATTGCATCATCGAATCGAAGATTCCAGCTCTGAGAAGCTTGCTTTAGTCCATAAATGGACCTATGCAGCTTGCATACTCTGCTAGTATGCTGTGGATCTACAAAACCCTCAGGTTGTGTCATGTACACATCCTCGAGAAGGTTTTCATTCAGAAACGCGGTTTTGACATCCATCTGTCATATCTCATAGTCATGGTAGGCTGTAATAGCAAGCATTGTCACGCCCCGGGGAAGTACCTCCCAAAAAATTTCGGCAGCATCTCCCCTGTACCAGTGACAATCGGAAACATCCGTACAAACAAAATACGTCAGCCACATGCGGCTGGAATATTTATGCACAAAAGAAACACAACCACGTAGTTAAATATCTAGCCCACACGGCTATATCGAAAACACAGTGGAAGAGCGAATAAGAAACCCACGAATGCGAAAGTCCACAAAATACCACAGGTATAAGTCCACAATACATGTATCGAACATAGTTCGTTTTCACAACTCTAAATCCAACAAAGTCGAAGTGTAGGAAAAGAGAAACAAAACCGAAAAGGGTCTCCGGATATGACATGGGAAGGGGGACCGGCCAGCAGCATACTCCAATACCTATAACAAACGCAACCACACATACCACTATGCAAATGGAATGTTAATCATGTACAACCCCTAACACGTACCAATCACAACCTAGACAGGTATAGACCGCAAATACCCAATACGGTCATCCCTACAACACTCTACATGTGTATGAACAATAGAGTCACAGATAACAAGAATAGAGACTGTAAAGAATCAACCAGATTATATCCAAGATCAAGCAAAAGTGACAAGCAGGAAAACAACAAATAATCTGATTTAAGGAATGCAACCTACTTATCCAAATATAACCATGCTTTTAAAGTTCAAAGAACTAAATAGAAATTAAGGAAGAAATACCCGCCTCGATATATCCCGCAATCAACAGAACCACCCCACGTCACGCTGCTCGTATAGATCAAGGTCCTGTATCACACATACAATTCATGTAATATGTAACTAAATATGTGTACACTACAAGTAGGTGAATTACCTACGAATAAATAGCCAACTAAGAAGTAATAGCTAGCGGTGATTACTACCCTTTTTCCATTAGTAAAGCTAGATTAAACTTTTAACCTAGCTGAACACATCCAAAAACTACATTCCTATTAGATCCTTAACTAATTCCCATCTTCCATTATCACTGTCAACTAATACTGATCCCCCTAATTTCCAGAAACCCTAGTGAAACATTACACTAAGAGTTTCTAACACCTAAACAAACCGCATCTTAATGCTTCCGCCTAGGATCCAGATCAAGGAATATAGGGATTCCATTTGTTAACACTCTATTGGATACAATCTATTGGATACAATGTTCGGTCAAGAGAGTATGAATTAAACAATGCATCATTTCCCTACCACAGTGGGCTACATGTTGCGTTCTGCACCAACCGGATCAAGAAGAAAGAATAGCAAGAAGTCATCAAAACAAATCCGTTAACAACAACAAACAATTCGACCTCATTACCTCCTCTTTGATCGCCGGAGGAGTCCGCAGATCCAATGAAGAAGATAATCTGACAGAGTTGTGGAGGCCGGACCCTAAACACAACACCTGCTTCCCAAAAGGATCGCCCGAATCACTTCCAGCAAGACAGGTTAGGGTTTCGAATTCACGATCAAACAAAAGAAGACCAAATCGCTTACCTCAAGATCACGGCTAGAGTACGATCACAGATCCGGTGGAGGAGTTGATCTAGCCAAGCTGTGGTGGCCAGAAGCAAGACACCGATCTCTGCTTCCCAAAGAAAACCACCCGAATCAACCCTAGAAAAGGACCAAGGTCCGAATTCACAACCAAAACCAAATGATCTGCCCTTGCCGACGAACAAAATAGGGAAATCGGAATGAGACAATGGGCGTTACCTCACACCACCGGTTGTCGATGCCCAGATCCAACGCCGACGCACCCGACAGCCGGCGAAGACCGCCGATTGAGATCTGTCGCCGCTGTTCACCGAGTTCAGAGAAGAGGAAAGGGATCGGGGAGAAAAGGGGGGTTCGACTCTACTAACCTTTCTTCCCTTTGATGCTCCAAGATCCGCTCCTCGCCGGCGACACCGAGGGAAGAAGGAATCGCCGGTCTAGGTCGCGTGAAGCCCGAAATCGCGCGGAGCAGGGGATAAACAGAGAAGAAAGTCGGGGGAAAGAGAAAGGGCTTCGGCGCTTTATAGCGTGGTTAATCCAAACCTTAGGTTAGCTTAAATAAAAACCTAAGTTTAACCTTAATCAATTCCCACTTAATTTGGGTATTCCAGACCTGTCTCCATCTAACCCTATCGATATATCCTTCAAAACGAGTCATATGGACTCCGTTTAACTCCAGAAAAATTTCTAAAAATTCTTAAAAATTTTCCTAAGGTTATTCCACGATAACCCTAAAATAAATTCGCATATATTACATTCTCCCCCACTTATAAAAATTTGGTCCCCAAATTTACCACTACCAACAAAAGCAAGAAGTAGTAGATAAACTTATTCTAGTTACTGAAATAAACTTTACTGACCTTCAGTAAATAGGTGTGGGTAACTGGCTCGCATCTTATCTTCCAACTCCCAGGTGGCTTCTTCATCTGAGTGATGCCGCCATCCGACCTTGACCAGTCGAATTGTCTTGTTCCGCAACCGGCGCTCTTTGCGGTCCAAAATCCGAACTGGAATCTCCTCGTAAGATATATCCGGCTGAAGCACAACTGATACATCAGTGAGAATATGCGAAGGGTGCGGTACATATCTCCTCAACATAGATACATGGAATACATCATGCACCCCAGTAAGTGATGGTGGTAGCGCCAGTCGATACGCCACCTCACCTATCCTCTCGAGAATCTGGAAGGGTCCAGTGTAGCGAGGTGCCAACTTACCCCTCAACCCAAACCTTTTCACTCCTTTCGTAGGGGATACTCGTAAGAATACATGATCACCAACGGAAAACTCTAAAGGTCTCCGTCTCCGATCTGCATAACTCTTCTGCCGATCCTGAGCCTCTGACAACCTGCGCCTGATGGTACAAACCATCTCTGCATCACGCTGAAGACTCTGTGGCCCCAAAATCTGTGTTTCCCCAACTTCCATCCATAGAGTGGGAGATCTACATGCTCTGCCATACAACACCTCATAAGGTGCCATCTGTATCGCTGAATGATAACTGTTGTTGTAGGCAAATTCTACTAAATGTAAATGATCCTCCCAACTACCTCCGAAGTCTATGACACATGATCTCAGTAGGTCCTCTAATGTCTGTATAGTACGCTCTGACTGACCGTCTGTCTGGGGGTGGAAAGCGGTACTGAATCGTAACTCTGTACCCATAGCCTGCTGTAAACTCTGCCAGAAACGTGAGGTAAACCGCGGATCTCTATCCGAAATAATACTGAGAGGTACACCGTGAAGTCTGATAATCTCTCTACAATACAACTCTGCCAATCGATCTAATGAGTCCGTCCTACGGATCGGAAGGAAATGAGCAGATTTGGTTAATCGATCAACGATCACCCAAATCGTATCATGTGTTCGCCGAGTTCTGGGTAGACCCACGACGAAATCCATCGTGATATGCTCCCATTTCCATTCCGGTATCTGTATCTTCTGGAGTAAACCAGCGGGTCTCTGATGTTCAGCCTTCACTTGCTGACATACAAGGCATCGTGCAACGAAATCTGCGATGTCTTTCTTCATGCCAGCCCACCAATAAGAATGTCTCAGATCCCTATACATACGTGTACCACCAGGATGAATCGCAAATCTGGATCGGTGTGCCTCCTGAAGTAGGTCCTCCCTCAAAGAAGGTAGCTCAGGAACACACAATCTCCCCCGGAAGTATAGAATTCCATTTCCATCGCAAGAAAATCCTGTCTGCTGTTCTGGGGTAATTCTGCTACACAAAAACTGCAGATGCTGATCGGTAGCCTGAGCTTCTTTAATCCTCTCCACAATGGATGACTGGGCAACCATAGTCAACAGAATACCCCGCTCAGTCTGACCTTGCTCTACTAATCCCAACTCAGAAAATTTCTCTACCAGTTCTGTGACCATCACACGGTGACAGGCAAGAATTCCTCGGGATTTCCTACTCAACGCATCAACTACCACGTTAGCTTTTCCTGGGTGGTAGTTGATCGTACAGTCATAGTCCTTCAAGAATTCCATCCATCTTCTCTGTCTTAAGTTCAATTCTTTCTGAGTAGATAGATACTTAAGACTCTTATGGTCCGTGAATATCTCGAAGGTAACTCTGTATAAATGGTGTCTCCAGATTTTCAGCGCATATATAATCGCTGCTAACT
Source organism: Zingiber officinale (assembly GCF_018446385.1). Lineage (NCBI taxonomy): Eukaryota > Viridiplantae > Streptophyta > Magnoliopsida > Zingiberales > Zingiberaceae > Zingiber > Zingiber officinale. Next base: position 143,533,366 of record NC_055992.1, read on the forward strand.
CCAGGTCATGCACCGGATAATTCTTCTCATGCTCTTTTAACTGACGTGAGGCATAAGAAACTACCCGTCCATGCTGCATGAGTACTGCGCCCAACCCCTGTAATGATGCATATGTATAAAGTACGAAGCCGTACTAGTATAGGTGCAGAAATGAGTCTGCGCTTAAGTTCCTGAAAACTCGTCTCGCAAGACTCTGTCCAGCAAAACTTCACCCCTTTCCTGGTTAACTGAGTCAACGGCAGAGCTATGCTAGAGAAGCCCTCAACAAATCGACGGTAATACCCGGCCAGACCAAGAAAGCTACGAATTTCCTGTACAGACTTTGGCTGCTCCCAGCTGGTAACAGCCTCTATCTTTTGTGGGTCAACGGATATACCACTGCTAGAAACAATATGTCCCAGAAACCCCACAGAAGATAACCAGAATGCACATTTGCTGAATTTTGCATAGAGACGTTCTCGCTGGAGCGTCTCCAATACTATACGAAGGTGTCGCCCATGTTCTTCTTCGGATCGAGAATATATCAATATGTCATCGATGAACACAATCACGAACTGATCCAGGAACTCCAGAAATACCCTATTCATCAGATCCATGAAAACTGCTGGAGCATTGGTAAGCCCAAATGGCATTACCAAGAACTCATAGTGTCCATATCGAGTACGGAAGGCTGTCTTCTGTATATCTGAATCTCTCACACTGAGCTGATGATAGCCAGAGCGCAGATCAATCTTAGAATACACACAAGTATTCTTGAGCTGATCAAACAGATCCTCTATACGTGGCAGTGGATACTTATTCTTAATAGTCACTGCATTCAGCTGCCGATAGTCGATGCATAATCTCATCGATCCGTCCTTCTTCTTCACAAAGAGTACCGGAGCTCCCCACGGAGACACGCTAGGACGGATAAACCCTCTATCCAGCAGCTCCTGTAACTGTACTTTTAGCTCCTCCAACTCCTTAGGTGCCATGCGATAAGGAGCCTTGGACACCGGTGCTGTCCCCGGGATCAACTCAATCGTGAACTCCACTTGCCTTTTTGGGGGCAAGCCGGGTAATTCCTCTGGAAATACGTCGGGGTACTCCCGAACTATAGGAATGTCAGAAAGCAGTGGGGTATGATCCTGATCAGTCTTAATCATAGATAACAAATACCCCTGGCATCCTTGAGACAATAATCTCTGAGCTTGCATAGCTGAGATGATAGAAATCCCCTCATCCTTAGTACCCATGAATACCCAGGACGGTAGACCCGGAGGTCTAAATGTAACCACTCTCGCGCTGCAATCCACGGTAGCATAATATCTGGCCAACCAGTCCATACCCAAAATGATGTCAAATTCTAGCATATCTAGAACCTGCAAGTCCACTACAAGGGTCTGACCCTCGAAATCCAACGGACAATCTCTAATCTCCTGACTGATATTTAGTATCTCTCCCGAGGGTAAAGATACCGCTAATATATGAGTCCGACGAACTGGTAATCTACAAATCTTACTCAGAAATACCCGAGAAATAAAAGAATGGGAACTATCAGTATCTATCAACAATTCTGCAGGAAAAGTATAAACAGTAATCATACCCCGAAAGACCGATCCCTCGGCCCGCTGTGCCTCCTCTCGAGTAATAGCATAAACCCGTCCTGCCTCCGTGCCTGCCGGCGGCGTCTCAGTGCCAGTCTGAAACTGTGCTGATGGAGTAGTAGCTAACTGCTGAGACTGGATCATCGGACAAGAGCTAGGTGGCATCGGAAAATGCTGATGTGCCGGATGCATCTGATGTGACGGGACAGCCGAGGAATACTGCATAGCCATAGGTACCGCTGGGTACTGCTGACTCTGAATATGGTATACCTGTGCCTGAGAAGGTGGTATACTCTGCTGATGTGGAGTGCTCTGTGTCTTCCGCGGTCCCTTCGGCCGTCGAGTCTGAGTATTATGACTTTCTTGAGGAGTAACCTTGGCAGCCTGTAACTGAGCCTTCAGAGTACAATCGCGGCTCACATGCCCCGGAAGCTTGCAGTAGTAACATATATCTTGGCTCAATGGGCAGTTAGGTTTAGCGTGACCCTCAGCACCACATCTAAAACATCTGAGTTCCCCAGAGTAATCCTTCTGAGGAGGTCTAGAAGAACCAACAGATGATCGTCCTGTCTTCGATGATCGCTGGGACTCCCCCGAAGTAGCCCGGGATCCCTGCCATTTCTTCCGTTTCTTCTGACCTTGGTTCTGTTGTTTCTGAATCGAGGTCGTACCCTGAGCATTTTGCTTATCCTTTCCTTTTTCTAGGGAAATTTGCTGTTGTGTCATCTCAATCATCAAAGCTCTATCCAACGCCTCCCGGTACGTACTAGGAGTGAAGCCAGACATCCTGATACGGATATATACTGCAAGACCCTGAGTGAACTGATCTAACCGATCACTCTCCTGGGCAACTAAATGAGGGCAATACTCTGCCAATCGGTTAAATTCCGCATCATACTCCATCACAGACCGATCACCCTGCTTCAGATGTAAGAATTCCTGTCGATGTGCCATACGATAAGGAGCTGGGAAATACTGTCTCTCGAATGCCTCTCGGAATAAAGTCCATGTGATGCTCTGGTCTCCAAAAAGTGTCTTCTGCATCTTCCACCATGTAACAGCCTGATCTCGAAGGTGGTACGCAGCTAATTCGGCTTTTTCTTCTTCGGTACAAGACAAATACTCAAAAGTATCCTCCACATTTCCCAACCAAGACCGAGCAACCGTCGGGTCGGGCACCAAATGAAATAGAGTAAATCGGTCCTTCACCGACCGAGCCAATAATGGGATACGGGCTCTATCCCTCACCCAAGGAGTAGCAAACGGAGTAGGGATAACTGGGGGTAATCTCGGAGAAACCGCCTGAGTCTGAACACCCGGATTCCTCATAGAAGTTTGAGGAATCTGTCGGCTATTGTCAACCTCAACGCCTGCAGGGTTCCCAACAGAATCCGCCTCGTGCTCCTCTGGCTCAACCTCTACTGACTCAATAGGCTGCTTCCGGGGTCGCCCCGGACCACGACGCGGACGAGGGGTCGTATCTCCGCGCTTCATTCCTGATAAGAACCACAAGGTAAGACTACAACACTATAATACACAGTGATTTGACTTACATCCTATAGCTTGGAGATATCCTGCCGCTGCCTGGTCCCAACATCCGGACGGTCACATCGGAAGAAAAAAAATACGAATCCCGAGTGTAAAACCTCGTAACTTCGGAGTCCTCGTAAAACTCGTAAATCTCGCAATCCCCGAAAATCCAAGACCCGAGAAATAGATATCGTAACCTCAAAACTAAAACACGAATTAACGAAAACCTCCAAAAATCCAAAACCCGAAAAGAAGTAGGCCTCGTAAACCCGCTCTGATACCACTAAATTGGTATCAGAAAAATCTCGAAAAACCAGAACACATAGCAAGACAGGTATCGTACCTGCTCTGATACCACTAAATTGTCACGCCCCGGGGAAGTACCTCCCAAAAAATTTCGGCAGCATCTCCCCTGTACCAGTGACAATCGGAAACATCCGTACAAACAAAATACGTCAGCCACATGCGGCTGGAATATTTATGCACAAAAGAAACACAACCACGCAGTTAAATATCTAGCCCACACGGCTATATCGAAAACACAGCGGAAGAGCGAATAAGAAACCCACGAATGCGAAAGTCCACAAAATACCACAGGTATAAGTCCACAATACATGTATCGAACATAGTTCATTTTCACAACTCTAAATCCAACAAAGTCGAAGTGTAGGAAAAGAGAAACAAAACCGAAAAGGGTCTCCGGATATGACATGGGAAGAGGGACCGACCAGCAGCATACTCCAATACCCATAACAAACGCAACCACACATACCACTATGCAAATGGAATGTTAATCATGTACAACCCCTAACACGTACCAATCACAACCTAGACAGGTATAGACCGCAAATACCCAATACGGTCATCCCTACAACACTCTACATGTGTATGAACAATAGAGTCACAGATAACAAGAATAGAGACTGTAAAGAATCAACCAGATTATATCCAAGATCAAGCAAAAGTGACAAGCAGGAAAACAACAAATAATCTGATTTAAGGAATGCAACCTACTTATCCAAATATAACCATGCTTTTAAAGTTCAAAGAACTAAATAGAAATTAAGGAAGAAATACCCGCCTCGATATATCCCGCAATCAACAGAACCACCCCACGTCACGCTGCTCGTATAGATCAAGGTCCTGTATCACACATACAATTCATGTAATATGTAACTAAATATGTGTACACTACAAGTAGGTGAATTACCTACGAATAAATAGCCAACTAAGAAGTAATAGCTAGCGGTGATTACTACCCTTTTTCCATTAGTAAAGCTAGATTAAACTTTTAACCTAGCTGAACACATCCAAAAACTACATTCCTATTAGATCCTTAACTAATTCCCATCTTCCATTATCACTGTCAACTAATACTGATCCCCCTAATTTCCAGAAACCTTAGTGAAACATTACACTAAGAGTTTCTAACACCTAAACAAACCGCATCTTAATGCTTCCGCCTAGGATCCAGATCAAGGAATATAGGGATTCCATTTGTTAACACTCTATTGGATACAATCTATTGGATACAATGTTCGGTCAAGAGAGTATGAATTAAACAATGCATCATTTCCCTACCACAGTGGGCTACATGTTGCGTTCTGCACCAACCGGATCAAGAAGAAAGAATAGCAAGAAGTCATCAAAACAAATCCGTTAACAACAACAAACAATTCGACCTCATTACCTCCTCTTTGATCGCCGGAGGAGTCCGCAGATCCAATGAAGAAGATAATCTGACAGAGTTGTGGAGGCCGGACCCTAAACACAACACCTGCTTCCCAAAAGGATCGCCCGAATCACTTCCAGCAAGACAGGTTAGGGTTTCGAATTCACGATCAAACAAAAGAAGACCAAATCGCTTACCTCAAGATCACGGCTAGAGTACGATCACAGATCCGGTGGAGGAGTTGATCTAGCCAAGCTGTGGTGGCCAGAAGCAAGACACCGATCTCTGCTTCCCAAATAAAACCACCCGAATCAACCCTAGAAAAGGACCAAGGTCCGAATTCACAACCAAAACCAAATGATCTGCCCTTGCCGACGAACAAAATAGGGAAATCGGAACGAGACAATGGGCGTTACCTCACACCACCGGTTGTCGATGCCCAGATCCAACGCCGACGCCCTTGATTCCCACCCGACAGCCGGCGAAGACCGCCGATTGAGATCTGTCGCCGCTGTTCACCGAGTTCAGAGAAGAGGAAAGGGATCGGGGAGAAAAGGGGGGTTCGACTCTACTAACCTTTCTTCCCTTTGATGCTCCAAGATCCGCTCCTCGTCGGCGACACCGAGGGAAGAAGGAATCGTCGGTCTAGGTCGCGTGAAGCCCGAAATCGCGCGGAGCAGGGGATGAACAGAGAAGAAAGTCGGGGGAAAGAGAAAGGGCTTCGGCGCTTTATAGCGTGGTTAATCCAAACCTTAGGTTAGCTTAAATAAAAACCTAAGTTTAACCTTAATCAATTCCCACTTAATTTGGGTATTCCAGACCTGTCTCCATCTAACCCTATCGATATATCCTTCAAAATGAGTCATATGGACTCCGTTTAACTCCAGAAAAATTTCTAAAAATTCTTAAAAATCTTCCTAAGGTTATTCCACGATAACCCTAAAATAAATTCGCATATATTACAAGCATGATCTGAATGGACTTAAACATCGCTACTGGAGAAAAGGTTTCATCATAGTCAATACCATGAATCTACTTGAAACCTTTAGCTATCAAGCGACCCTTATAGATAAGTCCATCCATGTCAGTCTTTCTCTTAAAGACCCACTTACACCCAATGGGTTTTACCCCTTCAGGTGGATCAACCAAAGTCCATACTTGGTTGGTGTACATGGATTCCATCTCGGATCTCATGGCCTCTAGCCATTTCTCGGAATCTGGTCTCATCACAGCTTCCTGATAGGTGGTAGGCTCATCCTCTATGAGCATAACGCCATCATGGTCAGATAAGAGAAATGAGTATCTCTCAGGCTGACGACGTACCCTATCAGACCTGCGAAGAGGTATGTCTACTTGAACCGGTTGTTGTTCCTCAACTCCTTGTGGAACAACATCATCCACAACACTTTGTGGTTCCAGTTCAATTTCCATCGAGACATCAGTGCTATTGTTCGCATCTTGAACTTTTCAAGATCGAACGTGCTCCCACTAGTATTTCTAGAAACAAAGTCCCTTTCTAGAAAGACCCCAGTCTTTGCCACAACTACCTTGTCTTGTTGGGAATGTAGAAATAATATCCCTTAGTTTCCTTGGGATATCCAATGAAATAACACTTGTCGGTTGGGTCCTAATTTATGCGAGACTTGACGTCGTACGTAAGCCTCACAACCCCAAATCCTCATGAAAGACACCTGGGCATCTCTCCCAGTCCATATCCTATATAGTGTCTTTATCACGGCCTTTGATGGAACTCGGTTGAGTATGAAAGCTGCCGTGTCTAGAGCATATCCCCATAGATATGTCGGAAGATCTGTGTGACTCATCATAGATCGTACCATATCTAATAAGGTACGATTCCTCCGTTCGGATACACCATTCCACTGTGGTGTTCTAGGAGGAGTGAGTTGGGATAGAATCCCACACTCAGCTAGATAGTCACGGAACTCATGGCTAAGGTATTCTCCACCTCGATCAGATCGAAGTATCTTAATACTAATGCCAAGCTGGTTCTGTACTTCATTCTTGAATTCTTTGAACTTTTCAAAGGATTCAGATTTATGTGTCATCAAATACACATAACCATATCTACTGAAATCATCAGTAAATATGATGAAATACCTATAACCGCCTCTAGCTGCAACATTGAAAGGGCCACATACATCACTATGTATGAGTCCTAACAAATCAGTTGCTCTCTCGCTGTGCCCACTAAAGGGAGTCTTGGTCATCTTGCCTCGTAGCCATGAATCGCATATCTCATATGATTCAAAATCAAATGAGTCCAACAAACCATCCTTATGGAGTTGGGATAAGCGCTTGTCATTTATATGACCTAAGCGACAATGCCAAAGGTAGGTTTGGTTCAGGTCATTAGACTTGAACCTCTTGGTATTTACGTTATAGATAGGGCTCTCAAGGTCTAGAATATAGAGTCCGTTCATCAGAGGTGCACTACAATAGAACATATCGTTTAAATAGACAGAACAACATTTGTTCTTTATTATAAACGAGAATCCTTTCTTGTCCAAACAAGAAACTGATATAATGTTCTTAGTCAATGCAGGCACATAACAACAATCGTCTAACTCTAGTATAAGCCCAGAGGGCAGAGATAGAAAATAAGTCCCTACAGCAACAGTAGCAACCCGTGCTCCATTGCCTACTCGTAGGTCTATCTCGCCCTTTGTCAATGCTCTGCTATTTCTCAGTGCTTGTACATTAGTACAAATGTGCAAAGCACATCCGGTATCTAATACCCACGACGAAGAAATAGAGAGGTTGACTTCTATAACATTTATACCTGAAGTAGAAATCTTATTTCTCTTCTTGTTAAGATCTTCCAGGTATCCTGTGAAGTTCCTCTTCCAGTGCCCTGCTTGTCCTTGATATAGTTGACGAAGATGTTCAACCATATCGTAAGCACACATCAACTCATGTTGCTTCTGAAGATCAGAGTTCATGGTTGCGAGCATTAGACAGGACACATCTAATGCGTCATCTTGATGCTTCTTGTAAGCATCGGTCATTCAGCGTGGCGGTGGCGGGAGGAGCCTCGAATGGGCTGCTCGAGCGTCGATTCGTTCTGGTGAGAACTATTCTCAGGTTCCTGTACCAGTCCAGGAAGTTTGCTCTGTTGAGCTTGTCCTTCTCAAGGACAGATCGCAGGGAGAAAGTGTTCGTATTTGACGTCATGGTTATCTACAACAGAAAATTTGCAGAAATAAATATCATATTCTTTTAAAATCATTTAATTAGGCCTTTAATTAAATGATGCTCCCACTGAATTCTATAATTCTTGTGGGACAAGATCCACATCATACTAACCCTTGAGTTAGCTTTGGCTAATACGCCCAAGGCTTAGTATGATCGGTAGGTAACGATTACCAATTACATCTCTATGCAACTCTTGTTTATAAAATCAATATCCGCATTTATATTAAAACTCGAGTTAGCTTTGGCTAATACGCCCGAGAGTTAATATAGATGTGATTTTGACCTATCTTTTCCAACCGTTGGAAGAATGCCTATAGTTGACTCGATCTAACCGAGCAACTAGGAATACTCAATCTAATTGAGTTTGTATTCACCCATGCGTTGATAGGCGGGACCAAGATTGTCCCTCCGTACCCTACCAAGATAATATGTATTGCTCTGCTTTGGCAGATTCAACAATACATGTGATCGAGGTAGTGATAGGTATCACGACACGGTTAGACATTTAGAGTTGGTTCGATCGAGATCTAATCTAATCGAAAAGGATGCATCTTGTGCACGACTTAGATCTAATCTAATCGCAAGGGTGCATCATGTGCACGACTTAGATCTAATCTAATCGTAAGGCACTAATTAATTAATTACTTATTAAACATGCATCATATACATAAGCAATTAACTAATTAATCTATTTATGATTTAGTCATGGCCCCACTATGATCTTCTCAAGCCAATGAGAAGATCGAATGATCAACCTAGGGTCAACAGCTTCTCCAAGCTCCTCCCTTTGACCACCTTGTGTTGCTCGTGCCCGCCTCGAAACTCCGTCTCGTGTGGACCCTCCACTGCTCCAATTTGTACATTACAATTTGAAACTCGAGTTACATTCGAGTCTAAATCTAATTTACAACCAGAATATATGAGAAAGGCACGACGCGCAGGTCGCGGAAAAATAAAAACATACAACACGCGCAAACACATAACGGCACGCAGGCCGTATTATGAATTACAACACAATCCAATCATATTGGGTTTTTGGGCCATGACTATCACAAAATTAATATATAATTCAAAATTATATATTTTCATAATTTTCTATAATTTTAAAATTAATTTTTACAATTTTTACGAGTAAAAATTTCCTGGCGGTCCCGTTTAGCGGTTTCGGGCGCAATCGCGGAACGGATCCCCTTGCGGGGCCAGGGGCAGTGCCCCTACCCGCGATCTAACCATCGCGAGGGTTCCTTTGCGATCCTACAGCGCCTTAGCCCGCTGTCCCAAAACAATTTGGGACGAAACCTTTGAGAAAAATTTTCCCGGCGGTCCCGATTAGCGATTTCGGGCGCAATCGCGATGCAAATCCCCTTGCAGGGTTAGGGGAAGTGCCCCTACCCACGATCTAACCATCGTGAGTTGCTCCTAAGCGATCCTACAGGCACCCAAGTCCGCTGTCCCAAACGGATTTGGGGCAAAACGAAGCCGTTTAAGGAAAAACTTCCCGGTAGCCGAAGCCTACAAGTGCCGAGATACTTGTGCTTCGCTTCTACGGAAAAATTACCCATAAAAACATAAAAACTAAATTTTTACAGAAAATCATAGAAGGTTTAGTTTTCATAAAACCAAAAATTAAACTCGTACAAGTCTTGCACGTGGCTCTGATACCACTGTTGGGTTTTTCGGGCCACGAAAACCGCTTTTCGCATCGCGGAAACCCCGAATCACCCAAAGCCGTAGATCCGTGCAAGGAAAACCGAACGAAATACAAGTACGAGTTTCAAAAACTTTAGATCTACTCCTAGATCTATGTGTTAAGAAGTATACCTTGAAGCGTGCCCTTTCGCGTTCCCGCTCGTCCAAGGAATTGCCGGATCTTTAGACCGTCAAGCGTCGGTCCTCTAGAAGTATCCACACGGACACATTAGGTGGAGAGAAACTAAACAAAGGTGTGCTAGCACCCTTGATCAGCCACGACAAGAAGAGGAGAGGGAGAGCTTGAGAGGAAGAAGATGCAATAATAATCACTTGAATGAAAATGAATCCATTTTCATTCAAATTGTGGCCGGCCACATTTCCCAAATGTAACCCCCTCATTAATGCATTAAGTTGTCATCAAAGAGGGAATGTAACCTCCATGAGGTGGCACTCACTAGTAACTCCCATGAGGTGGCAACCATGATGATGTGGTGCTTCATCATTGGTCCACATCAATGCAAACTCACCAATGAGGTGGCATAAAGTCAAGTCAAACTTGACTTTTCCTCTTCCTCTCAAGTCAAGTCAAACTTGACCAAGTCTCTTTCATGGTTGATCTAATCTAACCATTTGATTCAAGCCAACTTAATATAATGAATCTAATTCAGTAAATTAAGATGATTTAATGAGTCATAATCTAAATTAGACTCATTGAATACATGAATCAACTTGAGTCCAACTCAAGTTAGCCCAATTAGGATTACTCTTAATCCAATTTGATTCATCAAATGAATCTAATCCTCTTGGTTCATCATATGAACCTAATCTCCATCTAATTGTCCTTAGTGTGTGACCCTATAGGTTCTTGTAACGTTGGCAATGCCCTAAACCCATTTAGGAGCATAAGTAATGAGCGGTATCTAGCAACAAATCATTACTACCCAAGTTACAAGAATGTCGAGATCCAACATCACCTTGTGACTACTAATTGTGACTCCTCACAATATATGACAAGTGTCCTTCTATCCTAGACATCTAGATTGATCAATGTGAGGCATAGACCGTGTCATCCTCTGATCAATCTAAATTTTGAACTCCAAGTAGACTCACTAAATCAAATGAGCTAAATATCTCATATTGACTCATTTGGGCATGGCCATGCACTTCGTGGTCTCACTCTATCAAGAATACCGATGTCTCTCCCGTCATATAGGAGGGATAGATCCCATCTACATCACTCACATCCCTCTGCATAATTTGTTATATACCCAGTAATCGCCTTTATAGTCCACCCAGTTACGGGTGACGTTTGACGAAACCAAAGTACATAACTCCTTATGTAGGGATCTATGGTGACTTCAGGTCTAAGGACTAGTAGTCATACTAATAGCCACATGAGAAAGTATATGACACTCATATAACGATCCATGATACTTTCTCATGGCGGGTCATTCAGTATACATTCTCTAATGTATACCCATGTGTCAACTTGATATCTCTATATCCATGACTTGTGAGATCAAGTCATCGAGTTGACCTACATGCTAGTCTTATTGCATTAACATTGTCCCTGAATGTTAATACTCGACTATGAATGATTAAGAGTAGTGTTCCCTATATCATCTTACTATCGGTTCAACTAACCGATTGATATAGGTGAGAACCATCTACTCAAGGACATTATTATACTTAGTTTATTTGACACCAATACAAGTAAGTATAATAACCAAAATCCAAATGCCTTTATTAATATATAAGAATATGATACAATGAGTCCATACAATCATCAAATGATTGGCTCTAGGGCTCTAACTAACATGGACCCCAGTTCAAACTTTTCTAACATTTTGTTGAGTCGCTCGACTTGTCCTTTCAAGTTGAAATTTTCCTCCTCAAGTTTTGCAACTTGAGTTGAAGTTCCGACTTGAACTTGGTTAATCGAGTCACTCAAGTTAACTTGCTTCTTAAGGTGGTATATTTCCTTAAGTAGCAAGTTATTTTATTTTTCAAATTTTGATAATTTTTTAAATAAACATTTAACAACTTTAAGTAAATTTGACTTTGAATAAATGTCACGCCCCAGAGGAGTCCCTATACGAGAAAATTTCGGCAGCATCTCCCCTGTACGGTGGACAATCTGAAACTTTTCTACATCCTCACATACCTCAGCCACAGGCGGCTGGAATAATAACAATAAATTAAAACAATCACCACGCAGTTTATATAGATATTCAGCCTCTGGCTGTCACAACCACGCAGTTAATAATAGTAACCACAAACTATAGTACTCTGACTCGAAATCCACCCTACTCAACTACACTCGTAAAGCTCAAATCCGACGAAACTCACCTCTTCTGCCGTCCAGGCAGGCATGTAGTAAAAACATATCGAATAGAACATCCATCAATATCAAAAGAAAAACATACGATGTCCAAGTATCCAAATAACCAAGTACACACATAAGCAAATAAAAACCAAACCAAATGGTAAATAAACCCTCGAGGTCTGCAGGGATCTAGCACTACGTGCAGTGAGGACTAGCGACTGGAACTCCCTCCTGACAGCATCAACCTGAAAATAACAACAATGGAGGCGGGGTGAGTCCAACACTCAGCAGGTACAATTGATATGCAAAGTAAAGAAATAACACCTAGCACTAATCATGCGTACAGTCTCCTGATAAAAATAAAGATAAATGCAAACCGAAGTAGACAAGAGAGAATTTGTACTAACCAGGACCCGGTATAAGGACAAACAGTCCGAAAGGTATAGAAGACCTGTATGCATGTCAAACATAGGTATCCAAACAATATGCAGCATATAAATGCAGCAAACACAATCACAAATAATAAATGCATCATGCATATGATGCCAATGTCATGGTCACCCCTGACGCCAGTCAGCCAACTCATAACAAAAGTGGGCCCGAGTGGGTAGGGCTGTGACAACCGTGCACTCTGCATCACTACCCCTGATGAGTGACTGAGTGGACGGGATGCTGTCGGAGTACACACGTACTCCTACCTCAAATCATAAATGGGGGAGCGAAATGCTCTCATCTCCTGGTACGCTATGACGGGGAGGGATCTCTAACGTGCTACACGCTGCGTCACACTACCCATGAGCGGACCAACGAAGCACCGGAAGAGCCAAACTGACATGCTACCACGCTGTGTCACGCTACCCATGAGCGTCACAACGTAGCACCGAACAGTGATGAAAACTGGCAAAGTGCTCGACAATAATGGAGCAATCTCTCACACAGCATGCAATCATGCGAATGGTGCATGTCACTAAGTATGGTAATATGCTAAATCGATCTCTGGACATATGATAATGTGCACCAAAGTAAATAAATCATATCAAGGTATACTGATCACATAAGGTATCAAACCTAGGTCCTGACATGGTAAAACATGATTATATCACTACCCATGAGCATGTGAAATCAGATAGGTATCAACCCGAAATGCAAACAAACAATCAATCAAGCAGGTAACATGTATTGGGCAGTGATTAACCGAAACAAATAAGAAAACACAATTAATGCAAATTGTTAATTTCATTACTAAGCATATCAAAGACAATAAGTCAAAAGTACCCACCTCCAATAGAAAGGATCGTATCCGGTCCAAAGCCAACGTCGAGATACTCGTCTCGCGTCAAAACCCTAAGTCACGAACAAATAAATATATTTTATTTAGCTACAATTTACATAAATAGCTAAATAAATTCTTAAGAACTATTTAGGGCAAAACCCTAAGTCAACCTACTAACCATATAATTCAAATTCACTACAAAATGTATCACGATCCTACACTTTACCTCAAATCACAGCCACTGATTGCTGCTAATCGTTTACTGCTGAAATGAGGGCTGCCGGAACAGGGGCAACTGCTGGGAACAAAACAAACAAACCAAATCATCAATTTTCCTTCCAAACTATGTTCCCAAAACATAACCATTACCTCTACGGTGGCAGTTCCTTGTGTCTAACTGAAACACCCCTCACAACTAGCTGCTGGTGACCTTCTGTGGCCGGAGAAATGGCTGACAGTGTACACCGCCAAAAACCCAAATCCTAACAGCGTAAGGATTTGGTGAAGAAGGAACTCGGCAGTGGAAACTAGGGCTCGGCAGAACCCTGCGACCTCAACTAGAGCTCACGGCAACCGTGCTAGGGCTGAGGCTTCGTCAACAATGGCAGCAAGCTTTCTAATGACTGGCTAGGTCAAGAAATGGCGGTGCTGGGTCGGCAGATTTAGGGCAAGGGAGCTTGGTCAGCTGTCGGCGCTCGGAAGAGGAGAAGAAGAATCTCGACACCGAGGAGGCGGCCGGTGGAGATGCTAGGGCAGAAGGGAGACCGGCGGGGTCGCGATCGGGGACCGAGAGCCAGCGGCCCGTGATCGGGATCTCACGGCTAGGGCGACGGGCAGTGGCGAGGGGAAGAGGTGAAACCCTTAGCCGAGGGCTATTGTACGCAGAGGGGAAGAAGAAACCGCCGCGGCCGGCGGTTAGTACTCCGGCGGTTAGGGCTCGGAGGCGTCGGGCGCAAGGGGGAGAAGGTCGCGGCGTCGGGGGGTTTCGGCAAGGTAAGAAAAAGAAAACAAATAAAGAAAATAAAAAGGAAAAAGGAAATGTAATTATAAACATTTCCTCGCTTAACTGGGGTAGCCAAAACAGGCTTTTCCAGACCCCGTTTTTATCCCCGTCAACTCGTCCATACGAGCTCCGAAAAATTCCCGAAAAATTTCCAAAAATTCAGGAAAATTCCCTTATTAATATTCGCCTATTTTCCGGTATTTTACATTCTCCCCAACTAATAAAAGTTTGGTCCCCAAATTTCATTATCTACCATCAGCAAGTACCAACAACAGATATAAAGCATAAATGCTGAATGGTAAACAAATCACATACATCAAGTGAACAGATGGGGATATCGAGCTCGGATAGTATCCTCGAGCTCCCAAGTAGCCTCCTCGTCCCAAAGATACTACCATCCGACCTTAACAAGCCGGATAGTCTTGTTCCACAACTGACTCTCCTTCCGGTCTAAAATCCGTACTGGAATCTCCTCATAGGTGACGTCAGGCTGAAAGAAAACTGAGATATCTGTCAACACATTTGTCGGGTCGGTTATGTATCTCCTCAGCATAGATACGTGGAATACATCGTGAACGCCTGACAGAGACGGTGGTAGTGCCAGATAGTAAGCTACCACTCCGATCCTCTCCAAGATTTGGAAAGGTCCAACATAACGCACAGCTAGCTTGCATCTGAGGTCAAATCTCTTCACCCTTTTCGTGGGTGAAACTCACAGAAATACATGGTCGCCAATAGAGAACGCTAGGGGTCTGCGTCTCCGACCAGCATAACACTTATGGCGAATCCTGTGCCTCTAACATCCTCGGTCTGATAGTATGGACCAACTCTGCCACACGCTGAGCTCTATGAGGTCCCAACAGCTGGGCCTCTCCAACCTCATCCTAGAGGACGGGTGTCCGACAAAGTCTACCGTACAACGCCTCAAACGGTGCCATCTGGATAGCCGAATGAAAGCTGTTATTATAGGCTAACTCTACCAATGCAGATGGTCCTTCCAACTGCCTCCAAAATCCAATACACACGATCTCAGCAAGTCCTCTAGAGTCTGAATGGCTCGCTTTGACTATCCATCTGTCTGAGGATGGAAAGCTGTACTGAAACAGAGCTGCGTGCCCAAGGCCTGCTGCAAGCTCTGTCAAAAACGAGACGTGAACCGGGGGTCTCTATCCGAAATAATAGTCAACGGGACACCACGTGATCTGATGATCTCCCGACAAAACAAATCTACCAATCGATCCAGGAAATCAGTCTTCCGAATCGCTAACGAGTGCGTGGATTTGGTTAATCGATCAACGATTACCCAAATCGCGTCATGGCCTCGTCGTGTTCTCGGCAAACCTACCACAAAATCCATGGTAATATGTTCTCATTTCCACTCAGAAATAGGAATCTGCTGAAGTAAGCCGGCAGATCTCTGGTGCTCGGCCTTCACTTGCTAACAGACAAGACATCTAGCTACAAAATCCGCTATGTCTTCCTTCATGTCGTCCTTCCTGTCGTTCCACCAATAGAAACACCTCAAATCTTGGTACATATGGGTACCGCCTAGGTGGACAGCAAATCGAGAGCGATGAGCTTCCTGAAGTAGCTCCTGTAAGACGGGATGAGACTGAGGTACGCATAATCTGTCTCGGAAGTATATAACACCCTCCTCATCTCGTGTGAACTTGGTCTGCTGCCCGGAAGCTATCTGGCTGCAAATAAATTGCAAATACTGATCAGCAGCCTAGGGCTCTCGTATCCTCGTCCTGATCAACGACTGAGCACCCATGGTAACAAGAGTACCCTGCTCTGTCTGTCCTTACCCCTCAAGGCCCAAATCGGTGGAACCTTAAATCAAGTCTGTGACTACAACTCGGTGGCAAGCTAAAGTCCCTCCGGACTTCCTGCTAAGCGCATCGGCAACCACATTAGCTCTCCCCAGGTGATAGCTAATGGTACAATCATAATCCTTCAGGAACTCCATCCATCTCCTCTGTCGGAGATTAAGTTCCTTCTAAGAAAACAGATATTTGAGACTCTTAAGATCAGTGAGAATCTCAAATGTAACGCCATATAAATAATGTCGCTAAATCTTCAAGGCAAAAATAATGGCGACTTGCTCCAGATCACGTACAGGGTAGTTCTTCTCATGCTCCTTCAACCTACGAGAAGCATAGGAGATTACCATATCGTGCTGCATCAGAACAGCGCTCAAACCCTGAATAGATGCGTCGGTGTAGAGGACATATCCGTCCTCTCCAGAAGGTAAAACCCAAAATCGGAGACGACACTAATCTCCGCTTCAGCTCCTAGAAGCGGGTCTTGCCATCCTCAGTCCAAGTGAACTTCACGCCTTTTCAGGTCAGGCGTGTCAGTGACATAACTATCTGAGAGAAACCCTCAACGTATCTCCGGAAATATCGAGCCAAACAAAGGAAGTTGCGAGCCTCTTCTATAGACTCCGTCTACTTCCAACGGTAACAACCTCAATCTCCTGTGGAACCACGGTATACTCCTACTGATGCCCGTGTGTCTCAAACATCTCATAGAAGGCAACCAAAATACGCACTACTGATCTTCACATCTAGACGTTTCCATCGAAGCATCTCTAGAACTATACAAAGATGAAGTGCATAACTCACCGTGGATCCGAAATAGATCACAACACCGTCAACAAAGACAATGGAAACCGATCCAAACATCCTGGGAATACCAAAATCATCAAGTCTCTGAAAACCTCTAAGGCTTCCCAACCCCTAATGGTAAAATCATGACACATAATGTCCATATCACAGACATTTCTAACCATAAGATCCCTGACAATAAGTCTGAAATATGATCACCAACGATATAAATCATCTAAGCATAGATCCTCCAGTGTGAGAGCAACGCTCCATCACAGATAATACCACATATGTGGGAGCAACACTCTACCACAAGAAATCCTCAATATGTAGGAGTAACACTCCACTACAAATAATCTATAACATGTATCTGCAATAGATATAGAAGCAATGCTCCCTACAAGCAATCCGAAATATGTATATGTGGGAGCTCTGCTCCACCACAAATGATCCATAAGTGTCCAAGGCACCTAACTATCCAACTAGAGGCTGCACGAGATCACTCAACCACATATCACTGTAGGTAGCCAAAGGTATAAACAACCTAGTAAACAAATCAAATCCATAGTCAATTCTATCATCATCCTAGTGGGTTGGTCACCCACTAATAGAAGAATTACTTGACAGGTTATATAACCAATAACATAATGTAGACACTCAGCATTCTACATTCAACATAGGTAGATTCATCATGATGCTACCCACCATACACCTGGTACACATGCACACACAACATATGTATAATCGACATAATCCTCCAATTTGTACACACCAAACACACTCATAGCACAGGTATAAATCAGCGTGATACCTCCAACAATACCTGTCAAACCCGTGTGTATATATCAACATAGGTATAATCAACAATACACCTCAACAACACTCACATGACATATGTACACCTATGCCAAGAGTATAATCAACGTAATACTTCCAACAAATCATAATCGACACGAGTATACTCTCAAAACAATCATATAATAAACAAGATACCTCAAATATTACACCCAACACATCTGCACATATCGCAACTCAGATTAGATCGATAAGATACATCCAATAAAACACTCAAACATATGTGCACATTCCACAACATAGTTTTTAATTGACAAATACCTCCAATAAACAATCAGACATGTATGTCTAACCACTCGGGTATAATATACTAGAAATCCACAATAATCATATGTATAAAGGTATACGACCCAAAAGATAAAGTCAGAATTCAAGAACATCAAGACACTCTCATTTTTTTATCCTCAAAAATATCAGCCCACATAATATCAGATGAATAAGTCTCTACTCCCCATGAGAGCAAGTTAATATTCCAAACATCAAATCATTATTTATCCACATAGTCCAATATCAGAGGAAGCAAATATCAATTTTATCATCCTGTTAACTAACCACAACTAACCAGATTTATTAAAATTCATAGGCACACTCAACCGTAAATTCTCTAGCACCTGATCTATATCTGATCACCAACTATAATAATCAAATCTGTGAATATCATACATGACACTTACTATATCACCATCAATGACAACTCAAATAATAGATCATCATAATAGTTATCCACTAATAAATCATCAAAACAATATCTAGTAATAGATCATCCGACAACCACATAACATTTACTCTCATAAATCATTAGAAATCAACATATCACAATAACTGATCTCACAATATCCCTCAACCTCAAACCTTTCTCAACAATGATCAAACATGATAACTCCCCAATGACCAATTTTCATCGTATCGGGTACTCTAATATCCAAAAGATATGAGTATAAAAACTCTACTGGCTAAGTCCACAGGAATATGTAGGTATCATCCATTACCCAGCTAACAATAGCAGAGTCTGGTATGTGCCTTCAACTCCTACTAGTAGTAACAGAAACTAAAACTACTGGTAGTAAGATATATAAAATCACCAGAGACTATAATCCTTGATCTTTATTAGGGTCGACCAAGATCAGTGGCTAACCCATCACATGTAATATGACTACAACAACCAGACAGGTAATAAAGATAAAGTGCTAATAGATGTCCTAATTATCATAAAATAAACATCATACCTATTTGCTGTCTGGAGATGTTCCATCGCTGTCCAGTCCCCAACTTCTGACCTCAAAATTCCGAACGAAAAAATCACCGGAAATCCATATAAATCCAAAACGGAAGTCCGAAACATAACCATAACGGAAATCCGTACAAACCGAAATAGACATCCAAAAATCAAAAACACCAAAAGCAGGTATCCATAACCTGCTCTGATACCAATAAATTGGTATCAGATAAATCTCGAAAATTCATAAAACAAAAATCCAACAAGTATCGCCAAACTTGGCGCTCTGATACCAAGTAAATAAATTGGTATCAGGTTATCCCAAACATCCAACATACTAAAACAAAAGATCGTAACCTGGCTCTGATACCACTAAATTGTCACGCCCCAGAGGAGTCCCTGTCTGAGAAAATTTCGGCAGCATCTCCCCTGTACGGTGGACAATCTGAAACTTTTCTACATCCTCACATACCTCAGCCACAGGCGGCTGGAATAATAACAATAAATTAAAACAATCACCACGCAGTTTATATAGATATTCAGCCTCTGGCTGTCACAACCACGCAGTTAATAATAGTAACCACAAACTATAGTACTCTGACTCGAAATCCACCCTACTCAACTACACTCGTAAAGCTCAAATCCGACGAAACTCACCTCTTCTGCCGTCCAGGCAGGCATGTAGTAAAAACATATCGAATAGAACATCCATCAATATCAAAAGAAAAACATACGATGTCCAAGTATCCAAATAACCAAGTACACACATAAGCAAATAAAAACCAAACCAAATGGTAAATAAACCCTCGAGGTCTGCAGGGATCTAGCACTACGTGCAGTGAGGACTAGCGACTGGAACTCCCTCCGGACAGCATCAACCTGAAAATAACAACAATGGAGGTGGGGTGAGTCCAACACTCAGCAGGTACAATTGATATGCAAAGTAAAGAAATAACACCTAGCACTAATCATGCGTACAGTCTCCTGATAAAAATAAAGATAAATGCAAACCGAAGTAGACAGGAGAGAATCTGTACTAACCAGGACCCGGTATAAGGACAAACAGTCCGAAAGGTATAGAAGACCTGTATGCATGTCAAACATAGGTATCCAAACAATATGCAGCATATAAATGCAACAATCACAATCACAAACAATAAATGCATCATGCATATGATGCCAATGTCATGGTCACCCCTGACGCCAGTCAGCCAACTCATAACATAAGTGGAACCGAGTGGGTAGAGCTGTGACAACCGTGCACTCTGCATCACTACCCCTGATGAGTGACCGAGTGGACGGGATGCTGTCGGAGTACACACGTACTCCTACCCCAAATCATAAATGGGGGAGCGCAATGCTCTCATCTCCCGGTACGCTATGACGGGGAGGAATCTCTAACGTGCTACACGCTGCGTCACACTACCCATGAGCGGATCAACGGAGCACCGGAAGAGTCAAACTGACGTGCTACCACGCTGTGTCACGCTACCCATGAGCGTCACAACGGAGCACCGAACAGTGATGAAAACTGGCAAAGTGCTCACAGCATGCAATCATGCGAATGGTGCATGTCACTAAGCATGGTAATATGCTAAATCGATCTCTGGACATATGATAATGTGCACCAAAGTAAATAAATCATATCAAGGTATACTGATCACATAAGGTATCAAACCTAGGTCCTGACATGGTAAAACATGGTTATATCACTACCCATGAGCATGTGAAATCAGATAGGTATCAACTCGAAATGCAAACAAACAATCAATCAAGCAGGTAACATGTATCGGGCATTGATTAACCGAAACAAATAAGAAAACAGAATTAATGCAAATTGTTAATTTCATTACTAAGCATATCAAAGACAATAAGTCAAAAGTACCCGCCTCCATTAGAAAGGATCGTATCCGGTCCAAAGCCAACGTCGAGATACTCGTCTCGCATCAAAACCCTAAGTCACGAACAAATAAATATATTTTATTTAGCTACAATTTACATAAATAGCTAAATAAATTCTTAAGAACTATTTAGGGAAAAACCCTAAGTCAACCTACTAACCATATAATTCAAATTCACTACAAAATGTATCACGATCCTACACTTTACCTCAAATCACAGCCACTGATTGCTGCTAATCGTTTACTGCTGAAATGAGGGATGCCGGAACAGGGGCAACTGCTGGGAACAAAATAAACAAACCAAATCATCAATTTTCCTTCCAAACTATGTTCCCAAAACATAACCATTACCTCTACGGTGGCAGTTCCTTGTGTCTAACTGAAACACCCCTCACAACTAGCTGCTGGTGACCTTCTGTGGTCGGAGAAATGGCTGACAGTGTACACCGCCAAAAATCCAAATCCTAACAGCGTAAGGATTTGGTGAAGAAGGAACTCGGCAGTGGAAACTAGGGCTCGGCAGAACCCTGCGACCTCAACTAGAGCTCACGGCAACCGTGCTAGGGCTGAGGCTTCATCAACAATGGCAGCAAGCTTTCTAATGACTGGCTAGGTCAAGAAATGGCGGTGCTAGGTCGGCAGATTTAGGGCAAGGGAGCTTGGTCAGCTGTCGGTGCTCGGAAGAGGAGAAGAAGAATCTCGACACCGAGGAGGCGGCCGGTGGAGATGCTAGGGCAGAAGGGAGACCGGCGGGGTCGCGATCGGGGACCAAGAGCCGGCGGCCAGTGATCGGGATCTCACGGCTAGGGCGACGGGCAGTGGCGAGGGGAAGAGGTGAAACCCTTAGCCGAGGGCTATTGTACGCAGAGGGGAAGAAGAAACCGCCGCGGCCGGCGGTTAGTACTCTGGCGGTTAGGGCTCGGAGGCGTCGGGCGCAAGGGGGAGAAGGTCGCGGCGTCGGGGGGTTTTGGCAAGGTAAGAAAAAGAAAACAAATAAAGAAAATAAAAAGGAAAAAGGAAATGTAATTATAAACATTTCCTCGCTTAACTGGGGTAGCCAAAACAGGCTTTTCCGGACCCCGTTTTTATCCCCGTCAACTCGTCCATACGAGCTCCGAAAAATTCCCGAAAAATTTCCAAAAATTCCGAAAAATTCCCTTATTAATATTCGCCTATTTTCCGGTATTTTACAATAAATCATTACCATATTTGGACCTTCTGATGCGGATCTGTGGCTTCTTTTGGACTCGATGTCGACCTCGGATTAGGTGTGGTTTTCGGACTCGTACTCTTCCTCGGAATCAGATTCTTCGTTTCTTGCCATAAAGGCAAGATGACTGGAATGCTTCATTTCTTCCGCATCGGATTCCTCTGAAGATGACTCATCCCATGTTGCTTGGAGAGCTTTCTTTCTTCTTGTCGACTTAGGTCTTTCTTCCTTCTAATTTGGACATTCCTTTTTGAAATGCCCCTTCTTGTTACATCCATAACAAATCATTTCTGATTTGTTTTGCATCTGGTTGAGTGATATCTTCTTGGTGCTTCTTTTGAGTTTCCTTTTTGTCAGTAATCTCTGAACCATGTTGACTAGTTCTTCTTCATTTGTTGAGTCGGAGTCTGATTCACTTTCTGATTCGACCTTTGTTCTTGATTTGGTTTCTTTGCTCGGACCTACATACAAAGCAACTCCTTTCTCGACTTAACTCAAGATAGCTTGTTCGTGTAGTTCTAATTCGCAAAATAACTCATCTAGTTTGATAATTGAAAGATCCTTAGAAACTTTGTAAGTATCCACTATTGATGCCCACAAAGCATTCCGCAGAAAAACATTTTGTGCATACCTTATAGTGTCACGATTCTCCAGGTTGTGTACGATCAGATGGAGGCCATTGAGGATGTCTTTTAGTCGAGCGTGTAGTTGCGAAACCGTCTCTTCGGGGAGAATTTTAATGTTAAATAAAAGATCTCTTTTACTTACCTTGGACTCATCAGTCCCTTCATGTAGCTTAACCAGGTAGTCCCATAGTTCTTTAGCATTGTCTAGAGGCCGACTCGGTTCAATTCCTCCATTATAAGCCCACATTGAATAGTGTTGATCGCCTTGTAGTTTAGTCGTGCCTTCTTGATCATTGGAGGAGTCCAATCTTCTGGTTCTAGTGGCATTCCATCTTTCATTGGAGGTGTGGAGCCTTTCAATATTATGAACAAAAACTCGATATCGGACTTAAGGTAGCACTCCATTCTGTTCTTCCAATAGCTGAAGTTTTCCCCTTTGAAAAGGGGAGGTCAGACTGTGCTATATCCTTCTTGGTTGGAATTTGACATTCTTGAATCAAAGAAAATAACAAACAGATTTCTAAGACTCTCGTCTTGAGATTAGTAGTGCTGAAAAAAAGAATAAGAGAGAGAATTCTAAAAAGATAAGAAATAAGTAAAAAGAAAAAAGTTTTAAAAGTGCTTTGAAAAATGGTTAAGTATTTTTAGAGCTACAAGGCTCTGATACCAATTGTTGGATCAGAATAGTGCGATAGAGGGAGGGGGGGGGTGAATATCGCGCTTAAAACTTTTCTTATCGTATTTTAAAAATAATCAGAATATGCAGCGGAAAGTAAAATACTCAGTTCGGTTACTAGGTTCGAAGCCTAGGTTGACTCCTACTCCAAGACCTGCGATCCTTGACCGCACCGATGGGTAATCCACTAAAACCCTTCTTTCCGAAAACCTCAGAAAGAAGCAGTGCATACAATATGCAAGATAGTAACACCCTACTATCTTGTAAGAGTTTAAGTATAACGCAAGTTTAAATAAGTGTACCGACAATAATAAAAGATGAAGCTTGGTCAGCACTTCTAACTGAAACATCTTGCGAGTTGTAGAGCAGTAGCACGATTAGCAGAAGCTTGCACAGATATGAATTTCGAACCAAAATAGCGTTACTCAGCCTTGTACCTCGAGCTCTCTTTTATAAGAACCGTCTATGTTCGGTTGATTGATCCCTGGGTTCATTCGACTGAACCTGCTCCCTTCCATCTTTGTTGAAATCTGATGTTAATTTGATCTTCGACATTAATTGATCATTAAGGGTTCGATCAACCGATCTTTCTTTTCGGTCGATTAAACAGTATCCTTCCCTGTTCGTCGAGATTTGATGAGATGTGCACTTAATGCTGCATTTATGAGATGATTTGTTTGGTCGACCGATCTACCCATTCGGTCGACCGATCAATGTTGTTTCCTTCTGCTTCTGATCGATTTGAACTGTGCTGAGTCATCAGGGTTCGGTCGACCGATCATATGGTTCGGTCGACCGATTAATCTTTGATCGGACTCCGTTGCCTTGTTTGGTCAAGCGATCCTCCGGTTCGATTGACCAATCAGGTTGAACATGCAAAGTAGTATTAGACAATAATCCTGCAAAACAGATGTTAGCACAGTAATAATACATCTAATGTATGAGTAAAAATATACAGTTTAACTGTCTTGATCTTAACTTAGAAACCTTCCCGGTTTCTTCAGTTGGATCAGCGACCTTAGGTTGTTCCCTTCAGGAGCCTGACCTCACTATCGCTCCCCCAGTTATTTATCTTAACTTATTTGCCAAACATTGATCCTCCAGATCTGTTTGGACTTTTCACTTAGCCTTGATCGGCTTGCCAGGACTTTCTCTTGATTTTCGGTCCTCCAGACCTCTCGATTTCACTGCCAAGTGTCGGGTCCTCTCGACCCACTTGGTCTTTCCACCTGGACTTTCCACCTGGGTTCCACGATCTGCTAAGGTTTTTCCTGCCTAGCCTCCAACGAGGTCTTTCCCGGTTGAGTAAACATCTTGCACACTTAGTTAACTTGTTAGATCACAACAAGACTTAATTTGAACCTTTGACAACATCAAAACTTAGGTTTGATTTTGGTGCAACTTGTACTAACAACTTTTTCACTTGATTGCTTACTTGGTTACTAGCAGAAAAAGTACTATGATACACCATCACAGGGTGATATTCAGTAGTAATTTAGAATGTCTTGCAATCATATAAGTGGAGAGCTATGAATGGGTGAATTCGTAGCACAACATTCACCATTACAATGAAACCAATGGCATAGAACATCTTCTGAATTAAGGATTTCCTTAGTTATCTTTCTTTTATTTTCACATCTTAGTCAAAAATCTTAAATCAAACGATTATCGATTCTGTCTAGCTAAATTCGAAGTGTAAAACCAATTAGTATTTAATCCTCAGTTCTCGTGGGAATCGACTTATATAAATTTTATTACTTGATGATGCCCGTTCACTTGTGGGATTCACATCAAGTTTTTGGCGATGTGGGAATCATCTATCCCAATTTTGACAGTCGATGGGTATGCCCGGTACATGTGGTTCCTAAGAAAGGGGGTGACAGTGGTGAAAAATGCAAATAATGAGTTTATCCATATAAGGATAGTCACAGGATGGTGCATGTGTATTGATTATCGAAAATTTAACAAAGAACCTAGAAAGACCACTTCCCACTTTCGTTTATTGATCAAATGCTTGAAAGGCTTGCAAATCATAAATATTTTTGCTATCTGGATGAATATTCTGAATTCTTTCAAATCCCTATTCATCAAAATGATCAGGAAAAAACTGCATTTACATGCCTATATGGGACATTTGCTTATAGACAAATGCCATTTGACTTATGCAATGCTCTGGCTACCTTTCAGAGATGTATGATAACAATATTCTCAGATTTAATAGAAAATATTATAGAAGTATTTATGGATGATTTTTTAGTTTACGGCACTGACTTTGATTCCTTCTTATCAAAACTTTCTAAGGTCTTGCAAAGATGTGAGGAAACGAATTTTGTGTTGAACTGGGAAAGGTGTCATTTCATGGTGAAGGAAGGAATTGTTTTGGGGCATATGGTATCAGAAAGAGGGATTGAGGTTGATAAAGAAAAGATAGAAGCCATCGAAAAATTGCCTCCCCCAGTTAATATAGAAGGGATCAAGAGTTTCTTGGGACATATTGGATTTTATAGATGATTTGTAAAAGACTTCTCAAAAATCTCAAAGCCCTTGACTAATTTATTGTTAAAGAATGTCGAGTTTTTCTTTGATCAAAAGTGCTTTGAGGCATTTGAAAAGATAAGAAAAGAATTAATAACTGCTCCTATAGTTCAAGCTCCAGATTAGAATTTCCCTTTGAATTATTCCGGGCACTTGGAAGGGTTTCGGGTACCCGGACAGTGTCGATATAGCCCCCACTGGGTGAGATGCCCAGACCGTCTAGCGCCCGGACCAAGTCCAAGCGCCTTGACCAAAGTCAACCTCCCAATTGACTTTTTGGTCCGAGCTCTTGCTCCAGTTTTGCTCGCTTGAGTGATTTCGGCCATCCAAAATAGGGCTCATCTGAACCTATTTTTTGGCCTTTTCGAGCAACCTTCCTCTTTGACTTCTCATCCCTCGAAACTTCCGCGTGGTTCCTTCTCATCTGCCAACGTACTCTATTCTCTTGGGTGATTTTGGCTATCCAGAATAGGGCTCACCTGAACCTATTTTCTGTCCATCTCAAGCAACTTTCCACTCCGGCTTCTCATCCCTTGGAAACATCGTGCGCTTTCTTCTCGTCCACCAGCATACTCTTTCGCAGTGCCTCGTCCCTCGGATGCACCGAGCCTGTCAACTCTCTCCAGTGTTGTTCTTCTTGCTGGCTGCGTCTTTCGCTCGACTTCCTGTGCTCCTAAGTTCCTGCACATTTAGACACAAGGATATCAAAATATAATAGGACCTAACTTGACTTGGTTGATCACATTATAACTGTCACGGGGTACTTACAATCTCCCCCTTTTTGATGTGAGCAATCCCAAGTTAAGTTAGGGTAAATCACAAACAAGTAATAGTAATAAATTGCAAGTACATGATTTTCAAAAAAAAATGCACCCTCCCCCTACACTTAATTCTTAATTCTCCCCCTTTGTTCACATTAAAAATTGAGTATTCCATGAAAATAACTTTAAAACAAATTTAAATCAGAGTTTAAAGAATAAAAATAAAGTGATTATTATCCATAAAAATCATGAACTTTTAAATTCCAAAAATATAAATTTTTATAATTTATAAACCATTAAAAAATAATTTTAATATTATTCAAAAATTTTGAGAATTTTTCTAGCTATTAATCTTAAATATCCAAAGCTGAAATAAAATTTTTACAAAAAATTGAATTGAATTTAAGCAGTAATAAATTTTTTTCTATATAAAGATTCATTTTCGATATAATTTTCTTAAAAATAGTTTCTAAGCTCAAAAAATCATGAGAATTTTTTTAATAATGTAATAGGGAAGTATTTTTATTAAAAAAATAAACTTTCAAAAATTTAATTTTTGAGAATTTTTAATATTAAAAATTTGTATTTGGAAAAATAATTCATAGAAAATTCACCATCTGTCAAAAATTTTTAAAAATGTTTTCTTAGATAGAGAAAATGATAAAGTTTCACAAAAAAGTAAATTTTGTGAAAAAAATAGCACTGCAAGATATTTTTGAATTGAAAAATATGAATTTTGTTAAAAAAATTCATAAAAAATAATATAACAGTCAAAGAATTTAAAGTTTTATTTTCATAAATGAGTAATAAAATTTTCTTTCTCAGAAAAATTAAATTCTAATTAATTTCAAATAGAAATCATGTAAAGAAATTTATTTGATAATTCTAAGCAAATAAAAAGTATGATATGCAAAAAAAAAAAATTAATTTATGCTTGATTTTGGAACCTAAAATAAGTGCCTTCCAACCGTGTTAATCAAAATTTTTTTAGGAATATACTTTCGTGATAATTTTCTAATTTGATCCTGATAATATCTAAAATGTCAATTTATTTTAGTATAAATTCGAGCTTGTTGAACATGTGAGCATGCAAGATTTTTTATTCCTATTTCTAATTTTTAATTTTCTATTTTTATCTTATCGAAATCCTCTAATCAACAAGACGTTGCTAAAGTTCCTTTTAACTCATTATTTTATTTTAATAATTTTTTATTTGCTATTTTTTATTTTCTATTTCTAATTTGCAAGAACTTTTTGACAACATTTTTATAAATTCAAACAATTTATTCGGAGGTAGAGATCGTACATGACTTACTTTGTCGATCTCAAACGCTCCCCTTGAAGAGCTGCTTTCCTTTGACGTTGTTCCCCCTTTATTGATATTCTCGATGATTATTTCTGATGAGCTTGCTTCATCACCTTTTTCGTGACTTACCATCAAGCAAGTCCGATGTAGGCTTCGATTTCTGATTTTGATGAAATTCGTCCCATGTCGCCTTTAGGTTCTTGTGCTTTTTCTGGGTTGCCTTTTTGTCATTTTCCTTGTCCCTGTTTTTGTTCTTCAGTTTTGGGCAGTTGTCCTTGATGTGCCCTTCTTCATTGCAGTGGTAGCATCTTATCTTTCTTTTTCTTCTATTACCCTGTACTTGACTAAACTTATTAGTTTTAATAAATTTTTTGAATTTTCTTACCATAAAGACTGTTTCATCATCATCGAGAGTCGTTTCGAATTCTGATTCGTCCGTTTTTATCCTTGGGGTAATGTTGTGCTTAGGCTCCTTTTTTAGATCTACACATCTAGTTTCATGCACTTCAAGTGTAAAAAATAATTCTTCTAATGTACTTACTTCTGGATCCTTAGAGATGTAATAAGCATCTACTAAGGTTAACCATTCAAGATTCCTAGGAAATGCGTTAAGCGCGTATCTTAGTGAATCTTAGTTGGTTATCATTTGTCCAAGATTTGTGAGTTCGGTGATGAGTTCCTTGATCCTTGACTGAAAGTGTGCGACAATTTCGCCTTCTTCTAGCCAAAGGTTAATGATCTGGTTCCGAAGTAGGTCCTATCTTGCGAGTTTAGCTTTGGACATACCTTCATGTAGCTTTAGGGACTTCTCCCAAAACTCCTTTGCTGATTCGTAGGCGCTGATTCTGTTGACTTCTTGAGAAGGTAACACGCTCAGTAAATAGAATTCGGCTAGTCCATTTGCTATGAAATCTGCTTGCTCCTTCTTGGTCTATTGATATTCTTCTTTGTCTTTTGTACCTACAAAATCATATTTTAATATTAGTAATAAATCAAAATCTTGAAGAATATCTCCATCTTTCTTTTCCAAATCACGAAATCCCCATCGAACTTCGGTGGGTAGATACTTGGTCCAGCAATTTCTTATGTTTCGGTCGGCAGTTAGTCCTTCTGAAGCGACCTCGCTCTGATACCAATTGTTGGTCCCCTTGGTAGTCGGCTAGAGGGGGGTGAATAGTCCTGCATAAAATAAAATAAAATACCTTCCTCAAAACTTATAGCTTTATTAGAACATACACTTGTACAGAAAAGAAACTAATTAAAAAGAGAAAGAGGCACAGAGGTTTTGTAGGGGATCGGTGACCGACTAGAAGGAGGGTTGGATAGTTAAGTCACCCCCAATTTGGTTTCTTCTCTACAAAGGTTAGTGCGTAGTGGAATATACAAACTAAATTACAAACAATATATAGACATGAAGCATAAAACCTAAGCTCCCCCTTAACATATGCTCTCAACCTTAATTTTTAAGTTTTGCACACAAGTAGGATTCTAACTTAACCTACCCATTTCTCTCCCTTTGACACCATCAAAAAGATTGTACCAAACAATCATACACTATATGGCATCAAGTCTGACCAAATTTTGACCAAAAATTTGATTTTAGAAAACAAACGGAATGCTGGAAAGCTGGTACTTGTCAACTGGTAACTGATGCAGTCGACTGCTACACAAGTAGCCCGAATTTCAACCTTCTGAAGCCAACTTCAAAAATGCATAAAAAATTTCAAAAAATTTAAAAAATCATGAAATTTGGACAACATATATCTTGAACTTTCCTTTAACTAAGAAAAATATGTTTTTATGAAAAGTCAAAGTATTTTTGAAAATTTCACCAAATCTCAAAATTCTCGAAAACATGCAAGTTTATATCAAATTATACCCTAGTTTTAAATTCATATTTTCTAAAATAAACTATACCATAGTAAAGAGAACATAGAATTATTTTCAAAATATTTGAAATATCCAACTATGATTTATGGGCAAGATGCCCATTAATTAAACATTTATTTTCCCTATAGTTGGCCTATGATCACTAAAAATTGATACATTTCATAATTCATCAAAATACCATAAGCATAAGTAAATTATTAATATCATCCTATCATCTCATAATTATGTTTAGAAATAGAATGTAATTCATTGTGAGATGAAATGAAGATAACCTCTACTTAGCCCACTTTATCATGAATTTCTATCAAGGCTAAGTGCTCCCCCTTAAGGTCTCAAGTCAATCACATAGAAAAAAATTGGAATTATGACTTTCATGGTTGACTTGACCTAAAATCCTCTAACCCTTGAGGATTGATTTTGGCACCCAATAGAAGTTCTCTCTAATTAGGTTGACCAAGTACTCCTTAGGGATCTATTTCCTATCTATGATCTTTGTCTTGGATTGCCCCCTAGCAAGTAAACAATGGTAGGCTTTCTCATTTTTGGGTTCATTGTATCCTAGCCCCTTTTTGTTAAAGCTTGCCCTTTGGCTCTCAATAATCATGCTTAGGGTATTTGAGCCAATTTCAAATTTTCTAAGGGCTTTGCTAAGGTATGCTACATTTTCCCTTAATTCCCTATTTTCCTCTTCTAGACATGAATCATTTAAAATTGAGGAAGAAGAAACATGCACATCATTATCCTTAATAGACATGGATTCTAATTTTTCTTTAAGCATGCAAATATCATTTTTCAAAGATTTGTTCTTCCTTTTTGTCTTAAACAAATCATCATTTGTACTTGAAATAATTTTAATTAAAACATGAGGAGGAAGATTGTATACCTCACTTACTGAGACGTCCGAATCCGATGTTTGCCCTCCCCCTTCACTTGAGCTCCCTTATTCATCTTCACTTGAGCTCCTTCCTTCTTCTTTTCTGGATGAGGTGGAGGCTATGTCATCAACTCCCATTAATGCAAAGTGGGAGACATGGTGTTCTTCTTCCTCCGATGATGATGGATCATCCCATGTAGCCTTTAGGTTTTTAACCTTCTTCCCCTTTTCTTTTGTCTTCTTCTTCTCTTCCTTCTTCTTTTCTTCTTTCTTCTTCAAGAGGGGGCATTCATCTCTTATGTGTCCTTCTCCTTGACAATTATAGCAAATGATCTTCCTTGTCCTACTTTTACTTCTTGAACTTTTCCTAGCATGAGATTTGTTAAATGAAAACTTTTTAAATGCTCTTCTCATTTTTCTTACCATATATGCCTCTTGATTGCTATCCATTGAGGCGCTTGATTCTTCAGAGTCAGAAGATGGTGGAGATATAGATTTCTTCTTCTTGCCCTTTCCCTTATTTGCTACAAGGGCTACTCCTCTTGATCTATGGGCTTCTCCATCTAGTCCTTCAATCCGAGTCTCATGGAGCTCCATTGTTGAGAAGAATTCATCTAGAGGAGATTTCTCTAGATCCTTTGAAATGTAGAACAAGTCTACAATTGAGCTCCATGTCGAGGTTCCTGGGAAAGCATTGATGGCTTTCATTATGATGTCTCGGTTTGTAAGTGTCTCACCTACACTTGTTAGTCCATTTAAAATTTCCTTAATTCTAGAATGTAAAATTGATACCTTTTCTCCTTTTTTCAAGCTTGATATTGGTGAGTTGAGTTCGAAGGAGGTCTCTTCTTGCTAATTTTACTTCTGATGTCCCTTCATGATGCTCCATTAGCTTTTCCCATAATTCCTTGGTGCTTGAGTAGTTTACAACCCTTGGTACTTTTTATTGGGGAAGGACATTTACTAGATGATGTATTACTTTTGAATTTGCTAAATGTTCTTCCCTTTGCTTCTTGCTCCACCTTATTTTCTCGAGTATCTCATTGTTGCGATCCCTAGGCATTTCAAAATCATTTTTCATGATTAGCATAATATCAAAATCAGTTTTAAAAAATACCTCCATTCTCTTCTTCCACCAAGAGAAATCTCCTTCGAATTTTGATGGGTGAATGTTTGAACCGGCCATGTGTTGATGTTGCTCTTCTCGATGATTAGTCCATTGAAGGGCATCCTCACTCTGATACCAGTTGTAGGGGATTGGTGACAGACTAGAATGGGGGGTTGGATAGCTAGGTCACCCCTAATTTGGTTTCTTCTCTACAAAGGTTAGTGCGTAGCGGAATATACAAACTAAATTAATGAAAGAAATAAGTAAAGAACACAAAACTACTAACACGTTCGATGTAACGTGCTTCAGAGATTGCTTTCTTCTACTACATGACTTGTCCTTGAGATGGGTGATCCCTTAATCCTTTGGTGGATTAGTCCTCGACAATCTCCGACTAGAGCTTTCTCCTTCTCAGTGGAGCAAACCTCTCACAATGATCTCTTCCTCTTTACAAGATGAAACTTAGGTTTGGAGAAGAAGAGAAGACTTGGAAGCTTTGGGAAAAGACTTAGGAGTTATTCAATGAGCATGAGAAACCTCCTTCATGTCCCAAAGCTCCTATTTTATAAGTTGAGAGAGTTGATCAATAAATCAACTCAACCCAACATCAGTCGACTGGTCCATGTACCTGTCGACTGATGTAGCCATTAGACACAGCCAACGACTCTCTACAGAACTCTTTTTCTGCCAATGACCATATACCAGTCGACTGGTGTTAACACTAGTCGACTGATCTTCGCAACCAATGAGCACAGAACCTTTCTACGCTCTTCGTGAATTTGGATCAATCGACTAGTTCAAGTACCAGTCGACTGGTACCTTACATTCACTCACATTCATCCTTTCTAGAGTGACCCTTGAAGCCTTCTTCCTCGTCCTTCGTCCCTCAGATGCACCCAAGCCCGCGACTCCTTTCCATGCACCCTTCATGTTACCTTAAAGTCCGTTTCCCTCAGCTTTACTCCGTTGCTCCTCCTCCGGCATCCCCTCGAATATCTTCCACCATCCTTCACCGACTCAAGGATCCGAGGCCTAGGATGAGCTTCCCAAACATGGTCGCACCAAGTTCCTCATATGTTTCACCAAGTCCTGCAAGAGTCAAACACATATGAAAGTCTAACTTAAATTATTTGTCACACATATCAAAATACTGATCAAACCCAGGTCGATTGCACCAACAGGTTTTACTTGGTTTGCAATCATAAAATTGTTAATTCAAGACATTGAAAGTCCACTAAAGTCTCCTTCAGACGGAAAAGTCTCTTGCAACAGTCAAAGCACACAATTACAAAGCTAAACTCAAATAGAATTATTTACAAGTATTCTTTTTAGCTTCTAGGATTAGAGCTATATTTATAGCTCTGATTGGGGCACTTGGAAGGGTTCTATGTGTCTAGACGTGGATAAAATTTTATTCAAGTCACAATGGATTTTGACACATTGAGTTTTGATAAACTTTCTATTTCGGGCGCCAGGAAGGGTTCTGGGCACCCAGACGATATCGATATAGCCCCCGCTGGGCGAGGCGACCCGGGGCGCCCAAGTGATTCGGGCGCCCGGACGAGGTCCAGTCGACCGGACCAAAGTCAACCTCCCTGTTGAATTTTCGGTCCGGCCTCTTGCTCCACTTTCGCTCGCTTAGGTGATTTCGGCTATCCAGAATAAGGCTCACCCAAATTTATTTTCCGGCATTCTCGAGCAACCTTCCACTCCAGCTTCTCGTCCCTTGGAACTGTCACACGCTTCCTTCTCGTCCGCCAGCGTACTCTACTCGCTTGGGTGATTTCGGTCATCCAGAATATAGCTCACCCTAATTTTCGGCCTTCTCAAACAACATTCCACTCTGGCTTCTCGTCCCTAGGAAACGGCGCACGCTTCCTTCTCGTTCGTCAGTATACTCTTCCATAGTACCTCGTCCCTCGAACACACCGAGCCCGTCGACTCTCTCCCGTGTCGTCCTTCTCTCTAGATGCGTCTTTTGCTCGACCTCCTGTGCTCCTAAGTTCTTGCACACTTAGACACAAGGATATCAAAACATAACAGAATCTAACTTGACATGGTTGATCACATCAAAACTATCACGGGGTACTTACGGGGTCTAGATGTTCAATTCCCAACTGACCCATCTAGACTGAATTGCAAAGCTACAACTCACACTGATTCAATTTTGACTTGTTTAACAAGTTGTTAGCTCCCAACTGACTCCACTTGAACTTTTTTACAAAGCCTTCAACTATCTACTAACTCCAATTGAACTCTTTTACTAAGCCTTTAGCTCCTAGCTGACTCTACTTAGACTTGATCTACTTAATTTCCAACTAGCACTTTCTTACTTGGTTTCTAACCAAGACTTATCTCATGCCTGAATCCCAATCAAGACTTCAGTTGCTTAGATCTGCTAGAACTTAGTTACTGCCTGATTCCCAACTAGGACTTTAGTTGTCTAGCTTCACTAGGTCTTGACCACTTCCTAATTTCCAACCAGAACTTCATCTTGTCAAGTAATATGCTCCTGCACAATTGATATCAACTTATTAGATTTCAATAAACATAACTTTAACGTTAGTCATATATCAAAACTTTGAATTTAAGACTATACTCCCAGCATCAACACTTTCTTGCACTCATTCTAGCAGTGGATTTTGACCCACTGGTTGATAGTTCAAGTTATTAAAGAGTGAACAATCTTACCATAACTTCAATTGCACACCATGAATGTGAACAAATTCATTAAGCCTGAAAGAAGCAACTATTCTTAGAATGCCAAAATTCTCATTTGGTCCCACCGGCATCTATAGGTTAAAACAGAATTTGTGTTCGACCTTGGATGTGCCAGCCTCTGTCACATATATACCATCTTCCACAGCTGATGCATCATCCCCTGGTTCCATGTCCTGTCTTAATTGCATTCTTGTGTGACCATCTCTGTCCCAGCATATTCACTGTGATGGCGAACCTATATTATATTTCCTTGATACACAAAATCCGCTCTTTAAGACTTGTCCAATACTTCAGTCTGTCGGCAGCAGAAAAGAGAAACAAAAAACGAAAAAAAAAAAACTGTCTTTATCCCAAGCTAGTGGCGGCACTTCTGCTCAGCAACAAGGTCCAATCATGAACCGACCTTTTTCAGGATTTGTATGAGCTACAGTGCGTTTTCATCAGAAAAATGAGAATTAACGAGTTAAATTCCGTGGCGTTTCAATAAATTCTTGGCCTCACATGTGATCCATGTGAACTGAGCTCTCGCGGTTATAATTGAAACTTGCAAATACCAACGCGCAGATTTTCTTCCCTGCATGGTGCAAGTGCAATGAACCAGGATCTTTGCTTTCAAACTGATTTCGACGACACCCAAATATGACAAGTACTTGAGGAATCATTATCACCATAATGTAATCTAACTACTGAATAACATAGTTTGATTTTTATAATGTTGGAAATGTAAATAGAAACAAAAAACAAGTAGATAGTTTGATTTTTATAATGTTGGAAATGTAAATAGAAACAAAAAAACAAGTAGACGAAAGAAGAGTGCTCCATTATGAATGGGAGATTTTAGTTTTATACTGAGAGTTTTATAATATTATGATTGACTTATTTTGAATCATAACTAATGAAAGTTGTAAATATGTATGAGTAGATATTCTCTTTCATGTATGAGCTTGCAAAGGGTGCAAATCAAGAGATAAAATTATACTAAATTAAGTTGGCTCGTGTGCAAGCATGACCTGTACACGCCGAATGACAAATTGGTTGAGATAAAATTTACTTAAATGAATCAGCTAATATTTTGTCAATTGAATTCCTTTTTTATTTGTTGCTCAAGTATGTGGCAGATGTATTAATGTGGTGTAAGCAATGATGAATTTGTAACTGCAGGCGTTACAACCCGAGCGAATGAAAGCAATGAATGTTCATTACTGAGTCATTCAATGTAACAAAGGATTTGTGCTCTTATGACTAAACTAAGTCTGACTCATATGCAAGCACAACCTATGCGTGTCGAATGTTGAACCGGTCGATATAAAATTTGCTCAAACGAATGAGCTAATAACATTTTGTCACTTGAATTCTTCTTTTGTTTGCTACTTAAGTATATAACGGATGCATTAATGTGCTGATTAATGGTGAATTTGTAACTACGGGTGACAAGTGTAATCAAGGGTGAATCCATAACTGTGGGCATTACGACCTGAGCGGAGGGAGGCAATGAATATTCATTACTCAACCATTCAATACAGTCAAGGATTTAAGTTCTTATATAAAGAGGTTCTTCCTTTTGGCAGAGGGATATAGATGCATTGAGAAGTAGAACAAAAGTTCCATCCACTTTGTTCCTTGTTCTTTTCCTTGTTTCTTGAAAAATAGATATCCAAAGTAACCTCCAAGCACAATCGGAAGGGACAAATTTGTTTTAAGAAAATTATATCAAATGTAGGCCTCGGGATCTTTCTCTCCCAACTTGGCTCTCAAGCAGCGATGACCCACACAAACTTAGTTGACTCGATAGTTGAGTGACTCAACAACTCGACCACTTGGTAGCTTGGACACTCGGCCACCCCACTCAACACTTTGTAGCTCGGGCATTCTACGTCCCAACTCAGCAACCTGCTTGCATTGCATACAGCTTCTCACTCGGACTGGGGAAGCACTCAGAGCACTCGAATCTCGCAGCACTTGGAACCACTTGGGAGCATTCGGCCAACAACACCCTATTGGAAGTCCAATTCGAAGCTCGACAGTCGACGACTTAGCTCGGGCAATCAACAACTCAACCACTTCGACCTCATGACATTCGCCCTCTAGCAGCAGTCTTCCTACTTAGAAACACCACTTGGACAACCTAACAGATCAAACTAACTAGCTCAATCTAATAACTTGAGATTATTAATTTAAACTATCCCAATAGATAAATCTAAATTATTTTGTATAATTTCAATTAAAAATATCTCTATTATCTCTCACAACTAGATTGTGGAATATTATCCGGTTTATAATACTCAAAATTCATATTTAGTTTTTAGATTTGTTAAAATATAATTATTTTCTATTATATCTTTCTTTATCAATAATCGATTGTTTATTCATCGACAATTTATTGTTATTAAACAGTTGAGTGATTTGCTGACTTCGACGACACTCAAATATGAAAAGTAAGCACACTATACTCTAATATCAATTTAACTCTTGTCACATATCTACTGTAATTTATTGAACCACATAATTAGATTTTTATAATACTCGTATCCAATTTTTATATTTATCAAAACACACTTATCTTCAGTCTTATTCACCACTATCTATTCGCCAACAATTGATTGATAGGAGATAGTCAAGTGCTCGATTGTTATCATTATTTGACCGTACATAACTCATTAGTCGACTGTTAAATTTTCTACGCTTCTATTACGTGGTAAGATTATTACATAACTTTCAAAATATCTTAAAGTTATGTTAATTTTAAAAATTCACAATTCTCTTTTTTTAGTTGGCTAATCAAGAGGAAAATATTGCACAACTTTCAAAATATCTTAAAGTTATGTCAATTTTAAAAATTATGATGTCTGAGAAACAAAGAAAATATCTTACCATTGTACATTGATCCGAGAGCCATAGTTTTCTATTTAAACTATAAAATCTATGTCTAAGAGTATGGTTAATTCGAAGATGATGATGAAAGAATTACAATTGACTTGATCTGAAATGTTTCTAAAATATTATCAAAGTTTTGATCATCGTGAATGTAATTAGGCCCTTGGAGCTAGATTTTATAACTTAGTAGGGGAGTTATGAATTTTTAAAATTGATATAGTTTTAAAATATTTTAAGAGATATGTAATGGTCTAGCCACGTAATGAGAGTGCAGAAAAATTAGCAATCAACGGATGAGTTTTGGACACTCGACTACTGATCACAAATCTAATACAATAAATTTAAAAAATTGTTTCAACTGTCTAATAGCAGACGATTAGAGTGAATGAATAGTCGACGAAGAAGAACCTAACTAGAAATAATTATATATTTTGATAAATATAAAAATTGAATATATGTTTTATATATTATAAAAATTTAACTTGTATTGTTGTATTTAATATATGTTTATTTTTTTGGATAATTTAGATATAAATCAAAAAATACTCGTGAAGATTCACCTAAACCGTCAATATCCTTAAATTTACTATTCTATCTAAGAAAAACCCTACAGCACATCGAAATTAAATAAAAATTTTAATTATCTCATTAAATGTTTAGAAGATCTAACCGCTAAACCGCAGTTCCGGAGAATATTTGTTTAGTCCATTGTTGGTCAAAGTGTTTACACGTAATTGGAATGATTGGTGATAAGAGTGGATCGACACTGGAAAAATCTGTCCTTTCAGTGTTGACCGAATCGAGGCGAAGATACGGGCGATTGGGCGTGCCCCACCGGGCCTGCCGTTGCAGCGGTACGCGGAGCGATGATTGACCGAGGTTGGAAGGTGTGGATTGGCAACCAAATTTAATTCGCTCCAGTTATGAGCCCCGGTACGACCGACCGACCTACCGACCGACGGGCCCCACGCCTGTCCCGCCACCAGACCCTCTCCTCTCCACCGTTTCCAACCGTCACGCCATCTCACAACACACGTATAGCAAACCTGTAACGACCTTCCCTCCCCCGCCATTGATCGAATCATATTGGTGGAGACACATTCAAGTCGTTCACGTAATGAGAATTAGAATGATTAAAATTTATATCAGTCGCTTTCTCAACTTTTCGGCTGGAGCAGAGAACCTGAAACAGGCATCGATCGGCTTACAGCTGAGAGCGACTGCATTCCTAACGGTGTTTAATTAGTGCTCAGCAATAGAAAAGTTAATTAGTTTGAGGGTCTACATCGTGTTCAAATGGAAGGGTAAATTTGAGTTCGTCATCGGTAAATATTTGCAATCTACTGATTTATTCACAAACATGGTGCAGATAGGCCATAAAAGAAGGCTACATCATGACTGGATATATAAAACAAACACAGAAGAAAGAAAGAAAGAAAGAAAGTAAGGGTGTGGAAGTGTTCCTGCGGGAACTCTTCGTCAACAGTAAAATGGTGCACCACTTCATAAAACTCACTGTGGAGTGGATCGTCGCTAAGAATGAATGATCGATATGCTGTACGGCAATCAGTTAATAATGATGCATGAATCCCTGTTCCTGGAGCTGGGACATGGCGTTGATGCAAGGGTAGCTGATTCCGGCCAACGGCAGCCGGTATGTGGCTGCCGGCAGCATCCCCTGGGTGACCGCAGCCATCTCCAGGGATCGGACCTGCGTCTTCAAGTACTTGACGTACTGGATGGCCTCGTCGAGCATGGAGGCGGTGTCCATCTTGGTGCCGCCGGGGACCATGTGCTGCAGGATCCGCATCCGCTCACTGATCCGCTCCCGCCGCAGCCGAGCCGCCACGCTCTGCGGGTCCTTGGACATCCTCATATTCCGCCGCTTCGCCGGCCGCACCGTCTCCGGGTCCACCTGCTCCGGCTGCGCCGCCGCCACCCGGAATACCATCTCGCTCATCGAAAACTCTGTCCCGTCGCCCGACGTAGCAACCGGGTTGGTCGTGATTACCGGCGACGCCGCCGTACTCTCGTCGTATAAGCTAGGACCGAAGGGCGCGGCTGGAAACATGGGCGAGGCAGGGCAGGTGGGGGGAGAAGCGGCAGGCACAAGGGCCTGCTGTGGACGAGTTCCGGCGAGATACTGGCCGTCCGGGAGCAGGAGAAGTGATTCATCTGCCAATTGCAGCATCATGTTCACCCAGTCCATCTGGGTCTCAGGCGAAGCGACCAAGAAGTCTACGTCCATTTGCGAGATCGAGGAAGTGATAGAAATGGAGAGGTATAACAAACAATAAGCCAGCAGGTGAAGGGAGTATCAATCCAGTTGGGTGGCTATTTATAGCAAGGAGGCAGGATCAGAATCTAATTCTACCGCGGCCTAAAATTGTAATAACCAATGATAACTTCTTCTCTCTATTAATTTGGATAGAGAAGAAGGGTGGTGGCCAGTGGGTCTGGCTCACTAATTGTGATTAAAGTGGAATTCATTAATGTTCATGGACTTTGTTTATCTATCTGCTGCCAATGGCGTCGCTGCCAATTACTGGGTCCGACCTGCTGTGCGTGAACATGGCATGATGTCTAAGTAAGCAGGTTAAAAGGAAGGCGCTGGTCCAAGTTTGGTCGGCACATGTCACAATGACATCAATAGATGCTAGTTAATTTTAACTATTTACATAAAGAAAAGGTGAAATTATCTTCAAAGATGTATATATTTTGTTGGAAAATGTGAATGATAAATGATGGAATCGATTCTAATATGAGTGGGGTTTGTTTTTAGTTGGCACCGGTTAATTTGGCTTACGCCGATTAATATTAAGGTGATTGATTTAGTTTTATAGAAAAATTTTATTGACTATTAACATAAATTGAAAAGTACAAGTACCGATAGTTTAACATTCTTAAGTCAATCGTCTATTATTAAAGAAAAAATTCTTTCATTAATTCATTGAAATTGGGACTCAATTATTAAATACCTAAGAAATTAAGAAGATGTTCTGCCACTCAAAGATGAAGTTAAGAATATAGTCGATGAGGACAATAGCCGAGGGGGGTAAGACAAAAGTCAATGATATATAATTTCACAATAGTCAATAAATATACCTTAAAAAAATTTACACTAAAATTATAATTATTCACTATGAGAATTTATGATTTAAAATAGTTGCATAATAGCTTCATAGTCAATTCCATTAAAAATATCTTTCTTAATGTATGAAATCGTACAAACATTAAGCTAATCATCTTCCATTCGATTGTACAATCGATATTTTATGATCTTCATTACAGAAAATGCTTTCTCTACACTCACAGTAGCAACTAGGAAAGTCAATATATATACTAAAGTAACAAGCATATAAACTAAAGGATAGACCACATGTCTTCTTGTTTCTACCATTTTCGTAGCAAGATTTACAATCTCATCAACTGCTGAAAATTCACTGCTTGAACACATATCAATAATATAATTCTCAAGTTGATTATAAAGTAACACAATATCATGTGTAGAAAAATTCTTAGGATATAATCTAGCAAAACTAATGAGATTTTCCTTATTGAAAGTAGAGAATAAGTCCCTAAGATTAAGACATCCTATACAATAAAGTAATTCAGTATTTGTTTAAGAGAAATAGCTATTAAGCTCCATAAGTTGTTTATCTAAAATAGCACAATATAACTCATAATGATAATGACACTATATTTTTTCATCACAAGTGTATGGTTAAGTCATCAAATAATAAAAATATTGATCCCACAAG
The DNA here is from genome assembly GCF_018446385.1 of Zingiber officinale. Lineage (NCBI taxonomy): Eukaryota > Viridiplantae > Streptophyta > Magnoliopsida > Zingiberales > Zingiberaceae > Zingiber > Zingiber officinale. Next base: position 143,574,584 of record NC_055992.1, read on the forward strand.
AATTATGGATTAAGCACTAGTTGAGTCCACAAAGTAAATTATCTAGATTATCAAATATTGTTTGAAAGCTTAAGACCTAGAGATTAAGAGAGAGAGAGAGAGAGAGTTGAGAGAGAGAGAGAGAGTTGAGAATAAGAGGTTCGGAAGATGTGAGATTGGAAATTAAAGTTTGTTGGGAAATGATTCTAAAATTTCGATTTCATTGTAATGCTAGTTGATGTACTATGAATTATCCATCTCCTATCTTCTATATTTATGCTCTTATAGGGATCATAACTAAATACCGATACAACCTCATTATGGCTACATCGGAGTGCTTATCCCGTCAGATTTCAATGCTATTAAGTAGAGGAGGTAACATAGAAAGTCTGGTTAAATGGATACCTAGTGTCATATGAGGATCCCCCACCATATAGTCTAAATTACATAAATCATTTTCTAACATGGAATAGGGATAAACCCATTAAGCTCTAATTAGACAATCCTATAGAGAATTAATCTTCATTTCAAGAAAATGTTCTAGAAGGTTCGATTAAAGAGATACCCTCTAAAGGCCTCTCGGTCATACGATCTAGAGCATTTCCTCTACATGGAGAACAATATTTACATTTATTCAATTAAACAATACATATAAGCAATCAATCACCACACGCGAATTCAATCAAATAAGAATAAGGCATAAACATGCCATTGAACTAGGAAATTGTCAAATCCATAGAGTTTACATCAACATTACATTATAATTACTTCCTACTGTTGGTGTAGGGAGCATCAAACTATCAAACCTAAGTTTTGATTATGATAAAAGATCCAAAGTTAAGGTTACTTGTTGTCTAACAACTGTGATTGAGCTTGCAGAAAAATACTAAGTGTTCTTAGGCAAAAGTCCTAATGGATTCTAGGCAGGTAGAAAACCCTAGGGAGAGGTAACCCTAGATCTTAGGGCATGGAAACTCTAGGTTTTGACAAGTCCTAGCTGCGGTTAGGCAACAAAGTCTTGGCGAGTCGAGCACTTTGGGCGAAATCCTAGAGTCGAGGTATCTAGGTGAAAATCTTGGTGGTCATAGACCAGGTGGAAGTCTGGATGGGTCGTGGAGCGGACGTTCAGTATGAAGACCTGAAGTCTCGGACGCTAAGCAAAAGTTTAGATGGTTTAGAGGACCAATCTAGCATGGGTGCCCTCTGACATGCACAAAGAGGGCACGTCTACTTTAGTACCAACAATACAAGATGAAGTACCATAAGAAACTGCAACACATGTCACAAATGATGCACAGTTACAGACAGTGTCTCATCATAGTGGGAGGGTTGCGAGGCAACCTGAGAGATTCATGTTTTTGGGAGAGTCTTCGGACTTGATCCCGGGTAAACATGAACCTGATCCCCGGACATATAACGAAGTACTCCAAGATAAAGATGCAGTATCTTGGCAAAAGGCGATGAATTCTGAAATAGAATCTATGTATTCTAATAAAATCTGGGAGCTTATAGAACCATCAAATAGTGTAAAAGCTATTGGATATAAATGGATCTACAAAAGGAAAAGAGGGACAGACGGGAAGGTGGAAACCTTCAAAGCAAAGCTTGTTGCAAAGGGGTATACTCAGAAAGAGGGAATCGATTATGAGGAAACCTTTTCACCAGTAGCTATGCTTAAGTCTATCCGGATACTCTTATCTATTGCCGCCTATATGGATTATGAGGTTTGGCAAATGGATGTCAAGACAGCTTTCCTTAATGGAAGTCTTGAAGAAAACATCCAAATGAGGCAACCAGAGAGGTTCATTGAAAAAGGCAAAGAGCATCTAGTGTGCAAGCTTAATCGGTCCATTTATGAACTGAAGCAAGCTTCAAGATCTTGGAACATCTGGTTTAACGAATTAATCCAGTCATATGGATTTATTCAGTGTCCGGATGAGTCTTGTGTACACAAGAAGTGTAACGGAAACGTGGTGGTATTTCTTGTACTATATGTAGATGATATTTTGTTAATCGGCAACAATGTCAAAGTGTTATCAGAAGTAAGGGTATGGTGGTCCAAACAATTCAATATGAAGGACTTAGGAGAATGTGCACACATTCTTGGGATCAAAATTATAAGGGATCGCAAGAAAAGGATATTGTGCCTATCTCAAACTTCATATATAGATACAATCCTTACTCGTTTTAGCATGCAAAACTCCAAGAAAGGTTTCTTACCTTTTCGGCATGGAGTAGCTTTATCTAAAGAGATGTCTCCGAAGATATCAAAGGAGATAGAGGACATAAAGGCAGTTCCTTATGCTTCAGCTGTGGGAAGCCTACTGTATGTGTAATGACCCAATTTTCCCTATTTCGAGTTCCAAATGTCCATAAAAATATTTGGAAATGCTTTTAAAATATTCTAGAGATTTTTAGAAATCTTTAGAGTATTTTTACGCAATTTTTGGAGGTCGTTTAGTATTTTTACAAAAAAAAAAGAAGTTTAGGCAAAAATCATTGAAGGCGAGATTCGAACCCACGACCCTGGGTCGGACTGACCCAAGCCAAAACCGGCTCGACCAGCTGAGCTATGAGATTTTTGTTAACTCTATATGGAAAGAATTAAGGATATAGTATAGTTTGGAATAAAACCCTAGTTATTAAAGGACCTAGTTTCTTTTTCTTCCCGAGCCGAAAACCCTATTTGCCTTCTCCCCGATCCCGACTCCGCACGGCGCTCCTGCTCGGGCGACAGCGAAGAAGAAGCCAGGCGTGGTCTCCGGCGCCGACGAAGTTTCTCCCAGCCATCCTTCACCCGTGAGTGGCCATCCCGATGGAGAAGAGCTCGGGAACACGAAGGAGTTGCCGAGAAGCTTCGCCCGAACCCTAAAAGCTTTCTCCTTCCTTCTTCTCGGTTGTAAGTCCAAGAACCCTCGGTAAGTACTACTCACCTGTAGTAGGAGTAGTTCCGATGTATTGCTTTGATCTCTTAGCTTTCGGAATTGAAGTTGGGTGGATTTGGAAGCCTTTTATGTTGCTGCCGTGAGTTCTATGTGAAAAGAATTGGGGGACTTTGGTTTTCTTTTGAGGTTCTGCCGTGAGCTTCACAAAGGAATAAAAAAAAATTCGTTTAGGCTAATTGAGCATGAAGCATGGTTCTGATACCTTAATTTGGGTGCCGGGTAGAATTGTATGCTAGGGTTGTTGTGTTATGCATTCTATCCTTAATTGTTGCTAGGGATTTTGCCATGCACAGTTGAGTTTCCGGTTGGTTCTTTGCTGCCCTGTTTTGGATCATACCGTACAGATTGCTATGGTTACCTCATGTTGCTGTCGTGAGTTCATCTAAGGATACATTCTTTTGGCTTGCTGTTGAATTCTTTGAGTTGTGTTTTATGCTTGAATCTCCTTGCTTTAAGATCATATTGTACAGAGTTAAGGTTGTTTAGGGATTAGTTTTGGACAGCATATTAAAGAAGCCTGAAGTTGTATTCTTTTGCTTTATTTATAGCATGTTTAGAAAGTTTGAAGTAACATTCTGTTGCCTATTTTATAGCACGTTAAAGAAGCCTGAAGTTGTATTCTTTTGCTTTATTTATAGCATGTTTAGAAAGTTTAAAGTAGCATTCTGTTGCCTATTTTACAACATGTTTAGAAGGCTCAAAGTTGTTTCTTTTGCCCTATTCTATAGCATGATTAGTAAGGTTAGATTAGCTTTCTTTTGTTTTTATCACAGCATGTTTAGGAAATCTAAATAAGCTCTCTTTTGGTTTATTTTACAGCATGTTTAGTAAGTCCAAGTTAGCTTTCTTTTGCTCTATTTTATATCATGACTAGCAAGTTTGAATTAGCTCTCTTTTGTTCTATTTTATAGCATAATTAGTAAGTTCAAAGTCGCTTTCCTTCGCTTTGTTTAATAACATGCTTAGAGAGTTCAGATCTTCTTCCCTTGTGTATTTTCATATAGCATGCTTGGTTAGTTGTAATCTTATACTTGTTAGAAATATTTACAGGATTCTAATAAGTTCTAATAAAGGAGTATGAGAAGTATAAGTAAAGAAAAGACTAGAGTCTAGTTAAAAAGAGATAACTAGTAAATTAAAGTAAGAGGCTAGTACCCGACTTCCGAGGTTGTCGTTAAACAAATCCAGGTGACCAATTCCGAGGTCTTGGCCCTGGTAAGACCGAGGTCTTTATCCTCATAGGGCTGGAGGCTCGCTACCCCAGTCACTATTAGAGAGCGTGCAAAACAAAGATGGTACTAAGCCTGGGCCCAAAGAAAAGAAAAGAAAAGTTAAGATAAAAAAGAAGAAAGAAAGAAGAAGAAAGTAAAAGATAGAAATTAAAAGATTAATTTCTATTACAATGATATAGGAAATTGAAACAAGTTTTATGCTTAGAATAAATAAAAAGTTAGTTTCTTTAATTCTAAGCTTACAGTGTTAATTTCCTTATTATCCTATCAGTTAGTGAGCATGTTTAGTATCTAGTTTTATTTCTGTATACCATGAGCACATGCAGATTTGCTTTAGCATTTCAGTTTCAGTATTATTGCATTACTTTTTATGCACGTCGAGTTTTGTGAGATAGATTAGTACTTACTAAGCGTTATCGCTTATAGTTTTGTTTTCTTTCCTCCTACTGCAGATAAAGGAAAAGCTAAGATATGAAGGGAGGCGACAGGGTGGTGGTGATGATGAATGTGTGTGGTGATTGGACTATGGAGAGATCCAGAGAGTGCTAGCAAACTTGCAGGACCTAATGATTAGAGTTTATGCTTTAGTTCTTTTCTTTAAATACTGTTATGAAGTTTATGTGATTGTGATTGAGTTTGATTCGTATTGTAGCTTATTTATGTCCTATTCTGGGAGTTGTGTTTAGTTATTGTTGCTAGTCTAGTCTTTTGGTTATAGTATGAATTTATTACTGCGTGGTTGTGAATAAAATGTGTTCCAGCCGCATGTGGCTGTGTATATATCTTGTGTATTATAGATTTGGTCACCGGTACAGGGGAGACTCTGCCGAAATCTTTCGGTAGGAATTCCTCTGAACCGTGATAAATCTAACTGACTCTAATAATAGCGTCAGTGACACTAGATAGAGAGTTGTAGTTAGGTAACATTCGCCCTTAGAGAGTAGAAGTAAGAAGGGTGGGTTGTTACAGTTGGTATCAGAACAGTGTTCCATTCTCCAGCATCACACACACATCAGCATCATCCTCGCCGTCTCCAAGTAAGAAAGTATTTAAATCCTTTCTTTATTCTGCTTTCCTTATTATTAACTGCAGTATAGAGTACTTGTTTTTTTTTTGAGTACTAGAGTAAGATAGAAGATTTATTTTCCCTTTTCTTTATTCATATTTATGTATGATTAGAAGGGTTAGAGAGAGGATACCAAGTCTTTTCTTTACATAATTAGATGTTAAGAAAAAGGATGTCCCCGTACCGTTCGTACTGAAAACCAAGATGAGGAGAACGAAGAGCTTAGATCAACTTAGCCCAATCTCTCCGAAGTTGTTGCCTAACTCCAGAGACAAGTAGCAGAGCAGCAACAAGTGATTGCCGATCTGATGGCAAACCAGCAAGCAGTTTCCCCCCCCCCCCCCCCCCACCCCCCCTCCTCCAGCTGTCACTGCAGAGAATCCAGTGGTAACTGAGACTCCACCAGCTTCCCTGGGACCCGTCACAGCACCCCAGAGACCAGAAGCTTATCTTATACAGTGGCTGAAGCTGAAACCAGAGAGCTTCTTAGGCACGACTGAGCCCTGGGATGCCCAGGCTTGGTTTAAGACACTTGAGAGCACAATGGAGCTTCTTGATGGGCCAGAAGTCGAGAAGGTCAAGTGCGTCTCTTTCTGCCTGTCCGGAGATGCTCGTATGTGGTGGGAGAGGATAAAGACCAAGAGAGCAGCCGATCAGATGAGCTGGGCAGATCTTCAGTTAGAGTTCTATGAAGAGTTCTATCACCAACAAGCACTATGAGGAGTGTATAGAGTTCGAGCCAGCCAAGATAGAAGACAAGACAGTAGCGAGCCCGGAGCTCCAGTCAAGAAAGTGCAGAAGGACAGAAAGAAGGTAAGAAAGAGGGGGTTCGGGTGGTCTGTGAATATCCCGAGGTATTCCCAGCAGATCTACCTGGACTACCTCCCAATAAATGAGTGGATTTGAGATTGAATTGGTTCCTGGAACCGGTCCAATTTCAAAAGCTCTGTATCGCATGTCTCCAGCAGAGCTGAAGGAGTTACAAGAACAACTACAGGAGTTACTTGACAAAGGCTTCATTCACCCTAGTCATTCACCCCGGGGAGCTCCAGAGTTGTTCGTTATGAAGAAAGACGGATCCGTGCTAATGTGCATAGATTTCAGAACGCTAAGCAAAGTAGCAGTTAAGGACAAGTACCCCCTTCCCAGGATCGATTACTTATTTGATCAGTTAAGAGGAGCAACAGTGTTCTCAAAGATAGACCTGCGCTCTGGGTACCATCAGCTGAAGGTGAAAGAAAGAGATATACCCAGAACGGCGTTCAGGACCAGATATGGACATTACGAGTTTGTAATTATGCCTTTTGGAGTTACCAATGCACCTGCGGTCTTCATGGACTTAATGAACAGAGTGTTCAGAGAATATCTTGACAAATTTGTCATTGTATTCATCGATAACATTCTGGTCTATTTAAGGACCCCAGAGGAGCATGAAACGCACTTGAGAATAGTACTACAGACTCTTCAGCAGAAGCAGCTTTATGCTAAATTCTCCAAGTACGAGTTCTGGTTAAATCAGGTGGCGTTTTTAGGTCACATAATTTCTAAAGAAGGCATTCAAGTGGATCCAGCCAAAGTGGAAGCGGTCAACAACTGGAGTAGACCCAAGAACGTCAGAGAGATCAGAAGCTTCCTTGGTTTAGCTAGGTACTACAGGAAGTTCGTGGGGGAATTTTCCAGGATAGCCTCTCCACTAACAGCCCTCACCAGAAAGAACAAGAGATTCGAATGGTCAGATAAATGTGAGCAGAGTTTCCAAGAGCTAAAGAAGAGATTGATCAGTGCTCCCATTCTGACCGTTCCACAGAGCGACAAGAGTTTCGACATCTACAGTGATGCTTCCAAGATGGGCTTAGGAGCTGTACTCATGCAAGAAGGAAAAGTCATAGCTTATGCTTCCAGACAACTCAAAGATTATGAGAAGAACTACCCTACTCATGATCTTGAGCTGGCAGCTGTGGATTTTACACTTAAACTCTGGCGACATTATTTGTATGGAATTCAGTGTAGAATCTTCACAGATCATCAGAGTCTTAAGTACTTCTTCACTCAGAAGGACTTAAACATGAGACAGCGCAGGTGGCTGGAGTTGGTCAAAGATTACGACTGTGAAATTCTCTACCACCCAGGCAAAGCTAACAAAGTGGCAGATGCACTCAGCAGAAAATCTAGTGCATCACTGATGTCTTTGTCGTCACTAGCCCGACCACTGCAAAAGGAGTTGTCAGATTTTAGACTAGAAATTATCGAAGGACAGCTCTTTGCATTGACCTTAGAGTCTACATTGCTCGTGGAGATACAGAGAAAGCAAAGTGAAGATCCGGACATCCAGAAGATCAAGAAGGGGATACAGAAAGAAGACAACTCGGAGTTTAGAGTAACAGATAGTGAAATTCTTTATCAGGGGAGTCGCATTTGCGTGCCCAATGATGAGGGACTGAGGAAGAAGATCTTAGAGGAAGCTCACAGTACACCATATTCCATGCATCCTGGTTCTTCCAAGATGTACCAAGATGTGAAACAGAGGTTCTGGTAGTCAGGACTCAAAAGAGACGTTGCTAAATATGTCAGTACCTGCTTGACATGCCAGAGGTGTTGGTTGCTACTCGGAAAGCCTAGAGGTTCCACTGTACAAAAATTTTGTACAAAGGTCTGAACCTTTTCCTAGCTATCATGTGTTCTTTTAAATTAAATTTTGGATCGCCTACGGAACTTAACACGTTTGATCCAAAACTTAATCTATTTGTTCTTTTAGGTTTTGACTTGGATCTCCTGCGGAACTTAACACGTTCGACCCAAGTCACCTTAAGTTATTAATTCCATTAAATATTAATTTCCATAATCGGTTCCCAGTACTGACGTGGCGAGGCACATGGTCTTCTTGGATATGGGAGCAACCACCACCGACTAGACAAAACATTTTATAGAAAGCTAATATTTAATTTCCTAAAATAACTTTAGGTTAACCGAAAAGAACAATCAAATCACAAGGAAAAGAAAAACAAAAGAACACCATATCGAAAACAAATTCGAAACTCTAGAATCGTATGCCTCTTGTATTTAGTATTATTTCCAAAAATAACTAGTATGATGCGGAAAGAAAAATTACTAGTTATACCTTTTAGAAAAACCTCTTGATCTTCTATCGTATTCCTCTTCTAACCTCGGACGTTGTGTGGGCAACGATCTTCCGAGATGAGAACCACCAAGCACCTTCTTCTTCCTTGCAAATTTCGGCCATCAAAACTTCTTCTAGGATGAAGAGGTTCGGCCACCACCACTATGCTCCAAGGGATGCTAGAAACAAAGCTTTCTTTCTCTCCTTCTTCTTCTTCTTCTCTAAACTTGATCCGGCCACCATATGGGTCTCCACAAGAAGGATGAGGTTCGGCCATCAAAGAGAAGAAAGGAGAAGAGGATGGCCGGCCACACCAAGGAAGAAAAAAAGAGAGGAAAAATAAATAGAGTTCTTACCCATGAAGGCACCTCTACCCTCTCTTTTATAATCCTTGGCCTTAGCAAATAAGGAAATTTAAATAAAAATTTTCTTAATTCTTTTGCCATTGATAAGGAAAATTTATTTAATTAAAAATAATTTTTCCTCATCAATAATGTGGCCGGCCACTTTAAACCAAGCAAAGGAAATTTAATTCAATCAAGAATTAAAACTTTCCTAATTTGTTTCCGGAAATTTTATAAAAATTTTTCTAATAATTTTTCCCTTCATGATGGTCAATAAAAAGGAAATTTTATAAATTAAAATATTTCTTTTAAACATGTGGATTAAAAAGAAAGTTATCTTTAAAAAATAAAATCTCTTCCAATCTACAAATAAGGAAAGATATCTAATCTTTTCTTAATCTTTGTAGAAGCTTTATAAAAGAGATATTTAATTTTTAAACTCTCTTTTAAATCATGAACATGATTAAAAGGAAAGTTTTTACCAAAATTAAAATCAACCTTTTAATCTACAAATAAGGAAAGAGATTTAACTCTTCTCTTAATCTTTTGTAGAATCTTATAAAAGGAAAGATTTAAAATTTTAAACTCTCTTTTAAATCATGTTATCCACATAAGAAAAAATTTTAAAAATAAAATTCCTTTTTATTTTAATAGGGCCGGCCACCTAAGCTTGAGTTCAAGCTAGGGCCGAATTCACCCATGAACCTAAACATGGCCGGCCCTAGCTTGGTCTCCAAGCTAGCTTGGCCGACCCCCTATAGGATGGGTAAGAAGGTGGGTATAGGTGGGTATAGTACTCTATAATTAAGAGGCTACGATAGGGACCGAGAGGAGGAATTGGTTTTGGTCTCCCGATAAAATTAAGCATCCCGTGTTCGCCCCGAACACACAACTTAATTTTATCAATAATAATTCATTCCACTAGAGAATTATTATTGAACTACCGCACCAATCCCAAATTATATTTTTGGGCTCCTTCTTATTATGAGTGTGTTAGTCTCCCTGTGTTTAAGATAACAAATGTCCACTAATTAAGTAAGTTACTGACAACTCACTTAATTAATATCTAGTTCCAAGAGTAGTACCACTCAATTTCATCGTCTAAGTCCACCTGCAGGGTTTAACATGACAATCCTTATGAGCTCCTCTTGGGGACATTCTCAACCTAGTATCTCTAGGACACAATTTCCTTCTATAATCAACAACACACACTATAAGTGATACCATTTCCCAACTTATCGGGCTTATTGATTCATCGAACTAAATCTCACCCATTGATAAATTAAAGAAATAAATATCAAATATATGTGCTTGTTATTATATCAGGATTAAGAGCACACACTTCCATAATAACCGAGGTCTTTGTTTCTTTATAAAATCAGTATAAAAGAAACGACCTCAAATGGTCCTACTCAATACACTCTAAGTGTACTAGTGTAATTATACAGTCAAGATAAACTGATACCTAATTACACTACGACCTTCTAATGGTTTGTTCCTTTCCATTTTCGTCGTGAGCTACTGTTTATAATTTATAAGGTACTGATGACATGATCCTCTGTGTGTGACACCACACACCATGTTATCTACAATATAAATTAATTGAACAACTACATTTATCACAAATGTAGACATTTGACCAATGTGACTCTTATTTCTAGATAAATGTTTATACCAAAAGCTAGGCTTTTAGTATACACTCTAACAAGAGGGTCAAAGCAGAACACCAGAGACCAGGAGGAGTCCTTCAGCCTCTTCCGATACCAGAATGAAAATGGGAAGATATATCCATGGACTTCATAACCGGTCTTCCAAGAACCACCAATGGATATGATGCAATATGGGTAATAGTAGATCGATTGACCAAGCCTGCTCACTTCCTAGCCATCAAGATGTCCCACTCTATAGAGCAGTTGGCCCAGCTATATGTTAAAGAGGTAATCAGACTTCATGGAGTTCCTAAATCTATCATTTCTGATAGAGATGGGTGCTTCACCTCACACTTTTGGGAGTGCGTTCAGAATGCACTAGGCACCAAACTCAAGTTCAGCACAGCTTTCCATCCACAGACTGATGGACAGACAGAGCGAGTGAATCATATTTTAGAAGACATGCTCAGAGCTTATGCACTGGATTTCAAGGGAAGTTGGTGCAAGTATTTGTGCTTAGCTGAATTCGCCTACAATAATAGCTATCAGGCCACCATCAAGATGGCACCTTATGAGGCACTATATGACAGGAAATGCAGATCACCCATATGCTGGCAAGAAGCAGGAGAGAGAAAAGAAATGGAAGTAGAGTTGGGTATTCTGACAGAGGTGATAGACGAGACTACTCAAGCAATCCAGAAAATCAGACAGAGAATTGAGACTGCCCAGAGCAGACAGAAGAGTTATGCTGACACCCGCCGTAGGCCATTAGAATTCCAAGTAGGAGATTCAGTTTTCCTCAAGGTCGCTCCTATGAAGGGAGTGATGAGATTTGGCAAGAAGGGCAAATTAAGTCCTCGCTACGTAGGACCTTACCAGATCATAGAGAGGATTGGGAAAGTAGCTTACAGGCTGGACTTACCACAAGACATGTCAGCAATACACAATGTGTTTCATGTCTCCATGCTAAAGAAGTGTCTCCATGACCCGAGTCAAGTGATTCAGCCTCAGTCAGTGCAGATCCAAGAGGATCTTAGTTATGAGAGCAGACCTACACAGACAGTGGACAGAGCAGTTAAGAGATTGAGAAACAAAAAAGTACCACTAGTGAAGGTCGTTTGGCAGAACCAGAAGCATGAGGAAGTCAGTTGAGAGCGGGAGGACAGCATGAGACAGAAGTATCCAGAGCTATTCTAAGTTCGAGGATGAACTTTTTATAAGGTATGGGGGATTGTAACGACCCAATTTTCCCTATTTCGAGTTCCAAATGTCCATAAAAATATTTGAAAATGCTTTTAAAATATTCTAGAGATTTTTAGAAATCTTTAGAGTATTTTTACATAATTTTTGGAGGTCGTTTAGTATTTTTACAAAACAAAAGAAGTTTAGGCAAAAATCGTTGAAGGCGAGGTTCGAACCCACGACCCCGGGTCGGACTGACCCAAGCCAAAACCAGCTCGACCAGCTGAGCTATGAGATTTTTGTTAACTCTATATGGAAAGAATTAAGGATATAGTATAGTTTGGAATAAAACCCTAGTTATTAAAGGACCTAGTTTCTTTTTCTTCCCGAGCCGAAAACCCTATTTGCCTTCTCCCCGATCCCGACTCCGCACGGCGCTCCTGCCAGGCGTGGTCTCCGGCGCCGACGAAGTTTCTCCCGGCCATCCTTCACCCGTGAGTGGCCATCCCGATGGAGAAGAGCTCGGGAACACGAAGGAGTTGCCGAGAAGCTTCGCCCGAACCCTAAAAGCTTTCTCCTTCCTTCTTCTCGGTTGTAAGTCCAAGAACCCTCGGTAAGTACTACTCACTTGTAGTAGGAGTAGTTCCGATGTATTTCTTTGATCTCTTAGCTTTCGGAATTGAAGTTGGGTGGATTTGGAAGCCTTTTATGTTGCTGCCGTGAGTTCTATGTGAAAAGAATTGGGGGACTTTGGTTTTCTTTTGAGGTTCTGCCGTGAGCTTCACAAAGGAATAAAAAAAATTCGTTTAGGCTAATTGAGCATGAAGCATGGTTCTGATACCTTAATTTGGGTGCCGGGTAGAATTGTATGCTAGGGTTGTTGTGTTATGCATTCTATCCTTAATTGTTGCTAGGGATTTTGCCATGCACAGTTGAGTTTCCGGTTGGTTCTTTGCTGCCCTGTTTTGGATCATACCGTACAGATTGCTATGGTTACCTCATGTTGCTGTCGTGAGTTCATCTAAGGATACATTCTTTTGGCTTGCTGTTGAATTCTTTGAGTTGTGTTTTATGCTTGAATCTCCTTGCTTTAAGATCATATTGTACAGAGTTAAGGTTGTTTAGGGATTAGTTTTGGACAGCATATTAAAGAAGCCTGAAGTTGTATTCTTTTGCTTTATTTATAGCATGTTTAGAAAGTTTGAAGTAGCATTCTGTTGCCTATTTTATAGCACGTTAAAGAAGCCTGAAGTTGTATTCTTTTGCTTTATTTATAGCATGTTTAGAAAGTTTAAAGTAGCATTCTGTTGCCTATTTTACAGCATGTTTAGAAGGCTCAAAGTTGTTTCTTTTGCCCTATTCTATAGCATGATTAGTAAGGTTAGATTAGCTTTCTTTTGCTTTTATCACAGCATGTTTAGGAAATCTAAATAAGCTCTCTTTTGGTTTATTTTACAGCATGTTTAGTAAGTCCAAGTTAGCTTTCTTTTGCTCTATTTTATAGCATGACTAGCAAGTTTGAATTAGCTCTCTTTTGTTCTATTTTATAGCATGATTAGTAAGTTCAAAGTCGCTTTCCTTCGCTTTGTTTAATAACATGCTTAGAGAGTTCAGATCTTCTTCCCTTGTGTATTTTCATATAGCATGCTTGGTTAGTTGTAATCTTATACTTGTTAGAAATATTTACAGGATTCTAATAAGTTCTAATAAAGGAGTATGAGAAGTATAAGTAAAGAAAAGACTAGAGTCTAGTTAAAAAGAGATAACTAGTAAATTAAAGTAAGAGGCTAGTACCCGACTTCTGAGGTTGTCGTTAAACAAATCCAGGTGACCAATTCCGAGGTCTTGGCCCTGGTAAGACCGAGGTCTTTATCCTCAAAGGGCTGGAGGCTCGCTACCCCAGTCACTATTAGAGAGCGTGCAAAATAAAGATGGTACTAAGCCTGGGCCCAAAGAAAAGAAAAGAAAAGTTAAGAAAAAAAAGAAGAAAGAAAGAAGAAGAAAGTAAAAGATAGAAATTAAAAGATTAATTTCTATTACAAGGATATAGGAAATTGAAACAAGTTTTATGCTTAGAATAAATAAAAAGTTAGTTTCTTTAATTCTAAACTTACAGTGTTAATTTCCTTATTATCCTGTCAGTTAGTGAGCATGTTTAGTATCCAATTTTATTTCTGTATACCATGAGCACATGCAGATTTGCTTTAGTATTTCAGTTTCAGTATTATTGCATTACTTTTTATGCACGTCGAGTTTTGTGAGATAGATTAGTACTTACTAAGCGTTATCGCTTATAGTTTTGTTTTCTTTCCTCCTACTGCAGATAAAGGAAAAGCTAAGATATGAAGGGAGGCGACAGGGTGGTGGTGATGATGAATGTGTGTGGTGATTGGACTATGGAGAGATCCAGAGAGTGCTAGCAAACTTGCAGGACCTAATGATTAGAGTTTATGCTTTAGTTCTTTTCTTTAAATACTGTTATGAAGTTTATGTGATTGTGATTGAGTTTGATTCGTATTGTAGCTTATTTATGTCCTATTCTGGGAGTTGTGTTTAGTTCTTGTTGCTAGTCTAGTCTTTTGGTTATAGTATGAATTTATTACTGCGTGGTTGTGAATAAAATATGTTCCAGCTGCATGTGGCTGCGTATATATCTTATGTATTATAGATTTGGTCACCGGTACAGGGGAGACTCTGCCGAAATTTTTCGGTAGAAATTCCTCTGAACCGTGATAAATCTAACTGACTCTAATAATAGCGTCAGTGACACTAGATAGAGAGTTGTAGTTAGGTAACATTCGCCCTTAGAGAGTAGAAGTAAGAATGGTGGGTTGTTACAGTATGCAATGTTGTGGGAAGCCTTTGTCGAAATTATTCCAACAAGTTTTAAACTCCAACATCATCAACAAAATTCATTATTCCTTAGACTAACAATTGCATTTGTTTTGCAATACTAAATAGCCTTAAGTTCTTCGTACTCAGTCGATAACTCATTTGTTGACTATGAAAACACTACATCATGTAGTTATAAAAAAACAATGAAAAGCAATATTTTTCATTTAGGCCCTTTATTTCTACAAAGGTCATACGTTGACCTCGAGCGTTCCACACGATTGGCTCCATAATCATCTTTAGAGAGGTAAATCAAGAAACTGAACATGTCACCACATAAGAGAGTATTTCTATCGACTTCGTCCAGAATCTGACCCTTATCCATTTCTATAAATTTATCATGTGATGATCAACTCAACTATATCTTGTGTTGGAGTGTATACTAAAAGCATAGCTTTTGTAAACATTTATTTTAAAATAAAGAATCACATTTGGTCAAAAATATCTACATTTATATCCTAAGTATAGTTGTTAAATTAATTTATATTGTAAATAACATGGTGTGTGGTGTCACACACAGAAGATCATATTATCGGTTCTTTATAGATTATAAACAGTACCTCACGACTAAGATGGAAAGGAACAAACCATTGGAATAGTCGTAGTGTAATTAGGTATTAGTTTATCTTGACTAATAAATTACACTAGTACACTCTGAGTATATTGAGTAGGATCATTTAAGATAAGTTCTTTTTATACTGACTTGATAAAAGAACAAGACCTTAGTTATTATGGAAGTGTGTGCTTTTAATCCTAATATAATAACAAATACATATATTTAGTATTTATTTCTTTGACTTATAAAGGGTGAGATTTAGCTCGATAAATCAAAAGGCCCGATAAGTTGGGAAATGATATTACTTATAGTGTGTGTGTTGTTGATTATAATAGGAAAATGTGTCCTAGTAATCTAAGTTGATAATGCCCCCAAGAGGAGCTCATAAGGATTGTCATGCAAACCCTGCAGGTGGACTTAGTCTGACATGACGATGAGGTTGAGTACTCTTGGACTAAGATATTAATTAAGTAAGCTGTTAGTAACTCATTTAATTAGTGGACATTTGACATCTTAAACACATGAAGATTAACACACTCATAATAAGAAGGAGCCCAAAAATATAATTTGGGAATGATGTGGTAGTTCAATAATAATTCTTTAGTAGTATGTCTGCTTCACTTAGCCTGTCTGCTCGACCCGGCCGACCTGCCTGCCGCCCAGTATGTTTGCTTGACCTGGCCGCCCTCTCTGACAGCCCGATCTGTCTGCTTCACTCGGCCTATCTGCTCGACCCGGCTGACCTCTCTGACAGCCTGACATATCTGCTGCCCGGTCTGTCTGCTCGACCCGGCCAGCCTCTCTAACAGCCCGACCTGTCTGCTTCGACTGGCCTATCTTCTTCGATCGGCCTGTCTGCCGCCCAATCTGTCTGCTTGACCCGGTCGACCTCTCTAACAGCCCGACCTGTCTTCTTCGACCGGTCTGTCTGTCGCCCGGTCTGTCTGCTCAACCCGACTATCCTCTCTCTTGCTCGGTCTGTCTGCCTCATCCGACCGGCCTCTTTGCTCGGACGCTCTGCTCACTCAGTCACTCTGAGGTTGACACTTGGATAAAAACCAGCCCATGCTGGTAGCCTGAGATCATCTGCTCAGGTCAGCTCAACTGTAAGTTGAATTTAAAATCTGTGTAATTTTGTTTAAATTCAACTAAGTCCCCTAAAAATCTCCGGCAACAGATTGTTTGTGTCCAATAGTGACAAGGGAGTGAAAATGTGAAGCATAGTTACAATTTTTTGGTAAAAAATATCTTCTTTTGAATTTTTTTAGAGAAAAGTTATTGTTTTGTTTCATTATCTTAAAGATTAAGCACAACAACTCATTGTTTTTCCAATACGTATGATTAAATTTGGTATTCTGTAATGAGAACTTTTTTTATCAAATTGATGACTCAATCAACACATTATGCTCTTTTTGCTAGAAGGGAGTCATTCATTAATTATTACTGAAAAAAATCAAAGAATGCAAAGATTTAGTGGTAGGAATGCAAGATTACTCCAAAAAAAATGAACAAGATGGTGATTTAGGAAAGGGAAGGGGAAAAGTGATAATTATTATTAATTTTAAAAAATAGATTTAACTTTGAAATGTATTGAGAGATTCTTTTGTTGGTGCAGAAAACACGACGATCGAACCTAAGTTTTGATTATGGAAAATGGTTCAAAGTTAAGCTATCTTATGATCTAACAAGTGTAACTAAGTGTGCAGGAAAGTCCTAGTTGAGGTTAGGCAGGTGGAAAGTCCTAGCTATGGTTAGGTAATGAAGTCCTAGTCCAGGGATGGGCAAGGACTTTGGGTGAAATATTAGAGTCGAGGACTCTATGTGAAAATCTTAGGGGTCACAGACACTAGGTGAAAGACTAGACAGGTCGTGGAATGGATGTCCAACATGAAGTTCTAAAGTTTCGGACACTGAGCAAAAGTCCAGACGCGTGGTTTGGAGGACCTGTCTGGCAAAAGGTAATTTCTTCTAAGAGGAGTAGGTGAGGACGCGTTCCCCGAAGAGGGAATAGTAAATATCGGCCTGACCTAGAGTTTCACTGAAACTCAAAGTCAAGACTGGACAATCCAGAGGCTATCAAAACTTATCATTCTTTAAATACTGTTTTCCTAGACTAACGTTGTTTTGTAGAAAATACAAGTGTAGAAAATGGTGGTCCGGGAACCTGGACTTAGGGCGCCCGAAGCTGCTCCGGGAGCCTAGGATGCCTTCAGCGAAGAGGCGCCCCAAAGGGGAGCCTGGCCAAGCGCCCTAGCAGTCCGGTCGCCTAGAGTCACTCTAGGCTCCCAAACTATTGAAAGTCGATCTTCACAGCAAGCTAGTGTGCACTTATTGGTAGGGCTATGTCACGGTCCATGTGCGAGGGGTGGTCCAGCCACCCGGGGAAGGATAATTTTTCCAGATCAAGTTTCAACAAGAGCACACTGCGTCAGCCCTATGGGGGTGCCTAGGGGAGGTTCCAGGCGCCCGGAGTGCACTATAAAAGGAGGATTATCAGCACTTCAAACAAAATATTTCAAACAACTTTCGCTTCTGTGTAATGCTAAAAATATGCCTCCATGACGCTCAAAAACTTGTCTGACGATGTCTACGTTGAAGATCACATTATCTAAAGTCGTTGGTATTTTTTACTTTTCTAATTACTTATAATCATTTGAAATTGTACTTGTACTCCTTATGATTGATTAGTGATTGCCCTTTGAAAGCACTCTCACATGCGGGCCTTGGAGTAGGAGTTGTCATAGACTCCAAACTAAGTAAATCTTGGCATGTTAGCATTGTATTTGTTTTCTTTTCTTTATTCCGCTACTTTCTCTCGATTGTTCTTCAATTTTTTTAAACGAACGTGAAAGCCATGAGCGTTATTCACCTCCCCCTCTAACGCAACGATCCTACATCTTTATTATAGAATGATTGTATACTGATTAAATTACTATTATTTTTTTCTTCTTGTTTATAAAAATGTGTCTAAAAGAATGTTTATTATATTTGTACAATGAGAGTCAAATTTTAAAGTATCATTATATTAAAATTGTAAGATATAAATAAATTTTTTATTCCTTTAATTTAAAAAATTTTATTTTGATAAATTAGTAAGGACTTATATTTTATTATTATTATTATTATTGCTTGAATATAAATATGTTTACTAAAAAATTTATTGTTGTCTGTCGCAAAGTATGAATGAAAAAGGGTGAGAATTTTTTTAAAACAATATCAAAACCCTAATCTTTTTTTGCCTAGGGCCTCAACTAGGCTTGAGTCGGCCCTGGTTGAACATTGAAAGAAGATGCAATAATAAAAAAGAAAAGCTAAGGAAAATTATAGAAAAACATATCCTGCATTAGCTATTTTATTTTGTAAATTTTTCATATGGTATTTTTTTGTTTATATTCTTTCAACCACAAGTAGTGTATCCAACATTATCACTTATGGACTTTGTAGATAACCTTGATAATATAAGTAATTCAATTGAGGGGTAAAGTCCTCTTCAACTACATGGCACCTCAAATAGGACACTTGTGTGGTTGTTTCATTGATACGTAAGCCAAAGGGCCTCAAGGGTGAAAAAATCCAAGGGGAAGACCAAGCTATGATTGAGCAAACAAATGAGGAGACTCAAGCTATAGTAATTGAGGGGATAGAGTAGCTTGTTCCAAAGAAATTACAATACCCTTTACATATTATAGAAGAACCAATCACGACGAAGGTCGAAGCTAAGATTATGAAGAAAGCACTTGACAAACTAATTGAAGAAGGCAAGGTTCATCGTAATAAAAGGTAATTATGCGCCCTTCACAATTCGTTATTAGATTATGTGAAGAGTGGTAAATTACAAGGTCAGTTTATAGTTGACTATCAAGTATCTGGGGATGGGAGGATTTTTTTTTTCCTGCTAGGACATGCGCTCATCGGAAATTGATCTTTTATCCAACAACAGCAGCAGCTGCAACAACAACAACAACAACAACCAAGTCTTTTCCCACTAAATGAGGTCGGTTGTATGAATTATTTTACGTCATTGAGCTCTATCTCCTATTATATCATCATGTATATTTAAATAAATTTTATCTTATTTTATTATTGTTAACCAAGTCTTTTTTTGTCTTCCTCTTCCTCGTTTGATATGCATATTTATCATAGTTTCACATCACCTAACTGAAGTATTTATTGGTCATCTAAGTACATGTCCATACCATCTTAAACGTGTCTCTCGGAGTTTTTTCTCAATAGATGCAACTCTAACTTTCTCTCTAATGCTCTCATTTCTTATTTTGTCCATCCTTGTATGTCCACACATCCACCTTAACATCCTTATCTCTGCCACTCTCATCTTCAACTCATGTACTTGAGTCATAGCCCAACATTCAGCTCCAAATAACATAGCAGGTCTAACTGCGGTTTTATAGAACTTACCTTCAAGTTTAATAGGTACTTTACTGTCACATAAAACACTCGACGCTCCCCTCCATTTCATCCATCCTGCTTGTATTCTATATAAAATATCTCTCTCAATTCCTCCATCATTTTGTAAAAATATTCCTAAATATTTAAATCCCTCGCTTCCAGGCAACTCGTCCTCTCCTATCTTAATAATTATTTCATTACTTCTAATATTGCTAAACTTAAATTCCATATATTCTGTCTTTAATCTACTAAGTTTAAAACTTTTCCCTTCTAGTATTTCCCTCCAAGATTCTAGTTTAGCATTTACTCCTTCACGTGTTTCATCTACCAAAATAATATCATCTGCAAACAACATACACTACGGTACTATGTCTTAAATGTGCGCAGTGAGTTCATCCATAATTAGTGTAAAAAGTAGAGACTTAAAGTTGATCCTTGATGTAACACTATCTTTATTGGAAATGCTTTAGTTACTCTGTCTGAAGTCTTTACTCTGGTCGTTATATCCTCATACATGTTGGACCCCGTGGGTATTTTGATGTGATCAACCAAGTTAGTTAGGTCATGCTTTGTTATTTGATCTCTGTGTCTAAGTGTGCAGGAACTTAGGAGCACAGAAAGTCGAGCGGAAGACGCAGCTAGCGAGAAGGATGGCACGGAAAGGGAGTCGACGGGCTTGGTGCGTCCGAAGGATGAGAGAGCTGCGGAAGAGTACACCGGTGGACGAGAATAACGTGCACAACGTTCGAGGGACGAGAAGCCGGGTCAGAAGCCTGCTTGAGGAGAAGGCTGGGAATTGGGTTCGGGTGAGCCCTATTCCGGTTGGCCGCAATCACCCAAGCGAGCCAAATCAGAGCAAGTCAACCAGGAAGTTGACTTGACAAGTGTTCGGTCGATCGAACCTTTTGATCGGTCGACCGAACACCTATCATCAGAGACTAGTTGTTGGTGACACGTCAGCAACCAGCCGCTGGTGAAGTGATCGGTCGACCGAACCTTCTGATCGGTCGACCGAACCTTCTGATCGGTCGATCGAACCGAAGATAAACCAGAGACATGGTCGAGCGATTTGATCGGGCCATATCAGGTGAAGACTGTTGGCTGATCAGTCGACCGAACACTATAATCGATCGACCGAACGCAGGCTTGATCTAGAGAGGCTACATCTGGACGGAAGGCTAGGAAGATCCAGCAAGTTTGGTCAACTGAACCTAAGGATCAGTCGACCGATCCCTCTCGAGTCAAATCCTGATCCCGAAGATCAGGTAATCTGATAAGTTCTGGAACCCCTATATAAAGGGGCCTCGAACAGCTATTCTATATCAACTTTGATTTTAATTTCCAACCAACTTGTAAGAGCTCTAAGTGTAAAAGGCTTCTCCGCCTTCAGAGAAGGAGACATTCCTAGTGCGCTTTCCAACTACCTTGGATTAACAACCGTCTTGGTTGTAACCAAGTAAAACATCGAGTCTACTTTTCTTTGTTCTTATTTTAGCTCTATTTAATTTTATAATTATTGCTTTTATTTTAAAGTTGAAAAGGTTTGAGGAGGGTATTTTTATTTGCAGGCAATTCACCCCCTCTTGCCAGTCTCCGCTGCACCTACACTTGGTATCAGAGCCCGACAGCCTCAGAAGGACTAACCGTCGACTGAAGCACAAAGATCAGGACGATGGTCGGCGCGAACATTCATCCCCCGAAGTTCGACAGAGACTTCGCTACTTGGAAGCAAAAAATGGAGGTATTTTTTAAGACCAAATTTGATATCATTTTAATAATGAAATATGGATCTACAGCGCCAAAAGACAAAGAAGAATACAACTGAACGAAGAAGGAGCAGGCCGACTTCGTGGCCAACGGAAAAGTAGAATTTCACCTACTCAGCGTTCTATCGCCCTAGGAGGTAAGTCGGATCGAAAGCTACGACTCCGCCAAAGACCTCTGGGATAAATTCCTAGAGCTCCACGAAGGCACCTCAGAAGCAAAGCTAGCGAGGCACGACATCCTTCGGACCCAGTTAACGAACCTCCAGATGAACAACGGCGAGAAGGTAGCGCAACTCCAAGCAAGAATTAAGGAGTTGATAACTCAACTGACCAACCTCGGAGAACCGGTAACGAACCAAGACTCTATCCAGTATGCACTCAACACCTTCCCAAGAACTCCAGAGTGGGTGTCCTTAGTAGATGCTTACTAGATCTCTAAGGATCTTGAGGTAAGTAGTTTAGAAAATTTATTCTCTACATTTGAACTTCACGAGTTTCGAATCGCAGAGCCTAAACAAACGGAGAAGACAAACCTCAATATTACCCTACAAGCCGAAAAGGACGATCCCGATTATGAAGCATCAATCGATGAAACTGAAGTGGCTCTTCTGGTAAGAAAATTAAATAGATTTATTAAAACTAACAAATTTCGATCGCAGTTGAAAAAGCATCAATGCCATAAAAAGACAGTTCGATGCTATAATTGCAATAAGGAAGGGCACATCAAGGATGACTGCCCTAAATTAAAGAAAAAGGACAAGTCTTAGAGACCAATATCCACTAAATGCAAAAGTCTGAAGGCCACTTGGGATGATTCTTCATCCTCCGAATCAGAAGTCGAAGCCTTCTCAGGAGTAGCACTGATGCCAACCATCTCTTTGAAGATGACTCAAGCTCAGAGATGAGCATAGATGAAGGGGGAGGATCCTCAGAAGAAGAAGAAAGATGCGACGAAGGGGGAGCATCACCAAGAGAGGTAAGTAAGGTATGTGATCTCACTCCTACTCAGTCCTTTAAATTTATCAAAGTGCTTACGAAAGATCTAGCAAAATTAGAAAAACAAAATGCTGAATTGAAATTGAATTTATCAAAAGCATGCCCACTAGAAATATATGATAATTTAAAATTAGAAAATGAAAGATTAAAAATTAAAATTGAGAAGTTGAAAAACAATCATGTATGCATAAATAAATTCCCAAAATCAAGACTAAGAACTTTTAGAAAATTAAATTGGTATATTAGAAAACATCAGGGACAACTTAGGAAAGTTCCAAGAAACTATATACCCCCTAAGTTTCTGATTAATCCAGTAAGAAGAAACCTTTACTGGGTTCCAAAACCATTGCTAGATTAAATTTAAAAAGTTAAAGGCTTTCAATGAGAAAATTAAACATTAAATTTTATTTATGAGACTTTGTCTAAGGAAGTGGTTGTTGCTCCAATAACCAAAAAGGTCTAGTGCCTCACCACGACCTGGGAGCCAAAATATTGGAATAAAAATGTTTAATTAATTTTCTGATAAAGCATTAAAATTAAGATTAAATAATGCTTTAGAAAGTTTCTTTTAAACATTTTTTTTGGAAATTAAAAAAAAATAAACAGAGATAGGCCTAAGTTAAAATTTTGTTTCAAAGGAGGAGAGATAGGCCTAAGTTTAAATTTTGTTTTAAAATTTTTAGTGCCTAAATTTCTGTTTAAAGAAATCTTAGAATTTTGAACATGTTTTAGACCCCATTTTCGCTGTGATCAAAGGGGAAGAGATAGGTACAAGTTAAGGGGGAGTTAGAAATATTTTTGAATTTTATTTAGAATTTTTGTAAAATGATATTCTGTTCAAAAATTGGTATTAGATCTGAGCTAAATCTTATGTTGCAATTTATTTTAATTACAAATTTATGCTTAAAAAGTTAGTTTAGTAATTTCTTCAAAATTACTACTTGTCTGTTTAACCCTAACTTGAACTTGGGTTGATGCATATCAAAAAGGGAGAGATTGTTGGATCCCGTGGGTATTTTGATGTGATCAACCAAGTTAGTTAGGTCCTGCTTTGTTATTTGATCCCCGTGTCTAAGTGTGCAGGAACTTAGGAGCGCAAGAAGTCGAGCGGAAGACACAGCTAGCGAGAAGGATGGCACGGGAAGGGAGCCGACGGGCTCGGTGCGTCCGAAGGACGAGAGAGCTGCGGAAGAGTACACCGGTAGACGAGAAGAATGTGTGCGACGTTCGAGGGACGAGAAGCCGGGTCGGAAGCCTGCTCAAGGAGAAGGCTGGGAATTAGGTTCGGGTGAACCCTATTCTGGTTGGCTGCAATCACCCAAGCGAGCCGAACCAGAGCAAGTCAACCGAGAAGTTGACTTGACAAGTGTTCGGTCGACCGAACCTTCTGATCGATCGACCGAACCCCAATCATCAGAGGCCAGCTGTTGGTGACACGTCAGCAACCAGCCACTAGTGAAGAGATTGGTCGACCGAACCCTTTGATCGGTCGATCGAACTGAAGATAAACCAGAGACCTAGTCGAGCGATTTGATCGAGCCAGATCAGGTGAAGACCGTTGGTTGATCGATCGACTGAACACTGTGATCGGACGACCGAACGCAGGCTTGATCCAGAGAGGCTGCATCTGGACAGAAGGCTGGGCAGATCCAGCAGGTTCGGTTGACCGAACCTAAGGATCGGTCGATCGATCCCTCTCGAGTCAAATCCTAATCCCGAAGATCGGGTAATCTGATAAGTTCTGGAACCCTTATATAAAGGGGCCTCGAACAACTATTCTATATCAACTTTGATTTTAATTTCCAAGCAACTTGTAAGAGCTCTAAGTGTAAAAGGCTTCTTCGCCTTCAGAGAAGGAGACATTCCTAGTGCGCTTTCCAACTACCTTGGATTAACAATCGTCTTGGTTGTAACCAAGTAAAACACTGAGTCTATTTTTCTCTGTTCTTATTTTAGCTCTATTTAATTTTATAATTTTTGCTTTTATTTTAAAGTTGAAAAGCTTTGAGGAGGGTATTTTTATTCACAGGCAATTCACCCCCCTCTTGCTGGTCCCCGCTGCACCTACAATACATATCCTTAATTAGTTTAATATATGTTACACTAACACCTCTCTTTTCTAAAATTCTCCATATAATTTCTCTTGAGATTCTATCATAAGTTTTTTCTAAGTCAATGAATACCATGTGTAGATCTTATTTTTGCTCTCGATATTTTTCAATTAATTGTCTAAGAAGATGTATAACTTCTATTGTCGACCTTTCAAGTATGAACCAAAATTAATTTTTTGTTAATGTGGTTTCCTTCCTTAATTTTTTTCTATTATTTTTTTTCAAAGTTTCATAGTATGACTCATTAGTTTAATACCCTTCTAGTTTGCACAATTTTGTATGTCTCCCTTGTTCTTATATAAGGGAACTAGAGTACTTATCCTCCATTGATCAGTCATTTTTTTCGTTTGGAATATCATGTTAAATAATTTTGTATGGCATTCAATACCTTATTTCCCTAAGCACTTCCATACCTCTATCGGAATATCGTCTGATCCAACGACTTTTCCATTGTGCATCTCATTCAAAGTTTATTTTACTTCTGAAGTTTGAATTTTATGATAAAAATTAAAATTTCTATGCTCATTTGACTTACTTAAATTACCTAAGTTAAGTTGGTCACCTAAACCTTCATTAAAAAGTTGATGAAAATACATCTTCCACCGCTCTTTTATTTCTCCATCATTTACTAATACCCTATTACATTCATCTTTATTACATTTTATTTGGCTAAGATCTCTTGTTTTCCTTTCTCTCACTTTAGTTATTCTATAAATGTCTCTTTCCCCTTCTTTTGTATCCAATTTTTGATATAATCGTTTAAAAGTTTCATTTTTTGCTTCACTCACTATTTTCTTAGCTCCTTTCTTGGTTATTGTATATTTTTTTAAGTTTTCCTCGTTCTTACAAATATATAGTTCCTTATACGCTATTCATTTTTCCTTCACTTTCTCTTGTACTTTCTCATTCTACCACCAAGATTCTTTACTTAGTGGTGTATGTCCCTTTGACTCACCGAATACACTCTTAGCTACTATTTTCAACTTTGATATTATCTTATCCCATGTTGTATTAGAGTCATCGTATATTTCACCTAATGCTTGTACTTCTACCTTTTCCTTAAATATATTTTGTTTCTCATCCTTTAACTTCCACCACTTAATTCTAGGAATCGTATATATTTTCTTTCTATTGATACTATGTTTGAGGCGTATATCCAACACTACTACCCTATGTTGGGTAGTTAAGCTCTCTCTAGGAATGACTTTGCAATCTTTACAAATCTTTTTATCCTTCTTCCTAACTATAAGAAAGTCAATTTGCGATTTACTATTCTTACTTTTGAATGTGACTAAGTGTTCTTCTCTTTTCTTAAAAAACGTATTAGCTAAATAAGGTCATATGCTATCGCAAAATCTAATATAGTTTTCCCTTCCTCATTCCTCGTTCCAAACTTATAACTCTCATGTACTCTCTCATATTCCTCATTTTTCACTCCGACATGCCCATTTAAATCAACTCCTATTAAAATCATTTCATTTGGTGGAATATTTTGTAATATTTCATCTAAGTCCTCCCAAAATCTTGATTTGGTAGCTTCATATAATCCTACCTATGGTGCATATATGCTAATTATGTTCATAGTTTCTTTTGCCACTATTATCTTAAGGGCTATAATTCTATCCCCTTTTCTAACTTCTCCTACAACTTCATCCTTTAACAAACTATCTACAATAATACTCACTTCATTTCTTTATTTACTCTTTCTAGTGTATCATAACTTAAAACTCGAGTTCCAGAACCGTAGTAAGATTTTCATTTCATATGGCTCCTCCCTTCTTTCTGCGCATAGTACTAACGAAAATAATCCATGAAATTCAAATTTAACTATTCTCATTATGAACTGAAAGGAGCTAGTATTTTTACAAGAAATCTCTAGCCAGCCTTCCTACAAGAGGTTTTTATTAACACCAATTGTATTAGTACTAGATAGAAATGGTAGCTCCAATAATTTTTTTTGTCCTCAACACCCCCTATTTCTATGAATTAGTCACTTCAACGATCTTTGATGGTTATATGGATACCCAAAGTATGAACGAGATGGATGTTTGTTGTCCCAACCATTCTTGTTAGCCCCGATACTGATAAGGAAAAGGGTAATTTATAACAAAGTTTCATGTTGTTGATTCCTAGGTGTAGTCCTTCTTCCCCTATGTTGCCTATTGGTACTAGTGGAGTAGGATTGACTCGCAATACGGAACCCATAGGTGTAACCTTTCGCTAAATACTAAAATCAACAATTGAAGCATCCGAGGCTTCATCAATCAAGGATACAAGACAGAAGGAATTGTTCTATCTAGAAACTTCACCTTCACCAAGCGTGGGTTTATTTTAATAATTTGATTTTTTTTCTATCTCGAACTATGTCTTTTTTTAATACTGGACCTCAAAAAAAAGAATCAAATCGCACCATCTCTGTAATAGGTAAATGCTTTTTTTCTCTGAAAGTTGTCGGAATTATTCATAATAAGATATTGGCCACAATTGATCTTTTATCCCATTGTAACAAAAAGGCAAGGTTCAAGTTGAGGTTAAAGTTGCTACAATAAATGGCAAATCAAGAAGCCCAATTAGCTTAATGGGGTCCCTAATTAGGTTCACTAGATAATTAAGAGTCCAAAGGAATGCAATGGACTTCCACCTCGCCTTTTAGGATTTTCTTGGTTGAAAAGGCAACATGTTTACCTATAAAAAGGGGAGTGTTTGGCCAAAAGAAGGGTTTTTTTGTTAATGTATCCATTAGGCTCTCACTTTGTTGGTTCTTGAATCAACTTTGAACTTATCAAGGTAATCTTGTGGCATACATCTATTCATCAACCTTTAATTTGTTCCTTGCCAGTTGTGGTGCCCTTTATCCAATTTTGTTTGTTTTCAAACTAGTTGTGGGTCAGTGGCAACACATTTACATATAAAACAGGGAGTGTTTGGCGAAAAGAAAGGTTTTTTTCTAATGTATCGGTAAGGTTCTCACTTTGTTGGTTGTTGAATGGACTTTGAACTTAGCAAGGTAATCTTGTGGCATACATATATTCATCAACCTATAATTTGTTCCTTGCCAGTTGTGGTGCCCTCTATCTAATTTTGATGGTTTCCAAACTAGTTGTTGTTCAATGGCAACATATTTACATATAAAACAGGGAGTGTTTGGCAAAAAGAAAGTTTTTTTTTTCTAATGTATCAGTGAGACTCTCACTTTGTTGGTTCTTGAATGGACTTTGAACTTATCAAGGTAATCTTGTGGCATACATGTAGTCATCAACCTTTAATTTGTTCCTTGCCAGTTGTGGTGCCCTCTATCCAATTTTGATTGTTTCCAAACTAGTTGTGGGTCAGTGGCAACTCAGTGGCAACATGTTTACATATAAAACGGCAAGTATTTGGCCAAAAGAAAGGGTTTATACAAGAGAAATTACGACCAAGTGATTATCAATGAACTGATTGATTTACTGAAGTCATGCTTATAAAGCCATGTACAAGACTAATATTCTTCTATTCGATGACTCCCAAGTGTACTTATCCACAAACATAAATATTAAGTTCATATGATGATGAACCTAAATCAGCTGCTTAGTTGACTCAACTACCATCAATCAGAAACCTAATAGTCAACTGACTCTAATTTTAGCCCCAAACAAAAATATTTTGTTCACTGAAGGAATTAAATGGTGCCTTCAACCGACTAGATCATCGACTACAACCATCCTAATGGTCAACCTATACGTTGAGATCTATCCTCTCCCATGAATATTTAATCTTTCAACTCTCAACTAACTAAGAGTTATTCCTTTGCAGCTCCATTGCCACCAAGTTGTCTCGTGTTAGGTTTCTCATTTCTTGGATGCACTTGGGCTCTCTGTTTTCTGCACGTGTCATACTTGATGCTCTACTTAGGTAGTTAGTCCTTATACTCCAATGCTCTTTGTCTTGCAATTCCTTGAATGTCTCAGCCATTTTTCTTCGATCTTTGTTGACCTCGAGTCACAAAGTATCCAATGTTCTTGGTACCAACATGTCGTCTGTATGTGCATTGACAAATGTCTAAGTTTCTAAGAATCTACCCGGGCTAATAATGCTGGTGAAAATTTTATCATATCGGACGGATTGATAAAGAATTTGTATGGGATACCTTACCATTGCAAATTAAAAAAATAATTGGACCCGGGCTAAAGCCTGGGTAAACCAATACTTGGCTACGCCCTTGGCCTTTTCATAGTTTAGGAAGATCATAAATGTAAACTACAAAGTGATCAAGGGATGATATTTATTATGAATGCATTATTGATAATAGAAAGGTTCCAAGAAAGATAATTAAACATAACAAGGGCCTATACATATGCATGATAAACAAGGCCAACCATAACCACAAATGCACTTGACCCCAACTAATGAGTTAGGTTTACTGAGGAAGCTTGTTCAGCTTGCAGTAAGCATAGTCCTTGTACATCTTAGTCTTATACTTTGTAGGAGTCTCATCACTCACTAGTTGTGGCAGCGGACCAATCTCCATCTCAGGGGGAGGGCTACAAAACACAGGCCACGACATCCTTGCCTTCTCTTTGTTCACAGTTGTCCTATGCAAAACACTCTTGTAATATCCGTTGCTTAGTATCTGCATAAACACATAGTAAATGTTCGTGGAATTAAGGTCAGGTAATTAACTAGACACAAATTGAAACTTGGCAAGGATATTCGAAAACAAGAAGGGTATTTATATATATATACCTCGATTTGGTCTCCTATGTGAACGATAATGGCATTAGGAATGTGTTTAACATCGAACCATTGATCATCTTTGAAGACTTGAAGTCCAGGAACATCATTAGGCACCAAGATTGTGATCGCAGACATGTCGGTGTGGGACACGACCCCTAAGGCTAGGTCCGGGCGTGGGCATGGAGGGTAGTAGTTGATCTTAAGTAGGTATTCCAAGTTTTGTCCTCCGACAGACTGCATAAGCACATGATCTTCTAGTCCTAGTCCCTTTGATAGCATTATAAGAATTTTGTTCACCAAAATACCCAAGTATTTTCTGTATTCCTCGTTAGCCTTCCTGTACAAGTCCATGATGGTTATATCCATATCACATTTTTGTGTATACTGCTACACCATAAAAAATTAATTATTTCATTTTAATTATTTTATCAAAATACTCCTGATATTAAAATTGTTTAATTTCATCAAAATCACTTCCAAACTTTTAAATCCTAAAATTTTAAATTCTAAATCTTAAACCTTCAATATTATTATATCAAAATATTTTTTTGTGCTCACAATTATTTGAATTTTATTAAAATCATTCTAAATAGTTGTAATAACTGATGGTAATTAACTGTATAATAGTATTGAAAATAAAGATATTCTATAGATAAAACATCCGTGGGATGCCTTTTGATTAATTTTAAAAAAGTGACACTATTTTGACGATTTATATAATTTAAAATGTACTTTTAATTTTTGACCCAAAAAAATTATAACCAAGAATATTACTTAAAAAAAATTTGAGGTTATGAACAGGAAAAAAAACGGGTGCTTGCCATTTTATTTTCAGGCTTCTTCTTTATTTTCAAAGCCAAATGGATACCTAAAAGAAAGAAATATTGGAGCAAAATGTCAAATTTGTCATTTTAGCGGACACTTCAAGACGGTCCCACGTTCTCTGGAAAGGGATACTTCACGGAAGATATTTGCGCTAACACAGCGTTTGCATGGAAAATGATGCTTGGATGGAAAATGCTTAAAAGAAAGAAATATGATCCATGGAAACGTGAAGCTTTCCATGCCAACCACCTACTGTCGCATGCATGCACGTATGCTTTTATTGAGAGGCCGTGATACGACGAGGAAGAAGACGACTCCACCGGCCAGCTATGTAATCCTTAGCCCAGTTAATTTTCCTAATTCGGTATGCATCTGAAATATAATTAATATCTATATATTTAGAGATCCATCTTTAAATATATATTTAAATTCTATTTTTACTTTTATTTTTTTCTCTTAAATATTTTATCAGTAATGTACCAACCTGTCGAGAGAGACTTAATTAACTCCATGCATGCATGCATATTTGAATTAGTTTTACCTGTATTCTAGAGGGATCTTTGGCCAGAAGGCGTAATTGATCGTGGCGGGCGGCCAGATGTTGTGGAAGAGGAAGTCAACCCACGCCTTCTTCCCCTCCAGATCCTTCTGCAACTTGGTGCCGTAGCCCTCCGTGCTCCCTGGCTTGCTCGCGTACTTCTCCTTCTCCTCCGGCGGCAGCTCGAAGAAGGCCTTCCCCACCCGCTGCAGCTCGCGCACCACTTCCGCCGGGATGCCGTGGTTGACCACCTGGAAGATCCCCCACTCCCTGGCCGCCGCCGCGACCCGGGTCGCCAGCGCCCCCCGTTCGGCCTCGCCGGCGAGGTCAACCACGGGGATCTCGGGGGCCGGCCCGCGGTACGTGGTGAAGCCCGGCTGCTCGTGCTCCGGCCGCACGAACTCCGCCGGGATGTCGTTGGCCGCCGCGCTCAGCGACGCGATCGCCTGGACACGCTCCACCTCCATTAAGCTTCGATCGATCGAGCTGCGCGAGAAGGGCGGCGGGGGGAGCAAAGCTATAAATGGACTGTGAACTAAGGCGGTGGGTGTGGTGTGGGTTTCATTCGCTAATAAGGCTCTGCGTTTTAAATTGTGCCGGTCGGCTACGTCAGTCAAATTTCATTTTTGATTAATTATTCACGTCGCCGACGTGCCTGCTTGGCGTTCACTTGTTGCAACTACCAACGTCGAGGTGGGCCCATAGTGCCCAAAACAAACTAGATTGCGTTTTCTAGAAGCTAGTAGGTTCCAAAAGTAATGTGGCGGAGACATGGCCACGTGACAAAATTAAGATTTGATCAACACATTCGGATCGAAATTAATCAATTCAGGATGAATTCGAATCGAGTCAGTCGACTCGTTTTCGAGTCACGTCAACTGACTCATAATTGAGCTCGATTCGAGTTAGTCCAAATCACATCCAAATTAAGTTCCATCGGCCAAATCTATGATTAGATTCGGATCAAATCTCTCTTCAGCTCGGATGCAACATGACCGTTATAATAACATTTATGGCGGGTGTGCTCTGTGATTATGGGGAAAAAAGTACCTCCTTTAACAATTTTAGTGATGTCTTCACTCTCTTCATAAGGTAATCGTGGCAATATCGAAAGGTACACAGATTCATATCACATAATTATTATTGCACTTCTAAATCATCTTTAATCAATTATTGTTCATTTTATTATATTTTAATTTTTTTTATAACGATCAAATACATTTTGACAAAAGCACGTGATTGAAGCCTCATATTTATGTCATATTTAATAAGGTTGGTGTTTAATTTAATAAAAATTTATTTATATTCATTCAATATATATATAATTAATTAAACAAATAAATTTGAATAACTCGTTAAATTAAATAAAAAAATTTGAATATATATATGTGTTTAGCTCGTTAACGTTCGTAAACAGCATTCGTGAATAATGTTCATGAATAATATTTATGAACAATGTTCACAAACCATATTCATTAATAAAATTATTTTCAATATACTAAATAAATAATAAAATAAAATAAATAAGTTTAAATTATCAAGCTCAATAACCAATTAAACAATTAAAAATTTCAAACAATTAAACAAGCTTGAATTGAAAGCTCGATAACATCTAAACGAACCGAGCTTGAACCAAACTCAAGCCAAGCTCGAACCAAACATAAACCAAGTTTGAATTGAGAGCTTGATAATATCTAAATGAATCAAGCTCAAACCAACTTTAAACAAGGTCAAGTTCATAAAAAATAAACAAACCCAAGCTTGAAAAATTATTTTTAAAATTTGGTTCATTTTAAGCTCGGCTCAGCTCGATTATCTTATCAAATAATTTTGAACACCTTAAAATTCGACTCAACTCGACTACAATCCTATCAAATAATTTTGAACACCTTAAAATTCGACTCAACTCGACTACAATCCTAATTGCACTACTAGAGTTTCTTCATTTTGTCAATTTTTTTTTTCAAAATTTAAGTATTAGGTTTAGATTTAATGCTAAATGATCATTATTGCACTCTTGGAATTCCCTTGAATTGGTTAAAAAAATAATTTTAAAACTTTTAGAGTTGTGAAGCATTTTTTTTGAAAAAAAATATATTTTATGATCATAGAAGTTTTGAATTCATACCATTTTATTTTTCAATATTTTGAGAGCTCTATGCGCTTGTTGACGACTCTTGCCAACAGGTTCTTGAAAAGCATAGAGGCCTTAGATTTTTTTTGCATAATAGATACTTTTTAACTCCTAAAATCAAGGTCATTTTTTTCCTTATTTTTTTAACATGGTCGTGTGGATCACATTATTAATGTTGTTTGCCTTTAGTTGTTATCTGGATTGATAACGAACATCGCTTTCTCTCCACATTTAACTCCTATCAATAGAAAATGCACAAAGAGTAGATCTCCGAACAAAGAGAATAATTATATTGAATGTAAGATGAGTATAAAAGTGCATAGACAAAGCATGCGTAAAGTATATGAATGTGCGTCAAAATATGCATAATAAGTATATATAATCTAGGTAATTACACCCCCAGACTTAAATCTTTGCTTGTCCTCAAGCAAAACGTCGCAATCTAAACTCATGTGTTCTATATGCATCATAATCCCTAGTGCACTTTTCTAACTCTATCTACGACTTTCATTGATGAGCATGATCATGGAAGTAACTCAAGTATGACCTAAGCATAAGTTTCTTGTGCACAGTGCAATAAGTGACCCAAACTCTTCAAATTTCAATTCTTATCCTAGTCAAGTCGTCATCCAATTGAGTTCATAATGTTCCCAGTGATAAGTACTTACCTACCACACACTTTGTTCATATTCCTCAATCTACCCAAGGCCTCAAAGGCGTGCTCAATATCAAGAGAAACGTAACAGTCATTTCCTCAGTAACCTAACTCGGTCTCAAAGGGGTAACTTGCTAGTATTCACTCACGACAGCTATTTTTTATATCCCTTATTTTTTTTATAAGCGATTGCAAGATGCAACACTTAAACACAAATGCATATAAATACAAATATTGGGATATTTGATTTTTTTCAAATGAGATTACATGATTCGAGCATCATTCGGTAACCATAATATAGTTTGAGAAATTACCATGGGGACTAAGTACTAAACAAATAAGATAAATCATGACTATTCCAATGATATCAACCATTCAAACTCAATTTTAGTCATCTCTTCACTCTCTACATAAAGATAATCGTGACAATATCGAAAGGTACACAGTGACATTGGACATTACTATTTCCACAATTCGTTATCTTTCCCTTTCAACTCTCCAAAATCTGACTTGAGCATTAGAGGAGTCATTCAGATTTGTCTTGCTCTCCCTTCTAACATTTTCTTCAGTTCTTTCAATTAGCATCACCAGATATTTTCATCCAAGTCCTAGCTCAACTACCAACCCGGCAACCGCAAGACAAGACAACTGCCTGTCGCCTGTCCAATGGGAGTCAATCCAATAGGAGCTTGTCAGATAGGAATAGATCTGACGTGTATCAGACATATCGAAAGAGCTCAAGCGTGAATACATTAAGAAGTCAGCTCATCCCTTAATCTCAATTGAATCACCCATAATTTTCCTTGATGTCTGTAGGAGCTGGCAATGCCCTTCCTAGAAGGTGTATGTTGTGTTTGACTCCAGATTCAGACTAGAGCACTCCCAGCGTGATGTTCTAGAAGCAACACTTGAAACGATGAATTGAAGGACATCATGTTTTACGATTTACATTTTTTAATTGAGATCATATATCTAATTTTTTAAACCAATTAATTTTAAAGATCATCAGTGAAGTCCATAAAATTTTTTCATGTTGTCAAGGTAAATCGGGAGCTCTCATGGTCCCTTTTCTCATATCCGTTACCTATTAAAGAAAAAATCATCTACAATTTGCACCCATTTATTTTCTAAAACTATCCATATGTGATTCATCATTAATTCATACCTATATGATTTTTCTCTAAATATATTTTTTTTATAAATTCTTCAATCTTTATATCTATAAGTAAAAGTTAATATCGATGATCTGATGATCAGGTGGTCTAATATCTCCTACCCCACGACAAGCTCGAGGGAGAGAATGAGTCCTTATTACCTATATGATAGTTGACGAGATCTCAGAGTCATATCAAATAATTATTAATCTCATTAAAGTCGAGATAAAAAAAATCCTCCTCTATATTGGTCAACTATAATTTTTCGATTTATCTTCTCACAGATAATCATGGGACTGACCATATGAGACCGCAGGGGTAGCGGATTCCATCTTTTGTTACCATATCAAATAATTATTATTGCGCTTCTGGTTGAAAATGTGAATAGAATGAAAATGTGGAGACGAAGATACTCTATTATGTATGAATTTTTAGTTCAATATTGGAAGTCTTGTAACTTTATTGTTGGTTTAAATTATGACACATGTATTGATGTTGTAAACATATGTATGAGGAGAAACTCTCTCACGCATGGGTGCCCAGGCATGGGTACAAATCTAAGTCTCGGATTTACACTAAACCAAGTTGACTTATGTGTGAGCACGACCTACACGCATCGAATATCGAACCGATCGAGATAAAATTTTCCCAAAAGAATGAACCAACAATTTGCCCTTGAATATCTTTTTTGTTATCTGCTCAAGAGTGCAACGGAAGCATTAATATAAAATAATTGTGATTCCATAACGTCTCGACATTAATAGAGACATTAAACTCGTTAATGGTGACTTTGTAATGTCTCGACATTAAGACATTAATGACGACATTAAACTCATTAATAATGATTCCGTAACATTTAGACACCAATGAATACATTAAACTCATTAATGACAATATTAAATCTAGCATTAAATGACCATAATTTGATCATTCATTGCAAGCAAGATAAGAGCTCATATATAAGGAGGCTGGATCTTGAGCAAAGGAAAGAGTGGCAGAAGATAAGCGAAAGAGAGAGCGAGAGGAAAAGCATAAGGCGAACCTCTGTCCACCCGTGTTCTCCCACAAAAACTCTCTCAATCGTGCATCCGTTCAACTAAACTACTTGTGATAACACTCAAGTGCATTCTCAGTTCACCACGAACAACCAATGATTGGTTGCATGCATAGTTTTACCATTGTATCCTAGGAAACAAACAACCCGAGAAAACCTCGAAGCACAGCTGGAGGTAGGGTGAATCTGTTACAAGGAAACTGCATTGAGTGCAGGTCTCAATATCTTACTCGACGAATTCCCTTCTTGACTCAACGATCCACGCCCGATTCTAATACTCACTGCATCAAATCTATAACTCAGACCATCGAAGGCTTGGCAGAACTAGCCCCACTGGCAACCTAAGATTATCTGCTCAAGTCATCTCAACAGATAAATTATAATTGATTTTGTGTAATTTCAATTCAGTAATTTTTCTCAATATCTCTAGCAATAGATTGTCAACAATCTTGAAACACACTTCATTCTATTAAGATGGTCACAGAACAAAGTATTGAGTTGCAACAGACTCAACGCATGAAGGCTCCCTCTTCCCCATTGGAACTATGTCAATCAACCACTGGGAAAAGCTAGAGAAGTTCACTGGATTGAACTTCAAGAGGTGGTAGAAGAAGATGTTCTTCTACTTAACCAGCTCAATCTGGTTTGATTCTTGACCGAGGACCCTCCCAAGCGTGCTAAGAATGCTAATGCACAGACCATCAATATAGTGGAGGCATGAACTCACTCTGAGTTCCTTTGTTGAAACTGCATCTTCAATAGTCTTGTTGACTCTCTATACGTTGTGTATAGCATGAAGAGAATGATTAAGGAGCTGTAGGAGCTGTAGGAGTCCCTAGACAAGAAATGTAAGATGGAGGATGCAGTGACCAAGAAGTTCATCGTGGGCCGCTTCTTGGACTACAAAATGACTGACTCCAAGATTGTGATCAGCCAAGTTTAGGAGCTTCAGGTGATCTTGCATGAGATCCACTCAAAAGGAATGATTTTGAGTGAAACCTTCTAGGTAGCTGCTATTGCTGAGAAGTTACCTCCTGGGTGGAAGAACTTCAAGAACTACCTGAAACATAAGCGGAAGGAGATGAATATAGAGGAACTCATTGTTAGACTTCTCATCAAAGAAAACAAGAGTTCAGAGAGAAAGTTGTTCTCTCATGCTACTATAAAAGCCAACGTGGTCAAACACAGTCAAAACTCAAAACAAAAGAACCCCAAGACTTCCAGACGAAACCCAAAGGAGGCATTAAGACATTCTCTGGGAAGTGCTTCAACTCTGGTCGACTTGGTCACAAATCTTTGGAATGCAGAAAGTCAAAGAAGAAGTAGAAGGCTAACCTGAACGAGAGACTAGAAATGGATGACCTCTGTGCTATTGTCTCTGAACTAAACCTGGTTGGTTCGAACTCATAGTAATGGTGGATTGACACTGGACCCACCAGACATATTTGCTGCAATAAGGAGTTGCTCCATAACTTTGAAGAAGTCAAAGGTGGGGACAAGCTGTTCATGGAGAACTCAGCAACCTCGGACATCATAGGCCAAGAAAAAGTTGTGCTGAAGATGACATCGAGCAAGGACTTTGATGACATCGAGCAAGGGCCTTAGTCTGGACAATGTGTTTTATAGTCTAGAGATTCAGAAGAATTTAATGTCAGAATCACTGTTAAGCAAGCATGACTTTCGCATTATTTTTGAGTCAGACAGAGTTCTACCGTTAAAGAATGAAATGTTTGTAAAAAGGTGCTATGTATCTAATGGGTTGTTCAAGCTCAATGTAATGACCATTAGGCTTAAGATAAATAAACATGAAAGCTCTTCCACTTATATTCTTGAGTCTTCATGTTTGTAGCATGGTAGACTAGGGCATGTTAACTACGATGTATTGTGTAGATTAATACTGCCTTCTTTTTCATCTAAGGATTCCAATTTTCCTGATCGAGGGTGTTTTTGTAACTTCATCCATTGGCGCCTTGTATCCTCGTCAAATAGCGAACCACTGGTCGATGTCGATCTTGAAGTATAACTCCATCCGCTTCATTTAGCATAAAAAGTCATCTCCATTAAAAAGTAGGGGACGAGCGATATTATAACCTTCATTTTGGGCCATGTAATTATTGAAATAGCAGAAACTTAAACAGATACCAAGACTTGGTCTTGGGGTAAGTAGTGTGGTAGAA
This sequence comes from Zingiber officinale, assembly GCF_018446385.1. Lineage (NCBI taxonomy): Eukaryota > Viridiplantae > Streptophyta > Magnoliopsida > Zingiberales > Zingiberaceae > Zingiber > Zingiber officinale. The sequence goes on from NC_055992.1 coordinate 143,612,077, forward strand.
AGAAAAGAATAAGATGAAAAACTCAAGTGGTGTTGCACTAACTTGAGCAAAACCAAAATTAAAAAGGATTTATTCTAAGAGGTAATTATACTAATTCAAATAGATTTTAAAAACTAAAATTCGGAGAAACAGGAGAAGAAGAAGAAAAAGGAAAGAAACACAATCCTCGTTGTTTGATTGGTGGTTGTACCAATTCAGAGCAGACTTCCTCTGATACCACTTGTAGGATCGTTACACACATGAGAGGGGAGGGTGAATCACGTGCAGTGGAATAAGGTAAAGCAAAGATCGAAAAACACAAGTACACAATGGAGTTACTTTGTTCGGAGCCTCCGATGACTCCTATCTCAAGACCCATGATCTCTTGGATCATATCGACAAATAATCCACTATAAGCCTCTTCTGAAATCGTCGAAAGAGAAAATCGAGTACAATAAAAAAATAAGGACAAGTATAACAAGCTACACTTTCCTTTTATACAGTAATTAAGTACAAAAAGAAATTTCGTTACCCAACACTTGTAGATTATCGGATCGAGCTCAGTGTCAGACGCCTTTTCAACAGTAGTAGGGCATAGTAGCGTCGCAGCACAGCAGAATGATGAAGTCAGACTAACAGGAAACTCGAAGGGTCGTGTATTGAACTTGTAAGTTAGTTGTCTAAAATGCTCAGTCGAACCCTTCTTTTATAGGTTGTTTAGGGCACCTCCAAGCCTCATCTAGGGCGCTTCTAAGTGCAAATTGAATCCCAAAAACCTTGTCATTATAAGCTCCGCAACTTTCAATTTTTATCCTCTGGAAGGTGACTTCAAAGCTCTTCCAAAATGCCTCCAGCACCAAGCTTAAGGTGCCTCTAAAGGCATGTGAGGCGCCTTCGCGCCCTCCCATGTGGAGTCTTCAACTAAGCATCCAAAGCGTCTCCACTCACACAGGAAGCGCCTCTACACCATTGTCCAGGGTGCCTCCAATCGACCAGCGAGCGCATTAAGTACTGTTCACCAAAGCTGAATTTTCTTTCTAACTCCTACAAAAGCATGTTAGTCTAAAATCAAAGCGTAACTGCAAGATAGAGTTAACACAATCATAAAATAGTAGTATTAATTAGACCTTGTCTGTTGGTGCAGTTTGCACTAACGGTCTAATTCAGATTTTAATGAATGGCAAGTAGTTAAGTTAGGTGTTTAGTTGTATAACCATTTCACCTAGTGTGTAGGAATTAACAGCCTGACGAAGTATAGATAGGTCAACGGACCGACCGGATATCTAGCGGGAAGTTCAGATAGGTCGACGGGCCGACCGAATATCTGGCGAGAAGTCCAGATAGGTTGACGGATGAACCGGATATCTGGCGAGAAGTTCAGATCGGTCGACGAGCTGACCGGATATCTGGCAGAAAGTTCAATTAGGTCTGCGGATCGGACAATTGGTAAGTAAAGGTAAGTCAATAGAGGAGAGTGACTTAGTGAGGACGCGTCCCAGTTGAGGGACAGTATGCGTTGGTCCAGTTTAAGTTCATTTAGAAACCCTAAACTGAGATCTTGACTAGTTCCTGATCATGAAAGGATATGAACTAATTACTACTTCTTATTATAATTGTGCTAACTTTGTTTTGCAGGTTAAATATTTTAGATTTGGACTAACATAACTTGTAGGATAAAATGAGCAAAAAGCCTTCAGATGAACAATACCCGAAGGAGCCTTCAAGGTGAAGGAAGGCGCATTCGCACTATTCATGGAAGGTGCCTTCCATGCCTTGAAGGCACCTTCCGCAGGATGAAATTTGGACGTCATCGTAAATAAAGAGCGTGCTATTCTGGATAGGATTTATCCCATTGGATGTGCCTTCCATGGCCTATATAAGTCAATCTCGACCAAGCATCAAATACAACCTTCTATACGAGCTACTACGTGACCATTTGAGATTCTGACTACTCCAGGCTCCTGCTGTAAAGCTGCTACGCTCGACGACTGGTCCAAGGACTTCCGATCACAGCCAGCAAAATAACACCGACACACGAGAGCTCTCACTTCATTCCCTACTTATCGATAACAAAGTTTTTATTGTATTTAGATTCTACAAACGGAAAGTGTGGTCTGTTATACTTCTCCGATCTTCTTTGTATTTGATTCCATCTTCCGGAGGTACCGAAAGAGGCTTTTAGTGGATTATCCGTTGATAGGTCCGCGAGACCTGGGTCTTGGAGTAGGAGTCGTCGAAGGCTTCGAACCAAGTAAACTGACCTTGTTTTCTTGTGTTCGTCATTTTCAAATTCGTAAGTATTTTCCGTTGCGTGTACTCGTGTTTTTAAAATAATAAAACAAGTTTTTGAAAACCAGGTGATTCAACCCCCTCCCCCTCCTCACATGTGTATCGATCCAACACTATCTTCCCGAGACCATGATCTAATCACGGTTTCAATTTAGGTTTCCAAAATTGACCTAAATTATGTTGGGACCTTGATGCCCGCTAGAGGGGGGGTGAATAGCGTCTCACTCAAATCGATCGTTTCCTACGTATTCGTTAATGCGCAAGCGGAAATACAAATACTAATTACGAATACAAAAGCTAATGACAAAGAAAAGAACAAGCAAACCAATGCACGTCGATGTAACGTGGTTCGAAGATGATGCTCCTACTCCACGGCTGTCCGTAAGGTGGACGATCCCGATCCTTCGGTGGATTAGCCCCCGGCAAACTCCGGCTACTCAAGCAACTCCTTGTGGGTGGAGAAACCTCACCACAACACCAACCAAGAACACTTGGACACAAGAGACCTTGAGCACTTTGGTGACTACTAATTAGGCTTTAACCAAGTCTAATTTCGTCACCTTGGTCGGCCATACCAAGCTCCTTCTTATAGAGCTTGGAACAAATCAGAACCTGATTTGCCCGTTACCAGTCGACTGGTCAATGCACCAATCGACTGGTACCAACGGCTATCTCAACGGCTCTCTGCTACAGTGCATCAGTCGACTGCTACAATCATCAGTTGACTGCTACAGTACTGCTACAGTAACTCTACAGTAAACCCTAATTTTAGGATTTTGCCTCGAGTACATTCACTCAGCACTCGTTCTCGCCCGACCAACCTAGACCTAGCCTTCTAGCCTCCTCCATCAGCCTCGCGTCCCTCGGATGTCTCCCCATCCTTCACGTCTTGCCTTCTGGAGCTTCCTTCGGCCTTGTCCATATTGTCGGGTCTTCCTTTTCCAAGAGGCTCCTCACCTCCGGGGCTTCATCCATTGCCAAGTCACACTTAGACTTACGTTGCCAAGACTACATGCTTGGACTTACACCGCCAAGACTCATTCTTGGACTTTCCTCCTTTGCCAAGATCACACTTGGACTTTCCTTGTTGTACCTGTATCCTGCACACTCATAATGCATATCAAATACAACAATAAACATAACTTAAACCTTTGCCCAAACATCAAAACCTAGGGCACCTAGATTGCTTCAACAAATTAGACCTGCGCCTAAAGTCCCTATTTGGGACTCGTCCTCACTAGAACACTCTCCTCCAGTGACTTACCTTACTTACCATGCAGAATTGCTTGACTCTACCTTAGTCCACCAGGTCTTCCCACCAATTGTCAGGTTTGCAGACCCAACTAGATTTTGGCCAGCTGTAAGGTCCCGCGGATCCAACCGGACTTTCCGCCAGATATCGAGTCACTCCTTGACTAATCTGGAGTTCTACACCATCTATCAAGTCCTCCATACTTAGCTTAATTTCATCCTGGCGCCAAACCAATCAAGTCCTACACACTCATTAAAGAGGTTAGATCACACCACATCTAACTTTAATCTACTTATCATTCATCAAAACTTAAGTTTGACCACTAGTGCCAACTACACCAACACTAGTCACTTACTCAGGGCGCCTCCAATTAGATGACGTGTCTCGAGCACTGTTCATCTGAACTTTAATTTTTCTCTAATCTCCTACAAAACATGTTAGTCCAAAATATCTACAAATAGAGTAAACACAGATAATAATAAAATTTAGTTCATATCTTACTAAGACCAGAATATAGTCTTGGTCTATATTTAGATTTCCAAAATGATTCTAAATTGAACCAACATCTAAGGTCCTGTTGAGACTCGTTATCATGAATTTTAACCTTTTGTCATCCATCAAAACCTGAATTTGATTATAGTGCTGACTGCACTAACAAATGTTTCTATGCAGGGGAGTCACAAGGATGACATATTATGTCTCCTTCGTGTACACGATTTTGATGTCACCTCATGTGGTTTGTTATTGTGACAGATGTATACAAGCATTGAAGCCTAACAATTAATAGGAAGTAATATATGACTTTCAAAAGAATATTCTTCTTTTTCTTCCCAAGCATGTGACTGCTCTGCTTATAACGAGGATGATTACACATTTTTCATTCTATCAGTTCGCTATCTTCATTTTAAAAGATCATGTAGTTATTAATACAATAATGAATCTTCTTTGCTAGCAAACCCAAATATCTAATCAATTTATTTGTATTGTAGAAACTATCAGTAATGCAGTTATCAACGAGGAACAACTCTGACATCAATTGACACATGTCATCGTAAAATCGTTTAGAGAAATGATATTCTTCCTTCATGTTCAGTAATCTTACGGTAGCTGATAGTTGAAAATGATCAAAAGGAATGTCTTCCCACAATTCTTTTTCACTAGCCTTTAACATGTCATATATTTTATAAACTTTGGGTGTAAGTGTTTCCTCTTTATTTGATTGATCATATGCTTTCATTACATCGTAAACCATTGATTGCATTACATTCACAAGCCTTGATGATTCCTCTGAAGCAATCGGGTAGGATGATGAAGCAACATAAGGTCAAATTTAGTCAAATACATACTGATCTTAATGACAATACTAGTTGTAATAATTTGAAACAAACTCGTACCTACATGTGTTTTCACTCTATCCATATCACGAAAAGTTGTATTTCTACATCTGCTTTGATTATATGGATACTTTAACTCAACACTATTCAAGTATTCTGGATGAGACTTAGCAAAGTTCACAAACTCTTTAACCAAGTAAAAAATTCTTGACTAATAAATTCATTGTCTAATTTATTATACATCTCAGTCTTGCTCATATACATTATAGTCTAATGGGAATAAAATTTCCAACACTTTTAATCATGTCAAACTAAGCATGCTTATATTTAAATCATTTAGGTCTCGTGAAACTAAGCATGCTTTTGTAAGGTAATGTCAGAAACCTTAGTATCTTGTAAGAGTTCTTCTATTGTTGGATTAAAAGAACAAGCTCCTTTTTTAGGTCTCATGAAACTAATTGCAATTGAATAGGAATCATTACATAACCTGAGAGCACCAAAGCTTTACCTTGTGACAGAGAGGAGTAGATAGACGATGCTCGAAGGAGTGCTCGCAGACGGCGGAGAGCTAGGCCATTGTGATGCCAGAGAGGAGCTCGAGCACACTGACTCGTGGATGTCAAAGAGCACCAATGACTCAGGAACACTAGAGAGAGTGCTGAGGAGGCTGAGATAAGGCTAAGCTTGCTGTACACGAGGCTAAGGCCACTGGACATTGCCACCAAGTGTCATGTTTGAGAGGTATCCTAAGGCAATCACCTTGTAGTTTGTACTTATTTATTGGATAAATAAAGATTCACTACTTGAGTGCACATTATATATGTATTTGATTGGATGTTAAATTCATTTACTGAATGTCCGCAAAATGATTTATCACATGAGAAAACTTGTGATTGGATTACAACTTGTGAGTTTCTCTACATATACAATTATGTACAAGGTGTCCTAAGACTATTAAGATGACGACTTCACCTTTTATCATCAGATTAACACTATCATCTACATATATAAAAACTTGGTCCAAGATGCTGTAGAGGCATCATAGATTTGGTGAAACTATATCTAAACTACTCAAAAGCCCTAGTTATCTAAATCATACAATTACATATATGAATGAAGTATAATGCCAAGCATGAATAGAATCTTGTAGACGCATTACACTTCCCTTATTCCTAGGTGCATTTTAAGCCAATCAAAAAAATTTTAAGATACTGAATTTTACAATCTAAAACAAGTTGGGTCTAGAGTAAAGTAAGCGCCCTTTGAGAATTCATTTTCTAATAAGGTTAATCGATTTAATTCTCTAGGATGACTATTAAGATGATGACTTCACCTTTTACCATCAGATTAACACTATCATGAGCATATATAAAAACTTGGTACAAGATGTTACATTTTGAAAGACAAAAGCCGAAGAATACTCTCAATGTAATCTCTCTTTGCTCTCATGCATTCAAATTTTCAGCTACTTAAATCCACTAAGCCCTTTCTTGAACTCTAATAAGCAATCCAATCCAAGCACCTCTCTATACAAACCTCTAGCTCTCGAACCCACAAAGCTCCTCTATGTGAATGTGAAAGGAATGAAATGAAAGTTGAATGAGATGAGATTAGGAACTAATAAAAAAATAAAAGTGATTTATCAAATGATTTTAATGTTTTAATTTATCGTTTAATTCAATTCAATTGACTTGATTAATTATTTTTACTCGATCAACCCAACTTATGGTAAAAAGGTGATTGACTCATCCCTAATATCCCTATTAATTTGTCCCTAAATTAATAGGAAGAAGGTAAATCACTCTATTAACCTAACTTACACATTTTATTTGATCAATTGATCTTGTTGTCCTAGCTAAAAATAATAAACATTATTTGAGGTACAGGAATCCTTATTATTTTGACTTTGTTAACCCACACTTTCAAAAAAATTAATAATTTTTTACTTATTTTTTTCAAAAAAAGAATAAAGTCTATTTTATTCCACAAACTTAAAATAATTGACGGGAAAAAAAATGATCAATGCATCCAATAATTACCCATTTAATCCAATAATTATATTATGGTCATCATTTGTTTCCGGAACTATGGTATCATGGTAAGATATCTAGATTATCATCTAAATATTTACAGTTAAATTTCAATTATGATATATTTGTAGAAATTTTTCCTTTAAATGAGACGAGCAACCAACGGATACTAAACTTCTGGATTATTCGTCGCGCACGATTCTCCATTTATCCTTGTGGTCAGTAAAAAAATTTAGTAAAACTAAACCGATCACCTTAGACTAAGATTAATCCATAAGACTAATTAGATTTATCATTTTTTATACATCTTATTGCCATCATTTATTTCAAATAACACAATTCCAACTTGTATTTCACATTAGATATTCCGACCTTACTTCAATTCTCTTAGAGATCTTTATCCAAATAATTAAAAGACTAAAATTTCAATACAAAAGTAATGGAATAATATTGGAACTAAAAATACGATAATATTTGCAACCTAAGAATAAAATTAAAATAAATAGTAAGGAGAAAGTTTTACTTGCTTCGAATGTATTAGATCACTTAGGAAAATAATTAAGAAAATCAAGATTCAAATCTTATTAGAAATAAATATAAGGAAAAATAAATAAACGATAAATTATTAAAAGAGAGAGAGGGGAAATTTTTACTTTCCATTTACTCTATATGGAAGCACTAAGATTAATGGAAAGCATTTTGTCAAATACATCAAAATCACATAGTCGAGCTCCAACAAATGGGGCATGATTGCACCAACGCTTCTACAAATGAAATGGACGAAATCAAGGAATAATGGATCAAGAACTTGCGAGTGGAAGAGCCTCATCAAAGGCTAGTTCATTTACTTTGTGCTTAGAGAACCACCGATCTGGCTAGTAGCTCTTGTTAGAGCAAAAGTTATCATGACAATCTCATGTAACTCCTTATTCTAAGCTTTACAATTAACACTGTGATCATCTCTCTGACTAAGGAAAAGGAAGCACGAGTCTGCACAATTGCCAACATTTTACTGCATTGGTTTTTAAAATGTAACCTTCCACATCTCTCCGAAAACTATAAGCTTATCATCATGAAGTAAGACCAGCAGTGATTATGGAAAGAAGCCAAGAAGAATAGGATACAGCTCGGGACATTAGGGGCATTTTGAAAGTAAACTGCTGGCCTATTATTAAATTAATTTTGACTCAAAATAGAATATTCAATCTAAGATGATGCATCTAACATGAAAGAGAGTAAGCTCACAGTATATGTCGTCCTCCATATAATTCAGAGGTGAAAACATTAAGGACCAGTGAGGTGACTAAGATATGGTTGAGCAAGAGAGAAAGGTTGAGATTTCAACTCAACCAAGGTCCAAAACCAGAAGTAGCTGGCTGGAGCAAATACTACGAAGATGGTTATCGATGTATCATTCAAATGTTCACTAAATCTGACCAATGGCATCACTTACTAGCAAGACAGGGGTACACAGAATATATTTCTTTCTTGAGTACAACAGCAGCAAGGAGACTTTGAGTCAAAATTAATTTATATTTTTGTTTTTTCTTTTACATTATCATATTGAGTAGCTTATCAAATTGTTGAGTGAGCATAAAAACTACACCTACTACATGTCTAAACAAGCATTAAAGAAAAACAAGAGAAGGAGAACAACCAAAAAGGAGGAATGGACAGAAATATAGACAAAGGAACTTTCTTCCTATCTTGCTAATTTTATTCTATCTAATAAGAACAATTCGAGTTGTATTCCAAAGTTGTACATTGTTCAGTCAAAAAGGATAATCAGAACAATTAGGAAGAATAATACACCCAAGAAAAATAAAAATAAATAGAGCTGACATTGAAATCAATTATTTTAGGAATTCCATTGTTTGGATGTGAAAAATAATTATAATCTGACTTGAATTTTGTTTCTCCAAATAATAGAATTGAAAGGTGGTTTCTAGAGTTTCGATGGAGGAATTAGAATTACAGCTTATTTTAACCAATTTCCATTATACAAGAATTTCAATTATAAATAGAAGAACCTCTAAGAATTTTTTTTTTTAATTTAAGTCTCAAAATAAATATTCATTCTTATTTGTTCAGATCTAGATAGCAGATCAATTCCATTGCAGGTATTGTATCAGAGTAAGGATGTATTTGTTCAGATCTACATAGGGGATCAATTAGTTGACATGGGAGATTTCATCATGGTGGCTGAGCCAGTGGCGGATACATTTGGCATCAGGGTTCTTGAGAATTATCAAACACACGGGGTCTAGTTTGATTGAATTCTCGATCGTAATTGAATGTTAGAAACAGAATTCCAGCTCCACTTTAATGTGTCAAAGAAGCTGTTAAAGAAATCGACTGACCTCTTGGGCCTCTTCCTCGGTCAGAAGCTGTTGCTGGACCTCAGAACTACGTTCCAAGGGGGCGCTGCAAATGATGGGGGGCAAGCACGGCTTATTCATCTTCCCTTTTCTCCCGACCACTGCCACCGCCATCGCATCAGACGCAAAGTCCAACGAGGAGGAGCGCCGGAAACATCGATAGAGATTTAGCGACCTGTTAAGCATACAGATCGCCGCCATTGCCTCTCCCTCCCTACTCGCTCGCTCCCTCCCTCCCTCTCAACGGAGACGCAGATGAGATGGCCCCGATTTGGACTTCATAAGTTCGTCCACTATAATTTTTCACGCCTTAACATCAATCCAACGGCGCAGTTTCCATCCCCACCGACCATACCCGCGCATCGACGGCTCTGATGGACGAGCTTGAGTCAATTGAAAGTCAATATATTTAAGTCAATCAGATAGTTAAGTGAGTTAATTGATTAAAATATAAGTTGACTAAATTTGACTCAAGAAATAAAAAAACAACTATATATAAGAAGAAGGATAGCATAGATCAAACAAAGTAAAGAAGTTTGTTAACGATCTAAAGGGCATAAAGTGATGTAAGTAGCCAGGTAATTTTTCAACGGAGCTGGGCAAAATAAGAACGACAATTGATTCACTTAAAATTATCAAATTGTTAAAAAATATATTTAATTTTTAAATTTCCCAAATAGAACTTTTGTTTTCATTTTATCCCTCTCATCAACTACTATGATGTTACACTCAAAGAACAACATAACGTTACATTTTTAAAATAAGTATCATTATGATATTAATTTTAAAAAATCAAATATCATAGTGGTATTATATTTGAAAATTAACACTACTTTGGTACTACAAAAATAAATATTATATTTTGAAAATTAACATCAGTTTTTGAAATGTAACACCACAATAATATTATTTTTTAAAATTCAATAATATAGTGATGGTGTTTTTGAAAACCAAATTGAATAATAATAATAATAACAATAATAATAACAGAAACCTTCATTTGACAATAAATGTTGATTTGCTTGAACTATGGCACCAAACTACTGAACTTATGGACTTCATTCTTCCGATTGCATGAAGATCACAAACCCCAACTTGATCACCATTCCTTTCCTCAAGCTCATCCATTTTTATACTCAAATAAATTATACAAGACTGAATAGTATTATTAAGTAATCCACTGTTAAATTATCTTCTTGTATGATATTCGGTTCCACCGAGATGGGAGCATCAGTAATATGAAGGAGAGGCTGCCGGTTATGGTTCTGTATTCGATAAATTGCCTCATAAAAGCGCTCCCAGTCGAAAACTTTTGATAGTACTTGAGCAAATTTCTAGGGCTATAGGTTTGTAGTCCTTCACATTTGCCTTAAATCCTACTCCAAATTCTCATATATTCAATTTATCAGATGCCTGCCACTTCACCTCTTCTTTGGCTTCCTGCTTAGAATCCTTTTAGTTGATCACTTTGCGTATGATGAAGGTGATGTCGACAAAACTGACCCTTTACGGGCTGCACAATGCAGGTAGAAACTTGAAAAAGAATCACTAATTATTACTCCAAGTATAAAGCATCTGTTGAATATTTTCTGCAAAGCAAATAAAAACTTAACAAAATTTGTTCATTCACTGGGGCAATCAATAATACGCTGAGAATTTGACTTGTGAAATTTGCAACCAGTCTATCAAACTAATAGATAGCTGCAAGGATTGCGGTGCCGTTTTGTGCCGGGCGGCACGAACGGTTTTTACCATTCCGTCGCCAGGCCGAAATCGGCACACGACACGCCGCGATTTCGGTGTGTGTATTGCGCGGGCGTGGGCTGTGCTTTCGACGCGTGATACGCGCGTTGATGCGCGCCAACACAAGTGAGCGACACTCGCGACAGAAGGAATCGATTTGATTCCTTCTGTCGCGTGAAAAAACCCTATAAAACGTACCGATTAGCAGCAGCAGCAGCGAGGCAGCGAGGCGAGGCGAGCAGCGGCAGCGGTGAGGCGAGCAGCGGCAGCGGCGAGGCGAGCACCAGTAAGGCGAGCAGCGACAGAGGTACGATTCCCTATTCCCTATTCGTTTCGTCCCGTTTCGTATGCATCGCTGGCGGCGCCGAAGGCATCGCCGGACGCAGGCGCCGGAGGCGTCCGACGACGCCTTCGGCGCCGCCAGACCCTGCGATCCGCCGCTGCCGAGCAGCGTGATCGCTCCCAGCGACGAGATCGGGTGCGCCTCGTGCGTGCCTGAGCGATTTTATTTATAAATCCTAATTAAATTTTCTTAATAAAAATTAAAATATATAAAAAATATATTTAAAAATCAAAATTTAATTAATATTCTGAAAATTTAATTTTTAATGTTTTAAATTGTATTTAAAAATTTTTAAAAAATTATAATAAATCTGTTTAAATTTTAAAAAAATTTAAAAAATTAAAAAAATTCAGATATATATTATAATATTTTTTTATTTAAAATTTAATTTATTTTTTTTAAATAATAAAAATTCAAATTTATATTCTAATATTCTAAAAAAAATAAAAATTCTAAAAAAACTAATAAATTAAATTTATATTTTGATATTTTTATTATTTTATATTTTTAAAATAATAATTAATTAATTAATTAATTTGTATAATTATTATATATAAAATAACATCTTTATGCTAATTTATATATTTATTATAGATAATATTTTTTATCTTAGAATTAATTTAAAATTTGGATCCATGAATATTAACTTTTGTACTTTTGTAATATGTTTAGAAATATTACAAGTCTTTTATTTTAAAAATTTTGATAAAGGTATGTTGTTATGTTTATGATTCCTAATAAAACACTATTAATCTTGTGAAATTCTGATCAATCTAAATTGAGAAAGATGAATTAATATTTTTAGGAGATTGTTTCAAATTTCAGAAGTTGATGTTTATAGTTTATATACTTAATTTGTAAATTTACAATGATAAACACATTTTTGACATTATAAAATGATGATCATTACCTAGAAATGTATATTATCCTTACTTTTACTTTTTGTATAATGCATAGGTAATGGCACCAAAACAACAATCTCATGATCCAGCTTGGAGACACGCACGTCGATTAGAAAATCGATTCCATTGGCAATGTTTGCATTGCGATATGATTGGACGCGGCGGCGGGGTCACACGCTTAAAACAACATCTTGTTGGTGGATATCTGAATGTTTCTAATTGTCCAAAAGTTTCTCAAGAAGTTCGTCGTGCAATGAAAGAGGAACTTGATGGCAGAAAAGCATTAAAGTATAAACAACAACAAGAACGTGAACTTGTTGATAGTCGAAGCTCTAAAGAACCAATCTATGATGAAATGGAAGGTCGTGGTGAAGTTCCAAATGACGAAGACTTTTTAACAGCTCTCAGTGCCTCTCGAACTCAATATGACTATGAGCAAAATATGCAACATAGAAGTGACTCTGGTGCTAGTGGAAGTGACTTAACTACTGCATCAACATTAGGAAGGAGTGCAAGTGTTCGTATTACTTCAACACAAGGTGGTATTGGTCGTTTTTTTCTTCTATGGGACGAAGACATGCAGTTGATATTGCTGATATTGATCCACTAGTATTTCCAGACCAAGCTAGCAAACAGACTAGGATTGATAATGCATATTCAAAAGAGAAGAAATCAATCGGTAAAAGTATTGCTAAATTTTTTCATTTTAATCATATTCCCCCAAATGCAGCAAACAACACATACTACCGTAGCATGGTGTCCAACATCCAAAAATCTGGTCCTGGTATTCAACCTCCGACTGCATATGAAATTGTCGGTCCATATTTAGATGAACAAGTGGAGGAGATCAAGACTTGGATCCTATCATGCAAGAAACAATGGAGCTTATATGGGGTTACGTTGATGTGTGATGGCTGGACAGGACCTACACGGATGAGCATCATCAACTTTCTACTATACTGCAATAGAAAGGTGATATTTCATAAATCTATTGATGCAACTACAGACTATCATGATGCACCCTACATATTTCGTTTGATGGATAGTGTAGTTCACGAGATAGGTGCAGAACATATAGTACAGGTGATTACAGATAATGGTGCCAACTTTAAAAGGGCTGGAGAGATGTTGGAGCAAAGGTATCAAACATTATTTTGGACACCATGCGCAGCACACTGTATCGATTTGATGATGGCAGATATCGGTAAGCTCGATATAGTGAAGAAGGTAGTGAAAAAATGTCAATCTTTAACAAAATCCATCTATAATCATCATTGGGTTCATGGATTAATGAGGAAATTTATTGATGGAGAGATTCTGCGACCAGGAGCGACTAGATTTGCCACACACTTTCTGTAAAATACCGAAAATATGTGAATATTAATAAGGGAATTTTCCAAAATTTTTGGAAATTTTTCGAGAATTTTTCGGAGCTCGTATGGACGAGTTTACGGAGATAAAAACGAGGCTGGGAAAGCATGTTTAGGCTACCCCATTTAAGCGAGGAAATGTTTATATTTATATTTCTTTTTTCCTTTATTTTTCTTTTATTTCTCCGTTTCTTTCTTTTTCCCCGAGACGTCGATCCTGCCGAACCCCTCGCCTGCGATCCTCTCCCCCTCGCGCCCGACGCCGTGCCCTAACCGGCGGCGGTTACCTTCCTCTCCTTCTATTTCACCCTTTCCTCCCGAACCCTCACTTCTTCTAGTCGCCGCCACCGATGTCCTTCTCCCCTCTATGCTGCCATCGACCCCCCCACAGCCGATGCCTACCCTCTGCCCTAGCGTCGGTCGCCGTCGCCTATACCCTAGCACCGCCGGGTGTCGCACCTTAGTCCTAGTTCTCCGGCCGACTCCTCTATGCGCCGCTCACCACCGTTGTTTCCTCCTCATCGGCACTTGAGCGCCGACACCCGAGTCCTTCCCTTGCGCCACCGTGCCCTAGCTCTCTTTTCTGACTGCTCTGATCAGTCGTGTGATGACAAAGCCGTGCCCTAACAGTTGTCCTTAAGGTAGGTGATTTATCAAGCTGTGGATTTGAGTTCTTGGTCTCTATGTTTGATCTGATCAGTGATCCTCCTGCTTGCTATCACTTGGATTGTGAATTAAGGTAAGGATTGGGTGTATTTGAATACTTGTTGTAGATCATGTTCTGAATTGGAGGATTTGGTTAGACGATCATGTGTATGTTGATTAGGTTTATGTGTTTTTGAAATTAGGCTTTTGCCCTAATTTAGGGTTAAAGAATTTATGTAACTATTTATAGGAATTTAGCTAAATAATCGTATATCTATTGGATACAGGACTTTGACGCGAGACGAGTATCTCGATGTCGGATTTGGACATTTCTATTGGAGGCGGGTACTTCTGACTTTATGTCGTTTGATATACATAGTAGTGATTTTAACAAATTGCAATAATTGTGTTTCTCATTTGTTTCGGTTTGTCACTACCCAATACTTATTACATGCTTGGTTGATTGCTTGTTTTGCATCTCATGTATTCCTTACCTGCTTATACATGCTTATAGGGGGTAGTAACATACCATGCTTCACCATGTTCAGGACCTAGGTTGTATACCTTATCTGATCTGTGTACCGTTGTTTGATTCATTGACTTATGGTACCTTATGTATGTATATGGATTAGTTCAGGATATTTGTGGTTATTGACATGCACCATTTGCATGATTGCAAGCTGTGCGATAGTCCGCTCCATTATTGTTGAGCACATCGCCAGTTACATGGATCTGCACACACCACCACTCATGGGTTAGTGGTCGATTCAGGCAGAGTGTGTTGCAGCAGGGACTTTGTTTGGCTCCGTTGGTCCGCTCATGGGTAGTGTGACACAACGTGGTAGCCGGCAGGGATTCCTCCCTCGGGAGTTGAGAACATTGCGCTCCCCCATTTATGATTTGGGGTAGGAGGATAGGTGTACTCCGACAGCATCCCGTCCACTCGGTCACTCATCAGGAGCAGTGACGACAGAGTGCACGGTTGTCACAGTCCTACCCACTCTGTCTCACTATTGTGTGTGAGATGGTTGACTTGCGTCAGGGGTGACCAGAACGCATCATTGGCATCATACGCATTGATGCATTTATTTCTTGTGTTTGCTGCATTTATTTATTGCATATTGGTTGGATGTCATGTTTGACATGCATACAGGATTTCTATACCTCTCGGACTGTTTATCCCTGTACCAGGTCCTGGTTAGTACAGTATTCTCCTATTTATTTCTGTTTGCATTTACCTTTATTACGTCAGGAGACTGTACGCATGATTAGTGCTAGATGTTATTTCCTTACTATGTATATCAGTTGTTACCCGCTGAGGAGTTGACTCACCCCGTGGATATTTACTATTTCAGGTTGATGCTGTCAGGATAGAGTTCCAGTTGCTAGTCCCCTGCAGTCCACGAGGATGAGCGTTGATCTTGTGGTTTTCTTTATTAGACTGTATTTAGACTTGTTACGTTTTGATACTTGGATCGTGTGTATGGATTGTTTACTTATCGATGGGTTTGAATTTGAATTTGTTTTACTACATGTCTGCCTAAATGACAGAAGAGGTAAGTTGATCTTATCGTCGGATTTGAGCTTTATGAGTGTAGTTGAGTAGGGTTGGTTTTGAGTCATATATTCACAGTTACAGTTTATTATCATTGCTTACTAAACTGAGTGGATGTCTATATGTTGTGGTTATTTATTATTGTTATTATTCCAGCCACATGTGGCTGAGGTATATGGTGATGTAGAAAGTTTTAGATTGTCCACCGTACAGGGGAGATGCTGCCGAAATTTCTTCGGGCAGAGACTCCTCCGGGGCGTGACACTTTCTACTGTTAAAAGCGTTGAATCAGAAAAAAGTCGGATTAAAGGTCATGTTCTCTTCTGAGGATTGGGAAGCCTCTCGATATTCTAACACGACTGAAGGTAAGGAGGTGCAAAAAATTATTATGTCTATCAGATTTTGGGACTATATCGCAGATATTTTTATAGCAGTAGAACCATTGTACGTCGTTCTACGTAAAGTTGATATGGACAAGAAGCCACAAATGGGCAACGTTTACCGCCTAATTCATGAAGCAAAAGAGGAAATTAAGAGGCGTCTACAATCACCGACCAAGTATCAACATTACATTGATATAATCACTAAAAGATGGGATGATCAAATGGGAAAACCTATTCATTTGGCCGGTACGTATTTTTTAATGATAACGAATTTTTAATATTGTTATTAATAATTATATCAATTTAATTATTATAAGCTATTATCTCAATCCGGCATATCAATATCATTATAATCTTGGCACAAATGATGATTTATTAGTGGCCCTCAGACATGTAATATCAAGACTGCATACAAACACAGAATCAATTGCTGAGACTATTAATGAAAGTCGATTATTTCGAGAGGCATATGGTTCTTTTAGCGATCCTATTGCAGTTTCATGCAGATATAAAATGGATGCAGGTAAATATAGTAAAAATTATTACTAATTATTGTTAACAAATATAAATAATTATTTTAATTTTGTTCTTATTTATCTTACAGCTGAGTGGTGGTTACAATATGGAGGATCAGCTCCAAATTTGAAAAAGATTGCAGTACGAATTCTCTCATAGACAACGTCTTCAAGCGGTTGTGAAAGAAATTGGTCAACTTTCTCCCTCATTCATACAAAAGTACGAAATCGTCTTTCTTATCGTCGCTTGGAGAAGATGGTCTACGTTCATTATAATATGCGTCTTCAACGAAGAGCAATAACAGAAGAGAATGAAGAACAGGAGTCTGGTGATGTAGACCCATTTGATATTGGATTTGTCCAGACTGAGAATGATCCAATGATGGATTAGTGGAGCACTGTTGAGGCTGAGAATCCATTACTTGATGAAGCAGGAGACCCACCATGACCATCTCAATTTCTTACTCAACAAATTGAAAAAAATACAAGCTAGAGGAGATATCTGCGAGGAAGAAGATGATGAAGCTTTTGATCAAGAATTTCGATTTTCTGGATCTCGGTCTAAGAGTTCTCAAACATCACAAACCCAACCAAAATCCATAGATAAAGACAAAGGCAAAGCTCCTGCAATTTTTACTAAAAACAAAGAAAAAGACAAACCTCCTACTTTTATGGGAAGTGGTCCATTTAGAATTAAAGACAATCCACTCGATGCAATTGATGAGCAAGAACATGATGACAGTGATGAAACATCATCACCTTCTGACACTGTAGTCCGACGAGAAGTTCGAAATGAGGATAGTGATGTTGATAGCAGTGCAAGTACTCATGGAAGTGATGACAGTGGTGATGCATCTAGTGGTAAAAACTATATCCCCCTACTCTAGCACCAGAGCCATGGACATGTGAGATAGATTACACACATGCAACTCAAGATGATGATCATGGAGCTAGAGGTAGTACTATTCAATATCAACGTCGATATAAGGGTGACAAACAAAAGAAAGCTCATAATTATCAAGATATGCGGGAGAGTTTAGCTGAGATTGATTCTAGTCGAAGTTCATCATACTCGCAACCTTCTTATTATAACTCTGATGCATCATATGGTGATCCGTCATACCAGAGCTCGGGGACGTATGCTTATCCTTATCCTTATCCTGTGCCTGTACCTGTACCCGTTCCGATTTCAGCGGTGTCAGTTCAAATCCAACATCCAGTGATGAATCGAGACACGCTGATGAACATGTGGAGAAATCAATATCAATATTGCATGTCATGGGATGCTTATTTAATCTGGTCATTGGAGAACTATGGAATTGACCTAAGCATAATGTCGCAAGAACCAATGCTTCCATCTGATTCACGCCACTCCTTTTGTTATTAATAAGGTAACATATTATGATGTATCAATTTTAATTCAAGTTATTCCTACATCAACTTTTTTTAAAGAAAACTATATTCAATTATTTTTTCTAACCATATTAAGTTGTTCAATAATTAAGAATCTATATAAAATTAATATACAACTTATTTTTAAATTATACATAATAAACATATTTATCTAATAATTACTATATATAAATAAAAAAATACCGAAACAGTATCGGCACGACACGATACGATACCGAAACCGTATCGTTTCGGTCCGGGACCGAAACCTCGGTACGGGTCGAGATTTTAAACCTTGGGTAGTACTATTCAATATCAACGTCGATATAAGGGTGACAAACAAAAGAAAGCTCATAATTATCAAGATATGCGGGAGAGTTTAGCTGAGATTGATTCTAGTCGAAGTTCATCATACTCGCAACCTTCTTATTATAACTCTGATGCATCATATGGTGATCCGTCATACCAGAGCTCGGGGACGTATGCTTATGCTTATCCTTATCCTTATCCTTATCCTGTGTCTGTACCTGTACCGTTCCGATTTCAGTGGTGTCAGTTCAAATCCAACATCCAGTGATGAATCAAGACACGCTGATGAACACGTGGAGAAATCAATATCAATATTGCATGTCATGGGATGCTTATTTAATCTGGTCATTGGAGAACTATAGAATTGACCTAAGCAGAATGTCGCAAGAATCAATGCTTCCATCTGATTCACGTCACTCCTTTTGGTATTAATAAGGTAACATATTATGATGTATCAATTTTAATTCAAGTTATTCCTACATCAACTTTTTTTAAAGAAAACTATATTCAATTATTTTTTCTAACCATATTAAGTTGTTCAATAATTAAGAATTTATATAAAATTAATATACAACTTATTTTTAAATTATACATAATAAACATATTTATCTAATAATTACTATATATAAATAAAAAAAATACTGAAACAGTATCGGCACGGCACGATATGATACTGAAACCATATCATTCCAGTCCGGGACCGAAACCTTGGCACGGGTCGAGATTTTAAACCTTGGGTCCAATCATTAACCATTAATTTTTTTAGTAGTTGACCTGAAGGTCACGGGTTCGAGTGGCAGAATCAGTCTCTTGTAATGCAGGGCCCGAGGGCCAGGACCCCGTATTGATGAGAACTTCGTGGATCGAGCTGCCCTTTTAGGATATAGTGATTGGGCTTTGATGTGATGTTAGCTTAGAAAAAGAGAGATGAAAAACCAAGAGATAAAGATGGGGATCTCACTGAGATGAGTAGATAAGAGTAAAGCAAGAACGCATGACCTACGAAGAGCAACATATAGTTTGATTTATGGCTATCTGAAAGAAGAGTTAAGTCAGTACAAGAATGTCATTTACATGGCACATATAATAAGAAGCTAGCAAAGTGAGATCTCCTAAGACCACAACTCAACACATTCAAGATGAAAAATTGGAGAGATTAAAGCCCAAATGCACTCTGGGTACAAGGAAATTCTCAATGGGCTTATGATGATTAGAGAAGTGACCAAATATGAACTCCTTAAGTTCTCAATGGGTTCTGAAGAGTACTCTATAGACATCAATAGTGGGTGCATTTTCAATGTCCAAGGATTTAGGAGTTTGTAAATTGGAGAGCATGTTCTCTACAATGGAACGACACAAAGTCCTCCCCACATTGACATAAAGCCAAGTAAGAAGGAAATAGCTTTTGTGATGAGGAGGGGGGTGTAAGAAAAAGTGATATGAAGAGGATGATCAAGAGAAAAAGAAAACTAAAGCACCACGTGATTCAAATAAATTAAGAAAGGACATATCAAGAGTGTTGCTTAGAATTACAGAAAAGAAAGGGAAGAAGAAAAAGGAAAAAAGAACTAGGCACTCAAGGTTATGTGAAGTGACTCAGACACATTGGATGAGGAGTCTACTCAAAAAGTATTCATGCATGAGAACCTAAGCCACAATCAGTAAAGAGAATGGAAGCTCAAGGAAGAGCTTCAAGTAGAAGAGTGAAAATAAGGTAAAAGATTTACATTATGATCAATTGCTTAAGGTAATAGATGAAGTATTAAGCAATAACAAAATTCATAAGGCCAAGCCTAGAAAAAGAATTGAAAACACTAGATAGATTTCCTTTTTACTATTGATGAACAAACATGATTCTAGGGTTGAAAAAGTAGAACCAGAAAATGAAACTTAAAATTTCAATGAGATGAGATGAAAAATACTTTTCTCATGGCTTTAAGTACATTATATGGTCATAGAGAGTTAAAGAACAAGCTATAGTGAAGTCGAATTGAGATACACATCAAAAATCTAAGGAAAAGGAAACCTATCTTTGATTACCAAATGTCAAACCAAGACTTTAAAAACAACACAAGGACCAAATTTTACGTGGTCAAGTGCGACCGATGTCCTTAACTCGGGAGCTCACCAAAGCTACATGATCGAGTGTGACCGGTGTCCTTAGCCCGGGAGCTCACCAAATCTACGTGGTCGAGTGCGACCGGTGTCCTTAACCCGAGGGAGTTCACCAAAATCTATGTGGTTGAGTGTGACCAATAAGCCCAGGAGGTCACCAAGCTATGTAGTTAAGTGTGAACGGTGACCTTAGCCCGGGAGCTCACTAACCCTATGTGATTATGTTGATTCTCTTACTTAGTTGACTTACATGCTTATGTTTCTGTTCCTCCATAGTATGTACGTTTATGTCATGCAAGTATCCTTATGCCTATGTTTATATGCATACTCATGACTATGTCTATTTCATCTGGTCATTCATCGATGTACATTTATGTTATGCAAGTATGCTTATGCCTATGTTTATATACATGCTCATGATTATGTCTATTTCATCTGTTCATCTATAATATGTACGTTTATGTCATGCAAGTATGCTTATGCCTATGTTTATATACATGCTCATGATTATGTCAATTTCATGCTTAGTTATTTACATGCTTATGCATATGTGTATGCATGTATGCCTATGTCAACGCCTATGCTCATGCCCATAATATGCCAGTAGGTAAGTACTAAGTTACCTAGCTTAGGTACCCCTTAAGTACACTAGATTATGGGCGCTACCTATTGCATAACACGGTTCAGAATATGCTGAGTCTTTCGACTCACAGATTATAACTTTTTTTTCAAGAAAATGAGACGAATGAGGCAGGAGGCGATGACCAGTGAGCCAACTCGGGACCATGGCAGTACAACCCGAAGACCTTCTAGTTTAGTTTCCACTTTAGTTAGGTGTTTCCTTTGAAGAATAAATTTTGAGCTCGCTAGTAATTTATGTTTTAAGAAATGTTTATGTATCTTAGTTGAATTAAGAACCCATTTTGGGAAATATGTGCCAATGATGTCCGCAGCTATATATGTTTATAAATTAAATGGATAAAAAAACTAAGGACGTCACATCAACACTCAACTTTTGTAAGAAATTATGGACCCAACTTCTGCAGAAAACCCAAAACGCATATTTTTAACATTTATGGAAAGGTTTTGGGACAAACTTGATTTATATTATCATTTTTGACCTACATATTTTCCCATGCTTAAATTAAAAAATTTATATTTTCCATGATTGTTTTGAAGGGGATAGTAAGTAGATGCATGAATCTTATGGGAAGAATTCCACACTTACATATTTAACATGCTTCTATGATATATTTTCCAATTCATTGATTCGAGGGTGTGGGGTTTCATTGGATGCCTAGATTAAGGGAAAAGCTACTATTACGAAGATTTAGTTTCCCATTGCTTTTATGTATTATTATTGGTTTTTGATGCCCCTAACTAAACTGATTGTTAAAATCAAAAAGTGAGATTATTAGATCACTAGTTCATACCTTATGGTTAAGTCTAACTATGGTGTTTTAATGGTTTGTCACGATGTCTTCAGTTAGATGTGTGTAATGCAGCACTCCTTATGTGATTATAAACATTAAGATGATGAAGCTTAGATGATGGATTTCATGGATCGAGTGTAAAGTTGGATAGAAGTTTGATCTCATGGATGGTCGTTTAGCTTGAAGGACCCAAACACCCATGTGTTGATTGTAATCCTTTGGGTTTGTTTGAATCAACTGTAATGAGATTTTGGTTTTAGGTAGAGTTTGTTATATAGAGTGTTTCATCCTTGTTCTTAGAGGATATCTAAAAGGTTGTGTCAATTTGTGGTCAACTGTAAGCTTTGATCAACCAGACTTTGGTCGACCAAACTCTAAATTTCGTCAACTAAATTCTTGTTCTGGAATTTAGGGTTGCATAACATTATTTATTGGTCAAGCAACATTCGGAGTTTTTGAACATTGAGACTCCATCTGTCATCTTAAAAATTGGTCGACCTAAGAAAGTTTGTTATGTTGTATTTTAATTTTATTGTTTTACTATCTCCACACATTTATTATTCAACAAGTAATTTAAGTTTGTATTGTTCCAAGTAAAATATCTCAACTAAAGTCAGGTTTGATCTTGAACATGGTTGTTAAAAGCTAGCGCTTCGCTTGTTTAAGCGTGAAGCCCAACAAAGCGCAAGCTAGCGCAAGCCTTGCACTTCAGAAACCTCAAAAACGCACGAGGTCTCTAAAGCAAGAGCTTCGCACAAAAGCGCAAGCGTTGCAGGACGCTTCCGACACCGCCAAAGGCATTGCGATGCCCGCGGTTCTGCAATAACTATGGACGATCTAAGTCAACTTAGGAGTATGCATTTGATTAATTTAATCAACTCCCAATTTAAATGGGATTGTTCGAATAGGCTTTTATACATTATAATTAAATTATCCCAATAAAATATATAAATATATAAAACATATATATATATATATATATATATATATATATATATATATATATATATATATATATAATAAATTTTATTAATTTATATAAATCTGATTTATATTTTAATAATTTTATATTTAAAATTTTAAAAAAAAAGTCTAAAATTTTTTATTAATTTATAGAAATCATATTTATATGAATTATTGCATTTTCAAAGACTTTTGATTTATTTTTAATTTTTTGAATAATCTACCGCTTCATCAAAGAATATTTTGTTTATGGTCATTTGAATTTTCAAAGATATAATAGTCTTTTTGTTTATTATGTTTTGTTCTGTAAAGTGTACACTTTAAGCCCCAAGACCCTTGAGCGCTTTTTTGCGCCTCATGCTTTTGACAACAATAATCCTAATTTGGAATGAGATGTGTTGGGTATCTCTCTTTGTGATTATGCCTACGCCAATAAGTGAAGGAGGTAAAGGAGAGCTAAACAGGGAGGAGGATGAATTGTGTAACCATAGAAGCCATTGGAAGCCCTGATTCATTAACTGATCGTCTCGAATTATGGATAAATCTCCTTAATGACAAGATTCGTCTCCTTTGCAATGCTTTTGTCTCCTCTATCAACAATGTGGAAGCCCTCATTATCGCCTCATTGTCCCTCGTCACATTGCGGAAGAAGTCACGAAGAGTTTCCAATCATCTAGAATTGGCAGGCAGGTCAAGCGCCAACCCTAGGCAAAGGAGATGCCCATGACAGGTTCGCTTTTCATGCAAGTTTGCTAAGTTCCATAGTAGGTCCATTCATTATTTCATTTGTATCAGCCAATTCCACAAATTGGCCGACAATGCCAATCAGTGTCAACCAGCATAGAACAATATTTTAATCCTTACATACAAATCTAGGAGGGAGGAAGAAAGAGTTAGAGTAACAACAGAACAAACAAGAGGCTAAGGAAATGATTTTCTTTTCTAGAGAAATAGAAAAACTTGTTAATGTAGAAAATTAACAAAACCAACAAAATTAAACTAAATAATTTCAATTCTTGTTCATGCATTGTTGAAATCTCCATGAATTGATCGGGCAATTCCTTGTAATTTTCACTTTAGTTTGGAATGGATCCAAAAAGTGATGGGATTCATTGCATAGTAACAGATTTTTTTTAGATGGACTCATGTGAACTGTAGTCTGTAGATCTATATGAGCCTGATTCATCCAGCCTCACGAGTGAAACTGAGTTACTACATGGATTCACTTGAGTGGATCCAAATTGGTTAGGGTATCTAGAATGACGATTGCTACACATCACATTAAGTAACATCGTGGTTGGATGAGTAAAGCTACGGCAAAGGCATGATCACCAACAAAAGGGAAGGTATAGAAAACAACCTTGAAAATTTTGAGTTTGGATAACCAAGTCTTAGAAATCCAACTGCAGTTACAGAGTCAATGGATGAATGCATCTTGCAGTATGAAAAACTAGATGGGGAATTAATTGCAGTTTGCAATGTATCTCCATGTAATGCAACTTTCAAACAAGCAAAGGCAAATAAGGAGGGAAAAAGAGGCAAATAGGCACATACCTATATTCAGTAAAGAAAGACGAGAACCATAATCCTCCAAAGACTGCTGTGTAGTTGGTACAGTTGCCTTAAAATGGATCACTAGCCATTTAGTAATTACTTCCTGAATTGCTGGAATTAATTTGACCTTTATTCTACCTTTTGTCCATGTGGTAGATTTACCTGCATAAACAGATTGCAAATAGAATCAATGGAACTTATGTAGGACAAGTAAATTCAAATAATCCTGCACAGTTCAACCTTTATAGAGCACACCATATGAAATATACCCAGTGTTCTAAGAATCAACTTAGGCGGCTGCCTAAGCTCAAACCAACCATACCGAAAACATGCTAGTCAACCAGCGTAGACGGTCTTGGCACCTAGGCGGGATTAGCCAGTACTAGGCACCCCTAGGTGCTTACTAATCGGTCCAATCGTCTAGGCACCGCGGAAATAGTACAAGATTTTCATGATTTTTTTTAATTTGGGCTTTTAAATTTAAATCCCAATTAAAAAAAATTGAAATGTAACCTTGAGTTTGTGTCCGATGATGATATTGAGTTCGTGTCCAATGAAAAATAAGTTGTTAAAACTTATGGAGAAGAAGAAGTAAAATAAATTTGTGATATTTTATTAGTTGTGAAGGGGAGCCTTGGCGCAACGGTAAAGTTGTTGTCATGTGACCAAAAGATCACGGGTTCGAATCCTAGAAATAATCTCTTGCAAAAAGCAGGGTAATGCTACGTACAATGAATCCTTCCCCGGGACCCCGCATGACGGGATCTTCGTGCACCGGACTGTCCTTTTATATATATATATATTATTAGTTGTATAATTTTGAACTCATTTTAAATTTGATGTTATTATATTGAAATTATAGAATATAATTTATTATGAAATTTATGTTGATACCGTCGAATCCGCTTAGACACTAGGCGCTAGCCAAACTAGCGCCTAGTGAATTTTAAAACCTTGAGTATACCATGGCCATTCGACCAACATCTTGCTGAAACAAAGAATGCAACACCTAAGAAAGACTGCAGTTATATGATATCTTTCCATACGTCCTAAAGCTATGCAGACATAAAAATTACAAGTGGCGACCAAGTCTGCCATATTAAAATATCTAGATCACCACTACACAAACAAGTAACAATCAATAATGCATTGTACAAAAAACTAAAAAGGCAGCAATAAAGAGCAATAAAGAGCAATAAAGATAAAGCTTCATGATTATTTGCTCTAGTGGTAAGTGAACTAAGTCCGAAGGTCCTTCCACCAAAGTACAGGAGTTTGAATTTATATAACTGCATTGTTAGAATGGGTAAGTGCAGGAGTTTGAATCTATATAACTGCATTGTTAGAATTGTTGGTGCAATATCCCTCAGGTCAAGGTTGACCTGGGTAACCAAGCTGAGTCTTGGTTTGGGTTTAGATGTTTGACAATAAGATATTGATTGAAGAAAAGTCAAGTAGGTCAAGGTTGACTGGATACTTGACTGGGAAGTCCTAACTGGGATGTTAGGCAAAATGAAAGTCCTGGTGAGTGAAGCCAGGCAGAAGAAAAGTCCTGGTGAGTGAAGCCAGGCAGAAGGAAGTCCTAGTGAGTGAAGCTAGGCAGATGGAAATCCTGGTGAGTGAAGCCAGGTGAAAGTCCTAGTGAGTGAAGCTAGGCAGATGGAAAACTCTGGTGAGTGAAGCCAGGTGAAAGTCCTAGTGAGTGAAGCTAGGCAGATGGAAAGTCCTAGTGAGTGAAGCTAGGCAGATTGAAAACCCTAGTGAGTGAAGCTAGGTGAAAGTCCTGGTGAGTGAAGCCAGGCAAGGGAAAATCCAGATGGATCAAGGATGATCGGACATCTGGTGTTGGGAAGTCCAAGTAGGTCAAAGGATTAACTGGATACTTGGCATGAAAGAAAAGTCCAAGTAGGTCAAAGGGATTGACCGGATACTTGGCACAGAGAAAAGTCCAAGTGGGTCAAAGGGATTGACCGGACACTTGGTAAGGGAGTCCTAGCAGGTCAAGGGAGTGACTAGATGCTAGGCATGACATACCAACAGGTCAAGGTTGACCGAATGTTGGTTAGGGATGTTTGGGACTTGGTTTGGACAAAAACCCTCTTGGATCGATCCGTGGATCGATCCAGCTCTGATCGATCGATGGATCGATCCGGCCTTCCAATAGTAGAGCTTGGATCGATCCGTGGATCGATCCAGATGTCCCAATCGATCGGATCGATTGGGACGGCTTGATTGGAATAGCCGGATCGATCCGTGGATCGATCCAGCGCTTATCTCAGAAGCTCTGGATCGATCCGTGGATCGATCCAAAGCCTCCCCGATCGATTGGGAACATTCGAATCGATCGGGATCCGACCGTTGGCGTCGTTTATAGCTGCAGGCGTTCGATGGCTGCAAAAGAACCTTCTCCGATTCACTCCAGAGCTCTCGCCAACTCCTCCACAGCGCTCTCAAAGATCAGATCGCCAGTTCTTGAAGGATCTTGGAAGCTTTCCAAGTCAAGAGGCGGATCAAAGGCAAGAAGAGAAGCTAGGGTTAGGGTTTTGTACTCATTGTAAGCTTGTAAGCTTGTATTTTGTTTCCCTTTTCTTTCTTCTTGTACTGAGAGTCTTGTAGGGCTTCTCCGCCCTCGGTAGTTACCGAAAAGGAGTGGTTTCATAGTGGAGGGTGCGTGCGTGGTGTGGATCCTTGGACTAGTCACCTCTTGTGAGGTGGATACCAAGTAAATCAACCGTGTTAGCGTTGTGTGATTTGTTTCTGTATTTTCCGCTGCATATTCTTGAAGAAACAAGCAACGCCGAGCAACGAGCACGCGACGAGCTATTCACCCCCCCCCTCTAGCTACTTTTGGTCCTAACAAGAATGGGTTTATCCTTGTCACTCACAATTGGAGAATAATCTCACAAGCAGTCTAGTGTAGCGAAGCAGTAACAGTGAATCAAATTCTTCAAGTTCAAGACTGTATCAAGCTCAACCTCAAGACGCACTTCCAAGATGTGCTTGAATTTGACGCACTGGTGGCTCCACCATACACTTCTACGTGTCTCGATTCTGGGCAATCCAGACTCGAAAATTTTCTTATGATGGAGATAGAAATGGTTTGCTCTAATGGAAGGCTTCAAGGCTCCAAGAAATTCAAAGGGCAAGTTCTAAAGAAAGCAAATGAGCCCGGAGCAAGTCCAAAGGTGCGAGGCAATGAAGTGACCAAGCTTTTGGTCAATTTATCGCAAGCACCATCCTTCGCAAAATTGGAGAGTTGAAGATCGAAGGAGCTATGGAGCAAATCGTGAAGCTTCATGAGAGATCCCATTGTACAAGATCATGAAGAATCCAGAGGGTGACTCTGTGGAGCAAGACCAAGAGGAGGACTCCGAGGTTGAGAGATGCTCAACCTCCGAAGAAGAAATCAGAAGCTTCATCCTCAAGGGAACGAAGGGAACAAGGAGGAGCGTACTCCTTGTTCGTATTCAAGATGATGAAGCCTCCACCTCTAGGATTGAGGGGAGCAATCCGTGACACCGGATCAAGAAGAAGAAGCTTACATCCGGGTCAAGAGAAGAAGAGGAGGAAGAAGCTTCACCCACAAGTCAAGAAAAATCAAATGGAGGAGAATCGAGGTCCGATCAAGAGGAAGCTTCTACCTCCGGATCCAAAGAAAAGATGCCACCCTTACAAGCAAAGGTATAAATATTTCAATTAATAATAAAATCATATAATATGTTTTGAGTGTAGGGAACATGGGCACTATAAGAGCAAGTGTCCCAACTTGGCCAAGAAGAAGGGCCAAGTGGCACAAAAGGGCAAGGAGAAGCCCAAGGTGACCACCCCCGGGACAAAGAAGAGCGAGGAGCACATTGTGTCTTTTCTTGCAATCAAAAGGGCATTATCAAGTCAACGCCCCAGGGGAAGAAAGTGGTCAAGGCTCAAGGAGGCACTAGTCAAGGGGAGCCTCCAAGGTAAAAGGAAGGTAACTTTCGTTGAGCCTATTTCCTTGCAAAATGGTAAAAAGCATGCTAGGTCAAATTTTTATCATTTTAATGCGATTTACCATAAGAATAGGAAGCATGAGGGCTTTAAGGAAAAGCATGTGGCCCTACATGCCAAAACTACTATCCCTAAGGCTAGGAATGTAGGTAAAAACCTAGGCAATAACCCTAAGGATGTAAGATACAAGCCTAGAAACAAAAATGCTCATGGATCAAATGAAAAACCAAAAACTAAGGACTTAGTGATAGAAAATCAAGTCTTGAGATCAAGGCTTGATAAAATGGAAAAGACCCTAAAAAGGATGGAAAATATCCTATTAGGGCAAAATGAGCATAACCTAGGTTTAGGAGTACATAAGCCATCCAATGGCCATAGAGGTTTGGGATACAAACCCAAAGTCAAGAAGTGCCCTCTTATCACAGGGTTCCATATAACTACGAAACCAACCATAGTTCTAGAGGTTAAATCAAAGATACTAGGGAAGTCATCCCTAAGAGTATTTTTGCAACAAATGTGACTAAGACTTCTAAGAAGTCTAAGAAAGTCACAAACAAGGTCACAAGGGAGGTTATCCCTAGGTTTGACCTAGAAAATGTGACCAAGGCTTCTAAGAAGTCCAACAAGGTCACTAGGAAGGTATCCCTAGTGAGTACCTAGAGCATCCAAGGAGCACCAATAGGTGTTGGGTTCCTAGGAGCATCTTCTCTACCCCATAGATGAGTTAGAGAGTGTCAACTCCGATTAGAAGGGTAGTTAACCCAACTTTGAGGAAATTGACACTCAAGGAGCATTTTCAAGGTTTAGTTAACCTTTGAAAATGAAATGGACCTATTATTTACTCCTTGAAAGAGTAAAATGTGCCTAATGGTGGAAGATTTGATTTTAATCTTAAATGGCACATATTGGAAAATTAATAAGAACTATCAAGTTGGGTTTTTGGTATGTTCTTAGGCAATTTAAGGCAATCCGGGCCTTAAATTTAAAAGTGCTACTCTTGAGGAAAAATGGAATATGCCAACATTTGAGGACATGTTCATTTTAATTGGCATAAATTAATCAAGGGAATAAGAAATGCAAACTTAGGCTTTGGCATTTTCTTGAAGCACTTTGGGCAAGCTAGGGTTTAAGTCTTAGGATTAGCTAAGATTAACGATACTTAGATAGGTAATCTAGGTATATTTTATTTATGCTAAACCTTGCCATGATTGTTTGCTCATAATATGCCATGACATCATATTTTATCTTATTTGTATTTTGCATTCATGACTTATCATGAAAAATACAAAAATACCATGTCATGCCATACATACATCATGTAGTTATAGGAATCTTTCTTTTGAAAGCTATTTTATTTTGATGTATGCCATAACATTATCATGCATTATGTTTATTTCCTTAAAAATTAAGGACATATGGCATTAGTTAAACAAGTGGCATTTGTTTACAACAAGTGGAATAAACAAGTGACATTTGTTTAACAAGTAATCAACAAGTAACATCCTTTGTGGATGTCTACCTCTCAAAATGCCTAGATAGATATGCATGATCCTACAATAGGGCAAAACCAAAATCTTACATCTCACAAAGACCTATAAGATGACTTGTATGTGTTTTAGTGCACATTAGATACAAGTGAGATGTTAGGATGATGAACAAAACTCAAGATGTTGATTTAGTGTATTCTTTTGAGTTTTAAGTTCATCAAAACACATAGTTATGTGTTTTCCCATCATTGGGAAAGCTAATGTACAAGTCATGTGCATTATGCCCAAGGAACATGATGGAATATTGGTTTGAAAATGTTTTCAAAATGATTTTGGAAAACCTTGGTGAAGGCTATCTTTTGATAGTAATCACCATTGAATAGTTAGACACAAACTTGAAGAAAAACACTAAAGTTTTTGCAAGTTTTCAAGTTTGTGTCAATCTTTGAAAATATGATGTATTTTCATAGAAAGCTAGCTTTCCATGATTAAGTATGCCCTAAATAATGTCTACACGAAATTTCATGATTTTGGATTTTTGTAGAATTTTCTAGGGGTTTCTGAAGTTGACTGAAATGGAATTTCAGCAACTATCAGAGCTCCGATCGATCCATGGATCGATTGGAGTGCCCGAATCGATCCGTGGATCGATTCAGAAGGCAAGTCTCCCGCGAGCAGAAGCTCGCTGGATCGATCAGCCGATCGATCCAGGTAGTCTGAATCGATCAGTGGATCGATTCAGAAAGGTTCAATCGATTGGAACCCAACTCCAATCGATCCAAGTTGCTGATTTTGGCTGGGAAGGCTTGATTTCAGCATCTTTGAACCTCTTTGAGTCTAGGTAACCATTCCAAACCCCTTAAATACATTTGTATACATACAAAGGGTGTTTTAATGTTGAAAACAAGGATGGATTGGTTAACGAAGACTAAGTAGAAGTTTAGGTTGAGGTTGTTTCAAATTTTGAATATTTGAACCTCAAACTTCAAATTGGGTTTCCTAATGTTTTAGGGATTCCAAGTCATTGTTGGTGCAATGAAGTTACCACCATGTCTTTAGGGGAGGGACTCTTTAAAGACATGAAAATTATTTTTCATGAACCTTGGAAGGTGGTTAACCTTACGTTGTAAACTTGCTCGAGGTTGAGCATTTACACATGAAATGGGGAGAAATGGGGAGTGGATATCCTCATTATTTCAAGTGGACACTCAGTAGTAGATAATGCTCGAGGTTGGGTAGTTGTCTACATTGAGGGAGAAGTTAAGGATAAATGAAGGGTATGGGACCTTCATTATCGTGTTGATCACAACGAGTGATGTTGTGAACAACGATGAGCAACTCTTCGGGAGAGTCTTAACAAATGGATTTGTTGAAGTGTGCCCTGAAGTGGAGCATAGGTTGATGTGTGTCCAACGATGATGTGTGCCGATAGGGGAGAATGTATGGTTAAGCTTAGTCCTTCATTACCATGGAAGGTCATGGGGAGAATGAAAGGACTCGAAGGAGTAAGTTAGCTTTCGTTTACCTAGTGGTACGAAGAAGGAGGCTATGGATTACTTAACTTACATATGGGATCAGAAGTGTTATTGTGGTATCAGAACATCAAAAGGGGAGATTGTTGGTGCAGTATCCCCGAGTCAAGGTTGACTGTAACCAAGTCGAGTCTTGGTTTGGGTTTAGATGTTTGATGATAAGATATCGATGAAGAAAAGTCAAATAGTCGAGGTTGATTGGATACTGATCGAAGTCCTAACGGGATGTTAGCAAATGAAAGTCCCTGGTGGTGAGCGGCGGAAGAAAAGTCCCGTGAGCCGGGCAGGAAGTCCTGGTTGGGCGGATGGAAATCACGTGAGCGGGTGAAAGTCCGGTGAAGCTAGTACGGAAACCCGTGAGCGGCCGTGAAAGTCCCAGTGAGTGAAGCTTGGCAGATGGAAAACCCTGGTGAGCGGCCAGTAGATCATGTAGTCGCTGATAAGGCGTTAAGAGCTGGTCTCAGTGTCGTCGATGAGGTGTGAGCGAAGCTAGTGAAAGTGTCGATGAACACTAAATGGAGGAGGGCCAATGAAGTCAAAGTAGAGATTAGATTGATGACTTGGCATGAAAGAAAAGTCCAAGTAGGTCAAAGGATCAATTTGACACTGGCACAGAGAAAGTCCAAGGGTCAAAGGGATCGACCGACACTGAAGGGAGTCCTAGCGGTCGAGGGAGTGACTAGATGTTAGTACGACATACCAACAGTCAAGGTCGATCAATGTTGGTTGGGATGTTTGGGACTCGTTTCGACAAAACCGCGTCGGATCGATCCGTGGATCGATCCAGCTCGGATCGATCAGTGGATCGATCCGCAGCCTCTGTCGCGAACAGATAGCCCCGGATCGATCGTCCCAATCGATCGCTGGATCGATTGGGACGACGTCGGGACTCACCGGATCGATCCGTGGATCGATCCAGCGCATCGCGTTCCAGAGCACGGAGGCGATCCGGATCGATCCAAAGCCTCCCGATCGATTGGGAACATCGAATCGATCGGATCCGACCGTTGGCGTCGTATATGCAGCGTTCGATGGCTGCAAAAGAACCTTCTCCGATTCACCTGAGCTCGCCAACCTCCAGCTCAAAGATCGATCGCTCAAGGATCTCGAAGCTTCAAGTCAAGAGGCGGATCAAGAAGAGAAGCTAGGTTAGGGTTTATATGCTTATAGAAGTCAGATTTTGTTTCCTTTTCTTTCTTCTTTGAGAGGCCTGGAGGCTTCAGCCTCAGTAGTTACCGAAAAGGAGTGGTTTCATAGTGGAGGGTGCGTGCGTGGTGTGGATCCTTGGACTAGTCACCTCTTGTGAGGTGGATACCAAGTAAATCAACCGTGTTAGCGTTGTGTGATTTGTTTCTGTATTTTCCGCTGCATATTCTTGAAGAAACAAGCAACGCCGAGCAACGAGCACGCGACGAGCTATTCACCCCCCCCCCTCTAGCTACTTTTGGTCCTAACAAGAATGGGTTTATCCTTGTCACTCACAATTGGAGAATAATCTCACAAGCAGTCTAGTGTAGCGAAGCAGTAACAGTGAATATTCATTAGTCATCTTCTGCTTCCACATTTTATTGTTACTAACCAAGTCTTTTTTGATCTTCTGCTTCCACATTTTATTGTCATAGTTTCACATTGTCTAACTGGAATATTCATTAGTCATCTAAGTACATTCGTGCCTCCCGAAGTGTTTCCTTAATAAATGCACCCGACTTTCTCTCTAATATTTTCATTTCTTATCTATCCATCCTTGTATATTCGCACATCCACCATAATATCTTCATCTTTGCAATTCTCATTTTATACTCATGTACTCGAGTCATAGCCCAACCTTCAACTCCATATAACATAGCAGGTCTTGTTGGATCGAAAAGCACTAGAGAGGGTGAATAGCGCTCGTGGCTTTTTCATAATTTTCGTTAAACTTATCAAGTTGAAACGCAACGGAAGATAAGAAAGGAAAGAAAGAACATAGACACTAAGGTTTTTTACTTTGTTAGGAGTCTGTGACGACTCCTACTCTAAGGCTCGCACGTGAGAGCTTTCGTTAGAAAATCCACTAATAATTCAAGAAGTTACAGATGCAATTTAAAGCAAATACAAGTAACTGAAATGTAAACGATACCGACGACTTAGAAGAAAGATCTTGAGAGTAGTCATCATCGAAGCAGCGTTCGAGCGTCGTAGAGTCGTCTTTCGAGCAACGCGTAGGAGAGAAAATCGTAGAGAATGATGATTCAAAGTTGCTAGTTCGAACACCTTTATATAGCACCTTCCTGGGTGCCTGGACCTGGTCCGGGCACCCCCATCTAGGCTGATGTGGCACTCTCCCGTCAAAACGTTATCTGCTAAACTTTATCCATGTCCAGGCGCCTAAACCCATCTGGGAGCCTGAACTCCAGGCGCCTAAAGGTCCGAGCACCTAGAGGTCCGGGCGCCCAGAACCCCTCATTTCCGGCGATCTTTCCAGCTTTGATTCCCTGCACCACAGAGTTAGTACAGCAGATATAATATATTATTTATTGACTTTGACAGTCTTAGGATTGTCTGATTCTGACTTGAAGATTTCCCATGAAACCCTAGGTCGAATTGACGCATGCATCCTCACCTACTCCTCACAGGAGAGTTTAACTATTGTCAAACCAGTCCTCCAGACCTTTTGGACTTTTGCTCAGCATTCGAGACTTCAGGACTTCCACCTAGTATCCTCGACCCTAGGAATTTTCCGCCTGGTGTCCGCAACCTCAAGGACTTACACCTAATGTCCTCGACCTTAGGATTTCCCGCCTGATGTTCTCGACCTACCAAGACTTTCCGCCCAGTCCCTTAGATCGAGACTTCATTGCCTAACCACAACTAGGGTTTTTCACCTGCCTAGTATACACTAAGACTTTTATCTTGTCTAAGCTGACTTAAAACTTTCGTGTACACTCAGTCAAAGTTGTTAGTACAACAACCCATAACTTTGAAACCTTTGTCATTATCAAAACTTAGGTTTGATCATCTGGTGCTTTCTGCCCCAACAACCTCTCCTTTTTTATTATAACAGCACAATTCAAAGTTTAGTAAAATATAATATGTTAAGAATAACTGAAAATATAAACACATAAGCATTTTTGGTTTCAAGGTTTACAATTTTCTAAGTGCACTTTTCAAGGTTTTCAAAAAAAAATATTTTAGACTTAAGCTCCCCTAAAAAATAGCACTTTAATTTTCGAAAAGCCTTTAAAAAAACATTTAATTATTAAACTCCAGCTTTTAGAAAAATAGAACTGATGTTTTAAGAAAACTTAGCTTTTTGAAAAAGAATTTAGCTTTGACTTAGTTTTTAAAAAGCAGTTAGCTTTAACTTAGTTTTAGAAAAAAGCCTTAGTTTTTTTTAAAAAAAAAAAGTTAGCTTTTGAAAAAGAATTTAGCTTTAACTTAGTTTTCAAAAAGCAGTTAGCTTTAACTTAGCTTTTGCAAAAGAAAGCTTTAACTTAGTTTTCAAGAAGTAGTTAGGAAAAATAAGAATAAAAAAGAACTTAACTTTTAATCTAGTTCTCCCCCTTTGACATATATCAAAAATAAAAATTTATTTTTAAAAAAATGAGCTCCCCCACAATCAATGTCTTAGTAAGAAATTATTTTGAGGAAAAATATGCAAGTATGAAAAGAAATTGGTAAAGAGAATAGCAAGAATAGAGTCCAAGCACGGGTAAAAAATAAAAGTAGTTTTTGTTAAAAAAAAATATATGTTTAAAATACTCATCTATTTTCCTTAAAAAGTTGTCTAACCCTTAGTTACTAGCTAGTTATCAGAAGATAATAGTGTTCACTTAGTTAATCAAGTTTAGTACGGCATCCAGTTACTCATCTATTTTCCTTAAAAAGTTGGCTAACCCGTAGTTACTAGCTAGTTATCAGAAGATAGTAGCGTTCACTTAGTAGTCAAATTAAGTAGAGTATCCAGTTGTTTACTATGAAGGATTACTTAGCTTGATTAATATACATTGGTATTTTCCGCCCAGATTTGATGTTACATAAGCATCTAAAAATCCAGACAATACCCTACACATCTCACACCATTCTTAGTGTTTTCATACACAAGCAAAGTAATCCCAGTATGCTTGTGAGATGCTCTAGTTGAAATTTATGGATACATGCTTTCTAGGGGGAAAAAACCTAGGGTAAGTCCAATATTTGAAATCACTAGTAAAAGTTAGAGTTTTGAAAAAAAATAATAATAATTTAACCTAGAATTTAAAACCAAGTGGGTTTTAAAATATAAGGGGGGGCAGCCCGGTGCACGAAGCTCCCGCCATGCGGGGTCTCGGGGAAGGATCCATTGTACGCAATCTTACCCTACTTTTTACAAGAGGTTGTTTCCAGGATTCGAACCCGTAACCTTTTGGTCACATGGCAACAACTTTACCGTTCCGCCAAGGCTCCCCTTCCTGGGTTTTGAAATATGAGTTTTGAAAAACATAGTTTTGAAGGAGCATAATTTTTTTTAGAAAAAAAAACATAATTTTGGAAGAGCATAATTTTGAAAAAAAAAAATATATGATTTTGAAAAGGCATAATTTTTTTTAAAATAAAATATATTCTACTAAACATATTCTTAATTATCTTCTAAGTATACAAAACTCAAGTTCAAGTAAGGGTTTAGTAAAAAAATTTACTAGGTTTGACTAGTACAATTAATGTCATTCTGGCTACATGTCCCTTACAAAGTGATGTTTGACTTCTATGTGTTTAGTTCTTGAGTAGTGTATTGAATTTTTTGTTAAGTTGATTGAACTTATTCTATCAATTAAGACTTTTATATTTTTGTATTCTAATTGATAATCTTTTAAAGTGTGCATCATTGATAAAAGTTGAGCTACACACTCTTCCATAGTTATGTACTCTGCTTCAGTAGTGGATAAGGCAATAAAGTGTTGCTTTCTACTATACCAGCTTACTAAACATTAACTTTTCACTTATGCTTTTTCTATCTAGTTTACACCCAACGTAATCTGAGTCAGAATACCAAACTAAGTCAAATGTGCTAGTCCTAGGATACCAAAGTCCTACACTTAGTGTGCCCTTAATATACCTAAATATTCTTTTCACATTTGTTAAGTGTGACTCTTTTGCACAGGATTTGTACCGAGCAGACATACCAACTGCAAATAAAATATCAAGTCGACTTACAGTTAAATATAATAGACTTCCTATTGCACTTCTATAATACTTTAAGTCTACTGTTTTCCTTCTAAGTAGAATCAATTTTTATATTAGTTGCCATTAGGATATTAATCTTTTTAGAATTTTTCATTCTAAATTTTTTAATTAATTCTTTAGCATATTTTGTTTGATAAACATAAATACCCTCTTTGGTTTGTTTTATTTGTAAACCTAAGAAAAAATTGACTTCACTTACTAAACTCATTTCAAATTCATTTTTCATTAATTGAATGAAATATTTTAAGAAATTTGTATTAATTGATCCAAAAATTATGTCATCTACATAGATTTGGATTATAAAGATGTCTATTTCTAGGATTTTAACAAATAAACTTAGTCAATTTGGACTTGGTTAAACCTTCTAAATATTAGGTATGTAGACAATCTTTCATACCAAACTCTAGGGTCTTGTTTTAACCCATATAGTACTTTCTTTAACCTAAGGACATGGTTTGGGTGGTCTACGTCCTCAAATCCTAATGGTTGATTTACATATACTTCTTCTTTGATGAGTCCGTTAAGAAATGCAGACTTTACGATCATTTGAAATAACTTAAATCCCTTATGAGCTGCGTAGGCTAGCATAGACTCAAGTCTGGCCACAGGTGCATAAGCTTCATCATAATTTAGTCCTTCTATTTGGCTGAACCCCTTAGCTACTAGTCTAGTTTTGTTTCTTATAATTTCCCCTTTGTCGTCTAGTTTACTCCTAAAGACCCATTTTGTGTCAATTATAGTTTTATTGTTAGGTTAGGTACTAGTTCCTAAACTTGGTTTATTTCAAATTGTGCAAATTCTTCCTACATTACAATTGTCCAATCTGGGTCTGGTAGAGCCTCTTCTATAATCTTGGATTCAATTTTGGATATTAGGACTATTTGACTTAAGCTTCTATAGGATGACCGAGTTCGAACTCCTAGGCTTGGGTCACCCAAAATTTGATCAGGTGGGTGGTTGAATCTTACCCTATGTGTTCTTGTGTTAGGGTTATCAATTGGCTCTTCTGATTCACTTGGGTCAGATCTAATTTCATCATCTTCTGTGTTTCCAGTATTTTAAACATTATTTTTATCAATTAAGTTGGGTAGATTATTTTTTTCATCAAAGATTGCATTGGTTATTTCTTCAACTTTTAGGGTGCTTTTATTATAAACTTTATAGGCCCTACTAGTTGTGGAGTACTCTAGAAATATAAGATTTGATTTGGATGTAAATTTTCCTAATTAATCTTTAGTGTTTAATATGTGGACTTTATACCCAAATACCTTTAGATAACTTAAGTTGGGCATTTTATTATAATATATTTCATAGAGGGTTTTCTTGTGAAATTCATTCATTAAAATTCTGTTTTGAATATAACAAGTTGTATTTATTGCTTCTTACTTAAGTTATATTCATTTAACATGGTTCTACCAGCTTCTTGTAATGTTCTATTTTTTTGTTCTACTAGGTCATTTTGTTGGGGAGTTCTAGGACATAAAAATTCATGGTGATATCCATTTATTTGGCAAAATTCGATAAACCTATGATTTTCAAATCCCCCCTATCACAACTTATTCTTTTAATTTTTATATATTTTTCATTTTCTAGTAATTTGCATAAATTATTAAAAAATTCAAAGGTTTGTTCTTTAGTTTTTAAGAATTTTACTCATGTAAATCTTGAGTAGTCATCAGTTATTACTAGTGTTCAAAGCAAAACCTAAAATCTCGTGTTATCGGAACCCCACGAGTTAGGCCTTTATATAGAAAAGAAGATATACACCAAAAGACTCAAATACCCTTTTACTTATTCTAACACTCTCCCTCAAGCTTGAGAATATAGATTATATACACCAAGCTTGTTACATATGTAGTCAATCCGGGGACCTCTAAGTGATTTAATGAATATATCTGCTAGCTGACAAAACTAGTAGATATTTCTCTAGATATGACTTTCTCTCTGACAAAGTGACAGTCAACTTCAATATGCTTTGTTCTCTCATGGAAGACGGGATTTGAGCCAATATGCATAGTGGCTTGGTTGTCACATATGAGTGACATTTGTGTAACCTCTCCAAACCTTAGTTCCTGAAGCAACTGCTTTAACCATATAAGTTCTTGACTAGCAATAGCCATAGTTCGATATTCTGCCTCTGCACTGGATCTTGCCACAACATTCTATTTTTTGCTTTTCCAAGAAATAAGGTTACCTCCGACAAATATACAAAATCCAGAAATGGACCTTCTATCAGAGGGAGATCCTGCCTAATCTGCATCAAAATACCCCACGACTTAAGTATGTCCTTTGTCTTCATATAAAGACTCTTTCCTGTTGCACCCCGATATATCGAACAACGCGAGTTATTGCATCCCGATGTTCTTTGCATGGAGAGCTAAGAAACCGACTTACTACACTCACTGCAAATGATATATCCGGACGAGTGACAGTAAAGTAGCTTAGTTTCCTACCAATCGCCTATACCGCTCAGATCCAAAGAGGCCCCCGATTCTGTAGAGCTGACATTAATCCATGGATCTCGATCGCCTTCGAGTTTAACATTCCCTGCTCTTCCGAATATCCATCAGATACTTCCTTTGGGATATAATGATCCCATCTTTAGACTGTGCCACTTCTATCCCTAGAAAATATTTGAGTTTGCCAAGATCTTTTATCTTGAAATGTTTGAAAAGATGTTGTTTTACTTGTGAAATTTCAAGATGATCATTACCTGTGATGACAATATCATCAACATAAACCACTATATAGATACAACCAGTAGATGAGTGGCGATAAAAAACAGAATGATCAGTCTCACTTCGAGTCATGCCAAACTGTTGAATTATGGTACTAAATCTACTGAACCATGCTCTGGGTGACTGCTTGAGACTATATAAAGATTTCCGCAAGCGACATACAAGACCAGAAGACTCCCCCTGAGCAACAAAACACGGAGGTTGCTCCATGTAGACTTCCTCGAGCAGGTCACCATGTAAGAATGCATTTTTGATGTCCAACTGATGAAGGGGCCAATGGCGAATTGCAGCAATAGACAGAAAAAGACGCACAGAAGACATCTTGGCAACAGGAAAAAAGGTGTCGCCATAATCCAATCCAAATACCTGAATATAGCCTTTAGCGATAAGACGAGCCTTAAGCCGATCAACCGTGCCGTCTACACCAACTTTCACCGTAAACACCCATCGACAACCAACCACTAACTTCCCAGGAGGTAGAGGAACGAGGTCCCAAGTCCCACTGCTTTGTAGGGCACTCATTTCATCAAGCATAGCCTGTTTCCATCCTGGATGGGCAAAGGCATCACCTGCAGTCTTTGGAACAGAAACAGACGACAAGGAAGACAGACAATAATAATAGGATGGGGAAAGACGATGATAGCTTAAAGAAACATAGTGAGGAGAAGGATTACGAGTGGAACGCATACCCTTCTGCAATAGAACATCGAGTCGGAGATGGGACCGAGGAAACGACGGGACTTGGCTCCAAAGACGCCCACAAAGATGGTCGCAGAACGAAGACGACGCCGATAAACCTGCAAAGGAGGAGACGAGGCTGGAGGTGATAGAGGCGCCTCCGGAGGATAAAAGATAGTCACTGGTGCAGGTGGAGAGGGAGAAACCTCGGCCTGTGAAGCGGAAGAACCAAAAAAAGAAACCGACTCAAAGAATGTGACATCAGCAGAGATGAAGTACCGACGAAGAGTAGGGAATAACACTTGTACCCTTTCTCGGGACCGTGGGACCCAAGGAAGACACACTTATGAGACCGAGGAGATAGTTTGTCAACGCCGGGATCAAAAGCACGAGCAAAACAAATAGAACCAAAACCCGAGGTGGCAGAGGATGAAGGGACCGATGTGGAAAAAGTACCTGATGAGGTATTTTACCTTGAGAGTGGATGAAGACATGCGATTGATGAGATAACACGCAGTAAGTACGGCATCACCCCAAAACCGACGAGGGACATGAGAATGGAGAAGAAGAGTCCGAGTGGTCTCAAGGAGATGACGATTTTTGCTCTGCAACCCCATTCCGCTGAGGGGTATGAGGGCAAGACGTGATGCAACACACCGTGAGATGTCAAGAAGGTAACTAAATAGACAAATACTCGCGTGCATTATCACTTTGTAAAGTTCGAAAGGAGGTACCAAATTGAGTTTTTATTTCAAGGAAAAAGGATTAAAAAATAGAAAACAATTCTGAACGATCCTTCATTAAATATAACCATGTACAACGGGAAAAATCGTCTATAAAAGTAACAAAATACCTTGACCCCATTGTAGAAGAAACACGACTCGGACTCCAAACATCAGAATGAACCAAAGCAAAAGGAGACATAGCCCGACTCTCAATACGAGGAGAAAAAGAACTACGAACATGCTTACCTAATTGACACGACGCACAAGATAAAGACTCTTAAGTGAGAAAGACTAGGATGTAACTGTTTCAACTTATTAAGACCTGGATGTCCCAACTGAGCATGAATAAGAAGTGAGATCGTCACAACCAACAAAAGAGGGTTGTTCAAGTCGATATAGGCCAGAGTTTCACATCCAAGCCAATCATCCTCCCCTGATCCTCAGTCCTGTAAGGAAACAGACGTTAGTAGAAAAGAAACGACAATCAAGAGATCGAGTAAGTTGACTTATCGACAATAAATTAAAGGAGCTCCGGAACATAAAGAACATTAATCGAAAGAGATGAAGAAGGATGAACAATACCAATACCGGATTGAGTTTGGGAACCATCGCCACGGTGACCATCGTAAACTACCGTAAGTAGAGAGAGGAAAAAGATTTATTACTAGTGATATGATCGGTGGCCCCAAAATCAAGAACTCAAGGACCAAGAACGAGATATGCCAAGAAGGAAGTACCGTCAGAATGGTAGCAATGGAACCAAGCTCGCCGATCCTCAAACCATTTCGTAAAGTCGATAGAAGGTGTCAAGTCGAATCGGTGTTAACCGCGTGAAGTCAAGGAGCAATGTAACTCGAACAACTGAAAGACGAGGAGGACGACCATGTAGACTCAAAGATTTATCAATCGGTCCCGCGGTCGTGGCAATGATCACACCAAGGACGCCCTCACACCTCATGAGGTGGAGGTGATGAGACAAAGTCAAGAGTCGACATGAACAGAGGAAGGCATCGTTAAGACTTTGGCCGGGACACGGAGAAGAGTCGCCCGGTATTTTCCATGGT
This sequence comes from Zingiber officinale, assembly GCF_018446385.1. Lineage (NCBI taxonomy): Eukaryota > Viridiplantae > Streptophyta > Magnoliopsida > Zingiberales > Zingiberaceae > Zingiber > Zingiber officinale. The sequence continues at coordinate 143,653,971 of NC_055992.1, forward strand.
AGCTTCTACGGACATGAGAATAATCTGGGCAGACCATATAAAGCCAAAGACATAAAAAATTTCTTCCGATTTTCAAGCTCTTCAACAGGATCGGCCGCAGGTGGGAGCAGTTCATTGAAGTCACAAGGAAGGCTAGAAACTGAACCCAGATAAGTTGACATTGAATCCTTAATCTGATTGGCGCCGAGGATGGTCAGATCTTGCTGCACTGATAGAGTCGCAGAGGTGTTCAGAAGAGTTGTTGGTGGTCCAAATGCAGCTTTTCATGTAGTACGGAAGACATTCCTAAGAGATGGATGGATGGTGGCTCGGATAATACAACATAACTGAGCGTCGACCTTCTTCCACAGAGGACGATCGACGTCTTGAACATCTTCTTCAGTTTGAGTGAGATGTGTCTCATAACCCTGTCCAACAAGCCAAATCTCAATGTGAGATGCCCAAGAGATATAATTTTTACCATCCAACTGCTCGGAAGAGAAAGATGCAGTGATATGGTTGGTAAAGATTGAGGTATCTGGTTTTGGGACACTAGATGTAGCCATGAATAGAACTGTGAACCCGGCTGTTGGAATGTACGAAGTGAGGAGGAATAGAAACTGATATTAGTAGCTAATTTGGAGCGGATATGTGGATATAAAGAGTGTTGTTAGGTTTGCTGACGCAGAGGAAATCAGCTGGAGTTGGATTCCAGCCGGTGTGCCGGCACTTGGGAAGCAAGAGGCTGCAAGACGCCAGGCCGAGGAACCACGCACGGAATGTCACCTACTAGCTGAGTCGTGAGCACAATAACGAGCGCGCAGAGGAAACTCAAAATCACGATCGCAAAGAGGCGGAAGGAGATCAAGATCGCAGCGACGGCGGCAGTGACGTGGAGGAAAGGCCACGTCGCTAGCTAAGGGATCCTCAGCGACTCTGCCACCAGAGGTATTCAGAACAGCCGTACCTGAGAAGAGGGTGGTCAGCAGCGCAGGCGCGCCCGAGGGCCGGGTCGATGTTCTCCTCGTCCTCCTCAACGCGGCTAACTCCACCGACGAGGGCAGCAACAGAGGCGGAGGCGGAGGCGGAGTCGGAGTCAGAGGCGGCGGCAAATCCAATCGAGAGGAGGACGCGGCGGGAAAGGCCGTTCTGGAGGATTGAAGAACCCGGATCTTGAAGGAAACCGAAGGAGAAGAGACCAGGATCGACCTCCACGCGGTTTCGGTGTCGAGGGCGATCGTCTCTCAAAAGGGGGGAACGAGGAAGGAGGCGGTGCGAGAGAACAGGAATTCAGCGCGGGGAAGGAGGCGGCGCGAGAGAACAGGAATTCGGCGCGGGGAAGAGAAAAAGAAATTAGGGTTTTTGCTTTGATACCATGTTCAAAGCAAAACCTAAAATCTCGTGTTATCGGAACCCCACGAGTTAGGCCTTTATATAGAAAAGAAGATATACACCAAAAGACTCAAATACCCTTTTATTTATTCTAACAACTAGCAATATTAGTTTTCGCTTGGTAACTTAGCTCCATGTGAATCAAAAAGATCTAAATGTAGGAGCTCGTATTGAGTTGGTTTGATTTAGGTTTGTTAATTTGTAGGTTGATTTGGTTTGTTTTCCTTGTTGACAAGGAGCATAAATTGTATTTTCTAAATTTCTTATTTTTGGTAATCCTCTAACTAAACTATTTTGACTTATTTTTAAAATGAGTCTTGTGTGAGTGCGACCCAAGTCTTCTGTGTTATAACTTGGTTTCTTTTTGTTGTGTCAATAAACACTTAACTGATAGGTCAATTGTGTAAATATTATTTGTCCTAATTCCCTTAAGTGTAATTTTAAAATTTTTAATATTTTTAATTACACATTCAAAGTTTGAAAATGTGACTAGATAACCAGAGTTACATAATTAACTAATACTAAGTAGGTTAAACTTAAATTTATCAACCAATAAAATTTTACTAATAATAAATTAGAACTTAGTTCAATATTACCTGTTCTAATTACTTTAAGTTTTCCATTGTTGCCAAAAGCAACAGAGCCTAAGTCTTGATTTTTAGTTTTGTGAACTTCTGTCTCTAGTCATGTGTCTAGAGCACCCACTATCCAGTATCCATTGGTCCAAATTATTATGTCCCTACACATAAAATATTCGATTAGGAACCAACTTAAAAAGATTTTTGGCTGGGTAGATTAATTTTAGCTCCTTATTTTCCATCTCACCCATTCTATGTTACAAAACATATTAAGTCTTATGAGTGCTTGTGAGATGGATTTAAGTTAAAATTAATTCTAAGTTTGAAAATTTGATTAGTTAAAGTTTAAAGGCTGATTAATTAAAGTTTTGAAAAAAATATTAATTAAAGTTTAAAATTTTAAGGTTTTGAAAAATGAGTAAGTTTTGAAAATAATTAAGTTTTGAAATTAATTAAGTTTTGAAAATAATTAAGTTTTGAAATTAATTAAGTTTTGAAAATTGCTAAGTTTTGAAATTAATTAAGTTTTAAACATTATTAAGATTTAAAACTTGATTAAAGTTTGGAATTAATTAAGTTTTTGAAATTGATTAAAAATTAAGATTTTGAAATTGATTAAAGTTTGAAAATAATTAAGTTTTTTTAAATTGAAAATAATTAAGTTTTGAAATAGATTAAAGTTAAAAAATAAAGTTTGAGTTAAGGTTTAATTAAACTAATTAGTCCTAATTTTCATCTCACCCTTTTTTAAGTTATCAACCAGGGAATTTTATAGGTTTTTGTGAGATGTTTGAATTTTTATCTTCAATTTAGTTTGAAATATAAGGATTGATTGACATTTGAGTTAGATTCAAATTTAGCTGTCAGTTAATTAAATACACATTTCAAAATTTGGCTTCAACCTGTAGCGAGGCACAAGGCCTTCTTGGATATCAGAGCAATGAGCACTTCTAGACAAAGTCTTTTTAAAAAATTATCTATTTAATTTTCCTATTGCAAAACCTTGATCTAATTAATCTAGGATGTGGCGAGGTAACTTCGATTATTTCCACTTAGCTAGGTAGACTAAATAGGGAACACCTTACCCTACCTGACTCCTAGGCCAAGCTTCCCTACCGTACTATCATCTTGCCCTACCCTGGTACTAGGTTGAGCAAATGTCAAACAAGCCCTTATTTAACCATTCTAAATTAAATAGGAATTAAACTAAGCATGCATTTAAAAGTGGTAAATCAAGCATCAAGCAAATTTATCTAACAATAAAGATGGTCTTTCTTTTAGCTCCTTCTGGATCATAGTCTTAATAAGGTCTATCAAGGTAATGGATTTAATCCTTGGGGATCCAATTAGGTCTAGCTTGATTAGTCAAGTTAGACTTAGGGACTCATGCTTGGACTAGGTTTAGACCCTTTCATGACGGTTTTCACATTTTTTTGAAAAGAAAAATAACGTGTTGATCCATGCCTTTGTTGGTCAATACATGTAATCGAGTCTAAGAAAGTAGAAGTAAATTTATTATCAAGTTGTAAAAATTAGATTAGTATTTCGATGTTAGACATCAACCCACAATCACAATAACCAATTGCACTAGAAGAGCCCTAACAACGACGTTATATCCTCAGATTTAGGTCAAGTATGCATAAGAGACATGCTTCTTCTATAATCAACAAATTCTTCTTCTATAATCAACAAATATTAAATATACTTAAAATTAAAACGATTAATGAATATTTGGAGAGTGAAAATTGTATCAATCATCGAATGAATAAATAGACTAGGTGTACTAGAATTGATAAAAAAAAATATAAATAAATAAATAAAATTTTACTCCCTCTTAAATAAAATAGCATTATATTTTAGGCCAAAACAGACTTATTTTTTCAGACCTGTTTTTATTTTAAATAGGGTTATCAATTTACATCATTAACTAAAGCTAATATGGTATCTATGTGAAAGAACATGCATGTATCAGAAGGATTTTTGCAACCTAATACTAAATGAAACAGGCATATTAATCCCGAGATTGCAGGTATTGATGTAGAAGGATTGAGTACCTTCATTGAAGAAAGAACAGAATGATCAGTCCATAGCAAATCATCTAAAGCATGTTCAGAACTCTGAAATAGCTGCTCAGCTACAAAGTCTTCTTACAAACCATACACAGATGTATCTTCCCTGAAACCAAATTTAGTTCTGATGAGAACACAATATTGTGTAACAAGTACAAATGACAGTATTATTTGCTACAAAATCAGGACCCAAAGTAAAGAACCAATGATAAAAGTTACATTAACTAACATCAAGAAAACAATTATCAATTTCATATGACACAGCACCACAAGCCTGGGAGATGGAAGATATTTTAATTTGTCTGTTATAATAGGCATGTACAATTCCACATGTAAGAAAACCATACACTGTGTGTGACAATGCAGATACAGGAACTTTATCTGTATAGCAAGCATTCACTACAAGAAAAAAACTGAAAGACAACACTTTTTACACATTGTCTGTGGTTGAAAAGTATTGTTAAAAGCACTGTTGTAAAAAGTTCACTCAAGGACAACGATTAAAAAGCATTGTCTTTGTTTACAAAGACAACGCTTTTGCAACGCTTAAAAAGTGTTGTCGTTTTTTACATAGACAACACTTTTACAACGCTTAAAAAGCGTTGTCGTTTTTTTGCAAAAACAACGGATTAAGATAACGCTTAAAAAGCGTTGTCTTTTTTAACAAAGACAATATTTTTTTAATGGATAAAAAAATATTGTCTTTTTTAAAAACATAAAATATGAGATATGAAAGTTGCATGAGTGAGTATCTACAAACAGATAAATCTATTTATAAACAGAAAATATGAGTATCCACGAACTTTACAAACATAAAATATGAGTATGCACGAACAAAAAATACGAGTATCCACAATCTTTTATCAAAAACAACTATTTAGCAAAATATAAACTTCATACAATTCAGATAAAAAAGATGAATACATGTATGTCAAGGTTCTTGAGTCAAATTGTAGTGTGACATGAGAGGTAAGATATTAAGCTAAGGTTCTTGAGCCAAACAGTAGTGTGACCTGAGAGGTAGGATAGTAAGCTAAGGTCCTTGAGCCAAACAGTGGGAAGAACAGCAAGGGCTGTGGTATTCCACACAACAACGGGTTCAAGCTTGCATCTGGGAAGATTGATGCCAAGTTATCACCCACTAGAGTTATGTACTCCACACAACAACCCTGTAAAATTTTTACAGATTATACACAGCATATATCACAGATTATACACTTAGTTAGTCATTGTTGTGAAGGTCTTTTGCTGGATTTCTGATGGAAAATAGAATGGTATTTCGAACACATCAAATTGAGGGCATTATTAATGATCCTGCCTGAGTGATTTCTTCCAAACAGAAAGATGAGTCACCTGATCTCTGCAAGAATAGAAATCATTGCTTCCCAAGATTGTAATATCAAGACCTGAATGGAGAAGTGTAAAAATTAGAGAAAAGAGCTAATAAAGTTTAAATTAAATCTCTAAAAATAAATAAAAAAACATAGATTACCTTGTAGAAGTAGTTTTTGTAATTTCTCCTTTTCAGAGAGTATTACCTTGAATGCAGCTATAGCATATTGCACAGCTTGCTTCACAAAGGGGTTTATTGAGTCCCTGAAAGCATGAGTTGATAGAGAACTAAGCAAGTTACCCTATATTAGAATGTTTCATTTCTATGCAACCTTTGTAATATTCATTGATCATTATCTTCAGAGTGCGAAGAATCAACCTTCATTGAGAATCAACTGAATCCTTTCTTTTGTAGAACTATAAACTACAGAACCAACTAAATCTACAGCAATGACAAAACAATACGTTACTGTGGCCAATAATTTCACAATGTTTGGACCAAAAATGATAAGGCTGCATCAAGTCTCACTAGCCCTCTGACTGCACGAACGGGTGCATTTGATGCATTACATATAAGGAGGCATGAAAGCACTTGCCTTGAAGAAGTGCACTGAAGAACGTGTTTTTCAAAGACAACTTGTATGTGGCCGCCCAAGAAAGCTGAGGGGAAGTTACTTTAACATCTGTCCATGACTGAAGAAGCACACTCATCAGTCGAAAACTATAAACAATTGCAACAAGGAAAATGCTCAATTTGGTATATAATTCAAGGCACAAACACAATGCAATTGCATTCTCACTTCTCTTCACCCAAACTAAATTAGTAAGAAAACTTATAATTACCAATATTGTTGATGGCTATTTATAATTTCATGTTTAGATTTTCTTTTCCACTTATTCACTGAAAAAAATCCCATCGGTGAATAAAGGATATATCTTTTTCAGTTGTATCATATGATAATGTGATCAAAGAACAAAGGGAAAGGCACCACTCACCCAGACCCAACTATCAGGTTTGATATCGTTCTACAGCGGTTTGACGATGGCATAGAAGCAAGGGGTGGTGGTGAAAACTATGCCAGCATTTGGCCGCTCCAAGATGAGGTAGCCACCTGTGATCAAGACCTTTCCATGAGCCAAAGCAACCCAAGAGAAACAGAGAAAAAGACAAATGACGATACAGATGCAGAAGCCCAAAAATGCAATCCAAATTAGACACGAGAAAAGAAAAGGAACTCACACTTCCATTGCTCTCCGACGAATCTTCTCACTGTGACACCAATGCTAAGATTACCACAGTTATGTGCATATCAGAACATACGTAGGGCTTCTGCTGCACCCAAAGTAAGAGAAACCCTCTTCGCTGTCGAAGCAATCAGAGAAGCCCTCTTCATCTTCAACAGTGACTAAAGCTCAGTCGAAGAAGACGAATCTAGAGTCCTACACTGCAGCCAGCCCTCAACCAGATTATACACTTAGTTACTCCAATTAATGATCCTGCCTAAGTGACCATCCATGAATCAAGTTTTTCATAAGTATCTTGTTTGAATATTTCTACTTGTAACTAACATCAAAAGAGCACAAAGACCCAACCTTATTAGATAACATATTCAGACACTAATTTCTTCTATTTTGTACGTGCTCTAAAATTGTTAGACAAAGACAACCACGGAAAAACAATCAATTTGTTGTGACTTAGCAGATAATCCACTTATCTACAACAACATAAAGCCCGACATAAAAAAAACAGACGAATACATGTAAAAGATGCTAATCAATAAACTTGTAGTTGAATCAAAACTGACAAGCCCCTATCTATCAAGTGTGTCACTACACAACATAAGAAAAATATCAACAGACATGTAAACCGAGAACCCCACAATAATCTACCAATTCCATTCCAAGCTACAAGGAAACCCAATCAAGCGTGGAAGAAGGGCACCCAAAACAAACACAAACAATACGTCGTCCGAAACGCTGGAAAAAGCAATTGTTCCATTCTCCGATTAACAGCCCGTGATACAAGATGATCTAAAAAAATTAAGAAAGAAAACTAGATGCATAAGAAACATTTCGGAAGAAACATGAGTAATTCTTGAAAGTAAATAAATAAATTGTAGCAATACTTTACCACAACGACAATGGTCTATGCATAATTAGCCAAAGATTACAAGCCACAGTTGTAGTTCCATTTCTACCCGTCCATATGAAGCATAATATCGACAAAGATGTTCTGAACTTGAATGAACTAAAAGGTGAAATCAAGCTAGTCTAAAAAAAAATTGACAAGGACCAAGGAGGGCTTCATATTACTCACGTCAAAAGAAGATGTATTCATTCACACAAAAGAGGCAAAATTTGAATGAAGCATATGTAAGGGCTGATTTTGCATTTGATTATCAGAAATTGTAACAATTGGTCAGAAAAATTTGGTCATTTTACCCATTGATCATGTCTAAGCACACTGATCAGAATTAAATCCCTAATCATGAATTGTAGCAGCATCTTCTACCGAACACAGGCACAATTCACCACAAAGATCAGACCTTTACTTATATCAAAGAGGCGGAATGAGAAGCAGAAGATCACACACGAAACCCTATCACCCTTGATGACCATGCACATATTAGGCAATAAAAAGCAAGAATTTTTTTTTTTTTTGACAATCCGCACCTCTTTTTCCTTCTTTCCAATTGCCGATGATTTGTACCAAACCTCGTCTTCGAAGCGAAAGCGGGTGATTCTGGCGAAAATAAACAATTCCTTCTCCGATTACTTTATTCGTTTTCTTTCCTAACTTCTACTTGAAGCGAATGATACGGGCCATCGCCTACGATTGCAAGAAAGCGATGGGCGTCATCGATGATCCATTAAACGTTGGGAAAAAAAAATTAGGCTCCGCAAAATAAAGTAGAATCCTTTCGAAGACTCACCGCCGACCTTAGAAGGGCTCAACTGCGGAACCTTCCCTACCTCAACTGCGTCGTTCAAAATGCTGCGGATGTACCCTGCGGCGCCTCTGCTGCTGCCGCACGAATCCTCGGGCAAGTGCTTCGTGGTCGGCTCCCGCGTGCCTCCGGGGACCATTCTTCTGGTGAATGCGTACTCGATCCAGAGAAATCCGACGATCTGGGAGGCGCCGGAGGTGTTCGCACCGGAGAGATTCGAGGAGGGGAAGTGAATGATTCCGTTTGGGATGGGGAGGAGGAAGTGCCCCAGTAAAGGTATGGCGATGAAGGCGCTGTGGCTGGCGCTAGCCTGAATCAGTGCTTCGAGTGGGAAAGAGTGGGCGGCGAGGAGGTGGGTTTTGACGGACGTTTTTCGTGGAGTTTTGGAGGCTTCGGAGATTTTCTGTGAAGGGAAGGTTTTGACGGAGATTTTCCGTCACGGACATAGACAACTCAAAGTTAAAAATTCGCTTGCCCTGGTTGAATCGGTAACTACCGCTCACATGGCATTAGGAACGGGAAATGGTAGGCATGAACATAAAACATAACTGTGAAACAAAATTTTGAAAATTTAACAATTTGACATATACAACATTCATTTAACGTGGCAAAAGATAATCCGCTTGCCTTCAATAATTTCATCAATTCACTCCTAATATCTCCATCAATTTATTCTTAGACAATATTATTAAAAAAATAATAATCTCAATTAACCTCATTAATTATCTCTGGGATGATCGATCTGACCTCATAGAAATTATTCTACCGACCATCAGAATAAACGGGAGAGCACACGACGGTCAGTCCAGAAGTCCAGCATCTTTTGATTGTGCCCCCCATTTAGAGAAAAAATTCCTACAAATATATCATAACTAGGGTTCAAATCATGGATACTTAGATAACTATCTAGATATCCTAATATGATATCATAATCCTGAGGACCTAGACCAATACTACTCGTTATAAGTACAGATGGCTAAATTACCAGATTTATTTAATTGTGACAAAAGATGAATACGTTCGTCCCAGCATTCCAGTCAATCCGTCTTAAAATCAACACGAAAAAATTTAATGTACAATAATCACAAGGTCAATAATAGAAGAGCAGAATTATTCTTACGTTTCAAAATCACACTGAGAGAGGCCATATAGCATTGGCCCATCTCCTTTTAATATCCAGAGCTTACCATCACAAAATTTCAAGTCAATCAGTTTCCCGTGGAAAGCATGCAGAAATTACCACGGATACAGATAAATTAAATTGTTAATAAAGGGATATCTCGATGTACGAAACTTCCGTGGATTTGAATCCATGATTTTTTAATTACATAATAATAATTTTATTATTACATCGAGACCCCTCCATAAATTAAATTGTAAATCAGGTCAATAAAGGCTTTTGGCAAAATCTAAAAAGACATCTCCAGGAAAAAAAAAAATAGCCAATAAGAGAAATTATCTAGAATAATAAATAAAATTATAGAAATACCACAATACTAACAATAACCAAATTCATGCAATCCAACATAAATTCAGAGGCGATAGTGCTTGAATCAAATGTAAGCAAGGAAAATAAAACAATCATAACAAGATTAACAGAGGCTCACATCAACTAAAGAAGAATAGTACTGAAAACCAAAGAATATCAAGATGCCATAATTAAAACTCAAATCCATCTACAACTGAGGAAGAACTACCATCAACTACACTCCTTCGCATTATATTATGATAAAAAATGAATACGTTCATTCCTAGCATCCCCGTTAATTCGTCCCAGGACTAACACGGAGGAGGTAAATCACGGACGGTTACTAACCTTTGGAATAATGACTAGCACATAAGGGAGATATTTTACCTCGACTTTGTCGAGATTCGAACCCCAAATCTTATTATAACAACATCTCATGTGCTAGTCACTAGACCCATCCGAGAAGACCACTCCTTCTCATTATATAATTCATGAGTAGGAGTGTTGTATTATACCCTGTCCGTCACATGTCCGCTCGGATGTTGCGATTTATCTTCCTCATAATGACCTTAGGTCGGGTGCGATGGAAGCACTAGAGATGAGTGTTTCACCTTTTTACCACGATTTCCACAATGATTCATGAGTAGGAGTGCATCAATCATTTTCACGGAGGCATGCTAGTGATATCGCAGTGCTTAATGAGCATATATAAAACAATCAGCTAAAAACAATTTACAATATTAAAAAGAGAAAACAAGAGATATCAAGAAGCAAGCCTTGATAACGAAATTAGCAAACAGCCACATCAGATTAATAATGGATTTATCATTAATCAATATAACTAATTCATAATACATTAATACAAGTTATGAAAAATAATAATGAAAAATGAAATAAATGGTGATACGGTGATAAGGAGGGGCCCACATTGAGAAAGGTCTTCGTCACAGTAGAAGTCAAAGTCAAGACGGTCAGCGCTCCACTATCACTGGCCGGACGGGCAAGTGATTCTCCCGACCAAGATATGAAAAGCCCAATTCGACATCATCATTAGCTCGCCCCCCAACTGAGCTAAGAAGCTCAAATATAGGAATGAACGACAAGTATCTGTAAAAGCAGGTCGAGCGACTACCCCGCTCGGCCTTACATCAATACTCAGAACATCAGCGGAGTAGAGTCATGGTCGAGCAGACCACACACAGGCAACGCTACTACAGCCAAGCGGCTATCCCGTTCGGTCAAGGTACACGTGCAGTAACCAAACAATGGAAGCATCGGTCGAGCGGCTACCCCGCTCAGCGAAGTAGTAGATTCATCAGCCAGACAACTAAAACTCAGGCCGAGCGGCCATCCCACTCGGCCCACCAACAGACGACACTAGGACAGGGGACTTTCAGCCAAGTGGCTATTTCGTTCGGCCGAGTGACAGACATCGCAGAATATCCTTCGACATCCTTTTGGGAGTTAGTGTCGTCGGCGGGCGGTATGGTCAAACAAAGGATCATACGGCGGAAGCTTCCACTGTCACTTCAGAGATATGTCCAGCTCGTTAAGGTATTGTGTTAGGGACATTTTACTGATATGTCTCTTCAGGGAAAGCTTGGGATATTATGCCCGCTTTAAGAAGCGTGCACATACGCTACAGGAGCCCTATATAAATGGGGGTCTAGGCATCAGCGAAGGTATGCTTTTCTCGCGATTTCTATTATTGTGTTATAATTGTTTGCTTCTTGCTTCATCGGAGACTGACTTGAGCGTCGGAGAGCCATTATCGAGGACCTCTTCCCTAGCTCGGCACTGACGCTGCTTGTGTTGCAGGCGGGAGCGAAGTCTATCAGAGGTCAACAGAAGCACCACGTCTCCATCATTCGTCTCCCTGACTTTCGGACAGGATCAAATGGGTTCCAGCAAGGTTCGAAATTTTGAGTCGTATCAAAATTTTAATTATGACGGGAACAATACAATATCGACACTATATCATACTGCGTTGATACAGTTTTAGTATTTTTTTTAAATATAAAATATATTAATTAAAAATATTTTTATTAATATATGATTATATTGGATGTTTACCATTAGTTATATTTGAGATGTTGAATGTTGAATTCAAATTTTGATATTACAAATGTTTAATACTTATTAAGTAAAAGTTAATTTAGGGTTAACTGAAGCACACCAAGTAGATAGCAGAATCAAGTACATTTAATTTAATTTGAACTTATTTTGATCCGTTTAAAATTAATCAAATTTATATATATAATAATTTAATTTATCAATAGTAGTATATGTTGGAGCAATCCCAATGGTCCGTGCGACCATGTGTTTTGGTGTTTGGGCAAAGGGTTTAAGTTAGGTTCACCCTTGTTATTTGATATGTGTACTTGAGTTGTGTAGGACTGCAGTTGACGGCTTCGGGTCGGGTGAAGGATGAAGCATCCGAGGGATCGTGGACAAGGCAACGAGGACAAGGGCCGAGGGAAGTGACTTTGAGGCATACGCGAAGGATGACATTGGGGACGAGCCGCGGGCTTGAATGCATCCGAGAGACGAGAGCCAAAGGAAGTAGGCTTGAAGGCAAGAGGTCAAGGCTGCAAAGAAGCGTCAAGTGAGTCATAAGGGTGAGGGTACGAGTGCACAAGAGATTGTACTCGGAGTAAAATCCTAGTTTTAGAGTTTTATTGTAGCAGTCGACTGCATGTTTTAGCAGTCAACTGGTGCAATCGACCGCACAATCGACTGGGTGCGAATAGAATGGTTCTGTTCGTTCGATCAGTGTGGATCAGTCGACTGCATGTTTTAGCAGTCGACTGCACCAGTCGACTGCAAGTTTTAGCAGTCGACTGGTATCAAGCCGTTAGGGTGTAACAGTCGAATTTCCACAAAGGGCAGTCGACTGCATGTTTTGGCAGTCGACTGGTAGGCGGGGTTTTCAACCCGCGACCTATATAACCAAAGCTTGGGAGCTTGGTTATAGTTGACGAAATTAGTGGTGGAAAACCTTAATTAGTAGTCTACTTGTTCTCAAGTGTTTGTGAGTGTTGTGGTGAGATTTCTCCACCCACAAGGAGCTACTTGAGATAGCCGAAGTTTGTCGGGGGCTAATCCACCAACGGATCGGGATCGTCCACCTCAAGGACACGCCGTGGAGTAGGAGCCCTAATCTCCGAACCACATTAAACGAATGTGTTAATAGTTTGCCTTTCCTTTCTTAGTTTTAGTCTTTAGCTTGTTTGTTTTGTTTGTATTCCGCTGTGCAAGCTAACAAGTGTAGGAAGAAGTGATCATTTGAGGTACCGTTTATCCAACCCCCTTCAAGCCAGCCACCGATCCCCTACAAGTGGTATCAGAGCGAGGACGCTCTCCATTAGACTAACCGCCAAGGAAGCACAAGATGACTGACTTGATAGAACCGCCAAAGTTCGAAGGCGGAGGCGTATGGGACATCACCTATTGGATGATGAAGATGGAGGTCTTTTTCAACACGGATTGGGACACCATGATGGTGGTAGAGGAACCGTTTGAAGTCCCGAAGGACAAGAAAGGGAAGAAACTCCGACCGCGTCATTGGACGGAAGAGCAAAACCTCACGATCAAAGACAAATGATAAGGTAATATCTATTTTGACTGATATTTTGCCTAATGACGTGATGTGCCGTGTAGGTAAATACAAGAACACCCATGATTTGTGGAGCAAGATAAAGAAGGTTCAATGGGAAGAACCTATGCCTACACAAGAAGAAGAAGAAGAAGAAGAGCCCAAGGAGATGGGCTTAATGGTTCAAGTTGAGGAGGAGAAGGATGAAGAAAGGTCATCCGCAAGTGTGGATGAGGAAGATATAGCATCTACATCCTCAAGGGTTGAAGAAAAGTCCAAGGTAAATGAAGAAGAAATCTTGGAAGAGGTCAACATAGTGAGCACCTCCACCGAAGCAAACTCAAAGGACCACATTGTGTGCTTCGGGTGCAATGAAAAGGGGCACTACAAGAGTAGATGTCCAATGGATATGAAGAAGGTATCTCCTAAACTCAATTCAATTTCTTTAGAATCTAATTTGAGTTGTAGGAAGAAGAAGAAGAAGCATATTAGATGCTTCACGTGTGGAGAAATGGGTCATTACCACACCAAATGCCCAAAGAAGAAAGAAATCAAGAAGTTGACGCATTTGAAGAAGGAGAAGAAGAAGTGGAGAAAGAATTGAAGCTCAAATCAAGGGGGAGCTTCAAGGGTAAGGGAGGTATACCCTAATTTGAATTATAATTCAAATTTTCATTCTTCCAAGCATGCTAGGAAAAATAATGATTATCATTATGTAGCAATGAAAAATTTTGATTTCAAATATCATGATAGGAATAGGGTTAATGTAGATCAAAACCTAGGAAACTCATGCATGATAAACCTAGAAATGTTAGATCTAAGGAGAGCCAAGGTATTAATCATAAGAAAGGGAGACATATGCCTAGGAAGGGTAGGTCTAGGAATGCCCATGGTGGACATGTTGACTTTAGGTTTAGGAACCTAGAAAGGGAAAATCAAGCTTTGAAGGCAAAGCTTGATAAGTTGGAGAAAACCCTAGAAAGATTCAATGTTGGATCTAAGGGTTTAGGTATGGTGTTGGGTAGCCAAAGACCCAACAATGATAGATCGGGTTTGGGATACCGATCTAATGTCTCCAAGACTAAGGGAAAGTCGTATGCTAGGGTTGCATATGACTATAGCAAGGAGAAGCCAATAAATGGAAAAAGAAAGTCATTTAAAGGTAAGGAGAAATTAACCAAGGATAAGGTATCCAAGGCTAAGAATGTTAGGTTTGTAGACCAAGTGTCACCGGAGGTGCACCGATGTGACCTAGCAATTGTGGATGAGTCATCTAGGGAGGTGGCTAAGGTTAAGAGCTCTAGGGGGAGCTCAAAGAGTCAAGTTGGGACCCATGGCCAATGGATCTCGGGTGGGCTTTACTTGGAAGTCTAGACGAGCCATGGAATGTGCCAAGTGGTTTGGAGATGGACTTGAGTCTTAAACCTAGGGATTTGACAAAATTGGTTTATGTTTCATGCTTAGAAATATGACATTGGGGGTCATATAGCATGATAATTAGTTTTGGATGTATAGATGTCATATAGACCAATGCTAGGGATGCATTGTGGGTTAGTATGGGCAAATACATCAAGAGGAATCCGAGGGACGCAAGGCTGATGGAGGAGGCTAGTGACCCTAGGTTTTGATGTTTGGACAAAGGTTTAAATTAGTTTTATTGTTGTATTTGATATGCATTGTGAGTGTGCAGGATACAGGTACAACAAGGAAGTCCAAGTGTGATCTTGGCAAAGGAGGAAAGTCCAAGGATGAGTCTTAGCGGTGTAAGTCCAAGCATGTAGTCTGCAACGTAAGTCCAAGTGTAACTTGCGCGATGAAGTCCCCGAGGCGACTCCTTGCGAAGGAAGACCCGACAATGACAAGGCCGATGGAAGCTCCGGAAGGCAAGACGTGAAGGATGGGGAGGCATCCGAGGGACGCAAGGTCGATGGAGGAGGCTAGAAGGCTAGGTCTAGGTTGGTCGGCAGGACGAGGCCGAGATCAGACCGGGAGTAAAATATAGAATTAGGTTTATCGGGGCGCATCAGAAGCGTTATCGTAGCGCATCGTAGCGTTATCGTAGCGCCATCGTAGCGCATTGTAGCGCCGATCGCGATAGTTTAGGCAATGATCGCGTACGATCGCGCCGGTAATGTGTGAAATCGAGCCGCCAGGTAACCGTCGAATTTATTAGAGGATACCGATCGCATGTTTTAGCAATGATCGGGTGGCTGGGTTTTCAACCTCATGCATATAAACCAAAGCTTGGAGCTTGGTTTAGGTTGACTATTATGTGATCATTGCATGTTTTAGCAGTCAGTGGTGTCGACCGCCTAATCGACTGAGTGCGAATAGAATGGTTACATTAGGTTCGATCGGTGTGGATCGATCATTGCATGTTTTGATCATTGCCCGATCGTGAAGTTTAGCGATCGACTACAATTCATGATCGGTGGTATCAAGCGTTAGGGTGTGATCAATTTCCCTAAAGCGATCGTATGTTTGGCGGTCGGTAAGAGTTTTCAACCCGACCTATATAACCAAAGCTTGGGAGCTTGGTTATAGTTGACGAAATTAGTGGTGGAAAACCTTAATTAGTAGTCTACTTGTTCTCAAGTGTTTGTGAGTGTTGTGGTGAGATTTCTCCACCCACAAGGAGCTACTTGAGATAGCCGAAGTTTGTCGGGGGCTAATCCACCAACGGATCGGGATCGTCCACCTCAAGGACACGCCGTGGAGTAGGAGCCCTAATCTCCGAACCACATTAAACGAATGTGTTAATAGTTTGCCTTTCCTTTCTTAGTTTTAGTCTTTAGCTTGTTTGTTTTGTTTTTATTCCGCTGTGCAAGCTAACAAGTGTAGGAAGAAGTGATCATTTGAGGTACCGTTTATCCAACCCCCTTCAAGCCAGCCACCGATCCCCTACAAGTGGTATCAGAGCGAGGACGCTCTCCGTTAGACTAACCGCCAAGGAAGCACAAGATGACTGACTTGATAGAACCGCCAAAGTTCGAAGGCGGAGGCGTATGGGACATCACCTATTGGATGATGAAGATGGAGGTCTTTTTCAACACGGATTGGGACACCATGATGGTGGTAGAGGAACCGTTTGAAGTCCCGAAGGACAAGAAAGGGAAGAAACTCCGACCGCGTCATTGGACGGAAGAGCAAAACCTCACGATCAAAGACAAATGATAAGGTAATATCTATTTTGACTGATATTTTGCCTAATGACGTGATGTGCCGTGTAGGTAAATACAAGAACACCCATGATTTGTGGAGCAAGATAAAGAAGGTTCAATGGGAAGAACCTATGCCTACACAAGAAGAAGAAGAAGAAGAAGAGCCCAAGGAGATGGGCTTAATGGTTCAAGTTGAGGAGGAGAAGGATGAAGAAAGGTCATCCGCAAGTGTGGATGAGGAAGATATAGCATCTACATCCTCAAGGGTTGAAGAAAAGTCCAAGGTAAATGAAGAAGAAATCTTGGAAGAGGTCAACATAGTGAGCACCTCCACCGAAGCAAACTCAAAGGACCACATTGTGTGCTTCGGGTGCAATGAAAAGGGGCACTACAAGAGTAGATGTCCAATGGATATGAAGAAGGTATCTCCTAAACTCAATTCAATTTCTTTAGAATCTAATTTGAGTTGTAGGAAGAAGAAGAAGAAGCATATTAGATGCTTCACGTGTGGAGAAATGGGTCATTACCACACCAAATGCCCAAAGAAGAAAGAAATCAAGAAGTTGACGCATTTGAAGAAGGAGAAGAAGAAGTGGAGAAAGAATTGAAGCTCAAATCAAGGGGGAGCTTCAAGGGTAAGGGAGGTATACCCTAATTTGAATTATAATTCAAATTTTCATTCTTCCAAGCATGCTAGGAAAAATAATGATTATCATTATGTAGCAATGAAAAATTTTGATTTCAAATATCATGATAGGAATAGGGTTAATGTAGATCAAAACCTAGGAAACTCATGCATGATAAACCTAGAAATGTTAGATCTAAGGAGAGCCAAGGTATTAATCATAAGAAAGGGAGACATATGCCTAGGAAGGGTAGGTCTAGGAATGCCCATGGTGGACATGTTGACTTTAGGTTTAGGAACCTAGAAAGGGAAAATCAAGCTTTGAAGGCAAAGCTTGATAAGTTGGAGAAAACCCTAGAAAGATTCAATGTTGGATCTAAGGGTTTAGGTATGGTGTTGGGTAGCCAAAGACCCAACAATGATAGATCGGGTTTGGGATACCGATCTAATGTCTCCAAGACTAAGGGAAAGTCGTATGCTAGGGTTGCATATGACTATAGCAAGGAGAAGCCAATAAATGGAAAAAGAAAGTCATTTAAAGGTAAGGAGAAATTAACCAAGGATAAGGCATCCAAGGCTAAGAATGTTAGGTTTGTAGACCAAGTGTCACCGGAGGTGCACCGATGTGACCTAGCAATTGTGGATGAGTCATCTAGGGAGGTGGCTAAGGTTAAGAGCTCTAGGGGGAGCTCAAAGAGTCAAGTTGGGACCCATGGCCAATGGATCTCGGGTGGGCTTTACTTGGAAGTCTAGACGAGCCATGGAATGTGCCAAGTGGTTTGGAGATGGACTTGAGTCTTAAACCTAGGGATTTGACAAAATTGGTTTATGTTTCATGCTTAGAAATATGACATTGGGGGTCATATAGCATGATAATTAGTTTTGGATGTATAGATGTCATATAGACCAATGCTAGGGATGCATTGTGGGTTAGTATGGGCAAATACATCAAGAGGAATCCGAGGGACGCAAGGCTGATGGAGGAGGCTAGTGACCCTAGGTTTTGATGTTTGGACAAAGGTTTAAATTAGTTTTATTGTTGTATTTGATATGCATTGTGAGTGTGCAGGATACAGGTACAACAAGGAAGTCCAAGTGTGATCTTGGCAAAGGAGGAAAGTCCAAGGATGAGTCTTAGCGGTGTAAGTCCAAGCATGTAGTCTTGGCAACGTAAGTCCAAGTGTAACTTGGCAATGGATGAAGTCCCGGAGGCGCGACCTCTTGGCAAAGGAAGACCCGACAACAATGACAAGGCCGATGGAAGCTCCAGAAGGCAAGACGTGAAGGATGGGGAGGCATCCGAGGGACGCAAGGCTGATGGAGGAGGCTAGAAGGCTAGGTAGGGCAGCGAGATCATCAAGAGTTGTTGCCAAAAAGGATCAGCACAGAGTCTACTTCAGCCGGCTCCAGACGCTCGGATCCCTTCTACACCATCGAGAAGCCTAGAACTGTTGAAGAGACCCATTGTAAAGTGGATCAATTCAACCGAGTCTAGCTGCTCGGATCACTTCCAGGCATCTGGGAAGTGTCATGTCAGCATAACGGTCATTTCAACCAGCAGGCTATAAATAGAGGGTTGGTGCTTGGAGTAAAAAAAACACACTCTATAGTGTAAAAGGCGACTCTGCCTTCAAAGCAAGAGGTCTTTAGTTGAGGTTTCATTGTGTGAGTTTCTCCACCTCACGAGTTGTAAGCCAAATGGAGGTCTTCCGGGAGTAATCCACCGACGGATAGGGATCGTCCACCTTACGGACACGCCGTGGAGTAGGAGCTTTATCTCCGAACCACGTAAATGATCGTGTAGCTTGGTTTGCATTCTTTCTTGTCTTGTATTTTGTTTAGCTTGTTTATTTTTGTATTATTCCGCTGCGCAAGCTAACAACGTAGGAAGCGAACGATTTGGGTGAGCCGCTATTCACCCCCCTCTAGCGGACGTTAAGGTCCCAACAATTGGTATCAGAGCGAGGGCGCTCTTCTACGGACTAACCGCCAAGAGAGCAAGAAGCTAGAGGAAGAAGAAGATGGAGTCCGAAGGACCACTCGGATGGGATATCCGAATTCCACCTCCGTACGACAAAGAAGACTTCAATTATTGGAGGAAACGGTTAGAGACATGGTTCCAAATGGATTAGAACCAATGGGTTGTCTTGAGTGACCCATTTGAAGCTCCTACGGACAAGAAGGGTAAACGCCTCTGACCTCGGCATTGGACCGAAGAGCAACGAGAACAATCGGAGGCAGACAAGGAGGTAACGAGAATTTTGAATAATTTACTACCTTCTAATATTTTGTTGAGTGTAGGTGAAACCACAAATGCAAGTGATCTTTGGAAAAAGATCATTGCCTATCATGAAAACCCTATAAAAATCCAAGAAGTGGAAGAGCCCAAGGAAAATGGCTCATTGGTCCAAGAAGAGAAGGACCAATCCGATGTTGACAAGAGGTCAACATTCGAGGAGGAAAAGGAAGAGGAGGAAGAGAAAGAGAAGGAAGAGGTGGAAGAGGAGAGATCTTCCACATCCTCAAGAGATGAAGAAGTGGAAGAGTCCACATCTTCAAGTGAAGAGGAAGAAGAGAAATCCGAGGAAGAGGAGATCTTGGAAGTTCAACCCTCTAGTTCAACTACCAAGAAGAGCACAAAGGACCACATCAAATGTTTTGAGTGTGGTAAGATGGGGCACTACAAGAGTAGGTGTCCTTCGCTCAAGAAGGTAAACCCTAAACTCACTAAAGTTAATTTAGAAACTAATGTGAGTTGTAGGAAGAAGAAGAAGGAGAAGAAACACATTAGGTGCTTTACATGTGGTGAGTGGGGTCACTACCACACAAAGTGCCCAAGGAGAGGAGAGCTCAAGAAATTGGCGCACTTGAAGAAGTGGGAGAAGAAGGGAGCTTCCAAGGTAAAAATCAAGGTATCATTTAATGAATCCATTCCGTTGACATATGATAAAAAGCATGCTAGAAATAACTCTTATCATCTTAATGCTATTTATCATGAGAATAGGAGGCATGATAACCTTAAGGATAAATATATTCCTCCTTATGCTAGATTTACCACACCTAAGGTTAGGAAGGTAAATAACAACTTAGGCAATAACACCAAGGATTTTAGATATATGCCTAAAAATAGAAATGCTCAAGGATTCAATGAAAAACCAAAATCTAGATATTTATGGGGTGAAAATCAAGTCTTGAGGACAAGACTTGATAATTTAGAAAGGACCTTAACAAGAATGGAAAATATTCTTAGGGGTCAAAATGAGCATAACCTAAGAAAAGCTAGACAAGAGCCATCCAATGACTATAGAGGTTTGGGATACAAACCTAAAGCCAAGAAGGATGTGACTTCCTTTCATAGGGTTCCATATAGTTATGGGACCAACCCTAGGTTTAGAGGTCAAGTTAAAGATACTAGGGAAGGAATCCCTAAGAGTATTTTTGGCAAGACCAATGTGACTAAGGCTGCCAAAAGGCCTAATAAAGTCACAAATAAGGTTACAAAGGGAGTTAACCCTAGAAGTGACCTAGTGGAAGTGACCAAGGCTTCTAAGAAGCCAAGAAAGGTCGTTAGGAAGGTATCTAGGGAAGTCATCCCTAGTGAGTACCTAGAGCATCCAAGGAGCACCAATAGGTATTGGGTTCCTAGGAACATATTCTCTACACCCTAGATGGGTTTAGAGAGTGTCAACTCCAATTGGAAAGGTAGTTAACCCAACATTGGGAAAGTTGACACTTGAGAGCATTTTCAAAGTGATTGTTAACCTTTGAAAATGAAAAGGATGATAAGTGTTACTCTTTGAAAGAGTAAAATGTGTCAAAATTTGAGGAGTTAAATCTAATTTAAATTGACACACTAGAGAGAAGCAAAAGTGATGCCAAATTTAGAATTCGACATTTTCTTATGGAATTAAGGGAAATGTAAACCTTAATCCAAATTGTCACTCTTGGAAAAGAGTAACATGTGGCAAATCTTAAGGAATTATGTTTGAATTAAATTTGCGCAATGTGGAAAAACATAAGAAATACCAAATTGAGATTTTGGTATCTTCTTAGAGTAATTAAAGAAAAATCTAGGTCATAATGTAAGATGTTCACTCTTTGGAAGAGTGAAATGTGTCAAACTTTGATGTTTTGAATTTAATTTAAATTGACACATTTAGAAAAGGATAAGAAATGTCAAGTTGGGGTTTTGATATTTTCTTAAAAGGTAAAAGGCAAATCTAAGTTTTAATTTGATTTCATTTACTCTTGGAAAGAGTAAAATGTACCATACTTTGAGAAATTTGTTTAAGTTAAAATGGCACAAATTTAGAAAGGAAAAATAAATGTCAAAATTGGGTTTTGGCATTTTCATGGAAAATCATGGGCAATTTAGGGTTAAATTTTGAGTTAGCTAGGGTTAAGAATACTTAGATAGGTAATCTAGGTAAATTTTATTTATGCTAACTTGCCATGTTTTGTTTGCCTATCATATGTCATGACATCATATTTATATTTAGCATTCATATTTTATTATGAAAAATACAAAAATACCATGTCATGTCATACATACATCATGTAGCTATAGCTTGCTTTTCATTTTGAAAATTGCTTATTTTGATGTATGCCATGTAACATCATGCATTACTTTAATTCCCTTGTTATTTAAGGACAAATGACATCTATTATAAATGGTAAATATCCCAACAAGAGGGATTATATCAAGTGGCATCCTAGATGGATGATCATGATTTTTACAATGCCTAGATAGATATGCATGATCCCTTAGTTTAGGGCAAGACCAAATATACATCTCACAAAGAACTATAAGGTGACTTGTATGTGTTTTAATACACGTTAGATACAAGTGAGATGTTAAGATGGTGAACTAAACTCAAGATGTTGATCTAGTGCATCTTGTTGAGTTTTAGGTTCATCAAAACACATAGTTATGTGTCTTCCAATCATTGGGAAAGCTAATGTACAAGTCATGTGCATTGAGCTCAAAGAACGTGGTTGGATATTGATTTTAAAAATGATTTCAAAATACTTTTGAAAAACCTTGGTGAAGACTATCTTTTGATAGTAATCATCATTGGAAAGTTAGACACAAACTAGGAGAAAACATTGAAATTTTCAAGAGTTTTCAAATTTGTGTCAATCTTTGAAAATAGGAAGTATTTTCATAGAAAACTATTTTTCCTTGATAAAGTATACTCTAAATAATGTCTACATGAGTTTTCATGATGAAAACAAGTATGGTTTGGTTAAGAAAAACCAAAGTGAAGTTTCGGTTGAGGTTAGTTTCATTATTGAATTTTTAACCTCAAAACTTCAAGTTTTGGCTTTCCTAATTATTTAGGAACCCCAAGTCATTGGTGGTGCAATGATAGAAGTTTAACCATGTTTTTAGGGGGAGTTACTCCTTTAAAACATAAAAATCTTTTCCAAGACCAAAAGGACGTCAAATGTTAAGGTAGCACATGACATTGGTATGGGAGGTGTTGCCAAGGACAAGGGAGAGTCATCCAAGGCCAATAAGAAGGAATATGCTAGGGTAGCATATAATTATAGCAAGGATGAGGTGTCCAAGATTAAGGACAAGAAGAAATTAATCAAAGACAAAGTGTCTAAGGTTAAGAAGGTGAGTTTAGTAGGCCAAGTGTCACCCGAGGTGCATCGAAGTGACCTAGCTATAGTGGATGAGTCACCAAGGGAGGTGACTAAGGTTAAGATTCCTAAGGTTAGGAAGAGCCTTTGGGACCCATGGTAGATGGGTTATCAAATGTGCCAAGTGGTTAGGAGACGGACTTAAGTCTCTAACATAGTGGGTTGGCACAATTGAGTTGAGTTTCATGCATAGAAATATGAATTGGGTTCATATTGCATGAAAATTAGTTTTTGATATATAGATGCCATATAAACTAATGCTAGTGATGCATTATGGTTTAGTATGGGCAAATACATCAAGAGGAAGCCAAAACTAGGACTTTAGGTCAAGGTTCAATTGAACTTTTTAGCTAGTTTTGTGTTTTATGTCAATCTTGGGATTGGTGATAGATATATTTTTATATATATTTTTCCCAAGTAGATATTGATATAATAGACCTCTCCACAAAATTTGGGGATTTTTGGAGGTCTGTGGAATTTCTGGCGCATTTCTGAAGTTGACCAGAAAAGGCTGATTTTTTCATGAATAGTGTACCAGTCGACTGGTAACACTGTTCACGAGCACAGAATGTCTCTATAAGCTCGTTTTCATGGGGGCAGTCGACTGGTACTTCTTGCAGTCGACTGATACGGTCTAAAATTGTTTTTCAGCACTAGAAAATGACTAAAAGAGAGGTGAACATGTATGTAATCTTATGGGAAATTAATACATGATGTCTATGGTCATTAGAGGTCAAAGAGTCCGATAATTGGGATATTGTTGGAGCTCTTTTTGATGTATGGCAAAGGGGGAGAAATTTAGGTTTAAGTGGGAAACCTACATACCTTTGCAAGAAATCCTAACTCAAGGGGGAGCTTAGGTGAAGGGGGAGAAGTTTACCTCTGCAATAAATCCTAACTCAAGGGGGAGCTTAGGTGAAGGGGGAGCCTAGGATTAGGTTCCATGATTTATGCATGTGTAGATTGCATGTTTATTTGCATTATTATTGATATATTATTTCCCTAACTTAAACGGTTTGCCAAACATCAAAAAGGGGGAGATTGTTGGAGCAATCTAGTGACCCTAGGTTTTGATTTTTGGGCAAAGGTTTAAATTAGTTTTATTGTTGTATTTGATATGCATTGTGAGTGTGCAGGATATAGGTACAACAAGGAAGTCCAAGTGTGATCTTGGCAAAGGAGGAAAGTCCAATGATGAGTCTTGGCGGTGTAAGTCCAAGCATGTAGTCTTGGCAACGTAAGTCCAAGTGTAACTTGGCAATGGATGAAGTCCCGGAGGCGCGACCTCTTGGCAAAGGAAGACCCGACAACAATGACAAGGCCGATGGAAGCTCCAAAAGGAAAGGTGTGAAGGATGGGGAGGCATCCAAGTGATGTGAGGCTGATGGAGGAGGCTAGAAGGCTAGGTCTAGGTTGTGTGGCCAAGGAAGAGTGCATGAGAAATTGTACTCAGGATAAAATTCCAGGGTTACTATAGAATTACTGTAGCAGTTGACTAGTATTTTCATTAGTCGACTGATATTGAGACGTTAGCTTGTAATGGTCGATATCGACCAAAGCCAATGAATGTGTCGAGTCGTTGGGGTGTAACTGTCGAATTTCCACATAGGCCAGTCGACTGCATGTTTTAGCAGTCGACTGGTAGGCGGGGTTTTCAACCCGCGGGCTATAAAACCAAAGCTTGGGAGCTTGGTTTGTGTTGACGAAATTAGACTTGGTTAAGGTCTAATTAGTAGTCTACAAGTGCTCAAGAGTTTTCCTTGTGTCCAAGAGGTCTTGGTGAGTTTGTGGTGAGGTTTCTCCACCCACAAGGAGTTTGAGCTAGCCGGAGGTCTTCCGGGGAGTAATCCACCGACGGATAGGGATCATCCACCTTACGGACACGCCGTGGAGTAGGAGCTTTATCTCCGAACCATGTAAATGATCGTGTAGCTTGGTTTGCATTCTTTCTTGTCTTGTATTTTGTTTAGCTTGTTTATTTTTGTATTATTCCGCTGCGCAAGCTAACAACGTAGGAAGCGAACGATTTGGGTGAGCCGCTATTCACCCCCCTCTAGCGGACGTCAAGGTCCCAACAATATAGACCAATGCTAGGGATGCATTGTGGGTTAGTATGGGCAAATACATCAAGAGGAAGCCAAAACTAAGACTTTAGGTCAAGGTTCAATTGAACTTTTTAGCTAGTTTTGTGTTTTATGTCAATCTTGGGATTTGTGATAAATATATTTATATATATATTTTTTTCCAAGTAGATATTGATAAAATAGACCTCTCCATAAAATTTGAGAATTTTTAGAGGTCTGTGGAATTTCTGACGCATTTTTGAAGTTGGTCAAAAAGGTTGATTTTTGCATGAATAGTGTACCAGTCGACGGGTACAGTTAGCAGTCGACTGATAACAGTGTTTTTGAGCACAGAATGTCTCTGTAAGCTCGTTTTCATGGGAGCAGTCGACTGATACTTCTTGCAGTCGACTTATACCAGTCTGAAAATATTTTCAGCACTAGATTTTGACCGGGTCAGCTTGTATATGTGTATGAAATCCATGGGGGAGTAATATATGAGTTTAGGGTCAATTTGGATAACAAGTTTTCAACAATTGGGATATTATTGGAGAACTTTTTGGACGTTAGGCAAAGGGGGAAAAGTAAGGTTAAGTTGGGAAAACCTTAGTGCCTTTGCGTAGGAAGAGCCTTGGGATAGGTTCTTAAATAACCCTGTGATAAAATTCCAAGCTCAATAGGGAGCCTTGGCATAGGTTCCAATGCATGGTGCATTTTTATTTCAGCGTTGTAAGTCCAAGTGTGTAGCCTTGGCATCGTAAGTTCATTAGGCGTTGTAAGTCCAAGTGTATAGCCTTGGCATCGTAAGTCCATTCGGCGTTATAAATCCAAGTGTGTAGCCTTGGCATCGTAAGTTCATTCGGCATTGTAAGTCCAAGTGTGTAACCTTAGCATCGTAAGTCCATTCGACGGTGTAAGTCCAAGTGTGTAGCCTTGGCAACGTAAGTCCATTTGTTTTAGCATATTTATTTGTTATTGTTTTCCCTAACTTAAACGTATTGCCAAACACCAAAAAGGGGGTGATTGTTGGAGCAATCCAAATGGTCCCTGCGACCATGTGTTTTGGTGTTTGGGCAAAGGGTTTAAGTTAGGTTCATCCTTGTTATTTGATATGTGTACTTGAGTTGTGCAGGACTGCAGGATACACATGTGACTCAGGTTGACGGCTTCGGGTTCCGTGAAGGATGGAGCATCCGAGGGACCATGAATAAGGCAGCGAGGACAAGGGTCGAGGGAAGTGACTTCGAGGCATACACGAAGGATGACATTGGGGACGAGTCGCGGGCTTGAATGCATCCGAGGAACGAGAGCCAAAGGAAGTAGGCTTGAAGGCAAGAGGTCAAGGCTGCAAAGAAGCGTCAAGTGAGTCATAAGGGTGAGGGTACGAGTGCACGAGAGATTATACTCGGAATAAAATCCTAGTTTTAGGATTTTACTGTAACAGTCGACTGCATGTTTTAACAGTCGACTGGTGCAATCGACCGCGCAATCGACTGGGTGAGAATAGAATGGTTCTGTTCGTTCGGTCAGTGTGGATCAGCCGACTGCATGTTTTAGCAATCGACCGCACCAATCGACTACAAGTTTTAGGAGTCGACTAGTATCGAGCCTTTGGGATGTAACGGTCGAATTTTCACAAAGGGCAGTCGACTGCATGTTTTGGCAGTCAACTGGTAGGCGGGGTTTTCAACCCGCGACCTATATAACCAAAGCTTGGGAGCTTGGTTATAGTTGACGAAATTAGTGGTGGAAAACCCTAATTAGTAGTCTACTTGTTCTCAAGTGTTTGTGAGTGTTGTGGTAAGGTTTCTCCACCCACAAGGAGCTACTTGAGATAGTCGGAGTTTGTCGGGGGCTAATCCACCGACGGATAGGGATCACCCACCTCAAGGACACGCCGTGGAGTCGGAGCCCTAATCTCCGAACCACGTTAAACGAACGTGTTAGTGGTTTGCCTTTCCTTTCTTAGTTTTAGTCTTTTTCTTGTTTGTTTTGTTTGTGTTCCGCTGCACAAGCTAACAAGTATAAGAAGAAGCGAGCATTTGGGGGTGTCGTCTATCCAACCCCGCTTAAAGCCGTCCACCGATCCCCTACAGTATATTTTATAAGATTAGAAATTATATCATATTTAATTTTTTTTCTTAATAATATATTTCCTCCATCTTAAATAGGTTAATAAGGTTTTTTTTCTCACTGTTTTCCCTAGTGGACAAATGAAAGAGGGAAAAAGTAACGATGAAGTAGAAGAAAAAAATAATGAATCAAAGAGGGAAAACATTAAAGAGAAACCAATTGAAATTAAATATCTAAACAATAAATAAATAATCGAGATAGGGAAGAAGAGAAAAATGTTAGGACTGGTGACAGTCGACTAGAGGGGTGTTAATAGCCCTGCAAAATAAAATGAACCTTCTTTGGATATTATAACTTAATTAAACACTTGCATAAAAATTAAGTACTAATTACATAAAGGAAGAGGAACAAAGGATTTTACTTGGTTACAACCGGGGAGGTTATTAATCCAAGGAAGTTAAAAAGCGCACAAATTCTCCTTCAGGTGGAGAAGTGTAACACCCCTAGTTTTTTTTTACATATATATAATACATAACCTGCAGACGTCACTTACTCATATTTCCATAATGGTTCCTTACTTCAATAAAATTACATAGACGATTTGAAAGAAAACATAACTAAATGCATAATTTAAAATGGATGGTCTTCGGGTTGTACTGCCCTTGTTCCGAGTTGACTCACTGTCAATGCCTCCTGTCTCGTTCACCTCATTATCTGAAAAAAATTATAAATTGTAAGCGAGAGACTCAGCATGTTCAAAACAGTGTTATGTATTAGTTAGCGTCTATAGTCTAGTGTACCAAGGGAAATCACATCAAAGGTAACTTAGGTCTTACTTACTAGCATATCGTGGACATGAGCATAGACGTCTACTTAGGCATACAAGCATAAACATAAGCCTAAGCATATACGTAAGCTAAGTATATAATAAACACAACCAGTAACATGTAAATAAACATAGGCATAAGCATACTAGTTAGCATAAACGTACATACTATGGATGAACAGAAGCATAAGCATAAGCATGTAATTAAACTAAGCATGAAATAGATATAATCATAAGCATATATATAAACATAGGCATAAGAATACTAGCTGACATAAACGTACATACTATGGATGAACAGAAGCATAAGCATGTAAATAAGATAAACATGGAAAAGATCATAATCACATAGAGTTAGTGAGCTCCCGGGCTAAGGGCACCAGTCACACTCAACTACATAGTTTGGTAAGCTCCCGAGCTAAGGACACCGCTCGCACTCTACCACATAAGATTGGCGAGCTCCTAGGCTAAGGACACCGGTCACACTCTGCCACATAAGGTTGGCGAGCTCCCAGACTAAGGACACCGGTCACACTCTACCACATAAGGTTGGCGAACTCCCGGACTAAGGACACCGGTCACAATCTACCACATAAGGTTGGCGAGCTCCCGGGCTAAGGACACCGGTCACACTCTACCATATAAGATTGGCGAGCTCTCGGGCTAAGGACACCGGTCACACTCAACCACGTAAATTGTGTGAGCTCCCCAGACTTAGGTCCCCAATTCATAGCTTAACCCATAATAAGATTTGACAAGCTCTTCGGACTTAGGTCCCCGGATCATAACTTGGTAAGTTCCCCGGGCTTAGGTCCCCGGATCATAACTTGGTAAGCTTCCCGGGCTTGGGTCCCCGGATCATAACTTAATACATTTGAACATGCACATAAGCATAGACATGATTACTACTCAAGCATGGAACATAAATATATTTTTGTACATAAACGTAAACAGGTTCATTTCATGAGCACTTAAATTATCATGATGGGAAGAGGAAACATTAGCCTAACTATACAAAATTCAACCCTTTTTCTAAACTAGAATCCGAAAATCACATGTAGCATATAAAATTGATGACAAGCAAGAAGAAACATAAGCTTTCCTATATTAGAAATCCAAAAAATACATGTAGTATGTAAAATTACCATGATATCAAATAAGAAGAAAATATAAGCTTTCCTAATTTAGAATTTCTAAAAATACATGTAGCATGTCAAATTACCATGATATCAAGCAAGACGAAAACATAAGCTTCCTAAATTGGAAATCCAAAAATACATATAGCACATATAGTTATCACGATGATAAGCATGAGAAAAACATAAGCTTACCTAAACTAGAAACCCAAGAATACATGTAGCATGTAAGGTTATCATGAATAAAAATACATACATGTTAGAGGTTATAATTAAAGGAACCAAGACCCAAGAGTTTAGGTGAACATAGTAGGGAGTGAGAAAATCATATGTACGCTACACAAACTCCGAAGTTATCACCTAACCTACCATGGTATCCAGCAAATACATGAATTTAAGAGATCTAATTAAAGCATATCATAGCATAGAATATACTAAATTAGATTTCCGAATGCTAGCATGTCACCTAAGAGAAAAAAAATATATATATCATGCTAGGACATAAGAAAAAGCACAAGCACAATTAAACTCAAATCCGAAAGCTCAATCACATCTAGAATCCGAAACCTTCATAGGACATAAGGTTATCTTGATTAGAAAATGAGTAGAAAACATAAACACCAGCAAATTACATTCCTCAAAAGAAAAATCCTTTTCCTAATCTCGTATGTACATATCAACAACAGTTTCATAAATCTATTATAATAATTATTCATTGGCCATAATAATCAATGAAAGAGAGAGATGGTATTGACATGCAAAATTGAGTGTTAGATCATACTTTAAAAATTAAATTAAATTTCAAGTGGTTTAATCATGAATAACGCATGAGCTTCCTTTCCCATATGCATGATACATATAGGTCATGATATGTAGTGGCTTGGCAGCATATCAATGTTGCAGAATCATAATAGAGAAAATATACAATATGATTTCATCTTCCTAAAAAAATAATCGAAAACTTATAAGTCTTAAAATCCATTAGAAGCATAAACAATTGTCTAATTTCAAAAAAAGAGATGAAGAAGGAATAAACCATGGCATCAACTTCCTAAAATCGAAAAGAACATAGAAATCTGTAGAATCCCAAAATCCTCCATTCATACAACCTTTAAAAGCTTTGAGGAAAAAAAAACTTAAACTAAAGCATCACGCCTAAATTTATGGTACCCAAAATTCACAAGACTATAAAAACTAAACTAAAACACTAACACGGTTGAGAACATGCCTTATGTACTTAGCCACCCACTCCTTGTCTTCCTTGAAAATCCTAGTACTGGTGGAGAACAAGAGGGAGAGAAGATCTTACTAGGGTCAGTGGAAATAAGATGGTAGGGAGAAGTTCTAGGTGAGAGTTTAAATATAAGAGAGGCTTAGAACTTGGTATAGGTTTTTAAATTTTTTTATAAATTTTATAAATGCTAAGTCATATATATATATATAATTTTTATATAATATTTTACTAAGTCTAGATAGAAATCTATATCCATGATTATTTAATTCCATATATATTTTATATAAAGTATAATACTATAATTGGTTACTAATTGCGCGTTCAACATCTATTAATCCTATAATTTCCTTATTTAATTCTATTTATTCTTTGTAATTTATATTATACCTTATATATTATGTAACATATTATTTTATATTTTACATAATATTTCTTTGTTGCACGTTCTTACAATTTATATATATATATATATATATATAATTTAGATTATATGTTCTATATGTTGGTTGCTACTCGGAAAACCTAGAGGTTCCACTATACAAAAATTTTGTACAAATGTCTGAATCTTTTCCTAGCTACCATGTGTTCTTTTAAATTAAATTTTGGATCGCCTGCGGAACTTAACACGTTTGATCCAAAACTTAATCTATTTGTTCTTTTAGGTTTAGACTTGAATCTCCTGTGGAACTTAACACGTTCGATCCAAATCACCTTAAGTTATTAATTCCATTAAATATTAATTTCCATAATTGGTTCCCAGTACTGACGTGGCGAGGCGCATGGCCTTCTTGGATATGGGAGCAACCACCACCGACTAGACAAAACCTTTTATGGAAAGCTAATATTTAATTTCCTAAAATAACTTTAGGTTAACCGAAAGGAACAATAAAATCACAAGGAAAAATAAAACAAAAGAACACAACATCGAAAAACATATTCGAAATACTAGAATTGTAAGCCTCTTGTATTTGATATTATTTCCAAAAATAACTAGTATGATGCGGAAAGAAAAATTACTAGTTATACCTTTTAGAAAGACCTCTTGATCTTCTACCGTATTCCTCTTCTAACCTCGGACGTTGTGTGGGCAACGATCTTCCGAGATGAGAAACCACCAATGAACCTTCTTCTCCTCCTAGCTAGGTTCGGCCAACACAAGAGAGCTTCACCAAGGAAAAGAAAACACCAACCAAGCTCCAAGGGATGCAAGCTTTCTCTCCTTCTTCTTCTTCTTCTTCTTCTTCTCCAAGTAGTATCCGGCCACCACAAGAGCTCCAAGCAAGAGGGATATTTCGGCCACCACAAAGAGGAAGAGAGGGAGAGGATGTTGGCCTACCACACCAAGGATTAAGAGAGGAAGGAAAAATAATAGAGGTTGTACCCATGAAGGCACCCCACCCCTTCTTTTATATTCCTTAACCTTGGTAAATTAGGAAATTTAATTACAATAAAATTTCCTTAATTTCCTTGACATGATTTAATTGAGAAAAATAAAATAAAATTTCTCAATTAAACTCTTAATGGCCGGCCACATCATAGAGAGGAAAATTAGACAAGTTTCAATCAACAAATTAAAACTTCCTAATTTGTTTCCGGAAATTTTAAAAATAAAATTTCTCTTCAAAAATCCCTTTATGGTTGATAAAAAGAAATTTCTATAATTTTAATTTTTCAACATGTGAATAATTTAAAGAGAAAATAAAATATCTTTCCAATCTACAAATAAGGAAAGAGATCTAATCTCTTTCTTTAATCTTTTGTAGATCCTATTAAGAGAGATATTTTAATTTTAATTCTCTTTAATAAATTATATCTTCCACATAACAAAAATTAAAATTAAAATTCTTTTTAATTTAATTATGGTCGGCCCCTCTAGCTTGGGTTCAAGCTAGGGCCCGCCACCCTAAACCATGCTTAGGCCGACCCTAGCTTGATTCCAAGCTAGCTTGGTCGTCCCCCTTTAGGTGGGTATAGAAGGTGTGTATAGGTGGGTATAGTACTCTATAAATAAGAGGTTACGATAGGGACCGAGAGGAGGAATTGATTTTGGTCTCCCGATAAAATTAAGCATCCCGTGTTCGCCCCGAACACACAACTTAATTTTATCAATAATAATTCATTCCACTAGAGAACTATTATTGAACTACCGCACTAATCCCAAATTACATTTTTGGGCTCATTCTTATTATGAGTGTGTTAGTCTCCCTGTGTTTAAGATATCGAATGTCCACTAATTAAGTGAGTTACTGACAACTCATTTAATTAATATCTTAGTCCAAGAGTAGTACCACTCAACCTTATCATCATGTCGGACTAAGTCCACCTGCAGGGTTTAACATGACAATCCTTATGAGCTCCTCTTGGGGACATTATCAACCTAGTATCTCTAGGACACAGTTTCCTTCTATAATCAACAACACACACTATAAGTGATATCATTTCCCAACTTATCGGGTTTATTGATTCATCGAACTAAATCTCACCCATTGATAAATTAAAGAACTAAACATCAAATATATGTGCTTGTTATTATATTAGGATTAAAAGTACACACTTCCATAATAACTGAGGTCTTTGTTTCTTTATAAAGCCAGTATAAACGAAACGACCTCAAATGGTCCTACTCAATACAGTGTACTAGTGTAATTATATAGTTAAGATAAACTAATACCTAATTACACTACGACCTTCTAATGGTTTGTTCCTTTCCATTTGGTCGTGAGCTACTGTTTATAATTTATAAGGTACTGATAACATTATCTCCTGCATGTGACACCACATACTATGTTATCTGCAATATAAATTAATTGAACAACTACAAACAAATGTAGATAATATGACCAAATGTGATTCTTTATTCAAAACAAATGTTTACAAAAACTTAGGCTTTCAGTATACACTCCAACACTATATTATACATAATATTTCTTAAATTACATATTTTATATTATACATAATATTAACACGTTCTTACCATTTTTTTAAAACTTAATATCAAGTTTAAATAGAAACATATTTACATGATTATAAAATTTTCATATCTTTCTACATATAAAAATTCGTGACACATAAAATTTTCTAAGTAATTTATTTTATTTCTATAAAACTTAATATCAAGTTTAAATAGAAACATATTTCCATAGTTATAAAATTTTCATATATAATTTACTTATTTAATTCTATATACTATATATATATATATATACATATATTTTTGTCATTGCATTAAATTTCATAATCTAATAAATCCCCTTAATTAAATAAATCTGGATTCTAATTAAATTACAATTTAATCCAATAACTCACCTTAATTAAATAAGTGGTTTTGAACACTACAAAGCTAATCTAGAATTTGAGCGTATAAATGTTGGAATTATAATTTCTGAGTTAATGTAAAGCTTATGGACCAAGGTTGTATTTATACCTTTGGTCGGGGTGTCCCGAAGGGGTTTCGGGCGCCTTGGGGGGGGATAAAATTTTATCCCCCAACATTCAGATCGTGATTGACGCGATCTGGTCAAAAAGTCAACTCCGGGCACCCTGAGGGGTTCCGGGCGCCCCGGGGAAAAGCCAACCTCGTTGACTTTTTCCAACCCGGGTCTTCTGCTCCGACTCCGTTCGCCTCAGACCGAGTCTTCCGCTCGCTTGGGTGATCTTTGTCATCCGGAATAGGGCTCACCCAAACCCAACTTCCAGTCTTCTCGACCAGGCTTCCGCTCCGGCTTCTCATCCCTCGAATCACCGCTGCTTCCTTCTCGTCCGCCAACGTACTCATCCGTAGTCTTCGTCCCTCAGCCGCACCCCATGCCGACCTTCTCGCTAGCTGCGTCTTTTGCTCCTCGAGCAGTCTTCCGCTCTGGCGTCTCATCCCTCAGAACCACCGCACGCTTCCTTTTCGTCCGCCGGTGTACTCTTCTGCAGCGCCTCATCTCTCGGATGCACCGCGTGTCATCCTTCTCGTTAGATGCGTCTTCCGCTCGACTACCTGTGCTCCTAAGCTCTTACACACTTAGACACAAGGTTAAAAACACACGGGACCTAACTTAACTTGTTGATCACACCAAAATAACCTTGTGTTCCAACAATGAGGTCCAGTAATCTCTTTAGAATATAATTTTGCTACTCGATCTAAAGAATCAGTCCTACGAATCGATAGCTAAGGAGCCAATTCGTCAACTCAACAATGATTACCCAAATCGCATCATATCCTCTCCATGTTCTGAGTAATCCCGCAACAAAATACATCATATCATACTCCCAACTCCACTCTAGTATCTGAATCAACGAATGCAATCCTACTAATCTCTGATACTCTAGACATCAAGCTACAAAATCCACGATGTCTTTCTTCATGTCATTCCACCAAATAGAATGCTCCAAACTCTATACATCGGGTGTCACCTGAATGTATCGCAAATCCAGATCAATGTGTTTCCTGCAGTAACTCCTCCCGGATAAGAAGTGACTCAGAAACACACATAAATCTCCCACGAAAATAAAGAATCTCATTCTCATTACACGAGAATTCTAACTACTGGCATAAGTCTACTCCGTTCATGCTATATCGGCACTGCACCAAACTCTAGGTACAATACATTTGTGTAGAATACAAATCCGTCTACACTAGAAAGTAAAACTAAGATGGGTGCAGTTATCAGCTAGGGGCTTGTACCCCTTTGGTAGCTTCTCCTCGAGTACTCTTAGAGAGAAGGGCACTTGCTCCTCAGGCTCCCCCGGGCTCCTCCCTGAGGACTATAACCTTCCTTTTCTTTGAGTCCCTGGGCAGAGAGCTTTCCGTCATGGAAGCCTGCGGTTGCTCTTTCTTATTATAACAGTCTGGACCCTTGTGGTAATAGTCCGGGTCAGGTTCCCAATAGAAGGCTTGGGGGAAATCCTCGGGCTATTTTCTCTTAGATCCTCTATCCGAGACGTGAGTAGGGTCCTTGGAAATTACAGACATCTTGTATGGTCGCGAAGCAGTTGTCTATTTTTCGGAAGTCGTCCGCCTCTTGGCTTTCTTGAACAGTTCGTATTCTCCCGCCGTCATGGTGACGTTGATTCTTCCGGTTTCCTCCATCTTCACGCTCCATAACAGGTGAAAGAAGTTCCCACAGACGACGTCAAATTCATCATGTCTAGAATCTGAGTCAGACGAAGGTCGGATGAGCTGTTACTAGTGTTGATGGAGAGGCGACCAAGACGTAGGCAGCGCACAGACAATAGGAAAAGGACCCCCCCTCTTCGTGCGGTGAAAGGACGGTGATGACGAAAACCAATGATACTTTTGTACTGCACACACTCAGACAAGCACCCCAAACGTTAGAGGCCAGACACCAGGGAAAAAGTCCTCGGCTTAGGCCCTCCGATGCTCAAGTCAGGTACTTTTTCCCCAAAAGAATAGTGTACGAAGGAGAAAGAAAAGCAGAAAACAAGTGCGAATGTGCGAAAGAGCGTACTTACTCAAGGGAGAGGACCTCCCTTTTTATATAACCGTGCGTACCTTTGGAGACTGACCAATGTCAGAGAATGTCGTGTGTCAGGACCTGTCGGGTGATGGAGGACACATGGCACCCTCCCATGGATCGGAAGATGGTTCCATTCGCAAATAACCGCTGACCCTTGGAATATTCCCTAACATACATCAGTTATTCTCTAACAGGCGGTTACCATTCCCTGACCTTATTATCGTGTAACACCTTCGTCCCGCTTGGGTATGATTAGGGCAGCTTGGGATGATCGAGAGTTGGCCTACTGAGAGAACCAGACCTGGATATAACCGAGTCGTGAAAAACTCGACCAATCAAATCCAGGTCAAGCATCACCCAGATTGTGAACCATGATTCATATATGGATCTTGATATGTAAGCACCCGACCTGACATTATAAGTTTGACGACATCGGGCGGTCCTACCCCTTCTTTCCCTATCTGCCGACCGCCACGCCCACCGACCGCTGACTATCACGTCTCCTTGACTGCTGATTGTCACGTCCCCTTAATTCTCTGACTGTTACGTATCCTTGACTCCCAACGACTAGGCTCTACCATTATGCACCGTATTAAATACCCTACATATTTCCTTCCATTAAATCATAATTACATATTATTAAAGATTGTGAAATCGTGGAAATTATTTATCCTTTGTATAAAATTAATTTATTCCCAAAATTATGTAGATCATCCCTAAATCCAACGATTAGGCTTTATCATTATGTACCGTATTAAATACCCTACATATATCCTTCCATTAAATCGTAATTAAATATTATTAAAGATTGTAAAATCATGGAAATTATTTATCCTTCGTATAAAATTAATTTCTTCCCAAAATTATGCAGATCATTCCTAAATCTAATGACTAGGCTCTATCATTATGCATTGTATTAAATATCCTACATATTTTCTTCCATTAAATCGTAATTAAATATTATTAAAGATTGTGAAAATTGAAAATTATTTATCCTTCGTATAAAATTTATTTCTTTCCAAAATTATACAGATAACCCCTATAAATTTGCACGATCTGCTCCTAATTTGAGACATAAAAAAAACAAATCGATTAATTAGTGATTAATCAAAGACGACGATGAGGCCTACTGATCTGCTCGTGCTCGCTGCCGTCCTTCTCATCCTCTCGCCCGCTGCGCACGCTACGGTGGAGTCCACCTGTAAGGCCGTCTCCGATTATGACTTCTGCGTGAAGACGTTGCAATCGGATCCCGCCAGCGCCACCGCCGACCTTCGTGGCCAGGCCGTCATCGCCACCAACCTGTCCTCCGACAAGGCGGTGGAGGTCTTCGCTAAGATCCAGACGCTGCTGAAGAGCTCGCAGGGCAAGGAAGAGAGGATGTGCCTATCGATCTGCAGCGAGCTGTACGAAGTCCTGATCCTTGACCTCAACAAGGCGAGGAGCGCCATCAAAGAGAGCCGCAAGGGCGACGGCATGAGCGCCCTCAGCGCCTGCTTTGATGCGCCGAGCAACTGTGAGAGTGCGTTCGCAGAATTAAGTTTTACGTTGTCGATGCCGTCGCCGCTGAAGGCCGATGACAAGGATCAAGAGCAGCTCTGCAGCCTCACCTTGGAACTTGCTCATTTGTTTTTTAACTAATGTTATGTTTACTTGGGAGACGGAATTATGGAAAGATTTCGATGGAAAACTTTCTTCACTGTACTCCGTAATCAAAAATGAAATGTTAGCATGAAATTGTTTTCCTTTCCTTTTCTTTTGTTTACCAAATAAACAAATGGATTTAGAAATTCATTCATATAGTTATTTTTTTATATATAATTTTTGGTCCATCTAATTAATCTGACAAAAATTAATTTTAGGTCTTGAGTTTATTCTAATTTGATCGATAAATTTACTTTAGATTGATTAAAAAATTTAAAATTTATGCAACTTAAATAAAAAACATATCTATTTGTTCCTCAACAATGTTAAATATAAATATTTTTAAGTTAGCATGCTCGTGTGTGTATATATATATATAAAATAAGTTTTTATTTATTATAACTTTGTTATAACCTCGAGTTAAATGAATTATGAAATATAAGGTATATTGTTAGTTGGAGTTTGTATGAAAGGAAATATGTAGGTATTGATTAATAGAGTTGTCAGATGGGTTAACTCATAGTAGCGCAGGTCGGTCCGTGGTGAGTCAATTATTTGGCGAGGTGGTTTGATCCGTCATCTTGGCGGATTAGAAAATTCCCAATCCGACTCAATCCAAGACGGATTGCGGGTTAGGCGGCTCAACCAGTGAACCCATCAAAAATTAAAAAAAAAAATACCTACTGTAGGAGATGATTTTAAAAAAATGTCTATTGCAAGCTCATCTCAATAATCTCTCCATTAATTTAGTCTCAACGATTATAATCACTTAATTTGAGTGATGGACTGTTAAGATTTAAAATATTTTTTTATTGAAAGTTTTATCCATTGTCCAAGTCTTTAGGTGTTAGTCATTTTAATTTGTCCGAGTCTTTTGATTCTTATCTATTGATCCTACTTTATAGGAGATAGAGTTTGAAAAGTCCCCATGTAAAGCCTATTTATAGGAGGGTGGTCCAGGGGATGTGTCACTCGCATTTGAGGTCGGATCATGATTGCGATCTGGCCGTAAATGGTTGTGATCCCTTCCTGGATTCACCATTCCCACCAGGTTATAATTTTTATTCAGAGCGGGCAGTCGGAGGCCGCCTGGAGGACACCCTCGCTCGGCACCTAGTAACCTGGTCACTTATCCACCACTGGAGGCCTTCGGGCGACCTCCGACCACCCGCTGTAAACAAAAATTATAATCTGATGAGGACGGTGAACCCAGAAGGATCACATCATTTGCGGTCAGATCGCGATCGCGATCCAGCCGCAAATACGAGTGGCACATCCCATGGATCACAAAAAAGTGATCCAGGAGATCTGTGCTCTATTTATAGGCTCAATTTCTTCATCAACAAGCAATGTATTTCCATTCCAATACATCTCTTTTGCTTTTCCGTGCCAATACATCTCTTTTTCTTCTTCCTGGCCATTGTATCAGTGGTATCAGAGCCACAAAGAAGCAGCAGCTTTCATCTTGTAGCAGTAAGACTCAATGGTGTATGACAATAATTTTGTGCAACCTGCGATTCCACATTTTGATGGTCACCATGACCATTGAAGTATGCTGATGGAGAATTTTCTAAGATCAAAAGAGTATTGACCAATCGTTGAATATAGAATTAAAACACCAGCAACAGATGCAGCCCATGAGTGATCATTTCTTTTTAGCATGCTTAGAGAGTCCTCTTCTTTTTTAGCATCTGACTTCCTTGACTTGTTAGGACTTCATCCTAAAAAGTGGTCGATCCTGATCGAGCTACTTAGATTTTCATCAATTGTGCTTATAATACCACCTGCATACTTGACACACGTGTGGAATAACAAGAATCTCATAACTAAAACTTAGCTTAGACATCAAAATTACATGTTATTTACGCTTAGGGGCATGATTACACCAACATGTTGAAATTTTCTTCACCTCTCTTTCCCCCTTGTGATTACTTGTATCACTTCTCACCTCTATACTTAGGGAGAACTATACTCATAGCTACAAGCTAATTTTTAAGGTTGCCATTCTTTCTTGTAGACTAGTGTAGCAAAGAAGTTAGTTAACATCCAGTGAATTTGCGAAACTGTTGAGATAAATTATCTTCCAAGTTTATCAAATGTATCTTTTTGGACTGAGTGGTACCGTCATATTAGCAGCCCCGCCCCCACATCATTAAGAGGGAGTTCAACAAGAATCTAAATTGGCAAGTGCATAGGTGAAATCTCTTGTCGAGTTTCGACCCCCAACCACTATAGTTATCATCGCACACACTTACCAACTAGGGGCTTATCTTGTTTGACTACTCTTGCATGTGGCAAGGCCATTGCTACTTTCCTAATTTATTATGTCTATATCTTTGCATTGAGTTTATTGTTTTCTCTCCCAACTCATCATTTGTTTTGTCTATTGTAGTGATGCTTCATGATCCCGTCCGGAAGCTGAGTCGGATGAAGACGGGCCTTGTTGTGCTAAAAGTTGACGGAGAGTCGTTGAGATGCTGAATCAGCGAGGTACCCCCTGGACAGGCTCACACGGGCTGTTCTACGGAGAGAAATGATCAGGATGGTGACGCTATTGATCAGCACACACTCAGACGAGTTCACCGGTCGTTAGAGACCAGAAACCAGGGAAAAAGTCCCCGGGTCAGGCCCTCTGATGCTCAAGTTAGGTACTTTTTCTCCAGAAATCACAGAGAAAGCACGAAAAGTAAAAGACTGGTAAGAAATGACGAGTGAGCGTCCCTCCGTAAGGGACAAAGCATCCCTTTTTATACTGCAACTGAGGCTTCTGGAACTTGATGAATGTCAGGGAATGTCAGATGTCAGGCTCTGTCTGGCGGTGGTCAACACGTGGCTTTCTCTTATAAGCTGGCGGAGGAACCAAGGGGAGTATGAGCCTCCCACCGTTAGAATATTCCCTGACATGTGATGATTGTTCTCTGACAGGTGGTTACGATTCCTTGCAGGCCTATTTGTCATGTAGTGTCTGGCCTCCTGACCCACCTTCGTCTGCATCATCCGAAGCATGTACATCCCGACGACCTGGTGATTCCTGACCCGCATCTACTTATTGTTATCCAAGGCATATATGTTCCTAACTGCACGCTGAGTCTAATTCCCGATCCGCATCTGCTTATTGCTATCCAAGTCATGTATGTTCGGACCTGCATGCTGGGTCTAATTCCCGACCCGCATCTGCTTATTGCTATCCAGGGCATGTACGTTCCGACCTGCACGCTGGGTCTAATTCCCGACCCACATTTGCTTATTGCTATCCCAGACATGTACGTTCCGACCTGCACGCTGGGTTTGATTCTCGACCTGCATCTGTCCGCTATTATCCATGGTTTGAACGTCCCGACCAGCGTCTAATTCCTGACCCGCATCTGCTTATTGCTATCCAGGGTATGAATCATCCTGACCTACACGCTGGGTCGGCTCCCCGACCTGCATCTGTCCGCTATTATCCATGGTTTGAACGTCCCGACCAGCGTCTAATTCCTGACCCGCATCTGCATATTGCTATCCAGGGTATGAATCATCCCGACCTACACGCTGGGTCGGCTCCCTGACCTGCATCTGTCCGCTATTATCCATAGTTTGAACGTCCCGACCTGCACACTGGGTCTGCTCCCCAACCTGCATCGCCTCATCGAAAGTCTTATTCGGTATATCCATCCCATCAATAAGCGGGCCCCCTAGTCGCATCCAACCCCTGGTTATACCTGACCCATGGGTCCGATCCTCAATTGAATTTGGCCCTGTGGGTCGGGTCCGTTTTTAATTCCCTTTGAGATCAGATCCGGCCCAACTCGTAAATACCGTCCTTTGACCAGTTCATCAACTGAAGTTTTGACTTTAGCCACGTGGGCCGGAATCTTGATCTCCTTGTAATTCTGATTCCTGACCTCCACGATGGCATGACTTTTGACCAGCCACGGAGGCTAGACTTTTGACCTCCAGGCGGGTTTAACTTTTGACTAGCCACGGGGGCTAGACTTCTGACCTCCATGCTGGTGTGACTTTTGACCCTTCTGTGGCTTTGACTCCGCGTCATATCATCTCACAGACCCCACACTCATGCACCGTATCACAAGTCTCCCCCTCAAGTCTAGTCGAAGGAGGC
The DNA here is from genome assembly GCF_018446385.1 of Zingiber officinale. NCBI lineage: Eukaryota > Viridiplantae > Streptophyta > Magnoliopsida > Zingiberales > Zingiberaceae > Zingiber > Zingiber officinale. The sequence continues at coordinate 143,695,313 of NC_055992.1, forward strand.
TCTAGTCCGACTGACTAGACCCCAGTGTTCTGAATACCAGATCTGGTTCTTGACTCCTTTGCCAACCTATTTGGCGTTCAGCAGACTTGTGCAACAACCGGGCACCCCTCATGCTCACACTGACTCTTCGACTTCCAAGTCTGGTCCGTCTTAACTGCTACACTGGTTTCCAAGCGTCTTCTCCGGTTCCGAGGGAGTCTCTTCACCTTCCTCTTCTATATAAAAGATTTGGGGCACTTTACTCTTCCTATCCACATTTTCTCTTTATACCTACTCCTTAACTTGTTCATGGAATCCCCCCAAGTTGTCTGCTCTGCGTCGCCGGCTGGCTCTTACCGAGAAGGCTTTACATGACATGACCTTGAGCCGGGATCTACAGACCTCTCTTTACAGGGAACTGGAAGAGCTATGGCGAGCGGCCAAATGCAGGACCCGGGCAGAAATGGCCTGAAGATGAAAGCGTAAGCAGACTTTCACGCTCAACTCCATCATATCCTCTACCTGAAGCTGAAGCACGAGGATGAGGTGACTTCTTTGAAGGAGGAGAATCGACTACAAAACGCCACCATTGATCAACTGCGGGCCACCCTTGACCGTGTCTAGATAGAGCTGGCTCAAGCGAGAACTCGTTTAGAGAGGGGACATCAAATGTCTGGGTCTGGTAGCAATTGAGGCTGCTGTTATATGCTCCTTTTTTGAATGAAATGCAACATATTTTCTGTTTTGTCTGTTTTCGAATGTATTCCTTTGTTCTCGTATCTTTGTGTCTTTATCGTTATGAAACACCTGCATTCTTTTAATATTTCCAACAAAGATAACAAAAACAACTTGCGTACCTCATTTTCTCCTTGGCCCTTCGCTGGCCTAACCAATAGTGATGCATGAGAATACGTCAGGCTCTATCCCGCCCATATACACGTGAAGAAATACCGCTCGAGAAAACTGTTAAGCCGACTAGGAAGGTCGTTGGGCGTGAGAGCAGAGCTCATTTATAACTCGCACTGGGGCAAGAGTCTAGAACAGCCGACTGAGCAGCTCGGTTGTTGGGCATGAGAGCAGAGCTCACTTATAACTCGCACTGGGGCGAGAGTCTGGAACAGCCGACCGAGCAGCTCGGTCGTTGGGTGTGAGAGCAGAGCTCACTTATAACTCGCACTGGGGCGAGAGTCTGGGACAGCCGACCGAGCAGCTCGGTCGTTGGGCGTGAGAGCAGAGCTCACTTATAACTCGCCTTTGGGGAGAGTGCGATAATGACCGAGAGTAACTCGGTGGTTGGGCGTGATAGAAGAGCTCACTTATAACTTCGCTGGGGGCAGAGTGCAGGACAGTACCAAGCGGCTGGTCGTTGGGCGTGAGCAGAGCTCACTTATAAATCGCCTTGGGAGAGTGCAGAGCAAAAGCGGCTCGGTAGTTAGGCATGAGAGCAGAGCTCACTTATAACTTCGGGGGCGAGTTCAGGACACCGGCCAAAGCAGCTCGGTCGTTGGGTGTGAGAGCAGAGCTCACTTATAACTCGCACTAGGATGAGAGTCTGGAACAGCCGACCGAGCAGCTCGGTCGTTGGGCGTGAGAGCAGAACTCACTTATAACTCACACTGGGGCGAGAGTCTGGAACAGCCGACCTGGAAAGCACATCTCAACCAATATATATATATATATATATATATATATATATATATATATATATATATATATATATATATATATATATATATATATTTATGGAATAACTTTGTTGTCAACCAGGGGCTCGATCTCGTGCTCGGGATATATACCGCTGACCTGGGGGGTCGACCTCCCGCTCAGTATATACGTCACCGGCCCGGGGGCCGAACCACCGACCAGGAATTACTCGAAGAGCTTCGACTTCGTCTGTCATTAAGAAATATATTATTAGCGGTGCTGTGAATATAACCATATTAATGCCTTACTCAGCCTCGGCCTTGCTGTATTTGAATTTCTTTCCCGCTACTTTTCTTCCACGGTTCCCCAGAAAAGCGTGTGGTAAGTGTTTCCGTACGCTTGCTTCATATCATGATTTCCTTATCACGTCCATCATTAATACGGCTCCTAGGAGGTCGACACCTGTCCCCTGCCTTTATTGCTTATGCAGAATGATGTCGCTCATGCCACTCCTTTTTGTACACGCTTTCCCATAAGGGTATGTTCTTCGACGATCGGACGATTTTAAGTGCTTCACCCAAAAGGATACCATTCTTTTTGATATTCCCTAGGAGAACTTCCTTTATAAACCATAAAGGTCGTTCACAGTCATTGCCTTGCGCGTTTTGACTGCTTGCTTCCTGTTGCTTCGACTTCTCCGGCGTCCACACCTTTCCTCTTCTAAGCTCCTCCGTCTAGCGTTCTTCTCCTCCTCGACCAATCTCTTCCTCAACCCTCTTTACCCCGATAATGGTTGATGGTAAGACCACTCTTTGGTATTCCTGCTTCATTTCAGATATAGATGACCACGACCTATCCGTGATTTGTTCGGACCTGCACCTTAGTGACGCTTATGAACTCCGAGTTCCCACACCGCAAGAGCATCCTGCTAACCCTCCGGAAGGTTTCGTGACCATTTTTAGAGACCAGATTTTAGGAGGCCTTCGGTTTCCCATCCATCCATTCATTTCTTCCCTGAGTGAATATTTTGGCATTTGCATCTCCCAGTTTGCTCCTAACTTCTTTAGGGCAGTTTGCTGCACCGTGATTCTTTGTCGCATATACCAACTTCCCTTGACTATTCATCTTTTTCACCACTTCTATTCCTTCAAACGCTCGGAGCCCGGAGTGTTTATGGTACAAGCTAGGCCCGACTACAAGTTCTTTTCGGACATGCCTTCCTCGAACAAAGGATGGAAATCCTGTTTTTTCTTTGTCAGACTGCCCCAGCCGCTGGTCAGGCCCATACAATGGCGCCCCGACCTCCCGGCCGACCTCCCTATACATCAACACCAGCTTTCTTGTGCCCATGCTTCCGAAGCACTTCAAGGCGTGCTTGTTAACTTTTTTGTATTGTTGCTGGAAGGCTTTCTATATTTGTTTGGGCTCAGCCCTGTTCAGAGGGACATCGGGGCTCCGTTTGGTAAGACCCCATTTTCCTTTCATCTATTATTCGCTAACTGAGATATCTTTCTCCCTTATCGCAGAGGCTGCCATGTACCGAGCCTACTCCTCTGATGTTAAGCGTCGGTCTGCCTCTTATTTGAAAGACCTAGGTGAGGCGCTTAGACAAGTTGTAGCAGCTTCCTCCCGGTCTGGTCCTTCTGCTTCGCAATACGCTCCTTCTGCTCCACCACCTATTCCGTCGACGATGACCCTGGAAGGAACTTCCTCAGCGCTTCCCATGGATGTGGCTCTAGCAGAAGGCCGGTTGCTGTAGAACAGGCTGATCTGTCCACGGTAGGGCAGATTGAGGAAGTCTCCGAAGAACAGGCCGGGGAGGCCGTTGGAGAGCAGGTTGAGGAGAGGCAAGTGGCATTCCCCCGACTGGCTGGACGCCTGAAACTCCAACGCAAGAGGAAAAGAGTGACTCCAGCTATTCAAGCGTCACCCCCACCTATCCTTTCCAGCCGTCGCTCTTCTGCTACCCATCGCTCTTTGGAAATCCCGGCTGCTTCTCCTGCCCAGGAGAGCATGATGGGGCCTGAGGTTCCTGTCGTGTCGCCCCGCATATCAATCCTGGCTCCAAGTCGAGATATAATTCCTGAGTAGGCTTCTTTGCAAGTATCAGCTTCTTCTCCTGGTCAGCCACCTTTACCTTTAATGGACCAGCCAGGGAGCTCTGCCACTCCATCTGCCTCCCATCCCTTAGATGTTCTTGTGTCTACCTCTAGATCCCGGAGGAAAACCTGCAAGAAATATTCTTTTACTGATTTTTGGCGCGTGCCTTCCTCCGCAGGCTCAGGGGCCGCTGCAGAAATCGCTGAAGGGGATCCTCCCCATACTGCTTTGATCGAGTTAGAGGGAGACTTAGCGGCCTCCTAGCGCTCTGGCAATCGCAAGTTTTGGAAGAACCCTCCGATGGGGGGGCTAGATCAAGCAGTCTGTCTGATGGCTGCTGTAAGTCTTTTTATCTTATTGGTCCTCTGCTATGATCTTTTATAACTTTTCTTATATCTAACACAGACCTGCTCCGCCAACCTAAGTGTCGTCCAGTATGCCTGCAGCTTACAGAGGGACAATGAAGCGCTGAAGGCTCGTCTGGAGGAAATAGAGTTGCCCCTTACTCCTCACGATCCACTCAACCCGACCCCTGGAGATCTGGCTCACTATCTTCGCTTAATTGGAGAATCTGCCGAGTCTGCCCGCAATATCTCACATGCGGCTTTTGACAAGATAAGAGATTTAGAAGCAGCTTTTCAAACAAAAGAGTCGGAATGGGCTTCTGAAGTGGAGCAGCGTCAGGAGCTAGCAGTTGAGCTAGATAAGAAGAATGCTTAATTGGTTGGCCTACAGGAAACCCGGGAGAACCTACAAAAGACCCTAGCAGAAGTTCAGGGTCAATTGGCCTCTAGCGTCGGCCGGGAGAAAACTCTTCAAAGCTAATGGGAGGCCAGCCAAACTACTCTCAGATCTATGCAAGCTAACCTTCTGAAAATTCAAGAGGTCGCTTCCCAAAGTCAAGAAGCCCTGACTCAAGCCCTTGCTGACAAGGAGAAAGCGGAGACACAATTGGCCGATTATCAGGCAGGCGAAGTGGATCGGCTGAGAGCCTACAGGCAAGCATATGTTACCTCCCCCTTCTTCATGAAGAAAATGGGAGATCTAATGAATTTCATGGTATGCTGCGGCGTGGGCGGAGGAGCTCGCCAAATGCTTAAACAGAATATGATTCTAGCTGTCCCTTCGGAAGATTTTTTGGATATAGGTCGCATCATGGATGAGATTCCTGATGAGTCCTTCTCCTCTTTTAAGGATGATGACGACTTCTTCCTTCTGCCCGAGCCTCCGGCTGACCCTGCTCCTTGCTCCCTTGAGCCTCCTGCGGACCCTACTGTTGATGACTTGGCTCCCGCGGACAACCGTCCCTAGAATGGCATCATGTATTGCATGTCTTGATGTAAAATTGTACTTGATCAACTCTACTTCTTTCATCATAGTAATCGGCTGATAATATGTTGATCTACTGTTGTTGATAATCGGCCCTTCTCGTGTTCGTGCTTCGGCCCTTTATTTTAGGTCCCACGTACCCCTGGTCAGAGATCCTTCTAATTCCCCGACCTACTCCCTTCCTTTGCTGATTCCGCTTTAGTCTTGCGCCTCGAATCCCCGACTTACTCCCTTCCTCTGCTGATTCCGCTTTAGTCTTGCGCCTCGAACTGTCCTTGGCCTCGTTTACAGGTCAGTCTAATTGAAGACCTGGACATTAAAAGTTATGCACACGCCAGGATCCGTCCTGCTCCAGGTCTGTATAGAAGGCGGCCAGGAAATTAAGGGTAAATCAGGACCCCTCGTTATCCAGGTCTGCTCAGATACAGGTCGTTATTTAAGAGATATGCCAGCTCGGGAAAGCACGGTTACTTTTTTAAGAACACTAGGTATCTTTTCCCAGGTCCGTCTCTTCGTACTTCGTGCCAGTACTTTTCTAAGTATGCCCCTAGGTGTTACTTCCAAGGCTGATCTTACGGCTCTCGTTGTTCCCGCCCATTATTTTGCGCCGGTGGATGATAATCTGACGAAATTACCCCTTTGCTGGGCGCCTATAAATATTCCCCTCGCTTTCAACTTGTGAAGTTAGACGTCCTTTTCTTCTTCCTTTTACTTGAATCCCTCCTGCTCCTGCTACTTTCACCTCGATTCTTTTTCGCTTGACCCTTCCTCTTTTCGTCTCCGCTTCTTATGGCATCCTCTTCTTTTCTCTCTTCTTTGGTGTCGATACTTTATCCCGACTCTTCCTCTTTCGATGAATGTGCTCGAGATGACCTACGTTACACTTATGGGGTCGAAGATGACGTGCAAGTGATCATCCCTACTGGAATACATTAGTTCTTCAATCTCCCTGTTAGCTCTAGCACCTTCTTTAGAGAACAATTCGTGGCCGGCCTTCGTCTTCCTATCCATCCTTTCTTTACCGACATAGGCCGCTATTTCCATATTCCTTTGGGGCAACTGACACCGAACTCCATAATAATCCTTTGCGGCTTTGTAATTCTGTGTGAAGTGTGCGAAATATCCTGGTCCGCCCACTTATTCCATTGCTTCTTCACCCTACGGCAACAGGAAGAAGGCACATTTCGTTTCCAGCCCCGTCTCCGAACTAATTTTTTCTCATCCCTACCGCCTTCTGACCCCAGCTGGAGGGACCAATTTTTCTTCATCGCCTTTCCCTGTGATGTGGAGTGGCCCTTGCGATGACAATAGCTACTTCCTTCCTCTCCCGAACTGGGAGAATTTCATCTTGACTCTTCTTACTTGGAAGCTTTATCTCGCCTGGCCGGCTGGCGCATAAATTTAACGCATCTACTATCTGAGGAATTGTTATCCTATTTTCGCCTGAGCAATCTGACCCATGAGACGCCTCGCTCCCTGGGCAAGCTTCTCCTTCTGTGCTGTAATCATTTCGTGGGTATTTTATCTTTTCTATAATAAGTAGTTTCACACTTTACCCGGTGCAGCTGAAGTCTTAACCCATGCTTCGGAAGTTCATCCCCTTTCTCTGAGTGATATGGAGATAATGAGGCGGGGCTGAGTTATCCTGGAGAGAAGAGCACTCCCCCACTCGTCTTCGACCTCAGTCGGTGGGGCTTCATCGACCAATCCTCCGCTTAGACCTGTTCAGCGAGGGTCTCCTGTTGTTCGACCTTCTCTATTGGCCCGTCCTACTCGCTCTCGGACTGCTCGTGCACCTCGACCGGCCACTTCTGCTCACCCCCGGGCCACTCGTCCACCTCGAGCGGCCATCTCCGCTCGCCCTCGGGCTCCCGCTTGCCCCCGGGCCCCACGTACGGCCTGGTCTACTCCCCCAACACAACTACCCTCGGTTAGTCCTCCCCGAGCAACTTATATCCCCGGTCTGGCCCTTAATGAAAGGCTCCTGGCCCTTGGCAGAAGATCCGGCAATGTTCCCTTCGCCAGTCCCGCTTTCAGAGAGGCTTCTCAGGCGGCTCGCAGGGCTCGTGCCACAAATGAACGCCTGAGCCAAAATGCCCTATCTCCCTCTAGACACAGGGCTCGGTCATCCTCCGATGATTCTGACTCTGACGATCAGCCATTATCTCAAAGATGTCGGCACCGAGTCCCTCGCTCGATGTCCGACTCCGACCCATCATCTATCCCTTCTCCTCCTCCAAATGCAGCTACCTCTCCTCCATCCCCTCATGTGGCTCCACCTCTAATCCCGAGCCATGTAGTTGATCCCCATACTTCATCCAATAATCAGGTCGAGTCCCCATTGGCTCATCTTTCCACCTCACAGCACGCTCAGGACGATGAAGCTGGCCCCTCAGAACGACCTTCCACTATCCCACCTGCAGTACCTCCTCAGGGTCATTCTTCAGCTCCTTCTGGTGCCACCGCCGAGCCTTCAGCTCCTCCAGGCTTAGCCGCGGGTCCCTCAGGACCCCCTCCGCTTATTTATCAGAATTATTGTACTACCCTCCCTTCTGAGGAACAGTTATGGTCTCAAACAGATGTTCCCACCAGCTCCCTCAAGATAAAAGGTCGTCTGACCACTTTATGGGAAGAAAGCCTGCATCATATGGATTCCTTGACTCCCCCGGCTCAGATGGACCAATTCGCAGAGTTGTATGTCAAGGTAACCTTTAAAGATTTCCCAACTGTTGCTTTTCCCGCTCTTATCATATACTTTCTGTATGTTCCAGGCCTTTGCAGAATCTCTGATAGTGAACCATTCCTTTCATGCCACTCATTATCAGAATAAGATGCTGTGAGACCAGGTTGCTGAACTAGAACTGCAACTGAATGATCCTGCCCAAGCTAGCCATGCTTTGAGGGCCGAAATAAAAAGATTTAACCAAAAAGAAGAATAGTCTGGAAGTATCTCTAGCCATAACCAACCATAAACTTAGAGATCTCCAAGAAAAGAAAAGTCAGACAGATAGTGTACACCAACAGAGTATGAATTAGCAGGCTTTAGAGCATCAAAGAGCTATGGACCAGTTAACTCAAAAGTTGCGTGCTGCCGAGGCTCTGGTGCAGGATCAAGACCAAAAGTTGAAATCGCAGGAGGCCCTTTTGAAATCTCAAGAGACCCAGCTAACTTCCCAAGCAACCGAATTATCTACTGCCAGAAGTGAATTGGCTCAGGCTAGGGCAACCACAGAGGGCGTGTTAACAGCTCTGGCGATCTACAGAGAAGGGGAGAACAATCGCTGCTTACAAAACCGTGCTATGTATCTGCGTTTTCCAGAGTTTTGTGCACAGGTGGGACATCGTTTTTCCACATCTGCTATCTACGGGGCGGGCGGGGCTCTGCGACAACTTCACGAGCAAGACTATTTAAAGTCCCTTCCACCTCCTGAATTCTTAGACCATGATCGGATCCTCAAAGAGATACCGGATGAGATATTTGCTCCTTTTGAATGACAATTTTTGGCTTCTTGTACATAATGACTTGAGAATTGCTTGTAAAGTATTTTACTGTTTCTCCGTTTGCCTTCCAAGGCTTGCTTTATTAACATTGCTTAGCTTCGTTATAGAAAATATTAGGACATACAGTTTCTGCTTTTTCTGATCTGCCTTTCCCCGATCTGCCTTTCCCCGGTCTGCTCTGCTAACCAATCTGTGACATGTCACAGTTCGGCTTATCACTCGGTCTGCACTTCTCGGCCTATCTCTTCAAACTCGATAAGGTCGCAAGTAATTAGCGCTTCAGGGTCGATCTAACCTCTTGCCTCGTTCATCTTGTAAATAATAGGCTCCGGATGCCAAATTTTTAATGACTTTATATGGTCATCCCATTGTGGTGCTAGTTTAGTCATGTCCCCCACTGGCTTAATTTGCTTCCAGACCAGATCTCCTTCTCCAAAGAATCGAGGAACTACTCTTCTGTTGTAATTCTGTCTCATTCTTTGTCGATAAGCCTCCAGCCGAGCCACCGTTTGGTCGCGGGTCTCGCTAATAAGATCCAGCTCAGCTAACCGCCGCTCCGTGTTTCCTTCATCATATAGTGTCATTCTGACCGACGGTACTCCAATTTCTATGGGCATCACTACCTCATTGCCATAAACCAAGTGAAACGGTGTCAGACTTGTGCTCTTCCAAGGTGTTGTACGATAGACCCACAGAATGCTTGGCAGCTCTTCCACCCAATTGCCTCCGACATGATCCAGCTTGACCTTAAAACCTCGCACTATTTCTCTGTTGATTACCTCGGTCTGACCATTACTTTGAGGATAAGCTACTGAAGTGAGGGCTTGCGTTATGTCAAATCCCTTGCACCAGGGCTGGATTCTTTGTCCTTGAAATTGCCTTCCATTGTCAGACACCAGCTTGTGAGGAATACCAAACCTACAAAGGATGTTCTTCCACAAGAATTGAATGACAGCATCTTCTGTGATCCGGGCCAGGGCTTCTGCTTCTACCCACTTAGAAAAATAGTCCACGGCCACCAATAAGAAGCGCCTTTGACCTGGTGCCATCGGAAATGATCCCACGATATCCATGCCCCATTGATCAAAAGGACAGGACACTATAGACGTTCTTAGCAGGGTCGTAGGTCGATGCATCAAGTTTTGATGTTTCTGGCAGGATAAGCATGTGTTCACCAACTTGTGAGCATCCCTCTGTAAAGTAGGCCAGAAATACCCGACCAGGAGCACCTTACGAGATAATGTCCGACCGCCTACATGATTGCCACAGCATCCCAGATGTATTTCTCGCATGCCTGGTTGGCTTCCTCCATACTCAAGAATTTAAGGGTCGAGAGAAGGACCTTTTGTAGAGCTGGTCCCCGATCATGACATAAGCATGAGCCTGCCTCCTTATCAATCGAGATTCTTCGGGGTCGGTCGGTAAGATACCTTGCCTGAGATAATTGACCACGGGTGCCCGCCAATCAATAGTTGCTTCTGCATTATTTGCAAATCTATCTGGGCTATCAGAAAGGTTTGTGTCGTTGACCGATCCAGCACCCAAGTAGTTAAGGAACTGGCCATCTTTGCTAATTCGTCTGCCCGCCCATTCTCCGACCTGAATATCTTGGTTACAGTGACCTCTGTGAATTCTGCCTTCATCTTCTCATAAACTTCACGATATATTTGCAATTTATCACAGTTTATCACAAAGTTACCGATAACCTGCTGAGTCGCCAACTGGGAATCTGGATAGATGATTACCCGAGCTACCCCAACATGTCGGACTGCTTGCAGTCTAGCCAACAAAGCCTCATACTCTTCCTGATTGTTAGTGGCTCAGAAATTCAATCAAACTGCCAACTGAAGTATATCCCCTTGAGGAGATATTACCAAGACCCCGACTCCGCTTCCATGATGATTAGCAGACCCATCCACATAGATCTTCCACGTTTCTTCAGGGCTGGTTTGATGTATCTCTGTTAAGAAATCTGCCAAGGCTTGTGCCTTGATAGCGGTGCGAGGCTGATACTGTATGTCATATTCTCCCAACTCTGTGGCCCATTTAATAAGCCGACCCGCAACTTCTACATTGGTCAGTGCTCTTCCCATGGTGCTATTGGTTAAGACTGTGATTGGATGCTATAAAAAGTAAGGTCGTAACCGCTGAGCCATAAGAACCAATCCGTAAACCAACTTTTCGAGTGCCGTGTATCGGGACTCGGCTCCTTTCAATAAGTGACTAAAGAAATACACTGATCGTTGTACATTGTCATGTTCTTTAACGAGCACTGCTCCTACAGCCTCAGGGGTGGCTGACAAGTAAACCCATAAGGGTTCTCCTACAACTAGCTTAAAGAGAGAGGGAAGAGTCTCCAAATACTTCTTCAGCTCTTCGAAAGCTCTAGTGCATTCTTCGTCCCATTGGAACTTAGAGGCCTTCCTTAGCACCTTGAAAAAAGGAGCAGCCCGGTCCGCAAATTTGGAAATGAATCTTGACAGGGTTGTTATTCTGTCGACCAGCTTCTGGGTTTCTTTTAAATTCTGAGGAGGCTGCATATCCTTGATCACTTGAACTTTTTCAGGATTGGCCTCTATTCCTCGCTAGTCACCAGGTAACCCAAGAATTTTCCTCCTTTAGCTCCGAATAAGCATTTCAAGGGATTGAATTTCAACCCATATTGTCGGAGAGTCCTGCATGTTTCCTCCACATCTTTGATCAAGTTTTCGGCCAGCGGGGATTTGATGAGTATGTCGTCTACATAAACTTCCACATTTCGCCCGATCTGCTCCCGGAAGATTTTATCCATCATTCGCTGGTATGTGGCTCCGACGTTCCTGAGGCCAAAGGGCATGACAGTATAACAGAAAGTACCGTCAGCCGTAATAAAACTAACCTTCTCTTGATCTTCCCGGGCTAGAGGTATCTGATGATACCCCTGGTAGGCGTCCAACATACATATTCTTTCGCATCCGGCTGTGGAATCTACCATTTGATCAATCCGGGGCAGGGGATAGCAGTCTTTAGGGCTGGCTCGGTTGAGATCCCGGAAGTCTATACATACTCTCCACTTATTGTTGGGCTTCTTCACCAAGACCACATTGGAGAGCCATGAGGGAAATTGCACTTCCCGAACATGTCCTGCTTTCTTGAGCTGATCCACCTCGGCTCTTATTATTTTATTCTGGTCAGCTGAGAAATTCCTTTTCTTTTGCTTCACAGGCCGAGAATCAGGTAATAGATGCAGCTTGTGCATAGCTACTTCTGGCTTGACCCCCGGCAGTTCCTCAGTAGACTAGGCAAAGACATCCCGATTGCGGATTAAACACCGAATTAATTCTTCTTTGAGGGGAGAGGGAAGGTCGCTCGCCACCCGGGTCAGACTTTCAGGTCGCTCAGCGTGCAGTTGTACTTCTTCCCAAGGGATGAGCTCCTCAGCTATAGGAAGAGGCTCCTCTTGAACGACATGAACACCTCCATCCTACATCCTTTGATTTTTCCGAGCTTCAACTCGAACTATGTCAATATAGCACCACCGAGAAACCTTCTGTTCTCCTTTAACTTCCCCGACCTGCTCGCCCACAGGAAACTTGATTTTGTGGTGAAAGGTCGAGACAGCAACCCTAAATTCATGCAGGGCGGGCCTCCCTAGGATAACATTGTAAGAAGAAGGAGAGTCCACTACTATAAATGTGCTCCTCCTTGTGTGCACCAGTGGCTCGGTGCCCAAAGATATAGCCAGCTTAATCTGACCCATAGACTTCACTTCATTGCCTGTGAATCCATATAAAGATGTAGCTACTGGTTGAAGTTCAGCAGCATCAATCTGCATCTCTTCAAATGCAGTCCTAAATAAAATGTTGACCGAGCTCCCAGTGTCGACAAAAACCCGAGCCACTCGGCTATTGGCAATGATGGCTTTGATGATGAGTGCATCGTCATAAGGTAACTCCAGGCCCTCCAGGTCTGCTAGCCCGAAGCTAATAACAGGGTCGGCAGCTTGCTCCTTACTGCATCCGACGGCATGAACCTCCAAGCGCCGGACATGAGACTTACGTGCCCTCCCTGAATCTCCGTCAGTCGGCCCTCCAGAGATCATGTCGATCTCTCTGACAGCTGCATTGCCTCTGTTCTCGACCTCTCGTGATCCTTCTAGCTCTTTCCCCAGCCAGGCTGATGAGTGCTAGGTCCTGCGAGGTCGGGACGAGGTTGTTCGACCTGTCCTGCCCCCCTTTGTTCCTCCATCATCTTGATCAACTGAGGAGCTAGCTCAGGCGGAGGCAATCCCATCTCGGCAGCCCGCTTGGAGTCTCGAGCGAACTGAAAGCAACGGTTAGTATCATGCGTACGTGACCTATGGTAGGTACAGTACCGATTACTCCCTGGCCCTGGTCAGGGGATATGTACAGCAGCAACTCGAGGGGCAGGTCAAATTTCGGGCCCGGGATGAAAGGCAGGTCTGGCTTCCCGGACTCGCGGTAGAGGTTGAGGGGGTGGTTGAGGCGCTCTTCTTTCTTGTTTGTTGGTGGAAGGAAGTGGTCTTTCGGACTTCCTCCGAGCTGCTTGTGCTTCTTCCACCTTGATGTAGGAAGCAGCTTTTTCCACCATCTCATCAAAATTTCGAGCGGGATTTTTGATGAGATCTCTGAAGAACTCTCCCTCTCCCAATCCATGGGAAAAGGCGCTCATCAGAATCTCTGAAGTGGCAGTGGGGACATCTTGAGCCACTTGATTAAAGCGGTTGATACTCAGGAGCTCAGTCGGCCCCTGCTTCAGAGTGAAAAGACAATGATCTGTCTTCTGATACTTCTTGCTGCTAGCAAATCATAGCAGAAAAGCCGTTTTGAAGTCCAGAAAACAGGTAATGGGCCCTTGAGGTAGCCCATCGAACCACTTTAAGGCTGAGCCAGCTAAAGTGTTCAAGAAAACTCTGCATTTGATAGCATCGCTATATTGGTGCAGCAGGGCTGCATTTTTGAATTTCCTCAAGTGCTCTTCCGGATCCTTACTCCCGTCATATTCTTCGATTGACGGGGCTCTATAACCTTTAGGCAATCTTTCATTTAGGATCCTAGCCGAGAAAGGTACTTTCTCGTCTGGATCTTCAGGGAACACCTCAGGTGTGACAAGGGTCTTTCCCTTCTTCAAATCCCGCGGCAGTGAACTCTCAGCCATAGATGCTTGAGGATGCTCCTTCTTAAGGCTTTGTGCTTGGGGCTCTGGCTGATAATATCTTATACCAGGCTCACGATAAGGATGTTGAGGAAATACCTCAGGCTGTTTTCTTTTGGAACCCCGATCTGAAATAGGGAGGGGCTCCTTGGAAGCTTCAGCAGAGGCTTGTCATGGTCGTGAGACAGTTGCCTGTCTCTCAGAGGCTGCCAACCTTTTGGCCTCCTTGAAGAGCTCGTACTCCCCAATGGTCATAGTGACGTGAATGCGGCCAGACTCCTCCATCGTTACGTTCCGGAACAGGTTGTTGTGTTCCCACAGACGACCAAATTTGATCCCGTCCGGAAGCTGAGTCGGATGAAGGCGGGCCTTGTTGTGCTAAAAGTTGACGGAGAGTCGTTGAGATGCTGAATCAGCGAGGTACCCCCTGGATAGGCTCGTACGGGCGGTTCTACGGAGAGAAATGATCAGGATGATGACGCTATTGATCTGCACACACTCAGACGAGTCCACCGGTCGTTAGAGACCAGAAACCAGGGAAAAAGTCCCCAGGTCAGGCCCTCCGACGCTCAAGTCAGGTACTTTTTCCCCAGAAATCACAGAGAAAGCACGAAATATAAAAGACTGGTAAGAAATGACGAGTGAGCATCCCTCCGTAAGGGACAAAGCATCCCTTTTTATACTGCAACTGAGGCTTCTGGAACCTGCCGAATGTCAGGGAATGTCAGATGTCAGGCTCTGTCTAGCGGTGGTCGACACGTGGCTTTCTCTTATAGGCTGGCGGAGGAACCAAGGGGAGTATGAGCCTCCCACCGTTAGAATATTCCCTGACATGTGATGATTGTTCTCTGACAGGTGGTTACGATTCCTTGCAGGCCTATTTGTCATGTAGTGTCTGGCCTCCTGACCCACCTTCGTCTGCGTCATCCGAAGCATGTACATCCCGACGACCTGCTGATTCCTGACCCGCATCTACTTATTGTTATCCAAGGCATATATGTTCCTACCTGCACGCTGAGTCTAATTCCCGATCTGCATCTGCTTATTGCTATCCAAGGCATGTATGTTCGGAGCTGCACGCTAGGTCTAATTCCCGACCCGCATCTACTTATTGCTATCCAGGGCATGTACGTTCCGACCTGCACGCTGGGTCTAATTCCCGACCCACATCTGCTTATTGCTATCCCAGGCATGTACGTTCCGACCTGCACGCTGGGTCTGATTCTCGACCTGCATCTGTCCGCTGTTATCCATGGTATGAACGTCTCGACCTGCATGCTGGGTCTAATTCCTAACCCGCATTTTCTTATTGCTATCCAGGGTATGAATCATCCCGACCTGCACGCTGGGTCGGCTCCCCGACCTGCATCTGTCCGCTATTATCCATGGTTTGAACGTCCCGACCAACGTCTAATTTCTGACCCGCATCTGCTTATTGCTATCCAGGGTATGAATCATCCCGACCTGCACGCTGGGTCGGCTCCCCGACCTGCATCTGTCCGCTATTATCCATGGTTTGAACGTCCTGACCTGCACGCTGGGTCTGCTCCCCGACCTGCATCGCCTCATCGGAAGTCTTATTCGGTATATCCATCCCATCAATAAGCGGGCCCCCTAGTCGCACCCAACCCCTGGTTATACCTGACCCATGGGTCCGATCCTCAATTGAATTTGGCCCTGTGGGTTGGGTCTGTTTTTGATTCCCTTTGAGATCAGATCCGGCCCAACTCGTAAATACCGTCCTTTGATCAGTCCATCAACTGAAGCTTTGACTTTAGCCACGTGGGCCGGAATCTTAATCTCCTTGTAATTCTGATTCCTGACCTCCACGATGACGTGACTTTTGACCAGTCACGGAGGCTAGACTTTTGACCTCTAGGCGGGTGTAACTTTTGACTAGCCACGGGGCTAGACTTCTGACCTCCATGCTGACATGACTTTTGACCCTTCTATGACTTTGACTCCACACCATATCATCTCACAGACTTCATACTCATGCACCATATCACTTCACATTCCCTCTTTATTGCCTATTTCCATATCCTCCTCTGTTGAGAGATAAATCATTGACCACTGTGGACTTACCGTATAAGGCTAAAAGAAGTTCAGCATGTCACAGTCCCTTCTTGAGACTACTGCTCTACCAACAGCATCTATGGATTTACCTGTTGCTCTCTAGAAAGGTGCACATGAGGAGGAGAAAAAATCTCTTGAGGGGTAGCTGAGCTCCCTTTGGATCAACAAAGACCTTGTATTCACCTTTCCTACCTATGAATCGTCCTTTAGTCACATCACCCTATCAACCAGTGCAGATACCCTACAACCTTAATCACTAGACCCACGTTTACCTTGAACCACCAAAACCATCTACTCTCGTTCACCTTGCCAATTTTAGCTTATCTGAATTTCTATTCCTCAGGCGAATTAAACCTTCTTCTAACTTAGCTTAGCCAAATCTCTTTAAACTTACCTGTTTTAGCCATGTTACTAACCAAAGTTCAATCTAGGCTCTTAAAAGGCTAACAAATTTTAATATTTTGTTTTCATTTTTACCAGACATTATTTTAATCTGATGGGTTGATGTAACTCCTGCCAATCTATTCTCTTGTCTACTTGTCTTCACTGTGGTTCATTGATTAAAGAGAAAGCTCGGCAATCTCAGTTACCTAGTGTTTGTGAAATGAGAATTCGACGATTTCATCTTTTTTTTTTCCGTTGTCTCTGTTATCATGTGCACTACATAGAGCAATTAGTACCTCTAAACTAGATTAATTACTCGACCACTTTATCCACTACATTCACTGCATGCTATAGAACTATCCAGTACTTACATTACAATTTACAAACAAGTTGCATTCCTTGATGTCCATCTTGCTGATAAGCTAGTTTGCTGAGGTGACAACAAAATTGGCTTGATAGGATAGCTACAATGTCTATTTGAGTATTTATATATATATATATAAACAAAATTGAAAAACATAGTGATGCAGTGCAAAAGTAGGTTAGAAACTCTTGATGGGTGACTCATATTTAAATGAAGATTAATAATGCGAGTGATGTCATGAAAGAAAAATCTGTTAATTTTTTTTCAAAAGTCTATTATGATTTTTTATAATAAAATTCTGTTACAGTTTTTCATAACAGAATTCTGTTACAATTTTTTATAATAGAATTCTGTTGTGAAAAATCACAACCGGCATAACAGAATTTTATTACGATTTTCATAATTACGGTTTTTCATTATAGAAATATATACGATTGTATCAGGTCTGGGATTTAGACATTATTTATCGGGATCATTGTAAATCTATTGGATTACGAGAATCATTTAATGTGATTCTTTTGAGTAGAGAAAATTCTAATAAAACTTCGGTCATTTTTGTGGAGTAGGCACATCGTCGAACCACGATAACTTTGTTGGGGCAATTTCCCTAGGTCAAGTTTGACCAGTTTGACTAAGCTTGAGTTGAGTTAAGCATGAGTCAGGATTTGAGTTTTGATGTTTGACAATATAAGGAGATTGCTGGAACAATCGTCCGGTTATGGAGATGGTCAAAGGGTTGACCAGGTTGATGAGAATACAAGTCAAGTAGGTCAAGGTTGACAGGAGACTTGACTGGGAAAGTCCTAACTAGATGTTAGACATTTGAGAAAGTCCTAGTGAGGAGCCAGGCAACGGGAAAGTCCTAGTGAGGAGCTAGGCAGGAGAAAGTCCTGGTGAGGAGTCAAACAGTTGGGAAGTCCAAGTGTGATCTTAGCAAAGGAGAAAGTCCTGGTGAGGAGCCAGGTAATTGGAAAGTCCAAGCATGTGGTCTTGGCAAGGTAAGTCCTGGTATGACTTGGCAAGGAAGACCCGACAACTATGATGAGGCCGAAGGAAGCTCCTGAAGGCAAGGCGTGAAGGATGTGGAGATATCCGAGGGACGCATGGCTGATGGAGGAGGCTAGAAGGCTAGTTCGAGGTTGGTCAGGTGTGGCCAAATGCTAGGCATGGAGACCCAACAGGTCACGGTTGACCGGAAGTTGGGTTTGGGACTTTGAACTTGAGTTTGAGTTAAGTCCAGGCTGGTCAATCGATCGGGAGATCGATTGAACCAGGTCCAATCGATCAACTGATCGATTGGAGTGTGCTGCGGTTGTGGGAAGGCCCAATCGATCGATTGATCGATTGGGATCTGGAATCGCGAGCACAGAGACTTTCCCAATCGATCGGGCGATTGATTGGGAGCTGCCAATCGATCGGTCGATCGATTGGGCAACAGAAGCTCTCACGCGGATGCGAGAGCACAGAAAGGTTCTAAATCGATCGGGCGATCGATTCAGGAAGTCCCAATCGATCAGTCGATCGATTGGGAAGTGACCGTTACACAGGATGCAGGTGATGGATGACTGCGATGGAGCGACGCTGATGTGACAATCGATTGGGGATGAATTCGATCGATTGGGAGCACTGTTTAAAGCCTGGGCGAAGCGTTTTCTTCGCTAGATCTTAGCGATTTCTTTCCTGCGAGCTTACAGCGATCTTCAACGACTTTTTCCGATCTTCTCCGCCAGTTTTTGAAGGCTCTTGGGAGTGCTCTCTCAAGGTTCAAGAGGCAACAACAAGCAACAAGTAAGCAAGAAGAAGTAGTGTTTTCATTTGTATTTTGTACTCTCTTCTTGTATTTTTGTTTGTGTTGTTGTGTGAGTTTGTACAAGGCTTCTCCGTCTCCGGCTGCGACCGAGAAGGAGTGTTTCATTAGTGGAGATAGCGTCGTGTGTGGATCCTTGGATTAGTGACCTCATCTTGAGGTGGATACCAAGTAAACCTTAGGTGTGGATGCTTGTTAGTCACCTCATCTTCTTACTTCGTGCAATCTCTCTTCCTCTTTTTATGTGTTAGAGGTTGAGAGTTGTTACCCCCTATTTGCGCAACAATTGGTATCAAAGCGAGGTTTTTACGGATTTCTTTAACATATGGGAATGACTTTTACGAAGTTTGATATGGTGAAATTTGACGGAACCGAGAACTTCAGATTATGGCAGAGAAGGGTCAAAGACTTATTAGTGCAATAAGACATGATGAAGGCGCTAAGAGTAAGAAAATCGGAAAGCAGGCAGAGATCAGATTGAGAATAACTTCAGACGAAGGCAGTGACAACAATCAAACTTTGTCTTACTGATCGGATGATGTGATGTATCATGTCATAGATGAGGATTCATTAGTGGCAGTTTGGCAAAAGTTGGAAAGTCAGTAAATGTCAAAATCACTGATAAACGAATTGTATCTTAAGCGGAAATTATTCAAGCTGAAGATGACAGAGGAAACTAATCTGAGCCAACACATCAACGTATTCAATTAGATTGTGAGCGATTTGAAACAGATTGATGTGAAGATCGAAGACGAAAACAAGGCGTTGATGTTGTTGAATTCTCTAGAATTTGGTTACTACTTTGATGTGGGGTAAGGAAACTCTTAAATTGGAAGAAATCACAGGTACAATGCTAGGTTTTTCACCAAAGAAAAAAAAATAAGCGATGAAATTTCTCAAAGAGAATGACTTGTGATAAATAGCAACCAAGAGCGTGGTAGGAGTAAATCTCGACATAGATATGGTAATAACAATAAAACTCGTGCTACAAATATGGATTCAAAGGTTATATCAAGAGAGATTATCTAGAGATAAAGAAACATGTTGCAGGAACAAAGGTAGTTCAGCAAAGTCTGCAAATATGGTTAAAAAAATTCAAAAAGCGGTGATAGAGATATGCTATCAATTATGTCAAGTTCAGATCAATTGATGGATATATGAATTTTAGACTCTGCATGTTTATATCACATGACTCCAAACAAGGAGTAGTTTGACACTTATAAGATAGTAGATTCTGGTTCAGTATTAATGGAAAATAATGTGTCATGCAAAGTTATCGGCATAGGAAACGTCAGAATCAGGATGTTTGATGGTATGATTAGAACCCTATGTGACATCAGATATATACCAAAGCTATGGAAGAATTTAATCTCACTAGGCACACTAGATGATATTGGTTGTAGGAGCTCTGGCGATAATAAAAGGATAAAAATTAACAGGGAACATCTATAAGTTGATAGGGACTACAATGATGGGTGGAATCGCCTTGGTGGAGTCTGAATCAGACAATATTGTCTTGTGGCATATGCGGCTAGGGTATATGGGTGAACGTGGGATGCTAGAACCTCATAAGAGAAATTTGTTGAAGGGTGTCAAGACATGCAAGCTTAAATTATGTAAATTATGTGTTTTGGGGAAACAGAGCAAACTACAATTTAAGACGGCAACAAATAAGATGGAGAGGATTCTGGACTATGTACAGACAGATATCTTGGGACCAGCTAGTATAGTATCACGTGGAAATACTTGTATTTTATGAGTTTTATTGATGATTACTCACAAAAGATCTGGGTATACTTTATGCGTCATAAGTCAGAAACTTTTGTAAAGTGTAAACTGTGAAAAACTGAAGTGGAGAACCAAAGGGAAAGAAAGATCAAATGTCTTAGGTCAAATAATGGGATTAAATGTATAAATTCAAAGTTTTAGGAATTTTGTGAGCAACATAGAATAATGAGGTATTTCTTGGCTCAACAGACACCTCAGTAGAGTGGGGTGACGGAAAAGTTGAACAAAACAATCATTGGGAAACTAAGATGTCTCAGGTTGAATGCAGAGCTAGCAAAGAATTTCTGGGCGAAAGTGATTAACATAACATGATATCTCATTAATCGATCACCAAGGGCAATACCAGAAGGAAAAATATCAGAGAAAGTATAGATTGGAAATCCAGAAGATTACTCTCTTCTTTGAGTTTTTGGATGTCCAGCATATATGCACATATCCAATGAGGAAAGATCAAAACTGGATACAAAGTCAAAGCAATGCATTTTTTGGGGGTATCAAAAAAAAGTTAAAAGCTTCAAGCTTTGAGATCCTAAGGAAAAAAAGGTGTTGATAAGCAGAGATATGGTGTTTGACGAGAAGGCTATGCTATAATGTACTCATGCTGTTTGACGAAAAGGCTATACTATAATGTACTCAAGAGAAGGGAAGGAAATACCACAAAGCAACATGCAGAAAAATGTTGTTCAGGTGAAGCTAGAGACTCAAGACTTTGATGATTTTAGCTCATAACACACTGAGCATCGCACTTTAATTTATGGCAGAACGAGAAGAATCATAAAGCCACCCACCAAATACGAATTCAAAAACTTGATATCTTATGAGTTTATCACTAGTAGCGGAGACCTAGATCTTTTTAGGAGGTGGTACCAACTCTGAGAATGACAAGTGGACAGGTACTATGGTGGGGGAGATGAAGTCGTTGCATAAGAACTAAACGTGGAATCTAGTGAAACTTCCTAAAGGAAAAAAAGCTATAAGGTGCAAGTGGATATTTAAGAAGGAAGAAGCAATGTTAAAGGGAGAAGTGAAGTTCAAGGCTTAGTTAGTAGCAAAGGAGTATTCACAAAGAAAGGGAATTGAGTATGAAGAAATTTTCTCTCCAGTAGTAATATATACATCAATTAGAGCGGTGTTGGCTTTCGTCATACATCATAATTTGCATCTGAAGCAAATGGATGTGAAGACAATATTTCTTCATAGAAATTTGAGGAGCAGATTTTTATATCACAACCTGATGGATTTAGTCAGTCCGAACAAGAGCGGTTAGTTTGCAAGTTGAAGAAATCGATCTATGAATTGAAACAATCTCTTAGACAATGTTACAAACATTTTGATTCATACATGATTTAAAATAGGTATAAGAGATGTAAATATGATTGCTACATATACATGAAAAGTCTTGAAGATGAATCACTGATTTTCTTACTACTATACGTAGATGGCATACTCATTGTTGCGAACAAGATGAAAGAGGTCAACAAATTGAAGAGGATACTGAGAAAGAAATTTGACATAAAAGATTTGGGAGAGGTCAAGAAGATTCTTGTGATGGAGATTCACAGAGTTAGACCTGTAAGGAGATTATGATTGTCTCAACGTAACTATTTGGAGAAGGTACTTGATAGGTTCAACATGAAGAATGCAAAGTCAGTGAGCACACCCCTGGCGTATCACTTCAAGTTATCCAGTACACAGTGTCCAATGATGGATGATGAGATCCAAGAGATGTCAAATGTTCCTTATGCCAATGCAGTTAGTTGTCTGATGTATACTATGGTTTGCACGAGACCAGATTTGGCGTAAGCAGTTAGTATGATGAGCAAGTTTCTCTTAAATCTTGGTCGACCACATTGGGATGCAGTGAAGTAGATTTTTAGATACTTGAGAAATACAATTGATTATGACATCATATTCAGTAGACAACTGGAAGATCATTCAATTATTGGATACGTAGATGCATACTATACAGGAGATTTAGATGATAGGAGGTTTACTACAAGATACGTATTCATTGTGACAGGATGGCCTATCTATTGGAAATCTATGATATAATCTATTGTTGCATTGTCTACTACGGAGTTGGAGTACATGGCAGTAGTTGAAGCAGCGAAGAAAGCTTTATGGCTTACAGAGTTGGTCATATAACTGGGCGTTCAGCAAGGTGAAGCCAAGTTGTTATGCGATAGTCAAAGTGCTATTTATTTAACGAAGAATCAGGTGTATCATGCGAAAACCGAACACATTGATGTGAAGTTTCATAAGATCAGAGAGTTGATTGCTTTCGTAGAAATTTAACTTGAGAAGGTTTACACTGTAGATAATGTTGCAGACATGCTGACAAAGCCAGTGATCACAGAGAAGTTCAAGTATTGCTTAAACTTGAGCCATATCTCTAGATGCCAGAGGAAAGAAGCCTAGACCAGGTGGAGTTTTGTTCAGATACTCGTGTTATTCGAAAGAGTAAATATTCGCCAAGGTGGAGATTGTTGACGGATGACTCATATTTGGATAAAATTCTATTATGATTTTTTATAAAAGAATTTTGTTACTTTTTTTAACAGAATTCTGTTACAATTTTTCATAATAAAAATCTGTTACGATTTTATCGAGTTTGGGGTTTAAGTATTATTTGTAGAAATCATTGTAAACCTATTGGATTATGAAAATCATTAAATGTAATTCTTTTGAGCAGAGAAAAATCTAATAAAACTTCGACTATTTTGTGGAGTAGGCACGGCACGCCATCGAACCACGGTAACTCTTCTTTTTCTTCTTCCTCTTCTCCTTGCTCGTGTTTACTGCTTTTGTGCGTCTTTGTCTTGTTGCTCCGTGCAATATCTCTTTCTCTCTTTCTCTTCTTATGCATTAGAGTTTCAGAGGTTTTGCCTCCTCTTTCTGCAACAATTGATATCATAGCGAGGTTTTTATGGATTTCTTCAACATGTCAGGGACGACTTATACGAAATTTGATATGGTAAAATTTGACGAAACTAGGAACTTCAGATTATGGCAAAAAATGATCATGGACTTATTGGTACAACAAGACATAATGAAGGTGCTAAGAGAAAGGAACTTGAAAAGTATGGAGAGATCATATTAAGAAAAACTTTAGGCGAAGGCAGTGATAACAATCAGACTTTATCTTACGAGCACTATATGAAAATGGATAATAGACTTCTGATAATATCCGAAGTAATAGATAAATAATTACTGAAGTAGACGCACATGAAATAAAAGGATCAATTTATTACTTCACCATACAATTACCAAAGTCTATCATCGGTCCAGAATCAATTCGAAATTGAACCGATTTCAAAGTAAAAAAGTTTTATTACTTTATCGAGATCCGTTAAAGTACTGAAGTGGTTGATCATATATTATTTCATAGGTTACATTAATTAACGAAGTAATATATATATACAACTTCATAAGTTTTGTATTATGGTATAGTAAATGTTTAATTTTACTTCTGCATGATTTAACTTGGTCAAAGTATTTTGTGTTGTATTATTTCATCGTAATGTAGATCTAATAGAACATATTTTGCTACAACAAAAATTTCAATTTAGCAAAGTAATTTATACAAATGAATTCACAAAATTAATGACGAAGTAAATATTTTCTTTATCTACTCCACTATTTAAATTTGTCAAAATCTTTTATATTGTATTACTCCATCATTTATTCGTAATGTTGAAATAATTAACCATATTTTACTATAATACAATTTTAATTGACAAAAATATATATCACAATATTTACTACAACATAATATTTTTCACCATCAAAATTAAACAAATATATCACAAATATTTATCAAATACAACAAAAAAATATATTCATAAAAGACATATTTAACCAGCTTCACCTAAAAACTTTTGTATTCATAAATCTCTAAATACAACCCAAAATTTATATCACAATATATACTTAGGTGCCCACATAAAGTAAACGAATTCACTCTATTCATTTGTTCACCATACTAACATTTATTGTAATATTGTTTATTTTTTTGATACTATAAACTAAAACATTAATAAAAGTTTGAGGCTCAATGAAAAATAACTCAATTTTCATAAAAATAATATTTCATAAATAAGTAATTCATTTTCCTCTCTAATTATGGATCTTCATCTAAAATTATCTTTTTCATGTACCATATTACGCAATATCTACATTCAACATCATAATTTTGTTTTAAATTATCCTAATAAAATTAAAAAATCAACATCGCAATTTTGTTTTAAATTATCCTAATAAAATTGAAAATCAAATGTAATTAGTCACAATCCAAATAATAAGAATTCTCAATTGATATCTAACTATGTAGTCACAATAAATACCGTCAATTGTTAAAAACCTAGTCCTTTTAAAATACCCCTAGAGGCATTATACATCTTGACCCAACTAGATTATAACAAATAAAAAGTTATTTTTCCACAATGAGCATAATTTACTATCTACTTAGTTATAATAGTTTGCTAAGATATATCCTGTTTACCACAGACATAAATGGAGATGCAGAGCACAAACATACGATATCGTAGCCATAACACAGAGGTTCACAATTAGGGGGTGTTTGGTTTAGGGGTTTTGGAATGAGGGAATGGAATAATAGAAATATATGACATTTGATTAATGGGTTTGGGAATAAAAATTTGGGAATCATTTTTAAATATTTGGGAATGAACAAAATCCAATAAACTAGGTGGATTTAGAATTCATTCATGTGGATTCCTATGGATGGGTTTTGTTCCCGATATTTTTTTTTTGTTTTCTTTTCTTTCCGTTATTTCCCCCTAATCGGCTTCGTGCGACACCACCATCCTCGACTTTCTGTGAAAACAACGCCCCGCGACAACAACGCTCCCAACTTCGTGTGACAACATCGTCCTTTCCGACGCAAGTCATCATCGGCTTTTCGAGCGTGTTCGCCGTCGCCGCCTCTTCGACTCCCTCCGCCGCCGCACTCCACAGTAAGCAGGTAATCTTTAACCCTAAACCATTAATGAATCACTTGTTGTTTGTTTCGGTTGTTTTTAATTCTTGATTCTGTTAACAGAATGCAAATTGCTTCTGAACTGTAGTCAAAGCAGATCAAAAATAGAGTCACAGCAGATCAAAAGAATATGCATATTTGTTTATCAAATCAAAAATATTTAGGAATGATTTGGAATACATATTTGCTTTGACTTGGTTACTACATATTTGGATACAATATGCGTACCTATACATATTTGGAATGATAAGCAAATATGTTTATCAGAAGCAATTTAACAAAACACAGTCGCTTGTTGATTCCTTACATGTAGTTTATATTTCTTGTACTAAATTGCTTCTGAACTTTTCTATCAACGTGAACAAATTAGGGTAATCATACTAGAATCTGAATCCTCAAGTCATTGTGATAGAAATACTGAAAAGAGGATGATTTTGCATTAGATAAATTACAATTTTGTTTTACATTTCCAATGATATTTCTGAGCCTTTTTGTAGCGGTTACTCTTGAACTACAGAAAATCACGTCTTCTTTTCTGTTCCTTCCTGATTTTAGATCCTTTGTTGATTTGAAATAGTCTTCACAAAAGCTTATGATTTTCTTAGAACTAAAATCTTCCCAGAAATTGTTCTTGGATTTTTTTTTAATTCTTGATTCATTACCTATAATTCGTTACTCAAGATAAGTGAGATTAGAATTGAGTGAGCTTTCTTATTTTGTATGTAACCCCTTTTGTTAATTTCTCTTTATTGCTATGTAGAAGATAGTGATCAGTATTCCTACTGTTAGTAGAAGACGTAAAATCATTCGAAATATTCGAATTATAACATCAATGGTGAACGTGTTCAGTGTTATATATGTGATGTGGTACCGATTGTTGTTGCTACATTTTCATATTATGAGATCTCCACTTAAAACACAAAAAGAGAAAACACTTGAGAGAGTGAATTGGGTGTTTAGACTCACTCAAGACTCTGATACTGCTTGTATTAGCGAGCTTCGAATGGATAGACGGACTTTTGGAATATTATGTGATATGGTAAGAGATATTGTAGATTTAAAAGACACCAAAAATATGTCTCTACAAGAAGTAGTTGCTATTTTTGTGTATGTTTTGGCTCACCACAAGAAAAAATAGGACAATGAGTCTATTATTTTTACGAAGTGGAGAAATTATCAGTCGTCACTTTAATAGTTGTCTTCTAGCTATCTTGAAATTGCATTCCATTTTGCTTAAAAAACTAGTTCCTGTTACTGAAGATTGTCGAGACGATCGTTGGCGATGTTTCAAGGTACTTTGCATTTATATTTATTAAAATTATAATTTATTAGAAATAAAAAAAACCATCTTATTTATCATGTTTTTCAAAATATTTAAATAACAGGATTGTTTAGGTGCTTTGGATGATACATTAATCAAAGTCACACCTCTTTCTGATCAAAAACCTCGATATCACACTAGAAAAGCAAATATAACTTCAAATGTATTAGGCGTTTGCTACCCAAACATGCAGTTTATATATGTTTTACCTGGATGGGAGGGTTCTGCACATGATGGTCATGCGCTTAGAGATGCTATGATTAGGTATGACGATCTTAAAGTTCCTCAAGGTAGAATTAGTCTTGCACTAGCTAGTTAGCTTTTCAATATAAAACTTCATTCAAACTCATAATTAATGTGATTTTTTTTTAATTCTTGAAGGTTGTTATTATTTGATGGATTCTAGATATTGTAATGTGGATGAAACCATCTAAATGAGTTTCACGGTCATCAACCACATACAGCCGAAGAGTATTTTAATATGAAACATTCAAAGGCTAGAAATGTGATTGAGAGATGCTTTGGGTTGCTAAAAGGGCGATGGAAAATATTAGCTTCCCCCTCATTTTTCCCAATTGAAACTTAAATGCGTATTATTTTAGCATGTTGCCTTTTACACAATATGATTTGAAAGTACATGAGTTTTGATCCACAAGAGTTGGAACCACTTGAAGAAGATGACATGGAAGATGAACACTTTGAAGATGATGAATATGTGAGGAGTATCACTCCAACAGAAGAATGGACCAACTTTAGAAATACATTAGCACTTCAAATGTTTAATCATTGGAGTGAAAGATCACATCATTGACTATTATGGGAAAGGGGATATGTTAATGATTTTGTTATTGCATTTTCATGAATGTTTTAACATGTTTGTCATGTTTAAGAAGGCGCCTATTCTGTGAACGTAACTGTTATTCATTTATTTCAATAATTATTTTATTTTGGTTTATATATTACTCGTGAATTTTAAGGATTTGACTTGTAAATTTGGGATATCATTACTATATGTTAGGATGGAGCAAAATCAAATAGTTCGAGGGCGCGGAAGAAATAAATGCTTCTGGACAGAAAATGAGGTCCAAGTAGTAATTGCAACTCTTCAAGATATGGCTTGTGATCCTTCATGGAAGACAGATGATGGTTTTAAAAGTAATTATATGGCTGAGGTGCATAAGAGAATGCCAAGCAAGATACCTACTCTTACAAAACAAGTTACACCTCATATTGAATCAAGGATCAAGTGGTTAAAGACAAATTTTCATATTATTAATGACGTGTAGACAAAGTGGATGTCAATGGAATGATGTGGAGAAAAAAATAGCATGTGAAAAGCAATGATTTGATAGCTACTGTCAGGTAATTTTATATATTAGTGTCCGAAAATTTTTACTCTCTCAAATCTTTCATTACATATTTCCTTAAGCTTTTTTTCAATCATGTATATTTTATATTTTGCAAACTCACAAAGAGGCAAAACGAATGTGGGATTTTAAATTTCCATACTTAAATCAGCTTGAATTAGTCTATGGAAGGGATAGAGCTACTGCGCTGTTGTTCAAGGGTATGTAAATGTTATTTACAATTTGAAAGTTGATCAAAATGATGAAAGTGGATGTGAAAATCTGGACGCATTCTATCATTCTTCAAATGTGTATGAAGAAGACAATAATGTGTATTTTGAATCAGAATCAACCCCCACTGCTTTGCACAACACTGATGTGACAAAGTCAGCTACAAAACGAAAGCAACCATTAACATCTAGAGATAAAGTTACAAAAAAAACCAACAACACACTTGGATATTGGGACACAACTACAAGACATGAATAATGGATTTCACACTTTTGTTGATGGTTTCAATACAAATTTTGCAACCATTGCAAATGTCATGGCAGAAGAGAATTTACGAGAAAAAATGGCTTCAGAAAGAATGAAGGATGTGATTGTTGAGCTAATAAACCTTAGTCATCCTAGTGGTGATGTATTCAAAGCAGCTAATATATTCACTGCAGATAAAGACAATATTGATGTGTTGTTCAATCTTCCTTTAGAGTTGTGAAAGAACTATGTGGTTAGCCTGCTCATTCCCTCTCCAAATATGTAGATAATGGTACTGGATTTTGTGAAAACTACTTTGAAGATGATTATTATGCTGAGTTTTGTGATAATATTGTTGAGTTTTGTGATAACATTGCTGGATTTTGTGGAAACATATTTTTTTTTGGTTGTTTTTGGAGACATTGATCATTTTTGTTCCTTACTAAATATATGAATATCAAATTGTGTAGGATTAAACAAGTGGATATTACTGTAAGATAATTCTATAATTAATTTGTTGTAATTTCTTTGATACTAGTCGATGTTCTAAATTCTAATAATTGTTATCTCGGTGATCGGATTTCATAAATACTACTTGGTGTGCTGTTCCTCTATAGCTTATTCAAAATGTAAGATGCTTAACAGCCCTGTTTATTCCAACATTGCTGAAATGTTTACTCAAGTGGATGGATAGGAATATGAAAATAGCTATGCTGCTCCTTTGAAACAGGTAATGAGAATAGCTAATCTTCTCATTTTCAAGTTTGCACATTCAATCTAAAAAATAATAAAAATACATATATCAGCAAGAACACTCTGTTCTACTCGATCATGAATCACTCACTAATTTGATTCTCTTCTAATTCATTGTTGGTTGGTAGGTTAAAAAGCTCTTTGCAAAAGAAGTTCCAGATAAACATTGAGAAACTGCCCAGATTCAGGTGAATAAAATGAGCATTAATTAGTGAATAAAATGAGCATTAATTAGTGCATTCGAATCATCAATTTATAGCAAAGGACAAAATGTATCTACAAGTGTTTAAAGTTTTGATCTTTTGGGAACGGAAGAGGAGAAAGTATCATTGGAAATCTCATCCTTTTCGGTCGGTAATTGAGGGAAAAATTCTTGGAAGTTTCGAGCAGGAGTTTTGATAGAGAAAGAGGAGGAAAGGCCTTCTCCAAGAGATCTGATCATGTTCTTGATTTCTGCAATTGATCAAACAAGAAATCTCTGCGAGTGTAGAAGTTTCGATCTTTTGGGAGAGGAAAGGGGGGAAGGCCTCACCTTTCCATCTTAATCCTCCTTCTCGTGTTCTTGATTTCTGTCAGTAATTGAAGAAGAAAACAAAATCAAGTTCGAAGTTTCGATCTTTTGGGAGAGGAAAGGGGGGAAGGCCTCACCTTTCCATCTTAATCCTCCTTCTCGTGTTCTTGATTTCTGTCAGTAATTGAAGAAGAAAACAAAATCAAGTTCGGATCTTTTCTTTATTTTGTTTGTTAAATGTGTAGCAAACCGATTAATGGCGCCACCATGGATGGAGGTTCTCCCATCAGCGATGGCAGCGCCTCGCTACCCCAGCACGATCTTGTTCCTCTGCCCGAAGGGGTGCAACACATGAGCAGAACAAGAGCTTCAAGAACGTGCTGACCAAGTTCAACGCCAACGCCCCCGACGGTGGGAGAGGATGGTGATATGCGTCTCCAGCAAGACCATGGCCAACGTGCTCAACCACCTGCTAAATAGTGTTCTTAATTGGTTGCTTGTTCATCATCTTACCGGGAATATTATTATTTATTTTAAAAATAATATTATTGTATTTATATTCCTAAACCTTTGGTAAACCAACCAGCAGAATTGGTAATTATACCTAATCAAAGCTTATAAACCAAACAACAATATTGGAATGATTAAACTCATTACCATTCCAATCTACTATCAAATCCATTCTCATTCCCATTCTTGCACTCTACACCAAATGCCACCTTAATTGGGGGTCATACGCTAACATTGTACAACTGATCAGGCAGAAAATATGCCTCTGTGTACACCCTTTCAAAGCCACTTATTAAGTGTCATAATCTGGAAGATAAATTTCATATGTTGAATATTCAGACCGAAAAGTCAATAACGATGCTCAAAAAGGAAAGGTAGATACAAACAGATGGTTAGTTTAAGACTCAAAATGGCCAACAGCAAATCTTGGGTTGGATTGGAGTTTGAAGAACTCGATCAAACATAAAAGACATCATTAAAATACAATTTGGGTCCAACAAGGCAAAAGTTTGGTCAAGTATATAATGCTTAATTGGAATTCAGACGAGCTGTTGTGCTTCCTGCACATAACAAAATAAAAGCTTGCCTGGGCATGATGTGCCTGGGAATGGCCTATGTTGAAAATGTGCCTGGGAATGGCCTACGTAGAAATCTTTAGAATTTGTAACAGATTATACATAGCTTATCATAGCTTGCTAGTCGTGCCCAATTCTTGCCAACTCCAATCCCAAAATGCCGAGAAAAATAGTCAAAGGACTACATAACATTATGATCAAAATACTCTTATATAACAAATTTTCAAATTTGAGAGACATCCACATCAAAAGGATCCTTTGAGTTAATACCTAAAAAGACCATGTTGGAGGAAAACAGAAGGACCAGACATTTCTCCCAAAGTTTTTTCCCCATGATGAACATGTTGAATGGACAAAAGATAACCATCTTTAGTCTCAAGCTACCGTTTTCACTAGTCTATCAGCAGTTGGAGTTGTGTTTCAAGAAACCGAAGAGAAGGTTTTTTTGTTTGCTAACCCATCAAGCTAAGTAGTATCATCAAAAGAATAACTTAATTTTGCGCTAACTAATCAAGTGCATATGAGTAGAATGGAAAAACTAATAACACAGCAATACTTTTCACATCTTGATAAATCTGAAAAAAGATCAACAAAGTAAATGAATGAGAGAGAGACAACGTCCCAATTCACCATTTCGCTAAGCTCGATACCAATATCTTGAGGTATCAATCACAAGAGAAGCATCCAGTAAAATTGAGTTACTTGTATTATGACCATGCAACCATTAAGCAAAATCAAGATAAGAAAGTAAAATAAGATAAGATAAAATACATCTAACATAGTGGTTATCACATAAATAAGACAAAAATCACATTTTGTAATCAAAATATTGATAGATAATGAGTTGGACCAAAATTGACATGCTTTATAACAAACTGTATAAGAGCAATCATAATCCTTCTTAAGAGGGAGTTTGAGGCATAGGATTACTAGAAAGTCCATTGTAAACAACCATGGTATCTCTCTTACTGTCTAATACACACAAAAAAGGTGAAATTTACATTTTAAAATAAAAAATTACTGCTAGGCAATAAAATGGAACACTTTCCAAATCTTAGATGTTCTCTAACAAACTTTACAAAGGCAATCATAGTTGTTCTTAAGAGGGAGTTTGAAGCATAGGATTATCAGAAAGTCACCATTTTGCAGTCCAGAATTGTAAATAACCATGGCATCTATCTCAGTAAACATTTTTGCTGAGATATTTACACAATAATGAGTAATTTCGATAGACAGATCTATTTATCCTTTTCACCCTTTTATCTATTTGATCCTCATCTTAGACAAATTCTCTTACATTAGCAATGTCTTAACTTTCCAATGTAAAATATTTTCCCGAAGTTAAAAGAGCCCCTAAGAAACAACCACTCTGTTCATTTTCATTTCCTTATATGTTTAAATATGAGTTCCTAAGATCCTTAAGTTTCTGACAGATATTGTCAGTGGCTCAATTCATACATTGAACTAAGCTTGGCGTGGGAGGAGAGGAAGGGCGATTTGGAATCAGGTAATAGTTACTCATCCATGGTTATAGACAATGCAAGCAGGAACATATGATCGATAATAGTTGCCAAATATCAACAAAATATAACCAATCAACAAGTCTGCAAGCAATCAAGCACTAATCCAGAGTTTTCTCGATAACAAATTCGAATCTACAGTCCCCCAATACTCACGCCATTGCTTTTGTGAACAAACATTTTCGTTAAAGAGAGGTCAACAAACAATCACACTCCAACAAATCAAAGAGCAAAAGAGATAGATTTCAACACCGTGTGTTCGAAGCAGGGGTAGCCGGAAGGGCGGACGAGAGCGGTGCATAGGCTATTGGTCGCAGGCGGCGGCGCAGTCTGGCCGAGGGTAGACTCACTCGATTAGGATGGGGAAAAGGAGGCTTCGCGATCTTACCGTCGAGAGGCGAACAAAACCCTAACGCAGATCGGGGAAAAGAGGCTTGGCGATCTTATCGGCGAGAGGCGACAAAGCCCTAACGCAGATCGCTTCGCGTCACGGAAAAAGGAGGCTTCACGCGGGGGAAAAGGAACCTTCGCGTTGCGGAGAATTGTTAACCGGTTCAACTTAAGATTTTAACCCGTCCAAACATATTCCTTTGGCATTTAAAAATTATAAAATATTTTATAATTTATTATTTCATCAAATAAATATTAAAAAAATTAAATCTACGAAATCTAAAATAGCATTTACTACATTAATTTTATAACCAAAATTAATTCTCATATATTATTTCATAATTAATAATTAAAAATTATATGCAAAAGAAAAAAAATCTCTAAAAAATTATAAGGATAGATACATAAGATAATAGACTTACAAAAAATGAAAATAGCGGACCATAAATTTATGTGTCTCCCTAAATTTTTTACTTGTGCGTATTATTACTCTTAATAATTATCAATGTAATCAGTGATAAAGTCTATGGATAAAATTCACATAGTAAAAGGTGTTGTCTTTTTTTCGCAACAAAAACTATGTTTAATAGAGCTGGTGCTGCAATTGTTGTTTGTGATTGAAAACTAACAGAAATTGTGTCAACTCTTATGGAGTAGAGTCTCCTGAATGGAAAAGAATATGCAAGTGTGGAATTTTAAGTTTTAGAAGTTTTAGATCGTAAGAATTTATTTTTATAGGTTCTCCTCTTTAGGAGAATAAATCTGTAAAATAATCTCCAAGTTAGTAATTGCCTTAACTGGAATTGTAGTTTAAGTTATCGTAGAAGTAGAATTTAGTTTGATTTATTTTCCTCATTTTTAATTTTATTATTTCCTAGTTTGATTGGGTCCTTTTATGTTTACAATTCTTATTATTTTTGAATATTTTTTAGTTTATTTTCAATTTTGTTTGGGTTTGTCTTTAAAAGAAACCCATGTTAGAACAATATGTGCATGATCAAGTTTCCTTTTCCTCATTTTTTTTTTTTTTTTTTTTTTGCGTGTGAGATAGTTTACTTCTTTTCTAAGATTATTATCCTTCATGTTGCCTCCAATGGTTTCGGGTTTGTGTGAGTTTTGATATGTTGTCATGCTGTATTTATTTTTTATTAGAGCTCATGTGAGTTTTTATTGCTATAACACACATTCTCCATGTGCTCGCTCCCACTTATCATTCCATTGGGCTCACAGTATGTGGTGGCATTACATACAGGAAGATTGATTTGGAGAAATTATAGTTTAAGGTTGCTTGTAAAAAAGTCGTGCACGAGAGCTGCCCTTTTTAATCTGGTAAAGTGAAATGGGCTGAACCATGTACTTTGACATTGGCCATTTGTGGAATTTTGCCAATAAATTTTCTTGAACATAGACTGTATACATGTCATTGATAAGAATGTATAGGCATAATGTGACAAGAATACATGACTGATCAGAGATCTTAGTCCCTCAATCCCGCCATAGCTCGCAAGAGGGAGGCGGAGTTACCTACAACAGAAGGTAATCCTTAATTTGAAAGTCATCGAAGATAGACTTTGCCACTGGGGGTAATTATTGATGGTATCATATTGGGAATGAGTTGGCATTTACAAGAAAATTACTGCAAATGTTAAATCCCGACTAGTTGTCTGGGCTGCCTCAGCTCTGAGTCAATTTACTTCATATAAATTGGTCCATGGAGAAGTAGTATTTACACCCATCGTGCAAATGAGAATGGTCAACTTAATTCTGAATATTACTGAAATGATGTCTCCTCCTAATATTGCTGGAACATTAAATAAATTATGCAGTTATTCCTCAACATCCCTTTTGTCATCCACTTTTTGTTACATTCCTACTTTCACTGTTAAATTTCTTATCTTCTGTGTATGATTTATATTTAGTTTGTCAGTCCTATAGGTAGTAATTGTTATGATGTTTCTATTTGCAGTCTAAACAACGCTTTGTATGTCGAAGATTGCATCATATAGCTATGAGGTTAGCATGATCGTCTCCTGTAATTATCACAGTTAAATCTTATTCAGCTCAGTTAACATTTTTTTTTTTGGTTTATTTACTTGCTGATGTCAACTAAAATCAGGGCATGTGCAGTCAATAGGAGATTTTTGTATGGTTCTATTTCTTTACTTCCAGTTACATCTGTTTTCAGTGTAAGTAAATGGTGAAACTGATTTTTTTTTTTGGTTTAGTAACATATATAAATCCACAAGTTTAAAAAGAAAGTTTACTTGGACACAGATATGTCCTCAAAGTGACCTTGCTCTGTCTCTAGGAATTACTTTTGGGTACTAGGAACATTAGTGGTTCCATTTAACACATGATATTGCCGTACTCGATGTATTATGACAAAAAAAAATTGTTCATCTTTGCATATGATTTACACTCGATACATCAGTAGTTCATATTCATTTGTAAACTTCTTTCTTATAGACACAACAATAGAAGGAAAAAAGTATCCTAATTACTGTGGGATTAAATACCTTTCTTTCGTCTTCAAGCTAAGTCATGTTTCTTTCAATTGTTTAGCAATTATATGTATTTTATCATTTATATAAAACTATATCACGAGTAACCTACCGTCGTGGAATTCCATCAGATGGAACATTACAATTCAGCAAGATTGACTGATAGAAAATTACCATTGAGCTTTAATGTAACACAAAAATTATTTGCACCAGATGATATTTTCTTCCTACAATAAATTTCACATCTTGAACCCTTGTGCCGGCAATGAATCCATTAAAATCTATGGTAATTCCACTGTCATCCGCTTATGAAGCTTATTAGTGGCAGTAAATCGCCCATATTCTTGCCACAACCTTCCTAGATCGTAACAAGGTTGCTTCTACGGAATGGGCTCCTCTGAACAAGGTTTATATGCCCTGTACAATTTTCTGCCGCCACCTTATTATTTGAATATCATTCACTCAAATTCAGAAGGAAAGCAAATAGTTACAACTTATACCTGTGGGAGAGGATTAATGCTTGATTGTTGCATATGTTACTCCAGATATTGTTTGACAATAAAATATGGAGAGGATTAGTTGCTGAGGATTTATGATAGGTAATTTTATGACTTTAAATTCTCATCGTTTGACTGGCTGTAAAGGAAGTACCAAGTGATGCACATATATGAAGGCAATCGATTTTATTTTATTGGCCGGCATGGACATCCGCCGGCGACTATTCTGCTAATAGCAGCTGATCAATCATACAAGCCTAAGCGTACCGGCGTGCCGGTTTGAGGGATCCAATCATCTCCCTGTATGAAGGGCGTCGGGGTGAAGTTGACTGCGTCGTTCCGGCTGATCACCTTGAAGCCCGGCCATTTGACGCGCTTCGAGGTGTCCGCGCCAGCTCCCCTGTTCCCGTACTCCGCGTAGTAAAGTGTTTTGAGGGCGAAGTCGCCGTCCCACGGCATGTACCCCTCGGGACTGATGAAATCTCCGATGTCGGACTCCATGACCACAGTGCGGGAGAACTCCTTCCAGGGACGGCCGATGTAGCTGGGGATCTTGCCGACTGCCGCCACGAGATCGGGCTCGGCGGTGAACTGGCTGTTGTGGACCACGAACCCCGTGTCATCGTAGATGCATGCGCGCCCCTGCGCCAGCACGACGTTCTGCTGGTTGTCGAGGGGGCGCCGCAAGCTGAAGATGCAATTCTGGAAGATGGCGGCGGCGTTGCCGAAGATGAAGTCGATGGTGCCGAGGATGACGCACCCGCGGTAGAACTGACGGTGGTTGTAAGCGTAGAGCGTGTCCTGGTACGCCTCGATGCAGCAGTTGAGGAAGATGGCGCGGTCCGACTGAACCAGGAGGGCCACCGCCTGGTGCTTCGCTGCGCCCGCCGTGTTTTGGAAGCCGATCGCTATTGCAATGAATCCGTCCCCGATCGCCGCTTAATTATAGTCCCACCACACAATTAAATTCATCATTAATCTTAACCAAAAAAGCGGTAATTACGATCGGGTGCTTACCAAAGGTGGCGGTTTCAGATGTCTGGGTGCCGTCGACGAAGTTCTTGCTTCCGGTGATCACGCTCTTCCTCGAGCCGTCACCGTACATGGTGACGTTGATCATGTTCGTGTCCACCACCACCTGCTCCTCGTACACGCCTTCTTTCACGTAGATCAGATACCTTCATCGATTTCCAAGAGCACATTAAATATTTCTAATTAACAGGGGATCTAGAGAGACAGAGATGAAGCTACCGGCCGTTGTAGGATCTTGGTATTTTAGCAAGCGCCTCGGAAATGGTCTTCAAGTCTCCGCTTCCGTCCTTGGCCACTGTTACGTTAGGGGTCAGCTGCTTGACTGCGCCGCCGAGGAGAAACTGTTTGACGTCGCCGTCGCGAAGCCAGTTGGGAGCCCCATCCTCCTCGATCAATCGGTCCTTGGCGAGGAGACGCCGGCTGCTGCTCCCGCCGCCGATTTTGATGAGCGAAAGGAACGAGGACAAGCGGCCCACGATGGCCAAAGCGTTGCATGTCAGCTGCTTGGCGGTGGTCATGGCGGCCAGTATCTTGTCCTTTTGCTCCCCGTCAGGGAAGCCGTCGATGCAGGTCTCTTGGTAAGTGGCGGCCGCGCTGAGCCAGTTCTTGAGCTCGTGCACCTGCTCCGGGAGCTGGTTCAGGTGGTAAGCGTCGATGGCATTCAGCGCGCTGTTGAGCTCCGCCACCTGCTTTTGGCAGACCTCCACGGCGCTCTTTACCGCCATCGTCCCGATCGTGTCGGAGTGGTCGAATGCTTTGCCGACCTCGTCAACAATGATGGCTACAGTAGCACGGACGAGGTCTTTAGGAGTAGACGTTGAGTTGACTGCGTCTTTCAATTTGGATTCACAGACAGTGCGGTTGTCGGACAGCGAGCAGAGGATTTGAACGGCGTTGGGAACTTGAAATTCTTTGGTGGAGTTGGAGGAGGACAAGGTCGAGGAAGAGGAGGAAGATTTAAGGGAGGAGGCGGAGAAGGAGGAGGAAGAAGAAGAAGCAGAATTGGCAATGGCAGCTGCCGTGCAAACGGCGAGAACGAGGATCACTGAGACGGCAATCATCATGAGCTTGCGGCGGTGTGGGATTAAGAAACAAGTCGGCAAACTGTATATATATAATGTTGTATCGATGTTGTTTAATGTACTTTTACCTATCTTATTCTAGGTAAAAGTTCCCCTATATGCTTATGCTTATGCTCTACTAGAGAATTATTGGTGCGAAAATTTAAAAGGTTATATCGAGTAGAAGAATAAGTGGCATTATCGATCAACCAATTTTAAGAGAAAGATGGGTTGGAGTTGATGGCAGAAGAACAACAATGAATGGAGAGGCAACTTCAACAGGTGCATGCAGCAAACTATCCCAAGCTTATTTGTGTAAATCTCTTTGCATAATAATATTTGAGAAATAACCATTTTACATTCAACTAAGATGTAGAACTGCCTGTAACACTTTGGTACTACAAGAGATAATACTTTGTGTCTTCTTACAGGTACATAACAAGTCCTCATCTCTTTAGTGGGGATGCAGAAAAGGTATTGTGGCTTGTAAGAAATAAGACCAGATAGTCGTTCTCTTGTATACTCAATGAGATAGAATACATGTGACAAACACTTTTATGTATCTTATTCCAGGTAAAAGTTCCCCTATATGGGTGTGATTGTTATGCTTATGCTCTATTGGCTTGGGATTTTGTTGATCTTGTTATAGAGTCCGGGCTTAAAGTGAGACTTTTGTTCTCAACAATTCTCTTTGGTATTCAATCATGTAGGGTAGTCACTTCATTTGAAATTTTTCATTCACAACCCTGTACTTACCGGCGACATTTTTTCCTTTTCAAGAGTCTAAATTGTCATATACAATTTCAATCAATCAAACAAGTTATTTGATGGCTGGGGTTAATGGAATTTACTTTTACAAGTTTGTGCAGACATGAGTGCAACACACCATCCCCTGTCAATGTGTGAACAAGTCACTGTTATATCTCGAGTCATAATTTTTTTTTGCTTGTACTCTTGTGGGTTTGATCAAAGTGAACGGCTAATCCTTAAACCATAAGTTTTGTCTTGCCCTTTCTTTTGGACAGTAAAAATTTTCCATGTAAATTGATAAAATTTAAGTTTTCTGAACTAGCAAAGAACGAAGTGCTTTTGTTAAACATACTTCAAGCGGTATGAATGCCATGTATACTCCAATATTTCTCTTGTAAAAGAATGTTGAAAAATATTGTAATACAAACTACTATTATGAGCAATACATCTCCAGTGTTGTCTGTTCATTTATTTTCTCAATGCTCAGCACTACGACGTCCTCTC
The DNA here is from genome assembly GCF_018446385.1 of Zingiber officinale. Lineage (NCBI taxonomy): Eukaryota > Viridiplantae > Streptophyta > Magnoliopsida > Zingiberales > Zingiberaceae > Zingiber > Zingiber officinale. Next base: position 143,734,186 of record NC_055992.1, read on the forward strand.
ATTGGTACCTGTAATAGAAGACGCTGGAGGATCAATAACTAATTGGAAAGGGCTTGACGTTCAATGGGATGCCACTCTCATTTCACATCCAGCAAGTATGACTTATTTATTTTCCACAATTTAATTTAGTCTCATGTCATAAAGGGCATGTTTTGTTCTCTGCGGAAGTTAACTCCTTTGATTTGTTTCATCCATACTCTGTCCATGCAATTTGAAGTGCTTAACTGTAGCCCACTACTAGTCTTTTGGAAACTCAATTATCCACTTGTCAATTTGAACTTCTCATAGTCTAATGGTTTACGAACATTAACTTTGATATGGAGCAGGATAGTGGCTTTAGTTGCAAATTTTACAGCTTTATGATTTTTGTACCTTGTAAGTTAAGCCCTAAGCGGCATGGTGGTGCATACCTTATTTCAGGTTTTAATGTCATCGTGGCAGGGGACTCCAATATCCACAAGCAAGCTTTGGATGAATATTACAGTGGAAGTAAACTCGACAGATAGATATTATAATGGTTGATTAGCACTTGAAAGAGTGAAGGATGACATGATTTAGCTAATATTTGGTCAATGTTGGGAATCATTCCCCAGTTGTGATGAGTATGGTTTCATCACAAGACCCAAATTCTGGTACCATATATTTATTTATAGATGCTTCATGTGTTGTGCTCAACCATATCACTTCTAATGTAATTTTTAATGGATTCATTTGTAGATGTTCCATGTGTTCTGCTCAACCATGTCAATCCGAGTGCTATTTTGAATGCATTATCTCATATGTATTTCACTTTATCGCATTTATAGAGTAATTCTAGCTAATTCAACTAACAGATCTTTAATGTTTATAGCTATTATTTGGTGGTATTGCGGATGTACTGCAGCCCTTTTTACAACACCCTTTGATGTGATCAAGACTAAATTGTAGACACAAGTGAGTTTTTAATTGTGTATGTTTTTTTAATGGATGGTCTAGATACGTATACATTGAGCATGGACAAACTTCTATCACAATGTTGCCCATTCAATGTAATTTCTCTTTTTAACCAGGTTCCTGGTTCTTGGGGAAATACAATGGAGTTTTCCATGCACTGCAAGAGATTACTCTTCCAAGGCATAATCTGACCATGACTATTTTATTTTTTTTTTGACACCAATGATTCTCGAGTAGAAGAATAAGTGACAATAGGAGTCATAACTGAACTTACCACTATTGAGAGTATGGAGAATCATCTACTGGGGATCAAGATGCAAATGGAACGGTTATGGTTGAGCAATGTGTCCAAGTTATTTGTGGTTGTAAAAATGGATCGGGAATTAAAGTAAGCGTCACCAAGGAATGATTCTCTTGCAATGCACAGCTCACTGGCTAAGTTTTGCCAAAAACTTTAAAGTAAAATTAGATTTTGGCACTAGTGTGTGAGCTTACATTTAAAAAAAAAATAGTTGATAGGAATATCCTAGGAACTAATGACCGAAGAAAAGCATAAATTGAACTGAACAAGTTTTTCGGACTACGCGACCATTACTAACTTTTAAGTTATTTACTACCATTGTTCGTTCACCTTATCAATTGGGGAATGATTCCCAACAGACATCCGTGGAACTGTGATCAAATATTGGCTAAATCATGTCATCCTTCAGTCGAGCCGAACTCGAGCCGACTTAAGTTCGAGCTTTGCTCGACTGTATTGGCTTGACTCGAGTTTGAGCTCACTTGAACCTTTAGAGTTAAGCTCGAGCTTGATATTTAATTATAGGTTTGAACTCGAACTCAATTTTTTGTTTAATTTTTTTAATTATTTTTTAATAAATAAATTAATATATTATATATTATAAAATATATATATTATTATTGGTTCATTTGAGTAGATAAGTTGAGTCTGTAATAATAGGCTCGAGTTTGGCTCGATTTCTAATCGAGCTGGGCTCAAACTCGATTAACTTTGAACTCGAGTTGAATTTTAATTGAGCCATGAGCGACTTGTCATTTGCACCCCTATGCCCTATGACTCGTTTAGTAAATTGATTTCAATGAATTAAACTTAATGAAATGGATTAAAATCTATTCAATAAAACTAATCAAGTTGAAAAAAAATTAATAGGATTAAGAATCATTTAAATAATTAAGTAATGATACAGTTTGTTAATTAATTAATTCATCAATTAATTTATTTTACTCTTTAATATTATAATTATTTATTTTACTTTATCTGATTAATTAATAGTATAAAAATCACTATAGTTTAATTATTTGTAATAATTAGGGATAAATCACAGAGGGTTTAAGACCTATTAGAGTAATCATCTATACAGTACTTATAGAATTTTCAAAAAATATCTCTAAGGTGTAACATAGTTCGAGACGCATGATTTCGTAGCTGAGAGGTCCAGATCCAAAGGGACATGATATTTTATTTCCAAGAATAGTACTATCCCCTTGATATTTTATTTTAAAGAATAGTATTATTATGGTGTTTGATTTTCAAAAATCAACATCGTTTTAGTCTGGCATAAATTCTAAAATCAGTACTATTGTAGTGTTTGCTTTTTTTAAATCAACACTATACTGTTGTTTATTTTTAAAATGCAGTAACGTAATAGTGTTGTGTTTTAAATCCAATACCACAATGGTCGTTAGATGGGGTAAAATAAAAATCAAAAGTGCCCTTTAAAAAATACGAAGTTAAGTGTTTTTTTTTAAGTAAGTTTTGCAACTTTAAGTGTGATCAATTGTTGCTAAATAGAAGTATAATAATATAAATTATTTAAATAAAAATCAAGTAAATTTTAGAAATTTTAATTTACAAAACTAATTATTTGTCATAAATCTATATATATTTACAAAACTAAGTAATTTTGTAATTTTAAGTGTCATCTTAAGTCTTTTCAAGAGGATCTCACATACTCTGAGAAGAATATAAATTAGGGAGGACATTCATCTTACCTCAGAGCCGGACCTAGGCTAATCTCATGAAGTCATTGTTGTAGGCTATATATATATATATATATATATATATATCTAAAGCTCAAACTCAAATTAAAAAAATAAATAAAAGGACAAAAAAAAACACACACCAAGGGCGGATGCACATGATCCTCCCTAGTTAATGCCTACAACATATGTTATGTCTCGATTGGAAAAGAATTCTTTGATCTATTATAGCTATTTTCTATGTTAGTAAAATAATACCCCTGGGCACATCCTAATTTTATGATTGCTCTAGTTGCTACTAAAACCTTGATCCATATAATGACTTTATTATAGCACTACATGCATTAATATGTAGAATTTTCACATGCTCACCTGAAGCATCGAGACAGAGTTGAGTAAGCATAAGCTACCTTGCCTTATTCATCCTGTCCAACTCATTTTATTTCCAATGCTTTTATTTTCATTCAATAGCTCTGAGTAAGCATAAACTTCAAATTCGAGTTCAAATTTGTGTGCAAGCTAAGTTCCAGTTCGAGTTGGCGTCCAAGCACTTGTTATGATGACCCACTCAAAAATCTCAACAAGACGTTGCTAGCTTTTAGAGCCTGTATTTGGCAGGACTTCTGCTTGCTCCCTTCAGCATGTGATATGTCGGTTTCAATGGAGCGCACTGCTTTGGAAGTGGCATAACAGTTCACGAGCTCCTGTACTAATTAACATGCATGAGAGTGCCAGCCAAGCCCAAAAGTTATAAATAATTAAACACATTGACCATAAACTCCATTATTCTAAGTGTTTCAGGTTACTTCTAACTGACAATCCCGAGATGTTTCTATGATCATGTCCCCATCCACCCATCCCCCAATCAGAAAGCGCCTCACCGGAGGCGAACCGATCACATCACTGATCAAAGTGGTCTTGCTTGTGCCTTGTAATACTTTGTCATCCCTCCTCGATTGTGGGAGACGGCAATGCCCGACGACAAAAACAAAGACAAAGGTGATCAATGATTTTAATTCTAAATTTTCTCTTATATACTAATTTCAAAACTCTTCGATTTGTCTAGTTGAATTAATATTACACATATGTTATGTTATTGGAAATATCTCAAATAAATCTTACTCAAATTAAAAATTAAAAAAAAATGAATAAATCTTGAAAGAATATTTTAATATTTCTTTTAAGAACTTGATTTTTTTAAGATGTAATATTATCTTGATTGTTGGTTATTTTATATCTAAATTAAAATATAGTGACAAAATGACGAATCACATGAATTAAAATGATTATTCAATTATATATATATATATATATATAGTATTGATATCCTGCGCGACACGTATAGTATGTGATTGTGCACGACTGTACGCGTCGCGTAGGATATCAACTTTTTTTTAATTTTTGAATTAAAAAAATAATTAAAATATTTTTTAAAAATTTTATTTTACTTTCCAATTGGGTTATATTTTGTAAGTTATTTTTTTTTTTAAGATTTTATCTTTAGGGTTTAGATTTTCCAATTAGGTTATAGTATTTAGTAAAAAAAATAAAAAATGAAATAAATTTAATTATTTATGGAGTATTGTAATGTGTTTAGAAGATATATTCATGGATTAAGGATTTATATATAAGGAAATGTTGATTTTTTTAAATTTAAAATCTAAATAATATATATATATGTTATTATTTGTTATTATTATTTTTTTAAATTTTGAATTAAAAAAATTAATTAAAATATTTTTTAAGATTTTATTTTAGGGTTTATGCATCTTAATTGGGTTATAATTTTTAAGTTAATTTTTTTTAAGATTTTACCTTTAGAGTTCAGGTATCCTAATTGGATTATAATGTTGTAGAAAGAAAAATAAAAAATAAAATAAATTTAAATATTTATGGAATATTATAATATGTTTAGGGGATATATTTATATATTAAGGATTTATATATAGAAATATTAATTTTTTAATTCAAATTATAAAAAATAAAATAAAAAATATCTGATATGCTGTGCGGGCAGTAATGTACTGTGCGGTGCGTATATATATATATAATTTTAGGCAATTATAAATTTATAATCACACTAACATTTTATAAATTCTATTTTTTTTAGGTATTGCTTAGAAAATAGCCAGATGTGTTATAGTTAAGTAACTGTGGATAATCTTTTAGTTATGATTTAAATACATCACTTATACTTTGAATATTATATGTTATTTAATTTATATGTTTTATTTTATATTTTTTAGGTTTAATTAAAAACATTATTATTAATTTTAAAGGACCCGTTTTTAAAATTTCATTCAAACACAAAAAAAAAAAAAAAAATCACAGTTACAACCATCTTTCTTTTATACCGAAAAGATTTAACACCTAATCAAAAGAATTACTTTCACCTAATCTATGGCATCTAACATCCGATATTAACTGCGCCATCCATGCAACACTTAAATCTATGCACAGTTGAAGATAAACCCTTAATAGTCTACAACAAAAATTGTTCCGAATCAAACAATCAGCATCCATGCCTTGTATTTATTACGTATTATGGTATATCAAAATTCGAATTTCAATAGAATGAATATTCTAATGTTATATCTGGGAAGTGTATAAATCATACTACGGAGGTAGAAAAAATTATTTAAATTTCAATATATTACATATACCTTATAAAATATATCAAAATATTTGATATGGTACAATTTATATAAAAAATTTTAATATACTATTTTGATATCAAAATTTAACTTTATACCATATGAAATTTGTATCATACTAATTTTTGATACACGAAAAATTCAATATGAATTTTTATTATATAAATTTTTTTAATAGGGTATACAATTTAGAATTTTAAATAAATTATAATTAAAATATCAATTTAAAATAATTTTTTAATATGTATTTTATCTTTAAAAAAATATCAAAACATATTTTTATCAAAATTACTAAATTACCTCTATGTTGGAAACATTTGACCAAATTAAATCAATTTTAAATCAATTTAATTAATTATAATTAATATTTAAACAATTTTAATCAATAATAAAATAATTTTAACTATAATTACTTAATAATTTTAATATATTAGAGCAGCTCTATATACCGTGCCCTTTCAATAGATTTTTTTAAAATAAAATGTAATGAAAATAGAGAAAAAATAGCTCTTTTATTTTCTATTGGAGGGGGAAAAAATCAATATCATTCCAGGGTCACACGACAAAATATCACGAAAGTCATTTTACCTAGAAAGCTCTTTTATTTTCTAGATATAATGTTTGGTGTTAGTGTAACGCATGGCCGATACAAAGTTTGGTGTAAAATTATTGGAAGATATTGGATCACACATTGTATATTTTTCATCGTCTCTAACAATTAATAAATAAGATGTCACTTCAGTCACTATCTAAAATACCAAGGTAACCTTAGTTAGAACTAATCCAATAAAATATATCAAATTTTATGTACCATATTATTTATTGTATCAACAATTTTGATATAAAAAATTGTACCAATAATTTATCGAAGTTTTGATATAATATACATTACATATCGATCATACCGAAGATTTTATTATACTAAAAAATTTAATATAAAATATTGATAAAATTGCAAAAAAATAAATAAAATCCAAGCGGTAGGAAACTCCTAACATGTAGAAATTATTTCCTCTTTCAACTCCTACCATTAACGCTACCACATGGTAAAATGAAATCTTTTACATTATATGAATTGAGATAATACATTATTACCTATCAACATGTTATATTTAGTCGTTTGATGTCTTATAACGAATTACGAAGGTAAATAACTTATATTCACAATGAAGAATATATTTCAATCTCGTTTGTTTGAATCTGAATTAATTGTGATTTTAGTCTTAAAATGACGAGCATGCTTTAATTGTGATTTGCATGCAATAAATTTCTTTTACTAAACATGAGTGTTTGTTTTGAATGGTAATGTAATTATGTCTCAAAACAAATATTTGATAGTAATTAATGACATAATTAATTGCTAAATATAAATCAATGTTGAATAAATTATTTCTAAATTATCAATGTTGTTATAACATATGTCATTAATAGTTATCATATTAATTGTCATGTTATTTATTAAGATAAATATCTTATGCTTTTGATAAATCATTTACCATAATATATTAGGAAATAATGTCCCTATTATCTTTATATGATTATATGAATTTATGCTTAATTGATTTAATTGTTGACTTCGTTATCTCGTTATTTAAGGCATTAACGTGTTGCGATATTCTTAATTAATTTTAAATCATAATTATTATTTTCATGTATAATTATGGTACGCAGGATTGAAAGCATGACATAAATATATTAAATTTAATGCGAGACTCTTATTTATTTTCATGATAAGTCGACCTAACGGAAGATTTATCAATTAAATAAATAGGAATAACGAAATCACACTTATGTTACATTCTTATATTAAAATTAATAATTGACCCAAACGAAAATTATTATTTTAATTACTGAATAGAATTTATTATAGTATGAATTTATCTTCTGACTAATGGTGGGGTGAATTCAACTGTAATTATGCTAAAGTTTTTATGGAAAAAAATTATATGCATTTGTTACAGTCGACCTAACGGAAAGTTGTAATATTTTGCTATTTTTTGATGGAAAACTTATGTTTAATTTTCTATAATACTTTAGTACTATTAACGCACAATTTAATTGTAGTTCTAAATCAATTCTGCCCAACGGTGATTTGAATTTAGTTCTATGATTAAGTCAAAAATCTAACGGAGAAAATTTATATGCATTTATTATAATCGGTCAAACGGAAGGTTGTAACATTTGCTATTTTCTCAATAGATAACATATGTCATTATTATCCATCATAATTTTTGGCACTAATGTAATACTTAATTGTAATATGAATTTATTATCTGCGCAACGGTGATATAAATTCAATTCTATAATTACATTAAAGTGTACTTCTTCACTCGCTTATGTATTATGATTATGATTTATATTTTCCATTATTGTTAATGAGCATGATTTAACTCTATGAACGCAGCTTCAATTACGAGCCAAATCGCGTCCATTGAAACTCTGACGGGTAGCAATTTTAAGAAATGGAACGAACAGATTCGCCTCGTTTTGGGCATTATGGACCTTGATTATGCCTTACGGGTTGATAAACCTACCCCGCTTTCAAACACTAGCACTCAAGAGGAAAAATATACTTATGAAAAGTGGGAAAGGTCCAACCGTTTGTCACTTATGATAATGAAAGGTTCTATATCGTCGGATATTCGAGGAGGCGTGCCTGATTATGAAAATGCTAAGAACTTCCTTGATTCCGTTGAGGAGCAGTTTCAGAGTTCCTCTAAAGCACTTGCTACCACACTGATCAGCAAAATGGTAACTTCTAAGTACAACGGCCTTGGTGGTGTTCGTGGCCATATCCTAAGAATGAATGATATGGCTGCTCAGCTTAAGGCCATGGGCATGGAGATCTCTGAGGGCTTTCACGTTCACTTCATTATGACATCTCTTCCTTCTTAGTTTGGTCCTTTCAAGATCAACTATAATACTCAGAAGGAGAAATGGAAAATGAGCGAACTGATAAATATGTGTGATCAGAAAGAAAAAAGACTTAAGGCTGAGACACCTGATAGTGGCCACTTTACCACTCAACGACAGGGCAAGAAACGGAAATTGCATGGAAAGGACAAAAGACATGTGAAGAAAAATAATGACAGAAATAAGGCAAAGACTTCAGGTTCCAAGACTCGCAAATGCAACTTTTGTCGCGAGCCTACTCATTTTAAGAAGGATTGTCCAAAATTCAAGAAGTGGTTAGCTAAAAAGAGTAAAATGTCTAGTTATGAATCATTTCATGCAAATGATCCTACTGATACATGGTGGATTGATAGTGGTGCTTCTTTACATATTACTTGTTCATCGTAGGGATTCCATTTCGCGAGGAAGCTAAATAAAGGAGAACGCAACGTTTTGGTTGGAAATGGAAATAAAGTTCTAGTTGAAGTCGTAGGAACTCTCCCTTTGGTTTTGGAGAGTGATTTTAAACTGGATTTATTTGATACTATTTATGTTCCCAGTATTACAAGAAACCTTATTTCAGTTTCTCGAATTGTCGCTTATGGTTATTCTGTCTTGTTCGAGAATAAAGGTTTTACCATTTCATTAAACAATAAAATTGTTGGTTCTGGTATTTTAGAGGGAGACCTCTTTAAATTATGTTTAAATGCTTCTTCTGCGAACATATTGGAATCCATGCATGAAAATTGTATAGCCCAAATCAACAACAAAAGAAAATTAATGGATGAGAATTCGTCAATACTATGACACGAACGTTTGGGCCATATATCTCGGGACGGAATGCAACGTCTCATTAAAGATGGAATACTTCATTTATTAGATTTCTCTAATTTCGACACATGTATTAAGTGTATTAAAGAAAAATTTGCACAAAAGAACAAGCATGGCGGCACCAGAAGTAATGGACTATTAGAACTTATTCATACTGATATCAGTGGTCCTTATACTCTTGGTATTCATGGGCATCGTTATTTCATCATCTTTATTGACGACCACTCTCGTTATGGATATATTTATCTCCTTCGTGAAAAATCTGAAAAACTCCAGGCTTTTAAGGATTATAAATCTCAAGTTGAAAACCAACTTGATCAAAAGTTTAAAATGGTTTGATCTAATAGAGGAGGAGAATATTATGGAAGATCCTCTGACTCAGGTCATAATCTTAGACTTTTTGCCTTATTTATGAAAGAATGTGGCATTATTGCTCAGGTTTCTTTGTCGGGTACGCCTTAGCAAAATGGTGTCGCTGAGAGACATAATCATACCCTTATGGATATGGTACGAAGTATGATATGCCAAACTTCTTTACCTGAGTACCTTTGGATTGAGGCTCTTAAGACAGCTATGCATATACTAAATTGTGTTCCTACTAAAGCTACGCCTAAAACCCCTTATGAAATATGGGCGCAAAGGAAACCAACTATTGGGTATATGCGTGTATGGGGATGTCCTGCAGAGGCTAAAATTTACAACCCAAATATACGAAAGCTTGATCCTAAGACAATAAGTTACTATTTCGCAGGTTACCTAGAACGTTCAAAGGGTTATCGATTTTATTGTCCATCACATACCACAAGAATAATCGAAACTATACATGCAATATTTTTGGAAGATGTTGGTAATTGTGGTGATAGCATGTCTCGCAAAAATATTCTTGAAGAGGAACGTGAAATTTTAAATGTTCCCATTATTTCAAGAGATTTGATTATCCCTGATTCTGTGGGAGAATCATCAAATAATGAGACAATGCCTAATGTTTCAGACCACGTTGATAAACCCTCTCCTATTATTGTTCATGCCCCAGCTTTATGAAGGTTAGAACGAGTGAGAAACCCAATTACTCTTGATGACTTTATCTATTTCGATGACTATGACAATTCTATTGGGAATGATTCCACATCATTTAATGATGTAATGACAGGTGACCAAAAACCTCAATGGCTTGAAGCCATGAACGAAGAGTTGACATCAATGAAATTAAATAATGTGTGGGACCTTGTAGACTTACCTTAAGGATTCAAACCGATAGGTTGTAAGTGGATTTTTAAAACCAAACTGAGTTCTCAAGGAAATGTTGAACAGTACAAGGTTCGTTTGGTTGCTAAAGGGTTTACCCAAAAGAAAGGTATTGATTATAATGAAACCTTCTCACCCGTGTTTAAAAAGGATTCGTTCCGTATAATTATGGCCCTTGTAGCTCATTTTGACTTAGAGCTACATCAAATGGATGTCAAAACTGTATTCCTTAATGGTGACTTGCATGAAGATATTTATATGATGCGACCAGAAGGGTTTCTGGTTAAGGGCAAAGAACAAATGGTATGCAAATTTAAGAAATCCATTTATGGTCTTAAGCAGTCATCTCGACAATGGTATTTGAAGTTTCTAGAGGTGATCAGTAAATTTGGTTTCAAGGAGAACGTTGTCAACCAATGCTGATATGAGTTATGATAAGTGAACCCTTTACAGTAGAAGGAAAGGGGCAAAAAGGGACAAGGAAGATTGAAAAGAGCAAGATAAGAGGTCACCAAGGAAAGATTTAGACCAGGTAGGGGGGTCGCTACACGTATGACAGATAGAGATCGACCGAACGTAATAAACTAACCGAGCATATGAGTTTGGTAAGGCATGTTCGACCAGGCTCCATAGACCGGTCGAGCACTGAGGCATTTATTCCCGCACGATCCTTAGCATACGGCTGACTAAGGGGAGACCGACTAGGTGAAAAGGCTTATATACGCCCGATTGATTAATCTCGGTCGGCAAGGCATGCTCGACCAGGCTCTATAGACCAATCGAACACTGAGGTATTTAGTCCCGCACGATCCTTAGCATACGGCTGACTAAGGAGAGACTGACTAGGTGAAAAGGCTTATATGCGCCTGACTGATTAATCTCGATCGGCAAGGCATGCTCGACCAGGCTCCATAGACTGGCCGAGCACTGAGGCATTTAGTCCTGCATGATCCTTAGCATATGGCTGACTAAGGGGAGACCGACCAGGGGAGAAGGCTTATATACGCCCGACTGATTAATCTCGGTTGGCAGGGCATGCTCGACCGGGCTCCATAGACCGACCGAACACTAAGGCATTTAGTCCCGCACGATCCTTAGCATACGACTGACTAAGGGGAGACCGACCAGGGGAGAAGGCTTATATACGTCCGACTGATTAATCTCGGTGGATAAGGCATACTCGACCGGGCTCCATAGACCGGTCGAGCACTAAGGTATTTTGTCTTGCACAATCCTGGCCATATGGTCAACCGAGGAAGAGTCTACTGGGTACCAGTGTTTGTATACGCCCGACTGGATAATCTCGGTCGATAAAATAGAACCAGACGGGTTTAATAGACTGGCCAAGAATGGAAAGCAGATTAAACATAAAGGTCTCCAACCTTGCACGGTTTCCTGGCATATTTATAAATAGTAGAGTCATCATCGGGTATAAATAACTAATCAAGTATAGAATACCAGACGAGACTAGTACAACAAAAGATACCCCTCACATATACAGAATAGCCTTATGTGGTTAACCATATGAATGTAATAGGTGAATTACAAGAATATGTTATCATATGATATCTTTATTAATTTGGCGGCAAATAGCTTCTAGAATTTTCCACAGGTATGCTAAACGACAAAGAAGGTACATCTGGGGTAAGAAAAAGATTCCTTAAACTATTATTGCAGTTTTAGCTTACGTTATCTCTTAACAAACTTTCATAAACCGAGGTCCACCTCATGACTGTGGAGGTTAGATAACGTGGAATAAAAAGGGGAATCCTCTCTACAGGCCAGGTACACAAACATAGGCATTGCATCACAATCAAACCTTAATTTTCATCTTCTTCCACACTGTTTCCCTTGTTTCTCGCCGGAGACTAACTTGAGCGTCGGAGGGACTAACCAGGAATTCCCACCCCGGTCTTTGGTCACTAACGCTTTGTTAGTTGATCTCATTGTGTGTAGAGAGAGGAGATCATTCACTAGATCGCCGAGACTTGGTCGATCCACGGAGGCATCTCACCGGAGTTTATTTTTGCGAGGCACTGTTCATAGATCCACGTTGATTTTCTCGGGTCTATCATTCTGCACTTAGACTCTTGTGAGGTCCGCTGTGGTTTTCTCGGATCCTCCCTTGCTCGTCTGCATCAGAGTTATTATTGATCACCGCTCATCGTCGCCCAATACTTCATCTCGTAAGCTTTCAGACAGGATCAAATGTATTTTTTGCGAATCTGTGGGAGCAAATTTATCATTCTCGTACTGTATGTGGAAGATATTTTACTTGCCTATAATGATTTAGGCATGTTATGAGAGACAAAAGATTTTCTATCAAGTAAATTTGATATGAAAGATTTCGGTGAAGCCTCTTATGTTATAGCCATTGAAATTCATCAGGATAGATCTCGTGGTATGTTGGGTCTATCTCAAAGAGCCTATATTGAAAAGGTTCTTAAAAGATTCAACATGCATAATTGTTCTTCCACAGTTGCACCGGTCTATAAAGGTGATAGGTTAAGTTTATCACAGTGTCCTAGGACCCAGTTGACGCTTAATGAGATTGAGCAATTTCCCTATATATCTGTTGTAGAAGTCTAATGTATGCTTAAGTGTGTACGTGTCCAGATGTCACATATATTGTTGGCATGCTTGGTCGATACCAAATTAATCCAGGAATGGATCATTGGAAGAATGCAAAGAAAGTTATGTGATACTTACAGGGTACAAAACATTTCATACTCATTTACAGGAGATCAGATTTTCTCGTGGCCATTGGATATTCTAATTCTGACTACGCAGGATGCCTCGATACTAGAAAATCTACATCTGCATATGTTTTTATGTTATCTGGAGCACCTGCTTCATGGAAAAGTACAAAGTAGACTATTACAACTTCTACCATGGAAGTGGAATTTGTAGCCTGTTATGAAGCGTCGTGTCATGCTATACGGATTAAAAATTTTATCATGCAGCTTCAAGTGGTGAATTCTATGTCCAGACCATTGAAAATATTCTGCGATAATCAAGCTGCCGTATTCTTTTCTAAGAATAACAGGTCAGGTAGTGCTTCCAAGCATATTGGCATTATATATCTTGTTGTGAAGGAAAGGATCCAAAACGTGTTAATATCCATTGAGCACATTAGTACTGGTGCTATGGTGGCAGACCCATTGACAAAAGTCTTGCCTCGTCCTAAGATATTTCGCGGCATGTGCATAACTTGGGACTTTTTGCAAGCTTTAATTTAGAGAGGGTATTTATTTGATTTGGATATTGATTTGTGATCACATTTGTAATAGTTTGGATCCTGTTTATGATCATGTGATTTATTATTTTTATTTGCGCATTAACGTTAAGCATTATAAATAAATCACTGAAGGACCACTTATGTTTATTGAACCATAACATCGACAGTGTAAGATTGTGAGTTAGGAACGAATCTATTACATATGATTTTAGATCTTGGCCTATATTTGATCAATTGTGGCAAAAAAAAAAAGGCGAATACGCTCGCCCCAGCGCCCCCGTCAACCCGTCCCAAGGCCAACACGGAAGAGATAAATCACAGGCGACTACTAGCCTTTGGAATAGTGACTAGCACATAAGGGAGGTATTTACCTCGGCTTTGCCGAGATTCGAACCCCAGACCTCATTGTGGCAACACCTCATGTGCTAGCCACTAGACTCATCCGAGGGGACGACTTATATCCGATCAAACATTTAGATGATGTGGATTATTAAGGATATAATGTTGCTGGTATATTAAACTCAGTTTGAAGCTAATTATGTCCTTTGACCAAATGAGAGAATGTTGGATTCAACGAGATCCAATCCATGATGTTGACCTACAGATTATAATTAGTTGGGTTATTCTTTAATAATTTATTTAATTAGCTCAATCACTAAAGTCTTGATGGACGGACTAGTGATTGTATTTCTTATTGCGTCAGTCTCATCTCTTGCTCTATCTATTAAGAATTAGGATTTGTTGTTATTATAAATAGGCACTTAGGTCTATCTTATTTGAATGCTTATTTACATATTCTTACACACGAAGGCTTGTAACAACCCTAAGAAGTACACACGGGAATCCATCTCTCCTCGTAGAGGTGAAGATCGAGTCTTCAATGATGTCGGCGCTCAACGTAAGTAATTCTTATTCTCTAAATTCATTTTTATACTTGATAAGATCCATTTTATGATAAAAATCTTAATTATGAAATCAAACTTATGTCACATTCTACCACTTAAATTAAATCTAACAACAATCACTCCACCAACTTTATCTAGCATGGTTTTTTCATTTTCTTTGCTCGTCCCTAGCAATGAGTCAACATCTTCCACTTTTCAAATCTTTTCTAATTAATAAAAAAAATGGTGCAACTAATAAGACGGTAGAAAAAGTGTTTACTTCTTCGCAATAGCCATACGAGTGGAAATGATAATGTTTCTATTATTTTCTAGAAGAAAATATATTAAATGTCTGTTTCCGACGCGAGAAGGAAACATGAGTAGAAATAAGATGACAGACAAAAATTAGCCAAAATCAATGAAGGACAACCTAGTGAAAATTTCTTCAATTTTCTCTAATTTTGCTGATGTCATATTTGGATGGATAGGTTATTGATTTGACAGGACAATCGACTGATGGATAATAACAATCGACTGTCAATTAGAAAATAGCCTTGACTTAAAGGCTATAAAAGAAGGATTTCAAAGAAATTTTTTATATCAATTTTTGAGGATTTAAAAAAAAAGTATTACTGTATTTCTCATCACAAAGAGATAATTCAAACTAACAAAAGAACAAGCAAAGCAAAAAATTTATTGTAAAGTCATTTTATTTTCATTTGTACTTGCATTCTTATTTCTTATTGTATTATTGTAAGAACAAGTTGGAGGTTTTTCCGCTCTCGGAAGACATCAGACAAGAAGAAGATTTAGCAGCGGCATATCGTTAGAATTAGACTTTAGATTAGAAACACTAAGGGATGAATATTAAGTAAAATAAAATTAAGGTGTTGTGTATGTGATGTCAAATTTGATTTAAATATTTCGCTCCACATTCAAATGATGAGTTCGTAATCAAGACGAAGGATCGAAGTTATTCACTTCCCGCTAGCATCTTTAACATAATCAACATTAATTTTCATATTAGAAGTTGAGTGATCAAATTAAAAACTAAGTAAACGTTAATTTAATTTTCAAAATGGACTCAATTTTGCCAAATTAATTTTTCTAATAGTTGAAAATTAAACATATTGTTGAGATTGGATCTCATTACCATGAACTAACGGTTGAGATTAGATTTCATAAACCAAGCATTTGAAAATATCTCAATGGATGAGGATAAGAAGGAAGTTTCAATAATTAGGATAAGAAGAAATATTTTTGAATACTATAATAATGTGAATTAGAAACCTAATCTATTAGATCAAAGCTAAGACCTCTTTCTGTTTTCTCTCTCTCTGTCTTCGATTAGGGGTCATTGTAGTGAACTATCAATTGACATCCTTCCCCTCATGTAGATGAATCCTATTTTAATTGTCAATGAAAAAATTGTAAAGGTTCAAACGGATTAACTTCAAGATTAGTTGGACAGTAAAAATTAGATATTTATATGATGAAAATATTTTTATTTCTTTATTTATATATGGCAAGACCTCTATTCGGAAATCAAATATATATAAAAAAAATAAAAACAAATAAATTATGAAAAGCACTAGCGTAGACGTTGCCTTCTACTATAATGATCCCATACAATAGTATTAAAGTGGTTGATTAACATATTGTCATTTATCAGTTATTTATTTTTAAAAATTACTAACAAAAAATATATTTGATTGACCTTTTGTTTGGTCGATAATTTCTTTAAAAAATCATTAATTATTTTGACCAACGAATGATATTTACCGATTATAAATTATCAATCAAACCCAGGTGATTTGTTTTACTAATAGTAAACTGAGAAAATGAAATTATCGAAATGATATAGTTAAAATATTGACTAAATCGTTATGCTATGAAAGGGAGGATATAATAAGTTATTTTTTATGCGAGTCGTCATAAGGTCTTTAATCAATATTACCTATAAATAGTGATCGGGTTACTCTGATCCCAGGTATCTCGATGTTCGAGGAAGTTACCATGAATATATAAGGAATAGGCTAATAGTAAAATTATGAAATAAATAAAGAATGAGTATGGTGATATAGTCAGGGCCGTCTCAACCATTCTTGAGGCCCTAGGCTGAAAAAAAATTAAGGCCTTAATATATTTTTAAAATAAATGTTAAAAATATTATTAGAGACATTTAATTATATTAGTAAAATTTAAAAGGATAGTTTTATACATTGCCAATGATTATTTATGTAATCGGAAGGAGTGACCAACTAGATCATGTAGGAATAACTTTATCTTGTGACAAACCTAACTTTTTTTTATTAGTAAAATTTATAAAAAATAAAAAATATTTTATGTTAACTAATTTGATAATAAGTAATAAATTATTATAATACTATTCATATATATTTTAATTGCTATTTTTTTTAAAAAAATTATCCATTAATTTTAACTTCGATAAAGATAAATCTTGATACAATGGTAAAAATTATTATTGTGTGACTTAAATATAATAGGTTCAAGTAATAGTCTAGTAGATATAGACATTGCGTACAATAGACTCTTCCTTAGGATCTCACGTTGGCAGGACATTCCTAAACCAAGTTGTCTTTTATCAATTTTAACTTTGATAAATCATCAATTAAATTTATTTAGTTAAAATTATGAAAAATGATATGTTCAAGGAAAAAATTTTAATGAAAAGTTCAAGGATAGACACATAAATTCATAGGGTTCACAAAAATGAAATAGTGGACTATGAATTTATATGTCTATCCTTTAGCTTTTACTTGAGATTTTTTCCTTGAACATATCATTGCACTAAAATTATTTAGCTAGTAAATATTGACGGTAAATTATTAAAAAAAAAAAGTATGCATAATAACTCATCAAAGAGTAAGGACACCATAATAATAGTAAAATATTGATAATAAAAGAGCATAAGGAAAGAAAAATAAAATTTAAAAAGAAATAATAGAACCACTTTTGAAAGACTTTCAAAAGTATTTTAATAAAAAAATATTAATTAAATATAACCAATAAGTATTTTTAGTTTATTAACCAAACTTAATTTAAATTATTAAATTAAATTTTTATAAGTAAAAAATTAAAAATTATGAATCAAATTTTAATTAAAAATAAAAATAAATTATCAATCAAATCTAACTTTAATATTAAAAAATTAAATTATCAATCAAATCTAATATGAGTAAAAAAAAGAAAAAGATCAAATTTAACTTTAATCTAAAAAAATAAAAATTATTAGTTAAATATAAAAATTAAAATTATTGAGCAAATATAATTTAATTAGTAAAAAATTAAAATTATCGGTGAAAATAAATGTTGGCTAAAATTTATTTAGCCATAATTTTTAATATTTAATATCCAAATTAATATATATATATATATATATATATATTGATTTGGCAGTAAAGACGGGGGACCTCTTTGAGAGAAGTCAACGCCACGTGGAGGTCAAAAGCCTAAGGGCAAGATGAGGTTCGGCCGGTCGGGTAAGGGTCGGATCAACCGGCCGGACGGGTCAGAACAAAATCAAAGACAACCCGGTGGGGAGCCGGGTTTCCGACGCTCATGATGAACAGGGCCGTCGGGCCAAGCGAGTAGCCCGCTCGGCCGAGGCATAAAGCAGTAATGCTGAGAACAGTTTCATCCGAGCACACGACCTGGAATCTCCCGACCGGATCAGTACCTACGTCCGGTCGGACGTGATGGGATTGCCGAGCGGCCGGACGCTCGGCGTGGGAACAGAAGGGACAAAAGAACATTGGGAAACATCCTCTGACAACAGGCATGTCTCACGACCAAGTCATACGCTGAACCTTACGACAGAAGGTTTTACCGTCCCATCAGAGAGGTGCTCGGACTGTAGCGGTATGGTGTCAGGCAAGCTCCTCTGACAAGCCCATGCTGAGGTATGGTAAGGGGACACGTATTCACCTCGGTATGTGTGCACAAGCCTCTTCACAGCTCTATATAAGGGTCCTCACACTTCGCCGGAGGTACGCAATCACGCAATCATGCCTTCTTGGATATTCGAAGCCACTTCATAGTTTCCTCTTGCCTGACTTGAGCGTCGGAGGGTCGTCGTCGGGGACCCCTTCCCGGCCCGACTTCCTTGCAGGTTCGCCGGAGCTCCCTATGGCCGGTCGGAGATCCACGTCATCAGTTCGGAGAGCGCCACGTGTCTAGCGCCCATTGATTCAGTGCTCGGACAGGATCAAATTGGCGCCGTCTGTGGGAACGCACCTGCATCCGAGCGGAAGCAATGGACGAAGCTGGACGACCGCACACGGTGATGCTCTCCTCGGAGGAGCTCGACGCTCTGATCGAGGCAAGAGCAGCTAAGCTTGTGGAACAACAAAAACAGAAGGCGCAAGTCGAGCGGATCGAGCAACAAGCGACGTCCGCGTCGGGAGGCCGAGCGGAAGCACCACCGGCCACGGTTCCATTTCATCGGACCCTATTTCGTACGCCTCCTGAAGCCGCAACAGTTAATCGTGACCGAGGATCTTCGTCCGACGAAGCGCTTATGCGAGACAACAGAAAAGGCAAGACTCCCCGAACGGATGCCTCCCCCGAGCGGATCAACCGACAATTTTCAGAGGCCATCCTGCGGGACCCTCTACCAAAGCACTATGTGCCCCCGGCGATCGGTGAGTACAACGGAACCACCGACCCGGACGATCATTTGGGTAAGTTCGACAACACAGCTACCCTACATCAATACACAGATGGAGTAAAGTGTCGGGTGTTCCTTACCACCCTCTCGGGATCGGCGCAATGGTGGTTTCGGAGGCTGCCGGACGGATCCATCACTAGCTTCAAGGAGTTCCGCGTCGCTTTTCTCCATCATTTTGCAAGCAGCCGGCATTATCAGAAGACTAGTGTTAGTCTATTCGCCATCAAGCAAGAGCCCAGGGAGCCGCTCAGAGCTTACATTCAGCGATTCAACCGGGTGGCCATGGATATCCCAATGGCCACCTCAGAAACGATGATGAATGCGTTCACACAAGGCCTCATGGACGGTGACTTCTTCCGTTCACTCATTCGGAAGCCGCCTCAAGACTACGATCATATGTTACACCGGGCCAATGAATACATCAATGTGGAGGAAGCTCAGGCGGCCAGAAGAAAAGAAGTACCAACTGAACGGCAAGCCCCTGCCGAGTGGAAGGCTGTCACTCGACAGTAGCCGCCCAGAGGACCGCGGACCGAAGCAGGCCGATCTTACCATGCAAGGTCCCATGGTGTCCAAGAGGTAGCTGCCGAGTGACCCAAACCAAAGAAGAAGGTATGGACCCCTATGTTTTGCTCGTTCCACCGGACCAACACGCATAACACATGAGATTGCCGAAACCTTCCCCTGATCGCCCACCCCGCTCCCCGGAATGGCCGTCATCGATCGCCATTGGCTGATAGGCGACAGCGACACCATGAAGCCGGTCGGCGTATAGACGATACCCGGGTGTCTAAGGAGCAGCCTAGGCCTTCCGCACGGGAAGAAGAAAATAGAAGCAATACGCCCCGGGGCGAGATCAACATAATCGTCGGGGGCCCGACCGACGGAGATTCCGATAGAGCCAGAAAGGCACACGCAAGGCAGGTGAGGATCAACGCGGTCGGTTGCAGCCAAGAAAGGGCGAGCTGACCCGAGATCAGCTTCGGGCCCGGGGACCTCCAAGGAGTTGAAGTCCCTCATGATGACGCCCTGATCATCCGAGCGGTAATAGCCAATTATACTATTCATCGCATTTTCATTGACACAGGCAGCTCGGTCAACATAATGTTCAAGAAGGCCTTCGAATTGAACGAGTCGAACTACTGCCAATGACGACCCCCCTCTATGGATTCACGGGGAACAAAGTCTTGCCGGTCGGCCAGGTCCGGCTAGCTATTTCATTGGGAGAGGAGCCGCTAAGAAGGTCGAGGACCACCACCTTCATCATGGTCGATGCTCCTTCTGCGTACAACATTATCTTGGGGCGACCAGCGCTCAGTGAGTTCCGAGCGGTCGTCTCCACCTTCTACCAGAAAATTAAGTTCCCGGTTGAAGATAAAGTTGGGGAAGTGCGAGGAGACCAACGGGCGGATCGATGATGCTACGACGAAATGGTCCGAGCTGAAGACAAGTCAGCTCGGAAAGTCCTCCGAGTCGAGATTGACTCTTCCCGACCGGCGTTCACCGAAGCTTACTAAGAGGATGAGGATCGACGAAGGCGGGATAGGCCATGGAACACAAATCATCTCCAGTCGTATCGAGCCGGGTGAGAGGTGAGCTGATGTAATTCGTTTTATGTATGTTTTGGTCGCCTATATCCTTGTGATGCAGGAAGCAAAGTGAAACGCATTTGGCATTATTCGCCGAACGACCGACTACACGAAGACCCCGTGCCATTCGGCCGGGGGTATATTATCAGAGCCAAAGGCTCGACGGCGAAGACCCCGTGCCGTTCGGCCGGGGGTATATTATCCGAGCCAAAGGCTCGACGGTGAAGTCCCCGTGCCGTTCGGCGGGGAGTATGTCATCCGAGCTAGAAGCTCATTATTGAAGACCGTCGAGCGGCGACGTTAAACGCTAGAGTCGGACCGGCGACTATAAACCCCCCGGCTTGAAGACCGTCGAGCTCCGACGTTAAAAATCGAGAGTCGAGCCAGCGACTATAAACCCTCCGAGCGGAAGACCTTCGAGCTCCTACGTTAAAAATCGAGAGTCGAGCCGGCGACTATAAACCTCCCAGCGGAAGACCGTCGAGCTCCGACGTTAAAAATTGAGAGTCGAGCCGGCGACTATAAACCCTCCCAGCGGAAGACCGTCGAGCTCCGACATTAAAAATCGAGAGTCGAGCCGGCGACTATAAACCCTCCGAGCGGAAGACAGTCGAGCTCTGACGTTAAAAATCGAGAGTCGAGTCGGCGACTATAAACCCTCCGAGCGGAAGACCGTCGAGCTCCGACGTTAAAAATCGAGAGTCGCGTCGGCGACTATAAACCTTCCGAGCGGAAGACCGTCGAGCTTCGACGTTAAAAATCGAGAGTCGAGCCGGCGACTATAAACCCTCCGAGCGGAAGACCGTCGAGCTCCGACGTTAAAAATCGAGAGTCGAGCCGGCGACTATAAACCCTCCGAGCGGAAGGCCGTCGAGCTCCGACGTTAAAAATCGAGAGTCGAACCGGCGACTATAAACCCTCCGAGCGAAAGGCCGTCGAACTCCGACGTTAAAAATTGAGAGTCGAGCCGGCGACTATAAACCCTCCGAGCGGAAGACCGTTGAGCTCCGACGTTAAAAATCGAGAGTCGAGCCGGCGACTATAAACCCTCCGGCCGGAAGACCGTCGAGCTGAGGTCAGACTATTAAGTCGTTTGGCCGATCGGCCAACTAACCTAAAGTACTTCGGGAACATCTGGCGAAAATCCCGTTTGTGAAACAGGATATATTCCGCCGAGCAGACTAGCTATGCAGAATACTTCGTAAAAAACCCCTTTCGAACACAGGAAAGGTGGGATGAGAGACGAATAACGAGGAGAAGCAAAGGAACATGAACGGTAGTTGGCGAGCTGAGCAGACAACACTCATATTGACTAGCAAAAGAAAACGAAACAACAAATAAAAGGATAGCATTAAAGAAATTAAGGCCGAGCGACCGAATTACAAAAATGATAAGTGTTTGGCCGAGCGGCGGAGTTACAAAAATGATAAGTGTTTGGCCGAGCAGCGGAGTTACATAAAAACTTCCTATTCAAGGAAATCATAAATATCCTGGGGGATGGTGCCGAGAAGCGCCGCTTGGTCTTGGGCTGGGATGATGACGGAGTCGGCCAGATATGTAACGACCCATTTTTCCCTATTTCAAGTTCTAAAAGTCCATAAAAATATTTGGAAATACTTTTAAAATATTCTAGAGATTTTTAGGAATTTTTAGAGTATTTTTACGTAATTTTTGGAGGTCGTTTAGTAGGGTTACAAAAAGAAAGAAGTTTTGATAAAAAAAACGTTGAAGGTGAGATTTGAACCCACGACCTCGGGTCGGACTGACCCAAGCAAAACTAGCCCAACCAGCTGAGCTACACGGTTTTGTTAACCTTATATGGTGAGAAATAAGTTTATAGCATAGTTAATGATTAGGGAATAAATTTGGGAAAAAATGCGCAGTTGAGGGATTGAAGCCGAGACCTCTTGCTTCAGTTAAAAGTCAATTGACCAGCTGTGCCGACGAGTTTTTGTTAATTAAGGAAAGAACGGATTATATTTAAGGTATAGTTCGGTTTAACCCTAGTATAAGAAAAGGAATTTAAGTTTCTTTTTGGAAAATCAAAAACTTCTCTCAAAAATCTCTTTTCTTCTCGGCTGCGTGACGGCGACAAACCCACAAGCGAAACCGCGGCGTCTCCTAGGGTTCCTTCCGGCACCGGCGAAGCTGTCTTCCGGCCAACCTCATCCGTGGTGGTCATCCCGACAGAGAGGAGCACGCGTGAGCACAAGAGGAAGCCGAGAACTTCATCTTTCCGAAGCCCTAGAGTTCGTCCCGATTGGTTGTAAGTCCAAGCAAATCACGGTGAGTTGCTTCTCACCTGCAGTAGGAGTAGTTCCCTTCGATTGGTTTTTGAAAGATTTTGGTTATGTCTCTGCCGTGAGATCTCCTTTACAGTTCGGTTAAACATGCTTAAAGTTTTATTTTTGACTCCATGAAGATATAGTTTTGAATAAGTTATATGAGTTTTGTTTGTAACATTACAACAGGAAACCTAGGTATCCTGTTAAAACTTGTAGAGGCTTAAGAGTAGTTTCGAGAATTTGATTCTTCTTCTTTACTGTATTAGCTTGCTATAGAGATTTTGGTTGCTCTATGAAAACCGAATTCCATTAAGTTTAATTAAGGAGGTTCAATTGCAAATATGTGTTGAATAGTTTCTTATTAACGACATGCATGTGTAGAACCTTCCTTATTCAAAGAAGATGAACAACCTAGCATTTAGTAAGCATGAACAACCTTGTAATTAGCCTTGTGGATTTAGTTTCCTGGCATATTAATAGGCACTAAACAAACCTTTATTTTGAGTAGATAGTTTTAGAAGTTTGCTAGTTTAACAAGCATGAATAGATTCTTATTATGTTTGTATGAATAGCATTTAGTTAGATGTTCCTTTGAGTTCAAGTTTCTAGTTTTGGACTTCCTTGCTTTAACAAACAGAATCGTTTTGTTTTATTTTTAAGCAAATGCAGATTTTAGTTTTGTTCATTGCTATTTCCAGTAAGCATGAAAAGGGTTGCATTAGTTTAGCATTGCAGGTTGTGACTTTTCCTTGCTACTGCCAAACATGTTTAGGCTATATATTGTACATTGCAGATTTAGTTCCTTTACTATTTCTTACACATGAACAGCCCTTTCAATTTAGCATGCTACTTAGTTTTCTCAGCCTGTTCTTGGAGTTTAGATCTGCTAAAAGGGTAATCATATTTTGATCCTTAGTATGTTTAGCATTTTTAGTCTTGGATCCCTATGCTCAACGAACATGAACAGCTTAAGCTTAAAGTATGCATAGTTAATTCTTTTTTTTAGCAATTCAATATCTATTTCTTGAGCATTTTACAAGTACGAACAACACCTTGTAGCATTTCAGATTTAGTACTTATTGTTGATTTAGTAGCATGAGCAGCCCTGCCATTTTAAAGTATCAGTTTAACATGAGCAGTAATGATTCCTGTCTTTAGTCTTTTGCTATTGGACTAATATGAGAAGTTGTAAGCTAAGAAAGACCAAGACTTTAACTTGATCTCAATTTCAGAAGTTTAATATCAAAAGCGCACACAAGGTGTTTAATATCAAAAGCGCACACAAGGTGTTTGCTTAAATGCCAAGTAAGGGCAAGTATAAAGAAGTTATAAAGAAAGTATTTTACTTTTTAAAGGGCATGTACCAGACACAAGGTCCAAGGGATGGGCTCCAAGTTGCCCCTAGGCACAAGGCCTAGAAGTATCTTAGTAGTTTCGGGATTAGCTACCTCGATTCTTATTAAGAATGCACGCAAAGTGGTACAATGCCGGGCCCAAAAGAAGTTTATTATTATTTTGAAGTATTAAAGTATAAGTTTTGAAACAAATGAAACAAGCTTCAAATATGTTTAGAATTAGAAAGTTTAGTTTCTTGTTATTTGAAGCATGCAATAGTAGTTTTATTTGTTTCTTGCTATTAGATTATTCAGCATGTTTAGTTTTATTTGCTTTCAGTATGCTGTTATAGTTTTATTCTTATGAGCATGTTTAGCTTTACATGTTTAGTAGTTTTACATGTTTAGTAGTTTTACATGTTCAGTAGTTTTACATGTTTAGTATCTTTATATGTTTAGTAGTTTTACATGTTTAGTATGCTTCTTTTATTAGTTTATGAGCATGATAAACTATACATGTTTAGTATTTCAGTTAGCGTGATTTCCTTTGCTATATATGAGCATGAGTAGTTTTATATGTTAGCATTCAGATTTAGCATGTTCTTATTTATATACATGCATATCGAGTTTTTGTGAGTAGATAGCGCTCACTAAGCTTTATGCTTATAGACTACATTTCCTCCTACTGCAGATAAAGGGAAAGAAAAGATACAGTGAAGGAAGACGCCAAGGAGATGCAAGAGGAGTGTGTGATGTGTGGACTATGGAGGTCCTTGGGACTTAGCTAAAGAACTCATTTAGTTTAAGAAATTGTTTAGTTTAATTTTTTATTAAGTTGATAAGAAAATTATGTAGTAAGAAGTATGTTTTCGGTTTTTCATTATCTGCATGATTTGAATTATTAAACTGCGTGGTTGTGGTTAGTTTTCATTTCTTATTAAACTGCGTGGTTGATTGAGATATATTTCCAGCCGCCTGTGGCTGAGTATATTATGCTTGTATTATGGAAAATGATCACCGGTACAGGGGAGACTCTGCCGAAATTTTTCGGTAGGGTTTTCCTAGAGATTTTTAATAAACCGGTTAAGTAGAGTTAGTAGATAAGTAACGGTCACCCTTAGAGAGTAGTAAGAAGGGTGGTCGTTATAGTTGGTATCAGAGCAGTTCTCATTCTCCAGCATCACACACACATCAGCATCATCCTTGCCGTCTTCAAGTAAGAAAGTATTTAAGTTTTTCCTTTTATGCTTCTTTATTATTTGCAGTATGGAGAAATTGCTTATATGTGCTTCTGTAAGATAGAAGTTTGTTTCTCTTTTATTCATATACCTAAGTTTGGTTAGAAAGGATAAAGAATATTGTTGGTTGCTACTCGGAAAACCTATAGGTTCCACTGTACAAAAATTTTGTACAAAGGTCTGAACCTTTTCCTAGCTACCATGTGTTCTTTTAAATTAAATTTTGGATCGCCTGCGGAACTTAACACGTTTGATCCAAAACTTAATCTATTTGTTCTTTTAGGTTTTGACTTGGATCTCCTGCGGAACTTAACACGTTCGACCCAAGTCTCCTTAAGTTATTAATTCCATTAAATATTAATTTCCATAAAAGGTTCCCAGTACTGACGTGGCGAGGCACATGGCCTTCTTGGATATGGGAGCAACCACCACCGACTAGACAAAACCTTTAATAGAAAGCTAATATTTAATTTCCTAAAATAACTTTAGGTTAACCAAAGAGAACAATCAAATCACAATGAAAAGAAAGAAACAAAAGAACACAACTTCGAAAAAATATATTCGAAATACTAGAACGTAAGCCTCTTGTATTTGGTATTATTTCCATAAATAACTAGCATGATGCGGAAATAGAAATTACTAGTTATACCTTGTAGAAAAACCTCTTGATCTTCTACCGTATTCCTCTTCTAACCTCGGACGTTGTGTGGGCAACGATCTTCCAAGATGAGAAACCACCAACCACCTTCTTCTCCTCCAAGCAAGGTTCGGCCACAAAGAAAAGCTTTACCAAGGAGAAAACCAAAATACTAACCAAGCTCCAAGAGATGCTAGCTTTCTCTCCTTCTTCTTCTTCTTCTCCGAGTAGTATCCGCCACCACAAGAACTCCAAGGGAGAGGGAGAGGTTCGGCCACCACAAGAGGAAGAGAAGGAGATGATGGCCGGCCACACCAAGGAACAAAAGAGGGAGAGGAATAATAGATGTTGTGTCTTGTGAAGGCACCCTCACCCCTTCTTTTATATTCCTTGGCCTAGGTAAATTAGGAAATTTAATTACAATAAATTTTCCTTAATTTCCTTGACATGATTTAATTGAGAAAAATAAAATAATATTTCCCAATTAAACAATGATGGCCGGCCAAATCAATAGGAAGCAAATTGGACAAGTTTCAATCAACAATTAAAACTTTCCTTATTTGTTTCGGAAATTTTAAAAATAAAATTTTCTCTTTAAAATCTCTTCATGGTTAATAAAAGGAAATATCTATAATTTTAATTTTATTAACATGTGAATAATTTTAAAGAGAAAATAAAACATCTCTCCAATCTACAAATAAGGAAAGAGATCTAATCTCTTTCTTTAATCTTTTCTAAATCTTTTACAAGAGAGATATTTTAATTTTAATTCTCTTTTAAATTAAATCTTCCACATAATAATAAACATTAAAATTAAATTTTCTTTTTAATTAATTATGGCCGGCCCTACTAGCTTGGGTTCAAGCTAGGGCCAGCCACCTAGGCCGGCCCTAGCTTGGTTCCCAACCTAGCTTGGCTGGCCCCCTTTAGGTGGGTATAGAAGGTGGGTATATGTGGGTATAGTACTCTATAAATAAGAGGCTACGATAGGGACCGAGAGGAGGAATTGGTTTTGGTCTCCGATAAAATTAAGCATCCCATGTTCGCCCGAACACACAACTTAATTTTATCAATGATAATTCATTCCACTAGAGAACTATCATTGAACTACCGCACCAATCCCAAATTACATTTTGGGCTCCTTCTTATTATGAGTGTGTTAGTCTCCTGTGTTTAAGATATCGAATGTCCACTAATTAAGTGAGTTCGACAACTCATTTAATTAATATCTAAGTCCAAGAGTAGTACCACTCAACCTTATTATCATGTCGGACTAAGTCCACCTGCAAGGTTTAACATGACAATCTTTATGAGCTCCTCTTGAGGACATTATCAACCTAGTATCACTAGGACACAGTTTCCTTCTATAATCAACAACACACACTATGAGTGATACCATTTCCCAATTTATCGGGTTTATTGATTCATCGAACTAAATCTCACCCATTGATAAATTAAAGAAATAAATATCAAACATATGTGCTTGTTATTATATTAAGATTAAGAGCACACACTTCCATAATAACTGAGGTCTTTGTTCCTTTATAAAGTCAGTATAAAAGGAACGACCTCAAATGGTCCTACTCAATACACTCTGAGTGTACTAGTATAATTATATAGTCAAGATAAACTAATACCTAATTACACTACGACCTTCTAATGGTTTGTTCCTTTCCATTCTGGTCGTGAGCTACTGTTTATAATTTATAAGGTACTGATAACATCATCTTCTGTATGTGACACCACATACTATGTTATCTACAATATAAATTAAATGAACAACTACAAACAAATGTAGATAATTAGACCAAATGTGATTCTTTATTCATAATGAATGTTTACAAAGCTTAGGCTTTCAGTATACACTCCAACAAAGATGAATGTGATACCCTAGCATAGTATGTTTTCGGTTTTTCATTATCTGCATGATTTGAATTATTAAACTGCGTGGTTGTGGTTAGTTTTCATTTCTTATTAAACTGCGTGGTTGATTGAGATATATTTCCAGCCGCCTGTGGCTGAGTATATTATGCTTGTATTATGGAAAATGATCACCGGTACAGGGGAGACTCTGCCGAAATTTTTCGGTAGGGTTTTCCTAGAGATTTTTAATAAACCGGTTAAGTAGAGTTAGTAGATAAGTAACGGTCACCCTTAGAGAGTAGTAAGAAGGGTGGTCGTTATAGTTGGTATCAGAGCAGTTCTCATTCTCCAGCATCACACACACATCAGCATCATCCTTGCCGTCTTCAAGTAAGAAAGTATTTAAGTTTTTCCTTTTATGCTTCTTTATTATTTGCAGTATGGAGAAATTGCTTATATGTGCTTCTGTAAGATAGAAGTTTGTTTCTCTTTTATTCATATACCTAAGTTTGGTTAGAAAGGATAAAGAATATATCAAGTTTTTCTTTCTTTGCATAATTAGATGTCAAGAAGAGGACGTCCCGTCTGCTCGTCTTGAGGACCGGCTCGAAGAGCCAAGAGCAACTGAACCAAATCTCTTCGAAGTTGTTGCTCAACTCCGGAGACAAGTAGCGAGCAACAGGCAAGTGATCGTCAATCGATGGCGAATCGAACAGTTCCTCCACACCTCCAACGATGGCATGGAGACTCCGATGTGGCGAGGTTCCACCAGCCCAAGGTCGTCCACACACCCGAGACAAGAAGCCTACCTCATACAGTGAACCCGAGAGCTTCTCAGGCACGACTGAGCCCTGGGATGCCCAGGCTTGGTTCAAAACACTGGAGAGCACCATGGAGCTTCTTGACTGGCTAGAAGTCGAGAAGGTCAAGTGTGCCTCCTTTTGCCTGACTGGAGACGCACGTATGTGGTGGGAGAGAGTCAAAAGCAAGAGGGCAGTCAATCAGATGAGATGGATTGATTTTGAGACAGAGTTCTACGACGAGTTCTTCCGCCAAAGGATCACCAATAAGCACTACGAGGAGTTTATGGAGTTCAGACAGGGTGATCTGACAGTGAAGGAAGCAGTTAAAAGATTCAATAGGCTAGCTCGTATCTGCCTAGAGTTAGTAAGTACAGAGAAAGAACGAGTCAGACTGATGCTCCGAAGGCTGAGACCAAACATAGCACTTAATGTGAGTAATGAAACTCACCGATCACAGATTAGTGAAGAGCTTGTCAGCAGGGTATTAGTGAGCACTATCTGAACGGCATCAAGGCACAACAAATGCAACACAAGTAAGTCATCTCTGTCAACGGTTGGAGACGGCAATCTCCTCCACCTATCTCTGTCAATAAATAAGATCATTAACAGCCGATCGGGAGAAGCTTATAAAAGACTTGAAGAAAACAAACTTACCCCGTGGCCTGTTGCATGTGGCTGTTGGCCAAATTGCTGAGGGGAATCATAGCCACGCGTGCCCGAGCGTTGGCCCACATTTCAACTAAAGGCCCCTTCATCGTGATTAGTGTTAGGATGTATACTAAAAGTCTAGCTTTTGGTATAAACATTTATCTAGAAATAAGAATCACATTGGTCAAATGTCTACATTTATGATAAATGTAGTTGTTCAATTAATTTATATTGTAGATAACATGGTGTGTGATGTCACACACAGAGGATCATGTTATCAGTACCTTATAAATTATAAACAGTAGCTCACGACCAAGATGGAAAGGAACAAACCATTGGAAGGTCGTAGTGTAATTAGGTATTAGTTTATCTTAACTATATAATTACACTAGTACACTTAGAGTGTATTGAGTAGGACCATTAGAGGTCGTTTCTTTTATACTGACTTTATAAAGGAACAAAGACCTCAGTTATTATGGAAGTGTGTGCTCTTAATCCTAATATAATAACAAGCACATATATTTGATATTTATTTCTTTAATTTATCAATGGGTGAGATTTAGTTCGATAAATCAATAAGTCCGATAAGTTGGGAAATGATATCACTTATAGTGTGTGTTGTTGATTATAGAAGGAAACTGTGTCCTAGTAATCTAGGTTGAGAATGTCCCCAAGAGGAGCTTATAAGGATTGTCATGTTAAACTCTGCAGGTGGACTTAGTCCGACATGACGATGAAGTTGAGTGGTACTACTTTTGGAGCTAGATATTAATTAAGTGAGTTGTCAGTAACTTACTTAATTAGTGGACATTTGTTATCTCAAACATAGGGAGACTAACACACTCATAATAAGAAGGAGCTCAAAATGTAATTTGGGATTGGTGCAGTAGTTCAATAATAGTTCTTTAGTGGAATGAATTATTATTGATAAAATTAAGTTGTGTGTTCGGGGCGAACACGAGAAACTTAATTTTATCGGGAGACCAAAACCAATTCCTCCTCTCGGTCCCTATCGTAGCCTCTTGTATATAGAGATTTATACCCACCACATACCCACCTTCTTACCCATCCAATGGGGCCGGCCAAGCTAGCTTGGAACCCAAGCTAGGGTCGGCCAAGACCAAGTGGATGAGCCAAGTTGGTGGTCGGCCAAAGCTTGGGTCCCAAGCTTAGGTGGCCGACCACTAAAATATTAAAAAAGATTTTAATTAAAATTATTTCTTATGTGGATATCATGGTTTTAAAAGAGAGTTTAAAATTAAAATTTTCCTTTTATAGCTTTCTACAAAAGATTAAGAGAAGAGATTAATCTCTTTCCTTACTTGTAGATTAAAAGGATGGTTTTAATTTTTGGTAAAAACTTTCTTTATTTGTAAATCATCTACATGTTTAAAAGATAGTTTAAAATTTGGAATCTTTCCTTATTTGTTGATTAAAAGGTGGATTTTAAATTTTAAGAAAACTTTCCTTTTTAACCATGTTCATGATTTAAAAGAGAGTTTAAAATTAAATATTCTCTTTTATAAGTTTCTACAAAAGATTAAGAAAAGATTTGATATCTTTCCTTATTTGTAAATTAAAAGAGATTTTAATTTTTAGAGATAACTTTCTTTTTATCCACATGTTTAAAAGAAAGATTTTAATTTATTAAATTTTCTTTTTATAAACCAATCATGAAGGGATAAAAATTATTGGAGAAATTTTTATAAATTTCCGGAAATAAATTAGGAAGTTTTAATTCTTGTTTAATTAAAACTCTCCTTGATTTGGGGAAATAAGTGGTCGGCCATGTTATAATGAAAATAAAAATTATTTTTAATTAAATAAAATTTTCCTTTTCATGGCAAAAGAATTAAGGAAGTTTTTTATTTAAATTTCCTTATTTGCCAAGATCAAGGATTATAAAAGATGGGGTAGAGGTGCCTTCATGGTGAACGACTCTATTATTCTTTTCCTCCCTCTCTTCCTTGGTGGCCGGCCTCTTCCTCTTCTCTCTTCTCCTTCTTGTGGTCGAACCATCTTGTTCTCTTGGAGTCCTTGTGGTGGCCGGATCTAGCTTGGAGAAAAGGAGAGAAAGGAGGCTTCTCTCTTGCATCCCTTGGAGCTTGGTGGTGGTGGCCGAACTTCATCCTTTCTTGGAGTCATGTGGTGGCCGAACCTTGCAAAGAAGAAGAAGGTGCCTTGGTGGTTCTCGTCTCGGAAGATCGTTGCCCACACAACGTCTGGGATTAGAAGAGGAATACGGTAGAAGATCAAGAGGGCATTATCTACTAAGTAAGGTATAACTAATATAGTTT
The DNA here is from genome assembly GCF_018446385.1 of Zingiber officinale. Taxonomy (NCBI): domain Eukaryota; kingdom Viridiplantae; phylum Streptophyta; class Magnoliopsida; order Zingiberales; family Zingiberaceae; genus Zingiber; species Zingiber officinale. Next base: position 143,766,248 of record NC_055992.1, read on the forward strand.
TCCGCATCATGTTAGTTTTATCTCCATGTAAAAATATAAAATACAAGAGGCATGCGATTCTAGTATTTCGAATTAGTTTTCGATGTTGTGTTCTTTTATTTTTCTTTTTCTTGTGATTTGATTGTTCCTTTTGGTTGACCTAAAGTTATTTAAGGAAATTAAATATTAGCTTTCCTTAAAAGGCTTTGTCTAGGCGGTGATGGTTGTTCCCATATCCAAGAAGGCCATGTGCCTCGCCATGCAGTCCTGGAAGCCAATTTTGAAAATTAATATTTAATGGAATTAATAACCTAGGTGATTTGGATCGAACGTGTTAAGTTCCGCAGGAGATCCAAGTCTAAACCTAAAAGAACAAATAAATTAAACTTAGGATAAAATGTGTTAAGTTCCGCAGGCGATCCGAGTTTAATTTAAAAGAACACATGGTAGCTAGGAAAAGGTTCAGACCTTTGTACAAAATTTTTGTACAGTGGAACCATTAGGTTTTCCGAGTAGCAACCAACAATCAGGTGCTCGGCGCGGTTGGCCGATCGGACTCCAGCATCAGCTCTTCAGTGGGGAGATGCAACGAGACCCGGATGGTACAGTGCCGACCGGGAGTCGTCTGGGCCGAAGCTGGAGACGGATCGGAGGCCGGTGCAGAAAATTGTGACAAAATGGCTGAGCGTTCGACTCGGCATGGAGCGGGCGGAAGGACGCTGGCTGGAACGACCTCGAGGGGGTCTGTGGACGCGTCCAATTGGGATGGGGTCCGATCGGACGAAATGGCCTCCACCGCTGGGGCTTTGCCGCGGGAATCAGTGGTGGTTCGTTCGGCCGGCTGGACCGCGGAAGTAGCCGAGCGAAGGGGTGTCTCCACTCGGCGTCTCTTTTGCCTGAGCGGGCGCTCTTCCTCTTGAGCTGAGCCTTCCTCCCGGACGGAATGCTCTCGGCTGGAAGTTATGCCAACTGTCGGCTCCGGGAGAGAAGCCCGAGCGGTCGACTCCCCAGCATTTGTCTCGCTCTCTCCTTCGTTAGAACCGACCGGCTGAATGCTAAGTGTCTCCATCTCTTTGGCCGCCGCGGCCTCGCGCGCCGCCGCCTTCCTCTTCAAAATTCCAGTCATCACCGACTCCATGACAATGTTCGCTGCAAAGGAAAAAAGAAAAAATCAGTTAGCAATCAAGGCAAATGTACAAGTAAGATTCTTACCGAAGCCGCTCGGGAGGGGGGTTCTGATCGGACTCAGGCCGAATATGTACATCACCCCTTCAGGCAGGAACTTGGTGATGTCAAACTTCAGACCGGCTAACATGTTGGCGGCATGTAGATAGTCCGGTTGGGTCTTGAATCTCTTCAACTCAGGGGAGGTTGGTGGTCCGATCTGCCACTGGGTTCGGAAGGAGGCCCGCTCGGGCATACGAAGGTAGAAGTAAAATTCTTTCCAATGCTTATTGGAAGAGGGTAGCTTATTGAAGAAAACTAAACCGGGCCGAGCTTGGAACATGTAAGTGCCCAGCTCGGACTGTTTAGGGTAATAAAAAAAGTAGAAAACCTCCGGTCGGAGAGGGATATTGTGGATTTTAAACAGGACGACGATGCCGCATAAAAGGCGGAAAGTGTTGGGGACTAGGCTTCCGAGCGGAATGCCGAAAAAGTTGCAAACTTCTACAATGAACAGATGGATTGGAAAGCGCAGCTCGACGACGAACTGGTCACGGAAAACACAAAAAGCTCCGCGCGACGGTTTGTGTGGCCGAGCGGAGGGAGAGGGTAAGATAATTTCAAAGTCAGATGGGATGTCAAAATTATCCATTAGAATATCGGCGTTGCGCCGATCGAAGCGTGACTCCATGGTAGTATACCATGGGCCGAGGGTTTGGCCTTAAGGCTGAGAGGAACTAACCATTGGCCGAGCGGATGAAATCACAATAGGCGAAGAAAAGCAGATGATGGAAGGAAGGGGATGGCAAATGAAGCAGTGCGCAAAGGACGAGAACTCGACAATAAACACAAGGCTAACAAAGAGAGAAAGTAGGAGAACCTTACAATGAAACGGAAGATCGAGGGAAGAACACCGGAGATCGTCTGAAAACAGAGGAGTAGGATCGCCGGAGACCTTAGATAGAAAAACTGGGGAATACGCGAAGACGCAAATGCGGCGAGGAAGGGGAGAAGGCGGAGGCTTTATAGAGTTGAGCCTGATCGGCCTCCACCGTTGGATGCAAGTCACGAGAACCAAAGCACACATCGGGCCGTCTATTTCAAACCGCCTCGGTCTCGTCGCCTGCGACACCGCCGCCGTACGATGACGGCAGTAATACCACGTGGCATTCCACCACGGGAGAGCATTTAATAAGCGCCTTATCGAGGCACAGAGCGCGTGCTTACCCTTAATGTCGAAGATTGGCGCAAATTCCGAAGAGATCCTAGGAATGTGGCCGTTGACTGAACGCTGCAGCTGCCCCTGTGGGGGCCGAACGGAGGATAGTGGTGTATGGACGCCGCTCGACGCAACTGATGGTCTAGTCAGTCGGACTAATCACCTCCTTCGACTAGACTTGAAGGAGAGGCAAGTGATCCGACAGTAAAGACGGGGGACCCCCTTTGAGGGAAGTCAACGCCACGTGGAGGTCAAAAGCCTAAGGGCAAGATAAGGTTTGGCCGGTCGGGTAAGGGTCGGATCAACCGGCCGGACGGGTCAGAACAGAATCAAAGACAACCCGGCGGGGAGCCGGGTTTCCGACGCTCATGATGAACAGGGTCGTCGGGCCAAGCGAGTAGCTCGCTCGGCCGAGGTATAAAGCAGTAATGCTGAGAACAGTTTCATCCGAGCACACGACCTGGAATCTCCCGACCGGATCAGTACCTACGTCCGGTCGGGCGTGATGGGATTGCCGAGCGGTCGGACGCTCGGCGTGGGAACAGAAGGGACAAAAGAACATTGGGAAACATCCTCTGACAACAGGCATGTCTCACGACCAAGTCATACGCTGAACCTTACGACAGAAGGTTTTACCGTCCCATCAGAGAGGTGCTCGGACTGTAGCGGTATGGTGTCAGGCAAGCTCCTCTGACAAGCCCATGCTGAGGTATGGTAAGGGGACACGTATTCACCTCGGTATATGTGCACAAGTCTCTTCACAGCTCTATATAAGGGTCCTCACACTTCGCCGGAGGTACGCAATCACGCAATCACGCCTTCTTGGATATTCGAAGCCACTTCATAGTTTCCTCTTGCCTTACTTGAGCATCGGAGGGTCGTCGCCGGGAACCCCTTCCCGGCCCGACTTCCTTGTAGGTTCGCTGGAGCTCCCTACGGCCGGTCGGAGATCCACGTCATCAGTTTGGAGAGCGCCACGTGCCCAGCGTCCATTGATTCAGTGCTCGGACAGGATCATATATATATATATATATAAATATAATTTGATGGGTCCCAATATAATAAGGGCCTAGGCATAGACCTTAATGGCCTATGCCTTGAGCTTGCCTTAGATGTACCTTGACCCAGTGGGTGCTCTGTACTAGACCAATGAGCTAGTAGTAACACTTGGCCCGTATGTGTGGCTGGAGATGATAAACTATCTCAGGTTAGTCTCCTTTGATATTAACATATAATGACGGATAGAAATGACATATGTAAAAATGGGAGTTGTAGCCTCCTTGTACCTTGGCCCGTAGGAGTAGGACTTTATATAGCTTGAAGGATCGGATTGGATGGAGAATTGGTCGACGTGAAGCTGGGGGCAATACAAGACCGGAGGTCACACAAAGCCTAGGAGCTGGAACATATCAAAGGTTCGAAGGTCGAAACTATATTAGTTCACAGGCCGGACACCATATCGACTTGAAGGCCATAGCAAATAAACAAGACGGAATCGGAACAGGTGATTAGTGCCAAAACAAGACAGTGGGCAAATCTAAGAACCCAGGCGACTGTTGCCCGGAGGGTGGTGGCTGTGGAGGAGGTGGGTGGAGGCCGTAGCCACTGGAGATGGTAGTCGCTGGAGGCGACAACACTGGAGAGAGCCCTGGGTGGCCGACAGAAGCAACCAGAGGTGCACTGAAGGTGGTGGGGTATGGGCTGCGTGGTCCAATCGACAGTGAATGCGATGCAAGGGGAAGAAGGCGAAGGAGGTGAGGCGGGGAATGGCGCTTGGCCGCTGGATGCGATGGCTGTCGCTAGGGAGAGAGGAAGAGAGGAGAGGGGCGATCTGGTCACGGAGGTGGCTACCATCGACGGCGGACGGTGTTGGAGGCGGCGCTCGCAGGAGTGAGGTAGTCTTCCTCAATGTGAGGCAACGACGCTAGGAAAACACGAAGAAGCGAGCGAGAGAGAGAGAGAGAGAGAGGCGTATGAGGTTTCCGATGAGGTGGCGCTGAACGGGGGCAACGTCGTCCATGCCTCGTGGTTGCAGCGGAGGTGAAATAACCCAGCCTAAGCCCCACTTTCTTAATTCCATTAGGACTTCGATTGTCTAATTCCCAACTAGGTCTTCCACTATCTAACCCCGCTAAGATTTTCTATTATCTTGTCTAACCTCTAGTTAGGACTTTCTCAGTCAAATATCTGATCCTAGCTTGTCCTATTTAATTTTTCTCTCATATATTATCAAATATCAAAATTTAAATTTAGATCAATTTAAACTGATCAACTTTGGACTCGAAAATGATAACACCAATACATATTATAACAATTATTCTTAATCATTACAATAAAACATATCATGGGATCCTTTTTTTTTACTTTTTATTAAGAATATTCTTTTAACTATTTATATAGCTTTTAATTCTTATAAAAAATTATAATCAAGAAAATTACTAAAAAAAATCTGAGTTTATGTTTGATTAAAATACAGAAGCATGCTAAACACCGATTATGAACCGGTAAAAGAACGAGTGCTGGCCATTTTCTTTTCGCTAATAAGACGCCGCGTTTTAAATTTTACAAGTCTGTGCGAGCACAGATGCTACATCGGTCAAATTTCATTGCCGATTTATTCACGTCGCATACGTGCGTGCACACTTGTTTGCAACTACCAACGTCCAAAAGTAGACAGAAATGAAGAACCCTCACACTGCATTTACTAGAAGCTCGACAGTGCCAACCACCCGGGCCCAAGACTTTGTCAATGCATTCAGATCGAATCAGCCAAGTAACTCAAGTTGAGTCAGCCGATTCATGGACGAGCTTGATTTGAGTTAGTCCATGTCACATTCAAGTTAAGTCCAATTGTCCAAATCTACGACTAGACTCGGATCAAATCTCTCCCGAGCTCGGATTGATGTAACACGGCGGTTATAATATAATGGCGTCAGTTATCAAAGGCCACGCCCTTTGATGAAGAGGAAAAATGTAGGTTCCTTGGAAATTCTGACCACCTCTTTGCTCTATGTATAAAGTCAACGGCGGAGTCCAGCATTAGCTTACCAGGCTATACCTCAGGGGCTCATTCAAATGATTATTAGATTAATTTTACTTGTTCACACCTAGTATTTTGAATTTTCAAATGGAAAGAAAAGGCTTTTAGCCCGGGAGCGCATTCAGATGTTTTAGCTCGGACAGGTTCCCATTCCTGACTCCGCCAAAGTATAAGGTAATGGTAGCAACATTGAGAGGTACACGATGACATTTAACATTATTATTTTCGCTTCATTATCATCTCCTTCCAACTCTTCTTTAAAATTTGATTCGAGCGTAGTAGGAGTTTCGTCAAGGTCCATCTTGACTTCCCTTCTAATCCTTTCTTTAGTTCTTTCAATAGTCATATTTAGAGATCTTCATTAGAGTCCTTACATTGTTCGGCCCAACAACTGTTGGCGCTACAACCGCAAGACCTGACCACCGCTTGATCCAACAAGAGCCAACATGATAGGAGCCAACCCGATAGGAGTCGACCTAATGCCCATCTGACCTATCGAAAGAGCTCTGTCATAAATATATCAAGGAGTCAGTTCATCTCCAGATCTCAACTGAATCATCCTTAATTGCCCTTTGTGTTTTACCATGGTATCACATCTATAGAAATATTTGTAGGGATCTAGAGCGCTAAAGAAGTTTAAGCACAGTGAAAAATTAATTAGATCCTCTCTAGAAGATCTATGCGAAAGAGAAAATAATCATATACTAAAATTTACATGAGAGGTATACCTTTGTTGCATGCTCTTTGCTATCCCGATAACAACCTTTTCTTTGGATCCATATCTCAGCCTGATCAAGCGTTCGCGCTTCTACGGTATCCACACGAACATATCCTTCGTTCATCACACGAACGAAGCCTTCGGAGAATAACCATCTTCTTGTGCTAGCAAGAAATATGATTCGGCCAAAACTTGAAGAATCGACCATGGAGGAAGGAGGAAGAAGAAGAAGATCAAGAGTAACTTTCACATCTCTTTCCATCTTATGAAAAAATAAATCCAAAAATCTATTTATATTCATCCCATGAATACCAAGGATTTTTGTCTCTTTGTATTCCTTTTAATGAGTTCGATTTATTATATTAGATTAACTATTAATCCAATAACCCAATAAGTCTAACCTATTGAGTCTAATCCATTAATCCAATGTGTCTAATTCGGATTGGACTCAATCCAATGAGTGAGTTCATTTGAATCTAACTCAATGAGTAACCCAAAAGGCCTAATCATTATCTCATGATTGACTCTTAGGGCTAATTACTAACAACATTGTTCTATTTTTTTTATAATCTAGGTAATAACTCTTCGAACCGATTAGTTTTGGAAATCATCGATCCAATCCTATAAAAATTTTCTACCACAATCAAAATAAATTAAAAAACACTCATGGATGTCCATCCATAATCAACTTTCTTAGATTTATCATCCCACGGACAAAAATTCTTACGAATATGTCCCAGGTTCAGATTCAAACGATATATGATCCCGTCCGGAGGCTGAGTCGGACGGAGGCCGGTCGCGGTGGCCTGGTTGTTGACGGGAAGTCGCGGGTGATTCGGCTCCCCACGGGTGGATGACGCTGCGGCAGGACCCTGCGCACACTCAGACAATCTTCCCTCACGTTAGAGACCAAAACCCAGGGAAAAAGTCCCCGGATCAGACCCTCCAACGCTCAAGTCAGGTCCTTTTTCCCCAGAAAAAGTAGAGAGAAGAAGAAGAAAACACTGCTAACGAAACAGTTGTGGAAAAAATGACTAGGGAGAGTGTGCGCGTACCTGCGTACGAGGGATCCCTTCCCTTTTATGCGTTGTCCTCTTAGAGCCTGCCATCCTGTCAGAAAACGTTAGACGCTGGGCTTTGTCGTCTAGTCCCGGACACCTGTCATGCTGCCATTTGTCGCGAAAGCATCTTTCTGTTTTGGAACCTTCGCCTTTGCACATGGGTTTTGTCTTGTAGTGAGGGACAACTGGCAGGCTACTACTGGCTATGAGGGCATCTTTTTGTTTTAGCAACCTCCGCCTTCGCACGCATTGTTGGTATGTAATGATTATCCTCGACGGACCATTGCGATTCTCCGCGCCCGCATTACTTAGCTCATTCGATCCATTGTGACCTGCACCGGCCTCGCCTCTTCCGATCGACTCTAGCCTCTAAGTGTCACCTGGCAGACGGGCTGACTCTGACTGGCTCTGCCGCTCCCGGTCTATGATCCGTGGTTTGCATTTCTGGGGCCTCTGAATCGCAGACCTGCAGCCCGAGCTGTCTCTACACAGCTATGCCGATCCCGACTTGCCTCTGCGCTTTGTATTTCTTGGCCCTCCACCGCAGGCCTGTAGATCGAGCTGTTTCTGATCAGCTCTGCCGCTCCCGACCTGCCTCTGCGCGGTTCTGCCGATCCCGACCAGCCTCTGCGCTTTGTATTCCCTGGCCCTCCACCGCAGGCCTGTAGATCGAGCTGTTTCTGATCAGTTCTGCCGATTCTGACCCGTGACTGGTACCTCCCATCCTTTGTATTGCAGGTCTGTAGCTCGGGCCCTTTCTGATCAGTTCTGCCGATCCCGACCTGTGACTTGTACCTCGCCTGTCATCTCTCTTCGTTCTCCCACACTTTGCCCCTTCGATCAACAAGTTTGTCTGGCCACTGGCTACCCCCTATGCTCAACTCTGACTGCCTCGTCAGCTTGACTATTTGACCGCCAAGTCACCCTGACCATTGACTGCCACATCCTCTTGACTTTTGACTGCCATATGGCCTTGACTTTTCTGACCCTTTCCTCTTGGGCCCCTCCATTACCAACCGTATCACAAGCCTCCCCCACAAGTCTAGTCGAAGGAGGACGACAGTCTGACTGACTAGACCTCCGCACATCTCTGTGACCTCAGCATATCTCTGTGTTTTTACCTCAGCATATCTCTGTGTTTTTACCTCAGCATATCTCTGTGACCTCAGCATATCTCTGCGCGCTCTGCTTCCTGCCTCCCGCGTTAACTTTTATATCGCGTCGCCTGGGATACCATGTCTCCTTTAATGCGTCGTCAGTCGCTTGGGGCACCGTTCCTACGCATTTGCTTTGACTTGGCCACCCACCTTCTCTATAAAGAGCCTCACGGTCACTTCTTCACTCCATCCTTCTTCATTCCTGCTTTGCTACTTTCTCTTGCTAACCCACGTTCTACCAGCTTCCTCCCCCCGAGATGCATTCTCCTTCCTCCGACGAAGTTGATCAACCACCCTCCCAAACGCTGGTCACTCAACTCACCTCGCTACTTGTCGCGAGGGAACGTGAACTGGAGCGCGTGTCCCAGGATCGCGATCGCCGGGCAGCTGCCCTGCATTCCATGGAAGCTCAGTATCGTGTCGCGAAGCATTGTGTGCATGCGGAGAAGGCGAGGAAAGAGGAATGTCAGGCTAGCCTGCAGCGCCAACTTAGCCTCCAAGAACGTTTGCAGCGAGAGTATGAGGCGGAGTTATCCCTTCTTAGTGCGTCTCTTGATGACAAGCAAGACACGCTCGCCCAGCAACAGGCGGTCATCGACTCCTTATGTGCGGAGCTGGCCCGGGCTCTGAATGCCCCTGAGTCTCCCGACAGGTCTTCACGTGGAAGTGATCATTCTCCATGGCCAATCCCTTCCACGACTTAAAGCTGGTCTGGGGGATAGTTGTCTCAGTGGCTCCTTTGTCATAAGGCGTTCCTGCTTGTGGCCTTGGCTGTATCACCTTCTTATTGAACTGTGCTGCTGTGCTTGTATATCTGTCCCCTTTCGGCATAGTCTTTCCTGCTCAATTTTCATCTAGCAAGCATTTTTTAGAAACTGGCCCGTATGTAAGAGCCAAGAATCGCTTCATGATTCTTTTTCATGTATGAATTTTGGATAATAAAACCGACATAGTGCTTAAGACTTAAAACTGTAATGAACGCGCAAAACCTGATTTCGTAGTTAATATTGACGCTCTAGGAGTAGGGTAGATGGCCTCCCGCATCCTTTGCCCTGCGTATTTGCTACATATTTACAATTTGCGTAAAATAAAGCCAGATGTAGCTGACCTGATCATTGAAAACGCTCCGCTCAATGTGAGGCACATCCCTCAGAAAGGTAGTCAGGTGTGGGCACCGAGCTCGCTTATGATTTTCGCAGGGGAGTTGATTTTGGATTCCCGTATGGGGCCGACCTAGAAGGTCGTTGGGCGTGAGGACAGGGCTCACTTTCGATTCTCGCATGGGAGCCGACCTGAAAGGTCGTTGGGCGTGAGAGCAGAGCTCACTTATAACTCGCACTGAGGCGAGAGTCTGGGGCTACCGACCTAAAAGGTCGTTGGGCGTGAGCACAGGGCTCACTTATAATTCTCGCATGGGAACCGACCTGAAAGGTCGTTGGGCATGAGGGCAGAGCTCACTTATAACTCGCACTGAGGCGAGAGTCTGGGACTACCGACCTAAAAGGTCGTTGGGCGTGAGCACAGGGCTCACTTATAATTCTCGCATGGGAGTCGACCTGAAAGGTCGTTGGGCATGAGAGCAGAGCTCACTTATAACTCGCACTGAGGCGAGAGTCTGGGGCTACCGACCTAAAAGGTCGTTGGGCGTGAGCACAGGGCTCACTTATAATTCTCGCATGGGAGCCGACCTGAAAGGTCGTTGGGTGTGAGAGCAGAGCTCACTTATAACTCGCACTGAGGCGAGAGTCTGGGACTACCGACCTAAAAGGTCGTTGGGCGTGAGCACAGGGCTCACTTATAATTCTCGCATGGGAGCCGACCTGAAAGGTCGTTGGGCGTGAGAGCAGAGCTCACTTATAACTCGCACTGAGGCGAGAGTCTGGGACTACCGACCTAAAAGGTCGTTGGGTGTGAGCACAGGGCTCACTTATAATTCTCGCATGGGAGCCGACCTGAAAGGTCGTTGGGCGTGAGAGCAGAGCTCACTTATAACTCGCACTGAGGCGAGAGTCTGGGGCTACCGACCTAAAAGGTCGTTGGGCGTGAGCACAGGGCTCACTTATAATTCTCGCATGGGAGTCGACCTGAAAGGTTGTTGGGAGTGAGGGCAGAGCTCACTTATAACTCGCACTGAGGCGAGAGTCTGGGACTACCGACCTAAAAGGTCGTTGGGCGTGAGCACAGGGCTCACTTATAATTCTCGCATGGGAGCCGACCTGAAAGGTCATTGGGCGTAAGAGCAGAGCTCACTTATAACTCGCACTGAGGCGAGAGTCAGGGACTACTGACCTAAAAGGTCGTTGGGCGTGAGCACATGGCTCACTTATAATTCTCGCATGGGAGCCGACCTGAAAGGTCGTTGGGCGTGAGGGCAGAGCTCACTTATAACTCGCACTGAGGCGAGAGTCTGGGACTACCGACCTAAAAGGTCGTTGGGCATGAGCACAGGGCTCACTTATAATTCTCGCATGGGAGCCGACCTGAAAGGTCGTTGGGCGTGAGGGCAGAGCTCACTTATAACTCGCACTGAGGCGAGAGTTTGGAATACTCCGGTCCAAGACCGGTGGCGATGGCGCTGGTCCGGGACCAGTAATAATCCCCGACCGGCAAAGGCATAGATGCATAGCTCTTCTTTGCCTTCATCCGTCCCGCCTACGCCGACCTCATTGCTTTAGTTAATCTGGTTGCTATTGCTAGCTTTGGGCGTACTCATTTGCGTCGCGTTTCTTCCTGCAATTGCATCACGTACAATATAGAATTAAGAATGGAGGAGGGGGCGTAAAAACCTTACTCAACCCCTGGGCCACAGTGCCCTTGCATCTTATGATGACCCTGCGGTTCTCGCGACACGCCCGGTTAGCTGCTTAGATCAGGGCTACCTACGCAGAGCTGCTTGCTTGGCCGGTCCGAACAAGGAACACCCCGCAGACCTGCTTGCTACTTTTACAATCGCTCCCGCTGCCCTGTCTTATAAATGACCCTTTTGAACTGCTTGGCTTCTGCAGCTTCACGAAACTTCCCGCCTAACCTTGAGTCTTTCACGAAGAATGCTTCTTTTTTGAGGCCACGCCCATTCATGATTACCTTGCCTTGTCGATCTTTAATGCGTTTCTTCTCGCGATAACACCTGTCCGGCGCCTTTACTGCGCACGCCCCCTGACGCCAGCATCTGACCCCCTTTTGCACCCTTTGGCGCTTATTTCCCATCCGACGGCGTTGAGGCGCGTTACCCAAAAAGATACTCGGCTCGACTCTCGATGTTTCCTAGGAATGAATGGGCTTTATAAACCCTAAAGGCAGTCCGCTTTCCTTACTTCGACGCTTCGCTATCCTCCTCCTCTTGCTCGCGGCCGTTTCTGGCAGTGCAACTCCTCGTTCCCCTGCTTGCGCCCGACCTGTGACCCCTCTTGTCTTTCTTCCCCTCGCCTGCTTACTCCTCGCAATCATGGATGGTAAGGAACTCTTCTGGTACTCGCGTTACATCTCTGATTTAGACCATCACGACCTGTCTTCACTGCAATCCAATCTGGGGCTAGGCACCGCATATGAGTTTCGTCTTCCCTCGTCAGATGAACATCCTTCTTCTCCTCCCGAAGGGTTTATCACTGTCTTTAAGGATCAAATCTTAGGTAGTCTTCGCTTTCCTTTGCATCCTTTTTTCTCTGAGTTGAGTCAGTATTGCGGTATTGGTATCTCTCAGTTTGCCCCCAATATATTCTGAGCGGTCTGCGGAACCATCATCTTGTGTCGCATTTATCAAATTCCCTTGACCGCTAGACTGTTCCATCACTTCTATTCCTTCCGGCGAGCTGAGGCAGGGGTATTCAACGTTCAGGCCAAGCCGGGCCATAAGTTTTTTGGTGACCTACCTTCTTCCAATAAAGGCTGGAGGTCTCGCTTTTTCTTCCTTAAGCCCCCTGCCCCCTTGGCTAGGCCTTCCCAATGGCGTCCTATCCTTGCTTCTGACTTTCCTTCACATGCTCATGATTCTGCCTGCTCCCCAGCTTCAGGCAAGCTGAGCGGTGTTGTCGTTCGCTTGTCCGTGCTGATGCTAGAAGGCATTCTGCATACTTTTGGTCTCAGCCCTGTCCCGACAGAAATCGGAGCTCCTTTTGGTAAGTTGATATTTTTCGTATGTTGCTCTTCGCTAACTGAGGTGCTTTTTCCTCTTCTTTTTGCAGTTGCCGTCATTCTCCGTTCCTTCGCCAGTCAGGAGAAACCCTCGGTGGCCGTTCTGCAAGCTCTGAACGAAGAGCTGACTCAAGGTCTACCTTCTGATCCTGCCGTCGCCGCCGGTCTACAGCTTTCGGAACCCCGGACTTCTGATGCGGAGGACGCCCCGATGCTTGTTGAGCCACCTGCTCTCAGCCCTGCAGACTCAGCCCTACCCCGCATCTCTGATCAACTTGCGGCTGAGCCCTCGCCCGCAGGACCAGTGTCTTCTCTCCCGCCAACTATGAAGCTGCGCCTTACGCGCAAGGGCAAGAGAACAGCCCCAGCCACCGCAACTTCTCCTCCACCTCCTCGCCGTCAACGCGTAGCGATTATCTCTTCCCCCTCCAGGTCTTCGGATACGAGCTCGGTCCAAGAGACAAGCTTGGCCCAGGAGAAGGCCTCTGATCTGGAAGTGGCAGACCCGCCATTGGACCTGACCGCTCCAGTGGCAATCCAGAGCATATTACCTGCCCCGCCTTCGTCCTCTGGCGATCAGCCCCCGGACTTACTGATGCCCTCCGCGTCTCCTCTTCTCGCGCCTCCGAGCTCGGCCATGCCGACCCTGAACCTGCCCACTACAGACCCAGCCTTTGAAGCGTTATGGAGGCTCCCTTCGGAGACCGATCCGACCTACACGCCCGCTGCCGACTCATCGCCTATCTTCGGTAGGGTCAACTTCTATGGGGACCTGGCCATCTCTTGGCAATCAGCCAGTCAGCAGTTCTGGGAGAGCAGTTTCCCTTTGGGGGAATTTGATCAAATTGCTCGTTCCCTGGTGGCGGTAAGCTCTTTCTCTTCTTTTCCCTGGTATCCGTGTATTTCTGTAACCCTCTTTCTCTTCTTCCGGCCACTTGCAGACCTGCTCCGCGAGTCTGAGCGTCGTGCAACGAGCGACCGAGCTTCAGCGAGAGAACGCGACGCTCAAGGCATGTCTTCAGGAACTAGAGCACCCTACGGCTTCCTCAGCTCCTCCCGAGCCTTCTCTTGGAAGCTTGGATGCTTATCTGCGTGCCGCCGGGGAGTCGGCGGCCTCTGCTCGGGCCATTTCCCATGCTGCCTTTGCTAAACTTCAACAGTTGGAGGCGGCTTTGAAGACAAGTGAGTCTTCCTTAGCTTCTGAGGCGGATCGTCATCAGCTGACCATTTCTGAGTTGAAAGCCAAAGAGGCAGAGCTACTCTCCCAATCAGAGAAGTTGACGCTTCTGCGGCAAGGTCAGGAGCTCTTGCAAATGAGGTTAGCCGATGCCCAGGCCCTGGCTAGTGCTGCCGCTGCCCGAGAAGCAACCATGCGGACTCAGTGGGAAGCTTGCCAAGCTACTCTCCAATCCTTGCGAGCGGAGTTATTGAAGGCCCAGGAAGCAGTGTCTCAAGGCCAGAGCGATTTATCCGTGGCCCTCGCCGAGGTTGCGGAGAACAAGAACAGTTTGGAGGTGTACCGGGCTGGCGAATCAGAGCGGCTTAAGGCGTACAGACTGGCCTACGTCCGCTCTTCCTTCTTCCTCCATAAGCTGGGACGCTGGATGGTCTTGTTGCTCTGTCATGGGGCCGCTGGTGGGGTCAGACAGGCCTTTGAGCAAGGCTTCTTACGCTCGGCACCTCCTGCCACCTTCTTGGACACAGCTCGACTGACCAGGGAATTGCCGCAGGAAACCTTCCCTTCCTTCGAAGCGGATGAGGGACTTTTCCTCTTGGAGGCTCCTCCCCTTGCGGCCGATCCAGCTCCCGGGGATATTTCTGTCCAGGTCCCACCTGTTGCTGCATCTGATGCGTCTGCTGATCCTGCGTCTTCCGACATAGTGCCAGCCGACCCCGAGCTCCTCCAGCTGGCCTCTGTTGATTCTGCGCCTTCTCCCCCGGATGTCGTATGATGAGCGATGTGTTGTAATGTTCACCTTTTATGTGTTGATGCTGAACCCTCTGTGATTGTACTTATTTGTATGGTCGTATTGAACTCCGGATAATTGTCTCGCTTCCCCTTTATGCATCCTTAGCTTGTTTCTTTTCGTAGTAGGTCGCCCGTGGCTTTGGTAGATCTCTGCTAATCTGCTCGCCCTTGCTCATTTTGCTCGCTTTGTTCGGCTACGTAGCTCTTCCTCCGATAGCTGCCTTTATACCTAGCCCGGGCAGGGCCAACTCTTGCCTCGCATGTCCCTGAAGCCTGCTGACCTGCTCTACCCGTCTTCCTGCTAGCTCTTCCGTACACTTTTGTCTTGGTTGGAGCGACCTCCTTAGGAGACGCTTCGTATCTCGAGCCCTCGCCTTTCCCATAATGCCCCGCGGTTATACTTCCGAGGATCATCACAAGGCGTTTCCTGCCTATTTCCGCCCCTGCATCAACCGTCCGTTGTTAACTTGCGAAAATATCGTTCCTCCACCATACCTATAAGTATCTTCTTCCTCTCTCCCTTCTATTACCCTTCGCCATCACCATGGAGCACTCAAACGCCGCCGCCGCCGACTGACTTTTCCCGAGACTGCGCCGCGCTCCTTCCTTTTCTCTAGGCCTCTTCTTTTCGTCTGTTCTTTCCCTCGCCTGAGATAATCTCTTTCGCAATGACTTCTCCTTCTTGGATCTCCTTGTTGGCGGAGCACTTCCCACACGCTTCGACTTTTGCTGAGTTGGATTGGGATGACCTAAGGTACTCTTATGAAATCCCTACTAGCTTTCGCCCCATCATCCCCACTGGTGTGAACCTGTACTTCGATCCTCCGCTCGGCTATTGTACTTTCTTTACTGAACAATTTGTATCTGGCCTCCGTTTACCCCCACATCCTTTTTTGTCTGGAGTGTGCCGCTACTTCAAGATCCCCTTAGGTCAGCTAACACCCAACTCCATAAAGATTTTATGTGGCTTTGTAATACTCTGCGAAGTTTGCGAGCTTTCCTGGTCCGCTCCCCTATTTCACTGCTTCTTTGCTCTTGCTCGGCACGCCGATGGTCTTTTTGACTTTCAAGCTCGCCGTCAGACTGCTTTCTTCTCTCCTCTTCCTCCTCCCAGCTCTAACTGGAGGAAAAAAAATTCTTTTTTCTCCGATTTCCCGAAGAAGTGGATTGGCCTCTGCGATGGCAATCTGCGCTGCCTCTGACTCCGGCGTTGGAAGACTTCCATATGGACCTTCCTTATATTGCGGCTGCGACCCAGATGGAGGACTGGCGCTTGAATCTGACAAGACTGCTATCTGAAGATATGTTTTCTTTTTTCAGGCTGAGCCCTCCTTCTCCTGAAACACCGCATTCCTTAGGTAAGTTTGTGCTGAGCTCCCCCTTTCGCTTATTTTCTGTTAGACTGACCCTTCGCGTTGGTGTCTACAGCTGAGGTTTTGCGTCGCGCATCAGAGGTTCTGCCCTTGCCCCTTGATGATCTGGAAATACTGCGACGCGGTCGGGTGATCTTGGATAGGAGGCTACTCCCTCATCCTGAATCCGCCTCATTCGGGGCAGCGACTCAGCCTGCTCCCAGCCCTACCTCATTTGTTGCTTCTCCTTCGCCTGCCGCCTCGAGCCGAGGTCGGGGCCGTGATCAAGCTACTCGCCCGGCCAGACGTGTCTTCCGAGGAGCATTCCGGGCCTCCAGACGTGGTCGCGCAGCCCTTCATCGCGCATGTCTAAGCTCATCCGGCCGGGGCGCCACAGACAGGGCTGCGGCAGCCTCTTCACAAGGTCAGCCTCACTCTGATGATTCTGACTCTGATAACCAGCCCTTGCTTCACAGGCGACGCCGAAGACCAGGTCTGATTTTGTTAACGCTTGATTCTGTTCCTTATACTACCACATTGCCCCTTCCTGCCGTCGTGATTGGCTCTGACATCACTTCCCTCTTTATTTTTGTTCTCTTTATCTGGCAGCCTCTCCCAACCCCTACAGGGGAAGACCAGCTGCGTTCCGCTCTGCCCCTACTACTGCAGAGGAAGACAGCCCAGGCGATCATCAAAACCCCGCGCCAACTGAGCCCGTTCCCGAGCCACCACCCGCTCCTCCTGGTGCTGACGCCGACCCTTCTCAACCTTCCTCCTCCACCCGCCATCGTTACAGGACCACCATCCCCTCTGAAGCTGCTCTAGCTCGGCGGCCTGACGCCCCCACGAGCCTTCTTATGATGAAAGGCTGCCTCGGCAGTTTGTGGGCAGAGAGCATGGATCAAATGGGTAACGCGCCGCCGTTAGTCCAGATGGATAGGTTCTCGAAGTCCTGGGCCAAAGTACATACCCCTCACCTTACCCTTGCTATTGCATTGCCTTAACTGAAGGTTATATCTTCCGCCCAGACCCACGCAGAATCTTTGGTGCTGAACCAATCTTTTCACACCCTCCATCATGAAAGCAAAGAACTCCGGGAGAGAGTCTCCGAATTAGAGCTGCAACTAAACGACCCTGCCCAAGCCAGTCATGCTTTGCGAGCGGAGATTCAGGCCCTAACCAATCAGACCGACCGTCAGAAACGGTCCCTGATACAAGCGAAAGATGAGCTCCGAGCTGTAAGGGAGGAGAGAGCCGCATCTGAGGCAGGGTATCAGCAACAACTAGCCCACCAAGCTCAGGTGATACAGTCCAAAGATACCCTTCTGCAAGAGAGGAGCGAGAAATTGGAAGCTCAGGCAGCTCAACTGGAAACCCAAGCAGCTGAATTGAGGGCGCTGAAAGCAGAACTATCCCAGTCCCGAGCGGCATTAATGGGAGTATCCACCGCCTTAGTCGTCTATCAAGAAGGAGAAGAGGATCGTCGCCTGCGAAGCCGAATGTCGTATCTGACCTCTCCCGAATTTCTATCCCAGGCTGGGGCACGCTTTGCTGCGACCGTACCGTACACGGCGGCTCGAGTTATCAGGCAGCTGCATGCACAGGACTTCTTGAGCTCCGTCCCCTCCGCAGACTTTTTGGATCACGACCAAATCATTCAGGGCTTTCCGGACGAAATTTTTGCTCCTTTCAAATGATCTGTACTAGCCACTTAAATTGAGAAATTTTTACATGTACACATGCCTCTTCGAATTTTTGCTCGACTATCCTACCGTCTCCGGAATTCTCGGCCGACCTAGCTTATACCCATAGAGTTGGCCCCCTTCAAACTCGATAAGGCCGTAGGTAGTTAGCACTCCAAGGTCGGTCTAGATTCCTTCCTTGAGCATCCTGCAAATAATAGGCCCCTGATGCCAGCTTCTTGATGACTTTGTATGGTCCATCCCATTGTGGCGCTAGCTTTGTCACTTCCCCTAAGGGCTTCACTTGCTTCCAGACTAGGTCTCCTTCTTCGAAAAATCGGGGATCACCCTTCTATTATAGTTTTGCCTCATTCTCTGCCTATAGGCCTCCAACCTGGCAGCTGTTTGTTCACGAATTTCGCTGATGAAATCTAGCTCAGCTAGCCGTCGCTTTGCGTTCCCTTCATCATACATCATTCTTCTCACGGACGGTATCCCGACCTCTAGAGGCACCACTGCTTCATTGCCATAAACTAGATGGAAAGGGGTCAAACCTGTACTTTCTCGGGGTGTCGTACGATAGGCCCACAAAATGCTTGGTAGCTCATCCACCCAACTGCCTCCCGTGTGATCCAGCTTAACTTTGAGCCCCCGCACTATTTCTCGGTTGACTAGCTCTGTCTGACCATTGCTTTGAGGATGCGCCACCGAAGTGAAGGCCTGAGTTATGTCGAACCCCTTGCACCAGTTTTGTATCTTGCGCCCTTGAAATTGTCTGCCATTGTCCGAGACCAATTTGTGAGGCAAGCCGAATCTGCAAAAGATATTCTTCCATAAGAACTGGATCACTGCATCTTCAGTGATTCTGGCCAGAGCTTCCGCTTCCACCCACTTGGAGAAGTAATCTACTGTTACCAGCAAGAAACGTCTTTGGCCCGTAGCCATCGGGAAAGGTCCCACGATATCCATACCCCACTGGTCAAACGGGCAAGACACTATAGAAGTTCTCAGCAGCTCTGTAGGTCGGTGCGTCAGGTTCTGGTACCTTTGGCATGACAGACAAGTATTCACCAGCTTCTGTGCATCCTTCTGCAATGTAGGCCAGAAATACCCGGCCAATAGTACTTTCCGCGCCAGCGTTCTTCCACCAGCGTGATTGCCGCAACACCCCAAATGTATCTCCCGTAAGGCCTGATCTGCTTCTTCCATATTCAGGCACTTGAGCAGAGGTCTAGAGAAAGACCTTTTGTACAGTTGATCTCCAATCATGATATAAGCATGGGCCTGTCTCCTAAGCATACACGCCTTTTCTAGGTTGACGGGTACAATTCCCTGCTGGAGGAAACTCATTATGGGCGCCCTCCAATCAATTACTCCTCCCAGATTATTTTGCAGATCGATCTGAGCTATAAGGAAGGTCTGCGCTATAGATCTGTCAAGTACCCAAGTAGTCAGGGAGCTGGCCATTTTAGCTAGCTCATCTGCTCTTTCATTTTCAGACCTGGGAATCTTGGTGACTGTGACTTCTTTAAAATCCTTCCTCATCTTCTCATAGGCTTCCTTGTAAACTTGCATCTTTTCGTTGTTTGCTTCAAAATGTCCGATCACCTGCTGAGTTACTAGCTGTGAATCCGAGTATATTACGACTTTGCTTGCCCCCACATGTCGAGCTGCCTGCAAACCTGCTAGTAGGGCTTCATACTCTGCCTCATTGTTGGTAGCTCTGAAATTTAGCCGTACAACCAGCTGTATAATGTCTCCCTACGGAGATATTAGAAGCGTGCCTACACCACTTCCCCGATGGGTAGCTGATCCGTCTACATAAATCTTCCAGACCTCCTCCGAGTCAGCTTGATAAACTTCTGTCAAGAAATCCGCCAGAGCCTGTGCTTTGATCGCGGTTCGGGGCTGATACTATATATTATATTCCCCTAGCTCGGTTGCCCATTTGATAAGCCGACCCACTACCTCCACCTTGGTAAGAGCTTGGCCCATTGTACTGTTTGTCAGGACGGTAATAGGATGTGCCAGGAAATAGGGTCGGAGGCGCCGAGCCATGAGAACAAGTCCGTAAACCAACTTTTCCAGGGCCGTGTACCGAGACTCAGCCCCTTTCAATAGATGACTGAAAAAATACACTGGCCGTTGTACATTGTCTTGTTCTTTAACTAGCACGGTCCCCACGGCCTCGGGGGTGGCTGATAAGTAGACCCAAAGAGGCTCTCCCACAACAGGCTTGAACAGTGATGGTAAGGACTCCAGGTATTACTTTAGCTCCTCAAAGGCCTGTGTTCACTCCTCCGTCCACTGAAACTTGGCTGCCTTCCTGAGCACCTTGAAGAAGGGCGCCGCTCGATCTGCAGATCTGGAGATGAATAGGGACAGTGCGGTTATCCTGCCGACCAACTTCTGTGTTTCCTTCAGATTCTGAGGGATCTGCATGTTCCGAAGTGCTTGCACCTTCTCAGGATTGGCTTCTATCCCTCGTTCGGTCACCAGATAGCCCAGAAACTTTCCTCCTTTGGCCCCGAACAGACATTTCAGGGGATTCAGCTTTACACCATATTGCCTCAGAGTCCCACAGGTTTCTTCTACATCTTTTATTAAGCTGGACGCCAGAGGGGACTTGATCAGGATGTCATCAACATAGACCTCTACGTTCCGCCCGATCTAACTCCGAAAGACTTTGTTCATCATCCTTTGGTAGGTAGCCCCGACATTTCTGAGTCCGAATGGCATGACTATATAGCAAAAAGTACCGTCGGCTGTTATGAAGCCGACTTTCTCCTGATCCTCCCTAGCCAAGGGTATCTGATGGTATCCTTGATAAGCGTCCATCATGCATATCCTCTCACAGCCAGCGGTTGAATCCACCACCTGATCGATCCGCGGGAGGATAACAGTCTTTGGGAGTGGCTCTGTTGCAAAAGTCTATACACACCCTCCACTTATTGTTAGGCTTCTTCACCAATACAACATTAGAAAGCCAGGACTGGAATTGCACCTCTCGAACATGTCCTGCCTTCCTGAGCTGATCCGCTTCAGCTCGGATAATCTTATTCTGGTCGGCAGAGAAGTTTCTCTTTTTCTGCTTGACTGGCTTGGCCTCGGGTATAATATGCAGCTTGTGCTTAGCTATTTCTGGCCTGACCCCGGGCAACTCTTCTGGTGACCAAGCGAAAACGTCCCTATTACGGATCAGGCACTGTATCAACTCCGACTTAAGCTCCGGCGGTAAGTCACTGGCAATGCGAGTGATGCTCTCTGCTCTGTCCTCATGCAGCCGAATTTCTTCCCAAGGAATAGGCTCCTCTGCTATAGGTAGGGGCTCCTCTTGGATAGCGTGTACTCCCCCATCCTGTGTCCTCCGGCTTTTGCGCGCCTCTACCCGGACCATATCTATGTAGCAGCTGCGAGACACCTTCTACTCTCCCTTGACCTCCCCGACTTGCTCACCGACCGGAAACTTGATCTTCTGGTGAAAAGTAGAGACGACAGCTCGGAATTCATGCAGAGCTGGCCTTCCCAGAATGACGTTGTAGGAGGAAGGCGAATCCACCACAATGAAGGTGCTCCTCCGGGTGCGCACCAGTGGTTCCGTGCCCATGGAGATGGCCAGCTTGATCTGACCCATGGGTTTGACTTCATTACCTGTGAACCCATACAAGGAAGTAGTTACAGGCTGGAGCTCAGCGGCGTCGATCTGCATCTCCTCGAACGCAGCTCTGAATAAAATGTTGACCGAGCTCCCGGTATCCACAAAGACCCGAGCCACTCGGCTGTTAGCGATAACGGCCTTGATTATGAGGGCGTCGTCGTGGGGCAGCTCCAGACCCTCCAGGTCTTGAGGCCCAAAGCTAATGACAGGGCCGGAGGCCTGCTCGTGGCTGCATCCCACGGCTCCCACATACAACCGCCGAACGTACGACTTGCGGACTCGGCCTGAGTCCCCGTCAGTGGGCCCTCCTGAGATCATGCCGATCTCTCGCACAGCAGCGTTGCCCCGGTTCTCCAGTTCTCCGACATCTCTTCGGTCTTCCCCGAGGCCAGCTTGGTTAGATGGGCCCGCTAGGTCGGGCCGGGTCTGCCGGGCACGTCCAGCTGCAGCCCGTTCTTCTTCCATTCTCTGTATTTGGGGCGCCAACTCCGGGGGAGGCAAGCCCTGCTCTGCGGCTCGCCTGGAATCACGGGCGAATTGGAAACAGTTGCTGAGATCGTGCGTCCTGAACCGATGATATGTACAATATGGTGCTCCCCTTGGTCCAGGCCTGGGCGCATGTACGGCGGCGACTCGCGGAGCTAGCCTGACTCCTTGAGCGGGCTGAGGGGCAGGCCTGGGTTGAACGCGCTGGAAAGGCTGAGCTGGCTGTGGTGCTCTCCTTTCAGGTCGGTTGCCAGGAGTCACCGTCTTTTCATCCTTCCGCCTGGCGGCCTGAGCTTCCTCCACCTTGATATAGCAAGCAGCTTTCTCCAATATCGTCAAAGCTTCGGGCGGGGTTTTTGATGAGGTCCCTGAAGAATTTCCCTTCTCGCAATCCGTGGGAGAAGGTGCTTATCAATATTTCTGAGGTGGCGGAGGGGACGTCATTGGCCACCTGACTGAACAGGTTGATGTAGCTCCGCAAGGGCTCGGTCGAATCCTGCTTGAGAGCAAAAAGACAGTGGTCGATTTTTTGGTACTTACGACTACTGGCGAAACGGCGTAGGAAGGCCATTTTAAAATCCATGAAGCAATTGATGGACTCTGGGGGCAATCCATCGAACCACTTCTGCGCCGACCCGGATAGGGTGTATAGGAACACTCGGCATTTGACAGCATCGCTATATTGGTACAAGATAGCCGCGTTCTTGAACTTCCTCAGGTGCTCTTCCGGGTCCTTGCTCCCATCGTATTCTCCGATGTTCGGGGCTCGGTACCCCTTGGGTAGGCTTTCCCTCAGAATCTGAGCCAAGAAGGGTACCTTGTCATCCGGATCTTCAGGTAGTTCTCTGGCGGGGATTATAGCTTTTCCCTTTCCTGAATCCCGAGGCGGATGTAGAGAGCTTTCCGCCACCGACGCCGGCGGCTCCTCTTTCTTTGGACTGTGCTCACGGGGTTCGGCTCGATGATAGTTGCGGCGAGGCTCCCGGAAAGAGGCACGGGGAAGGGGGGGGGTTCTTCCGGCTGCTTCCTCTTCGAGCCCCTGTCGGAGGCAGGAGCTGGTTCTTTGGATGCTTCAGGTGCTAGGCGGGGCCGCGAAACTGTTCCTTGCTTTTCAGAGGCGGCTTGCTTTCTGACCTCCTTGAAGAGTTCGTACTCCCCCGCGGTCATGGTCACGTTGATCCTCCTGCTAGAGCTTCGACCAGAGTCCTCCATCTTCACGCTTCGGATCAGGCTGTTCTGATTCCCACAGACGGCGCCAAATTTGATCCCGTCCGGAGGCTGAGTCGGACGGAGGCCGGTCGTGGTGGCCTGGTTGTTGACGGGAAGTCGCGGGTGATTCGGCTCCCCACGGGTGGATGACGCTGTGGCAGGACCCTGCGCACACTCAGACAATCTTCCCTCACGTTAGAGACCAAAACCCAGGGAAAAAGTCCCCAGATCAGGCCCTCCAACGCTCAAGTCAAGTCCTTTTTCCCCAGAAAAAGCAGAGAGAAGAAGAAGAAAACACTGCTAACGAAACAGTTGTGGAAAAAATGACCAGGGAGAGTGTGCGCGTACCTGCATGTTGGTTGCTACTCGGAAAACCTAGAGGTTCCACTGTACAAAAATTTTGTACAAAGGTCTGAACCTTTTCCTAGCTACCATGTGTTCTTTTAAATTAAATTTTGGATCGCCTGCGGAACTTAACACGTTTGATCCAAAACTTAATCTATTTGTTCTTTTAGGTTTTGACTTGGGTCTCCTGCGGAACTTAACACGTTCGACCCAAATCACCTTAAGTTATTAATTCCATTAAATATTAATTTCCATAATTGGTTCCCAGTACTAACGTGGCGAGGCACACGGCCTTCTTGGATATGGGAGCAACCACCACCGACTAGACAAAACCTTTTATAGAAAGCTAATATTTAATTTCCTAAAATAACTTTAGGTCAACCGAAAAGAACAATCAAATCACAAGGGAAAAAAAACAAAGAAACACTATATCGAAAACAAATTCGAAACACTAGAATCGTATGCCTCTTGTATTTAGTATTATTTCCAAAAATAACTAGTATGATGCGGAAAGAAAAATTACTAGTTATACCTTTTAGAAAGACCTCTTGATCTTCTACAGTATTCCTCTTCTAACCTCGGACGTTGTGTGGGCAACGATCTTCCGAGATGAGAACCACCAAGCACCTTCTTCTTCCTTACAAGTTTCGGCCATCAAAACTTCTCCTAGGATGAAGAGGTTCGGCCACCACCACCATGCTCCAAGGGATGCTAGAAAAGAGGCTTCTTTTCTCTCCTTCTTCTCCTTCTTAGATCCGGCCACCAAAGCTATCTCCACCATGAGAAGGTTTCGGCCACACAAAGGAGAGGAGAGGAAAGAAAGGGCCGGCCACACCCAAGGAGAAAAGAGAGGAAAAATAGAATAGAGATGTTCACCTTGAAGCCTCCTCTACCCCCTCTTTTATATTCCTTGGCTTTGGAAAATAAGGAAATTTATTTATAATAAAATTTCCTTAACTTTCCTTGACAACAATTAATTAAGAAAAAATTAAATAAATTTTCCTAATTAATTGTATGTGGTCGGCCACCTCATGTAGAGCAAATATGATAATTTTAATCAACAATTAAAACTTCCTTTTTTGTCTTTGGAAATTTTAAAAAATAAAATTTCCTTTTAAAATCCCTTCATGGTTGATAAAAAGAAATTTCTATAATTTTAATTTTCAACATGTGAATAATTTTTCAGAGAAAAATAAAATATCTTTCCAATCTACAAATAAGGAAAGAGATCTAATCTCTTTCTTTTAATCCTTTTGTAGATCTTTTTAAAGAGAGATATTTTAATTTTAATTCTCTGTAATAAATTATATCTTCCACATAATAAAAATAAAAATTAAAATTCTTTTTAATTTAATGGGGGCCGGCCACCTAAGCTTGGGTTCAAGCTAGGGTCGGCCACCCATGAACCAAGGCTTGGCCGGCCCTAGCTTGAACCACAAGCTAGCTTGGCCGGCCCCTTTCTCATGGGTATGAAGGTGGGTATAGTACTCTATAAATAAGAGGCTACGATAGGGACCGAGAGGAGGAATTGGTTTTGGTCTCCCGATAAAATTAAGCATCCCGTGTTCGCCCCGAACACACAACTTAATTTTATCAATAATAATTCATTCCACTAGAGAACTATTATTGAACTACCGCACCAATCCCAAATTACATTTTGGGCTCCTTCTTATTATGAGTGTATTAGTCTCCCTGTGTTTAAGATATCGAATGTCCACTAATTAAGTGAGTTACTGACAACTTATTTAATTAATATCTTAGTCCAAGAGTAGTACCACTCAACCTTATCGTCATGTCGGACTAAGTCCACCTGCAGGGTTTAACATGACAATCTTTATGAGCTCCTCTTGGGGCATTATCAACCTAGTATCTCTAGGACACAGTTTCCTTCTATAATCAACAACACACACTATAAGTGATACCATTTCCCAACTTATCGGGCTTATTGATTCATCGAACTAAATCTCACCCATTGATAAATTAAAGAAATAAATATCAAATATATGTGCTTGTTATTATATTAGGATTAACAGCACACACTTCCATAATAACAGAGGTCTTTGTTTTTTTATAAAGTCAGTATAAAAGAAACGACCTCAAATGGTTCTACTCAATACACTCTGAGTGTACTAGTGTAATTATACAGTCAAGATAAACTGATACCTAATTACACTACGACCTTTCAATGATTTGTTCCTTTCCATTATGGTCGTGAGCTACTGTTTATAATTTATAAGGTACTGATAACATGATCCTCTGTGTGTGACGCCACACACCATGTTATCTACAATATAAATTAATTGAACAACTACATTTATCATAAATGTAGATATTTGACCAATGTGATTCTTATTTCTAGATAAATGTTTATACCAAAAGCTAGGCTTTTAGTATACACTCTAACACTGCGTACGAGGGATCCCTTCCCTTTTATGCGTCGTCCTCTTAGAACCTGCCATCCTGTCAGAAAAAGTTAGACGCTGGGCTTTGTTGTCTAGTCCCGGACACCTGTCGTGCTGCCATTTGTCGTGAAAGCATCTTTCTGTTTTGGAACCTCCGCCTTTGCACATGGGTTTTGTCTTGTAGTGAGGGACAGCTGGCAGGCTACTACTGGCTATGAGGGCATCTTTTTTGTTTTAGCAACCTCCGCCTTCGCACGCATTGTTGGTATGTAATGATTATCCTCGACGGACCATTGCGATTCTCCGCGCCCGCATTACTTAGCTCATTCAATCCATTGTGACCTGCACTGGCCTCGCCTCTTCCGATCGACTCTAGCCTCTAAGTGTCACCTGGCAGACGGGCTGACTCTGACTGGCTCTGTCGCTCCCGGTCTATGATCTGTGGTTTGCATTTCTGGGGCCTCCGAATCGCAGACCTGCAACCCGAGCTGTCTCTACACAGCTATGCCGATCCCGACCTGCCTCTGCGCTTTGTATTTCCTGGCCCTCCACCGCAGGCCTGTAGATCGAGCTGTTTCTGATCAGCTCTGCCGCTCCCGACCTGCCTCTGCGCGGTTCTGCCGATCCCGACCAGCCTCTGCGCTTTGTATTCCCTGGCCCTCCACCGCAGGCCTGTAGATCGAGCTGTTTCTGATCAGTTCTGCCGATTCCGACCCGTGACTGGTACCTCCCATCCTTTGTATTGCAGGTCTGTAGCTCGGGCCCTTTCTGATCAGTTCTGCCGATCCCGACCTGTGACTTGTACCTCGCCTGTCATCTCTCTTCGTTCTCCCACACTTTGCCCCTTCGATCAACAAGTTTGTCTGGCCACTGGCTACCCCCTATGCTCAACTCTGACTGCCTCGTCAGCTTAACTATTTGACCGCCAAGTCGCCCTGACCATTGACTGCCACATCCTCTTGACTTTTGACTGTCATATGACCTTGACTTTTCTGACCCTTTCCTCTTGGGCCCCTCCATTACCAACCGTATCAATATACAATTAACCATTTAAAAGGTTTGACCTCTATACATAGCCCAGAGACATAATCCCAGCGTGATGTTCTAAAGCAATACTTGAAACAAGGAATTGGAGGGCGTAGCACATTTTACAATTTGCACCTATTTATTTTCTAAAACCACCCATTTATGGATTCATCATTAATTCATACCTGCCTAAGGTATAGCAGAGTTGATCATTACATGACCGATTTATAAAATTGAGCAAACTTCAAATTCTAACAAAGACTGAAGAATTACTCTCATGTGATAGTTAGTTATGATTTCTTAATTTACTCTTTCCCGATAATGTAAGACAATCATAGGGTACCGTCAAGATGATGGATTTCACATACATAATTTTCCATTAATATATTAATTTTCTAATTTTTTCAGTACTTTATGTTTATTAATCATATTCTTTTACTAAAAATATTTGATAGTTATAGAAATCTCAAATTCGTATCAAATAATTATTATTGCACTTCTAGAATCCCCTTAAATCAATCTAATAAAGCTAGGAATGATAATTTTCTGAATGGGTTGCCGTTGGGAACACCCGAAATGAGAATGGGTTAGAGAATCTTTTCAAGTATGAGTTCAGATTCGAAATTTTTTTAAATCTTTACCGTTGAATGGGGCGGATATGGATATTATCCCCTCCCAAATGTGCGCTAATAATAATAATAATAATAACAATAATAATAATAATAATAATAATAATAATAATGGAGTTTAATAGTTTGCTATTGATTAAATGGTTATTAATGTTATTATATATCTATTGTTTAATTAATATTAATATTTATATGTGATTGAATTTTTTTATTAATATATTTATGAAGGGTTGAAAATTGAAAACTTTTTTTGTGAAATTAATGGATAATGGATATTTAAAGCGGGGATTGGAATGGGGATGGAGATTTAATCCTTGTGTGGTCGGGGATGGGAGTTCTCTGATTAAATCGAATTGGGAATGAGAGCAAGGATATAATTTGAGGGCGGGGATGAAGATGACAAACTCACCCCGCCCATTGCCATCCGTAGGTGGAGAAGTTTAACAAAAGATGATTATACTCTATGCGCCCCTCACAATCCTTCCTTATATTATGTGAAGGGAGCTAAATCAAGGGGTTAACTTATAGTAGACTGTCAAATGACGGAGGAGGTGGGAGGGATTTTTCTTGAAGACATGCACTCTCCGAGAATTGATCTCTGCCATATTGTATCAAATCTAGTATCCTCTAATCAACTGAGCACCTCGTGGGATCCCTTGAATTAATTTGTTGTATTATAGTAAAAGATGATTGCTCTAAATCTAGATGAACCTCGCAGTTCATTCTTAGGTTATGTGAAGAGAGGTAAATTACAGAGTCAGCTTATAGCCGTCGCCAAGTACTGGTTAGGCCCCTTGAATCAATTTGTTGTAGCAAAAGGTGATTACACTCACCTTAGGCGCCCCTCATAATTCGTCTCCAGGTTATATGAAGGGAAGTAAATCACATGGTCAGCTTATAGTCGACCATCAAGTGGTTAGGATGTGGGAGAAGCTCCATGACACTACAATGTGCAAAAGCTAGTTGCTTACTTCTACAATGTATAGAAGCTAGTTGCTAGCTTATATAATGACGACTTTATATCATTTTGATTTTATTTTTTTTAATGATAACCTGATTAAAATAATATTTTAACAAATAAACCAAATGACGAGGACTCCATGATATTCATTACATTTCAAGTGAATATAATTTAATCATAATTCATAATCGAGCGTATATAAGTTAGCATGTAATTTCTACAACGTATAATAGCTAATTGCTAACTTCTACACGTTATAGAAGCTAGCCGACAACTTCTACACGTTGTAGAAGCTAGCCGACAACTTCTACACGTTGTAGAAAGCTAACCGACATCTTTTACACGTTGTAGAAACTAACCGATATCTTCTACAATAATGTGGAATCCAGGGGTATTTTCAAAATAAAATCATAAGAGAGACATAGAGAGACGCTCATTTGACTTTTTTTTTTAAAAAAATATTAATATGATGTTTATGTTAATTTGAGGCATCCTTTTAATTTTTACCTTTTTTAATCTAATTTTGTGTATTAGTGTCATCAAACATTTTTTTTAACTAAAGTTATTTAATTTAATCACTTTTTAACCAAAAGTGTTGAATAGTTAGAGGGTGTCTTTCGTTTAAATTATCATGCATAATTTTAATTATTTGATTATTGTGTAATTATATAACAAAGATTATAAGAAATAAAATATAATTTAATATTATTTAGTTCAACTTTGGAATACACATTTGGGAAAAAAATTAAATTTTTTTTTGTTAACTCCAAAATCTCACACTTACAAATAATCACATTCCAAATTATATTCCCATTATATAAGAATCATTCATTACTCAACCAAATATAATTAAATAATATAACCTTAGATAATCAAAATTATAAATAAAAATTTTCAATTAAACCTACCCTGTAGATTTTAGATTTCATGCTAAATATAGCATGATCATTATTACACTTGGGATTCCCTTGAATCGGTTAATATTTGTTTTTTTTTTTAATTTTAATACTTTTAGAGTTGTCAAATACTTTTGCCAAAATTTATTTTATGAACATAGAAGTTTCGAATTCATACTATTTTTTTTTTCAATATTTTGAGAGCTCTATCATTATTGAGCACTTTTGCGCCTACGAGATACTAATACGTGTCTCCATGTTAATTTTTATAGATTTTGAGTCTTTTGGCAAATTAACTAGAGACGTTTCAATCATTTTTAGGCTTTAGGCAAAAAAAAAAAAAATTTTTTTTTATAAAATTTTTAAAAATAAAATTTATATAAAATTTAATTTTCTGAAAGTTTGTAATTATATTTTTATAAGTGTGATAATAAATCTTTTTCAAGTGATAAAATTATTAAAGTATTTATTTTTTTAAGAGAATGTAAGTAAATTTTTTTCTGCAGGAGTATTATATTGATGCATTAAGAAAAACTTTAATATTCTGTAAGGTGCATTAAGTGTTATTTTTAATTCTAAATTTATTATTATTAACTTTAAATTCTAAAAATAAATAAAAATCATCAATATCAAATAACATACGACAGATTATTGATCTACGTTGAAAAGTTCCAAAATCGCCAAATCACAATAAAATAAAAAAATAAAAAGTGGAGACGTGACACAGCCCTTGCCCTAAGCGAACAGCCGACTACTGCTGTTCTTCCCCGCTCGCGCAGGCAGAACGATGTTTGCTTCTGGTCTCCGATTTGGATCTCTCCCACAGGTCTCGCCTGTCTTTCGTATGGGAGAATCGGCATGGATCGGATGGCTCTGTTCCGGAGCGGCGTCACCGCCGAGGCGGCTCTTACTGTCATTACTTCGGTAGGGTCTGCCGTCTTCCAATCCCTAAACGAGTACGGTAAAATAAATTTGTTCTTGGCTATTGACTATGTCGTCTGTTCCGCCGACGGGGTCGCCAGTCGCGGCCTCATTCACATGGCTGCGGCCGCACTCGATCTCGTGAAATCTGGCATCCAGATGAGTGTGTTCATGTTAATTAAGTCTTCTAGAGTTTCGATCCTGGCTCTACCGGATCCGGTTAACTGGAATCTCGCGATCGACAAGTCCTATTTGACGAAGATCCATAATTTCTACTACTGTTTAGTTCAACACAAATTTCTCTCGGAATAATTTCAGATCTACTCGTCGAAGTACAAGAGCATCTCCACTTATTCAGTCTCTTGCTAAAAGACCAAAGGGTCCGAAGATCGGTGCTGACACTGCTACGAGCCTACGATACAAAGCTCTAGGGAGTTGGAAGTTCGGATTTTATTAGTCATTGAAGAAGTATTACTGTGATATCGTTGACCCTGAGTATGCTATCAAATATAACACTCTAGATACCTGTCCGGTTCTGCTTCTGCTGAGGTGACTGCTGTCGTTGCACCCTGCCCCTTTGAGGCTGTTAAGTGCGAGTGCTGAGGGTTTGCTTGAGATTTGAGTGATGGACTACTCAGTTTTGTTAAATCAGAAGGAGCATTGGTGTATGATCTTTTCTTATTGGCTCTTGATTAAATTTTCATTTGATCTGCTTGATAATTAAGATTGGGGTCTTAATGCAGGTTGTACTAGGTGGCTTCTCCCACTTCAAGAATGTCAGATTTCTCATGAGTTTATTTTTTTTCTGTTACACTCTTTGATTTTGATTAGCTTTTTATGATTGTTATTTTGTTTATTGTGTATTCTTTCTAGACCATAAATTCATATTTGCAAATGTCAAGATAAGTAAAAAAAAAAAGGCTTTTTTTTTGCATGTTCTTGATGAAAACTGTTACTAAGAAATGTGGTTCATCCATCATGATAACTGTCATGCCGGTAACTTGCAAGCGTCACAATTGTCCTTCCAATTGATCCTTTCTGTTACTAGGGAAATCTTATATGGCTTAGTTTGACAATACTTTGGACTCTAGATTTTATTCCCTTCTATTTTTGGTTTCTTCTTGAGTCACTCCCTATGAATATTGATACAAGTAATTTAAGCCATGTGTTTCAACTACTTGGATTGACCACTAGATGTCACTCTACCACCGACCTCTATTGAAGGAAATTCTCATTAGCAATACTTGTTAATTTAACTAACCATATTTGTTTACATTGACAGTGCTCTATTTTCTTATATTTACTGTTGTTTTTCAGATCCAGACAACTATTTTTTATGAATTAACTATTTTTAAGAAAAAAACTATGGACCAAGTTAAGTAAATTTTCAATAGTTGTTTTAAATTTCTCCAAAACTAGATTTATGAAATTTCACAAATGAACATGCCTTAGTGTTAAGCTTCCTTGTATAATACCTTTGACCAATGCACTCTTTCCATTGGCAATGGAACATAATTAAAACTATCTACATTTCCTGCTTTTTATTCTCTGCCTTTGTCATTACTTTTGTTGCCTCCATGTATCTTTATTCTAATTCTGTGTGAATGTCAAAAAAAATAGAATTCATGCATATTACTAAATATTTTTTTCTTTAAGATGTAGTCACAAGGTTTTAACATCAGGAACACAAAATTGAAGGTATTGGAATGCTCATTGTTTTGTTCCTGTAATTGATTACCAGATGTTTTAACTGATTATCACTCTATTGTTTTATTTAGTTTTGAAGGCAGAAAAAGTTTTAGAATCACTTACACGTTTATACTAGATTACTATTTTTTGAAACCTATTCCATATTCATTAATGACTTAGGCATTCTCCTTTTCCATTCTATTAAAATCCACTAATTCAATCATGCTCATGTCGCCAAGGATTTATATATATCAGTTTGGCCTGTTTTTTCTCATTATTCTTCTCTTAACATTCAAATAATTTACAGGTGTTTAATGTTGTTATTTTCTTTCATGCATGATTGTCTTTTACCTTTAATCATATACTATTGCTAGTATATGAATGCATTATGTAGGGTAAACCAACTATTAATGATATTTGATCAGCACATTTCTGGTAAGAAACCCCTTCCCAAACTATGCTTTTTGTTCAATTTGCTTTCTTTCTCACTTAATCCATTTTGTAAGGCCATGTAGGTTGGCTTCATGCCTATGCTAAAGATTTTGGCCATGTAACGTCAGGAATTGTGGTTTTTCATAATATTAGGCTTCTCTTACATCACGCAATTTGAAAAAAGGCATATGTTGGTACCATGATGAGATCATTTAAAACTTGTTGAAACTTCCTACAAATAATCTTTTTTCACAACCAAAGAGCTGGTGTAGCAAACAGTCCAGCTTAGATTGAGTTTTGTTGGTGTTTTTCTGTGTGATTGTTTCTCATTTTGTGGACAATCTTTTCTCTTTCCTAAACACAATGCCAAGGGCTGTTGGTGATGTACGGTTTGTCATTTTTCTCATTTGAATTTTCATGTTTAATTTTTCATGTACAGAATGTCTTTTCCCATAAACTAGGTTGTGAATAAACTTGGGCTAGTTTTGCTTGCGAGCTTTCCCTTGGTATAATAATGAGTGGAACTCCAACTGTGCTCAATGGGGAACTATGACGCATTCAAAGTTTTGGTTGGCCTGTAAATACCCTCGTATTTCTTACTCCTGTTGATGTGAAACTAATATGCTTTACACAACTGGAGTGGCTCTGCTGCTTTTCCTGTTGCACAGGTTTGATGACATGAAAGCGGTTGCTTAATTGTGTAGAGATTCTTTTTGCAGCCTTAAAGTTTTTTGTCAACCATTTCTGTGATTAGATTTATATTCTTTCAGAACAATGCATTATTTACTTTCAAGATTTATCGATATCTTTTCTATGATCTGTTCTTATTTCCCTGACCATTCGTTACATATGGTGATATTGCATTTGGAATCCCATAAAATAGAAAGGTTTTCAATAGGTATGGATTCTTGACTCTTCTATAGAGGCAAGTTTTGAAACTTTTTTTTCTCATTCTCTTGAGATTTCTATGTCAATGTTTTATTATATGTTTATCTTATGTGTATCTTATAGATGGAAGCCTCACTAACACTATTCCCTACTAGATTCTAGTACTATTAACACCCTTTGCACAGTTGTTTAGAACAATTCCCTACAATGCTAAACTGCATTGGCTGGTTAAAACTAAAGCTAAGGTTGCCAATTTGGACAGCCACAGGTTATAGGGTTTGGGTTAGGCAATTTTCAATAGCAACATTGAAGCTTATGCAATGCAATATGGTACATGCATACAAGAAACTAGCACAAGGAAGAAAAGAAGGGGAGCATGTATGACATAAATGTTCACCCGATACAATCTTCCAATAGTTAAAGCTGTATTTTCCTGCTTGCAATCCTACAAGAAAGTTTCGCAAGTCTCAAGATACAGGACATGTATTTTCCTGATTACGATACTACAAGAAAGTTTAGCAAGTCTCAAGATACAGGACATGTAAATCAATAAATTATAAGACAAGGAAGAAAAGGGGGCTTATATTGACAAATGTTCACCCAATACCAATCTTTGGATAGTTGGAACTCTATTTTCTTGCTCGTGATACTTTGAGAAAGTATTGCAATTTTCAAGATACATGACATGGGACGTTAAAAGGAAAAATCTATAGCACAAGAAATGAAAGGGAGGTTATACTTGACTTAAATGCTCTCCCGATGCAATCTATTTTTCCTGCTTGTCATACTGCACGAAAGTTTTACATGTCTGAAGATATTGACATGAAAAATGAAAAGTACTATATACGAGGGGAAAGAAGAAAAAACAGGAATAGAATACAAGATATGAGGATGCTTTCCCAAGAGCCCTCATCCTCGACCTGTTCTCGTGCAGATCTTCCTCTCTTGCAGGATCCATCCTTTTCCGGCTTCTCTTCCCTCCCTTAATTGGGAAGACTCTCCTTTCCGGCACTAATCTTTCCTTTACAAACACTTGCCACAATCGTCTTTTGAAGACCTCTAATTTATAGGTAATTGATTAAAAATTGTGTATGTTTATTATTTACTCGTATTATTTGCTTAAAATGAGTCTCAAGAAGGTGTATTATTTAATTAATTGTGCAAGTTGTTAAATTTGTAATTGATTAAATTTGATTTCTTATTGTTGGTTATTCATTGAAGGGGTTGTTTTTGTACAACGGTAAAATTTGATCTCTTTTATTATTAGTTATTCATTATTAACTATTTGTTTGTTGGTCACATATTGTAGCCTTTTCAAAAGATTTTGTATGTTATTAACATGAATGTTTGCTTAAAAAAAAGTATATATTCATTAATAAATAACGGTTATGCTGCCAAATTATCAGAATTATTTGTGTTTTGCAGTATTGATCATTCCAACGAGTGTGGTTTCTACAAATATTACCTCGATGGATAGGTTTAGTGAAAAATCTAATAGAAGCGTCATGGGTAGCTGGTGCGAAGTAAGCAGGATACACGGTTTTTTTTTTTCTTCAATCAAAAAGTTACTTTCACTAATATTCTGAGGAAAACAATAATAATGGATTAAGTATTTGATCCTTTTGGATGTTCCAAAAATTGTTATGGGCTCTTCAACATGAGAATGTGTGGCTGATATTGGATTCTATTTTAAAACAAATTTTTAGTGAAAGCCCGTGAAAATGAAATTGAATACTGTTCATGATATGTAGATGGTGCATAGCGATTGAAAAGTAAATGGGCAGCAACTGTCTATAGCTTTCTACATTTTGAAATCACTAATGCAAGGCTGTGGGCTCAAACACTGGCAAATTGCCAAACCGTGTTCCCAAGTTTTAAAAATTCCCAGGGTGAACTATTGTTTGTTATTTACCAAACAGTAGTCTCTTTTTAAAAATTTCTTTTCTGTTAACAATATATCAAAAATTATCGGGCCGCTGTAATTGACCATCTTGACCTCTGGCCACAAAATCGTGACTAGGCTAGAAGTCGCGTGGCCAGGCCGTGCAGCTAGACTACTAGCTGTGACCTCTGGCCTTGTGGCCGGCCTGACCATGATTTTGTAGCCGGCCTTCATGGTTGTGTTAGCTGCGGACATGTTACCCTCTTTGAGAATTTTTAAAAAATTAGATATGTGGTTTAGTAATTTGTAGTCCAAACATTGGAATGAAAAAAGAAAAGAAAATTGTTAGAATTTGTGATGAATTAGATTGCTCTATTTCATATAAATGTACAATAATTCTCTGAATTTTGTTAGCATATGCATCCTGGCAAAATGAACCCATTTATACCATCCAACAAATCAATGCTAGTTATTGATTTTTACCCCGCATGGCTAGCATTAATAATATAAAACCACGTATGATTCTTATGAAGATTTCTTTTTAAATCCTACCCATTTTATTTTGTTGATCTTATACCTATATCAATAGCATCATTGTTGTTTAGTCTATTTAGGATGTACAGTTTGATGACTCTACATATTCAATAACCATGTACATGGTTGGAATCGACTTTATTTTTAACGAGGAAACAATAAGATAAACCTTTGTAAACACCCAACCAATAACATTTCCTAAGTTATCATAAGCTTTCATTGTATGGTGATTTCATTTGAGCATCTAAATTTCTAAGAATTTATAAATGAAAGCTCCTATCATTTAGCTATCTCCAATTGATTATAAAAGACTTCTACTTGATTAGAGTATCATAATCGTTGAAAGTTAATGACTCTTTGACAAGTCAACTAATATGAACTTAGACAACCAACTGTTCAATTATCTACTATATAAACATTCTTTGACTATAGAATTTATATTCTTCCAAATTAGTTGTGATTTCTATATAACCAAAATTCCATTCCAATCTAATGAAATTTGCGTAGCCCCTCTTCACTTAGCTTACAATCACCATAAGCATACACATATCTGAATCTCGAGTTGCTCGGTATAACACTACTTGAGACATCATTCTAGAGAAATGTTTAGAATGATATTAAGAAAGACACTAAAAAATGGATGATGGGTTAAGACCGTAGGTTAAAAGGGTAAGCTAAAGAATAGATCAAGAACTTCTCTTCGACTTGAAAATTGGCAGGTTGTGACATACTATCCCACTTAGGATTGTGATGGCCTTACGCATCCTCTTCCTCGTAGCACTTAATGTGCTCGGTCAATTGTCATAAAACATCCTCTCAATTCTAACTCGCCTCAATATCTGATAGATTATTTCACTTTATTAAATATTCAACATGGTTTGAAACTCGTTTTTACTGTCCGCAAGATATACTCCACATCATAGGTGGTGACCAATAGTAATGGTGTAGATCCAATCTATTGGACATGGATTGTATATGTAGATCCAATAATCTAGTTCATTAACATCAATGAGTTGTTAACAAGTTATTGATTTTATGGTTGATGGTTCCTGTATGGGTCTTGGGTATTAAAGGGAGGAAGTCAAAATCAATTAGACATTTTCATTTTGGTTGCTTCCTCTACATCTTCCTCCTCTTTTCTCCGTTGAGATGAGACTACAGTTGTTGCTTAATCCCTGCAGAAGGTCATTTTGTCGCACTGTAGGAACTC
Organism: Zingiber officinale; assembly: GCF_018446385.1. Taxonomy (NCBI): domain Eukaryota; kingdom Viridiplantae; phylum Streptophyta; class Magnoliopsida; order Zingiberales; family Zingiberaceae; genus Zingiber; species Zingiber officinale. Next base: position 143,802,888 of record NC_055992.1, read on the forward strand.
ATCTGATGACAAGGAACAATGACCCTAACTTTGGACTTAGGTCAGCATTTGGATATTCATTGTTTTGATATGCATGTAGCGTTATTGTTGATGATAACTAGATCCTATGATGCATCATTCAGATTGTTTTCATTGAATCGTATCCTCTTTCAATTGGTATCAGAGTTTAGGATTAACTTGTCATCCTTTTTAAGGTGTAAGGATTATTTTTGATGATTTGGTAAGAATACATTGGTTTTTGTATTTAATTCCATTTCGAATAGCGAATTAATGTATATCTATCAAATCTATGATTGGATACGCTAGAATTTAACCTAAACTTTAAGTTGTTCACATCATCTGCGAAGAACGACTCGAATTTGGAGTTTTCCATGCCATTCTCACTATAGAAAATTACATGTAGAAATGCAGGTTTTCGAGCACTAGTCAACTAATAGGACTACCAATCGACAGGTGAGCATAAATTTGGGCACAAAATGTATTTAACTCGACTAGGTAGTTTGATTCGTGTCTATCAGTTAACTTACATAAGGATCAATCAACTGGTGTGCTCGAAGTTGTGTACAGAACAATATCCAACTCGATTGGGAAGTTCAACCGATGAACATCCAATCGATTGTCATTCATAGAGTTGTCCATAGAACACATCTAGTTCGAGACTGGTGTTTACGAATTAGCCATAGAATGTTTCCAGCTTGACTGGGCAGTTCAACCAATGTACATCAAGAACAATCGACGGGTGTGGGTGAGCTTGTACACAAAAGCCTTCTGACTCAACCGATGAGTTCGACTCCTATGACTTAGTCAATTGTCATTCACTAGCAATTGATTGGTGTCTCTAGGATTTGACATATACGGTGTAACAATTGATTGATGAATGTGAGAATTGATTGTTAACAATACCAGTTGATTGATAATTGATATCAATTGACTTATAGTTGATTAGCTGTGTTTTCAATAGTTTATCTTACATTATTCTTCGCATTTATTCTTTAGTCGAACTAATATTATCGCCAAAGCGAGAACTATTGAGTAATGCTAGGTGTATTTGTGTAGATAGATGTATATCTATGTTAAAGATGATTTTCCCAAAGGAAATTTATTTTTTATGCCAGATGTATATTTAAAGAAGATTACAAATCAAGCTCGACTTCTTAGTCATATGCGAAGTGTGTCGGCCTAAAGGAAGATACATTATGTAACTGATTAGAAGTATTGCGAGTGATAATTGACAATAAACTAATTAAGGGAATTCATAAATAAAATTAATCATGCCTAATGCGTTGTCCCAAAGGAAAGCGAGTTATGCGATAAAAGAAAATATTATGAGTTGTTTGAAGAGTACCATTAACAGTATTTTAGTCATAAGACTTAATGTAATGTTGTATTAAGTATCTTAATTAATGCCAATAAAGTTTCATGTTTTGATTGCTGTATTTATGCTCTTGCACATTTATAAAGATACATTCTTTGTTTTGTAAATTGAGCTATGTTTTTTTTGCTTTATGTAGCACTCTCAACATATGTTAATTTGAAAACAGCCCTGTGCTTACCGGTATAAATTTTGGTCAATGAAAAGAACATATTATGGTATTATTAGGTTGTATGGATCTAGACTTTACATTTAGGTATGATCGCTCTACATCTTTATCAAGTGAATCCACTGTAGATCAAAAGGTGATCTATAAAAAGTAGGAGCGATCAAATTATGAGTCTAATGATTATGAAGATGTCAATTCCAAAATCTATACGAGGTTCAATTATTGTGAATGAGAATGCTAAGATCTTCATTAGGGAATTAGTGGGTCGATTTGCTTCAAATTAGAAGGTTGAGACTACCACACTTCTTACGAAGTTGGTGCCCATGCGGTATAATGGGAAGGATAGTACATTATGGAGATGTCAAACTTAGTTACAAGACTTAGGACATTAAAGCTAGAAATGTCGAAAAGTGTTCTTGTGAACCTAATGTGGATCTCTCTACCTATACAGTTCACTTCCTTTAAGATAAGTAACAATACTTAAAAGGAGAAGTGAACACTAAATAAGCTCATAGCTCAGTATGCATAGGAAAAAGAGAGATTGAGATATGACACATCTCATAGTGCTCACTTTGCATCATCATCTCAACACTTGTACAAGAAGAGGAAAAAAGATAAGAGTAAGGGAAAGGACAAGTAACCTATAGTGACTAAGACTTTAAGACATAAGATGTAAACGCAAAAAGATTTGAATCCAACTTATTAATTTTATAAAAAGGAAGGTTATCTAAAGAAGAATTGTCCTAGATATATCAAATAACGTGTCAAGAAAGGTATACTTATCAACTATGTTAGTTTAAAAGCAAACTTAACAATTGTACCGAATAACACTTGGTGGATAGATATGAGAACAACTATTCACATGAGTGTAACTATGTAGGGTTATCTCTGGAACCGAATATCAATTGATGTTGAAAGATTCATCTATATGAGAATGAGCAAGAAAATGAAAGTGGAGGTTATAGGTGTATTTAAAGTTTATCTAGGGAATAATGTACTCTTAACTTTAGAAAATATATTTGTAGTATAATTAAACTTAATTTCTATATCATATTTAGATAAAACTAGATACACTTGTTTATTTGGAAATAAAAAGTTTAATATTCTTTGAAATTCTATTTTGTGTAATATTGGTTTCTTGATTGATAAACTATACAGATTTGACACTGTGACTCATATGGATAATATCGTAATACATAGTATAGGTACAAAATGGGCATTGACAAATGAGAATTCTTTCATGTTGTGACATAGATGTTTAGGACATATCTTTAAACAATACCTAAAAAAAGTTAATGTCACAAGGAATTCTTGATTCCCTTGATATGTCATATTTTGGTATTTGCATTGAGTGTATTAAAGGGAAAATAACTAAAAAAAAGTAATAAAGGTTTAAGATGGTGTAATGGAGTCATAGAGCTGATACATACGGATGAGGATTGTTCCCTAAAGCTTTTTTGGGCTGTCAAACATATTTTATTAGCTTTATAGACGACTATTTCCGATACAGATACTTGTACCTTGTTCATGAGAAGTCGCATAATATTCAAAACCTTCAAAGCCAAAATTGAAAATCAACTATGTAAGAAAATTAAGGCTATAATCTCAGATTATGGAGGTGAGTACTATGGTAGATTTAATGAATCAGGTGAACAACTTCCTGAGCCATTTGTGGAATATCTCGTTGGTGCAAGGAGCATCAGACAATCAAACCTGAGTTTTGATAATGAGTTAATGACAAAAGGTTCTATGTTAAGTGTTATTGTTGTTCTAACAATTTAAATTGAGTGTGCAGGAAAGTCTTAGTTAAGTGATCTAGTCCTAAGTGCTCCGATAAAGTCTCTACGACGCCCAAAAGCTGCTCCGACAATGACTACGTTCGAGATCCACTTCTAAGTTGTTGATATCATTTAATTCAAAGTTGTACTTGAAGTGTAATTTATCTTTGTAACTTTCTGAATTGATTAGTGACTACTCAATGAAAGCACTCTCACATGCGAACCTTGGAGTAGGAGTCGCCCTAAGTTTCGAACCAAGTAAATCTTGGCGTGTTAGCAGTGTTTGTTTTTTTACTTTCCATTTCCACTGCGTGTTATTCTGATTGAACATTTTTCGAAAAGCGTGAAAGTCATGAGCGATATTCACACTTCCTCTAGCGCAATGATCCTATAATTGGTATCAGAGAGGGGCCACTTCAAATCGGTGAAACCATAGTTCAAGTAATTTTTTCATGGTAATGTTTTTAATTTTTCGGAATCGATCGGAATCGGTACGATCACCCTTTCCGATCATTTTTTTCGCAATCTAGTTTTTCTTGTCTCGAAGTTGGTGCAACACCACTTGAGTTCATTTAAATTTTTTTTTTCATAAGTTCTTTATATTGCACTGCTAATCCAAGACTAAGTCTTGGGACAAATCTCCTTGTTTTAATGTGTGCAAGATTTTTTTTTTAAATGACATACCAAGAAGGGTACAACACTGCATGTCCACCACTATTCTCCGACGAATATTTTCGCTATTGAAAGAGTTGAATGGAGTACCACCTCAAAAGACAAGTCCAAATGTGGATTATAATCCAAACCAGCTTCTCACTTCCACTCGACGGCACTGGAAAACCAATATCATGTGAAAACTGGGACCAAATCATAATGAAGAAGATTGAAGTTGATGCAAAGTAACCCAGACCTTCTAATATGGCTTAACCAAAGAAGAGTTGTGTAGGACCATTGGGCCGGCTAGGAGGGGGTTGTTGGATATCCTGCTAACACAAAAGGAAAACAAACCCTCCTCGAACTCTTTAAGCTAATACTTGCATAAATAAACTAAGCAGTAAATTAAAAGCATAAAGAAAAGTGAGGCAAAAGTATTTACTTGGTTACAACCGATGTGGTTGTTAATCCAAGGAAGATTAAGCTCAAAAAAAAATATCCTTTAGGCGGAGAAGCCTCGTACACCAATGTAGCGCAGAAAACAGAAGCTTAGACTAAAAGAGAGCGTGTAAGCACTGGATTTACAATCAGTGAGTTCATTGAAAAGCTTCTGGACCAAGGCTATATTTATAGTCTTGGTCGGGGCGACTGGAAGGGTTCCGGACGCCCTGGGGGGATAAAACTTATCCCCCAATGTTCAGATCGAGTCAAAACTCGATCTGGTCGATTTTACTTCTCAGGGCGCCCTGGGCTGCTCAGGGCGCCCTGAGCCCCGAAGTCAACACAATTGACTTTTTCGTCTCCGGTTCAGCTCGTCTCGGTCCGGGTCTTGTTCGCTCCGGCTCCACTAGCTTGGGTGATCTCGGCCATCCGGAATAGGGCTCACCCGAACCCAAGTTCCGGCCTTCTCCTCGAGCAACCTTCATTCCCGGTTTCTCGTCGAACGAACGCCGCACACGTTCTTCTCGTCCACCGGTGTACTCTTCCGCGGTCACCTCGTCCCTCGGACGCACCGAGCCTGTCGGCTCTCTCCCCGTGCCGTCCTTCTCGCTAGCCGCGTCTTCCGCTCGACTTCCTGTGTTCCTAAGCTCCTGCACACTTAGACACAAGGGTTAAACAAACGCAGGACCTAACTTAGCTTGTTTGATCACATCAAAACACCTTGGGGTTTCAACAAGTTGAACCAGGTCAGCCCCTACAACAACGCCAAGGAGTTATGAGAAAAGCTAATCTAACTGCGCGAGGGCATCTCCAACACTATGGTAAGCAAATGAGACTTAATTTTAAATAAGTTATACAATATTAAAATGCAGGATGGTGAGTCAGCCAATCAACTCCACGCTTGGATCCAAGACCTGTTCAACGGTCTCCACCCAATTGGCCAGAAGGTGGAAAATCGCGATGTTATAAGGTATGCCCCTAACATTTTTCCAAGGAACACTTTGTGGGCTTCCATGGTGAATGCTTACGAAGTTTATAAAGATGTCTCTTTAATTAGATTAGATGAATTATTTTTTGAATTTGAACTTCATGAACAGACTAATTGTAACACCCCACCCTCCTCACTACTAGTTTGTGAGGGAGGAGCGCTACTGGACTACTAACTTTACTTAACTATCCTTGTTCACATGTTGATAGAAATTCCTAAAACTCTCGGAGAACTCAAAACATACAATTAACTAGCAGCGGAAGACTAAATGACTCATCTAATACATTCTTAATAAATGGCAATCTTAATAAATTCTTATGCTAGGTCCCAAGGCTTCTATAGTCCAGGCATCACACATCCATCCGCACCTCCTTGTCGCCTTTCTTTGCTATAACTTTTCCTTTCCTTTATCTGCAGTAAGAGGAAAATGCATCTATAAGCAAAATTGCTTAGTAAGCGCTATCTAACTCACAAAACTCGAATATACATGTGAATATACTGAAATCTAAAAGCTGAATGCTCAAAAGGAAAACTACTCATGCTCATCTACAAGCACAAGAAACATATTGAAATGCTAAACGTGTAAAACAAATCTATACAATCATGCTAGCATAATCTTGCTGAATTTTAAACACTTTCTAAATCTTATTTCACTTGTTTAAAAACTTATACTTTAATACTTCAAAATAATAATCAACTTTCTTCTTGGGCCCAGGCGTAGTACCATTTTATGCGCGTTCCCTAATAGGTTGGGGTAGCGAGCCACCAATCCTAAAAGAGCAGACCTCGGTCTACCAGGGCCAAGACCTCGGAATTGGACACTTGGATTTGTTTAACGACAACCTCGGAAGTCGGGTACTAGCCTCTTAAATAAAGTAAAATACTTGTTATCTTTTATTACTTCTAATATATAATGCCTTGGCATTTTCTTTAAGCACCTTGTGTGTCAAAATTCCTAAAGTCTTGACTTTGGGATCTACTTAAGGCCTTGGCCTTTCTCTTTCTTTTCTTTATGTTTCTTACACTTGTTAATACTTCTAATAAAAGAATGCTTCTTTAAAAACTGAAATGTTTAAACAAATTCTAACTTTGAAATGCATAAACAAAAATCTACACACTATGCTAATCAAAATTCTGCATACTATACTAATCAAGATTCTGCATTCTATGCTACACTATTTTTGCATACTATGCAAACATAAATTCTGCACTATAATACTTAACCAAACTGCACTATAATCTTTTTCTTTAAAAACTGCACTATAAGTTCCACCAAAAATCTGCACTACAAGTTCCACAAAAAATCTGCACTATAAATTCCACCAAAAATCTGCACTACAAGTTCCACCAAAAATCTGCACTATAAACTTTAAAGAAATCTGTACCATAAGCTCTTAAGAAATCTGCACTACAAGCTCTAAAGAAATCTGCATTTTAAGCTCTAAGAAATCTGCACTACAAGCTTAATTAAAATTTGCACTATAACCTTACATAAAAATCTGCACTATAAGCTTAATTGAAATCTGCACTATAGGCTTAATTATAATCTATACTATAAGCTTAATTAAAAATCTGCACTATAAGCTTAATTAAAATCTGCACTATAGGCTTAATTAAAAATCTGCACTATAAGCGCTTCTCATGCTTCGAATTCAATAAGAACAAAGGTCCGAAACTACTCCTACTGCAGGTGAGAAGCATTTACCTTGCTTCTTGGACTCACAACCGAACAAAAAGGGCTTCTAGGACCTTGGCTGGCCGCCGGAGATGATGTCCTAACTCCCTTTCGTTTTCTACCTGAGCTCCGCCATCGTACGCAGAAGAGAAGGAGAGAATGATTTAAGTCACGGGAAAACAGAGCATCAACTTATCCCTTTTTATAACTTAATATTTCTGTTAACTCCTTAAATAAATTCACTACCTTTTCTAAACAGACAAATCCAACATCAACTTATCCCTTTTATAATCCAATATTCTGTTAACTATCTTAAATAAATTCGCTACCTTTTCTAAACAGACAAATCCAACATCAACTTATCCCTTTTATAATATTCTGTTAACTATCTTAAATAAATTCGCTACCTTTTCCAAACAGACAAATCCAACATCAACTTATCCCTTTTATAATCCAATATTCTGTTAACTATCTTAAATAAATTTTGCTACCATTTCTAAACAGAACCGCCTGCTTGACCACTTGGTCAGCCGGATTTGCTTAAGGCTTGGTTCGGCCGGAGGTTGCAGGTTCGAATCTCGACTAATTTTCTTTATTTTTTGTAACTTGTTTCTTTTGGTAAAAATACCAAATGAACTCCAAAAATTACATAAAAATACTCTAAAAATTTCTAAAAATATCTATAATTTTTCTAAAGTATTTCTAAATATTTTTAAGTACTATTAGGACTCGAAATGAGGAAATTTGGGTTGTTACACTAATGCTCTTTCGATTGGTAAAAGTATTACGTTGGTTGCAGGTACAAGCAAGACAAAGGAGTCTAGGAAGAAGTACCAAATCGAACATGAGTCTGAAAGCGAATCCGACTCGAAAGAAGACGACAAAAGTACTGTCGAACTCGTGAACCTAGTTCGGAATCTATATAAGAAGAAGAGATTCACTAAAAGAGAGATCAAGAAGGTGATCTAGTAAAAAATGACGCAACCAAGTCCAAATTCAAACACAAAGGCCAAGTCCGAAGCCACCTGCTACGATTACAATAACAAGGGACATATCAAGGCGAATTATCCAAACCAGAAGGAAACAAAGAAGCAACGGAAGAAGAAAGCGCTGTAGGCAACGTGGGATGAATCTTCATCAGAAGATTCCGACAAAGATCTCGAACCGACAAGCTTCCTCATGCTTCCGACCTAAGAACAAGTCGATGAGTCCGAATTCGAGACAGAATCGGAAGCCAAGTCTGTGCAAAGTCATGAATCCGTATCCAGTTCAGAAGGTTCCCAATCCACTGTAAGTATTTCTTTAATTAGATCACATAATTTAATTTCCTACTTATTTAGAAAGTTGGCTAAATCTAATCTCCGAGTCAAGTCACTCCAAGAGGAGGTCAAAACCCTCAAGGAAGTGACTAACTCAAGCTCCTTGACCGAACCTATTCAAGCTGGAATCTCAACTCAAGTCCAACAACTTGAGGAAGAAAATTTCAACTTGAAAAGTCAAGTCAAGGAACTTAGGGACTCGTTGGAACGGTTCACTTTGGGTTCAAAGAATCTTGATTTGATCCTTGAAAAATAAAGAGCCATATACAATCGATCCGGACTCAGATATAAGGCCAAAAACAAATTTAAATATTACCTGTCTCTAGTTAATCAAACAAATAGAAAAATAGTCAAAGCATAAGTCCCCAAGTCTAACTTGGTTAATCAAGTTGGACTCGATCAATATTGGATCCCTAAAGATCAAATTCACTACCTTGATAGAGCTTATCCAAGAGGAGCCAATAGAAAGACCATACTCATTATTAGATAAACTTGTTTGATGTTTGCTTTACCGTTTTCCCTATACATGCTTAGATTAGGATAAATAAGGACTTAAACTTGATCGACACTTGTTTAGTTAGACCAAGGATTTTTAGAAAGAAAATTAAATATTTAATTTCTTTAAAAGACTTTTTCTAGAAGTAGTTGTTGCTCCAATATCTAAGAAGGCCTAATGCCTCACCATAGCCTAGAAATCAATTATTGAAATGAATGCTTAATTGACTAACGGTTAAACCTTAGTTTAACTTAAATGTAAATCAATACTTAGATTTTACTCTAAATTGAAGATGAAATTAACCATTACACAAAATTTATAAGGTTCCTTGATTGACAATCTAGAAAAGGGTGAGATGGACTTAGGTTAAAATAAAAAATTAGTTAATTAAACCAAATCTAATTAAACCTAATTCAATTAATCTAATTAAACTTAAATTAATTACACCTAAATCAATTAATCTAATTAAACTAAAATTAATTAAACCTAACTAAACCCTAAACCTAACTAATTAATGCAATTAAACTTAATTTAATTAAACTTAATTCAATTAATTTAATGAAATAAATCGAAATTAACTAAAATTAAACTCAATCAACATCTCACAAACACCCATAAGCATAATATGATTGACAACCTAGATTGGGTGAGATGAAAAATAAGGCATTGAATTCAATCAATATATCTTATAATATGTTAAAATTAGATCTAAATTAAATACTTTATGTGTAGGAATATAATGATTTGGACCAATGGATGTTGGATAGTGGATTAAATCAAATACTTTATGTGTAGGAACATAATATTTTGGACCAATGGATGTTGGATAGTAGATGCTCCAGACACATGACTAGAGACCGATTGAAGTTCACCAAGCTAAAACTCAAGAACTTAGGGTTAGTTGCGGTTGATAATGATGAAAATTTTAAGGTAATTAGAACAAGTAATATCACATTGAGTTCTGATTTCATTATTCGAAGAGTCTTATTAGTTGATAAATTCAATTTTAACTTACTTAGCATAAGTCAACTGTGTGACTCTAGATACTTAATAACTTGTTCTAACTTTGAATGTTTAATTAACAATGTTGAAAATCCTGAAATATTTTCGAAATTACACTTAAGGGAATTAAGAAAAATAACATTTACACAATTGGCCTACCAACCTCCTCACTCAAGCATCTTTTGACACAACAAGAGGAAACCAAATTGTGGTACAGAAGACTCGGTTAGACTCATTTAAAAAATGAGTCAAAATGACTTAGTTAGAGGTCTACCTAAATAAAAAAATTTAAAAAATACAATTTGTAATTCTTGTCAACAAGGTAAACAAACTAAGTCAACACACAAACCAACAAATCTAAATCGAACCAACTCAATACTTGAGCTCCTACACTTTGATCTATTTGATTCACACGGAGCCAAGTCATTAAGCAGAAACTAATAGTGCTTAGTTATACGATGATTACTCAAGATTTACTTGAGTAAAATTTCTAAAAATCAAGACGAAAATTTTAAAATCTTTAATGATTTTTGCAAATTAATAGAAAATGAAAAAGATACCCAAAATTAAAAGAATTAGAAGTGATCATGGGTTGGGGGGATTCGAAAATCATGGGTTTATCGAATTTTATCAAACTAATGGATATAATCATGAATTTTCATATCCTAGAACTCTCCAACAAAATGGACTAGTAGAACGAAAAAAATAGAACATTACAAGAAGCTACCAGAACCATGTTAAATAAATATAACCTAACTAACCAATTTTGGGCAGAGCAATAAATACAACATGTTATATTCAAAATATAATATTAATTAATAAATTTTACAATAAAACCCTTTATGAAATATATTATAATAAAATACTCAACCTAAATTATCTAAAAACTTTTGGATGTAAAGTCCACATATTAAAGATTAAAGATTACTTAGAAAAATTTATATCAAAATCAACATCTGGTATATTTCTTGGGTATTCCACAACTAGTAGAGCTTATAGAGTGTATAATAAAGATACTCTAAAAGTTGAAGAAATAATCAATGTAATACTTGACAAAGAAAATAATTTACCTAAATTAATAAATAAAAATAATAATCAAATTATAATAAATATAGAAGATGATAAAGATAATAAGATTAGACATAAATCAAGTGAATCAGAAGAACCAATTGTTGACCCTAACATAAGACTATCTAGGATAAGATCTAATCACCCATCTGATTAAATTTTGGGTGACCCAACCCTAGGAGTTCAAACTCGATCATCTTATAGAAACCTAAGTTAAATAGCTCTTATTTTCAAAATTGAACCCAAAACTATAGAAGAAGTCCTACGTGACTCAGATTGGATAATTGCGATGCAAGAAGAACTAGTTCAATTTGAAAGAAATTAAGTCTAGGAACTAGTACCCAAACCCACAAATAAATCCATAATTGATACTAAGTGGGTCTTTAGAAATAAACTAGATGATAAAAGAGAAATAGCAAGAAATAAAGCTAGACTAGTGGTAAAGTGGTTCAGCCAAGTAGAAGGGTTAGACTATGATGAAACCTATGCACCTGTAGCCAGACTTAAATCCATCAGGATGCTGCTACCCTATGCAGCACATAAAGGATTCAAGTTATGTCAAATAGACGTAAAGTCCACATTCCTCAATTGGTTCATCAAAGAAGAGGTTTATGTAAATCAACTCCCAGGATTTGAAGATTTAGACCACCCAAACCATGTCCTTAGGTTAAAGAAAGCCTTATATGGACTAAAATAAGCACCTAGGGCTTAGTATAAATAACTATCAACATACCTAATATCTAAAGGGTTTAACCAAGACTAAATAGATCAAATCTTATTTGTTACAATCTTAGAAAAAAATATTTTTATAGTTCAAATTTATGTAGATGATATAATCTTTGGCTCAACAAATACTAAGGGGGCGTTTGGTTTAGGGGAATAGAAGTGGGGAATGAGAATGAGAATCATTGATTGCTATTGTTAATGTTTGGATTATAGGAATAGGAATAGGAATAAGGGAATGAATCCTTGAAATTGGGTAATAACTCATTCCCATATACCTCCCCTTCAATGAGTCATTACCTTATTTTCATCAATCAAAATATTCTCTTATTCCAAAAATACCCTTGACCTAAAACTAAAATTTTCTCTCTTAATATCAAATATCAAAATTTATTTATTTATTGTTCATATCACTTCTCTCTCCTTGTTCTCTCTCATCATATTTTCTCTCTCATTATTTTATCACACACTTTCTTTCTCCTATCACACCCTCTTTCCTCTTTTTTCTCATTACACTTTCTCTCTCACCATACTTTCTCTCTCCTCAATCTCTTCCATCACACTCTCTTCCTTCTTTTTTTCATCATACTCTCTCTCATCATACTTTCTCTCTCCTCAATCTCTCCCATCACACTCTCTTTTCTCTTTTTTTTTTCTCATCACACTTTCGCTCTCATCACACCTTCTCTCTCCTCAATTTCTCTTGTCACACTCCCTCCTTTTTTTCCTCAACACACTTTCTCTCTCATCATCTCTCCCATCACACTCACTATTCTCTTTTTTTCTCATCACACTTTCTCTCTCATCATACTTTCTCTCACCTCAATCTCTCTCATCGCACACTCTCTCCCCTCATTTTTTCTCATTACATTTTCTATCTCTTCATCCTCTCCCATCATAATTTCTCTCACATCATATTTTATCTCTCATCATGTTCTCTTCTATCACACTCTCTTTTCTCATTTTCTCTCATCACACTTTCTCTCTCTTCATTCTTTCTCATCACATTTTCTCTCTCATCATACTTTCTCTCTCATCATTCTCTTTGATCATATTTTTCTCTCACATTCATCTTTCTTTCACATCTAATTTTTTTCTTTTATTTTCCTTTAAGGGTAAAAAAGGAAATATTAATTTATTCCGATAGAAAGTATGCAACTAACCAAATATTGCTTTTAAGAGTGATATCCATGCTCATACCCATTCTCATTCCACAATACAATGATTCCCATTCTGATTCCCATTCCCATGCTCATACCAAACGCCCCCTAAATTGTTAAAAAAGTTTATTAAATTAATGGAAAATGAATTTGAAATGAACCTAGTGAGAGAACTTAATTTTTTTCTTAGAATTACAGATAAAACAAACAAAAGAGAGAATCTATGTTTTTCAAACAAAATACGCTAAAGTGTTAATTAAAAAGTTTAGAATGAAAAATTCCAAAAATATTAATATCCCAATGGTAACTAATGTTAAAATTGACTCTGATTTAGAAGGAACACCAATAGACTTAAAATATTATAGAAGTGCAATAGAAAGTCTATTATACCTAACTGTAAGTTGACCTGATATTTTATTTATTATAGGTATGTGTGCTAGGTACCAATTGTGTATAAAAAAATCACACTTAACTAATGTAAAAAGGATACTTAGATACATTAAAGGGACACTAAGTGTAGGAATTTGGTACCCTAGGACTAGTACATTTAATTAGTTGGGTACTCAGACTCAAACTGTACTGAGTGTAAACTAGATAGGAAAAGTACAAGTGGAAGCTGCTAGCTTCTAGGTCAGTGCCTAGTAAGCTGGTCCAGTAAAAAACAACAATGTATTGCCTTATCCACTATTAAAACAGAGTATATAGCTATGGGGGGATGCGCATCTCAACTATTATGGATAATGCACACATTAAAAGATTATCAATTACAATATAAAAATTTCAATTGATAACATAAGCTTAATCAATTTAACCTAAAATCCATTACATCACTCAAGGACTAAATACATAGAGGTTAAACACCACTTTATAAGGGATCATATGGTTAGGGGTGATATTGTACTTGACTATGTTGAGTCCAAGCCAAACGTAGCAGATATTTTCACAAAATCTTTACCTGAACTCGAGTTCAGTACATTAGAAGACAATTAGGTATGTGCTTAGTAGAATATATTCTAAACTTTTTAAAATCATTTTTTTTGCCTTTTCAAAAATTATGATTTTTTAAAATTATATTATCTCTTCAAACTTAAAAATTGGTTTTAAAATTCTAAGATAAATTATTTTATTTTCTTCAAAACTCCCAATTTTGTTAGTGCTTTCAAAGATTCTAAGATTGGACTTTTCTCTTAGAAAGTATGTACCCATAAGTTTCAACCATAGCATCTCACAAACACACTAGGATTACCTTAATTGTATATAAAAAATACTTAGAATGGTGTGAGATGCATAGGGTACTGCTTGGACTTCAGAATGCTTATGTCTATGCATCAACATAAGTTTGAGCTATAAATACCGACACAAATTGATCAAGTTAGGTCATCCTTTTTAGTCAAACTAACTTGATCATTTACTTAATTTGACTAACCAAATGAACATTGCTACCTTATAGTAAACAACTAGTAGCTAAATGTTAGACATTTATTCTAAGAAAAGTAGATATTTATTTTTTATTTTTAAAAAATTCTCTTTACTTTGATCCTTACATTCTTGGACTATAAGATAAAAAATCATTAACTTTCCCCATAAATTTTAAGTATATAAACAGTTTTTTTAACACATTAATAAAGGGGGAGATTATTTTTTTAAAAGTTTTTTTAATAAATAGCTTCTTTTCTCCACTTAGTATTTTTGATATGTTAAAGGAGGTGTTAAGTTAAATAATTTTCCAAGTTAAAGTATTTTTTAAATATTTTTCAAAGTTAAAGTATTTTTAAAATTTTCAAAGTTAAAGTATTTTTTAAAGTTTTTAAAGTTAAATATTTTTTTCAAAGTATTTTTTAAAATTTCTAAGTTAAAATATTTTTAAAAATTTTAAAGTAAAGTATTTTCTAACTTTTCAAAGTTGAAGTTCTTTTCAAAAAGTAAGTATTTTTTTTTTAAAAAAAGTACTTCTTCAAAGTCAAGTTTTTTAAGATTAAAATATTTTTCAAAAAACAAGTTAAGTACTTTTCAAAAAGGGAAGTTAAGTTTTTTTTCCTAAAAAGAGCAAGTTCAACTATCCTTGAAAAAAATAAAGTTTAAAGCAAGAAAAAATAATTTTTTTTGGAAAAGTATTTGTTGCTTAGTATGTTTAGCTAAGTGTTTACCTAAGTATTTAAAAGAAAAACTAAACTTTTGAAAACTAAGGGTGCGTTTGATACGTGCGTTTTTCATTTCCATTTTTTGAAAAACGCGTGTTTTCTAGAAAACAAAAAATGACTTTTTGTCATTCTCTGTTTTTTCTAGAAAATGCTATCTATTTTTTTAGAAAATAGGCACAAAAAACGCAAACCAAATACCATTTTTCAGAAAACGCGTGTTTTTCAGAAAATGAAAATGAAAAACGCGCGTACCAAACGCACCCTAAGTTTTTTTTAAGAAAATGCTATATTTTAGGGGAATGTTTTTAAACTCTTAAAGCATTCTTAGTTGTATTTCAAAACTTAGAAACATAGCTTTTAGAAAATTCTTTCTCCTAACTTATTAAAATATTTACTCACTCTTACTTGCTATCTATGTACTTAACTTAAGTATGAACTATGTTGTCATAATAAAAAAAAGGGGAGATTGTTGATACAGGGAGAACTAGACGATCGAACTTGAGTTTTGATAATGACAAAGAGTTCTAAGTTAAGTGTTGTTGTTCTAACAAGTTAAACTGAGTGTGCAGGAAAGTCCTAAGTGATCTTAGGCAAAAGAAAAGTCCTAGCTATGGTTAGACAACGAAGTCCTGGTCTGAGAGACTGGGAAAAGTCTTGACAGGTCAAGGATATTGAGTGAAATCTTAGAGTTGAGGACGTTAGGTGAAAGTCCTGGGGGTCGCGGACACCAAACAGAAGATAAAGGCTGAAAAAAGTGGTCTAGGCGCCTGAGAGTGGTCCGGGCCCTTGGGATCGAATCAACCAGGCGCCCTCAGGCTGTGAGCTGGCGCACTCTGGTTGGTTGGCCTACGTCACAGTCCAGGTGCCTAGGGGTGGTCCGGGCACCCGGAGATGAATGAGTTTGGCCGAATCGAGTTTCGATGAGAGCACACCATGTCAACCCTGTGGGGGGCACCGGGAGAGGTTCCAGGCGCCCGAAGTGGGATATAAAAGGAGAATTCGAATAGCACCTTGAATACATCCCAAGCATCTTTCATTTCTATGCACTGTTTCGATAAAGTCTCTACGATGCCCAAATGCTGCTTCGATGATGACTATATTCGAGATCTACTTCTAAGTTATCGGTATCATTTAAATTCAAAGTTACTTGTACTTAAAGTATAATTTGTCTTTGTAACTTTCCAAATTGATTAGTGATTATCCAACGAAAACACTCTCACGTGCGGACCTTGGAGTATGAGTTTTTACAAGATCCGAATCAAGTAAATCTTAGTGTGTTAGCAGTGTTTATTTGTTACTTTCCATTTCTGCTGCGTGTTATTCTGATCAAACATTTTTTGAAAAACTTGAAAGCCATGAGTACTATTCACCCCCTCTGGTGCAACGATCATACATATCTTGTTTAATGTGAAATCATTTGTCCCCAAGGCGTAGCACAGCTGGGGGCGCATGGTTTTGTGGCCGAGAGGTCCAGGGTTCGATCCTCGGGGTGTCATTGCCTGGGGTTAGCGTCCTGGCTATGCGCTTTCAGCTGTATACCTGCATGTATCTCCCTCCATATCCGTGGGACCAGCTCTAGGGGGGCCGCTGTAACGACCCACCTTCTGGGTACTGGCTGTAAGGCCGGTCGCTACAATTTTGCTAATCTAATTGTTGGGAACGCTGAAACTGAATGTTCTACATGTACCTAATAATTGTACACATGCTAGGGGAGGTATTTACCACTGATATCGGACTTCTGATCGGTCCACGGACCGGTCCACTGACACTGGCACGGGGAAGAACCTTTGGATCGGTCGACTGACCGATCCATGATTCACTAGAGTTTCTGTTCGCACCTGGATCGGTCCGCCGTCCGATCCAGGACCTCACTGATCGGTCGGACTGACTGATCCAGTGGCTCACTGATCGGTCAGCTGACCGATTAGTGGTGTGTTGTTCGCGATCCAACTATCGGGATTCTTTCTGTTCGCAGCTGGATCGATCTGCCGAACGATCCAGCTGCGAACAGAGAGTTAGGATTGCCGAAACCAGCTCCCTGATCGGTCTACCGACCGACCCGAGACCCCCTGATCGATCTGCTGACCGATCAGGGGTTTCTGATTTCGTATCAGAAACTCTGATATCAGCACTGATGCGTGCCAAAATCATTATACAACGCTATAGAAGCTAAATGAACATTCTACAAACTCTACAACAACTGGGAAACATTATAACACTAACTACCAACATTCTAACATAATGAAAGAAGTGTTCTAAACATAATAAGGACATGGTTAACTAATTCATAACGATGAACAAACTAATCTGCAAAATGCTAAATCACTGAAAAGTTCTAGTATTTAAACAAAGCTTGCTAAGCTCCCTAAGATCTTCTTCCAAGTTCCTGCCCACACACATCTTCGTAGCACTGCCCTCCAGCCTCCGCTAGTCCATCTTTCCTTTACCTTTGTCTGCAGTATAAGGGAAAGAAGTATCTATAAGCTTTCGCTTAGTAAGAAACCATCTACCTCACTAAATCATGCATACGATGCAAATATGCTTTTAAATCATGCTGTTTGAAAAACATACTGAATATGCAAGCATGGCATGGCATGGTATCATACAAAGCATGGCATAACATAAGCTGAACATAAAATAAAACTGATCATAACATGTCTAGAACTGTATATGAAGCTATCATATTTAACAACTGAAATAAGCTGAGTTGATACAAAAGTGAGCTAAGCTGAAGCTGAGCTAATACTGAATTCCATTATGTTTTAAAACTGATTTGGAAAAAAACTATTATATATAATAGATAAAAATACTAAACATGCTGCTGTAGGGCCCTGGCAACTGTACATCCCTAACTAGACCCGGGATTGCAAGTTCCGAATCTAGTAGGGTTTACTAGGTTAGCTGAACCTAGGGACGACTATGGGAGTCCAACTCAGTGGATATCTAATCCAGTACAGTGCCGCTGCTGAAAGTAAAATACTGAAATGCTAATTAGCTGAATCTAGATTATTTGAATCTAGAACTAGGTTGTCTGAACCTAGAGGCGACTGTGGGAGCCCACCCATTGGACATCTAGTCCCATAAGGCTGAAATAAAACTGATATGCTAGTTTAAATGCTTCTATGCATTTAACTATGCTGTTAAAACTGTCTAATGTTGTGCTAAACATTTTATCGAACACCTAGTGTGCTCCAACTCTCCTCTCTAATAGGGGGACCACCTCTAGGCACCCGACGACGTCTAGAACCTCTATCTGAAGAGGAAAAACGCGTTCGGCCCATCCAGAGATACTCAACTAACCCCTAAGTCTGCGAAGAGAATTAAATACACTCTAGATATCGATAAAAATCTACATATAACTAAATTATAAGCATGCAATCAAACGAGAGCTACTTATACTGCAGGTGAGGGGTTTCTTACCTTGTGTGCTAGATTTCTTACAAATCTAATCGCTAGAACTTCCGGCGGAGACGACTTCTCGACGATTCGCTCGCGTCCACACGTTCTTCTTGCGGAGGGGAACGTCCTCGTATCGAAGATCTCGCCGGAAAGTGCTCCTAGAGCCCTTGGGGTTTGGTGTGCCGAGAGAGGAAGAAGAGGGAAGAGGCGGCGGTGAGATTAGGATGAAGGAAAAGTTGCCGAACCAAATTAAAATAAACCAAACCAACTTATGTTTTCCTATTTATATTAAGTGGGTATTTTGGCCCAACTCAATTATAAATATATTTGATTCTCCTTTCTCTCAGCACGGCCCTGCTGGGTTCACCGATTACTAAGGCTAACTAAAGGTTTAACGGACCCGAGAGGTCCCGGGTTCGATTCCCGCTAAAGCCTTTTTATTCTTCTAATTAGTTTTGCTACTTCCGCTACTCGGAAAATTCCGGAAAAATATCTAAAAATTCCAGAAAAATCATAGAATATTCCTAAAATAGTTTTGAGAATTTTCGGACGTTACAGCCGCTGATGTGGCGGTTCCACATTTTTTTGTTTAATGTGAAATCATGGCATAATACACCATGCCTGGTATTCCTCAACAGAATAGTGTAGTAGAGTGATGAAATCAAACCCTAAAAGATATGATGAGAAGTATGATGATATTTTCTTCTCTACCAGAGTCTTTATGGGGTGAGAAATTCAAATTGTGGTGTATTTACTTAATAGATTTCCTAGTAAGGAAGTAACAAAAATCTCATACAAGTTGTGGACAAATAAAACGTCTAGCATTAGACACTTATATTTCTGGGGTTGTCTAGCTGAGGCTAGAACCTATAGGCCTAATGAAAGGAAACTTGACACAAAAATTGTTAGTTGTCATTTTATAGGATACTATGAAAAGTCACGGGGCTTTAAATTTTTCAACCCCTTGAGTAAAACCTTTTTTGAGATGGGTAATGTCAAACTCATTGAGGATGGTGGGAATAATAATGTTAGAAAAATATCATTTGAAAAGAGCATTAGTGATCCTGTTATAATAAATATTAGGACTTTTGACACCGGCTAGAGGGGGTGAATAGCTGATCACCCATGACATTCGCTTCTTATACTTGTTAGTACAACAGAATACAAACCAAACTACAAGAATAATGAAAACTAACCCTAGATGATGCTCCTACTCCATGGCGTGTTCATAAGGTGGGCGATCTCTATCCGTTGGTGGATTAGTCCCTACAACTTCGACTAGCTCAAGCCTCCTTGTCGGTGGAGAAACCTTGCCACAAACACTTGAACATACACTCTTAATCACCAAGAGAGCTTTAGAGACTCTAATAGGCTTTTACCAAGTCTATTATCGTCATCAAGGCCAGACACTCTAAGCTCTATTATATAGATCTTGAGAAAATCAGCATGCTAATTTTACTATTATCAGTCGACTGGTTCTTGCACCAGTCAACTGGTGCTGGCTAATGACACTCCACAGAATTTGCGACTCTGCCAACGACTCTTTACTAGTTGACTGCTACAATATATTAGTCGGCTAGCTATAGTGTACCAGTCCACTAGCTACAGTACCAGTCGACTATTTTTCACAATCGTCAGGCACAGAAACAATCTGTGCCTTGCCCAGTCGACTGGTCCACTTGCCACTCAATTGGTAAAACCCTAAACTTAGGGTTTCCCTTCCTGACTACATTTCTCTCATACTCAGATCCTTATGACTCAGTTGACTCTTCCTCACAGCTTTGACCTCTTGACTTCAAGCATCCTTCCTTTGACTCTCGTCCCTCGAATACATTCAAGCATGCGGCTTTTCCCAATGTCATCTTTAACTTATACCTTAAAGTGCGCTTCCCTAGGCTTGTTCTTGCTGCATTGTCCACGGTTCCTCGGATGCTCCATCCTTCACCAGACCTGAAGCCATTAAGCGAAGTCATATATGTATCCTACAAACCTATACAACTCAAATACACATATCAAATACAAGGGTAAACCTAACTTAAACCCTTTGCCTAAACATTAAAACTCATGGTCACACCGGACCCTCAAGATTGCTTATAACAATCTCCCTCTTTTTGATGTTTGGTAATGCGTTTATGTTAGGGAAAACATAATAGCAAGAAACCATGCTAATGAAATATGCAACATATATTGGAACCTATCACAAGACTCTCTCTACACCTAACTCTCTATTGAGCTAGGAATTTCTCACCGCAAAGGCATTTAAGTTTACCACTTAAACCTAAACTTCTCTCCCTTTGCCATATATCAAAAATAACTCCAACAATATTCTAATTATTAGACTCTTTTAACCTCTAATGACCATAATTATCATGTAATAATCTCCCATAAGATTACATACAGTTTACTATCCTTTTGATCATTTCCTATTTCTGAAAAACTAATTTCAACCCGTATCAGACGACTGCCATAGAACCCAGTTAACTGATCTTATCAAAATAATCTCATTGAACCATTCTGTACTTGATGAATATTGTTACCAGTCAACTGGCACCCTATTTCAGCCTAAATACATTCTGAATTTCTGAATCCAATTTCAGAAGTGCACTAGAAATTCCACAGACCTCTAAAAATTCTCAAATTTTGTAAGATCTATTTTACCATTGTCTATTTGGGAAAAATATATTTAAAAATATATTTATCATGGATCCCAAGATTGACATAAAAACTATCTAAATGGTTCAATTGAACATTTACTTAAAGTTCTAGTTTTGACTTCCTCTTGATGTATCTGCCCATACTAAACTATAATACATTCCTAGCATTAGTTTATATGATATCTATACATCTAAAACCAATTTTCATCCAATATAAATCTCATTTCATATTTTCATGCATGAAACTTATCTCACTTGTGTCAATTCCTTTGATTTGAGACTCAAGTCCATCTCCAAACCACTTAGCACATTCCATAATCCATCTAGAATCCCAAGCAAGGACCGCTTGAGATCCATTGACTATGAGTTCTAATTTGACTCTTTGAGCTCCCCTGGAGCTCCTAACCTTGGATACCTCTCTAGTTGACTCATCCACTATAGCTAAGCCACATCGACGCACCTCAAGTGACACTTGGTCTACAAACTTGACTTTATTAACCTTAGATACCTTGTCTTTAGTTAATTTCTCCTTGTCCTTACATGTCTTTTCCTTGCTATTTCTTGACTTCTCCTTGCTATAGTCATATGTCACCCTAACATATGACTCTTCTCTAGCCTTGGAAGATTCCCCCTTGCCATTTGTACTTGCAATCATTGCAAAAAACTTTCTTTTGACCTTAGGAAACTCTACTATGGCATACCCGTCAAAGTGTTCCATGGGTAACTTCCCATTAACCTTGTTTGATGAAGTCCGTTATCCTAAATCGGATCTATCACCCTTGGATCTTTGACTACCCAAAATTCTTTCAAGCCTTTTAGATCCACCAATGAATCTATCTAGGACTTTTTCCACCCTATCAAGCTTTTTCTTTAAAACTTGACTTTTCAATTCTAGGTTTCTAACCCTATAATCAACTTCTCCACCATGGACAATCCTAGACATACTTTTCTTTCTAAGCATGTGCCTCCCATTCTTGGGATTAATGTCTATGATCTTGTCCGAACGCTGAATCAATGGACGCTGGGCACGTGGCGCTCTCCGAACTGATGATGTGGATCTCCGGCCGGTCGTAGGGATCTCCGACGAACCTGCAAGGAAGTCGGGCCGGGAAGGGGTTCCCGGCAACGACCCTCCGACGCTCAAGTCAGGAAAGAGGAAACTAGGAAGTGGCTTCCAATATCAGAGAATGCATACCTCCGGCGAAGTGTGAGAACCCTTATATAGAGCTGTGAAAAGGCTCATGCACACATACCGAGGTGAATACGTGTCCTCTAACCATACCTCAGTATGGGCTTGTCAGAGGAGCTTGCCTGATACCATACTGCTACAGTCCGAGCACCTTTCTGATGGGACGGCATAACCTTCTGTCGTAAGGTTCAAGTCAGCGTATGACTTAGTCGTTGGACACGCCTGTTGTCAGAAGATATTTCTCGATGTTTCCCTTGTCCTTTTCTCTCTTCTGTTCCCGCGCCGAGCGTCTGGCCGCTCGGTAGTCCCATCACGTCCGACCGGACGTAGGTACTGATCCGCTCGGGAGATTCCAGGTCGTGTGCTCGGATGGAACTGTTTACAGCATTACTGCTTTATGCCTCGGCCGAGCGGGCTACCCGCTCGGCCCGGCGACCCTGTTCACCATGAGCGTCGGAGACCCGACTCCCCGTCGGGTTGTCTTTGCTTCCGCTTAGTCCCCGTTCGGCCGATCGGCCTCCCCTTTTTCGGCCGGCCGTTTGACCTTTTATCTCCACGTGGTGTTGACTTCCCTCAAAGGGGGTCCCCCGTCCTTACTGCTGGATCACTTGCCTCCCCTTCAAGTCTAGTCGAAGGAGGCGATTAGTCCAACTGACTGGACCATCAATTGCGCCGAGCGGCGTCCATATGCAACTATCCTCCGCTCGGCCCCCACGGGGGCAGCTAAAAACGTCCGTCAACGCCAACATTCCTCGAATCTCCTCGACGTTTGCGTCAATCTCCATCATTAAGGCCGAGCACGCGCTCATTAAATGTGACCTATGTTGCGACGCCACGTGGCATCCCTGATGCCGTCAGCGTACGGCGGCGGCGTTACCTTCGATGGGACCGCCTTAGTTCGAAATGGACGGTAAGATGCGGGTTTCGGTTCCCGTGACCTGTAATCGACGGCTGAGGCCGCTCGGGCTCCACCCTATAAAGCCTTCTCTTTCTTCCTTCGCTTTCTTCCTTCGTCGCATTTCTGCTTCCGCGTGCCCAGAAGCTTCCTTCAGCGTTCTAGCACTCCGGTGGCTTCGATTCTCCTTTTTCTGGCGATTCAGTGTTCTTCTCCGATCCTCATTCTTCTCTGTAAGGTTCTTCTTCTTTCTTTCTTTGTTAGCCTTGTGTTTCTTGTCGTGTTTTCGTCCTTTGCGCACTGTTTTGTCTATCATCTTCTTCCTTCTACCATCTACTTTTCTTCGCCTTTTGTGATTTCGTCCGCTCGGACAATGGCCAGTCCCTCTCAGCCTCAAGACCAAACTCTCGACCCATGGTATACCACCCTGGAGTCGCGCTTCAATCGGCGCGACGCCGATATTTTGATGGACTCTTTCGAAATCCCTTCTGATTTTGAACTTATATTACCCTCCCCCTCCGCTCGGCCACACAAACCGCCGCGCGGAGCTTTTTGTGTTTTCCGTGACCAGTTCGTCGCCGGTCTGTGCTTTCCCATCCATCCGTTCATCGTAGAGGTTTGCAACTTTTTCGGCGTTCCGCTCGGAAGCCTAGTCCCCAACACTTTCCGCCTTTTATGCGGCGTTGTCGTTTTGTTCAAAATCCACAATATTCCCCTCCGACCGAAGGTTTTCTATTATTTTTATTACCCTAAACAGTCCGAGCCGGGCACATACATGTTCCAGGCTCGGCCCGATTTAGTTTTCCTCAATAAATTGCCCTCTTCCAATAAACATTGGAAAGAGTTCTACTTCTACCTTCGTCTCCCCGAGCGGGCCCCCTTCCGCACCCAGTGGCAGGTCGGACCACCAATCTCCCCAGAGCTCAAAAGATTCAAGACCCGACAGGATTATCTTCACGCAGCCAACATGCTGGACGGTCTGAAGTTTGACATCAATAAGTTCCTGCCTGAAGGGGTGATGTACATATTTGGCCTGAGTCCGATCAGGACCCCCCTTCCGATCGGCTTCGGTAAGAATTTTACTTGTGCATTCGCTTTGATTGCTAACTGATTTTCTCCTTTTTCCTTTGCAGCGGACATCGTCATGGAGTCAGTGATGGCCGACATTTTGAAAAGGAAAGCAGCGGCGCTCGAGTTCGCGGCTGCCAAAGAGATGGAATCACTTGGCATTCAGCCGGTCGGCTCTAATGAAGGGGAGAGCGACACGAACGCGGGGGAGTCGGCCGCTCAGGCTTCTCTCCCGAAACAGGCGGTTGGCATAACTTCCAGTCGAGGGCCTTCCGCCCGGGAGGAAGGCTCCGCTCAAGAGGAGGAACGCCCTCTTCGACAAAAAAGGCGCCGAGCGGAGACACCCCTTAGATCGGCTACTTCCGCGGTCCAACCGTCCGAGCGTACCACCGCTGATTCCCGCGGTAAAGCCCCAGCGGTGGAGGCCATCTCGTCCGATCGGACCCCGTCCCAATTGGACGCGTCCGCGGACCCCCTTGAGGCCGTTCCAGTCAGCGTCCTTCCGCCCGCTCCACGGCGAGTCGAACGCTCGGCCATTTTGTCCCAGATGTCTGCACCGGCCTCCGATCCTTCCCCGGCTTCCGCCCAGACGACTCCCGGTCGGCACCGTACCATCCGGGTCTCCTTGCATCTCCCCACCGAAGAGCTGATGCCCGAATCCGATCGGCCCACCGCGCCCGAGCACATGATCACGATGAAGGGGCCCCTAGCCGAGATGTGGGCCGACGCTCGGGCGCACGTGGCGATGGTTCCGCTTAGCAATCTGGCCAACAGCCACATGCAGCAGGCTACTGGGGTAAGCGTATTTTCTAAAGTCCTTTTTGCATTTTTTCTGATCGGCTATTAACAATCTTGCTTGTTCCAGAGATGGGTGGAGGAGATCGCTGTCTCCAATCGTCTGGCGATGGTGGACGATGAATTAAAAAGGCTAAGGAGCTCGGGCGGCGCGCCTTCCCAAGGTCCATCATATGCCGAGCTGCAGAGGGAGCTCAAGAAGACCCAAAATCTATTGGAGGTCGAGCGGAAGAAGACGGCCGACCAGGCTCACACTCTGGCCGAACTTGATCTCCAAAACAAATCACTGGATCGCAAAATAAGCCTGGCGACCGAGCGAAAGAAGACGACTATCTCCGATCTGGAGAAGAAAAATGTCGAAGCTCGGGGCCTGGAGCAACAGGTCAAAGAGATGATAGAGCAGCTAGACGGCGAGAAGGCGAGCCGCTCGGCCGAGGTGATTAAATATAAAGATGAATTGAAGACTTTGCAGGAGTCCCTCGCAGCCTCCCAAGCGGCCTTTAAAGAGTATCAAGAGGTGGAGCCCGGCCGAGTCGCAGCCCTGAGGCTGAATTACATCCGTTTGGACGAATTCTCGGAGAAAGTCTGTGAACGGACGTACACTGCCTTCGAGCTTGCTATGACTGCCACCACGACTTATTTGAAGTCCAAGGGTCATCTTGCCGACTCCGTCCTCATCCCGGCCCAAGACCAAGCGGCACTCCTCGGCACCATCCCCCAGGACATTTATGATTTCCTTGAGTAGAAATTTTTATGTAACTCGGTCGCTCGGCCAAAAACTCATCCATTTTTGTAATTTGGTCGCTCGGCCTTAATTTCTCTAATGATATGCAATCCTTTTGCTTGCTTTTTCTTTTGCTAATCAATACGCGTGTTGTCCGCTCGGCTCACCAACTACCATTGTTCATGTTCCCGTACTTCTCCCCATTATTCGCCTCTCATCCCACTTCTCTTGTGTTCGAAAGGGTTTTTTTTATGAAGTATTTTGCATAGCTAGTCCGCTTGGCTGAACATATCCTGTTTCGCAAATGAACTTTTCGCTAGATGTTCATGAAGTACTTTTGGTTACTTTACCGATCGGCGAAACGACTTAAAAGTCGACCTCTTTATTGCCTTCTTTCGGCCGGGGGGTTTATAGTCGCCAGTGCGACTCTCGATTTTTAACGTCGGAACTCGACGGTCTTCCGGCCGGGGGGTTTATAGTCGCCGGCGTGACTCTCGATTTTTAACGTCGGAGCTCGACGGTCTTCCGGCCGGGGGGTTTATAGTCACCGGCGCGACTCTCGATTTTTAATGTCGGAGCTCGACGGTATTCCGGCCGGAGGGTTTATAGTCGCCGGCGCGACTCTCGATTTTTAACGTCGGAGCTCGACGGTCTTTCGGCCGGAGGGTTTATAGTCGCCGGGGCGACTCTCGATTTTTAACGTCGGAGCTCGACGGTCTTCCGACCGGGGGGTTTATAGTCGACGGCGCGACTCTCGATCTTTAACGTCGGAGCTCGACGGTCTTACGGCCGGAGGGTTTATAGTCGCCGGCGCGACTCTCGATTTTTAACGTCGGAGCTCGACGGTCTTCCGGCCGGGGGGTTTATAGTCGCCGGCGTAACTCTTGATTTTTAACGTCGGAGCTCGACGGTCTTCCGATTCGGCTGACGATGCCTTATACTTGCGCTAATTTTCCGATTTTTTACTCCTGCATTTTAAATGTATAGCCGAACGGAAAATATACAACATACATTTCATTGGCGCACCTTTCACCCCGCCCGGTAAGGCTGGAGATGGTTCGAGCTCCATGGTCGATCCAGTTGTCGCCCGTCTTCATCCTCCAGATAATAGGCACCCGAGCGGAGCTTTTCGATGACTTTGAAGGGGCCCGCCCAAGGAGCCTCCAGCTTGCCAACGTCTCCGATCGGCTTTACTTTCTTCCACACTAGGTCGCCAACCTGGAACGCTCTACGGATCACGCGCCGGTTGTAGTTCTGCTTCATTCTCTGCCGGTACGCCATCAGCCGGACGGACGCCTTGGCTCGCTCTTCGTCGATTAAGTCCAGCTCCATGTTCCTCCGCTCGACATTGTCATCATCATAGTTCTGGATCCGGACGGACTCTACGCCAACTTCAACTGGGATAACCGCTTCGCCGCCGCGCGTACACTAAATGGAACGGCGTGATGCCCGTTCCCTCCTTTGGAGTCGCGCGGATAGTCCATAGGACGCCTGACAGCTTGTCCACCCAACTTCCTCCTATGTGGTCAAGTCGAGCCCGAAGAATTCTGAGTATTTCTCTGTTGGTTACTTCTGCTTGGCCGTTGCTCTGGGGATACACCACGGAAGTAAAGTGTTGTTCAATGTCATAACTTTTGCACCATTCTTCGAGCTGCTTCCCGACGAACTGTCGCCCGTAATCAGATATGAGCCGGCGAGGAACGCCGAACCGACAGATTATATGCTGTCAGATAAACTTTTTGACCATATGCTCGGTGAACTTGGCCAGTGGATTGGCTTCCACCCATTTGGAAAAGTAGTCGACCGCCACCAGTAGGAACTTCCGTTGACCGGTCGCCATAGGGAACGGACCCATGATATCCATTCCCCACTGATCGAACGGACATGATACCGCAGACGCTTTCATCTCCTCTGCCGGTCGGTGGGAGAAGTTGTGGTACTTCTGGCAGGAGAGGCACGTCGCGACTGTCCGAGCGGCGTCTGCTTGCAGTGTTGGCCAGAAGTACCCGACCAGCAGGATCTTCCTAGCCAACGATCGGCCGCCCGGATGTCCCCCGCACAATCCTTGGTGCACTTCGTGGAGGATGTACTCCGCGTCCTCCGAGCTCACACACTTCAGTAGTGGGCGGGAGAAAGCCTTCTTGTAGAGTTGGTCTCCAATGAGCGTGAACCGACCGACTCTCCTCCTTAATAGCTGAGCTTCTTCCCAATCGGACGGTGTTGCCCCCGATCTCAGAAACTCTATGATGGCTATCCTCCAATCGCTCGGAAACGCGAGGCCCTCTATCCGGTCAACGTGCACCACCAAAGATACTTGTTCAATTGGCTGCTGAATGACGACCGGTGATATTGAACTTGCAAGCTTGGCTAACTCGTCTGCTGCCTGGTTTTCCGCTCGGGGTATCTTCTGGATAATGACCTCTCTGAAGTGGGTCTTGAGCTTTTCAAAGGCCTCAGCGTAAAGCTTGAGCCGAGCATTGTTAATCTCAAAAGTGCCTGAGAGCTGCTGAGCGGCCAACTGGTAGTCTGAATGGAGTGTCACCCGACCGGCTCCTACATGCCGATCTGCCTGCAAACCGGCTATGAGAGCCTCATACTCCGCTTCATTATTTGTGGCTTTGTAATCCAGCCTGACGGATAGGTGCATCCTTTCTTCTTGGGGAGAGAGTAATAATACACCAATCCCGTCCCGAGTCGAGTGGACGATCCATCCACAAATATTTTTCACATGGCTTCGGGCTCGGGATTTTGCACTTCGGTAACAAAATCTGCTAAGGACTGCGCCTTTTTTGCCGAACGGAGTTGATACCGGATGTCAAATTCACTTAACTCCGTTGTCCATTTGATGAGCCGGCCGGACGCTTCTAGGTTCAACAGCACTCTTTCCAATGGGATATTTGTCCGGACTATGATGGTATGTGCTAGGAAATAAGGGCGAAGTCTCTGAGCAGCGAGGACCAAAGCGAAAGCCAGTTTCTCAAGCCCAGTGTAGCGAGATTCAGCGTCTTTTAAAATATGGCTCAAGAAGTACACGGGTTGTTCTTCTCCGCTCGTCCTCACTAATGCCGAGCCTACTGCCTGCTCGGTTGAAGATAAGTAAATACAGAGCGGCTCACCCACAGCTGGCTTGGCTAGCACGGGCAAAGAGTTCAGGTATGTCTTCAGCTCTTCGAACACCCGATCGCACTCCTCGTCCCAATGGAACTTAGTAGCTTTGCGTAGAATCTTGAAAAAAGAGAGACTCCGATCGGCGGTCTTCGAGATGAATCTTGACAACGCAGTTATCCGACCGGTCAGGCGCTGTACCTCCCTTAGATTTCTTGGGGGCGGCATATCTTGCAACGCTTTCACCTTGCTGGGATTTACCTCGATGCCCCGCTCGGTCACTATATAGCCCAAGAAACGCCCGCCTTTTGCTCCGAACAAACACTTCTGAGGGTTCATCTTAACTCCATACTTCCTCAGTGTTCGGAAAGTCTCCTCCATGTCTTTAAAAAGATCAGCCGCTCGGACGGACTTAATGAGAATATCATCCACGTACACTTCCAAATTACGTCCGATCTGCTCCTTGAACACTTTGCTCATCAATCGCTGGTAGGTTGCCCCTACGTTCTTCAGTCCGAACGGCATCACATTGTAGCAGTGAGTGTCGTCGGCTGTGACGAAACTAACCTTTTCTTGATCTTCTCGGGCGAGCGGCACCTGATGGTAGCCCTGATAAGTATCCAGCATGCATATTAACTCGCACCCGACTGTGGAGTCCACCAGTTGATCAATCCGAGGCAGAGGGTAGAAATCTTTTGGACATGCTTTGTTGAGATCCCGGAAATCAATGCAAACCCTCCACTTGTTGCTCGGCTTGGAGACTAGCACCACGTTCGCCAACCAGCTCGGAAACTGCACTTCACGTATGTGGCCGGCCTCCAGGAGCTTCTCGACCTCCGCTCGGATGATGGCATTCTGTTCGGCGCTGAAGTCCCTCTTCCTTTGTTTCACCGGCCGAGCGTCCGGTCAGACGTGAAGTTCATGCTGTGCTATACCTGGCAAAATTCCCGGCAGCTCATGCGTCGACCAAACGAAGACATCGCAGTTTCTCTGGAGACATTTGATCACCTCCTTTTTCTGGCTTGCCTCCAGATCGGTCGCAATGAATGTGGTGGCCTCCGATCGGGTCGGGTGGATCTGCACCTCCTTTTTCTCTTCATAAACTAAAGAGGGTGGTTTTTCGGTTATGGCGTTTACCTCGATCCGTGGCGTCTTCCGAGCAGAATTAACTTCGGCTCGGACCATCTCGACGTAGCATCGCCGAGCCACCAGCTGGTCTCCCCGCACTTCTCCAACTTTATCTTCGACTGGGAACTTAATCTTCTGGTAGAAAGTGGAAACGGCCGCTCGGAATTCACTGAGCGCTGGTCGCCCCAAGATAACGTTGTATGCTGAGGGAGAGTCAACCACGACGAAGTTTGCCGTCCGCGTCCTTCTGAGCGGCTCCTCTCCTAGGGAAATAGCCAGTCGGACTTGTCCGACTGGCAGAACTTCATTGCCCGTAAACCCGTAAAGGGGGGTTGTCATGGGCAGCAACTCGGCTCGATCAATTTGTAGTTGGTCGAAGGCCTTTTTGAAGACAATGTTGACCGAGCTGCCTGTATCAATGAAAATACGGTGAATAGTATAATTAGCTATTACCGCTTTGATGAGGAGGGCATCGTCATGTGACACTTCGACTCCCTCCAAGTCCCTGGGCCTGAGCTGATTTCGGGCCCGCTCGCCCGTTCTTGACTGCAACCGACCGCATGGATCTGGAGCTGCCTGACACTTGCCTTCCTTGCTCGGTTGGAGTCACCTCCGGTCGGCCCGCTAGCGATGATGTTGATTTCTCCGCGGTACGTGTTGCTTCTATTTTCTTCCTCCCGTGCGGATGACCTAGGTCGCTCCCTAGACACCCGGGGATTGTCCTCGTGCCTCTGAGTGTAATTCCGTTCGGGAGACTGTTGCTGTCGCATGTCAGGTATCCGCCGATCGGCCTCATGGTGTCGCTGTCACCTGTCAGATGACGGCGATCGACGACGATCGACGGTGGCCACTCCGGGGAACGGGGTGGGCGATCAGGGGAAGGCTTCGGCAATCTCTTGTGTTATGCGTGTCAGTCCGGTGGAACGAGCAAAACATAGGGGTCCATACCTTCTTCTTTGGTTTAGGCTGCTCGGCAGCTACCTCTTGGACGCCCTGGGACCTCACATGGTGAGAGCGGACTGCTTCGGTCCGCGATCCTCTAGGCGGCTCCTGTCGAGTGATAGCCTTCCGCTCACCAGGGGCTAGCCGCTCAGTTGGAACTTCTTTTCTTTTGGCCGCCTGTGCTTCCTCCACATTAATGTATTCATTGGCCCGGTGTAACATATGATCGTAGTCTTGGGGCGGCTTCCGAATGAGTGAACGGAAGAAGTCACCGTCCACGAGGCATTGTGTGAACGCATTCATCATCGTTTCTGAAGTGGCAGTTGGAATATCCATGACCACTTGGTTGAATCGTTGGATGTATGCTCTGAGCGACTTCCTGGGCTCTTGCTTGATGGCGAATAAGCTGACACTAGTCTTCTGGTAACGCCAACTGCTTGCAAAATGATGGAGGAAGGCTGTGCGAAACTCCTTGAAACTTGTAATGGATCCGTCCGGCAGCCTCTGAAACCACCGTTGCGCTGATCCGAGAGGGTGGTAAGGAACACCCGGCACTTTACTCCATCTGTGTATTGATGTAGGGTAGCCATGTTGTCGAACTTACCAAGATGGTCGTTTGGATCGGTGGTTCCGTTGTATTCCCCGATCGTCGGGGGCACATAATGTTTGGCAGAGGGTCCGGCAGGATGGCCTCTGAAAATTGCCAATTGATCCGTTCGGGGGAGGCGTCCGTTCGGGGGGCCTTTCCTTTTCTGTTGTCTCGCCTAGGCGCCTCGTCGGATGAAGATCCTCGGCCACGATTGATTGTTGCGGCTTCAGGAGGCGTACGAAATATGGCCCGATGAAATGGAACCGTGGCCGGTGGTGCTTCCGCTCGGCCTCCCGATGCGGATGTCGCTTGTTGCTCCATCCGCTCGGCTTGTGCCTTCTGTTTCTGTTGTTTCACAAGCTTAGCTGCTCTTGCCTCGATCAGAGCATCAAGCACCTCCGTGGAGAGCAGCACCGTATGCGGTCGTCCAGCTTCGTCCATTGCTTCCGCTCGGATGCAGGTGCGTTCCCACAGACGGCGCCAATTTGATCCTGTCCGAACACTGAATCAATGGACGCTGGGCACGTGGAACTCTCCAAACTGATGACGTGGATCTCCGGCCGGTCGTAGGGATCTCCGGCGAACCTGCAAGGAAGTCGGGCTGGGAAGGGGTTCCAGGCGACGACCCTCCGACGCTCAAGTCAGGCAAGAGGAAACTAGGAAGTGGCTTCCAATATCAGAGAATGCATACCTCCGGCGAAGTGTGAGGACCCTTATATAGAGCTGTGAAGAGGCTCATGCACACATACCGAGGTGAATACGTGTCCTCTAACCATACCTCAGTATGGGCTTGTCAGAGGAGCTTGCCTGACACCATACTGCTATAGTCCGAGCACCTTTCTGATGGGACGACATAACCTTCTGTCGTAAGGTTCAAGTCAGCGTATGACTTAGTCGTTGGACACACCTGTTGTCAGAAGATGTTTCTCGATGTTTCCCTTGTCCTTTTGTCTCTTCTGTTCCCGCGACGAGCGTCTGGCCGCTCGGTAGTCCCATCATGTCCAACCGGACGTAGGTACTGATCTGCTCGGGAGATTCCAGGTCGTGTGCTCGGATGGAACTGTTCATAGCATTACTGCTTTATGCCTCGGCCGAGCGGGCTACCCGCTCGGCCCGGTGACCCTGTTCACCATGAGCGTCGGAGACCCGACTCCCCGTCGGGTTGTCTTTGCTTCCGCTTAGTCCCCGTTCGGCCGATCGGCCTCCCCTTTTCCGACCGGCCGTTTGACCTTTTATCTCCACGTGACGTTGACTTCCCTCAAAGGGGGTCCCCCGTCCTTACTGCTGGATCAATAAGAAAAACAAATACAAACCCAAACACGTTCGTTTAACATGGTTCATAGATAATGCTCTTACTCCACGATGTGTCCATAAGGTGGACGATCCTTATTCGTCAGTGGATTAGTCCCCAGAACTTTGGCTAGCTCAAGCCTCCTTGTTGGTGGAGAAATCTCACCACAATCACTTAAACACACACTCTTGATCACCAAGAGAGCTTTAGAGACTCTAATAGGTTTTTACTAAGTCTATTCACTATAAGAAAATAGATCTATAGTGACAAAAAATATCATCATTAAATGTTCAAAACCTATCATCAAATAATTATAATGACGGGATTTATCCGTCATGGACCTTCATTACTCGCCTCCTAGGTAAAGGTAATTAATGGCAGTAAAGTCATCCCGTCATTATTGTTGTAATACTTTTAGTGATGGGACTATACCTGTTGGACTCCGTGGTTATTTTGATGTGATCAACCAAGTTAGGTGAGGTCCTGTTTGTTGGATCGAGAAGCACTAGAGGGGGGGGGGGGTGAATAGCGCTCGTGGCTATTTCGTTCGATAAAAAATGTTTTAAGAGTAAAGCAGCAGAAATAAGTAAAGCAACCACACTGAAGACACCAAGGGTTTACTTGGTTCAGAGCCTAGGGCGACTCCTACTCTAAGGCCCGCGATCTTTGATCGCTTTTGGTGGGCAATCACTATCAATTCGTAGGTCTTTTACAATTTTGAAAAACAAGTGCTAAATAATGACTTTATACCGACAATATGAAAGATGAAGGAGCTAGTCGTCGTCCGTCGGAGTGTCGAGGTGCTTCGGAGCAGTGCATAGCTTTTAGAAGATTGTTTGAGTTCTGTTTTCGTGCCCTTTGAAGCTGCAGCCCGAGGCCTCTTTTATAGCCTTTATGGATCTGATCTAGATCCTCAAAGTTCGGGATCAACATTGACCCGAGGCGGATTGGTCGATCGATCCCCTGGTTCGGTCGACCGATCAGGCGATCTCCTCCTCATCCGATCGGCCCGATCCACTCACTCCGCTTCGATTTGGTCAAGTCTTATCCTGGGTTTGGTCGACTGATCCCGCCGTTCGGTCGACCGATCTGCTTCTCTGACTCGATCAACTTGGCCTGATCCAATCGTCGCTGATCCTTGGTTTGGTCGACCGATCCCAAGGTTCGGTTGACCAATCCTCTGGTCGAGCCTGGTCCAATCTCTGGGATTCTGATATGCTGGCTTGGGGGGTCGGTCGACCGATCCTAAGGTTCGGTCGACCGATCCCGGTCAGTTCTAGCCCTGCATAAAACTATTAATTTGCTGTAAAACAGAGTTAGAACAAAACATAATATATAAAAAGCTTAAGTTTAACAGTCTTCGGACTGTCCGGTTCTGACTTCGGATTTCCGACCGAAAACCCTAGGTCAAACTGACGCCTACTGTTCCCTCTTCCGGGAAGCGCGTCCTCACCTACTCCCCTCAGGAGAGATTACCTGATGCCAGTCCGGTCCTCCAAACTGACTGGACTTTCTGCCTACGGTTACCACCCCCTAGGACCTAGGGTTACCACCCCCTAGAATTTTTCTCCACCTAGAGTTACCACCCCTTAGGACCTAAGGTTACCCCCCTTAGGATTTCTCCTCCACCTAGGGTTACCACCCCCTAGGACCTAAGGTTGCCTCCCCTTAGGGGTTTCCTCCACCTAGGGTTACCACCCCCTAGGACCTAAGGTTACCGCTCCTTAGGGTTTTCCTCCACCTACCACCCCCTAGGACCTAGGGTTACCACCCCCTAGAGGTTTCACCTGCCTAACCGCAGTTAGGACTTTCCTGAAACCTCATTTAAGCACGTTAGATAACAAGGAATCTTAACTTCGAATCCCTTTGCCATTATCAAAATCTAGGTTCGATCATCGAATGTTTCCTGCACAAACAATTTCCCCCTTTTTGATTATGGCAACTAAAATTCAAAGTTAAGAAAATAATGTCATAAAAAGATAAGTATGAAAAGACAAGCATAAAATTAAGTGCAGAGCTAAATTAAGTGCAAAGCTAAATTAAGTGCAAAGCTCCCCTTTAGTAAAAACCTTAAGTATAAAGACCCCCCTTAACAAAAGCTCCCCTTGAAAAAAAAAATCAAAAATTTTTATTCTTAAGTTTTCTTACACTTTCTTTGAATTTTCTTATACTTTCCCCCTTTGTCAAATATCAAAAATAAATGAAAGAGTAAAGTTTAAGTTGAGTATAAGCCTTAGCCTAATTTGAGAATTAATAATTTTTATCCATAACAACTTTAAGAAGATAGATGAGAAGTTTAACTTAAAAAGAATTTTTAAATAGAGGGAAAAACTTTGATAAACACTTAGCTTTTTAGAACTGATTTTCTTGTAAAATTTTTTAGCTAAGTGAAATTAGAAGATTCATTACATGTGTAAAGGGAAAAATTCTAAGAAGGATTAAGTTTGAAACATACTTTAGCTAAGAAAAACTATTTTTGACTTTGAAGAATAACTTAGCTAATTTTGAAGTAGTTTTGAAAAATTACTTAGTAAATTTTGACAGGATTTTGAAGAAATACTTAGTAAAGTTTGATAAGCTTTTGAAGAAAAACTTAGTTAAATTTGAAAAATGACTTAGTTTTAAAAAGATATTGATAAAAGCTTAGTTAAGATAATAAACAGCTTAAAGCTTAATTAAAAAACTTATTTTTCTGGATAAAAATAATTGGATTTGCTTTAACTTTTCAAAGAGTTTAACTGTTAAATAAAAAAACTTGGCTTGACTCCACTTACTCCCCCTTAATTAATGCCAAAATAAATCCCTAGGGTCCTAGAGGCCAAGCATGTAATATATAAAAACATAATAGGTATTTTATATTTTTCTAATTTTCAATTTCATCCATTTTAGGTTATCAAAGATGTTCAACTTATGAGTGAGTATGAGATGGAATTATCTGTATTTTAAATTGATATTTAAAATAAGTTTGAGTATGACTTTCAAATGAGTAAAACATTTAAAATTTTGAAAATTGAGTTTAAAATTATCATTTGAACATATGGTTTGAAAATTAGTTATGATTTAAAAATTAATAATCACTAGTTTTTTCTTTGAAAATAATTATGATACCAAATCAGATTTTGAGATTTTCAAATGGATTTTTAAAAAAGGATTATTTTTAAAAGATTCTCAAAGGGATTTTTCAAATTATTTTAAAATGATTTTCAAAGGATTTTTAAATTAATTTTTAAAATGATTTTCAAAGGATTTTAAAAATCATTTTTTAAATGATTTTCAAAAGGATTTTTAAATGATTTTCAAATAATCTTTAAAATGATTTTTAAAAAGATTTTTAAAATAATTTTTAAAATAATTTTTAAATGATTTTCAAAAGGATTTTTAAAATGATTTTCAAATAATCTTTAAAATTATTTTTAAAAAGATTTTTAAAATAATTTTTAAATGATTTTCAAAAGGATTTTTAAAATGATTTTCAAATAATCTTTAAAATGATTTTTAAAAATATTTTTAAATAATTTATAAAATGATTTTCAAAAGGATTTTTAAAATGATTTTCAAATAATCTTTAAAATAATTTTTAAAAAATTTATAAAATGATTTTCAAAAGGATTTTTAAAATGATTTTCAAATAATCTTTAAAATGATTTTTAAAAAGATTTTGAAATAATTTATAAAATAATTTTCAAAAAGATTTTTAAAATAATTTGTAAAAGATTTTCAAAATAATTTTTACAATGATTTTCAAATGATTTTTAAAATGATTTTTAAAATATTTTTATAATGATTTGTAAAATAATTTTTAAATTGATTTTGAAAATGATTTTTAAAATGATTTTCAAATAATCTTTAAAATGATTTTTAAAACAATTTTTAAATAATTTATAAAATGATTTTTAAAATAATTTTTAAATGATTTTCAAATGATTTTTAAAATAATTTTTTAAATGATTTTCAAAAAAATTTTTAAATGATTTTCAAATGGATTTTTAAAATGATTTTCAAATAATCTTTAAAATGATTTTCAAATGATTTTTAAAATAATTTTTTAATGATTTTTAAAATCATTTTTAAAAGATTTTTAAAATGATTTAAAAATAATTTTTAAATTGATTTTCAAAAGAATTTTAAAATTGATTTTCAAATAATATTTAAAATGATTTTGAAATAATTTTTATAGAGTTAAATAATAAGTTAATTAACTTATTAATAAGTTAATTAAGTTAATTTAATAAGTTAATTAATTAATAAGTTGATTAAACTAAATTAATTATGTTTATATTATTTTAGACTAAGTTCAATCTAGATCCATCTCACCCGATTCTAAGTTATCAATCAAATAATCTTAAGTAATTTTGTGAGATGATTATCTTTAATTTAGATTATTTCTATGGATTAATTTACATTTGAGTTAAACTTAGGTTTTTCAATTGGTTAATAAAATGTGCATTTCAAGGATTAGCTCCCAAGATGTGGCGAGGCACTAGGTCTTCTTGGTTATGGGATCATCCACCACTTCTAGACAGAGTCTTTCAAAGAAAATATATATTTAATTTTCCTTTTGAAATCCCTAGGTTTAATTAACCAAGTGTAAATTACGCCTTGATCCTTAAGCTATCCTAATCTAAGCATGCATAATACAAGTAAAATAAATAAATAATCATCAAGCAATCAATTTATTAAGATAGTTTTTCTATTGGCTCCCTCTGGATCATAGCCTCGATATGGTCTATCAAGGTAATAGACTTGATCCTTGGGGACCCAATATTGACCAAGTCCAACTTGATTGACCAATTCAAAGCTCGAACGGTAGTTGTTCCAAAACGAACGAGAAAGCGCCGAAAAAAATGCTCGAACGGTAGTTGTACCAATTCAGAGCAACCTCGCTCTGATACCAATTGTTGGATCGAGAAGCGCTAGAGGGGGGGGGGTGAATAGCGT
This sequence comes from Zingiber officinale, assembly GCF_018446385.1. Taxonomy (NCBI): domain Eukaryota; kingdom Viridiplantae; phylum Streptophyta; class Magnoliopsida; order Zingiberales; family Zingiberaceae; genus Zingiber; species Zingiber officinale. The sequence goes on from NC_055992.1 coordinate 143,840,588, forward strand.
TCGTGACTATTTCGTTCGATAAAAAACGTTTTAAGAGTAAAGCAGCGGAAATAAGTAAAGCAACCACACAGAAGACACCAAGGGTTTACTTGGTTTGGAGCCTAGGGCGACTCCTACTCCAAGGCCCGCGATCATTGATCGCTTTCGGTGGGCAATCACTATCAATTCGTAAGTCTTTTACAATTTTGAAATACAAGTGCTAAATAATGACTTTATACCGACAATATGAAAGATGAAGGAGCTAGTCGTCGTCCCTCGGAGTGTCGAGGTGCTTCGGTGCAGTGCACAACTTTTAGAAGATTGCTTGAGTTCTGTTTTCGTTGTCCTTTGAAGCTGCAGCCCAAGGCCCCTTTTATAGCCTTTATGGATCTGATCCAGATCCTCAAAGTTTGGGATCAACTTTGACCCGAGGCGGATCAATCTCGGTCGACCGATCCCCTGGTTCGGTCGACTGATCAGGCGATATCCTCCTCATCCAATCCGCCCGATCCGCTTGCTCCGCTCGCTCCGCTTCGATCTGGTCAAGTCTTATCCTGGGTTCGATCGACTGATCCCGTCGTTCGGTCGACCGATCTGCTTCTCTGACCCGATCAACCTGGCCTGATCCAATCGTCGCTGATCCTTGGTTCGGTCGACCGATCCTCTGGTCGAGCCTGACCCAATCTCTGGGATTCTGATCTGCTGGCTTGGGGGTTCGGTCGACCGATCCCAAGGTTCGGTCGACCAATTCCGGTCAGTTCTAGCTCTGCATAAAACTGTTAGTTTCCTACAAAACAGAGTTAGAACAAAACACAATATATAAAAAGCTTAAGTTTAACAGTCTTCGGACTATCCAGTTCTGACTTCGGATTTCCGACCGGAAACCCTAGGTCGAACCGACGCCTTCTGTTTCCTCTTCCGGGGAACGTGCCCTCACCTACTTCCCTTAGGAGAGATTACCTGATGCCATCACGGTCCTCCAAACCGACTGGACTTTCTGCCTAGGGTTACTGTTGGTTGCTACTCGGAAAGCCTAACGGTTCCACTGTACAAAAATTTTGTACAAAGGTCTGAACCTTTTCCTAGCTACCATGTGTTCTTTTAAATTAAACTTGGATCGCCTGTGGAACTTAACACGTTTGATCCAAAGTTTAATTTATTTGTTCTTTTAGGTTTAGACTTGGATCTCCTGCGGAACTTAACACGTTCGATCCAAATCACCTAGGTTATTAATTCCATAAAATATTAATTTCCAAAATTGGCTTCCAGGACTGCATGGCGAGGCACATGACCTTCTTGGATATGGGAACAACCACCACCGTCTAGACAAAGCCTTTTAAGGAAAGCTAATATTTAATTTCCTTAAATAACTTTAGGTCAACCAAAAAAAATAATCAAATCACAAGGAAAAAAAAAATAAAAGAACTCAACATCGAAAACTAATTCGAAATACTAGAATCGCATGCCTCTTGTATTTGATATTTTTACAAAGAAATAAAACTAGTATGATGCGGAAATTAAATACTAGTATACCTTTTCTTTTGCAAGCAAAAACCTCTAGGTCTTCTACCGTATTCCTCTTCTAACCTCGGACGTTGTGTGGGCAACGATCTTCCGAGATGAGAAACCACCAAAGCACCTTCTTCTCCTTTCTTCAAGTTTCGGCCAAGCACAAAGCTTCCAAAAGATGAAGATCCTTTTCCACCAATCAAGCTCCAAGGGATGCAAGCTTTCTCTCCTTCTTCTCCAAGCTAAATTCCGGCCACCACTTGATCTCCAAGGAGGATGAGAGGTTCGGCCACAAAGATGGAGAGAAGAGAAAGGGAAGAGGCCGGCCACACCAAGGAAGAAAAGAGGGAGAAAAAGAATAGAGTCGTTTACCATGAAGGCACCTCTACCTCCTCTTTTATAATCCTTGGTCTTGGCAAATAAGGAAATTTAAATAAAAATTTCCTTAATTCCTTTGCCATGAAAAAGAAAAATTATTTTAATTAAAACAATTTTATTTTTTTCAATTGCAATGGCCGGCCACCTCTTTCCCCAAAACAAGGAGAGTTTTAATTAAAACAAAAATTAAAACTTCCTAATTTGTTTCTAGAAATTTATAAAAATTTCTCCAATAATTTTTATCCCTTCATGATTGGTTAATAAAAAGGAAATTTTATAAATTAAAATCTTTCTTTTAAACATGTGGATAATTTCTAAAAGGAAAGTTATCTCTAAAAATTAAAATCTCCTTTCAATCTACAAATAATGAAAGATATTAAATCTTTTCTTAATCTTTTGTAGAAACTAATAAAAGAGAATTTTTAATTTTTAAACTTTCTTTTAAATCAAGAACATGAATAAAAGGAAAGTTTTTACCAAAATTAAAATCAACCTTTTAATCTACAAATAAGGAAATAGATTTAGCTCTTCTCTTAATCTTTTGTATAATCTTATAAAAGGAAAGATTTAAATTTTTAAACTCTCTTTTAAATCATGTTATCCACATAAGAAAAAATTTTAAATTTTAAATTCCTTTTTATTTTAATAGGGTCGGCCACCTAAGCTTGAGTTCAAGCTAGGGCCGGCCACATGAATTCACCCATGAACCAAACCATGGCCGGCCCTAGCTTGGTCTCCAAGCTAGCTTGGCCGACCCCTATAGGATGGGCAAGAAGGTGGGTATAGGTGGGTATAGTACTCTATAATTAAGAGGCTACGATAGGGACCGAGAGGAGGAATTGGTTTTGGTCTCTCGATAAAATTAAGCATTCCGTGTTCGCCCCGAACACACAACTTAATTTTATCAATAATAATTCATTCCACTAGAGAACTATTATTGAACTACCGCACCAATCCCAAATTACATTTTGGGCTCCTTCTTATTATGAGAGTGTTAGTCTCCCTGTGTTTAAGATTTTGAATGTCCACTAATTAAGTGAGTTACTGACAACTCATTTAATTAATATCTTAGTCCAAGAGTAGTACAACTCAACCTTATCATCATGTCGGACTAAGTCCACCTGCAGGGTTTAACATGACAATCCTTATGAGCTCCTCTTGGGGACATTCTCAACCTAGATCACTAGGACACAATTTCCTTCTATAATCAACAACACACACTATAAGTGATATCATTTCCCAACTTATCGGGCTTATTGATTTATCGAACTAAATCTCACCCATTGATAAATTAAAGAAATAAATATCAAATATATGTGCTTGTTATTATATTAGGATTAAGAGCACACACTTCCATTATAACTGAGGTCTTTGTTCCTTTATAAAGTCAGTATAAAAGAAACAACCTCTAATGGTCCTACTCAATACACTCTAAGTGTACTAGTGTAATTATATAGTCAAGATAAACTAATACCTAATTACACTACAACCTTCCAATGGTTTGTTCCTTTCCATTTTGGTCGTGAGCTACTGTTTATAATTTATAAGGTACTGATAACATGATCCTCTGTGTGTGACACCACACACCATGTTATCTACAATATAAATTAATTGAACAACTACATTTATCATAAATGTAGACATTTGACCAATGTGATTCTTATTTCTAGATAAATGTTTATACCAAAAGCTAGGCATTTAGTATACATCCTAACAATCTCCCACTTATACTAAAAGACTAAGCTGCCATATCTGCTGCCATACATCTGATTCCCAACCCTTCAATATGCCCATCAAAAGCTCTTGCCTTAAGGGCCTTAGTGAAAAGATCTATAGGTCATCATGTGATGCAATCTAGGCAGCAACAACTTCTCCTCATTTATACGATTTCTCGTATTGGGTGGTACTTGCGCTCTATTGTGTTTACTTGCCTTATAGACTCATGGTTTCTTCGAGTTTACTACTGCACCACTATTATTACAATAAATTGTAATAATCTTTAGACAAACTAGAAATCATATTTAAGTCTATCTTGAGGTTATTGAGTCATTCAGCTTTTATGGCTACCTCAGAGGTTTGCCATATACTCAGCTTCTATGGTGGAGTCCAGAAAAATACCTATGCTTATCACTCTACCATAGTTATGACTTTACCTCCTAAAGTACACACAAAACCCCGAGGTTGACTTATTATTGTCTCCATCCGATTGGAAGTCAAAATCCGTGCAACCCACAGGGACCAAAATAACTGTCTTGTAAGCTAACATATAATCTCTAGTGCCTCTAAGGTACTTCAATATATGCTTTACTGCAGACTAATGTCCTTGTCGTGCTTTACTGCAGACAAATGAGGAGACTCAAGCTATAGCAATTGAGGGGATGGAGTAACTTGTTCCAAAGCAACTACAGTACCCTTTACATATTATAGAAGAACCAATCACGACGAAAGTCGGAGCTAAGATTATGAAGAAAGCACTTGATGAACTAATTGAAGAAGGCAAGGTTTATCATAGTAAAAGATAATTACACTCACTCTATGCGCCTCTCACAATTCGTCTTTAGATTATGTGAAAGGTAGTAAATTACAGGGTCAGTTTATAGCTGACTATCAAGTAGCTAGGGGGTGGGAGGATTTTTTTTCGCTAGGATATGTACCCGTCGGAAATTGATCCTTTATCCCATTGTAACAAAAAGTCAAGGTTCAAGTTGAGGTTAAAGTTTCTGCAATAAATGGCAAATCAAGAAGTCCAATTAGCTTAATCGGGTCCCTAATTAGGTTCACTAGATAATTAAGAGTCCAAAGGAATGTAATGGGCTTCCACCTCGCCTTTTAGAATTTTCTTGGTTGAAAATGCAACATGTTTACCTATAAAATGGGGAGTGTGTTGGGTTTTCTCTTGTTCAAAAAATTGTACAAGAAAAGAACTTTTCCTAGCAACCCATGTGCTCTACAGATGTTAAACTTAGATTGCAAACGAAACTTAACATTATTAATCCAAGTTGTTCTTCAGAAGTTAAACTTGGATTGGAAACGGAACTTAACATTTTTACTCCAAGTTCAACCCATGTGTTCTTCGGAAGTTAAATCATATTACAGAAGTTGATTAAATATCTATTTCAAAGATTGGCTTCCAGGTTAAACATGGCGAGACACTCGGCCTTCTTGGGTATGGGATCTTCCACCACTTCCTAGACAAAGCCTTTCAAAGAAATTGAATATTTAAACTTCTTACAGTACCCTTAGGTTTAACTATATAGACCACAATAGAAACACAAAATCGAAACACAAAATTGCTAGTCTCTTGTGTTGGTATTTTAGGATCCATACAAAGAACACAAACTAATTATGCAGCGAAAACAAATAATTAGTTATACCTTTCTTTGTATCTTAAAGACCTCTTGATCTTCTGTTGTATTCCACTCCTCCTCTTGGACGTCATGTGGGTGACGATCTACCGAGATGAAATCCACCCGAACCTTTCTTCTTTGCCTACAAGTTTCGGCCACCCAAGGAATGCCAAAATAAGAAACTTCCTTCTCTTCTTCTTCCCCTCCAAGCAAACCGGCCACAAGAAGATGGAGCTTGATGTGCCGCCGGCCTCAAGAGAAGAAAACAAAGGGAGAAGAGAAAGAGAAGGGTCGACCACCAAGGAAAAGAGAAGAGGGAACTTTTGGTTGTGTTGTTGTTCCATAAGGCACCATCTACCTCTCTTTTATAATCCTTGGTGAATGCAAAAGAAAGAAAGTTTTAAACATAATTAAAACTTCCTTTTAATTCCAATCATGGCAAAAAAAGGGAATTTTAATAATAATTAAAATTTCTCTCTTTTAACTTTCCTATTATGATGGCTACAAAAGGAAAGTTTAAAATTAAACTTCTCTTTTAAATCATGGTTACAAAAAAGGAAAGTTTTATCAAAATTAAAATATTTCTTTTTAAACCAATATAGATGGCAACAAAAAAAGAAAGATTTTAAAATTTAAAACACTCTTTTAAAACCATGTGGATGGCTTCAAAAAAGAAAAGATTTTAAAATTAAAATCTTTCTTTTAATCCTTTGTAGATTACTATAAAAGGAAATATTTTTACAAAAAATAAAATCTCTCTTTTTATTACTTTAGTGGTCGGCCCCTTGCTTGGTCACCAAGCAAGGCTTGGCCGACCACATCTTGGACACCAAGATGGGTCTGGCCGGCCCTTTGCTTGGGCACCAAGCAAGGATGTGGTCGACCCCTTGCTTTGGCACCAAGCAAGGATGTGGCTATTGGGACCGAATATGCAGCTAGAGGGGGGGTGAATAGCTCGACGTGATCTCGTGCTTGATGTTGCTTGTTTCTTCAAAGATATGCAGCAGAAAATATAAAGAAACAATCACACAACTCTAACAAGAGGATTTACTTGGTATCCACCTCACAAGAGGTGACTAGTCCAAGGATCCACACACTCACACACCCTCCACTAATAAAACACTCCTTTACGGTAACTACCGAAGGCGGAGAAATCCTACAAGTTCACACTACAAGAAGAAAAGGGAAAGGGAACAAAATATAAGCAAAAGCTTACAAGTTTGCACAAGACAAACCCCAACCCTAGATTTCTTCTTCTACCTGTAGATCCGCCTCTTGACTTGGAAAACCTCTAAGAAGCTTCAAGAACTGGCGGTGAGAACTTTGTGGAGTCGCTGTGAAGATCTGGGATGAAAATCGTGAGCTCTGGAAGTTTTTCCTGAAGTTCTCTCGAAGACGAAAGCACGCCAACAGCTATATCCTACGCCAACGGTCAAATCTCAATCGATCGGATTGCTCCCAATCGATTGGGGAGGCTTTGGATCGATCGGTCGATTGATCCAGAGCGCCTCTGTGCTCTCGGGAATTTGCCTGGATCGATCGGTCAATCGATCCAGGTCCCATCGCGTGAAATCGCGCCTCCCAATCGATCCACTGATCGATTGGGGGCTCTGGATCGATCGGACAATCGATCCAGAGCTGTTCTGTGCGATCACACACTTCTCCTAGGAATGGCAATGGGGCGGGGCGGGGGCGGGTTTACCATTCCCATCCCCGCCCCCGAATTTTATCCCCGTCCTCATCCCCGCCCCCATACCCGATTTTTCCTAATCGGGGAATCCCCGACCCCGACCCCACGGGGATTAAATCCCCATCCCCGACCCCGTCCCCGATTTTTTAATCGGGGAATACCATCCCCGCCCCGACCCCCAGCCCCATCCCCGATTTTAAATAATATAACAATACAATATATTCTCAAAACACCAATTACAATAACATAACAATACCATCCTTTTTAAACCAACATAAGTTTAATTCTTTAATCTATCAAACAAAGCTAATAAAATAATATAATGATGTTTAAAAAAAAGATTAATATTCCATAATTTAAGAGCAAAATCCACCATCAATAAACAAAGCAATCAAGGTCCAAACAATGCATATGTATCAGGTGCAAAATACAACATTGCCAAGTCTCAAGGATCATATGAAGGTCCAAACAATGCATATACATCAGGTGCAAAATACATAGCATTGCCAAGCCTTAGGGATCACCAAAACATTTGCCCTGCCACTGCTCTCTCCATTCTCTAACTCATTCCTTTCCTTCTTGTTCTCTAAAGGCCTGTAAACAATATTACAGGAGTAACAAAACAAAATCAATTCAGATATCAATAAAAGAGTGACAAGAAGATCACCAAAACAATTTTTTTACTAGAATAAGCATAAAAAATAAATCAAAATGTTACATTGAGTAACAAGAGAATGCATCTTGTTCAAGATCATGGCACCACTTGCGCCTCATGTGGGACAACCTAGCAGATTCGACAAAAGATCACACAACGGAGTATATGGCAATTGGCAAACGCAGTCTACATATCGATTAACAAAAACATGATTTTCCATGTGTCATGCATCATATGATCACACATTTTTGTGTGAAAAAATAAATCAGATATATCAAAATATACTTATTTTTGTATATATTAGTCATTTTTATTGATATAAATATTTTTAAAACTGATCATGTATGCCCACATATTTTATATGCACTATATGGGTTGACCACATATTGCCTGCATTAGCTTTTTCACATCTTACTCAAGATCAAAGGCTTTTTTCATTAATGCTACAACTAATGATAGTCCAACTAATGTGTGATGAACTTCAATATATGGACTCTCTTAGCCAATTGACAAAATGACACAGAACCAGACAATGATACAAAGAGGAGAAAGATAATTGCACATACGACAGGAACAATTCTACAGGAAGGAGAAACATGAGAAGAAAGCAAAGAAAAAGCAAATAGAAGAATTCCAAGTCTATAAGAGAACTAATATTATCCTTTTCTACCTGTCTCATCGTACCTCAGCTTGGTATCAGAGTTGCTTTTTGCAACACCAGCATTACTATATAGTTCACGAATCAAAAATCCAAAAATTCCTAGTTAGGTAAGTGTTGCCATATGTACTTCCTCTTAAGTTAGATAAGAGTTGTGAGTCAAAGATAATTCGCAGCGACAGGAGAAAGCATGAAGTTTCTTATAATCATGTCCTTTATAAAGGGGATCTGAATCATCAACCGCCTACTGACAAAGGAACCATCACACATATTCCGAGCGTGAAAAAATAGATAGCCACAAATCACAGCATGAATTAAAACATGGCACAGACAAAAATCTGACGACTAAAATAACCAAGACAAAATAGGAACAATCCGAAAGGAAAAAACGAGATCGGCACATAATACTAGGCAATAATCTCAAAAACAATTCTAAATTCTATGCAGTAATAAGGAACAATCTCTAAGAGATTAAATTATTATTAGAATATATTATCAGAACATAATTCTAACCTTATATAGAGTTGCTATCTGTGACTGTGCGTGAGCATGACTCTGATTCCTACAAAATAATAAGACATATAGAAAAAAAGATTAATTAAATTTAAAACACTTTAATACAATAATAAAAATAACTTACCTCAATATCAGCATCATTGTCAAACTTTTGATCCTTTGAAATTGTAGAATCTAATAAGACAAAATAAATAACAAATATTTTAATGGAAAACAATAAAGAAATAGAAACAATTTCATTTGAAAACTATTTAATACCTTGAATTTCACTCCATAACCAATCTCGAGCACACATCAAAGCCTCAACAGTTTTAGAATGAAGTTTACTACGGTGAGCATTTAAAACTCTCCCACTAGTACTGAATGTTGATTCGGAAGCAACGGTTGTCACGGGAATGGCCAACACATCCTTAGCAATATCATGCAAAATGGGATATTTGATCCCATTTGTCTTCCACCAACATAAGATATCAAACTCACTTGTTCTTGGCAAAAGAGACTCTTCTAAATAATAATCCAAGTCTGACTTATGTTCAGTACTAGTATTAGAATCCATGAACATCTCAAATTTATCAGCATAACTACCACGCTTAGGAAGTGGAGGCCTTAAAGAAGAAGATTGTGAATTTTTCACTTTCTGCGATTGTTTGGATTTCTTCTCATACTCTTCAACCATGTCATACAACTTTTTCTTTAGTTTTTCAATCTCATACGAAGACATATCACCATAAACAAGAGGATAATAAAATTGAACTGTCTTCATCTTGTACCTCGGATCTAAAATACTCCCAATTGCCAATAAACAATTCATTATGTCCCAATATTTTTCAAATTTTACTTTCATATTTGTTGCCATTGTTTTCACCAAATTATCATCTGAGAGAAGCCAATCACCAATTGCCAACTTAATATCGCAAATAGTTGCGAAGAAAAGATTTATAGTGGGATACTTGGTCCCCGAAAACAACTCTGTGGCATCAAAAAACATCTCCAATTTGGAAGAAATATCTCTCACTTTTGACCAATCTTCTTGTGTGGGAACTCTTTTATATAAAGTCTCACGTTGTTTCAAGTGAGCAAACACAGCTTCATATTCCAATGCAGTGTTAAGCATTAAATATGTAGAGTTCCATCGTGTTTTACAATCAAGTTCTAGTTTCTTTGTGCTTGGAACCTTCAATTGTCGAGCTGTTTCAATAAATTTTTCATCTCTTTTTGGTGTTGCTGTCCAAAATGCAACACTATAACGAATTGTTTCAATGCTATCACTGATTAATTCTAGTCCATCCCTCACAACCAAATTCAAAATATGGGCACAACACCGCATGTGAAATAATTTTCCTTCTAAGATAAGTGAACTCGGAGGAAGCTTGTCCAGAATAAGCTCAATCATAGCATCATTAGTTGTGCAATTATCAACGGTTAAAGTAGATAACTTACGATCCAAGTTCCAATCCAAGAGGCAATCAACAAGTGCATTTGCAAGGACCTCAGCAGTATGTGGACACGGCACATATATAAACCTAGTAGAAAAAGAAATATAATACATTGTAATGATAATAATAATACTATTAATGGTAAATGCAAGTATAAAGTTAAAGAGAAAAAAATTTACCTGACAAGCCGACTTTGTAATTTCCATGAAACATCGATGAAGTGTGAAGTGATCGCTATGAGTCCTCTTTTTTGATTACTTGTCGTCCACATATCAGTTGTCAACGCAATCCGACTAGCATTTAAGTCTAATAATTTTATTGTTTTATTTCTTTCATACTCAAATATCTTCATGATGTCTGTCTTGATTGTATTCCGGGAAACAACTTTAAATATTGGTTGCAGTGCATAAGAGTATCTTCTAAAGCCAACATGATCAACCATAGATAACGGGTACTCATGCAATATAATCATATTTGCAAGCTCTGCCCTTGCTTGATCTTGGTTGAAATGGTATGTCCCAAGCTGCGTTGTCCCATCATTGGATTTTGTTGGCTGCAATAGAGATTGTTGTATGGTCTTCTATTTTTTGTGCAAGCATGTTTTCATGTGGTCAAGTAAATGCTTGGTACCATTCTTAGTTTCACCACCTAAGATCTTCTTACAATCATTGCAGACCGCTTTCCATTTTCCTTCAATTAATTTTTTCTCGAAATGATCCCATGCAATAGATCTAAATTTTCTTTTCTTTTCACCATTTGTACCCGAAATTTCAACATCTAAAGTGTTATTTAGAGTTGCTTCATTTGCCTCAATTGGAACACTCTCATTTTGCGAATGCGATTCAGTCGCTGCATGAACTTCACTTCCCACAGTTGGAGTAGTTAGCATAGCACCCTCAACCTCGTTATCATTAATTTCCATCTGAAAGAATATATCATAATATCAAAAAATCATGTTCTACTTATCCACATAATTCCTACATTAATAAAACAAGGTAATGTTATAGATGAGTTTTTTTTATGAACATACTTTTAAAGAAAAGTCTTCTTAATTGAATGATATCCTTAATCATTATAAACACAGCACAATCTTAATCTATCAGAGAGCATATATCCTTAATTAATTGTCTTCTTTTATCATACAAGTAAAAGAGAAAAAAAGACATCACTAGTTCACTATCTCTGCCAGGTTTGTTTATGTTCTTAACTGTGAAAGTTGTTGAGCTACTAAAATTTTGAATAAATAAAGTTTAGCATAACTATCAACATCATGTTTTTATGCCAAAGCAACATGGATTGATGATTTGATTAATGATTAGCAATAGTGATCCTCTAACATAACAAAGTAATTAACTGCTTAATTTGTTGAAACATTCAGTAATGAGGCCTGGTTTCACCCTTGATCAAGATGGAAAGAAGGAAAATCTTGCTAGATTCTCGTTTCCATTTGAAAGAGCATGCGCATCAAGGTGAGAACAACGTTTCTAATGAGTAATGACTTTGACTAGCAAGTGTTGATGACAAAAACTTGAAATATGGCTCACCTCACTGACAACGGGAGCAAGTGTTGATGACATACAAGGATCGAAGGATGTGTACGCTGACGACGTCGACAGAAGACTAGAGCAAAGATCAAACTTGGACAGGAGGTAGGGACTAGGGAGCGATCAACGAACCAACGATGACGAGGGCGACGTCGGCGGAGATCGATGCGCGAAGGGTGAATGGCGAAGGGACAGCGTCGATGAAGGGAGCGGCGTCGGCGAAGATTGATGCGAAGGGACGGCGTTTGCGAAGGGATGGCGTCTGCGAAGGGACGACGCCGGTGAAGGGACGGCGTCGGCGAAGGGAGCAGCCGGCAACGTCAGGGAAGATGGATGCACGAGGACAGCGCCGAAATGTCGAATGGAGTGGCGTAGGGTTTCCTGTAACCTGTTTAGGAAATAGGAATTAGAGTTTTTTTTATTTTTATCTCACATTTATTTATTTATTTATTTATTTATTATTATTATTATTATTATTATTAAAACCGGGGCGGGTTCGGGGATGGGGATAGCATACCCATACCCGCCCCGATTTAATTTCGGGGATTTTAAAAATCCCCGAACCCGAACCCATACCCGAATTAACTCCCCAAACCCGCCCCCGTTTCGGGTTTTCCCCACGGGGCCCCAAACCCATGGGGAAAATTGCCACCCCTAACTTCTCCCAATCGATCCACTGATCGATTGGGAGGAGGCTTATCGTGAAGACTCACCCAATCGATCAGTCGATCGATTGGGCATGAGCCAATCGATCGGCTGATCGATCCAGCTCATGATTTCTCCCAAAATCAAGTTTAAAGCCTCCTAAACCAACATCCGGTCAACCATGACCTGTTGGTCCATCATGCCTAGCATCCGGTCATCCTTGACTTGCTAGGGCTCGCTCACCGAGTGTCCGGTCAATCCCTTTGACCCACTTGGACTTTCCTCCTCGTGCCAAGTATCTTGTCAATCCCTTTGACCTACTTGAACTTTACTCCTCGTGCCAAGTATCCGGTCAATCCCTTTGACCTACTTGGTCTTTCCAACACCAGATGTCCAATCAGCCTTGATCCATCTGGATTTCCTCGTGCCTGGCTTCACTCACCAGGACTTTTCCAATTGCCTGGCTTCACTCACCAGGACTTCCTTCTGCCTAGCTTCACTCACTAGGTCTTTCACCTGACTTCACTCACCAGGATTTCCTTCTGCCTAGCTTCACTCACTAGGTCTTTCGTATGGCTTCACTCACCAGGATTTCCTTCTGCCTAGCTTCACTCACTAGGTCTTTCACCTGGCTTCACTCACCAGGATTTCCTTCTGCCTAGCTTCACTCACTAGGTCTTTCCTTCTGTCTAGCTTCACTCACTAGGTCTTTCACTTGGCTTCACTCACCAGGATTTTTTCGTCAAGTATCCAGTTAACCTTGACCTACTTGACTCTCCTTCACACATGAACAATTGCATCTGCAATCTCCATGTCTTGTCTCCATGTATTGTCAAACATCAAAACCCAAACATCAAGACTCTAGCTTGACTCAATTCAAGCTCAGTCAACCCGGTCAACCTTGACCTGGGGAATATTGCACCAACAATCTCTCCCTTTTTGATGTTTGACAATATCACTTGTAAGTTAGGCTAATCCCATAGCCTCAACTCCCTTCATGTCAATATATGAATGATGGTTTCCTTCATTCTTCCCTTTTCCCACAGGGCAATACACATTCTCCCCCTATTTAGGGAATGAAGGCCTAACTTAAACCCTAGATTCTCCCCCTATTGGCACACATCACAAACAAAAACTCTCCCCATGAAGAGTTACCCAACGTTGTTCACAACTTCACTCGTTGCTCACAACACAATAATGAAGGTCTCATACTCTTCATTATTCTAAACGCTCATCCTTGAGCATATACCCTTTGGTATATTCACACACGATTCAAATGAAGGTCTCATACCCTTCATTTTCATCAAATGCTCATCCTTGAGCATATATCCCTTAAACAATGAAGATATCCACTCTCCATTGTAATCAAATGTCCACCCTTGAGCATTTTCACGAAAGAAGGTTAACCACCTTCCAAGGTGTATGAAAATTAATTTTCATGTCCTTAAAGAGTAACTCCCCCTAAAGACATGTAAGTCACTTCTGTCATTGCACCAACAATGACTTGGAACTCCTAATTCTTTAGGAAACCCAAATTTAGAAGTTTTGAGGTTCAAAAATTCAATATTGAAACCAAACCTCAACCTAAACCTCTACTTAGTCTTCCTTAAACAATCCATCCTCGTTTTCATCATGAAAACTCCCCCTAAACGTATACAAATATTTTCCAAGGGGTTAGGAATGGTTTCCTAGACTAAAAATGGTTTAGAATGCTGAAAATAAGCTTTCCCAGCCAAAATTAGCATTCCCAATCGATTGGAGTTGGGTCTCAATCGATTGAACCTGCTTGAATCGATCCACTGATCGATTCAGCTAGTGTGGATCAATCGGTGGATCGATCCAGCGAGCTTCTGCTCGCGAGAAATGCCTTCTCAATCGATCGCCCGATCGATTGAGGCACTCCAATCGATCGGGTGATCGATTGAAGCTCTAAAATTGCTGAAATTACATTTCAGTCAACTTCAGAAACTCCCCAAAAATTCTACAAATTCTAAAAATCATGAAACTTGTTGTAGACATTATTTAGGGTATATATTATCAAGGAAAAATAGTTTTCTATGAAAATACATTCCATTTTCAAAGATTGACACAAACTTGGAAACTTGTAAAAAATTTAGTGTTTTCTTCCAAGTTTGTGCTCAACTATTCAATGATGATTACTATCAAAAGATAGTCTTCATCAAGGTTTTCCAAAGGCATTTTAAAACATTTTCAAAATCAATATCCAACTATGTTCCTTGGGCTCAATGCACATGATTTGTACATTAGCTTTCCCAATGATTGGAAAACACATAACTATGTGTTTTGATGAACTTAAAACTCAAAAGAATGCACTAAATCAACATCTTGAGTTTTGTTCATCATTCTAACATCTCACTTGTATCCAATGTGTACTAAAATACATACAAGTCACCTTATAGTTCTTTAGTGAGATGTAAACTTTGGTTTTGCCCTAATTTAGGGATCATGTATATCTATCTAGGCATTTTGAGGTTATGAGCATCCACCAAGGATGTTACTTGTTAATGAATATCATTTGTCCTTAGTTTGCAAGAAATTAAGAACAATGCATGATGTGTTATGACATACATCAAAGATAAATAATTTTCAAAAGAAAATTTTCTATAATTACATGATATATGTATGGCATGACATGGTATTTTTGTGTTTTTCATAATAAAACATGAATGAAAAATATGATATCATGGCATATGATGGGCAAACAGAGCATGACAATTTAGCATAAATGAAATACCTAGATTATCTATCTAAGTATCCTTAAGCCTTAGCTAAATTAAAATTTAAAACCTAGATTGCCCACTATTTCCCAAGAAAATGCCAATAATCCAATGTTGACATTTCTTTTGCTTTTCCTAATTTGTGCCAATTTAAATTAAGCATATTCCTCAAATTTTGGCACAATTTACTCTTTTAAAGAGTAACCATCTGAGTTAAGGCATAAATTGCCTTTAATTTCCTAAGAACAAACCAAAATCCCAACTTGGTAGTTCTTCTGAATTTTCCAATTTGTGTCACTTAAAAGATCATCCAATTTATCAAATTGTGACACATTTTACTCTTCCCAAGAGTAAACATTTATCCTTTTCATTTCCAAAGGTTAATAATAACCTTGAAAATGCTCTCTAAGTGTCAACTTCATCAAGGTTGGGTTAACTACTCTTCTAATCGGAGTTGACACTCTTTAACTCATCTATGGGGTAGAGAAAATGCTCCTAGGAACCCAACACCTATTGGTGCTCATTGGATGCTCTAGGTATTCACTAGGGATAACCTCCCTAGATACTTTCTTAGTGACCTTGTTAGGCTTCTTAGAAACTTTGGTCACTTTTGCTAGGTCAACCTTAGGGATTGCTTCCCTTGTGACCTTTCTAGTGACTTTCTTAGACTTCTTAGAAGTCTTAGTCACATTTGTTGCAAAAATACTCTTAGGGATGACCTCCCTAGTATTTTTGACTTGCCCCTTAGACCTAAACTCGGTTCCATAGCTATATGGAACCCTATAGTAAGAAATTACATCCTTCTTAGCCTTAGGTTTGTATCCCAAACTTCTATGGCCCTTGGATGACCCTTGTTGTACTCCTAGACCCAGGTTTTGCTCATTTTGCCCTTTTAGGATATTTTCCATCCTTTTTAGGGTCTTTTCCATTTTATCAAGCCTTGACCTCAAGACTTGATTTTCTATCATTAAATCCTTAGTTTTTTATTTTTTAATGAATTCATGAGCATTTTTATTTCTAGGCTTATAACTATGGTCCTTAGTGTTATTGCCTAACATTTTACCTACCTTCCTAACCCTAGGTGTGGTAGTCTTAGCATGAAAAGCTACATGATTTTCATTAAAGCTATCATGCTTTCTATTCTTATGGTAAATAGCATTAAAATGATAAAAATTAGAACCAGCATGCTTTTTACCATTATTTAAGGGGATAGGCTCAATAAATGATACCTTTCATTTTACCTTGGAGGCTCCCCCTTGAGTTGTGCTTCCTCCATGAGCCTTGACCGCTTTCTTCCTCTTGGGACATTGGCTCCTATAATGTCCCTTTTGGTTGCACAAGAAGCACACGATGTGCTCCTTGTTCCTCTTTGTTGTGGGGGTGGTCTCCTTGAGCTTCTCTTTGCCCTTTAGTTCCACTTGGTCCTTCTTCTTGGCCAATTTGGGGCACTTGCTCTTGTAGTGCCCATGTTCCCTACACTCAAAACATATAATATGATTTTTATTTTTAATTGAATTAGTTATACCTTCATGTGTAGGGGTGACACATGATCCTCCATTTGATGTTTCTTGATTTTTGGAGGATACATCGTCTTCTTCTCCATTTGACCCAGATGTAGAGACTTCTCTCTCTTCTTGATCTGGTGTCACTGAAAGTTGCTCCCCCTCAATCCTAGAGGTGGAGTCTTCTTCATCTTCATCTTGTATGTGAAACAAAGAGTATACTCCCTCTTTGCCCTTTTCATTGAATTCCTTTGAAGATGAAGCTTCTTGAACTTCTTCTTTGGAAGTTGAGCATCTCTCAACTTCGGAGTTCTTCTCCTCTTGGTCTTGCTCCAATGAGTCGCCCTCTTTGGATTTATCTTGACTTGGTACAGTGGAGGGTTCTTCATGAAGCAATGTCAATTTGCTCCATAGCTCTTTAGCATCTTCAAATTCTCCAATTTTCTCCAAGATGTTGCTCGGCAATAAATTGACCAAAAGCTTGGTCACTTTGTCATTGGCCTCACATCTTTGGATTTGTTCTTGGCTCCACTTGCTCCTCTTGAGGATCTTGCCCTTTGAATTTCTTGGAGCTTTGAAGACTTCCATGAGAGCAAACCATTGCTCTATCTCCATCATCAAGAAATTTTCGATCCTTGATTTCCAAAGATCGAAACTTGTTGAAACGAATGACGGAGGCACCCTTGTGTCGAATCCGAGTCCATCTCGGAATTCCATCTTGAAGTTGAGCTTGATGAAATCTTTGACTTAAAGAATTTTGCTCCAACTTCTTCACCCTCTAGCTTATTGACCCTTCCGGCGATGATTCCGGTGAAGAATGACCTTGCTCTGATACCACTTGTTGGGACTGAATATGCAGCTAGAGGGGGGTGAATAGCTCGGCGTGATCTCGTGCTTGACGTTGCTTGTTTCTTCAAAGATATGCAGCGGAAAATACAAAGAAACATTCACACAACGCTAACAAGAGGATTTACTTGGTATCTACCTCACAAGAGGTGACTAGTCCAAGGATCCACACACTCACTCACCCTCCACTAATAAAACACTCTTTTACGGTAACTACCGAAGGCGGAGAAGCCCTACAAGTTCACACTACAAGAAGAAAAGGGAAAGGGAACAAAATATAAGCAAAAGCTTACAAGTTTGCACAAGACAAACCCTAACCCTAGATTTCTTCTTCTACCTGTAGATCCGCCTCTTGACTTGGAAAACCTCCAAGAAGCTTCAAGAACTGGCGGTGAGAACTTTGTGGAGTCGCTGTGAAGATCTGGGATGAAAATCGTGAGCTCTGGAAGTTTTTCCTGAAGTTCTCTCGAAGACGAAAGCACGCCAACAGCTATATCCTACGCCAACGGTCAAATCTCAATCTATCGGATTGCTCCCAATCGATTGGGGAGGCTTTGGATCGATCGGTCGATCGATCCAGAGCACCTCTGTGCTCTCGGGAATTTGTCTGGATTGATCGGTCAATCGATCCAGGTCCCATCGCGTGAAATCGCGCCTCCCAATCGATCCACTGATCTATTGGGGGCTCTGGATCGATCGAACAATCGATCCAGAGCTGTTCTGTGCGATCGCACACTTCTACCAATCGATCCACTGATCGATTGGGAGGAGGCTTGTCACGAAGACTCGCCCAATCGATCAGTCGATCGATTGGGCATGAGCCAATCGATCGGCTGATCGATCCAGCTCATGATTTCTCCCAAAATCAAGTCTAAAGCCTCCTAAACCAACATCCGGTCAACCATGACCTGTTGGTCCATCATGCCTAGCATCCGGTCACCCTTGACCTGCTAGGGCTCGCTCACCGAGTGTCTAGTCAATCCCTTTGACCCACTTGGACTTTCCTCCTTGTGCCAAGTATCCGGTCAATCCCTTTAACCTACTTGGACTTTACTCCTCGTGTCAAGTATCCAATCAATCCCTTTGACCTACTTGGTCTTTCCAACACCAGATGTCTGATCAACCTTGATCCATCTGGATTTCCTCGCGTCTGGCTTCACTCACCAGGACTTCCTTCTGCCTAGCTTCACTCACTAGGTCTTTCACCTGGCTTCACTCACCAGGATTTCCTTCTGCCTAGCTTCACTCACTAGGTCTTTCATCTGACTTCACTCACCAGGATTTCCTTCTGCCTAGCTTCACTCACTAGGTCTTTCCTTCTTCCTAGCTTCACTCACTAGAACTTCCTTCTGCCTAGCTTCACTCACTAGGTCTTTCACCTGGCTTCACTCACCAGGATTTTTCCGTCAAGTATCCAGTCAACCTTGACCTACTTGACTCTCCTTCACACATGAACAATTGCACATGCAATCTCCATGTCTTGTCTCCATGTATTGTCAAACATCGAAACTCAAACATCAAGACTTAAGCTTGACTCAATTCAAGCTCAGTCAACCCGGTCAACCTTGACCTGGGGAATATTACACCAACAGTGGCTGGCCCCTAGCTTGGGTAAGAAGCTGGGCTTTGGGTGGATAAAAAAGCTTTTAATAAGGGGCTACAACAGGGACCTAGAGGAGGAATTAGTTTTGACCTCCTAATGGACTTGAGCTTCCTGTGTTCGACCCGAACACCCAACTCAAGTTCATCAATAATAACTCATACTACTAAAGAGTCATTATTGAACTACCGCACCAATCTCATATTACATTATGGGCTCCTTCTTATCATGAGTGTATTAGTCTCCTTGTGTTTAAGATATCGAATGTCCATTAATTAAATGAGTTACTGACAACTCACTTAATTAATATCTAGCTCCAAGAGTAGTACCACTCAACTTCATTGTCATGTCGAAACTAAGTCCACCTGCAGGGTTTACATGACAATCCTTATGAACTCCTCAAGGGGACATCATCAACCTAGATAACTAGGACACAGTTTCCTTCTATAATCAACAACACATCGTATAAATAATATTATTTCCTAACTTATCGGACCTATTGATTTAATGAATAAATCTCACCCATTAATAAATTAAAGAAATAAATACTAAGTATATGTGTTTGTTATTATATCGGGATTAAGAGTACACATATCCATAATAACAGAGGTTATGTTCTTTTATGCAATCAGTACAAAAGGAACAACCTCAAATGGTCATGTTCAATACACACATAGTGTACTAGTGTAATTGTATAGTCAAGATAAACTAGTACCAAATTACACTGCAACCATTCCAATAGTTTGTCCAATCCATCTTGGTTATGAGCTACTATTTATAATTTATAAAGAACTGATAACATGATCTTCTGTGTGACACCACACACTATGTTATCTACAATATAAATTAAATGGACAACTGTATTTTACTAAATGCAGATATTTGACTAATGTGATTCTTATTATAAAATAAATGTTTATACAAAAAGCTAGGTTTTTAGTATACATTCTAACAGAGTGTTTGGCCAAAAGAAGAATTTTTTTTAATGTATCCGTTAGACTCTCACTTTGTTAGTTCTTGTATGGACTTTGAACTTATCAAGGTAATCTTGTGGCATACATCTAGTCATCAACCTTTAATTTGTTCCTTGCAAGTTGTGGTGCCCTCTATCCAATTTTGACTGTTTCCAAACTAGTTGTGGGTCAGCATATAAAACAGGGAGTGTTTGGCAAAAAGAAGATTTTTTTTTTCTAATGTATCGGTGAAGCTCTCACTTTGTTGGTTCTTGAATGGACTTTGAACTTATCAAAGTAATCTTGTGGCATACATATATTCAGCAACCTTTAATTTGTTCCTTGCCCGTTGTGGTGTCCTCTATCCAATTTTGACGGTTTTCAAACTAGTTGTGGGTCAATGGCAACATGTTTACATATAAAACGGGGAGTGTCTGGCAAAAAGAAAGTTTTTTTTTTTCTAATGTATCGGTGAGGCTCTCACTTTGTTGGTTCTTGAATGGACTTTGAACTTATCAAGGAAATCTTGTGGCATACATCTAGTCATCAAACTTTAATTTGTTCCTTGCCAGTTGTGGTGCCCTCTATCCAATTTTGATGGTTTCCAAACTAGTTGTGGGTAAGTGGTAACATGTTTACATATAAAATGGGGAGTTTTGGCCAAAAGAAGAGGTTTTTTTTTCTAATGTATCGGTGAGGCTCTCACTTTGTTGGTTCTTGAATGGACTTTGAACTTATCAAGGTAATCTTGTGGCATACATCTATTCATCAACCTTTAATTTGTTCCTTGCTAGTTGGTGCCCTCTATCCAATTTTGATGGTTTCCAAACTAGTTGTGGGTCAGTGGCAACGTGTTTACATATAAAATGGGATGTGTTTGGCCAAAAGAAGGATTTTTTTTTCCTAAGGTATCGATGAGGCTCTCACTTTGTGGGTCCTTGAATGGACTTGAAATTTATCAAGGTAATCTTGTGGCATACATATATTCATCAACCTTTAATTTGTTCCTTGCCAGTTGTGGTGCCCTCTATCTAATTTTGATAGTTTCCAAACTAGTTGTGTGTCAGTGACAACATGTTTACATATAAAACGGGGAGTATTTGGCCAAAAGAAATGATTTATACAAGAGAAATCATGACCAAATGATTATCAATGAACTAATTGATTTATTGAAGTCATGCTTAAAGCCATGTACATGACTAATCTTCTATTCGATGACTCCCAAGTGTACTTATCCACAAACATAAATATTAAGTTCATATGATGATCAATCTAAATCAGCTGCTTAGTTGACTTGACTACCATCAATCGATCAGAGAAACCTAATAGTCAACTGACTCTAATTTTAGCCCCAAACAAAAATATTTTGTTCGCTGAAGGAATTAAATGGTGCCTCCAACCAACTCGATCATCGATTACAACCATCCTAATGGTCAACCTATACGTTGAGATCTATCCTCTCCTATGAATATGTAATCTTTCAACTCTCAACTAACTAAGAGTTATTCCTTTGCAGCTCCATTACCACCAAGTTGTCTCGTGTTAGGTTTCTCATTTCTTGGATGCACTTGAGCTCTCGGTTTTCTGCATGTGTCATACTTGATGCTCTACTTAGGTAGTTAGTCCTTATACTCCAATGTTCTTTGTCTTGCAATTCCTTGAATGTCTTAGCCATTTTTCTTCGATCTCTGTTGACCTCGAGTCACAAAGTATCCAATGTTCTTGGTACCAACATGCCGTCTGTATGTGCATTGACAAATGTCTAAGTTTCTAAGAATCTACCCGGGCTAATAATGCTGGTCAAAATTTTATCATATCGGACGGATTGATAAAGAATTTGTATGGGATACCTTGCCATTGCAAATTAAAAAAATAATTGGACCCGGGCTAAAGCCTGGGTAAACCAATACTTGGCTACGCCCTTGGCCTTTTCATAGTTTAGGAAGATCATAAGTGTAAACTACAAAGTGATCAAGGGATGATATTTATTATGAATGCATTATTGATAATAGAAAGGTTCCAAGAAAGATAATTAAACATAACAAGGGCCAATACATATGCATGATAAACAAGGCCAACCATAACCACAAATGCACTTGACCCCAACTAATGAGTTAGGTTTACTGAGGAAGCTTGTTCAGCTTGCAGTAAGCATAGTCCTTGTACATCTTAGTCTTATACTTTGTAGGAGTCTCATCACTCACTAGTTGTGGCAGCGGACCAATCTCCATCTCAGGGGGAGGGCTACAAAACACCGGCCACGACATCCTTGCCTTCTCTTTGTTCACAGTTGTCCTATGCAAAACACTCTTGTAATATCCGTTGCTTAGTATCTGCATAAACACACAGTAAATATTCAAGGAAGGTCAGGTAATTAACTTGACACGTATTGAAACTTGGCAAGGATATTCGAAAACAAGAAGGGTATTTATATATATATATACCTCGATTTGGTCTCCTATGTGAACGATAATGGCATTAGGAATGTGTTTAACATCGAACCATTGATCATCTTTGAAGACTTGAAGTCCAGGAACATCATTAGGCACCAAGATTGTGATCGCAGACATGTCGGTGTGGGACACGACCCCTAAGGCTAGGTCCGGGCGTGGGCATGGAGGGTAGTAGTTGATCTTAAGTAGGTATTCCAAGTTTTGTCCTCCGACAGACTGCATAAGCACATGATCTTCTAGTCCTAGTCCCTTTGATAGCATTATAAGAATTTTGTTCACCAAAATACCCAAGTATTTTCTGTATTCCTCGTTAGCCTTCCTGTACAAGTCCATGATGGTTATATCTATATCACATTTTTGTGTATACTGCTACACCATAAAAAATTAATTATTTCATTTTAATTATTTTATCAAAATACTTCTGATATTAAAATTGTTTAATTTCATCAAAATCACTTCCAAACTTTTAAATCCTAAAATTTTAAATTCTAAATCTTAAATCTTCAATATTATTATATCAAAATATTTTTTGTGCTCACAATTATTTGAATTTTATTAAAATCATTTTAAATAGTTGTAATAACTAATGGTAACTATTATAATAGTATTGAAAATAAAGATATTCTATAGATAAAACATCCGTGGGATGCCTTTTGATTCATTTAAAAAAGTGACACTATTTTGACGATTTATATAATTTAAAATGTACTTTTAATTTTTGACCCAAAAAAATTATAACCAAGAATATTACTTAAAAAAAATCTGAGGTTATGTTTGATTAAAATACAGAAGCGTGCTGGACACCGATTATGAACAGGTAAAAGAACGGTGCTTGCCATTTTCTTTTCAGGCTTCTTCTTTATTTTCAAAGCCAAATGGATACCTAAAAGAAAGAAATATTGGAGCAAAATGTCAAATTTGTCATTTTAGCGGACACTTCAAGACGGTCCCACGTTCTCTGGAAAGGGATACTTCACGGAAGATATTTGCGCTAACACAGCGTTTGCATGAAAAATGATGCTTGGATGGAAACTGCTTAAAAGAAAGAAATATGATCCATGGAAACGTGAAGCTTTCCATGCCAACCACCTACTGTCGCATGCATGCACGTATGCTTTTATTGAGAGGCCGTGATACGACGAGGAAGAAGACGACTCCACCGGCCAGCTATGTAATCCTTAGCCCAGTTAATTTTCCTAATTCGGTATGCATCTGAAATATAATTAATATCTATATATTTAGAGATCCATCTTTAAATATATATTTAAATTCTATTTTTACTTTTATTTTTTTCTCTTAAATATTTTATCAGTAATGTACCAACCTGTCGAGAGAGACTTAATTAACTCCATGCATGCATGCATATTTGAATTAGTTTTACCTGTATTCTGGAGGGATCTTTGGCCAGAAGGCGTAATTGATCGTGGCGGGCGGCCAGATGTTGTGGAAGAGGAAGTCAACCCACGCCTTCTTCCCCTCCAGATCCTTCTGCAACTTGGTGCCGTAGCCCTCCGTACTCCCTGGCTTGCTCGCGTACTTCTCCTTCTCCTCCGGTGGCAGCTCGAAGAAGGCCTTCCCCACCCGCTGCAGCTCGCGCACCACTTCCGCCGGGATGCCGTGGTTGACCACCTGGAAGATCCCCCACTCCCTGGCCGCCGCCGCGACCCGGCTCGCCAGCGCCCCCGGTCGGCCTCGCCGGCGAGGTCAACCACGGGGATCTCGGGGGCCGGCCCGCGGTAAGTGGTGAAGCCCGGCTGCTCGTGCTCCGGCCGCACGAACTCCGCCGGGATGTCGTTGGCCGCCGCGCTCAGCGACGCGATCGCCTGGACACGCTCCACCTCCATTAAGCTTCGATCGATCGAGCTGCGCGAGAAGGGCGGCGGGGGAGCAAAGCTATAAATTGTGCCGGTGGGCTACATCAGTCAAATTTCATTTTTGATTAATTATTCACGTCGCCGACGTGCCTGCTTGGCGTTCACTTGTTGCAACTACCAACGTCGAGGTGCGCCCATAGTGCCCAAACAAACTAGATTGCATTTTCTAGAAGCTAGTAGGTGCCAAAAGTAATGTGGCGGAGACATGGCCACGTGGCAAACCTAGGATTTGATCAACCCATTCGGATAGAAATTAATCAATTCATGATGAATTCGAATCGAGTCAGTCGACTCGTTTTCGAGTCACGTCAAATGACTCATAATTGAGCTCGATTCGAGTTAGTCCAAATCACATCCAAATTAAGTTCAATCGGTCAAATCTATGATTAGATCATTAGATTCGGATCAAATCTCTCCTCAGCTCGGATGCAACATGACCGTTATAATAACATCTGGTGGGTGTGCTCTTTGGTTATGAGGAAAAAAGTAACTCCTTTAACAATTTCAGTGATGTCTTCACTCTCTTCATAAGGTAATCGTGGCAATATCTAAAGGTACACAGATTCATATCACATAATTATTATTGCACTTCTAAATCATCTTTAATCAATTATTGTTCATTTTATTATATTTTAATTGTTTTTTATAACGATCAAATACATTTTGACAAAAGCACGTGATTCAAGCCTCAGATTTATGTCATATAAATATCATTGTAGGATTGTAAATAAATTAAGTGTGCCCGTGAATAAGGTCAGTGTTCAATTTAATAAAAATTTATTTATATTCGTTCAAAATATATATAAGATTAATAAATAAACAAGTTTGAATAGCTCGTTAAATTAAATAAAAAAAAATTGAACATATATGTATTTAGCTCGTTAACGTTCGTAAACAATATTCGTGAATAATGTTCGTGAACAATGTTCACAAACCATATTCATTAATAAAATTATTTTCAATATACTAAATAAATAATAAAATAAATAAATAAATTTAAATTATCAAACTCAATAAGTAATCAAACAATTAAAAATTTTAAATAATTAAATAAGCTTGAATTGAAAGTTCGATAATATCTAAACGAACCAAACTTAAACCAAACTCAAACCAAGCTTGAACCAAGCTTAAGCCAAGTTTGAATTGAGAGCTCGATAATATCTAAATGAATCAAACTCACGTCAACTTTAAACAAGGTTAAGCTTATAAAACCAAACTAAACTTGAAAAATTATTTCTAAAACTTAGTTCATTTTAAGTTTGGCTCGGCTCAGCTCAGCTCGATTATCTTATCAAATAAATCTAACATCTTAAAATTCAACTCAACTCGCCTACAACACTAATTGCACTACTAGAGTTTCTTCATTCTGCCATTTTTTTTTTCAAAATTTAAGTATTAGGTTTAGATTTAATGCTAAATGATCATTATTGCACTCTTGGAATTCCAATTGGTTAATTTTTTTAAAAAAAATTTAAAACTTTTAGAGTTGTCAAGCATTGTTTTTGAAAAAATATGTTTTATGCTCATAGAAGTTTTGAATTCATACCATTTTATTTTTCAATATTTTGAGAGCTCTATGCGCTTGTTGAGGACTTTTGCCAAAAGGTTCTTGAAAAGCATAGAGGCCTTAGATTTTTGCATAATAGATACTTTTTAACTCCTAAAATCAGAGTCATTTTTCTTCTTACTTCTTTTAACATGGTCGTGTGGATCACATAGTCAGTGTTGTTTGCCTTTGGTTGTTATTTGGATTGACAACAAACATTACTTTCTCTCCACATTTAACTCCTATCAACGGAAAATGCACAAAGAACAGATATCTGAACAAATAGAATAATTATCTTGAATGTAAGACGAGTATAAAAGTGTATAGACAAAGCATGCGTAAAGTATATAAATGTGCGTCAAAACATGCGTAATAAGTGTATATAATCTATGCACATCACACCCCCAGACTTAAACCTTTATTTGTCCTCAAGCAAAATATCGCAATCTAAACTCATGTGCTCTATGCTATATGCGTCATAATCCTTAGTGCACTTTCCTAACTCTATCTACCAGTTTCATTGATGAGCACGATCATGGAAGTAACTCAAGTATGGCCTAAGCATAAGTTTCTTCTGCAAAGTGCAATAAGTGACCCAAACTCTACAAATTTCAATATTTGTCCTAGTCAAGTCGTCATCCAATTGAGTTCCTAATATTCCCGGTGATAAGCACTTACTTGTCACACACTTTGTTCATATTCTTCAATCTATCCAAGGTCTCAAAAGCGTGCTTGATATCAAGAGAAACATAGCAGTCATTTCCCCAGTAACCTAACTCGATCTCAAAGGGGTAACTTGCTAATATCCACTCACAACAGTTATTTTTTATATCTTTTTTTTTATAAATGATTGCAAGATGCAACACTTAAACACAAATGCACAAAAATACAAATATTGGGATATTTGATTTTTCCAAATAAAGTTACATGATTCGAGCATCATCCAGTAACCAAAATATAGTTTGAGAAATTACCATGGGGACTAATTACTAAACAAATAAGATGAATCATGACTATTCCAATGATATCAACCATTCAAGCTCAATTTTAGTCATCTCTTCACTCTCTACATAAGATAATCGTGACAATATCGAAAGGTACACAGTGACATTGAACATTAATATTTCCGCAATTCGTTATCTTTCCCTTCCAACTCTCCTTCAGAATCCGACTTGAGCATTAGAGGGAGTCATTAAGGTTTGTCTTGCTCTCCCTTCTAACATTTTCTTCAGTTCTTTCAATTATCGTCAATAGATACTTCATCCAAGTCCTTAATTATATTGCTAGGCTCAGCTACCAACCCTGCAACCGCAAGACAAGACAATCGCCTGTCCAATGGGAGTCAATCCAATAAGAGCTTGTCCGATAGGAATAGATCTGACACGTATCAGACATATCGAGAAAGAGCTCAACCGTGAATACATTAAGATCGAGTCAGCTCATCCCTTAATCTCAATTGAATCACCCGTAATTGTCATTGATGTCTGTAGGAACTGGCAATGCCCTTCCTAGAAGGTGTATGTTGTGTTTGACTCCAGATTCAGACTAGAGCACTCCCAGCGTGATGTTCTAGAAGCAACACTTGAAACGATGAATTGAAGGACATCATGTTTTACGATTTACATTTTTTAATTGAGATCATATATCCAATTTTTTAAACCAATTAATTTTAAAATCATCAGTGAAGTCCATAAAATTTTTTCATGTTGTCAAGGTAAATCTGGAGCTCTCATGATAACCTATCCAAATGGTCCCTTTAATCATATCCGTTACCTATTAAAGAAAAGTATAATGATATGCTTAAGAAAAAAAATTCAAAGAAAAATTTAAGGATAGACACATAAAATAATGAAATTTACAAAAAATGAAATAATGGATCATGACTTTATGTATTTATCTTTGAATTTTTCCTTAAATTTTTTTCCTTGAGCATATCATTGCTCTAAAGAAAAAATCATCTACAATTTGCACCTATTTATTTTCTAAAACTATCCATATGTGATTCATCATTAATTCATACCTACATGATTTTTCCCTAAATATATATATTTTTTTATAAATTCTTCAATCTTTATATCTATAAGTAAAAGTTAATGTCGATGATATGATGATCAAGTGGTCTAATATCTCCTACCCCACGACAAGCTCGAGGGAGAGAATGAGTCCTTATTACCTATATGATAGTTGACGAGATCTCAGATTCATATCAAATAATTATTAATCTCGTTAAAATCGAGATAAAAAAATCTTCCTCTGCATTGGTTAATTATAGTTTTTTGATTTACTTTCTCACAGATAATCACGGGGCTAACCGTGTGGGACCGCAGGAGTGACGGATTCCACCTTTTGTTACCATATCAAATAATTATTATTGCGCTTCTGGTTGAAAATGTGAATAGAATGAAAAGGTAGAGACGAAGATACTATATTATGCATGAGTTTTTAGTTTCATATTGGAAGTCTCTTGACTTTATAATCGATTTTATTGTTGATTTAAATTATGACACATGTATTGATGTTATAAACATATGTATGGGGAGAAACTCTCTCACGCATGGATGCTTAGGCGTGGGTGAAAATCCAAGGCCCGGATTTGCACTGAACCAAGTTGACTTATGTGTGAGCAAGACCTGCACGCGTCGAATACCGAACCGGTCGAGATAAAATTTGTCCAAAAAAATGAACCAACAATTTGCCCCTGAATCTCTTTTTGTTATCTGCTCAAGAGTGCAACGGAAGCATTAATATAAATTAATTGTGATTCCATAATGTCTCAACATTAATGGCGACATTAAATTCATTAATGGTGACTTTGTAATGTCTCAATATTAATGGTGACATTAAACTCATTAATAATGATTATGTAACGTTTCGACACTAATGAAGATATTAAACTCATTAATGATAACATTAAATCCAACATTAAATGACCATAATTTGGTCATTCATTGCAAGCAAGATAAGAGCTCATATATAAGGAGACTGGATCTTGAGCAAAGGAGAGAGTGGCAGAAGATAAGCGAAAGAGAGAGCGAGAGGAAAAGCAGAAGGTGAACCTCTGTCCACCCTTGTTCTCCCACAAAAACTCTCTCAGTCATGCATCCGTTCAACTAAACTACTTGTGATAACACTCAGGTGCATTCTCAGTTCACCACGAACAATCAATGATTGGTTGCATGCATAGGTTTGTCGTTGTATCCTAGGAAAAAAACAACCCGAGAAAACCTCGAAGCACGACTAGAGGTAGGGTGAATCTGTTACAAGGAAACTGCATTGAGTGCAGACATCGATATCTTACTCGGCAAATTTCCTTCTTGACTCAGCGATCTACGCATTCTAATACTCACTGCATCAACTCTATAACTCGGGCCATTGAAGGCTTAGCAGAACTAGCCCCACTGACAGCCTAAGATTAGCTGCTCAAGTCATCTAAACAGATAAGTTATAATTGATTTTGTATAATTTCAATTCAGTAATTTTTCTCAATATCTCTGGCAATAGATTGTCAACAATCTTGAAACACACTTCGTTCTATTAAGATGGTCACAAAACAAAGTGTTGAGTTGCAACAAACTCAACGCATGAAGGCTCCCTCTTCCCCACTGGAACTATGTCAATCAACTGTTGGTTGCTACTCGGAAAACCTAGAGGTTCCACTGTACAAAAATTTTGTACAAAGGTCTGAACCTTTTCCTAGCTACCATGTGTTCTTTTAAATTAAATTTTGGATCGCCTGCGGAACTTAACACGTTTGATCCAAAACTTAATCTATTTGTTCTTTTAGGTTTTGACTTGGATCTCCTGCGGAACTTAACACGTTCGACCCAAGTCTCCTTAAGTTATTAATTCCATTAAATATTAATTTCCATAAAAGGTTCCCAGTACTGACGTGGCGAGGCACATGGCCTTCTTGGATATGGGAGCAACCACCACCGACTAGACAAAACCTTTAATAGAAAGCTAATATTTAATTTCCTAAAATAACTTTAGGTTAACCAAAGAGAACAATCAAATCACAAGGAAAAGAAAGAAAACAAAAGAACACAACATCGAAAAACATATTCGAAATACTAGAACGTAAGCCTCTTGTATTTGGTATTATTTCCATAAATAACTAGCATGATGCGGAAATAAAATTACTAGTTATACCTTGTACAAAAACCTCTTGATCTTCTACCGTATTCCTCTTCTAACCTCGGACGTTGTGTGGACAACGATCTTCCGAGACGAGAAACCACCAATCACCTTCTTCTCCTCCTAGCTAGGTTCGGCCAACAAAGAGGAAGCTTCACCAAGGAAGAAAATCAAAATACTAACCAAGCTCCAAGAGATGCTAGCTTTCTCTCCTTCTTCTTCTTCTTCTCCGAGTAGTATCCGGCCACCACAAGAGCTCCAATGGAAGAGTAGGGTTCGGCCACCACAAGAGGAAGAGAGGGAGAGGTTGGCCGGCCACACCAAGGAACAAAAGAGGGAGAGAAATAATAGATGTTGTATCCCATGAAGGCACCCTCACCCCTTCTTTTATATTCCTTGGCCTAGGCAAATTAGGAAATTTAATTACAATAAAATTTCCTCAATTTCCTTGACATGATTTAATTTAGAAAAATAAAATAAATTTTCCAAATCAATCTTCAATGGTCGGCCACATCATTGAGGAAAAAATTGGACAAGTTTTAATCAACAATTAAAACTTTCTAATTTGTTTCCGAAAATTTTAAAAATAAAATTTCTCTTTAAAATCTCTTCATGGTTGATAAAAGGAAATTTCTATAATTTTAATTTTATCAACATGTGAATAATTTTAAAGAAAAATAAAACATCTCTCAATCTATAAATAAGGAAAGAGATCTAATCTCTTTCTTTAATCTTTATAGATCATTTACAAGAGATATTTTAATTTTAATTCTCTTTAAATTATATCTTCCACATAATAATAAAATTAAAATTAAAATCCTTTTTAATTTAATGCGCTTGGGTTTAGCTAGGGTCGGCCACCCAATATTATATGGCCCTAGCTTGGTTTCCAAGCTAGCTTGGCCGCATATGGGTATAGAAGGTGGGTATAGGTGGGTATAGAACTCTATAAATAAGAGGCTACGATAGGGACCGAGAGGAGGAATTGGTTTTGGTCTCCGATAAAATTAAGCATCCCGTGTTCGCCAACACACAACTTAATTTTATCAATGATAATTCATTCCACTAGAGAACTATCATTGAACTACCGCACCAATCCCAAATTACATTTTGGGCTCCTTCTTATTATGAGTGTGTTAGTCTCCTGTGTTTAAGATATCGAATGTCCACTAATTAAGTGAGTTACCGACAACTCATTTAATTAATATCTAAGTCCAAGAGTAGTACCACTCAACCTTATTGTCATGTCGGACTAAGTCCACCCGCAGGGTTTAACATGACAATCTTTATGAGCTCCTCTTGAGGACATTATCAACCTAGTATCTCTAGGACACGCTTTCCTTCTATAATCAACAACACACACTATAAGTGATACCATTTCCCAACTTATCGGGTTTATTGATTCAACGAACTAAATCTCACCCATTGATAAATTAAAGAAATAAATATCAAATATATGTGCTTGTTATTATATTAGGATTAAGAGCACACACTTCCATAATAACTGAGGTCTTTGTTCCTTTATAAAGTCAGTATAAAAGAAACGACCTCAAATGATCCTACTCAATACACTCTGAGTGTACTAGTGTAATTATATAGTCAAGATAAACTAATACCTAATTACACTACGACCTTCTAATGGTTTGTTCCTTTTCCATTTTGGTCGTGAGCTACTGTTTATAATTTATAAGGTACTGATAACATCATCTTCTGTATGTGACACCACATACTATGTTATCTACAATATAAATTAAATGAACAACTACAAACAAATGTAGACAATTAGACCAAATGTGATTCTTTATTCATAATAAATGTTTACAATGCTTAGGTTTTCAGTATACATTCCAACATTCTTTTCTTACGATCCCTTATAACTTTGATCCCAAGAATGTGTGCACATTCTCCTAAGTCCTTCATATCAAATTGTTTGGACAACCATACCCTTACGTCTGATAATACCTTGACATTGTTGCCAATTAACAAAATATCATCTACGTATAGTACAAGAAATACCACCACGTTTCCGTTACACTTCTTATATACACAAGATTCATCCGGACTTTGAATAAATCCATATGACTGGATTACTTCATTAAACCGGATGTTCCAAGACCTTGAAGCTTGCTTCAGTCCATAAATGGACCGATTGAGCTTGCACACTAGATGCTCTTTGCCTTTTTCAATGAACCCTTCTGGTTGCTTCATATGGATGTTCTCTTCAAGACTTCCATTAAGGAAAGTTGTCTTGACATCCATTTGCCAAATCTCATAATCCATATGAGCAGCAATGGATAAGAGTATCCGGATAGACTTAAGCATGGCTACCGGTGAAAAGGTCTCTTCATAATCGATTCCCTCTTTTTGAGTGTACCCTTTTGCAACAAGCCTAGCTTTGAAGGTTTCTACCTTCCGTCATCCCTCTTTTCCTTTTGTAGATCCACTTGCATCCAACGGCTTTTACAACATCGTGTGGTTCTACAAGCTCCCAAACCTTATTAGAGTACATGGACTCTATTTCGAATTCATTGCCTTTTGCCAAGATGTTGCATCTATATCTTGGAGTGCTTCATATATCGATCGGGGATCGTGTTCATGTTTACCCGGATCAAGTCCAAGACTCTCCCAAAACATGAATCTTCTAGGCCTCACAACCTCCCACTACGACGAGGCATCCGTGGTTGTGTATCATGTGTGACACGTGTTGCGCTCTTGTGGTACTTCATCTTGTCCTGTTGAACTGAAGTAGACATGTCCTCTCTAAGTTCTTCTAAAACAACTTTACTCGGGCTTGTGATCCATTATATAGTCTTCTTCTAAAAGCGGGCATTGGTGCTAACAATGACCTTCGGTCTTAGGACTATAAAATAAACCACCTTCGTTCCTTTGGGATATCCTACAAACACGCGAACTTCATGCGAGATTCTAACTTATCAAGATCTTCGTTTCAAGACATGTGCCGGACTACCCCAAATCTGAATATGTCTTAGACGGGTTTCGCCCATTCCACAATTCTATGGGAGTAGAAGAAACCGATTTAGAAGGTACTAAGTTCGAACGTATACTGCTGTTTCCAGAGCATATCCCCAAAACGAATTTTGTAATTCTGAATAACTCATCATCGATCTAACCATTTCCATAAGAGTCCTATTCCTTCGCTCTGCTACACCATTCTGGGGTGTTCCAGTGTGGACAATTGGGATTGAATCCCGACCTCGATAAGTAATTCCTAAACTCTCCTAAGAGGTATTCGCCACCACGATCGATCGTAGTGTCTTGATACTTTACCTAATCGTTTCTCCACATCGCCTTGTATTCTTTGAACTTGTCAAAGCACTCGACTTGCATTAGGTAAATGTATCCATATCTTGAATAATCGTCATGAAAGAGACAAAATATTCAAAACCTCCTCTTGCACGGACGGACATAGGACCACACAAATCGAGTGAACCAACTCTAACACTTCTTTGGCTCTATACCCCTTGGCCTTGAACGGCCTCTTGGTCATTTTACCTTCTAAGCAAGATTCACAAGTTGGAAAATTTTCCAACTCTAATGAACTTAAAAGTCCATCGGCTATAAGCCTCTAAATCCTACTTAAATTAATATGACCAAGTCTTAGATGCCAAAGATATGTTTGGTTCATTTCTGAAGGTTCTTTTCTCTTTTTAGAATTAGAAGATGAGTTATAAATTTCCATGTTTTGCTTTGTGGAAGAAATTGGATTTAAAATATACAAATTGCCAACTAATGCACCAGAACAGATAATCACTTTATTTCTTTTAATAACTACATCGTTACTGAAAGAAATTGAATATCCATCTATAAACAGTTTAGAAACTGAAATTAAATTCTTTCTAAAACTGGGTACATAAAGACAATTTCTTAAAACCAAATTTTTATTTCTACTAAAAGACAAGTAGACGTCTCCCACTGCAACAGCTGCCACCTTAGTAGCATTGCCCATGTAGACGGTAATCTCCCCTTCAGATAGTCGTCGGGTTTCGGAACCCTGCAAGGAATTGCAGACATGATCGATGGCTCCCGTACACACCAGGTCTTGGTAGATAACACCGCTAAACATGTTTCAACAACCGAGCATGAGATATACCTTTGTTTTGGTTCCTACGAGGACAGTCCGCCTCCTGCCTGCTTATAGATGAAGCACTTGCCCTTCTTCTTCTTCACTAAATCCCGTACACTGAGATTTATTCACTTTCTTTCACTGAGCCACTTGTTTCTTCTTCTTCTTTCCTTTCGGTTTAGAAGTAGAACCATTTTCAAAGAAAGTGAATTTGAGAATTGTGACGAAATAATCCTTCTCCTGCTTGTATCAATAGTTCCCCTAATGAATAAATCCTTTTATTCATATTATAGTTCAGTGAACCGCTCAAAACTTCTAGGTAGTGTTTGGAGGATCATATCGATCTGGGTTTCCCAATTTCTCCTCCAAGGATCGGTCTCGTTCGGATAAGCCATCATCTTTAAGATATGATCCTTACAGGAGTACCCTCTTGCATGGTGGTCATTATCTTTCTCATAGCTTCTTGTCTAGAAGCCCTATCCTGATGACCAAAGAGCTCCTTGAGATTGTTCATAATATCATAAGCTGTTGGTAAATCTTGATGCTGATGTTGCAATACATTTGACATTGAAGCCAAAATGTAACACCGCGCCATCTCATCTGCCTTTACCCATCACTTATGATATTCAATCTCCTCTTGGGTAGATTCACCAGTGGGTGCATCAGGACAAGGTTCAGTCAGTACAAATTTATAGCTTTCAGCAGTTAGAACAATGTCCAGGTTCCTTTTCCAATCTATGTAATTAGGTCCAGTAAGTCTATTTTGTTGAAGTATGATGGACAGTGGGTTGAAAGTCATCCTAAGAATCACAAATAACTTTTGGTCAGAACTCTAAATTTAGAATAATATTGATTCCTCAAACAATACTATTTTAAATTAACCAACACCTCATCACACCGTGAATTTTGCATGCCACGTTAGTGTGGACGTATACAAATTCAACATTTGTAAAAGGAGGGTTTTAACCCATTAATTTTATTATCTTGTCAACCTAACTTTTTGACAAATAAAATTAATAGTTGGTATTATTTGGTCACACAAATAATAATAGTGACTCCGTTGGGGAGGATACTATTAGATGTGTCTAAGTGTATACCATTACTTGACACTAAGTCCATTAATAAGATTATGCCCTTCCGTTGGGGAAGATCACACGCTCTTAATTAATTTCCTATAGTCATCCAAAATGGAAGTCTGTTCTAGTGATCCACAAACAAGCTCATCCGTTATGGAGGAAGGCACTCGAGCCAACGCGCAAGCTTGTTTGCATCACTTACAAACCAGTAATGGAGACCATGGATTTATTTAAAATCCCTCTCCCACTTAGTTATTTATAAATGAGGAATTTTAACTATGCTATCCTACTAAACTTGTAAACTAACATGCACACACAACACAATATAAAAGCAATAAATAGAAAATTTAATTTTCAACTATTATGGCTTTTATCTCTAAATTGTCCTCCGTGTGTTGTCATCCCAAGCTACTGCCATATTTGGCCACCGCTTAGGGTCTAGCTGTCGCATCCATCTTGCTCCTAGTTCCACTGCGCCTCTGGTCCTTAGAAGGTTCCACGCTTTGCAAGATTCGATCCATGACATAAATAGAATTTTACATTTTGATCCTATATTCCATAAAAGGAATGTACATGTATCTAGATCAAAAATAAAATCCTAATAAAACTAAATACACCTGTTGTATTTTAATACAATCACGCACACACATATAAATTGCCCTTGACATGTCCAAGGGTCCAATCACACACATAATTAACTAAAAGTCATAATAGTTGGATCCTGCGTCCACAAAGTTAGCACATCCTACTATTATCCCGCCTAAATTATGTATGACATGTGCATAATTAAACTAAATACCAAATACACAGAGGCAAAACCCTAGCTCGATACCAATTGTTGGTTGCTACTCGGAAAACCTAGAGGTTCCACTGTATAAAAATTTTGTACAAAGGTCCGAACCTTTTCCTAGCTACCATGTGTTCTTTTAAATTAAATTTTGGATCGCCTGCGCTTAACACGTTTGATCCAAAACTTAATCTATTTGTTCTTTTAGGTTTTGACTTGGATCTCCTGCGGAACTTAACACGTTCGACCCAAGTCTCCTTAAGTTATTAATTCCATTAAATATTAATTTCCATAAAAGGTTCCCAGTACTGACGTGGCGAGGCACATGGCCTTCTTGGATATGGGAGCAACCACCACCGACTAGACAAAACCTTTAATAGAAAGCTAATATTTAATTTCCTAAAATAACTTTAGGTTAACCAAAGAGAACAATCAAATCACAAGGAAAAGAAAGAAAACAAAAGAACACAACATCGAAAAACATATTCGAAATACTAGAACGTAAGCCTCTTGTATTTGGTATTATTTCCATAAATAACTAGCATGATGCGGAAATAAAATTACTAGTTATACCTTGTACAAAAACCTCTTGATCTTCTACCGTATTCCTCTTCTAACCTCGGACGTTGTGTGGGCAACGATCTTCCGAGACGAGAAACCACCAATCACCTTCTTCTCCTCCTAGCTAGGTTCGGCCAACAAAGAGGAAGCTTCACCAAGGAAGAAAATCAAAATACTAACCAAGCTCCAAGAGATGCTAGCTTTCTCTCCTTCTTCTTCTTCTCCGAGTAGTATCCGCCACCACAAGAGCTCCAAGGAAGAGTAGGGTTCGGCCACCACAAGAGGAAGAGAGGAAGAGGTTGGCCGGCCACACCAAGGAACAAAAGAGGAAGAGAAATAATAAGGGTTATCCCATGAAGGCACCCTCACCCCTTCTTTTATATTCCTTGGCCTAGGCAAATTAGGAAATTTAATTACAATAAAATTTCCTCAATTTCCTTGACATGATTTAATTTAGAAAAATAAAATAAATTTTCCAAATCAATCTTCAATGGCCGGCCACATCATTGGAGAACAAATTGGACAAGTTTTAATCAACAATTAAAACTTCCTAATTTGTTTCCGGAAATTTTAAAAAATAAAATTTCTCTTTAAAATCTCTTCATGGTTGATAAAAGGAAATTTCTATAATTTTAATTTTATCAACATGTGAATAATTTTAAAGAAAAATAAAACATCTCTCAATCTATAAATAAGGAAAGAGATCTAATCTCTTTCTTTAATCTTTATAGATCTTTTACAGAGAGATATTTTAATTTTAATTCTCTTTAAATTATATCTTTCACATAATAATAAAATTAAAATTAAAATCCTTTTTAATTTGGCCCCCACTAGCTTGGGTTCGAGCTAGGGCCTCTTATACCTAGGCGGCCCTAGCTTGGTTCCCAAGCTAGCTTGGCCGGCCCCTATGGGTATGAAGGTGGGTATAGGTGGGTATAGAACTCTATAAATAAGAGGCTACGATAGGGACCGAGAGGAGGAATTGGTTTTGGTCTCCCGATAAAATTAAGCATCCCGTGTTCGCCCAACACACAACTTAATTTTATCAATGATAATTCATTCCACTAGAGAACTATCATTGAACTACCGCACCAATCCCAAATTACATTTTTGGGCTCCTTCTTATTATGAGTGTGTTAGTCTCCCTGTGTTTAAGATATCGAATGTCCACTAATTAAGTGAGTTACTGACAACTCATTTAATTAATATCTAAGTCCAAGAGTAGTACCACTCAACCTTATTGTCATGTCGGACTAAGTCCACCGCAGGTTTAACATGACAATCTTTATGAGCTCCTCTTGAGGACATTATCAACCTAGTATCTCTAGGACACAGTTTCCTTCTATAATCAACAACACACACTATAAGTGATACCATTTTCCAACTTATCGGGTTTATTGATTCAACGAACTAAATCTCACCCATTGATAAATTAAAGAAATAAATATCAAATATATGTGCTTGTTATTATATTAGGATTAAGAGCACACACTTCCATAATAACTGAGGTCTTTGTTCCTTTATAAAGTCAGTATAAAAGAAACGACCTCAAATGATCCTACTCAATACACTCTGAGTGTACTAGTGTAATTATATAG
Source organism: Zingiber officinale (assembly GCF_018446385.1). Taxonomy (NCBI): domain Eukaryota; kingdom Viridiplantae; phylum Streptophyta; class Magnoliopsida; order Zingiberales; family Zingiberaceae; genus Zingiber; species Zingiber officinale. Next base: position 143,878,697 of record NC_055992.1, read on the forward strand.
TCAAGATAAACTAATACCTAATTACACTACGACCTTCTAATGGTTTGTTCCTTTTCCATTTTGGTCGTGAGCTACTGTTTATAATTTATAAGGTACTGATAACATCATCTTCTGTATGTGACACCACATACTATGTTATCTACAATATAAATTAAATGAACAACTACAAACAAATGTAGACAATTAGACCAAATGTGATTCTTTATTCATAATAAATGTTTACAAAGCTTAGGCTTTCAGTATACATTCCAACATCAACCACTGGGAAAAGCTAGAGAAGTTCACTGGATTGAACTTCAAGAGGTGGTAGAAGAAGATGTTCTTCTACTTAACCAGCTCAATCTGGTTTAATTCTTGACCGAGGACCCTCCCAAGCATGCTGAGAATGCTAATGCACAGACCATCAATATAGTGGAGGCATGGACTCACTCTGAGTTCCTTTGTTGAAACTGCATCTTCAATAGTCTTGTTGACTCTCTATACGTTGTGTATAGCATGAAGAGAACGATCAAGGAGATGTAGGAGTCCCTTGACAAGAAATACAAGATGGAGGATGCAGTGACCAAGAAGTTCATCGTGGCCCGTTTCCTGGACTACAAGATGGTTGACTCCAAGATCGTGATAAGCCAAGTTCATGAGCTTCAGGTGATCTTGCATGAGATCCACTCAAAATGAATGATTTTGAGTGAAACCTTCTAGGTGGCTGCTATTATTGAGAAGTTACCTCCTAGGTGGAAGAACTTCAAGAACTACCTGAAACACAAGCGGAAGGAGATGAATATAGAGGAATTCATTGTTAAACTTCGCATCAAAGAAAATAACAAGAGTTCAGAGAGAAAGTTGTTCTCTCATGCTACTGTAAAAGCCAACGTGGTCAAAGATAGTCAAAACTCAAAACAAAAGAACCCCAAGACTTCCAAGATGAGACCCAGAGGAGGCATTAAGACATTCTCTAGGAAGTGCTTCAACTCTGGTCGACTTGATCACAAATCTTTGGAATGCAGAAAGCCGAAGAAGAAGTAGGAGGCTAATCTGAACGAGAGACTAGAAATGGATGACCTCTGTGCTATTGTCTCTTAACTGAACCTGGTTGGTTCGAACTCATAGTAATGGTGGATTGATACTGAACCCACCAGACATGTCTACTGCAATAAGGAGTTGCTCCACAACTTTGAAGAAGTCAAAGGTGGGGACAAGCTGTTTATGGAGAACTCAGCAACCTCTGACATCATAGGCCAAGAAAAAGTTATGCTGAAGATGACATCGAGTAAGGACTTTGATGGCATCGAGCAAGGACCTTAGTCTGAACAATGTGTTTTATAGTCTAGAGATTCAGAAGAATTTAGTGCCTAGATCACTGTTAAGCAAGCATGGCTTACGCATTGTTTTTAAGTCAGACAGAGTTCTACCATCAAAGAATGAAATGCTTGTAGAAATGTGCTATGTATCTGATGGGTTGTTCAAGCTCAATGTAATGACCATTAGGCCTAAGAAAAATAAACATGAAAGTTCTTCCACTTATATGTTAGGACCGAAAAGTAGCTAGAGGGGGGGGAGTGAATAGCTTCGCGTGTGCTCGTCGAGCTTCGTTGCTTGTTTCTTCAAAGTGATGCGCAGCGGAATACAAAAAAACAAACAACAACAATGCTAACAATAGGATTTTACTTGGTATCCACCTCACAAGAGGTGACTAGTCCAAGGATCCACGCACACAAACACACCTCCACTAATAAACACTCCTTTTCGGTAACTACCGAAGGCGGAGAAGCCCTACAAGACTCTCAATACAAGTAGAAGAAAGGGTAGTAAAGAATAAGCAAAAGCTTACAAGAGATGCAGTAAAAACCCTAGCTTCTTCTTCTTCTCGTTGCAACTCGTCTCTTGACTTGGATGAACCTCCAAGAACCTTCAAGAACTGGCAGTGAGGAGCTTAGAAAGTGTTGGGGAGGAGCTGTGATGAATCTGGAATGAATCGGTGAAGTGCTGCCGAAGGAAATGAACGACTGCGGCTTAAATCGACGCTAACGGTCGAATCCCGATCGATTGGAATGCTCCCAATCGATCGGGGAGGCTTTGGATCGATCCACGGATCGATCCAGAGCGCCTCTGTGCTCTGGAAAAACTTCTGGATCGATCCACGGATCGATCCAGCGCTTATCGCGAGAAGCAGCAGCGTCCCAATCGATCCACTGATCGATTGGGACCTCTGGATCGATCCACCGATCGATCCAGAGGGGTTCTGTTCGCGGGGACTCACCGGATCGATCGGCCGATCGATCCAGATCTTCTGGATCGATCCACTGATCGATCCAGATCTGCTGGATCGATCCATGGATCAATCCAGATCTGCTGGATCAATCCACGGATCAATCCAAACCTGCTGGATCAATCGGCTGATCAATCCAGATCTTGGTTTTTGCCCAAAACCAAGCCCAAAGCCCCCTAAACCAACATCTAGTCAACCATGACTTGTTGGTACATAAGACCTAGCATCCGGTCACCCTTGACCAGCTAGGACTCTCTTACCAAGTGTCTGGTCAATCCCTTTGACCCACTTGGACTTTTCTCTTCTTGCCAAGTATCCGGTCACTCCCTAAGACCTACTTGGACTTTTCTTCCTCGTGCCAAGTATCCGGTTAATCCCTTTGACCTACTTGGACTCTCACCAGATGTCTGGTCAACCTTGACCCATCTGGATTTCTCTTGCCTGGCTTCACTCACCAGGACTTTCCCAATTGCCTAGCTTCACTCACTAGGTCTTTCACCTGGCTTCACTCACCAGGATTTTTCTCCTGCCTAGCTTCACTCACTAGGACTTCCCAATTGCCTAGCTTCACTCACTAGGTCTTTCACCTGGCTTCACTCACCAGGATTTTCCTCCTGCCTAACATCCCAGTTAGGACTTCCCAGTCAAGTATCCGGTTATCCTTGACCTACTTGACTCTTCTTCAATCAACCTTGCATTGTCAAACATTGAAATCCAAACCAAGACTCAAGCTTGGTCAACCAGGTCAACCTTGACCTGAGGAATGTTGCACTAACAATCTCCCCCTTTTTGATGTTTGACAATATCAACACTATCACTTACAATACCATATGTAAGTTAGGCTAATCTCATAGCCTAAACCTTCTTCATGCCACTAGGTAATGAATACATAAGTTAAGCCCTTCATTCTCCCCCTAAGAGGGCAAACTCCCTCTAGGTGATAAAAGCCTAACTTACTCCCTTTCATTCTCCCCCTATTGGCACACATCAAACCATGCCCCATTTTTGGGCACACATCAACAGATTCACTTGTTGAAAACTCTCCCCCTGAAGAGTTGCTCATCGTCATTCACAACTTCACTCGTTGTGATCAGCACGATAATGAAGGTCTCATACCCTTCATTAACCTTAACCCTACATTCTCCCCCAATGTAGGCAAATGTCCATCCTTGAGCATTATCCACTTGAAACCACTTGAACAATGAGGATATCCACTCCCCATTAAAGTTTAAACGCTCAACCTTGAGCATGTTCTTAACGGAAGGTTAACCACCTTCCAAGGTTCATGAAAAATAATTTTTATGTCTTTAAAGAGTCCCTCCCCATAAAGACATGGTGGTAACTTCTGTCATTGCACCAACAATGACTTGGAATCCCCAAAACTTTAGGAAACTCAATTTTAGAAGTTTTGAGGTTCAAATATTCAAATTTTGAAACAAACCTCAACCTAAACTTCAACTTAGCCTTCCTTAACCAATCCATCCTTGTTTTCCACACGAAAACACCCTTTTTATGTATACAAATGTATTTTTAGGGGTTTAGAATGGTTACCTAGACTAAAATAGGTTCAAAATGCTGAAAATAAGCTTTCCCAGCCAAAATCAGCATCTTCAATCGATTGGAGTTGGGTTCCAATCGATTGAACCCTGCTGAATCGATCCACTGATCGATTCAATCTTCTTGGATCGATCGACTGATCGATCCAGCGAGCTTCTGCTCGCGAGAAATGCCTTCTCAATCGATCGGCTGATCGATTGAGGCACTCCAATCGATCCACTGATTGATTGGAGGCCTGAAATTGCTGAAATTCAATTTCAGCCAATTTCAGAAACCCCTAGAAAATTCTACAAAATTTCAAAAATCGTAAAAATTTGTGTAGACATTATTTAGGGTATAATTTATCATGGAAAAATAATTTTCTATGAAAATACATCATATTTTCAAAGATTGACACAAACTTGAGAACTTGCAAAAACTTTAATGTTTCTTCAAGTTTGTGCTTAACTATTCAATGGTGATTACTATCAAAAGATAGCCTTCACCAAGGTTTTCCAAAATTATTTTGAAAACATTTTCAAAACCAATATCCCACCATGTTCCTTGGGCTTAATGCACATGACTTGTACATTAGCTTTCCCAATGATGGGAAAACACATAACTATGTGTTTTGATGAACTTAAAACTCAAGGAAATGCACTAACTCAGCATGTTGAGTTTTGTTCGTCTTCCTAACATCTCACTTGTTTCTATTGTGCATAAAACACATACAAGTCATCTTATAGGTCTTTGTGAGATATTAATTTTGGTTTTGCTCTAACCTAGGGTTCATGCACATTTATCTAGTCATCTTGTGGATATTGACCATCCACCTAGGATGTCATTTGGTATGCCACTTGATGATAACTGCCATTTGTCCTTAATTTTAAGGAAATAACATAATGCATGATAATGTTATGGCATACATCAAAAAGAAATAATTTTCAGAAGAAAATTTCCTATAACTACATGATGTATGTATGTCATGACATGGTATTTTTGAGTTTTTCATAATAAGTCATGAATGCACAAATAAAACATGATGTCATGGCATCTAATGGGCAACCAAACATGGCAAGATTTTGCATAATTAAAATATACCTAGATTATCTATCTAAATATCCTTAACCCTTAGCTAATCCTAAAGCATAAACCCTAGATTGCCCAATTTCCTTAGGAAAATGCCAAAACCCAACTTGACATTTCTTTAATCTCTTGAATTAATTATGCCAATTAAAAATTTAAAACATTCCTCAAATGTTGACATATTTCATTTTCCCATAAGAGTAATCACTTTAAATTAAGGCTTAGATTTGCCTTAAATTCCTAAGACAATACCAAAGTCTCAATTTGGTATTTCTTAACACTTGATTTCTTGTGCCATTTAAAGTCATCTCAAATTTCTTCCTTTATAGCACATTTTACTCTTTCCAAGAGTAACAATAAATCCATTTCATTTTCAAAGGTTAACAAAAACCTTGAAAATGCTCCTTGAGTGTCAATTTCTTCAAAGTTGGGTTAACTACCCTTCTTCTCAGAGTTGACACTCTCTAACCCATCTATGGGATAGAGAAAATGCTCCTAGGAACCCAAAACCTATTGGTGCTCCTTGGATGCTCTAGGTATTCACTAGGGATAACTTCCCTAGATACCTTCCTAGTGACCTTGTGTGGTTTCTTAGAAGTCTTGGTCACTTTTTCTAGGTCAACTCTAGGGATTGCTTCCCTTGTAACCTTCTTTGTGACTTTCTTAGACTTCTTAGAAGTCTTAGTCACATTTGTTACAAAAATACTCTTAGGGATAACTTCCCTTGTATTTTTGGCTTGACCACTAGACCTAGGGTTGGTTCCATAACTATATGGAACCCTATGATAAGAGATTACATCATTCTTAGCCTTTGGTTTGTATCCCAAACCCCTATGTCCATTAGATGACCTTTGTGCTCCTAGACCTAGGCTATGCTCATTTTGCCCTTTTAGGATATTTTTCATCCTTTTTAGGGTCTTTTCCATTTTATCAAGCCTTGACCTCAAGACTTGATTTTCTATCACTAAGTCCTTAGTTTTTGGTTTTCCATTAAATTTATGAGCATTTTTATTTCTAGGCTTGTAGCTAAGGTCCTTAGTGTGTTTGCCTAGATTTTTATCTACCTTCCTAATCCTAGGTGTGGTAGTTTTAGCATGGTAAGCTACATTATTTTCCTTAATTTTATCATGCTCTCTATTCTTATGGTAAATAGCATTAAAATGATATAAGTTAGAACTAGCATGCTTTTTACCATAATGTAAAGGGATAGGCTCAATAAAAGTTACCTTCCTTTTTACCTTAGAGGCTCCCCCTTGACTTGAGCTTCCTCCTTGAGCCTTGACCATCTTCTTCCCCTTAGGGCATTGACTCCGGTAATGCCCCTTTTGATTGCAAGAGAAGCACACAATGTGCTCCTTGCTCTTCTTTGTTCCGGGGATTGTCTCCTTTGGCTTCTCCTTGCCCTTAGGTGCCACTTGGCCCTTCTTCTTGGCCAATTTAGGGCACTTGCTTTTGTAGTGCCCATGTTCCCTACATTCAAAACATATAATATGATTCTTATTATTAATTGAACTATTTATACCTTCTTGTGTAGGGGTGGCACTTGCTCCTCCATTTGATATGAATGTAGAGGCTTCCTCTTGATCTGAAATCGATTTCCCTCCAATTGATTTATCTTGACTTGTGGAGGTGGAAGCTTCTTCATCCTCTTCTTCTCTTGACCCGGATGTGGAGGATTCTCCTTCTTCTTGATCCGGTGTCACCAAGAGTTGCTCCCCCTCAATCCTAGAGGTGGAGGCTTTACCTTCTTCTTCATCCTCTTGTACATGAAACAAGGAATATGCTCCTTCCTTGCTCTTTTGATTACACTCCCTTGAGAATGAAGTTTCTTGGATTTCCTCTTCTTCGGAAGTTGAGCATCTCTCAACTTCGGAGTCCTCCTCTTGATCTTGCTCCAATGAGTCACCCTCTTTGGATTCTTCTTGGTTAGGTACAGTGGAGGGGATCTCATGAGCCTTTTCCAATTTGCTCCATAGCTCTTTGGCATCTTCAACTTCTCCAATTTCCTCCTAGATGTTGCTCGGCAATAGATTGACGAAAAGCTTGGTCACTTTGTCATTGGCCTCACATCTTTGGATTTGTTCTTGGCTCCATTTGCTCCTTTTGAGAACTTTGCCCTTTGAATTCCTTGGAGCCTTAAAACCTTCCATTAGAGCAAACCATTACTCTATCTCCATCATGAAGAAATTTTCAATTCTTGATCTCCAAGAATCGAAGCTTGTGGATGTGTATGGTGGAGCCACCCTTGTATCAAATCCAAGTCCATCTTGGAATTGCATCTTGAAGTTGAGTTTCTTGAATTCTTTGACTTTGATGAATTTGCTCCAACTTCTTCACCCTCTAACTTTGCTTGTTATGTTTGCCCCTTCCGGCGGTGATTCCGGTGAAGAGCAACCTTGCTCTGATACCACTTGTTAGGACCGAAAAGTAGCTAGAGGGGGGGGGGGGTGAATAGCTTCGCGTGTGCTCGTCGAGCTTCGTTGCTTGTTTCTTCAAAGTGATGCGCTGCGGAATACAAAGAAACAAACTACAACAATGCTAACAATAATATTTTACTTGGTATCCACCTCACAAGAGGTGACTAGTCCAAGGATCCACGCACACACACACACACCTCCACTAATAAACACTCCTTTTCGGTAACTACCGAAGGCGGAGAAACCCTACAAGACTCTCAATACAAGCAGAAGAAAGGGTAGTAAAGAATAAGCAAAAGCTTACAAGAGATGCAGTAAAAACCCTAGCTTCTTCTTCTTCTCGTTGTAACTCGCCTCTTGACTTGGATGAACCTCCAAGAACCTTCAAGAACTGGCGGTGAGGAGCTTAGAGAGTGCTGGGGAGGAGCTGTGATGAATCTGGAATGAATCGGTGAAGTGCTGCCGAAGGAAATGAACGCCTGCGGCTTAAATCGACGCTAACGGTCGAATCCCGATCGATTGGAATGCTCCCAATCGATCGGGGAGGCTTTGGATCGATCCAGAGCGCCTCTGTGCTCTGGAAAAACTTCTGGATCGATCCACGGATCGATCCAGCGCTTATCGCGCGAAGCACCAGCGTCCCAATCGATCCACTGATCGATTGGGACCTCTGGATCGATCCACCGATCGATCCAGAGGGGTTCTGTTCGCGGGGACTCGTCGGATCGATCGGCCGATCGATCCAGATCTTCTGGATCGATCCACTGATCGATCCAGATCTGCTGGATCGATCCACGGATCAATCCAAACCTGCTGGATCAATCCACGGATCAATCCAAACCTGTTGGATCAATCGGCTGATCAATCTAGATCTTGGTTTTTGCCCAAAACCAAGCCCAAAGCCCCCTAAACCAACATCTAGTCAACCATGACTTGTTGGTACATAAGACCTAGCATCCGGTCACCCTTGACCAGCTAGGACTCTCTCACCAAGTGTCTGGTCAATCCCTTTGACCCACTTGGACTTTTCTCTTCTTGCCAAGTATCCGGTCACTCCCTAAGACCTACTTGGACTTTTCTTCCTCGTGCCAAGTATCCGGTCAATCCCTTTGACCTACTTGGACTCTCACCAGATGTCTGGTCAACCTTGACCCATCTGGATTTCTCTTGCCTGGCTTCACTCGCCAGGACTTTCCCAATTGCCTAGCTTCACTCACTAGGTCTTTCACCTGGCTTCACTCACCAGGATTTTTCTCCTGCCTAGCTTCACTCACTAGGACTTCCCAATTGCCTAGCTTCACTCACTAGGTCTTTCACCTGGCTTCACTCACCAGGATTTTTCTCCTGCCTAACATCCCAGTTAGGACTTCCCAGTCAAGTATCCGGTCATCCTTGACCTACTTGACTCTTCTTCAATCAACCTTGCATTGTCAAACATCGAAATCCAAACCAAGACTCAAGCTTGGTCAACCAGGTCAACCTTGACCTGAGGATTGTTGCACCAACATTATATGCTTGAGTCTTCATGTTTGTGGCATGGTAGACTAGGGCATGTTAACTACGATGTGTTGTGTAGATTAATAGTGTCTTCTTTTCATCTAAGGATTTCAATTTATTTTCCTGATCGAGGGTGTTTTTGTAACTTCATCCATTGGTGCCTTGTATCCTCGTCAAATAGCGAACCATTGGTCGATGTCGATCTTGAAGTATAACTCCATCCGCTTCATTCAGTATAAAAAGTCATCTCTATTAAAAAGCAAGGGACGAGCGATATTATAACCTTCATTTTGGGCCATGTAATTACTGAAATAGCATAAACTTAAATATATACCAAGACTTGGTCTTAGGGTAAGTAGTGTGGTAGAAAGAACAAAATAAGACGAAAAACTCAAGTGGTGTTGCACCAACTTGAGCAAAACCAAAATTAAAAAGAATTTATTCTAAGAGGTAATTATACTAATTCAAATAGATTTAAAAAACTAAAATTCGGAGAAACAGGAGAAGAAGAAGAAAAAGGAAAGAAACACAATCTCCGTTGCTTGATTGGTGGTTGTACCAATTAAGAGCAGACCTGCTCTGATACCACTTGTAGGATCGTTACGTACGTGAGAGAGAAGGGTGAATCACATGGTTTTAGAAAAACTTGTCTTTCTAGGTTTTTAAATGCGAATATACAGCGGAATAAGGTAAAGCAAAGATCGAAAAACACAAGTACACAAAGGAGTTACTTTGTTCGGAACCTCCGACGACTCCTACTCCAAGACTCATGATCTCTCGGACCATATCGACGGGTAATCCATTATAAACCTCTTCTAAAATCGCCAAAAGAGAAAATCGAGTATAATAAAAAAATAAGGACAAGTATAACAAGCTACACTTTCCTTTTATACAGTAATTAAGTACAAAAAGAAATTTCGTTACCCAACACTTGTAGATTATCGGATCGAGCTCAGTGTCGAACGCCTTTTCAACAGTAGTAGGGCATAGTAGCGTCGCAGAAGGATGAAGTCAGACTAACAGGAAACTTGAAGGGTCGTGTATTGAACTTGTAAGTTAGTTGTCTAAAATGCTCAATCAACCCCATCTTTTATAGGTTGTTTAGGGCGCCTCCAAGCCTCGTCTAGGGCGCCTCCAAGTGCAAATTTAATCCCAAAAACCTTGTCATTATAAGCTCCGTAACTTTCAATTTTTATCCTCTGGAAGGTACCTTCAAAACTCTTCCAAGACGCCTCTAGCGCCAAGCTCAAGGTGCCTCTAGAAGCATGTGAGGCGCCTTCGCGCCCTCCCATGTGGAGTCTTCAACTAAGCATCCAAAGCGTCTCCACTCACACAGGAGGTGCATCTACACCATTGTCCAGGGTGCCTCCAATCGACCAGCGAGCGGCTTAAGTACTATTCACCAAAGCTGAATTTTCTTTCTAACTCCTACAAAAGCATGTTAGTCTAAAATCAAAGCGTAACTGCAAGATAGAGTTAGCGTAATCATAAAATAGTAGTATTAATTAGACCTTGTCTGTTGGTGCAATTTGCACTAACGGTCTAACTCAGGTTTTTAATGAATGACAAGTAGTTAAGTTAGATGTTTAGTTGTCTAACCATTTCACCCAGTGTGCAGGAATTAACAGCCTGATGAAATCTAGATAAGTCAACGGACCGACCGAAAATCTAGCGGGAAGTTCAGATAGGTCGACGGGCCGACTGGATATCTGGCGGGAAGTCCAAATAGGTTGACGGGCAAACCGGATATCTGGCGAGAAGTCCAGATAGGTTGACGTGCTAACCGGATATCTAATAGAAAGCTCAATTAGGTCTGCGGACCGGACAATTGGTAAGTAAAGGTAAGTCAATAGAGGAGAGTAACTTAGTGAGGACGCGTCTCGGTTGAGGGACAGTATGCGTTGGTCCAGTTTAAGTTTATTTAGAAACCCTAAACTGAGATCTTGACTAGTTCCTGGTCCTGAAAGGACAAAAACTAATTACTGCTTCTTATTATGATTGTGCTAACTTTGTTTTGCAGGTTAAATATTTTAGATTTGGACTAACATAACTTGTAGGATAAAATGAGCAAAAAGCCTTCAGATGAACAATACCCGAAGGCGCCGTCAAGGTGAAGGAAGGCGTCTTCGCACTATTCATGGAAGACGCCTTCCATGCCTTGAAGGCACCTTCTGCAGGATGAAATTTGGATGTCGTCCTAAATAAAGAGTGCGCTATTCGGGATAGGATTTATCCCATTGGAGGCGCCTTCCATGGCCTATATAAGTCAATCTCGACCAAGCATCAAATACAATCTTCTATACAAGCTACTACGCGATCATTTGAGATTCCGACTGCTCCAGGCTCCTGCTGCAAAGCTGCTATGCTCGACGACTGCTCCGAGGACTTCCGATCACAGCTGGCAGAACAACACCGACACACGAGAGCTCTCACTTCATTCCCTACTTGTCGATAACAAAGTTTTATTGTACTTAGATTCTACAAACGGAAAGTGTGGTCTGTTATACTTCTCCGATCTTCTTTGTATTTGATTCCCTCTTCCGGAGGTACCGAAAAAGGCTTTTAGTGGATTATCCGTTGATAGGTCCGCGAGCCCTGGGTCTTGGAGTAGGAGTCATCGAAGGCTTTGAACCAAGTAAACTGACCGTGTTTTCTTGTGTTCGTTATTTTCAAATTTGTAAGTACTTTTCGTTGCGCGTACTCGTGTTTTTAAAATGATAAAACAAGTTTTTGAAAACGGTGATTCACCCCCCCCCCCCTCCTCACATGCGTATCGATCCAACACTGTCTTCCCGAGATCAGGATCTAATCACGGTCTCAATTTAGGTTTCCAAAATAAACCTAAATTAGACCTACGCCTAAAGTCCCTATTTGGGGCTCGTCCTCACTAGAACACTCTCCTCCAGTGACTTACCTTACTTACCATGCAGAATTGCTTGACTCTACCTTGTCTACCAGGTCTTCCCACCAATTGTCAGGTCCGCAAACTCAACTAGATTTCGGCCAGCTGTCAGTTCCCGCAGACCCAACCGGATTTTCCGCCAGATATCGAGTCACTCCTTGACCTATCTGGACTTCTACACCATCTATCAAGTCCTCCATACTTAGCTGGATTTCATCCTGGTGTCAAACCAATCAAGTCCTACACACTTGTTAAAGAGGTTAGATCACACCATATCTAACTTTAATCTACTTGTCATTCATCAAAACTTAGGTTTGACCACTAGTGCCAACTACACCAACACTAGTCACTTACTCAGGGTGCCTCCAATCAGATGACGTGTCTTGAGCACTGTTCATCTAAACTTTAATTTTGCTATCTCCTACAAAACATGTTAGACTAAAATATCTACAACTAGAGTTAGCACAGATAATAATAAAATTTAGTTCATATCTTACTAAGACCAAAATATAGTCTTGGTCTATATTTAGATTTCCAAAATGATTCTAAATTGAACCAACATCTAAGGTCCTGTTGGGACTCGTCATCATTAATTTTAACCTTTTATCATCCATCAAAACTTGAATTTGATTATAGTGCTAACTGCACTAACAAATGTTTCTATGAGAGGAGTCACAAGGATGACATATTATATCTCTTTCGTGTACACGATTTTGATGTCACCTCATGTGGCTTGTTATTATGGCAGATGTATACAAGCATTGAAGCCCAACAATTAATAGGATGTGATACATGACTTTCAAAAAAATATTTTTCTTTTTCTTCCCAAGCATGTGACTACTCTGCTTATAACGAGGATGATTATACATTTTTCATTCTATCAGTTCGCTATCTTCAGTTTAAAAGATTATGCAGTTATTGATACAATAATGAATCTTCTTTACTAGCAAACCCAAATATCTAATCAATTTATTTGTATTATAGAAACTATCAGTCATGCAGTTATCAGCGAGGAACAACTCTGACATCAATTGACACTTGTCATCGTAAAATCGTTAAGAGAAATGATATTCTTCCTTCATGTTCAGTAATCTTACGGTAGTTGATAATTGAAAATGATCCAAAGGAATGTCTTCCCATAATTCTTTTTCACTAACCTTTAACATGTCATATATTTTATGAACTTTGGGTGTAAGTATTTCCTTTTTATTTGATTGATCATATGCTTTCATTATATCGTAAACCATTGATTGCATTACATTCACAAGCCTTGATGATTCCTCTGAAGCAATCGGGTAGGATGATGAAGCAACATAAGGTCCAATTTAGTCAAATACATACTGATCTTAATGACAATACTAGTTGTAATAATTTGAAACAAACTCGTACCTACATATGTGTTTTCACTCTATCCATATCACAAAAAGTTGTATTTCTACATCTGCTTTGATTATATGGACACTTTAACTCAACACTATTCAAGTATTCTGGATGAGACTTAGCAAAGTTCACAAACTCTTCAACCCGGTAAAAAATTCTTGACTAATAAATCCATTGTCTAATTTATTATACATCTCAACCTTGCTTATATACATTATAGTCTAATGGGAATCAAATTTCCAACACTTTTTAATCATGTCAAACTAAGCATGCTTATATTTAAATCATTTAGGTCTCATGAAACTAAGCATGCTTTTGTAAGGTAAATGTTAGAAACCTTAGTATTGTTGGTGCAACATCCCTCAGGTCAAGGTTGACCTGGTTGACCAAGCTTGAGTCTTGATTTGGGTTTCGATGTTTGACAATGCAAGGTTGATTGAAGAAGAGTCAAGTAGGTCAAGGATGATCGGATACTTGATTGAGAAGTCCTAACTGAGATGTTAGGCAGAAGGAAAGACCTAGTGAGTGAAGCTAGGCAGGAGGAAAATCCTGGTGAGTGAAGCCAGGTGAAAGACCTAGTGAGTGAAGCTAGGCAATTGTGAAAGACCTAGTGAGTGAAGCTAGGCAGGAAGAAAATCCTGGTGTGTGAAGCCAGGTGAAAGACCTAGTGAGTGAAGCTAGGCAATTGGGAAAGTCCTGGTGAGTGAAGCCAGGCAAGAGAAATCCAGATGGGTCAAGGTTGACCAGACATTTGGTGAGAGTCCAAGTAGGTCAAAGGGATTGACCGGATACTTGGCACGAAGAGAAAAGTCCAAGTGGGTCAAAGGGATTGACCGGACACTTGGTGGGGAGTCCTGGCAGGTCAAGGGAGTGACCAGATGCTAGGCATGATATACTAATAGGTCAAGGTTGACCGAATGTTGGATTGAGAGGCTTGGGACTTGATTTTGGGCAAAAACCAAGAGCTGGATCGATCAGTGGATCGATCCAGGCCTTTCCCAGCGAACAGAGAGTCTCTGGATCGATCCGTGGATCGATCCAGAGGTCCCAATCGATCAGCCGATCGATTGGGACGCTGCTGGTTCGCGCGATAAGCGCTGGATCGATCCGTGGATCGATCCAGGTGTTTTCTCCAGGGCACAGAGGTGCTCTGGATCGATCCGTGGATCGATCCAAAGCCTCCCCGATCGATTGGGAGTTTTCGAATCGATCGAGATCCGACCGTTGTGTCGTATTTGAGTTGTAGGCGTGCGATGGCTGCGGTATCTCTTCACGGTTTCATATCAGATCTCTCGCCAGCTTCTCCATAGTGCTCTCAAAGCTCAGATCGCCAGTTCTTGAAGGATCTTGGAGGTTTTCCAAGTCAAGAAGCGAATCAAAGACAAGGAAGAAAGCTAGGGTTAGGGTTTCAGCACTCATTGTAAGCTTGTATTTCATTACCTTTCCCCTTCTTCTTGTATTGAGAACTTGTAGGGCTTCTCCACCTTCGGTAGTTACCGAAAAGGAGGATTTTATTAGTGGAGGGTGCGTGAGTAGGTGTGGATCCTTGGACTAGTCACCTCTTGTGAGGTGGATACCAAGTAAGCCAACCTTGTTAGCGTTGTGTGGATTGTTTCTTGTATTTCCGCTGCGCATCTTTGAAGAAACGAGCAACGACGAGCACCTAGCACGCGACGAGCTATTCACCCCCCCCCCCCCCTCTAGCTATTTTTCGGTCCTAACAAGTGGCATCAAAGCGAGGCCGCTCTTCACCGGAATCATCGCCGGAAGGGTCAAGCATAACAAGAAGAGCTAGAGGGTGAAGAAGTTGAAGCAAAATTGTCAAAGTCAAAGAAATTCAAAAGCTCAACTTCTACAATGGAATTCCGAGATGGGCTCGGATTCGACACGAGGGTGGCTCCACCATACACTTCCACGAGCTTCGATTCTTGGAAATCAAGAATCGAAAATTTTCTTATGATGGAGATAGAGCAATGGTTTGTTCTTATGGAAGGCTTCAAGACTCCAACAAACTCAAAGGGCAAAGTTCTCAAGAGGAGCAAGTGGAGCCAAGAGCAAGTCCAAAGGTGCGAGGCCAATGACAAAGTGACTAAGCTTTTGGTCAATTTATTGTCAAGCACCATCCTTTGCAAAATTGGAGAGTTTGAAGATGCAAAGGAATTATGGAGTAAATTGGCCAAGCTTCATGAAGAGATCCCCTCCACTGTACAAGAGCAAGAAGAATCCAGAGAGGGTGACTCTTTGGAGCAAGACCAAGAGGAGGACTCCGAGGTTGAGAGATGCTCAACCTCCGAAGAAGAAGTCCAAGAAGAAGCTTCATTTTCAAGGGAGTGCAATGAAGAGAACAAGGAGGGAGAATACTCCTTGTTCAATGTACAAGATGATGAAGCCTCCACCTCTAGGATTGAGGGGGAGTGTAGATCAATGAACCCGGAGCAAGAAGAGGCCTCCACATCCGGGTCAAGTAAAGAAGAAGAAGATGGTGCCACCCCCAAAATTCAAGAAATATCAAATGGAGGAGCAAGTGTCATCCTTACACAAGAAGGTATAAATGTGTCAATTAAAAATAAAAATCATATAATATGTTTTGAGTGTAGGGAAAGTGGGCACTACAAAAGCAAGTGTCCCAACTTGGCCAAGAAGAAGGGTCAAGTGACACAAAAGGGCAAGGAGAAGCCCAACACCCGGGACAAAGAAGAGCAAGGAGCACATTGTGTGCTTCTTGTGTCAACAAAAAGGGCATTACCGAAGTCAATGCCCCAAGGGGAAGAAGATGGTCAAGGCTCAAGGAGGCACTAGTCAAGGGGGAGCCTCCAAGGTAAAGAAGAAGGTAACATTTATTGACCCTACCCCTTTACGTTATGGTAAAAAGCATGATAGTTCTAATTTTTATCATTTTAATGCAATTTACCATAAGAATAGAAAGCATGAGGGCATTAAGGAAAAGCATGTAGCCCTACATGCCAAGACTACCCAACCTAAGGTTAGGAAGGGAGATAGACATTTGGGCAAGAACACTAAGGATAATAGATACAAGCCCAAGAATAAAAATGCTCATAGATCAAATGAAAAATCGAATACTAAGGACTTAGTAAGGGAAAATCAAGTCTTGAGGTCAAGACTTGATAAATTAGAAAAGACCCTAAAAAGATTGGAAAATATCCTATTAGGGCAAAATGAGCATAACCTAAGTTTAGGGGTACAAAAGTCATCAAATGGCCATAGAGGTTTGGGATACAAACCCAAAACAAAAAAGGATGTGCCTAATTATCATAGGGTTCCATATAGTTATGGAACAAACCCTAAGTCTAGAGGTCAAGTCAAGGATACAAGGGAAAATATCCCTAGAAGTATCTTTGCAACCAAAGTGACTAAGACTTCTAAGAAGTCTAAGAAAGTCACTAACAAGGCCACAAGGGAGGCTATCCCTAGAGTTGACCTAGAAAATGTGACCAAGGCTTCTAAGAAGCCCAACAAGGTCACTAGGAAGGTATCTAGGGAAGTTATCCCTAGTGAGTACCTAGAGCATCCAAGGAGCACCAATAGGTGTTGGGTTCCTAGGAGCATCTTCTCTACCCCATAGATGGGTTAGAGAGTGTCAACTCCGATTAGAAGGGTAGTTAACCCTACTTTGAGGAAATTGACACTCAAGGAGCATTTTCAAGGCTTTTGTTAACCTTTGAAAATGAAATGGAATTATTATTTACTCCTTGAAAGAGTAAAATGTGCCTAATGGTGGAAAATTGATTTTATTTTAAAATGGCATAAATTGGGAAAACCTAGAGAAATACCAAGTTGGGATTTTGGTATTCTCTTAGAAATTTAAGGCAATCCGGGCCTTGATTTATGTGATTACTCTTGAGGAAAAATGGAATATGCCAACATTTGAGGATATGCTTAATTTTTAAGTGGCATAAACAAATCAAGAGAGATATAAATGTCAATTTAGGTTTTGGCATTTCTTTGAAGCATTTAGGGCAATCTAGGTTTAACGTTTTAAGTTAAAACAAGTGGTATATTTTGAGTTAGCTAAGTGGTTAAGGATACTTAGAAAGGTAATCTAGGTATATTTTATTTATGCTAAACCTTGCCATAATTGTTTGCCCATTATATGCCATGGCATCATATTTATTTTTTTTATTTATTCATGTGTTATTATGAAAAATTCAAAAATACCATGTCATAACATTCATACATCATGTAGTTATAGGATATTTTCTTTTGAAAATTATTTCCTTTTGATGTATGCCATAACATAATCATGCATTCAGTTTAATTCCTTGTAATTAAGGACAAATGGTATTTAACAACACTTATTAACAAGTGACATTCTAGGTGGATGTCTAATATCTCTAAAATGCCTAGATAGATATGCATGATCCCTAGAATAGGGCAAAACCAAAATCTCACATCTCACAAGGACTATAAGGTGACTTGTATGTGTTTTAGTGCACATTAGATACAAGTAAGATGTTAGGAAGATGAATTAAACTCATGATGTTGATTTAGTGCATTCCTTTGAGTTTTAGGTTCATCAAAATACATAGTTATGTATTTTCCCATCATTGGGAAAGCTAATGTACAAGTCATGTGCATTAAGCCCAAGGAATGTGATGGGATATTGGTTTTGAAAATTATTTTAAAAGGCTTTTGGAAAACCTTAGTGAAGGCTATCTTTTGATAGTAATCACCATTGAATAGTTAGACACAAACTTGAAGAAAACGCTAAAGTTTTAGCAAGTTTTCAAATTTGTGACAATCTTTGAAAATATGATGTATTTTCATAGAAAACTATTTTTCCATGATAAAGTATGCCCTAAATAATGTCTACATGAAATTTCATGATTTTTAGATTTTTATAGAATTTTCTAGGGGTTTCTGAAGTTGGCTGAATTTGAAATTCAGCAACTATCAGAGCTTCGATCGATCCATGGATCGATTGGAGATCTGGATCGATTAGTGGATCGATTCAGAAGGCAATTCTCGCGAGCAGAAGCTCGCTGGATCGATCAGCCGATCGATCTACACATCTTGAATCGATCAGTGGATCGATTCAGAAAGGTTCAATCGATTGGAACCCAACTCCAATCGATCCAAGTTGCTGATTTTGGCTGAGAAGGCCTGATTTCACCATCTTTGAACCTATTTTAGTCTAGGTAACCATCCCAAACCCCTGAAAATACATTTGTATACATAAAAAGGGTGTTTTCATGTGGAAAACAAGGATGGATTGGTTAAGGAAGGCTAAGTTGAAGTTTAGGTTGAGGTTTGTTTCAAATTTTGAATATTTGAACCTCAAAACTTCTAAAATTGGGTTTCCTAAAGTTTTAGGGATTCCAAGTCATTGTTGGTGCAATGACAGAAGTTACCACCATGTCTTTAGGGGGAGGAACTCTTTAAAGACATGAAAATTATTTTTCATGAACCTTGGAAGGTGGTTAACCTTCCGTTAAGAACATGCTCAAGGTTGAGCATTTGAACTTTAATGGGGAGTGGATATCCTCATTGTTCAAGTGGTTTCAAGTAGATAATGCTCAAGGATGGGCATTTGCCTACATTGGGGAAGAATGTAGGGTTAAGGATAATGAAGGGTATGGGACCTTCATTATCGTGTTGATCACAATGAGTGAAGTTGTGAACAACGATGAGCAACTCTTCAGAGGGAGAGTTTTCAACAAGTGAATTTGTTGATGTGTGCCCAAAAATGGGGCATGGTTTGATGTGTGACAATAGGGGGAGAATGAAAGGGAATAAATTAGGCTTTTATTACCTAGAGGGAGTTTGCCCTCTTAGGGGGAGAATGAAGGACTTAACTTATGTATTCATTACCTAGCGGCATGAAGAAGGTTTAGGCTATGGGATTAGCCTAACTTACATGTGGTATTGTAAGTGATAGTGTTGGTATTGTCAAACATCAAAAAGGGGGAGATTGTTGGTGCAACATCCCTCAGGTCAAGGTTGACCTGGTTGACCAAGTTTGAGTCTTTGTTTGGGTTTCGATGTTTGACAATGCAAGGTTGATTGAAGAAGAGTCAAGTAGGTCAAGGATGACCGGATACTTGACTGGGAAGTCCTAACTGGGATGTTAGGCAGAAGGAAAGACCTAGTGAGTGAAGCTAGGCAGGAGGAAAATCCTGGTGAGTGAAGCCAGGTGAAAGACCTAGTGAGTGAAGCTAGGCAATTGTGAAAGACCTAGTGAGTGAAGCTAGGCAGGAAGAAAATCCTGGTGAGTGAAGCCAGGTGAAAGACCTAGTGAGTGAAGCTAGGCAATTGGGAAAGTCCTGGTGAGTGAAGCCAGGCAAGAGAAATCCAGATGGGTCAAGGTTGACCAGACATTTGGTGAGAGTCCAAGTAGGTCAAAGGGATTGACCGGATACTTGGCACGAAGAGAAAAGTCCAAGTGGATCAAAGGGATTAACCGGACACTTGGTGGGGAGTCCTGGCAGGTCAAGGGAGTGACCAGATGCTAGGCATGATATACCAATAGGTCAAGGTTGACCGAATGTTGGATTGAGAGGCTTGGGACTCGGTTTTGGGCAAAAACCAAGAGCTGGATCGATCAGTGGATCGATCCAGGCCTTTCCCAGCGAACAGAGAGCCTCTGGATCGATCCGTGGATCGATCCAGAGGTCTCAATCGATCAGACGATCGATTGGGACGCTGCTAGTTCGCGCGATAAGCGCTGGATCGATCCGTGGATCGATCCAGGTGTTTTCTCCAGAGCACAGAGGTGCTCTGGATCGATCCGTGGATCGATCTAAAGCCTCCCCGATCGATTGGGAGTTTTTGAATCGATCGGGATCCGACCGTTGTGTCGTATTTGAGCTGCAGGCGTGCGATGGCTGCGGTATCTCTTCACGGTTTCATATCAGATCTCTCGCCAGCTTCTCCATTGTGCTCTCAAAGCTCAGATCGCCAGTTCTTGAAGGATCTTAGAGGTTTTCCAAGTCAAGAGGCGAATCAAAGACAAGGAAGAAAGCTAGGGTTAGGGTTTCAGCACTCATTGTAAGCTTGTAAGCTTGTATTTCATTACCTTTCCCCTTCTTCTTGTATTGAGAACTTGTAGGGCTTCTCCGCCTTCGGTAGTTACCGAAAAGGAGGGTTTTATTAGTGGAGGGTGCGTGAGTAGGTGTGGATCCTTGGACTAGTCACCTCTTGTAAGGTGGATACCAAGTAAACCAACCTTGTTAGCGTTGTGTGGATTGTTTCTTGTATTTCCGCTGCGCATCTTTGAAGAAACGAGCAACGACGAGCACCTAGCACGCGACGAGCTATTCACCCCCCCCCCTCTAGCTACTTTTCGGTCCCAACAAGTATCTTGTAAGAGCTCTCCTATGGTTGGATTAGAAGAACGAGCTTAATTCTTTTTAGGTCTCATGAAACTAATTGCAATTGAATAGGAATCATTACATAATCTGAGAGCACCAAAGCTTTACCTTGTGACGGAGAAGAGTAGATAGACAATGCTCGAAGGAGTGCTCACAGACGACGGAGAGCTAGGGCACTGTGATGCTGGAGAGGAGTTGGATTCTAGAGAGAAGGAGCTTGAGCACACTGACTCGTGGACGTCGAAGAGCACTAATGACTCAAGAACACTAGAGAGAGTGTTGAGGAGGCTGGAGATAAGGCTAAGCTTGTTGTACACGAGGCTAAGGCCACTGGACATTGCCACCAAGTGTCATGTTTGAGAGGTGTCCTAAGGCAATCGCCTTATAGTTTGTACCTATTTATTGGATAAATAAAGATTCATTATTTGAGCACACATTATATATTTATTTGATTGGATTTTAAATTCATTTACTGAATGTCCGCAAAATGATTCATTACATGAAAAAATTTGTGATGGGATTACAGCTTATGAGCATCTCTACATGTACAATTATGAATGTATGAAATAGTTCCTAGTCGATGAATTGATAAGTTCACACATCATCGATTTGGTAAAACTATATCTAAATTACTCAAAAGCCCTAGTTATCTAAATCATACAATTGCATATATGAATGAAGTATAATGCTTAGCATGAATAGAATCTTGTAGACGCATTACACTTCCCTTATTCCTTGGTGCATTTTAAGCCAATCAAAAAATATTAAGATACTGAATTTTACAATCTAAAACAAGTTGGGTCTAGAGTAAATTAAGCGCCCTTTGAGAATTCATTTTCTAATATGGTTAAGCGATTTAATTCCCTAGGCATTGGTTTATATCCCAAACTGTCATTATCATAATTCTGCCTTTATCTTCTGAGATCGTGTTTGATACTCAAAACCTAAGCTAATCAACTAGAATAGGCCAACTACCTATTCAATCGACTAACACTATTATGGTTATCTCATGCCCCTGTTTTGGAAGACTTCTCAACTAAGACTAAATACACCCTCATGATTTATCCCTTTTAGAATGTATGGGGTCATCTGGATGGACTATTAAGATGACGACTTCATCTTTTACCATCAGATTAACACTATCATGGGCATATATAAAAGCTTGGTACAAGATGTTACATTTTGAAAGACAAAAACCGAAGAATGCACTCTTTGCTCTCATGCATTCAAATCTTCAGCTACTCAAATCCACTAAGCACTTTCTTGAACTCTAATAAGCAATCCAATCCAAGCACCTCTCTATACAAACCTCTAGCTCTCGAACCCACAACAAAGCTCCTCTATGTGAATGTGAAAGGAATGAAATGAAAGTTGAATGAGATGAGATTAGGAACTAATAAAAAAATAAAAGTGATTTATCAAATGATTTTAATGTTTTAATTTATCGTTTAATTCAATTCAATTGACTTGATTAATTATTTTTACTCGATCAACCCAACTTATGGTAAAAAGGTGATTGGCTCACCTCAATATCCCTACCAATTTATTCTTAGGCTACTACGAAGAAAATAAATCACTCGATTAACCCAACTTACATATTCTACTTGATCAATCGATCTCGTTATCCTAGCTAAAAATAATGAGCATTATATTTGAGGAGTCCTTATTATTTTGACTTTGTTAACCCACACTTTCCAAAAATTAATAATTTTTTACTTAATTTTTTCAAAAAGAGAATAAAGTCTATTTTATTCCACAAACTTAAAATAATTGATGGGAGAAAAAAATGATCAATGCATCCAATAATTATCCATTTAATCCAACAATTATATTATGATCATCATTTGTCTCTGGAACTATGATACTATAATAGGATATCTAGTTTGTTCGGATGGGTCTAGTGGTTAGCGCATAAGGTGTTGCCATCATAAAGTTCGGGGTTCGAATTTCGACAAAGCCGAAGTAAATACTTCCCTTATGTGCTAGTCACTATTCCAAAGGTTAGTAGCCGCCCGTGATTTACCTCCTCTGTGTTGACCCTGGGATAGGTTGGCGGGGGCGCGGGGGCGAGAGTATTCGTCTTTTTTTTTTTTGCCATCATATAATAGGATATCTAGATTGTCATCCAAATACCCATGTTTGATTCCAGCTATATCATATTTGTAGAAATTTTTCCTCCAAATAAGGCGAGCAATCAACGGATGCTGAGCTTCTGGATTATTCGTCGCGCACGATTCCCCATTTATCCTTGTGGTTAGTAAAAAATTTCGTAAAACTAAATCGATCATCCTAGACTAAGATTAATCAATAAGACTAACTAGATTTATCATTTTTTTTATACACATCTTGTGGCCATCATTTATTTCAAATAACACAATTCCAACTTGTATTTCACATTAGATATTCCAACCTTATTTCAATTCTCTTAGAGATCTTTATCCAAATAATTAAAAAACTAAAATTTCAATACAAAAGTAATGGAATAATATTGGAACAAAAAATACTATAATATTTGCAACCTAAGAATAAAATTAAAATAAATAGTAGGAGAAAGTTTTACTTGCTTATAATGTATTAGATCACTTAGGAAAATAATTAAGAAAATCAAGATTCAAATCTTATTAGAAATAAATATAAGGAAAAAAAATAAACGATCAATTATTAAGAGAGAGAGAGAGCTTTTACTTTCCATTTACTCTATATGGAAGCACTAAGATTAATGGTAAGCATTTTGTCAAATACATCAAAATTACATAATCGAGCTCCAACAATTGGGGCATGATTGCACCAACACTTCTACAAATGAAATGGACGAAATCAAGGAGTAATGGATCAAGAACTTGCGAGTGGAAGAGCCTCATCAAAGGCTAGTTCATTTACTTTGTGCTTAGAGAACCACCGATCTGGCTAGTAGCTCTTGTTAATTAGAGCAAAAGTTATCATGACAATCTCATGTAACTCCTTATTCTAAGCTTTACAATTAACACTGTGATCATCTCTCTGACTAAGGAAAAGGAAGCACGAGTCTGCACAATTGCCAACATTTTACTGCATTGGTTTTTAAAATGTAACCTTCCACATCTCTCCGAAAACTATAAGCTTATCATCATGAAGTAAGACCAGCAGTGATTATGGAAAGAAGCCAAGAAGAATAGGATACAGCTCGGGACATTAGGGGCATTTTGAAAGTAAACTGCTGGCCTATTATTAAATTAATTTTGACTCAAAATAGAATATTCAATCTAAGATGATGCATCTAACATGAAAGAGAGTAAGCTCACAGTATATGTCGTCCTCCATATAATTCAGAGGTGAAAACATTAAGGACCAGTGAGGTGACTAAGATATGGTTGAGCAAGAGAGAAAGGTTGAGATTTCAACTCAACCAAGGTCCAAAACCAGAAGTAGCTGGCTGGAGCAAATACTACGAAGATGGTTATCGATGTATCATTCAAATGTTCACTAAATCTGACCAATGGCATCACTTACTAGCAAGACAGGGGTACACAGAATATATTTCTTTCTTGAGTACAACAGCAGCAAGGAGACTTTGAGTCAAAATTAATTTATATTTTTGTTTTTTCTTTTACATTATCATATTGAGTAGCTTATCAAATTGTTGAGTGAGCATAAAAACTACACCTACTACATGTCTAAACAAGCATTAAAGAAAAACAAGAGAAGGAGAACAACCAAAAAGGAGGAATGGACAGAAATATAGACAAAGGAACTTTCTTCCTATCTTGCTAATTTTATTCTATCTAATAAGAACAATTCGAGTTGTATTCCAAAGTTGTACATTGTTCAGTCAAAAAGGATAATCAGAACAATTAGGAAGAATAATACACCCAAGAAAAATAAAAATAAATAGAGCTGACATTGAAATCAATTATTTTAGGAATTCCATTGTTTGGATGTGAAAAATAATTATAATCTGACTTGAATTTTGTTTCTCCAAATAATAGAATTGAAAGGTGGTTTCTAGAGTTTCGATGGAGGAATTAGAATTACAGCTTATTTTAACCAATTTCCATTATACAAGAATTTCAATTATAAATAGAAGAACCTCTAAGAATTTTTTTTTTAATTTAAGTCTCAAAATAAATATTCATTCTTATTTGTTCAGATCTAGATAGCAGATCAATTCCATTGCAGGTATTGTATCAGAGTAAGGATGTATTTGTTCAGATCTACATAGGGGATCAATTAGTTGACATGGGAGATTTCATCATGGTGGCTGAGCCAGTGGCGGATACATTTGGCATCAGGGTTCTTGAGAATTATCAAACACACGGGGTCTAGTTTGATTGAATTCTCGATCGTAATTGAATGTTAGAAACAGAATTCCAGCTCCACTTTAATGTGTCAAAGAAGCTGTTAAAGAAATCGACTGACCTCTTGGGCCTCTTCCTCGGTCAGAAGCTGTTGCTGGACCTCAGAACTACGTTCCAAGGGGGCGCTGCAAATGATGGGGGGCAAGCACGGCTTATTCATCTTCCCTTTTCTCCCGACCACTGCCACCGCCATCGCATCAGACGCAAAGTCCAACGAGGAGGAGCGCCGGAAACATCGATAGAGATTTAGCGACCTGTTAAGCATACAGATCGCCGCCATTGCCTCTCCCTCCCTACTCGCTCGCTCCCTCCCTCCCTCTCAACGGAGACGCAGATGAGATGGCCCCGATTTGGACTTCATAAGTTCGTCCACTATAATTTTTCACGCCTTAACATCAATCCAACGGCGCAGTTTCCATCCCCACCGACCATACCCGCGCATCGACGGCTCTGATGGACGAGCTTGAGTCAATTGAAAGTCAATATATTTAAGTCAATCAGATAGTTAAGTGAGTTAATTGATTAAAATATAAGTTGACTAAATTTGACTCAAGAAATAAAAAAACAACTATCTATAAGAAGAAGGATAGCATAGATCAAACAAAGTAAAGAAGTTTGTTAACGATCTAAAGGGCATAAAGTGATGTAAGTAGCCAGGTAATTTTTCAACGGAGCTGGGCAAAATAAGAACGACAATTGATTCACTTAAAATTATCAAATTGTTAAAAAATATATTTAATTTTTAAATTTCCCAAATAGAACTTTTGTTTTCATTTTATCCCTCTCATCAACTACTATGATGTTACACTCAAAGAACAACATAACGTTACATTTTTAAAATAAGTATCATTATGATATTAATTTTAAAAAATCAAATATCATAGTGGTATTATATTTGAAAATTAACACTACTTTGGTACTACAAAAATAAATATTATATTTTGAAAATTAACATCAGTTTTTGAAATGTAACACCACAATAATATTATTTTTTAAAATTCAATAATATAGTGATGGTGTTTTTGAAAACCAAATTGAATAATAATAATAATAACAATAATAATAACAGAAACCTTCATTTGACAATAAATGTTGATTTGCTTGAACTATGGCACCAAACTACTGAACTTATGGACTTCATTCTTCCGATTGCATGAAGATCACAAACCCCAACTTGATCACCATTCCTTTCCTCAAGCTCATCCATTTTTATACTCAAATAAATTATACAAGACTGAATAGTATTATTAAGTAATCCACTGTTAAATTATCTTCTTGTATGATATTCGGTTCCACCGAGATGGGAGCATCAGTAATATGAAGGAGAGGCTGCCGGTTATGGTTCTGTATTCGATAAATTGCCTCATAAAAGCGCTCCCAGTCGAAAACTTTTGATAGTACTTGAGCAAATTTCTAGGGCTATAGGTTTGTAGTCCTTCACATTTGCCTTAAATCCTACTCCAAATTCTCATATATTCAATTTATCAGATGCCTGCCACTTCACCTCTTCTTTGGCTTCCTGCTTAGAATCCTTTTAGTTGATCACTTTGCGTATGATGAAGGTGATGTCGACAAAACTGACCCTTTACGGGCTGCACAATGCAGGTAGAAACTTGAAAAAGAATCACTAATTATTACTCCAAGTATAAAGCATCTGTTGAATATTTTCTGCAAAGCAAATAAAAACTTAACAAAATTTGTTCATTCACTGGGGCAATCAATAATACGCTGAGAATTTGACTTGTGAAATTTGCAACCAGTCTATCAAACTAATAGATAGCTGCAAGGATTGCGGTGCCGTTTTGTGCCGGGCGGCACGAACGGTTTTTACCGTTCCATCGCCCGACCGAAATCGGCACACGACACGCCGCGATTTTGGTGTGTGTATTGCGCGGGCGTGGGCTGTGCTTTCGACGCGTGATACGCGCGTTGATGCGCGCCAACACAAGCGAGCGACACTCGCGACAGAAGGAATCGATTCGATTCCTTCTGTCGCGTGAAAAAACCCTATAAAACGTACCGATTAACAACAGCAGCAGCGAGGCGAGGCGAGGCGAGGCGTGGCGCAGCGAGGCGAGCAGCGACAGCGGCGAGGCGAGCACCAGTAAGGCGAGCAGCGACAGAGGTACGATTCCCTATTCCCTATTCGTTTCGTCCCGTTTCGTATGCATCGCTGGCGCCGCCGAAGGCATCGTCCGACGACGCCTTCGGCGCCGCCAGACCCTGCGATCCGCCGCTGTCGAGCGGCGTGATCGCTCCCAGCGGCGAGATCGGGTGCGCCTCGTGCGTGCCTGAGCGATTTTATTTATAAATCCTAATTAAATTTTCTTAATAAAAATTAAAATATATAAAAAATATATTTAAAAATCAAAATTTAATTAATATTCTGAAAAATTAATTTTTAATGTTTTAAATTGTATTTAAAAATTTTAAAAAAATTATAATAAATCTGTTTAAAATTTTAAAAAATTAAAAAAATTCAGATATATATTATAATATTTTTTTATTTAAAATTTAATTTATTTTTTTAAAATAATAAAAATTCAAATTTATATTCTAATATTCTAAAAAAATAAAAATTCTAAAAAAACTAATAAATTAAATTTATATTTTGATATTTTTATTATTTTATATTTTTAAAATAATAATTAATTAATTAATTAATTTGTATAATTATTATATATAAAATAACATCTTTGTGCTAATTTATATATTTATTATATATAATATTTTTTATCTTAGAATTAATTTAAAATTTGGATCCATGAATATTAACTTTTGTACTTTTGTAATATGTTTAGAAATATTACAAGTCTTTTATTTTAAAAATTTTGATAAAGGTATGTTGTTATGTTTATGATTCCTAATAAAACACTATTAATCTTGTGCAATTCTGATCAATCTAAATTGAGAAAGATGAATTAATATTTTTAGGAGATTGTTTCAAATCAGAAGTTGTTTATAGTTTATATACTTAATTTGTAAATTTACAATGATAAACACATTTTTGACATTATAAAATGATGATCATTACCTAGAAATGTATATTATCCTTACTTTTACTTTTTGTATAATGCATAGGTAATGGCACCAAAACAACAATCTCATGATCCAGCTTGGAGACACGCACGTCGATTAGAAAATCGATTCCATTGGCAATGTTTGCATTGCGATATGATTGGACGCGGCGGCGGGGTCACACGCTTAAAACAACATCTTGTTGGTGGATATCCGAATGTTTCTAATTGTCCAAAAGTTTCTCAAGAAGTTCGTCGTGCAATGAAAGAGGAACTTGATGGCAGAAAAACATTAAAGTATAAACAACAACAAGAACGTGAACTTGTTGATAGTCGAAGCTCTAAAGAACCAATCTATGATGAAATGGAAGGTCGTGGTGAAGTTCCAAATGATGAAGACTTTTTAACAGCTCTCAGTGCCTCTCGAACTCAATATGACTATGAGCAAAATATGCAACATAGAAGTGACTCTGGTGCTAGTGGAAGTGACTCAACTACTGCATCAACATTAGGAAGGAGTGCAAGTGTTCGTATTACTTCAACACAAGGTGGTATTGGTCGTTTTTTTCTTCTATGGGACGAAGACATGCAATTGATATTATTGATATTGATCCACTAGTATTTCCAGACCAAGCTAGCAAACAGACTAGGATTGATGATGCATATTCAAAAGAGAAGAAGAAATCAATCGGTAAAAGTATTGCTAAATTTTTCCATTTTAATCATATTCCCCCAAATGCAGCAAACAACACATACTACCGTAGCATGGTGTCCAACATCCAAAAATCTGGTCCTGGTATTCAACCTCCGACTGCATATGAAATTGTCGGTCCATATTTAGATGAACAAGTGGAGGAGATCAAGACTTGGATCCTATCATGCAAGAAACAATGGAGCTTATATGGGGTTACGTTGATGTGTGATGGCTGGACAGGACCTACACGGATGAGCATCATCAACTTTCTACTATACTGCAATAGAAAGGTGATATTTCATAAATCTATTGATGCAACTACAGACTATCATGATGCACCCTACATATTTCGTTTGATGGATAGTGTAGTTCACGAGATAGGTGCAGAACATATAGTACAGGTGATTACAGATAATGGTGCCAACTTTAAAAGGGCTGGAGAGATGTTGGAGCAAAGGTATCAAACATTATTTTGGACACCATGCGCAGCACACTGTATCGATTTGATGATGGCAGATATCGGTAAGCTCGATATAGTGAAGAAGGTAGTGAAAAAATGCCAATCTTTAATAAAATCCATCTATAATCATCATTGGGTTCATGGATTAATGAGGGAATTTATTGATGGAGAGATTCTGCGACCAGGAGCGACTAGATTTGCCACTCACTTTCTGTAAAATACCGAAAATATGTGAATATTAATAAGGGAATTTTCCAAAAATTTTGAAAATTTTTCGAGAATTTTTCGGAGCTCGTATGGACGAGTTTACGGAGATAAAAACGAGGCTGGGAAAGCATGTTTAGGCTACCCCATTTAAGCGAGGAAATGTTTATATTTATATTTCTTTTTTCCTTTATTTTTCTTTTATTTCTCCGTTTCTTTCTTTTTCCCCGAGACGTCGATCCTGCCGAACCCCTCGCCTGCGATCCTCTCCCCCTCGCGCCCGACGCCGTGCCCTAACCGGCGGCGGTTACCTTCCTCTCCTTCTATTTCACCCTTTCCTCCCGAACCCTCACTTCTTCTAGTCGCCGCCACCGATGTCCTTCTCCCCTCTATGCTGCCATCGACCCCCCCACAGCCGATGCCTACCCTCTTCCCTAGCGTCGGTCGCCGTCGCCTATACCCTAGCACCGCCGGGTGTTGCACCTCAGTCCTAGTTCTCCGGCCGACTCCTCTGTGCGCCGCTCACCACCGTTGTTTCTGTTGGTGCAATATCCCTCAGGTCAAGGTTGACCTGGGTAACCAAGCTGAGTCTTGGTTTGGGTTTAGATGTTTGACAATAAGATATTGATTGAAGAAGAGTCAAGTAGGTCAAGGTTGACTGGATACTTGACTGGGAAGTCCTAACTGGGATGTTAGGCAAAATGAAAGTCCTGGTGAGTGAAGCTAGGCAGATGGAAAACCCTGGTGAGTGAAGCCAGGTGAAAGTCCTAGTGAGTGAAGCTAGGCAGATGGAAAACCCTAGTGAGTGAAGCTAGGTGAAAGCCCTGGTGAGTGAAGCCAGGCAAGGGAAAATCCAGATGGATCAAGGATGATCGGACATCAGGTGGGAAGTCCAAGTAGGTCAAAGGATTGACTGGATACTTGGCAAGGAAGGAAGTCCAGATGGGTCAAGGTTGACCAGACATCTGGTGGAAGTCCAAGTAGGTCAATGGAGTGACCGGATACTTGGCACGACGAGTAAAAGTCCAAGTGGGTCAAAGGGATTGACCGGACACTTGGTGGGGAGTCCTGGCAGGTCAAGGGAGTGACCAGATGCGAGGCATGATGTACCAACAGGTCAAGGTTGACCGGATGTTG
Organism: Zingiber officinale; assembly: GCF_018446385.1. Lineage (NCBI taxonomy): Eukaryota > Viridiplantae > Streptophyta > Magnoliopsida > Zingiberales > Zingiberaceae > Zingiber > Zingiber officinale. Next base: position 143,908,955 of record NC_055992.1, read on the forward strand.
GTTAGGGAGGTTTGGAACTTGGTTTTGGGCAAAACCAAGTCTTGGATCGATCCATGGATCGATCCGGTGGATCGATCGGTGGATCGATCTAGATTCTTCCCAGCGGAAGCACGGATCGATCCGTGGATCGATCAGGTCCCGATCGATCGGCCGATCGATCGGGACGATGCTGCGCGAAGCGCCGGATCGATCCGTGGATCGATCCGGTGAGGCTTCGCGATAGGCGCTGGATCGATCCGTGGATCGATCAAAGCCTCCCGATCGATTGGGAACATTCGAATCGATCGGGATCCGACCGTTGCGTCGGGTTTAAAGCCGCAGGCGAGCGTGGTCTTCGGCATCTCTTCACGAGCTCTTCTCAGATTCATTCCAGCTCCTCCACAGCTCTCTACAAGCACGTGATCGCCAGTTCTTGAAGGTTCTTGGAGGCTTTCCAAGTCAAGAGGCGGATCTATTGCAAGAGGAAGAAGTTAGGGTTAGGGTTTTTACGGCACATCTTGTAAGCTTTTGCTTAACTTGTATTTCCCTTTCTTCTTCTTGTATTGAGAGTGTTGTAGGGCTTCTCCGCCTTTGGTAGTTACCATAAAGGAGTGTTATTCATAGTGGAGGGTGTGTGCGTTGGTGTGGATCCTTGGATTAGTCACCTCTTGTGAGGTGGATACCAAGTAAAATCCTAGTGTTAGCGTGTTTGTGTTTGTTTCTATATTTTCCGCTGCGCATTCTTGAAGAAACAAGCAACACCGAGCAACGAGCACGCGACGAGCTATTCACCCCCCCCCCCCCTCTAGCTACTTTTGGTCCTAACAAGTGGTATCAGAGCGAGGCCGCTCTTCACCGGAATCATCGCCGGAAGGGTCAAGCATAACAACAAAAGCTAGAGGGTGAAGAAGTTGGAGCAAATTCATCAAAGTCAAAGAATTCAAGAAGCTCAACTTCAAGATGCAATTCCAAGATGGACTTGGATTTGATACAAGGGTGGCTCCACCATACACTTCTACGAGTTTCGATTCTTGGAAATCAAGAATCGAAAATTTTCTTATGATGGAGATAGAGCAATGGTTTGCTCTAATGGAAGGCTTCAAAGCTCCAACAAACTCCAAGGGCAAGCTTCTAAAGAAAAGCAGATGGAGCTCAGAGCAAATTCAAAGGGGCGAGGCAAATGACAAAGTGACCAAGCTTCTGGTCAACTTATTGCCTAGCCACATCTTGGCTCGAGTTGGAGAATTCGAAGATGCCAAGGAGCTTTGGAGCAAATTGGCCAAGCTTCATGAAGAGATCCCCTCCACTGTACAAGATCATGAAGAATCCAAAGAGGGTGACTCTTTGGAGCAAGACCAAGAGGAGGACCCCGAGGTTGAGAGATACTCAACCTCCGAAGAAGAGGAAATCCAAGAAGCTTCATCCTCAAGGGAATGCACCGAAGGGAACAAGGAGGGAGCATACTCCTTGTTTCACATTCAAGATGATGAAGCCTCCACCTCTAGGATTGAGGGGGAGCAATTCTTGGTGACGCCGGATCAAGAAGAAGGAGAAGCTTCTACATCCGGGTCAAGTGAAGAAGAAGAAGATGGTGTCACCTCCGAAATTCAAGAAATAGCAAATGGAGGAGCAAGTGTCATCCCTACACAAGAAGGTATAAATGTTTCAATTAAAAATAAAAATCATATAATATGTTTTGAGTGTAGGGAAAGTGGGCACTACAAGAGCAAGTGTCCCAACTTGGCCAAGAAGAAGGGTCAAGTGACGAAAAAGGGCAAGGAGAAGCCCAACACCCGGGACAAAGAAGAGCAAGGAGCACATTGTGTGCTTCTTGTGTCAACAAAAAGGGCATTACCGAAGTCAATGCCCCAAGGGGAAGAAGATGGTCAAGGCTCATGGAGGAAGCTCTAGTCAAGGGGGAGCCTCTAAGGTAAAGAAGAAGGTAACATTTATTGAGCCTACTCCTCTACATTATGGTAAAAAGCATGATAGTTCAAATTTATATCATTTTAATGCTATTTACCATGAAAATAGAAAGCATGATAGTGTTAAAGAAAAACATATAGCTTTTCATGCTAAAACTACTACACCTAAGGCTAGGATTGTAGGTAAAAATCTAGGCGTAAACTCTAAGGATTTTAGATACAAGCCTAGAAACAAAAATGCTCATGGGTCAAATACTAAGGACTTAGTGAGAGAAAATCAAGTCTTGAGGTCAAGACTTGATAAAATGGAAAAGACCCTAAAAAGGATGGAAAATATCCTATTAGGGCAAAATGAGCATAACCTAGGTCTAGGAGCACAAAGGTCATCTAATGGCCATAGAGGTTTGGGATACAAACCAAAGGCTAAGAAGGATGTGCCCTCTTACCATAGAGTTCCATATAGCTATGGAACAAACCCTAGGTCTAGTGGTCAAGCCAAAAATACTAGGGAAGTCATCCCTAAGAGTATTTTGCAATAAATGTGACTAAGACTTCTAAGAAGTCTAAGAAAGTCACAAACAAGGTCACAAGGAGGTTATCCCTAGAGTTGACCTAGAAAATGTGACCAAGGCTTCTAAGAAGCCCAACAAGGTCACTAGGAAGGTATCTAGGGAAGTTATCCCTAGTGAGTACCTAGAGCATCCAAGGAGCACCAATAGGTGTTGGGTTCCTAGGAGCATCTTCTCTACCCCATAGATGGGTTAGAGAGTGTCAACTCCGATTAGAAGGGTAGTTAACCCAACTTTGAGGAAATTGACACTCAAGGAGCATTTTCAAGGTTTTAGTTAACCTTTGAAAATGAAATGGAATTAATGATTACTCCTTGAAAGAGTAAATGTGCCAAATTGGAGAAGTATTGATTTTATCTTAAATGGCACATATTGGAAAATTAATAAGAACTATCAAGTTGGGTTTATGGTATGTTCTTAGGCAATTTAAGGCAATCCGGGCCTTAAATTTAAAAGTGCTACTCTTGAGGAAAAATGGAATATGCCAACATTTGAGGACATGTTTATTTTAATTGGCATAAATTAATCAAGGGAATAAGAAATGCAAACTTAGGCTTTGGCTTTTTCTTGAAGCACTTTAGGGCAATCTAGGGTTTAAGTTTTAGGATTAGCTAAGATTAATGATACTTAGATAGGTAATCTAGGTATATTTTATTTATGCTAAACCATGCCATGATTGTTTGCTCATAATATGCCATGACATCATATTTTATCTTATTTGGATTTTGCATTCATGACTTATCATGAAAAATATAAAAATACCATGTCATGCCATACATACATCATGTAGTTATAGAAATCTTTCTTTTGAAAGCTATTTTATTTTGATGTATGCCATAACATAATCATGCATTAAGTTTAATTCCTTGTAATTAAGGACGAATGGCATTTAACAACACTTATTAACAAGTGACATTCTAGGTGGATGTCTAATATCTCTAAAATGCCTAGATAGATATGCATGATCCCTAGATTAGGGCAAAACCAAAATCTACATCTCACAAAGACTATAAGGTGACTTATATGTGTTTTAGTGCACATTAGATACAAGTGAGATGTTAGGATGATGAACAAAACTCAAGATGTTGATTTAGTGCATTCTTTTGAGTTTTAGGTTCATCAAAACACATAGTTATGTGTTTTCCCATCATTGGGAAAGCTAATGTACAAGTCATGTGCATTATGCCCAAGGAACATGATGGGATATTGGTTTTGAAAATGTTTTTAAAATGTTTTGGAAAACCTTGGTGAAGGCTATCTTTTAATAGTAATCACCATTGAATAGTTAGACACAAACTTGAAGAAAAACACTAAAGTTTTTGCAAGTTTTCAAGTTTGTGTCAATCTTTGAAAATATGATGTATTTTCATAGAAAGCTATTTTTCCATGATTAAGTATGCCCTAAATAATGTCTACACGAAATTTCATAATTTTTGGATTTTTGTAGAATTTTCTAGGGGTTTCTGAAGTTGACTGAAATGGAATTTCAGCAACTATCAGAGCTCCGATCGATCCATGGATCGATTGGAGTTCCATGAATCGATCCATGGATCGATTCAAACGGCAATTCCCGCGAGCAGAAGCTCGCTGGATCGATCAGCCGATCGATCCAGGGAGTCTGAATCGATCCGTGGATCGATTCAGAAAGGTTCAATCGATTGGAACCCAACTCCAATCGATCCAAGTTGCTGATTTTGGCTGGGAAGGCCTGATTTCAGCATCTTTGAACCTCTTTGAGTCTAGGTAACCATTCCAAACCCCTTAAATACATTTGTATACATACAAAGGGTGTTTTCATGTTGAAAACAAGGATGGATTGGTTAACGAAGACTAAGTAGAAGTTTCGGTTGAGGTTGTTTCAAATTTTGAATATTTGAACCTCAAAACTTCTAAATTTGGGTTTCCTAAAGGTTTAGGGATTCCAAGTCATTGTTGGTGCAATGACAGAAGTTACCACCATGTCTTTAGGGGGAGGGACTCTTTAAAGACATGAAAATTATTTTTCATGAACCTTGGAAGGTGGTTAACCTTCTGTTGTGAATTTGCTCAAGGTTGAGCATTTAAACTTGAAATGGGGAGAAATGGGGAGTGGATATCCTCATTATTTCAAGTGGACACTCATGTGGTAGATAATGCTCAAGGTTGGGTAGTTGTCTACATTGAGGGAGAAGTTAAGGATAAATGAAGGGTATGGGACCTTCATTATCGTGTTGATCACAACGAGTGATGTTGTGAACAACGATAAGCAACTCTTCAGGGGGAGAGTCTTCAACAAATGGATTTGTTGAAGTGTGCCCAGAATTGAAGCATCGGTTGATGTGTGTCCAACGATGGGGTGATGTGTGCCAATAGGGGGAGAATGTATGGTTAAGCTTAGTCCTTCATTACCTATGGGAAGGACATAGGGGAGAATGAAAGGACTCATGAAAGGGAGTAAGTTAGGCTTTCATTACCTAGAGGGAGTTTGCCCTCTTAGGGGGAGAATGAAGAGCTTAATTTATGCTTTCATTACCTAGTGGCATGAAGAAGGAGGCTATGGGATTAGCCTAACTTACATATGGGATTGTAAGTGTTATTGTGGTATTGTCAAACATCAAAAAGGGGAGATTGTTGGTGCAATATCCCTCAGGTCAAGGTTGACTGGGTAACCAAGGTGAGTCTTGGTTTGGGTTTAGATGTTTGACAATAAGATATTGATTGAAGAAGAGTCAAGTAGGTCAAGGTTGACTGGATACTTGATCGGGAAGTCCTAACGGGATGTTAGGCAAAATGAAAGTCCTGGTGAGTGAAGCTGGCGGTGGAAAACCCCGGTGAGTGAAGTCGGTGAAAGTCCTAGTGAGTGAAGCTAGGCGGATGGAAAACCCTAGTGAGTGAAGCTGGTGAAAGCCCAGTGAGTGAAGCCGGGCAGGAAAATCCAGATGGATCGAGGATGATCGGACATCCGGTGCTGGGAAGTCCAAGTAGGTCAAAGGATTGATGGATACTTGGCAAGGAAGGAAGTCCGGATGGGTCAAGGTTGACCGGACATCGGTGGAAGTCAAGTAGGTCAATGGGTGACCGGATACTTGCACGACGAGTAAAAGTCCAAGTGGGTCAAAGGGATTGACCGGACACTTGGTGGGAGTCTGGCAGGTCAAGGGTGACCGGATGCGGCATGATGTACCAACAGTCAGGTTGACCGGATGTTGGTTAGGAGGTTTGGAACTTGGTTTTGGGCAAAACCAAGTCTTGGATCGATCCATGGATCGATCCAGCCGTGGATCGATCGGTGGATCGATCTAGATTCTTCCCAGACGAAGCTCGGATCGATCCGTGGATCGATCAGAGGTCCCGATCGATCAGTCGTCCCGGGTACAGTAGCTGCGGGATCGATCCGTGGATCGATCCAGCGCGGTACAGAGAGCCTCCGGATCGATCCGTGGATCGATCAAAGCCTCCCGATCGATTGGGAACATTCGAATCGATCGGGATCCGACCGTTGCGTCGGGTTTAAAGCCGCAGGCGAGCGTGGTCTTCGGCATCTCTTCACGAGCTCTTCTCAGATTCATTCCAGCTCCTCCACAGCTCTCTACAAGCACGTGATCGCCAGTTCTTGAAGGTTCTTGGAGGCTTTCCAAGTCAAGAGTCGGATCTATTGCAAGAGGAAGAAGTTAGGGTTAGGGTTTTTACGGCACATCTTGTAAGCTTTTGCTTAACTTGTATTTCCCTTTCTTCTTCTTGTATTGAGAGTGTTGTAGGGCTTCTCCGCCTTTGGTAGTTACCATAAAGGAGTGTTATTCATAGTGGAGGGTGTGTGCGTTGGTGTGGATCCTTGGATTAGTCACCTCTTGTGAGGTGGATACCAAGTAAAATCCTAGTGTTAGCGTGTTTGTGTTTGTTTCTATATTTTCCGCTGCGCATTCTTGAAGAAACAAGCAACACCGAGCAACGAGCACGCGACGAGCTATTCACCCCCCCCCCCTCTAGCTACTTTTGGTCCTAACAGTTTCCTCCTCATCGGCACTTGAGCGCCGACACCCGAGTCCTTCCCTTGCGCCACCGTGCCCTAGCTCTCTTTTCTGACGGCTCTGATCAGTCGTGTGATGACAAAGCTGTGCCCTAACAGTGGTCCTTAAGGTAGGTGATTTATCAAGATGTGGATTTGAGTTCTTGGTCTCTATGTTTGATCTGATCAGTGATCCTCCTGCTTGCTATCACTTGGATTGTGAATTAAGGTAAGGATTGGGTGTATTTGAATACTTGTTGTAGATCATGTTCTGAATTGGAGGATTTGGTTAGACGATCATGTGTATGTTGATTAGGTTTATGTGTTTTTGAAATTAGGCTTTTGCCCTAATTTAGGGTTAAAGAATTATGTAACTATTTATAGGAATTTAGCTAAATAATCGTATATCTATTGGATACAGGACTTTGACGCGAGACGAGTATCTCGATGTCGGATTTGGACATTTCTATTGGAGGCGGGTACTTCTGACTTTATGTCGTTTGATATACATAGTAGTGATTTTAACAAATTGCAATAATTGTGTTTCTCATTTGTTTCGGTTTGTCACTACCCAATACTTATTACATGCTTGGTTGATTGCTTGTTTTGCATCTCATGTATTCCTTACCTGCTTATACATGCTTATAGGGGATAGTGACATACCATGCTTCACCATGTTCAGGACCTAGGTTGTATACCTTATCTGATCTGTGTACCGTTGTTTGAATCATTGACTTATGGTGCACCTTATGTATGTATATGGATTAGTTCAGGATATTTGTGGTTGTTGACATGCGCCATTTGCATGATTGCAAGCTGTGCGATAGTCCGCTCCATTATTGTTGAGCACATCGCCAGTTACATGGATCTGCACACACCACCACTCATGGGTTAGTGGTCGATTCAGGCAGAGTGTGTTGCAGCAGGGACTTTGTTTGGCTCCGTTGGTCTGCTCATGGGTAGTGTGACACAACGTGGTAGCCGGCAGGGATTCCTCCCTGTCATCGTGTACCGGGGAGTTGAGAGCATTGCGCTCCCCCATTTATGATTTGGGGTAGGAGGATAAGTGTACTCCGACAGCATCCCGTCCACTCGGTCACTCATCAGGAGCAGTGACGACAGAGTGCACGGTTGTCACAGTCCTATCCACTCTGTCTCACTAATGTGTGTGAGATGGTTGACTGGCGTCAGGGGTGACCAGAACGCATCATTGGCATCATACGCATTGATGCATTTATTTCTTGTGTTTGCTGCATTTATTTATTGCATAGTGGTTGGATGTCATGTTTGACATGCATACAGGATTTCTATACCTCTCGGACTGTTTATCCCTGTACCAGGTCATGGTTAGTACAGTATTCTCCTGTTTATTTCTGTTTGCATTTACCTTTATTACGTCAGGAGACTGTACGCATGATTAGTGCTAGATGTTATTTCCTTACTATGTATATCAGTTGTTACCCGCTGAGGAGTTGACTCACCCCGTGGATATTTACTATTTCAGGTTGATGCTGTCAGGAGAGAGTTCCAGTTGCTAGTCCCCTGCAGTCCACGAGGATGAGCGTTGATCTTGTGGTTTTCTTTATTAGACTGTATTTAGACTTGTTACGTTTTGATACTTGGATCATGTGTATGGATTGTTTACTTATCGATGGGTTTGAATTTGAATTTGTTTTACTACATGTCTGCCTAAACGGCAGAAGAGGTAAGTTGATCTTATCGTCGGATTTGAGCTTTATGAGTGTAGTTGAGTAGGGTTGGTTTTGAGTCATATATTCACAGTTACAGTTTATTATCATTGCTTACTAAACTGCGTGGATGTCTATATGTTGTGGTTATTTATTATTGTTATTATTCCAGCCACGTGTGGCTGAGGTATATGGTGATGTAGAAAGTTTTAGATTGTCCGCCGTACAGGGGAGATGCTGCCGAAATTTCTTCGGGCAGAGACTCCTCCGGGGCGTGACACTTTCTACTGTTAAAAGCGTTGAATCAGAAAAAAGTCAGATTAAAGGCCATGTTCTCTTCTGAGGATTGGGAAGTCTCTCGATATTCTAACACGACTGAAGGTAAGGAGGTGCAAAAAATTATTATGTCTATCAGATTTTGGGACTATATCGCAGATATTTTTATAGCAGTAGAACCATTGTACGTTGTTCTACGTAAATTTGATATGGACAAGAAGCCACAAATGGGCAACGTTTACCGCCTAATTCATGAAGCAAAAGAGGAAATTAAGAGGCGTCTACAATCACCGACCAAGTATCAACATTACATTGATATAATCACTAAAAGATGGGATGATCAAATGGGAAAACCTATTCATTTGGCCGGTACGTATTTTTTAATGATAACGAATTTTTAATATTGTTATTAATAATTATATCAATTTAATTATTATAAGCTATTATCTCAATCCGGCATATCAATATCATTATAATCTTGGCACAAATGATGATTTATTAGTGGCCCTCAGACATGTAATATCAAGACTGCATACAAACACAGAATCAATTGCTGAGACTATTAATGAAAGTCGATTATTTCGAGAGGCATATGGTTCTTTTAGCGATCCTATTGCAGTTTCATGCAGATATAAAATGGATGCAGGTAAATATAGTAAAAATTATTACTAATTATTGTTAATAATATAAATAATTATTTTAATTTTGTTCTTATTTATCTTACAGCTGAGTGGTGGTTACAATATGGAGGATCAGCTCCAAATTTGAAAAAGATTGCAGTACGAATTCTCTCACAGACAACGTCTTCAAGCGGTTGTGAAAGAAATTGGTCAACTTTCTCCCTCATTCATACAAAAGTACAAAATCGTCTTTCTTATCGTCGCTTGGAGAAGATGGTCTACGTTCATTATAATATGCGTCTTCAACTAAGAGCAATAACAGAAGAGAATGAAGAACAGGAGTCTGGTGATGTAGACCCATTTGATATTGGATTTGTCCAGACTGAGAATGATCCAATGATGGATTAGTGGAGCGCTGTTGAGGCTGAGAATCCATTACTTGATGAAGCAGGAGACCCACCATGACCATCTCAATTTCTTACTCAACAAATTGAAAAAATACAAGCTAGAGGAGATATCTGCGAGGAAGAAGATGATGAAGCTTTTGATCAAGAATTTCGATTTTCTAGATCTCGGTCTAAGAGTTCTCAAACATCACAAACCCAACCAAAATCCATAGATAAAGGCAAAGGCAAAGCTCCTGCAATTTTTACTAAAAGGAAAGAAAAAGTCAAACCTCCTACTTTTATGGGAAGTGGTCCATTTAGAATTAAAGACAATCCACTCGATGCAATTGATGAGCAAGAACATGATGACAGTGATGAAACATCATCACCTTCTGACATTGTAGTCCGACGAGAAGTTAGAAATGAAGATAGTGATGTTGATAGCAGTGCAAGTACTCATGGAAGTGATGATAGTGGTGATGCATCTAGTGGTAAAAATTATATCCCCCTACTCTAGCACCAGAGCCATGGACATGTGAGATAGATTACACACATGCAACTCAAGATGATGATCATGGAGCTAGAGGTAGTACTATTCAATATCAACGTCGATATAAGGGTGACAAACAAAAGAAAGCTCATAATTATCAAGATATGCGGGAGAGTTTAGCTGAGATTGATTCTAGTCGAAGTTCATCATACTCGTAACCTTCTTATTATAACTATGATGCATCATATGGTGATCCGTCATACCAGAGCTCGGGGACGTATGCTTATCCTTATCCTTATCCTGTGCCTGTACCTGTACCCGTTCCGATTACAGTGGTGTCAGTTCAAATCCAACATCCAGTGATGAATCGAGACACGCTGATGAACATGTGGAGAAATCAATATCAATATTGCATGTCATGGGATGCTTATTTAATCTAGTCATTGGAGAACTATGGAATTGACCTAAGCATAATGTCGCAAGAACCAATGCTTCCATCTGATTCACGTCACTCCTTTTGTTATTAATAAGGTAACATATTATGATGTATCAATTTTAATTCAAGTTATTCCTAGATCAACTTTTTTTAAAGAAAACTATATTCAATTATTTTTTCTAACCATATTAAGTTGTTCAATAATTAAGAATTTATATAAAATTAATATACAACTTATTTTTAAATTATACATAATAAACATATTTATCTAATAATTACTATATATAAATAAAAAAATACCGAAACAGTATCGGCACGACACGATACGATACCGAAACCGTATCGTTTCGGTCCGGGACCTAAACCTCGGCACGGGTCGAGATTTTAAACCTTGGGTAGTACTATTCAATATCAACGTCGATATAAGGGTGACAAACAAAAGAAAGCTCATAATTATCAAGATATGCGGGAGAGTTTAGCTGAGATTGATTCTAGTCGAAGTTCATCATACTCGCAACCTTCTTATTATAACTCTGATGCATCATATGGTGATCCGTCATACCAGAGCTCGGGGACGTATGCTTATGCTTATCCTTATCCTTATCCTGTGTCTGTACCTGTACCGTTCCGATTTCAGTGGTGTCAGTTCAAATCCAACATCCAGTGATGAATCAAGACACGCTGATGAACATGTGGAGAAATCAATATCAATATTGCATGTCATGGGATGCTTATTTAATCTGGTCATTGGAGAACTATGGAGTTGACCTAAGCAGAATGTCGCAAGAATCAATGCTTCCATCTGATTCACGTCACTCCTTTTGGTATTAATAAGGTAACATATTATGATGTATCAATTTTAATTCAAGTTATTCCTACATCAACTTTTTTTAAAGAAAACTATATTCAATTATTTTTTCTAACCATATTAAGTTGTTCAATAATTAAGAATTTATATAAAATTAATATACAACTTATTTTTAAATTATACATAATAAACATATTTATCTAATAATTACTATATATAAATAAAAAAAATACTGAAACAGTATCGGCACGGCACGATACGATACTGAAACCATATCGTTCCAGTCCGGGACCGAAACCTTGGCACGGGTCGAGATTTTAAACCTTGGGTTTATCTACCAATCATTAACCATTAATTTTTTTAGTAGTTGACCTGAAAGTCACGGGTTCGAGTGACCGAATCAGTCTCTTGTAATGCAGGGCCCGAGGGCCAGGACCCCGTGTTGATGAGAACTTCATGGATCGAGCTGTCCTTTTAGGATATAGTGATTGGGCTTTGATGTGATGTTAGCTTAGAAAAAGAGAGATGAAAAACCAAGAGATAAAGATGGGGATCTCACTGAGATGGGTAGATAAGAGTAAAGCAAGAACGCATGACCTACGAAGAGCAACATATAGTTTGATTTATGGCTATCTGAAAGAAGAGTTAAGTCAGTACAAGAATGTCATTTACATGGCACATATAATAAGAAGCTAGCAAAGTGAGATCTCCTAAGACCACAACTCAACACATTCAAGATGAAAAATTGGAGAGATTAAAGCCCAAATGCACTCTGGGTACAAGGAAATTCTCAATGGGCTTATGATGATTAGAGAAGTGACCAAATATGAACTCCTTAAGTTCTCAATGGGTTCTGAAGAGTACTCTATAGACATCAATAGTGGGTGCATTTTCAATGTCCAAGGATTTAGGAGTTTGTAAATTGGAGAGCATGTTCTCTACAATGGAACGACACAAAGTCCTCCCCACATTGACATAAAGCCAAGTAAGAAGGAAATAGCTTTTGTGATGAGGAGGGGGGTGTAAGAAAAAGTGATATGAAGAGGATGATCAAGAGAAAAAGAAAACTAAAGCACCACGTGATTCAAATAAATTAAGAAAGGGCATATCAAGAGTGTTGCTTAGAATTACAGAAAAGAAAGGGAAGAAGAAAAAGGAAAAAAGAACTAGGCACTCAAGGTTATGTGAAGTGACTCAGACACATTGGATGAGGAGTCTACTCAAAAAGTATTCATGCATGAGAACCTAAGCCACAATCAGTAAAGAGAATGGAAGCTCAAGGAAGAGCTTCAAGTAGAAGAGTGAAAATAAGGTAAAAGATTTACATTATGATCAATTGCTCAAGGTAATAGATGAAGTATTAAGCAATAACAAAATTCATAAGGCCAAGCCTAGAAAAAGAATTGAAAACACTAGATAGATTTCCTTTTTACTATTGATGAACAAACATGAATCTAGGGTTGAAAAAGTAGAACCAGAAAATGAAACTTAAAATTTCAATGAGATGAGATGAAAAATACTTTTCTCATGGCTTTAAGTACATTATATGGTCATAGAGAGTTAAAGAACAAGCTATAGTGAAGTCGAATTGAGATACACATCAAATATCTAAGGAAAAGGAAACCTATCTTTGATTACCAAATGTCAAACCAAGACTTTAAAAACAACACAAGGACCAAATTTTACGTGGTCGAGTGCGACCGATGTCCTTAACTCGGGAGCTCACCAAAGCTACATGGTCGAGTGTGACCGGTGTCCTTAGCCCGGGAGCTCACCAAATCTACGTGGTCGAGTGCGACCGGTGTCCTTAACCCGAGGGAGTTCACCAAAATCTATGTGGTTGAGTGTGATCGATAAGCCCAGGAGGTCACCAAGCTATGTAGTTAAGTGTGAACGGTGACCTTAGCCCGGGAGCTCACTAACCCTATGTGATTATGTTGATTCTCTTGCTTAGTTGACTTACATGCTTATGCTTATGTTTCTGTTCCTCCATAGTATGTACGTTTATGTCATGCAAGTATCCTTATGCCTATGTTTATATGCATACTCATGACTATGTCTATTTCATCTGGTCATTCATCGATGTACATTTATGTCATGCAAGTATGCTTATGCCTATGTTTATATACATGCTCATGATTATGTCTATTTCATCTGTTCATCTATAATATGTACGTTTATGTCATGCAAGTATGTTTATGCCTATGTTTATATACATGCTCATGATTATGTCAATTTCATGCTTAGTTATTTACATGCTTATGCATATGTGTATGCATGTATGCCTATGTCAACGTCTATGCTCATGCCCATAATATGCCAGTAGGTAAGTACTAAGTTACCTAGCTTAGGTACCCCTTAAGTACACTAGATTATGGGCGCTACCTATTGCATAACACGGTTCAGAATATGCTGAGTCTTTCGACTCACAGATTATAACTTTTTTTTCAAGAAAATGAGACGAATGAGGCAGGAGGCGATGACCAGTGAGCCAACTCGGGACCATGGCAGTACAACCCGAAGACCTTCTAGTTTAGTTTCCACTTTAGTTAGGTGTTTCCTTTGAAGAATAAATTTTGAGCTCGCTAGTAATTTATGTTTTAAGAAATGTTTATGTATCTTAGTTGAATTAAGAATCCATTTTGGGAAATATGTGCCAATGATGTCCGCAGCTATATATGTTTATAAATTAAATGGATAAAAAAACTAAGGACGTCACATCAACACTCAACTTTTGTAAGAAATTATGGACCCAACTTCTGCAGAAAACCCAAAACGCATATTTTTAACATTTATGGAAAGGTTTTGGGACAAACTTGATTTATATTATCATTTTTGACCTACATATTTTCCCATGCTTAAATTAAAAAATTTATATTTTCCATGATTGTTTTGAAGGGGATAGTAAGTAGATGCATGAATCTTATGGGAAGAATTCCACACTTACATATTTAACATGCTTCTATGATATATTTTCCAATTCATTGATTCGAGGGTGTGGGGTTTCATTGGATGCCTAGATTAAGGGAAAAGCTACTATTACGAAGATTTAGTTTCCCATTGCTTTTATGTATTATTATTGGTTTTTGATGCCCCTAACTAAACTGATTGTTAAAATCAAAAAGTGAGATTATTAGATCACTAGTTCATACCTTATGGTTAAGTCTAACTATGGTGTTTTAATGGTTTGTCACGATGTCTTCAGTTAGATGTGTGTAATGCAGCACTCCTTATGTGATTATAAACATTAAGATGATGAAGCTTAGATGATGGATTTCATGGATCGAGTGTAAAGTTGGATAGAAGTTTGATCTCATGGATGGTCGTTTAGCTTGAAGGACCCAAACACCCATGTGTTGATTGTAATCCTTTGGGTTTGTTTGAATCAACTGTAATGAGATTTTGGTTTTAGGTAGAGTTTGTTATATAGAGTGTTTCATCCTTGTTCTTAGAGGATATCTAAAAGGTTGTGTCAATTTGTGGTCAACTGTAAGCTTTGATCAACCAGACTTTGGTCGACCAAACTCTAAATTTCGTCAACTAAATTCTTGTTCTGGAATTTAGGGTTGCATAACATTATTTATTGGTCAAGCAACATTCGGAGTTTTTGAACATTGAGACTCCATCTGTCATCTTAAAAATTGGTCGACCTAAGAAAGTTTGTTATGTTGTATTTTAATTTTATTGTTTTACTATCTCCACACATTTATTATTCAACAAGTAATTTAAGTTTGTATTGTTCCAAGTAAAATATCTCAACTAAAGTCAGGTTTGATCTTGAACATGGTTGTTAAAAGCTAGCGCTTCGCTTGTTTAAGCGTGAAGCCCAACAAAGCGCAAGCTAGCGCAAGCCTTGCACTTCAGAAACCTCAAAAACGCACGAGGTCTCTAAAGCAAGAGCTTCGCACAAAAGCGCAAGCGTTGCAGGACGCTTCCGACACCGCCAAAGGCATTGCGATGCCCGCGGTTCTGCAATAACTATGGACGATCTAAGTCAACTTAGGAGTATGCATTTGATTAATTTAATCAACTCCCAATTTAAATGGGATTGTTCGAATAGGCTTTTATACATTATAATTAAATTATCCCAATAAAATATATAAATATATAAATAAATAAATATATATATATATATATATATATATAATTAAAATATATATATATATAATAAATTTTATTAATTTATATAAATCTGATTTATATTTTAATAATTTTATATTTAAAATTTAAAAAAAAAAGTCTAAAATTTTTTATTAATTTATAGAAATCATATTTATATGAATTATTGCATTTTCAAAGACTTTTGATTTATTTTTAATTTTTTGAATAATCCACCACTTCATCAAAGAATATTTTGTTTATGGTCATTTGAATTTTCAAAGATATAATAGTCTTTTTGTTTATTATGTTTTGTTCTATAAAGTGTACACTTTAAGCCCCAAGACCCTTGAGCGCTTTTTTGCACCTCATGCTTTTGACAACAATCATCCTAATTTGGAATGAGATGTGTTGGGTATCTCTCTTTGTGATTATGCCTATGCCAATAAGTGAAGGAGGTAAAGGAGAGCTAAAGAGGGTGGAGGATGAATTGTGTAACCATAGAAGCCATTGGAAGCCCTGATTCATTAACTCATCGTCTCGCATTATGGATAAATCTCCTTAATGACAAGATTTGTCTCCTTTGCAATGCTTTTGTCTCCTCTATCAACAATGTGGAAGCCCTCATTATCGCCTCATTGCCCCTCGTCACATTGCGGAAGAAGTCACGAAGAGTTTCCAATCATCTAGAATTGGCAGGCAGGTCAAGCGCCAACCCTAGGCAAAGGAGATGCCCATGACAGTTTCGCTTTTCGTGCAAGTTTGCTCAAGTTCCATAGTAGGTCCATTCATTATTTCATTTGTATCAGCCAATTCCACAAATCTAGGACAATGCCAATCAGTGTCAACCAGAATAGAACAATATTTTAATCCTTACATACAAATCTAGGAGGGAGGAAGAAAGAGTTAGAGTAACAACAGAACAAACAAGAGGCTAAGGAAATGATTTTCTTTTCTAAAGAAATAGAAAAACTTGTTAATGTAGAAAATTAACAAAACCAACAAAATTAAACTAAATAATTTCAATTCTTGTTCATGCATTGTTGAAATCTCCATGAATTGATCGGGCAATTCCTTGTAATTTTCACTTTAGTTTGGAATGGATCCAAAAAGTGATGGGATTCATTGCATAGTAACAGATTTTTTTTAGATGGACTCATGTGAACTGTAGTCTGTAGATCTATATGAGCCTGATTCATCCAGCCTCACGAGTGAAACTGAGTTACTACATGGATTCACTTGAGTGGATCCAAATTGGTTAGGGTATCTAGAATGACGATTGCTACACATCACATTAAGTAACATCGTGGTTGGATGAGTAAAGCTACGGCAAAGGCATGATCACCAACAAAAGGGAAGGTATAGAAAACAACCTTGAAAATTTTGAGTTTGGATAACCAAGTCTTACAAATCCAACTGCAGTTACAGAGTCAATGGATGAATGCATCTTGCAGTATGAAAAACTAGATAGGGAATTAATTGCAGTTTGCAATGTATCTCCATGTAATGCAACTTCCAAACAAGCAAAGGCAAATAAGGAGGGAAAAAAAGGCAAATAGGCACATACCTATATTCAGTAAAGAAAGACGAGAACCAAAATCCTCCAAAGACTGCTGTGTAGTTGGTACAGTTTCCTTAAAATGGATCACTAGCCATTTAGTAATTACTTCCTGAATTGCTGGAATTAATTTGACCTTTATTCTACCTTTTGTCCATCTGTGGTAGATTTACCTGCATAAACAGATTGCAAATAGAATCAATGGAACTTATGTAGGACAAGTAAATTCAAATAATCCTGCACAGTTCAACCTTTATAGAGCACACCATATGAAATATACCCAGTGTTCTAAAAATCAACTTAGGCGGCTGCCTAAGCTCAAACAAACCACACCGAAAATATGCTAGTCAACCAGCGTAGACGGCCTTGGCACCTAGGCAGGATTAGCCAGTACTAGGCACCCCTAGGTGCTTACTAATCGGTCCAATCGTCTAGGCATCGCGAAAATAGTACAAAATTTTCATGATTTTTTTTAATTTGGGCTTTTTAATTTAAATCTCAATTAAAAAAAATTGAAATGTAACCTTGAGTTTGTGTCCGATGATGATATTGAATTCGTGTCCGATGAAAAATAAGTTGTTAAAACTTATGGAGAAGAAGAAGTAAAATAAATTTGTGATATTTTATTAGTTGTGAAGGGGAGCCTTGGCGCAACAATAAAGTTGTTGTCATGTGACCAAAAGGTCACGGGTTCGAATCCTAGAAATAGTCTCTTGCAAAAAGCAAGGTAATGCTGCGTACAATGGATCCTTCCCCGGGACCCCAGTTATATAATTTTGAACTCATTTTCAATTTGATGTTATTATATTAAAATTATAGAATATAATTTATTATGAAATTTATGTTGATACCATCGAATCCGCTTAGGCACTAGGCGCTAGTTTGACACCCGACTAGCGCCTAGTGAATTTTAAAACCTCGAGTATACCATGGCCATTCGACCAACATCTTGCTGAAACAAAGAATGGAACACCTAAGAAAGACTGCAGTTATATGATATCTTTCCATACGTCCTAAAGCTATGCAGGCATAAAAATTACAAGTGGCGACCAAGTCTGCCATATTAAAATATCTAGATCCCCACTACACAAACAAGTAACAATCAATAATGCATTGTACAAAAAACTAAAAAGGCAGCAATAAAGAGCAATAAAGATAAAGCTTCATGATTATTTGCTCTAGTGGTAAGTGAACTAAGTCCGAAGGTCCTTCCACCAAAGTACAGGAGTTTGAATTTATATAACTGCATTGTTAGAATGGGTAAGTGCAGGAGTTTGAATCTATATAACTGCATTGTTAGAATGGGTTTATCCTTGTCACTCACAATTGGAGAATAATCTCACAAGCAGTCTAGTGTAGCGAAGCAGTAACAGTGAATCAAATGCAGTCTCAAACATTACTCTTGCAACTTGTGATGTTAGCCTGGATCAATAGGACAGAATTGACATTGTAGATGGATTTTGAATCAACTGTCTTAATGTTACTATGCAGGTCCAGATAGGGCAGGAACTTCTCTATGGTATCTAAAACCCCAGCCCAGTTTGTTGCTCTTGAACATAATGAATTCAGAGAGATCAACATATCAACTGCAAATTTCCTCTGACTTCTGTGAGCTGTTTGTTGCTTTGTCCAAGTAGCATCAATTCCAATTTGTTGTATAAGAGGTGTCATTGAAGAAGAATATCCATATTCTATAATCTTTAATAGCTGAGAAACTATATCTTCCGATGAGGTGACAGGATTGACAACAGATTTATAATATAATGCACCAGCAGCTCTGCCTAATTGATGGCGTATGTGGCTCATGCATCTAAGCATTTCAAGTAGTAGTTCAGAATCAATATCTTTGTCTTGAGTCCAAGAACTTCGTCAATTGTGAAATTCATCAGAAACATGATAATCAGAACTGATCAAGTATTAAGCAAACCATGACAAAATTTCAAACACCATGTAACCAACCATATATAAGCTGTTCAATTCCCTCCAAAGATCAGAATAAATTGAGTTTTTCCTGATCAAAGCAACTACATCCATTGAAGCATCAACGAAGGCAGCGTTGGTGTACTGTACTGACACAAGTGGTGTAAAAATTGACTGCAAAAGGACTTCCAGAAATGAACTGTAGCAACTGTGTTGTTAGCAGTTCCCTATGTCAAAAAAAAAAGAAACAGATCACACACTTGGTCAGGAAAGCTATGCAGTAGAACCTTTTGTGCAAGAATGGAACTCAAATTCAGACATGTATTTCTTGTGCTCTAGTAAAGTGACACTCAGAGCAGAAGTATGACAAATGCCAGGTTGCAGCAATCTTCGCAAAAAGATTAAAAAAAAAAAAAGGGCAGCCCGGTGCACGAAGTTCCCGCCATGCGGGGTCCCGGAGAAGGATCCATTGTACGTAGCCTTACCCTGCTTTTTACAAGAGGCTATTTCCAGGATTTGAACCCGTGACCTTTTGGTCACATGGCAATAACTTTACCGTTGCTCTAAGGCTCCCCTTCCTTCGCAAAAAGATTGATGAACAAAATTAGCATCTTGATCCTGAAAATTAAAGTAAGCTCTTATGATTTCAGAAGAATTAAATCTGAAAGAAAATAAATGAAATGAAGACTTCAAGAGGAGTGCCAAAGAAGCATAGGAAATCCTGCCTCGAGTATATATAGCAATAAGATAGAATTGTTTATGCATGTTTCAGAAATCATCACTATAAGCAGATACAAAAAACAAAAAAATACAGTTGCAGTTGGCATTGTTGTAGACCATATTGAATTTCTTGTGGGACAAGGTTTGAAAGTTCAGGACTACTTTCCTTAATTGGATTGGTTCCATTTTGGTGATGGAGTGTTGACTGAGTCAGCATAGATCAATGGTGCTGACCTGACGCAACAGTGGAGAAAGCATAATAGGAAGCAGCGAGAGAAGTGTACTAGTGTTGTCCTGTCATGTGATTCTAATTTTTATGTGACTACATATTCCAAAACAGTTGTTTTCCAATCTCTCGTGATCACCTATCTCAATTTACCAAGTTGTGATGTTGTTAAACAAGTACATATTAGGTGGAACAACAATAATAACACCAACAACCAATCATTATCACATTAAGTAAGGCCGGCTATATGGATACTTCTATGACATTAGGCTCTAACCTCTACTATATCATCATTTATATTTAAATAAATTTGATCTTGTTTATTGTTACTAACCAAGTCTTTTTTGATCTTCTGCTTCCACATTTTATTGTCATAGTTTCACATTGTCTAACTGGAATATTCATTAGTCATCTAAGTACATTCGTGCCTCCCGAAGTGTTTCCTTAATAAATGCACCCGACTTTCTCTCTAATATTTTCATTTCTTATCTATCCATCCTTGTATATTCGCACATCCACCATAATATCTTCATCTTTGCAATTCTCATTTTATACTCATGTACTCGAGTCATAGCCCAACCTTCAACTCCATATAACATAGCAGGTCTTGTTGGATCGAAAAGCACTAGAGGGGGTGAATAGCGCTCGTGGCTTTTTCATAATTTTCGTTAAACTTATCGAGTTGAAACGCAACGAAAGATAAGAAAGGAAAGAAAGAACATATACACTAAGGTTTTTTACTTTATTAGGAGCCTGTGGCGACTCCTACTCCAAGGCTCGCACGTGAGAGCTTTCGTTAGAAAATCCACTAATAATTCAAGAAGTTACAGATGCAATTTAAAGTAAATACAAGTAACTGAAATGTAAACGATACCGACGACTTAGAAGAAAGATCTTGAGCGTAGTCATCATCGAAGCAGCGTTCGAGCATCGTAGAGTCGTCTTTCGAGCAATGCGTAGGAGAGAAACTCGTAGAGAATGATGATTCAAAGTTGCTAGTTCGAACACCTTTATATAGCACCTTCCTGGGTGCCTGGACCTGGTCCGGGCACCCCCGTCTAGGCTGATGTGGCACTCTCCCGTCAAAATGTTATCTGCTAAACTTTATCCATGTCCAGGCGCCTAAACCCATCTGGGAGCCTGAACTCCAGGCGCCTAAAGGTCCGAGCATCTAGAGGTCCGGGCGCCCAGAACCCCTCATTTCCGGCGATCTTTCCAGCTTTGATTTCTTGCACCACAGAGTTAGTACAGCAGATATAATATATTATTTATTGACTTTGACAGTCTTAGGATTGTCTGATTCTGACTTGAAGATTTCCCATGAAACCCTAGGTCGAATTGACGCATACATCCTCACCTACTCCTCACAGGAGAGTTTAACTATTGTCAAACCAGTCCTCCAGACCTTTTGGACTTTTGCTCAGCATTCGAGACTTCAGGACTTCCACCTAGTGTCCTCGACCCTAGGAATTTTCCGCCTGATGTCCGCAACCTCAAGGACTTACACCTAATGTCCTCGACCCTAGGATTTCCCGCCTGATGTTCTCGACCTACCAAGACTTTCCACCCAGTCCCTTAGATCGAGACTTCATTGCCTAACCACAACTAGGGTTTTTCACCTACCTAGAATACACTAAGACTTTTATCTTGTCTAAGCTGACTTAAAACTTTCGTGTACACTCAGTCAAAGTTGTTAGTACAACAACCCATAACTTTGAAACCTTTGTCATTATCAAAACTTAGGTTTGATCATCTGGTGCTTTCTGCACCAACAACCTCTCCTTTTTTATTATAACAGCACAATTCAAAGTTTAGTAAAATATAATATGTTAAGAATAACTGAAAATATAAACACATAAGCATTTTTGGTTTCAAGGTTTACAATTTTCTAAGTGCACTTTTCAAGGTTTTCAAAAAAAAAATATTTTAGACTTAAGCTCCCCTAAAAAATAGCACTTTAATTTTCGAAAAGCCTTTAAAAAAACATTTAATTATTAAACTCCAGCTTTTAGAAAAATAGAACTGATCTTTTAAGAAAACTTAGCTTTTTGAAAAAGAATTTAGCTTTGACTTAGTTTTTAAAAAGCAGTTAGCTTTAACTTAGTTTTAGAAAAAAGCCTTAGTTTTTTATAAAAAAAAAAAGTTAGCTTTTGAAAAAGAATTTAGCTTTAACTTAGTTTTCAAAAAGCAGTTAGCTTTAACTTAACTTTTGCAAAAGAAAGCTTTAACTTAGTTTTCAAGAAGTAGTTAGGAAAAATAAGAATAAAAAAGAACTTAACTTTTAATCTAGTTCTCCCCCTTTGACATATATCAAAAATAAAAATTTATTTTTAAAAAAATGAGCTCCCCCACAATCAATGTCTTAGTAAGAAATTATTTTGAGGAAAAATATGCAAGTATGAAAAGAAATTGGTAAAGAGAATAGCAAGAATAGAGTCCAAGCACGGGTAAAAAATAAAAGTAGTTTTTGTTAAAAAATATATATGTTTAAAATACTCATCTATTTTCATTAAAAAGTTGTCTAACCCTTAGTTACTAGCTAGTTATCAGAAGATAATAGTGTTCACTTAGTTAATCAAGTTAAGTACGGTATCTAGTTACTCATCTATTTTCCTTAAAAAGTTGGCTAACCCGTAGTTACTAGCTAGTTATCAAGAGATAGTAACTACTTTCGATGGTAAAAAATAAAAGTAGTTTTTGTTAAAAAATATATATGTTTAAAATACTCATCTATTTTCCTTAAAAAGTTGTCTAACCCTTAGTTACTAGCTAGTTATCAGAAGATAATAGTGTTCACTTAGTTAATCAAGTTAAGTACGGTATCTAGTTACTCATCTATTTTCCTTAAAAAGTTGGCTAACCCGTAGTTACTAGCTAGTTATCAGAAGATAATAGCGTTCACTTAGTAGTCAAATTAAGTAGAGTATCCAGTTGTTTACTATGAAGGATTACTTAGCTTGATTAATATACATTGGTATTTTCCGCCCAGATTTGATGTTACATAAGCATCTAAAAATCCAGACAATATCCTATACATCTCACACCATTCTTAGTGTTTTCATACACAAACAAAGTAATCCCAGTATGCTTGTGAGATGCTCTAGTTGAAATTTATGGATACATGCTTTCTAGGGGGAAAAAACCTAGGGTAAGTCCAATATTTAAAATCACTAGTAAAAGTTAGAGTTTTGAAAAAAAAATAATAATAATTTAATCTAGAATTTAAAACCAAGTGGGTTTTGAAATATAAGGGGGAGCAGTCCGGTGCACGAAGCTCCCGCCATGCGGGGTCTCGGGGAAGGATCCATTGTACACAATCTTACCCTGCTTTTTACAAGAGGTTGTTTCCAGGATTCGAACCCGTAACCTTTTGGTCACATGGCAACAACTTTACCGTTGCGCCAAGGCTCCCCTTCCTGGGTTTTGAAATATGAGTTTTGAAGGAGCATAATTTTTTTTAGAAAAAAAAACATAATTTTGGAAGAGTATAATTTTGAAAAAAAAAAATATATGATTTTGAAAAGGCATAATTTTTTTTAAAATAAAATATATTCTACTAAACACATTCTTAATTATCTTCTAAGTGTACAAAACTCAAGTTCAAGTAAGGGTTTAGTAAAAATATTTACTAGGTTTGACTAGTACAATTAATGTCATTCTGGCTACATGTCCCTTACAAAGTGATGTTTGACTTCTATGTGTTTAGTTCTTGAGTAGTGTATTGAATTTTTTGTTAAGTTGATTGAACTTATTCTATCAATTAAGACTTTTGTATTTTTGTATTCTAATTGATAATCTTTTAAAGTGTGCATCATTGATAAAAGTTGAGTTACACACTCTTCCATAGTTATGTACTCTGCTTCAGTAGTGGATAAGGCAATAAAGTGTTGTTTTCTACTATACCAGCTTACTAAACATTAACTTTTCACTTATGCTTTTTCTATCTAGTTTACACCCAACGTAATCTGAGTCAGAATACCAAACTAAGTCAAATGTGCTAGTCCTACACTTAGTGTGCCCTTAATATACCTAAATATTCTTTTCACATTTGTTAAGTGTGACTCTTTTGCACAGGATTTGTACCGAGCAGACATACTAACTGCAAATAAAATATCAAGTCGACTTACAGTTAAATATAATAGACTTCCTATTGCACTTCTATAATACTTTAAGTCTACTGGTTTTCCTTCTAAGTAGAATCAATTTTTATATTAGTTGCCATTAGGATATTAATATTTTTAGAATTTTTCATTCTAAATTTTTTAATTAATTCTTTAGCATATTTTGTTTGATAAACATAAATACCCTCTTTGGTTTATTTTATTTGTAAACCTAAGAAAAAATTGACTTCACTTACTAAACTCATTTCAAATTCATTTTTCATTAATTTAATGAAATATTTTAAGAAATTTGTATTAATTGATCCAAAAATTATGTCATCTACATAGATTTGGATTATAAAGATATCTATTTCTAGGATTTTAACAAATAAAGTTAGTCAATTTGGACTTGGTTAAACCTTTTAAATATTAGGTATGTAGACAATCTTTCATACCAAACTCTAGGGTCTTGTTTTAACCCATATAGTACTTTCTTTAACCTAAGGACATGGTTTGGGTGGTCTACGTCCTCAAATCCTAATGGTTGATTTACATATACTTCTTCTTTGATGAGTCCGTTAAGAAATGCAGACTTTACGATCATTTGAAATAACTTAAATCCCTTATGAGCTGCGTAGGCTAGCATAGACTCAAGTCTGGCCACAGGTGCATAAGCTTCATCATAATTTAGTCCTTCTATTTGGCTGAACCCCTTAGCTACTAGTCTAGTTTTGTTTCTTATAATTTCCCCTTTGTCGTCTAGTTTACTCCTAAAGACCCATTTTATGTCAATTATAGTTTTATTGTTAGGTTAGGTACTAGTTCCCAAACTTGGTTTCTTTCAAATTGTGCAAATTCTTCCTACATTACAATTGTCCAATCTGGGTCTGGTAGAGCCTCTTCTATAGTCTTGGATTCAATTTTGGATATTAGGACTATTTGACTTAAGCTTCTATAGGATGACCGAGTTCGAACTCCTAGGCTTGGGTCACCCAAAATTTGATCAGGTGGGTGGTTGAATCTTACCCTATGTGTTCTTGTGTTAGGGTTATCAATTGGCTCTTCTGATTCACTTGGGTCAGATCTAATTTCATCATCTTCTGTGTTTCCAGTATTTTAAACATTATTTTTATCAATTAAGTTGGGTAGATTATTTTTTTCATCAAAGATTGCATTGGTTATTTCTTCAACTTTTAGGGTGCTTTTATTATAAACTTTATAGGCCCTACTAGTTGTGGAGTACTCTAGAAATATAAGATGTTGATTTGGATGTAAATTTTCCTAATTAATCTTTAGTGTTTAGTATGTGGACTTTACACCCAAATATCTTTAGATAACTTAAGTTGGGCATTTTATTATAATATATTTCATAGAGGGTTTTCTTGTGAAATTCATTGATTAAAATTCTGTTTTGAATATAACAAGTTGTATTTATTGCTTCTTACTTAAGTTATATTCATTTAACATGGTTCTACCAGCTTCTTGTAATGTTCTATTTTTTTGTTCTACTAGGCCATTTTGTTGGGGAGTTCTAGGACATAAAAATTCATGGTGATATCCATTTATTTGGCGAAATTCGATAAACTTATGATTTTCAAATCCCCCCTATCACAACTTATTCTTTTAATTTTTATATATTTTTCATTTTCTAGTAATTTGCATAAATTATTAAAAAATTCAAAGGTTTGTTCTTTAGTTTTTAAGAATTTTACTCATGTAAATCTTGAGTAGTCATCAGTTATTACTAGTGTTCAAAGCAAAACCTAAAATCTCGTGTTATCGGAACCCCACGAGTTAGGCCTTTATATAGAAAAGAAGATATACACCAAAAGACTCAAATACCCTTTTACTTATTCTAACACTCCCCCTCAAGCTTGAGAATATAGATTATATACACCAAGCTTGTTACATATGTAGTCAATCCGGGGACCTCTAAGTGATTTAATGAATATATCTGCTAGCTGATCATTTGAGTTGACAAAGCTAGTAGATATTTCTCCAGATATGACTTTCTCTCTATTAAAGTGACAGTCAACTTCAATATGCTTTGTTCTCTCATGGAAGACTGGATTTGAGGCAATATGCATAACGGCTTGGTTGTCACATATGAGTGACATTTGTGTAACCTCTCCAAACCTTAGTTCCTGAAGTAACTGTTTTAACCATATAAGTTCTTGACTGGCAATAGTCATAGCTCGATATTCTGCTTCTGCACTGGATCTTGCCACAATATTCTATTTTTTACTTTTCCAAGAAACAAGGTTACCTCCGACAAATATACAAAATCCAGAAGTAGATCTTCTATCAGAGGGAGATCCTGCAACTTAAGTATGTCCTTTATCTTCATATAAAGACCCTTTTCTGGTGCACCCACGATATATCGAACAATGCGAGTTATTGCATCCCAATGTTCTTGGAGAGCTAAGAAACTGACTTACTACACTCACTGCAAATGATATATCCGGACGAGTGACAGTAAAGTAGCTTAGTTTCCCTACCAATCGCCTATACCGTTCAGGATCTGAAAGAGGCTCCCCCTGATTTGGTAGGAGCTTGACATTAGAATCCATGGGATTGTCGACTGTCTTTGAGTTTAACATTTCTTCCAGAATATCCATTGCATACTTCCT
Organism: Zingiber officinale; assembly: GCF_018446385.1. Lineage (NCBI taxonomy): Eukaryota > Viridiplantae > Streptophyta > Magnoliopsida > Zingiberales > Zingiberaceae > Zingiber > Zingiber officinale. The sequence goes on from NC_055992.1 coordinate 143,935,369, forward strand.
TTGGGATATAATGATCCCATCTTTAGACTGTGCCACTTCTATCCCTAGAAAATATTTGAGTTTGCCAAGATCTTTTGTCTGGAAATGTTTGAAAAGATGTTGTTTTACTTGTGAAATTCCAAGATGATCATTACCTGTGATGACAATATCATCAACATAAACCACTACATAGATACAACCAGTAGATGAGTGGCGATAAAAAACAGAATGATCAGCCTCGCTTCGAGTCATGCCAAACTGTTGAATTATGGTACTAAATCTACTGAACCATGCTCTGGGTGACTGCTTGAGACTATATAAAGATTTCTGCAAGCGACATACAAGACCAGAAGCAACAAAACACGGAGGTTGCTCCATATAGACTTCCTCGAGCAAGTCACCAGTAAGAATGCATTTTGATGTCCAAGTGATGAAGGGGCAATGGCGATTGCAGTGATAGACAGAAAAAGACGCACAGAAGACATCTTAGCAACAGGAGAAAAGGTGTCGCCATAATCCAATCCAAATACCTGAGTATAGCCTTTAGCGACAAGACAAGCCTTAAGCCGATCAACCGTGCCGTCTACACCAACTTTCACCGTAAACACCCATCGACAACCAACCACTGACTTCCCAGGAGGTAGAGGAACGAGGTCCCAAGTCCCACTGCTTTGTAGGGCACTCATTTCATCAAGCATAGCCTGTTTCCATTCCGGATGGGCAAAGGCATCACCTGCCGTCTTTGGAAGAGAAGCACGACAAGGAAGACAGACAATAATAATAGGATGGGGAAAGGCGATGATAGCAAAGAAGCATAGTGAGGAGAAGGATTACGAGTGGAAGCATACCCTTTCAGTGCATAGGAACATGAGTCGGGAGATGGGACCGGAGGAAGCGACGAAGGACTTGGCTCGAATAAGCCAGCGGTGTCGGTGTTGGTCGGCGAGCGAATGAGGGGCCGATAAACCTGAAAGGAGGAGGCGGTGGAGGTGATAGGCGCCTCGGAGGATAAAGATAGTCAGTGCGGTGGAGGGAGAAACCTCGGCTGTGAAGCGGAAGAACCAAAAGAAACCGACTCAAAGAATGTGACATCAGAGATGAAGTACAAAGAGTAGGGGAATAACACTTGTACCCTTTACTTCAAGGAAGACACACTTATGAGACCGGGAGATAGTTTGTCAATGTCGGGATCAAGAGCATGAACAAAACAAATAGAACCAAAGACCCGAGGTGGTAGAGGATGAAGGGACTGATGTGGATAAAGTACCTGATGAGGTATTTTACCCTGGAGAGTGGATGAAGGCATGCGATTGATAAGATAACACGCAGTAAGTACGGCATCACCCCAAAACTGATGAGGGACATGAGAATGGAGAAGAAGGGTCCGAGTGGTTTCAAGGAGATGACAATTCTTGCGTTCTGCAACCCCATTCTGTTGAGGGGTATGAGGGCAAGACGTGCGATGCAGCATACCATGAGATGTCAAGAAGGTATGAAACTGAGTAGACAAATACTCGCGTGCATTATCACTTTGTAAAGTTCAAAGGGAAGTACCAAATTGAGTTTTTATTTCAAGGAAAAAGAATACAACGGAAAAAATCGTCTATAAAAGTAACAAAATACCTTGACCCATTGTAGAAGAAACACGACTCGGACCCCAAACATCGGAATGAACCAAAGCAAAAGTCTCAATGCGAGGAGAAAAAGAACTACGAACATGCTTACCTAATTGACACGACTCACAAGATAAAGACTCTAAGTGAGAAAGACTAGGATGTAACTATTTCAACTTATTAAGACCTGGATGTCCCAACTGAGCATGAATAAGTAGTGGAGATGTCGTCGCCGAACTAACAAAAGAGGGTTGTTGAAGCCGATATAGGCCATGAGATTCACATCCGAAGCCAATCATCCTCCCCGTACTCCGGTCCTGTAAGGAAACATACGTGTTAGTAAAAGAAATGACACAATCAAGAGATCGAGTAAGTTGACTTATCGACAATAAATTAAAGGGAGCGCCGGGAACATAAAGAACATTATGAATGGAAAGAGATGAAGAAGGATGAACAATGTCAATACCCTGGGATTGAGTTTGGGAACCATTGGCCATGGTGACCATTGGTAAACTACCAGCAGTAGTGAGAGAGGAAAAAAGGGATTTATTACTAGTGATATGATCGGTGGCCCCAGAATCAAGAACTCAAGGACCCGAAGAACGAGATATGCCAGCAAAGGAAGTACCAGCGTCTGTAATGGTAGCAGTGGAACCCGAAGCCTGTCGATCCTCAAACCATTTCAGAAAGTCATTATAGGAAGGTGTTGAAGTTGAATCAGGTGTTAACTGTGAAGTGGAAGCTGAAGGAGCAACAGAACTCTGAACAATCTGAGCAGCACGAGGAGGACGACCATGTAGACTCCAGCATTTATCAATCGTGTGTCCCAGTCGGTGGCAATGATCACACCAAGGACGTCCTTTGCCACCCTTGCGAGGTGGAGGTCCTTTGTGTCGAGAGACCAAAGCTGACGAGTCGACAGGAACAGAGGAAGGCATCGTCAAGACTTTGGCCGGGACACGGAGAAGAGTCGCCCAGGTATTTTCTATGGTAGCTTCTGTGGGGCTGCCCAGGATCTGGTCACGGACATGAGAATAATCCGTGGGCAGACCATATAAAGCCAAAGACATAAAAAATTTCTTCCGATTTTCAAGCTCTTCAACAGGATCGGCCGCAGGTGGGAGCAGTTCATTGAAGTCACAAAGAAGGCTAAAAACTGAACCCAAATAAGTTGACATTGAATCCTTAATCTGATTGGCGCTGAGGATGGTCATGAGATCTTCACAGACTTGATAGAGTCGCCGAGAGGTGTTTGTAAAGAGTTGTTGGGCTTGTGTCCAAACAGCTTTGCAGGTTTTGTGAGTACGGAAGACATTCCTAAGAGATGGATGGATGGTGGCTTGGATAATACAACATAACTGAGCGTCGACCTTCTTCCACAAAGGACGATCGACGTCTTGAACATCTTCTTCAGTTTGAGTGAGATGTGTCTCATAACCCTGTCCAACAAGCCAAAGCTCAATGTGAGATGCCCAAGAGATATAATTTTTACCATCCAATTGCTCGGAAGAGAGAGGTGCAGTGATATGGTTGGTAAAGATTGAGGTATCTGGTTTTGGGACACTAGATGTAGCCATGAATAGAACTGTGAACCCGGCTGCTGGAATATACGAAGTGAGGAGGAATAGAAACTGATATTAGTAGCTAATTTGGAGCGGATATGCGGATATAAAGAGTGCTGTTAGGTTTGCTGACGCAGAGGAAATCAGCTGGAGTTGGATTCCAGCCGTGTGTCGGCACTTGGGAAGCAGGAGGCTGCAAGACGCCAGGCAGAGGAACCACGCACGGAATGTCACCTACTAGCTGAGTCGTGAGCACAATAACGAGCGCGCAGAGGAAACTCAAGATCACGATCGCAAAGAGGCGGAAGGAGATCAAGATCGCAACGACGGCGGCAGTGACGTGGAGGAAGACCACGTCGCTGGCTAAGGGATCCTCAGCGACTCGGCCACCAGAGGTATTCAGAACAGCCGTACCTGAGAAGAGGGCGTGGTCAGCAGCGCAGGCGCGCCCGAGGGCCGGGTCGATGTTCTCCTCGTCCTCCTCAACGCGGTTAACTCCACCGACGAGGGCAGCAACAGAGGCGGAGGCAGAGTCGGAGTCAGAGGCGGCGGCAAATCCAATCGAGAGGAGGACGCGGCGGGAAAGGCCGTTCTGGAGGATTGAAGAACCTGGATCTTGAAGGAAACCGAAGGAGAAGAGGCCAGGATCGACCTCCACACGGTTTCGGTGTCGAGGGCGATCGTCTCTCAAAAGGGGGGAACGAGGAAGGAGGCGACGCGAGAGAACAGGAATTCAGCGCGGGGAAGGAGGCGGCGCGAGAGAACAGGAATTCGGCGCGGGGAAGAGAAAAAGAAATTAGGGTTTTTGCTTTGATACCATGTTCAAAGCAAAACCTAAAATCTCGTGTTATCGGAACCCCACGAGTTAGGCCTTTATATAGAAAAGAAGATATACACCAAAAGACTCAAATACCCTTTTATTTATTCTAACAACTAGCAATATTAGTTTTCGCTTGGTAACTTAGCTCCATGTGAATCAAAAAGATCTAAATGTAGGAGCTCGTATTGAGTTGGTTTGATTTAGGTTTGTTAATTTGTAGGTTGATTTGGTTTGTTTTCCTTGTTGACAAGGAGCATAAATTGTATTTTCTAAATTTCTTATTTTTGGTAATCCTCTAACTAAACTATTTTGACTTATTTTTAAAATGAGTCTTGTGTGAGTGCGACCCAAGTCTTCTGTGTTATAACTTGGTTTCTTTTTGTTGTGTCAATAAACACTTAACTGATAGGTCAATTGTGTAAATATTATTTGTCCTAATTCCCTTAAGTGTAATTTTAAAATTTTTAATATTTTTAATTACACATTCAAAGTTTGAAAATGTGACTAGATAACCAGAGTTACATAATTAACTAATACTAAGTAGGTTAAACTTAAATTTATCAACCAATAAAATTTTACTAATAACAAATTGGAACTTAGTTCAATATTACCTGTTCTAATTACTTTAAGTTTTCCATTGTTGCCAAAAGCAACAGAGCTTAAGTCTTGATTTTTAGTTTTGTGAACTTCTGTCTCTAGTCATGTGTCTAGAGCACCCACTATCCAGTATTCATTGGTCCAAATTATTATGTCCCTACACATAAAATATTCGATTAGGAACCAACTTAAAAAGATTTTTGGTTGGGTAGATTAATTTTAGCTCCTTATTTTCCATCTCACCCATTCTATGTTACAAAACATATTAAGTCTTATGAGTGCTTGTGAGATGGATTTAAGTTAAAATTAATTCTAAGTTTGAAAATTTGATTAGTTAAAGTTTAAAGGTTGATTAATTAAAGTTTTGAAAAAAATATTAATTAAAGTTTAAAATTTTAAGGTTTTGAAAAATGAGTTAAGTTTTGAAATTAATTAAGTTTTGAAAATAATTAAGTTTTGAAATTAATTAAGTTTTAAAAATTATTAAGATTTAAAACTTGATTAAAGTTTGGAATTAATTAAGTTTTTGAAATTGATTAAAAATTAAGATTTTGAAATTGATTAAAGTTTGAAAATAATTAAGTTTTTTTAAATTGAAAATAATTAAGTTTTGAAATTGATTAAAGTTAAAAAATAAAGTTTGAGTTAAGGTTTAATTAAACTAATTAATCCTAATTTTCATCTCACCCTTTTTTAAGTTATCAACCAGGGAATCTTATAGGTTTTTGTGAGATGTTTGAATTTTTATCTTCAATTTAGTTTGAAATATAAGGATTGATTGACATTTGAGTTAGATTCAAGTTTAGCTGTCAGTTAATTAAATACACATTTCAAAAATTGGCTTCAACATGTAGCGAGGCACAAGGCCTTCTTGGATATCGGAGCAATGAGCACTTCTAGAAAAAGTCTTTTTAAAAAATTGTATATTTAATTTTCCTATTGCAAAACCTTGATCTAATTAATCTAGGATGTGGCGAGGCAACTTCGATTATTTCCACTTAGCTAGGTAGACTAAATAGGGAACACCTTACCCTACCTGACTCCTAGGCCAAGCTTCCCTATCGTACTATCATCTTGCCCTACCCTGGTACTAGGTTGAGCAAATGTCAAACAAGCCCTTATTTAACCATTCTAAATTAAATAGGAATTAAACTAAGCATGCATTTAAAAGTGGTAAATCAAGCATCAAGCAAATTTATCTAACAATAAAGATGGTCTTTCTTTTAGCTCCTTCTGGATCATAGCCTTAATAAGGTCTATCAAGGTAATGGATTTAATCCTTGGGGATCCAATTCGGTCTAGCTTGATTAGTCAAGTTAGACTTAGGGACTCATGCTTGGACTAGGTTTAGACCCTTTCATGACGGTTTTCACATTTTTTTGAAAAGAAAAATAACGTGTTGATCCATGCCTTTGTTGGTCAATACATGTAATCGAGTCTAAGAAAGTAGAAGTAAATTTATTATCAAGTTGTAAAAATTAGATTAGTATTTCGATGTTAGACATCAACCCACAATCACAATAACCAATTGCACTAGAAGAGCCCTAACAACGACGTTATATCCTCAGATTTAGGTCAAGTATGCATAAGAGACATGCTTCTTCTATAATCAACAAATTCTTCTTCTATAATCAACAAATATTAAATATACTTAAAATTAAAACGATTAATGAATATTTGGAGAGTGAAAATTGTATCAATCATCGAATGAATAAATAGACTAGGTGTACTAGAATTGATAAAAAAAATATAAATAAATAAATAGAATTTTACTCCCTCTTAAATAAAATAGCATTATATTTTAGGCCAAAACAGACTTATTTTTTCAGACCTGTTTTTATTTTAAATAGGGTTATCAATTTACATCATTAACTAAAGCTAATATGGTATCTATGTGAAAGAACATGCATGTATCAGAAGGATTTTTGCAACCTAATACTAAATGAAACAGGCATATTAATCCCAAGATTGCAGGTCTTGATGTAGAAGGATTGAGTACCTTCATTGAAGAAAGAACAGAATGATCAGTCCATAGCAAATCATCTAAAGCATGTTCAGAACTCTGAAATAGCTGCTCAGCTACAAAGTCTTCTTACAAACCATACACAGATGTATCTTCCCTGAAACCAAATTTAGTTCTGATGAGAACACAATATTGTGTAACAAGTACAAATGACAGTATTATTTGCTACAAAATCAGGACTCAAAGTAAAGAACCAATGATAAAAGTTACATTAACTAACATCAAGAAAACAATTATCAATTTCATATGACACAGCACCACAAGCCTGGGAGATGGAAGATATTTTAATTTGTCTGTTATAATAGGCATGTACAATTCCACATGTAAGAAAACCATACACTGTGTGTGACAATGCAGATACAGGAACTTTATCTGTATAGCAAGCATTCACTACAAGAAAAAAATTAGACAACACTTTTTACACATTGTCTGTGGCTGAAAAGTATTGTTAAAAGTACTGTTGTAAAAAGTTCACTCAAGGACAACGATTAAAAAGCATTGTCTTTGTTTACAAAGACAACGCTTTTGCAACGCTTAAAAAGTGTTGTCATTTTTTACATAGACAACACTTTTGCAACGCTTAAAAAGCGTTATCGTTTTTTTGCAAAAACAACGGATTAAGATAACGCTTAAAAAGCGTTGTCGTTTTTTTGCAAAAACAACGGATTAAGATAACGCTTAAAAAGCGTTGTCTTTTTTAACAAAGACAATATTTTTTTAATGGATAAAAAAATATTGTCTTTTTTAAAAACATAAAATATGAGATATGAAAGTTGCATGAGTGAGTATCTACAAACAGATAAATCTATTTATAAACAGAAAATATGAGTATCCACGAACTTTACAAACATAAAATATGAGTATGCACGAACAAAAAATACGAGTATCCACAATCTTTTATCAAAAACAACTATTTAGCAAAATATAAACTTCATACAATTCAGATAAAAAAGATGAATACATGTATGTCAAGGTTCTTGAGTCAAATTGTAGTGTGACATGAGAGGTAAGATATTAAGCTAAGGTTCTTGAGCCAAACAGTAGTGTGACCTGAGAGGTAGGATAGTAAGCTAAGGTCCTTGAGCCAAACAGTGAGAAGAACAGCAAGGGCTGTGGTATTCCACACAACAACGGGTTCAAGCTTGCATCTGGGAAGATTGATGCCAAGTTATCACCCACTAGAGTTATGTACTCCACACAACAACCCTGTAAAATTTTTACAGATTATACACAGCATATATCACAGATTATACACTTAGTTAGTCATTGTTGTGAAGGTCTTTTGCTGGATTTCTGATGGAAAATAGAATGGTATTTCGAACACATCAAATTGAGGGCATTATTAATGATCCTGCCTGAGTGATTTCTTCCAAACAGAAAGATGAGTCACCTGATCTCTGCAAGAATAGAAATCATTGCTTCCCAAGATTGTAATATCAAGACCTGCATGGAGAAGTGTAAAAATTAGAGAAAAGAGCTAATAAAGTTTAAATTAAATCTCTAAAAATAAATAAAAAAACATAGATTACCTTGTAGAAGTAGTTTTTGTAATTTCTCCTTTTCAGAGAGTATTACCTTGAATGCAGCTATAGCATATTGCACAGCTTGCTTCACAAAGGGGTTTATTGAGTCCCTGAAAGCATGAGTTGATAGAGAACTAAGCAAGTTACCCTATATTAGAATGTTTCATTTCTATGCAACCTTTGTAATATTCATTGATCATTATCTTCAGAGTGCGAAGAATCAACCTTCATTGAGAATCAACTGAATCCTTTCTTTTGTAGAACTATAAACTACAGAACCAACTAAATCTACAGCAATGACAAAACAATACGTTACTGTGGCCAATAATTTCACAATGTTTGGACCAAAAATGATAAGGCTGCATCAAGTCTCACTAGCCCTCTGACTGCACGAACGGGTGCATTTGATGCATTACATATAAGGAGGCATGAAAGCACTTGCCTTGAAGAAGTGCACTGAAGAACGTGTTTTTCAAAGACAACTTGTATGTGGCCGCCCAAGAAAGCTGAGGGGAAGTTACTTTAACATCTGTCCATGACTGAAGAAGCACACTCATCAGTCGAAAACTATAAACAATTGCAACAAGGAAAATGCTCAATTTGGTATATAATTCAAGGCACAAACACAATGCAATTGCATTCTCACTTCTCTTCACCCAAACTAAATTTGTAAGAAAACTTATAATTACCAATATTGTTGATGGCTATTTATAATTTCATCTTTAGATTTTCTTTTCCACTTATTCACTGAAAAAAATCCCATCGGTGAATAAAGGATATATCTTTTTCAGTTGTATCATATGATAATGTGATCAAAGAACAAAGGGAAAGGCACCACTCACCCAGACCCAACTATCAGGTTTGATATCGTTCTACAGCGGTTTGACGATGGCATAGAAGCAAGGGGTGGTGGTGAAAACTATGCCAGCATTTGGCCGCTCCAAGATGAGGTAGCCACCTGTGATCAAGACCTTTCCATGAGCCAAAGCAACCCTAGAGAAACAGAGAAAAAGACAAATGACGAAACAGATGCAGAAGCCCAAAAATGCAATCCAAATTAGACACGAGAAAAGAAAAGGAACTCACACTTCCATTGCTCTCCGACGAATCTTCTCACTGTGACACCAATGCTAAGATTACCACAGTTATGTGCATATCAGAACATACGTAGGGCTTCTGCTGCACCCAAAGTAAGAGAAACCCTCTTCGCTGTCGAAGCAATCAGAGAAGCCCTCTTCATCTTCAACAGTGACTAAAGCTCAGTCGTAGAAGACGAATCTAGAGTCCTACACTGCAACCAGATTATACACTTAGTTACTCCAATTAATGATCCTGCCTAAGTGACCATCCATGAATCAAGTTTTTCATAAGTATCTTGTTTGAATATTTCTACTTGTAACTAACATCAAAAGAGCACAAAGACCCAACCTTATTAGATAACATATTTAGACACTAATTTCTTCTATTTTGTACGTGCTCTAAAATTGTTAGACAAAGACAACCATGGAAAAACAATCAATTTGTTGTGACTTAGCAGATAATCCACTTATCTACAACAACATAAAAGCCCGACATAAAAAAAACAGACGAATACATGTAAAAGATGCTAATCAATAAACTTGTAGTTGAATCAAAACTGACAAGCCCCTATCTATCAAGTGTGTCACTACACAACATAAGAAAAATATCAACAGACATGTAAACCGAGAACCCCCACAATAATCTACCAATTCCATTCCAAGCTACAAGGAAACCCAATCAAGCGTGGAAGAAGGGCACCCCAAAACAAACACAAACAATACGTCGTCCGAAATGCTGGAAAAAGCAATTGTTCCATTCTCCGATTAACAGCCCGTGATACAAGATGATCTAAAAAAATTAAGAAAGAAAACTAGATGCATAAGAAACATTTCGGAAGAAACATGAGTAATTCTTGAAAGTAAATAAATAAATTGTAGCAATACTTTACCACAATGACAATGGTCTATACATAATTAGCCAAAGATTACAAGCCACAGTTGTAGTTCCATTTCTACCCGTTCATATGAAGCATAATATCGACAAAGATGTTCTGAACTTGAATGAACTAAAAGGTGAAATCAAGCTAGTTTAAAAAAAAATTGACAAGGACCATGGAGGGCTTCATATTACTCACGTCAAAAGAAAGATGTATTCATTCACACAAAAGAGGCAAAATTTGAATGAAGCATATGTAAGGGCTGATTTTGCATTTGATTATCAGAAATTGTAACAATTGGTCAGAAAAATTTGGTCATTTTACCCATTGATCATGTCTAAGCACACTGATCAGAATTAAATCCCTAATCATGAATTGTAGCAGCATCTTCTACCGAACACAGGCACAATTCACCACAAAGATCAGACCTTTACTTATATCAAAGAGGCGGAATGAGAAGCAGAAGATCACACACGAAACCCTATCACCCTTGATGACCATGCACATATTAGGCAATAAAAAGCAAGATTTTTTTTTTTTTGACAATCCGCACCTCTTTTTCCTTCTTTCCAATTGCCGATGATTTGTACCAAACTTCGTCTTCGAAGCGAAAGCGGGTGATTCTGGCGAAAATAAACAATTCCTTCTCCGATTACTTTATTCGTTTTCTTTCCTAACTTCTACTTGAAGCGAATGATACGGGCCATCGCCTACGATTGCAAGAAAGCGATGGGCGTCATCGATGATCCATTAAACGTTGGGAAAAAAAAATTAGGCTCCGCAAAATAAAGTAGAATCCTTTCGAAGACTCACCGCCGACCTTAGAAGGGCTCAACTGCGTCGTTCAAAATGCTGCGGATGTACCCTGCGGCGCCTCTGCTGCTGCCGCACGAATCCTCGGGCAAGTGCTTCGTGGTCGGCTCCCGCGTGCCTCCGGGGACCATTCTTCTGGTGAATGCGTACTCGATCCAGAGAAATCCGACGATCTGGGAGGCGCCGGAGGTGTTCGCACCGGAGAGATTCGAGGAGGGGAAGTGAATGATTCCGTTTGGGATGGGGAGGAGGAAGTGCCCCAGTAAAGGTATGGCGATGAAGGCGCTGTGGCTGGCGCTAGCCTGAATCAGTGCTTCGAGTGGGAAAGAGTGGGCGGCGAGGAGGTGGGTTTTGACGGACGTTTTTCGTGGAGTTTTGGAGGCTTCGGAGATTTTCTGTGAAGGGAAGGTTTTGACGGAGATTTTCCGTCACGGACATAGACAACTCAAAGTTAAAAATTCGCTTGCCCTGGTTGAATCGGTAACTACCGCTCACATGGCATTAGGAACGGGAAATGGTAGGCATGAACATAAAACATAACTGTGAAATAAAAATTTGAAAATTTAACAATTTGACATATACAACATTCATTTAACGTGGCAAAAGATAATCCGCTTGCCTTCAATAATTTCATCAATTCACTCCTAATATCTCCATCAATTTATTCCTAGATAATATTATTTAAAAAATAATAATCTCAATTAACCTCATTGATTATCCTTGGGATGATCAGTCTGACCTCATGGAAATTATTCTACCGACCATCAGAATAAACGGGAGAGCACACGACAATCAGTCCAGAAGTCCAGCATCTTTTGATTGTGCCCCCCATTTAGAGAAAAAATTCCTACAAATATATCATAACTAGGGTTCAAATCACGGATACTTAGATAACTATCTAGATATCCTAATGTGATATCATAATCCTGAGAACCTAGACCAATACTACTCGTTATAAGTATTATAAGTACAGATGACTAAACTATCAGATTCATTTAATTGTGATAAAAGACGAACATATTCGTCCCAGCATCCCAATTAATCCGTCCCAAAGTTAACACAAAGAAATTTAATGTACAATAATCACGTGACTTTCACTAACCTTTCTTATTGGATTAGATTCACTCTCTTTTCTTCTCCCTTGCTTGAAACCCACGACCAAGAGAAGAGAAGGAGCAAGAAGAGAGCTTAGGAGGAGGAAGATCACTTGAATGAGAGTTACACTTGCAAAATGAAACTCTTTTTATCTAATTAAGTGGTTTGTAACCTCCATGGGATACCAAGAGTCACAACTCTTGGTAACTCCCATGAGGTGGCACTTCACTTAAGTAACCATGATGATGTGGAGCATCATCATTGTTCCACTTAATGCCAACTCACCAATGAGGTGGCATAAAGTCAAGTCAAACTTGACTTAATCTCTCTCATGGTTGATCTAATCCAACCATTTAATTCAAGCCAATTTAATATAATGAATCTAATTCATTTAATTAAATTGATTTAATGAGTCATAATCTAAATTAGACTCATTGAACACATGAATCAACTTGAGTCCAACTCAATTAGCCCAATTAGGATTACTCTTAATCCAATTTGATTCATCAAATGAATCTAATCCTCTTGGTTCATCATATAAACCTAATCTCCATCCACTTGTTCTTTGTGTGTGACCCAATAGGTTCTTGTAACGTTGGCAATGCCCCTAAACTCATTTAGAAACATAAGTAATGAGCGGTATCTAGCAATACATCATTACTACCCAAGTTACAAGAATGTTGAGATCCAACATCACCTTGTGACTACTAATTGTGACTCCTCACAATATATGACAAGTGTCCTACTATCCTAGACATCTAGATTGATCAATGTGAGGCATAGACCGTGTCATCCTCTAATCAATCTAAATCTTGAACTCCAAGTAGACTCACTCAATCAAATGAGCTCAATATCTCATATTAACTCATTTGGACATGGTCATGCACTTCGTGGTCTCACTCTATCAAGAATACCGATGTTACTCCCGTCATATAGGAGGGATAGATCACATCTACATCACTCACATCCCTCCGCATAATTTGTTACATCACTCACATCCCTCCGCATACTTTGTTAAAAAATTAATTTTAAAATTATAGACAATTATGAAAATATATAATTTTGAATTATATATTAATTTTGTGATAGTCATGGCCCAAAAACCCAATATGATTGGATTGTGTTGTAATTCATAATACGGCCTGCGTGCCGTTATGTGTTTGCGCGTGTTGTATGTTTTTATTTTTCCGCGACCTGCGCGTCGTGCCTTTCTCATATATTCTGGTTGTAAATTAGATTTAGACTCGAATGTAACTCGAGTTTCAATTGTAATGTACAAATTGGAGCGGTGGAGGGTCCACACGAGACGGAGTTCCGAGGCGGGCACGAGCAACACAAGGTGGTCAAAGGGAGGAGCTTGGAGAAGCTGTTGACCCTAGGTTGACCATTCGATCTTCTCATTGGCTTGAGAAGATCGTAGTAGGGCCATGACTAAATCACAAATAGATTAATTAGTTAATTGCTTATGTATATGATGCATGTTTAATAAGTAATTAATTAATTAGTGCCTTACGATTAGATTAGATCTAAGTCGTGCACATGATGCACCCTTGCGATTAGATTAGATCTAAGTCGTGCACAAGATGCATCCTTTTCGATTAGATTAGATCTCGATCGAACCAACTCTAAATGCCTAACCGTGCCGTGATACCTATCACTACCTCGATCACATGTATTGTTGAATCTGCCAAAGCAGAGCAATACATATTATCTTGGTAGGGTACGGAGGGACAATCTTGGTCCCGCCTATCAACGCATGGGTGAATACAAACTCAATTAGATTGAGTATTCCTAGTTGCTCGGTTAGATCGAGTCAACTATAGGCATTATTCCAACGGTTGGAAAAGATAGGTCAAAATCACATCTATATTAACTCTCGGGCGTATTAGCCAAAGCTAACTCGAGTTTTAATATAAATGCGGATATTGATTCTATAAACAAGAGTTGCATAGAGATGTAATTGGTAATCGTTACCTACCGATCATACTAAGCCTTGGGCGTATTAGCCAAAGCTAACTCAAGGGTTAGTATGATGTGGATCTTGTCCCACAAGAATTATAGAATTCAGTGGGAGCATCATTTAATTAAAGGCCTAATTAAATGATTTTAAAAGAATATGATATTTATTTCTGCAAATTTTCTGTTGTAGATAACCATGACGTCGAATACAAACTCTTTCTCCCTGCGTTCTGTCCTTAAGAAGGACAAGCTCAACGGAGCAAATTTCCTGGACTGGTACAGGAACCTGAGAATAGTTCTCACTCAGGAACGTAAACTGTACGTTCTGGAGCAGCCCATTCCGGAGGCTCCTCCTGCCACGCGAGCTGACCGGGATGCTTACAAGAAGCATCAAGATGACGCATTAGATGTGTCCTGTCTAATGCTCGCAACCATGAACTCTGAGCTTCAGAAGCAACATGAGTTGATGTGTGCTTACGATATGGTTGAACATCTTCATCAACTATATCAAGGACAAGCAGGGCACTGGAAGAGGAACTTCACAGGATACCTGGAAGATCTTAACAAGAAGAGAAATAAGATTTCTACTTCATGTATAAATGTTATAGAAGTCAACCTCTCTATTTCTTCGTCGTGGATATTAGATACCGGATGTGCTTCGCACATTTGTACTAATGTACAAGCACTGAGAAATAGCAGAGCATTGACAAAGGGCGAGATAGACCTACGAGTAGATAATGGAGCACGGGTTGCTGCTGTTGCTGTAGGGACTTATTTTCTATCTCTGCCCTCTGGGCTTATACTAGAGTTAGACGATTATTGTTATGTGCCTGCATTGACTAAGAACATTATATCAGTTTCTTGTTTGGACAAGAAAGGATTCTCGTTTATAATAAAGAACAAATGTTGTTCTGTCTATTTAAACGATATGTTCTATTGTAGTGCACCTCTAATGAACGGACTCTATATTCTAGACCTTGAGAGCTCTATCTATAACGTTAGTACCAAGAGGTTCAAATCGAACGATATGAACCACACCTATCTCTGGCACTGTCGCTTAGGTCATATAAATGACAAGCGCTTATCCCAGCTCCATAAGGATGGTTTGCTGGACTCATTTGATTTTGAATCATATGAGATATGCGAGTCATGCCTACGAGGCAAGATGACCAAGACTCCCTTTAGTGGGCACAGCAAGAGAGCGACTGATTTGTTAGGACTCATACATAGTGATGTATGTGGCTCTTTCAATGTCGTTGCTAGAGGCAGTTATAGATACTTCATCACATTTACTGATGACTTCAGTAGATATGGTTATGTGTACTTAATGACACATAAGTCCGAATCCTTTGAAAAGTTCAAAGAATTCAAGAATGAAGTACAGAACCAGCTTGGCAAGAGTATTAAAATACTTCGATCAGATCGAGGTGGTGAATACTTAAGCCATGAGTTTCGTGACTATTTAGCTGAGTGTGGGATTCTATCCCAACTCACTCCTCCTGGAACACCACAGTGGAATGGTGTATCTGAAAGGAGGAATCGTACTCTATTAGATATGGTGCGATCTATGATGAGTCACACAGATCTTCCGACATACCTTTAGGGCTATGCTCTAGACACGGCAGCTTTCATTCTCAACCGAGTTCCATCCAAGGTCGTGATAAAGACACCATATAGGATATGGACTGGGAGAGATGCCCAGGTATCTTTCATGAGGATTTGGGGCTGTGAGACTTGCGTACGACGTCAAGTCTCAAACAAATTAGGACCCAAATTCGACAAGTGCTATTTCATCGGATATCCCAAGGAAACTAAGGGATATTACTTCTACATTCCCAGTCAGCACAAGGTAGTTGTGGCAAAGACTGGGGTCTTTCTAGAAAGGGACTTTGTTTCTAGAAAGACTAGTGGGAGCACGTTCGATCTTGAAGAAGTTCAAGATGCGAATACTAGCATTGAAGCCTCGATGGAAGTTGAACTGGAACCACAAAGTGTTGTGGATGATATTCCACAAAGAGTTGAGGAACAACAACCAGTTCAAGTAGACATACCTCTTCGCAGGTCTGATAGGGTGCGTCGTCAGCCTGAGAGATACTCGTTTCTCTTGTCTGAGCATGATGACGTTGTGCTCATAGAGGATGAGCCTACCACCTATCAGGAAGCTGTGATGAGACCAGATTCCGAGAAATGGCTAGAGGCCATGAGATCCGAGATGGAATCCATGTACACCAACCAAGTATGGACTTTGGTTGATCCACCTGAAGGGGTAAAACCCATTGGGTGTAAGTGGGTCTTTAAGAGAAAGACTGACATGGATGGACTTATCTATAAGGGTCGCTTGGTAGCTAAAGGTTTCAAGCAGATTCATGGTATTGACTATGATGAAACCTTTTCTCCAGTAGCGATGTTTAAGTCCATTCGGATCATGCTTGCTATTGCAGCCTACCATGACTATGAGATATGGCAGATGGATGTCAAAACCGCATTTCTGAATGGAAACCTACTCGAGGATGTGTACATGACACAACCTGAGGATTTTGTAGATCCACAGCATACTAGTAGAGTATGCAAGCTGCATAGGTCCATATATGGACTAAAGCAAGCATCTCGGAGCTGGAATCTTCGATTCGATGATGCAATCAAACAGTTTGGATTCATCAAGAACGAAGATGAGTCTTGTGTCTACAAGAAGGTTGTAGAGAACACAGTTGTCTTCCTCATATTGTATGTGGATGACATACTACTCATTGGGAAGGACATCCCTTTGCTTCAGTCTGTCAAGACTTGGCTAGGGAGTTGCTTCTCAATGAAGGATTTAGGTGATGCATCCCGCATTCTAGGGATACAAATCTATAGAGATAGATCTAAGAGATTGCTTGGCCTAAGTCAGAGTACATATATTGACAAGGTACTCCTTCGGTTTGCCTCCAAGAAGGGATTTCTGCCGATGTCACATGGCGTGAGTCTTTCGAAGACTCAAGGTCCCTCTTCTAGAGAGGAGAGAGACCGCATGGATCAGATCCCTTATGCCTCAGCCATAGGATCAATCATGTACGCCATGCTATGTACTCGACTTAATGTCTCGTATGCTTTGAGCATGACGAGCAGATACCAGTCAGATCTAGGTGAAAGTCACTGGATAGTGGTCAAGAATATTCTTAAGTACTTAATAAGGACTAAAGAATATTTCTTGATATATGGAGGCAATGATGAGTTAGTTGTAAAGGGTTACAGTGATGCTAGTTTCCAGACCGACCAGGATGACTATAGATCGCAGTCGGGGTTCGTATTTTGCATTAATGGTGGTGCTGTCAGCTGGAAGAGTTCGAAGCAGGATACAGTAGTTGATTCTACAACAGAAGCTGAGTACATTGCTGCATCAGAGGCAGCAAAAGAGGCAGTTTGGATCCGCAAGTTCATCACTGAACTTGGGGTGGTTCCTAGCATTGCTGACCCCATTGAGCTCTATTGTGACAACAATGGAGCTATAGCACAGGCGAAGGAACCTCGCTCACACCAGCGGACCAAACACATACTACGACGCTTCCATCTCATTCGAGAGAGGAAATGTGAAGATTTGCAGAGTACCTACAGAGGCTAACATCGCAGATCCCTTGACCAAGGCTTTGGCACAGAGGAAGCATGATGGTCACACTAGGTCATTTGGGCTTAGAGCCTACACTGATTGGCACTAGTGCTAGTAGGAGATTGTTAGCTAGAGCCCTAGAGCCAATCATTTGATGATTGTATTTTGGACTTATTCTATCATATTCTATATAAATAAAGGCATTTGGATTTTTGGTTATTATACTTACTTGTATTGGTGCCAAATAAATTAAGTATAATAATGTCCTTGAGTAGACGGTTCTCACCTATATCAATCAGTTAGTTGAACCGATAGTGAGATGATATAGGGAACACTACTCTTAATCATTCCTAGTCGAGTATTAGCATTCAGGGACAATGTTAATGCAATAAGACTAGCATGTAGGTCAACTCGATGACTTGATCTCACAAGTCATGGATATAGAGATATCAAGTTGACACATGAGTATGCATTAGAGAATGTATACTGAATGACCCGCTATGAGAAAGTATCATGGATCATTATATAAGTGTCATATACTTTCTCATGTGGCTATTAGTATGACTACTAGTCCTTAGACCTGAAGTCACCATAGATCCCTACATAAGGAGTTATGTACTTTAGTTTCGTCAAACGTCACCCGTAACTGGGTGGACTATAAAGGCGATTACTGGGTATGTAACGAATTATGCAGAGGGATGTGAGTGATGTAGATGGGATCTATCCTTCCTATATGACGGGAGAGACATCGGTATTCCTGATAAAGTGAGACCACGAAGTGCATGGCCATGCCCAAATGAGTCAATATGAGATATTGAGCTCATTTGATTTAGTGAGTCTACTTGGAGTTCAGGATTTAGATTGATCAGAGGATGACACGGTCTATGCCTCACATTGATCAATCTAGATGTCTAGGATAGAAGGACACTTGTCATATATTGTGAAGAGTCACAATTAGTAGTCACAAGGTGATGTCGGATCTCGACATTCTTGTAACTTGGGTAGTAATGATGTGTTGCTAGATACCGCTCATTACTTATGCTCCTAAATGAGTTTAGGGGCATTGCCAACGTTACAAGAACATATAGGGTCACACACTTAGGACAATTAGATGGAGATTAGGTTCATATGATGAACCAAGAGGATTAGATTCATTTGATGAATCAAATTGGATTAAGAGTAATCCTAATTGGGCTAACTTGAGTTCGACTCAAGTTGATTCATGTGTTCAATGAGTCTAATTTTGATTTTGACTCATTGAATCAATTTAATTAAATGAATTAGACTCATTATATTAAGTTGGCTTGAATCAAATGGTTGGATTCGATCAACCATGGAAGAAATTTGGTCAAGTTTGACTTGACTTGAGAGGAAGATTAAAAGTCAAGTTTGACTTGACTTTATGCCACCTCATTGGTGAGTTGGCATTGATATGGATCAATGATGTTATTCCACATCATCATGGTTGCCACCTCATGGGAGTTACTAGTGAGTGCCACCTCATGGAGGTTACATTCCCTCTTTGATGACAACTTAATGCATTAATGAGGGGGTTACATTTGGGAAATGTGGCCGACCACAATTTGAATGAGAATGGATTCATTTTCATTCAAGTGATCATTATTGCATCTTCTTCCTCTCAAGCTCTCCCTGTCCTCCTTCCTTGGCCGAACCACATAGGTGCTAGCACACCTTGGTTTTTTGTCATCTCCACCTAATTAGTTCGTGTGGATACTTCTAGAGGAGTGTCTATTTTGACACTCTCGAGATCCGGTACCGTTTAGACGAGCGGGAATTTTAAGAGGGCACGCTTCAAAGGTAAAAGCTCTCAACACATAAATCTAGGAGTAGATCTAAAGTTTTTGAAACTCGTACTTGTATTTCATTCGGTTTTTCCTTGCACAGATCTACGGCTTTAGGTGATTCAGGATTTCCGCGACGCAAAAAATGATTTTCGCGATCCGAAAAATCCAACAATGATATCAAAAGTCAATAATAAAAGAGCAGAATTATTCTTACGTTTCAAAATCATACTGAGAGAGGCCATATAGCATTGGCCCATCTCCTTTTAATATCCAGAGCTTATCATCACAAAACTTCAAGTCAATTAGTTTCCAGTGGAAAGCATGCAGAAATTACCACGGATACAGATAAATTAAATTGTCAATAAAGGGATATCTCGATGTACGAAACTTTCGTGGATTTAAATCCATGATTTTTTAATTACATAATAATAATTTTATCATTAGATTGAGACCCCTCCATAAATTAAATTGTAAATCAGATCAATAAAGGCTTTTGGCAAAATCTAAAAAGACATCTCCAGGAAAAAAAAATAGCCAATAAGAGAAATTATCTAGAATAATAAATAAAATTATAGAATACCACAATACTAACAATAACCAAATTCATGCAATCCAACATAAATTCAGAGGCGATAGTGCTTGAATCAAATGTAAGCAAGGAAAATAAAACAATCATAACAAGATTAACAGAGGCTCACATCAACTAAAGAAGAATAGTACTGAAAACCAAAGAATATCAAGATGCCATAATTAAAACTCAAATCCATCTGCAACAGGGAGGACTACCATCAACTAGACTCCTTCTCGTTATATTATGATAAAAGATGAATATATTTATCCCAAGCATCTTCATTAATTTGTCTCAGGGCTAATACAGAGAAGGTAAATCACGGACGACTACTAGTCTTTGGAATAATGACTAGCACATAAGGGAGGTATTTACCTCAACTTTATCGAGATTCGAACCCCAAACTTTATTATAATAACAGCTCATGCGCTAGTCACTAGACCCATCCAAGGACACCACTCCTTCTCATTATATGATTCATGAGTAGGAGTGTTGTATTATACCCTGTCCGTCACATGTCTACTCGGATGCTGCGATTTATCTCCCTCGTAATAACCTTAAGTCGGGTGCGATGAAGATACTAGAGACGAGTGTTTCACCTTTTTACCACAATTGTCACAATGATTCATGAGTAGGAGTGCATCAATCATTTTCACGGAGACATGCTAGTGATATCGCAGTGCTTAATGAGCATATATAAAACAATCAGCTAAAAACAATTTACAATATTAAAAAGAGAAAACAAGAGATATCAAGAAGCAAGCCTTGATAACGAAATTAGCAAACAGCCACATCAGATTAATAATGGATTTATCATTAATCAATATAACTAATTCATAATACATTAATACAAGTTATGAAAAAAAAATAATGAAAAATGAAATAAATGGTGATACGGTGATAAGGAGGGGGTCATATTGGGAAAAGTCTTCGTCATAGTGGAAGTCAAAATCAAGACGATCAGCGCTCCACTATCACTGGCCGGACGAGCAAGTGATTCTCCCGACCAAGATATGAAAAGCCCAATTCGACATCATCACTAGCTCGCCCGCCAACTGAGCTAAGAAGCTCAAATATAGGAATGAACGACAAGTATCTGTAAAAGCAGGTCGAGCGGCTACCCCGCTCGGCCTTACATCAATACTCAGAACATCAGCGGAGTAGAGTCATGGTCGAGCAGACCACACAAGGGCAACGCTACTACAACCGAGCGGCTATCCCGTTCGGTCAAGGTACACGTGCAGCAACCAAACAATGGAAGCATCGGTCGAGCGGCTACCCCGCTCAGCGAAGTAGTAGATTCATCAGCCAGACAATGAAAACTCAGGCCGAGCGGCCATCCCACTCGGCCCACCAACAGACGACACTAGGACAGGGGACTTTCAGCCAAGTGGCTATTCCGTTCGGCCGAGTGATAGACATCGCAGAATATCCTTCGACATCCTTTTGGGAGTTAGTGTCGTCGGCGGGCGACATGGTCAAACAAAGGATCATACGGCGGAAGCTTTCACTGTCACTTCAGAGATATGCCCGGCTCGTTAAGGTATTGTGTCAGGGACATTTTACCGATATGTCTCTTCAGGGAAAGCTTGGGATATTATGCCCACTTTAAGAAGCGTGCACATACGCTACAGGAGCCCTATATAAAGGGGGGGTCTAGGCATCGGCGAAGGTATGCTTTTCTCGCGATTTCTATTATTGTGTTATAATTGTTTGCTTCTTGTTTCATCGGAGACTGACTTGAGCGTCGGAGAGCCATTGTCGAGGACCCCTTCCCTGGCTCGGCACTGACGCTGCTTGTGTTGCAGGTGGGAGCGAAGTCTATCAGAGGTCAACAGAAGCACCACGTCTCCATAATTCGTCTCCTCGACTTTCGGACAGGATCAAATGGGTTCCAGCAAGGTTCGAAATTTTGAGTCGTATCAAAATTTTAATTATGACGGGAACAATACAATATCGACACTATATCATACTGCGTTGATACAGTTTTGGTATTTTTTTTAAATATAAAATATATTAATTAAAAATATTTTTATTAATATATGATTATATTAGATGTTTAACATTAGTTATATTTGAGATGTTGAATGTTAAATTCAAATTTTGATATTACAAATGTTTAATACTTATTAAGTAAAAGTTAATTTAGGGTTAACTGAAGCACACCAAGTAGATAGCAGAATCAAGTACATTTAATTTAATTTGAACTTATTTTGATCAGTTTAAAATTAATCAAATTTATATATATAATAATTTAATTTATCAATAGTAGTATATGTTGGAGCAATTCCAATGATTCGTGCGACCATGTGTTTTGGTGTTTGGGCAAAGAGTTTAAGTTAGGTTCACCCTTGTTATTTGATATGTGTACTTGAGTTGTGCAGGACTGCAGAATACACATGTGACTCAGGTTGACGGCTTCGGGTCGGGTGAAGGATGAAGCATCCGAGGGATCGTGGACAAGGCAACGAGGACAAGAGCCGAGGGAAGTGACTTTGAGGCATACACGAAGGATGACATTGGGGACGAGCCGCGGGCTTGAATGCATCCGAGAGACGAGAGCCAAAGGAAGTAGGCTTGAAGGCAAGAGGTCAAGGCTGCAAAGAAGCGTCAAGTGAGTCATAAGGGTGAGGGTACGAGTGCACAAGAGATTGTACTCGGAGTAAAATCCTAGTTTTAGAGTTTTACTGTAGCAGTCGACTGCATGTTTTAGCAGTCAACTGGTGCAATCGACCGCGCAATCGACTGGGTGCGAATAGAATGGTTCTGTTCGTTCGATCAGTGTGGATCAGTCGACTGCATATTTTAGCAGTCGACTGCATGTTTTAGCAGTCAACTGCACCAGTCGACTGCAAGTTTTAGCAGTCGACTGGTATCGAGCCGTTGGGGTGTAACAGTCAAATTTCAACAAAGGGCAGTCGACTCCATGTTTTGGCAGTCGACTGGTAGGCGGGGTTTTCAACCCGCGACCTATATAACCAAAGCTTGGGAGCTTAGTTATAGTTGACGAAATTAGTGGTGGAAAATCCTAATTAGTAGTCTACTTGTTCTCAAGTGTTTGTGAGTGTTGTGGTGAGATTTCTCCACCCACAAGGAGCTACTTGAGATAGCCGGAGTTTGTCGGGGCTAATCCACCGATGGATCGGGATCGTCCACCTCAAGGACACACCGTGGAGTAGGAGCCCTAATCTCCAAACCACATTAAACGAACGTGTTAATGGTTTGCCTTTCCTTTCTTAGTTTTAGTCTTTAGCTTGTTTGTTTTGTTTGTATTCCGTTGTGCAAGCTAACAAGTGTAGGAAGAAGCGATCATTTGGGGGTACCGTCTATCCAACCCCCTTCAAGCCGGCCACCGATCCCCTACAAGTGGTATCAGAGCGAGGACGCTCTCCGTTAGACTAACCGCCAAGGAAGCACAAGATGACCGACTTGATAGAACCGCCAAAGTTCGAAGGCGGAGGCCTATGGGACATCACCTATTGGATGATGAAGATGGAGGTCTTTTTCAACACGGATTGGGACACCATGATGGTGGTAGAGGAACCGTTTGAAGTCCCGAAGGACAAGAAAGGGAAGAAACTCCGACCGCGTCATTGGACGGAAGAGCAAACCTCACGATCAAAGATAAATGATAAGGTAATATCTATTTTGATTGATATTTTGCCTAATGACGTGATGAGCCGTGTAGGTAAATACAAGAACACCCATGATTTGTGGAGCAAGATAAAGAAGGTTCAATGGGAAGAACCTATGCCTACACAAGAAGAAGAAGAAGAAGAGCTCAAGGAGATGGGCTTAATGGTTCAAGTTGAGGAGGAGAAGGATGAAGAAAGGTCATCCGCAAGTGTGGATGAGGAAGATATAGCATCTACATCATCAAGGGTTGAAGAAAAGTCCAAGGCAAATGAAGAAGAAATCTTGGAAGAGGTTAACATAGTGAGCACCTCCACCGAAGCAAACTCAAAGGACCACATTGTGTGCTTCGGGTGCAATGAAAAGGGGCACTACAAGAGTAGATGTCCAATGGGTATGAAGAAGGTATCTCCTAAACTCAATTCAATTTATTTAGAATCTAATTTGAGTTGTAGGAAGAAGAAGAAGAAGAAGAAGCATATTAGATGCTTCACGTGTGGAAAAATGGGTCATTACCACACCAAATGTCCAAAGAAGAAAGAAATCAAGAAGTTGAAGCATTTGAAGAAGGAGGAGAAGAAGTGGAGAAAGAATTGAAGCTCAAATCAAGGGGGAGCTTCAAGGGTAAGGGAGATATACCCTAATTTGAATTGTAATTCAAATTTTCATTCTTCCAAGCATGCTAGGAAAAATAATGATTATCATTATGTAGCAATGAAAAATTTTGGTTTCAAATATCATGATAGGAATAGGGTTAATGTAGATCAAAACCTAGGAAACTCATGCATGATAAACCTAGAAATGTTAGATCTAAGGAGAGCCAAGGTATTAATCCTAAGAAAGGGAGACATATGCCTAGGAAGGGTAGGTCTAGGAATGCCCATGGTGGGCATGTTGACTTTAGGTTTAGAAACCTAGAAAGGGAAAATCAAACTTTGAAGGCAAAGCTTGATAAGTTGGAGAAACCCTAGAAAGATTCAATGTTGGATCTAAGGGTTTAGGTATGGTGTTCGGTAGCCAAAGACCCAACAATGATAGATCGGGTTTGGGATACCGATCTAATGTCTCCAAGGCTAAGGGAAAGTCGTATGCTAGGGTTGCATATGACTATAGCAAGGAGAAGCCAATAAATGGAAAAAGAAAGTCATTTAAAGGTAAGGAGAAATTAACCAAGGATAAGGTGTCCAAGGTTAAGAATGTTAGGTTTGTAGGTCAAGTGTCACCGGAGGTGCACCGATGTGACCTAGCAATTGTGGATGAGTCATCTAGGGAGGTGGCTAAGGTTAAGAGCTCTAGGGGGAGCTCAAAGAGTCAAGTTGGGACCCATGGCCAATGGATCTCGGGTGGGCTTTACTTGGGAGTCTAGACGAGTCATGGAATGTGCCAAGTGGTTTGGAGATGGACTTGAGTCTTAAACCTAGGGATTTGGCAAAATTGGTCTATGTTTCATGCTTAGAAATATGACATTGGGGATCATATAGCATGATAATTAGTTTTGGATGTATAGATGTCATATAGACCAATGTTAGGGATGCATTGTGGGTTAGTATGGGCAAATACATCAAGAGGAAGCCAAAACTAAGACTTTAGGTCAAGGTTCAATTGAACTTTTTAGCTAGTTTTGTATTTTGTGTCAATCTTGAGATTTGTGATATATATATATATATATATATATATATATATATATATATCCCAAGTAGATATTGATAAAATAGACCTCTCCATAAAATTTGAGAATTTTTAGAGGTCTGTGGAATTTCTGATACATTTTTGAAGTTGGTCAAAAAGGCTGATTTTTTCATGAATAGTGTACCAGTCGACTTGTACAGTTAGCAGTCGACTGATAACAGTGTCTTTGAGCACAGGATGTCTCTGTAAGCTCATTTTCATGGGGGCAGTCGACTGGTACTTCTTGCAGTCGACTTATACCAGTCTGAAAGTGTTTTCAGCACTAGATTTTGACCGGGTCAGCTTGTATATGTGTATGAAATCCATGGGAGATTAATATATGAGTTTAGGGTCAATTTGGATAACAAGTTTTCAACAATTAGGATATTATTGGAGAACTTTTTGGACATTAGGCGAAGGGGGAGAAGTAAGGTTAAGTTGGGAAAACCTTAGTGCCTTTGCGTAGGGAGAGCCTTGGGATAGGTTCTTAAATAACCCTGTGATAAAATTCCAAGCTCAATAGGGAGCCTAGGTGTAGGGGGAGCCTTGCCATAGGTTCCAATGCATGGTGCATTTTTATTTCAGCGTTGTAAGTCCAAGTGTAGCCTTGGCATCGTAAGTCCATTCGACGTTGTAAGTCCAAGTGTGTAGCCTTGGCATCGTAAGTCCATTCGGCGTTGTAAATCCAAGTGTGTAGCCTTGGCATCGTAAGTCCATTCGGCATTGTAAGTCCAAGTGTGTAACCTTGGCATCGTAAGTCCATTCGACGGTGTAAGTCCAAGTGTGTAGCCTTGGCAACGTAAGTCCATTTGTTTTAGCATATTTATTTGTTATTGTTTTCCCTAACTTAAACGTATTGCCAAACACCAAAAAGGAGGAGATTGTTGGAGCAATCCCAATGGTCCCTGCGACCATGTGTTTTGGTGTTTGGGCAAAGGGTTTAAGTTAGGTTCATCCTTGTTATTTGATATGTGTACTTGAGTTGTGCAGGACTGCAGGATACACATGTGACTCAGGTTGACGGCTTCGGGTCCGGTGAAGGATAGAGCATCCGAGGGACCGTGGATAAGGCAGCGAGGACAAGGGCCGAGGGAAGTGACTTCGAGGCATACGCGAAGGATGACATTGGGGACGAGTCGCGGGCTTGAATGCATCCGAGGGAAGAGAGCCAAAGGAAGTAGGCTTCAAGGCAAGAGGTCAAGGCTGCAAAGAAGTGTCAAGTGAGTCATAAGGGTGAGGGTACGAGTGCACGAGAAATTGTACTCGGAGTAAAATCCTAGCTTTAGGATTTTACTGTAACAGTCGACTGCATGTTTTAGCAGTCGACTGGTGCAGTCGACCGCGCAGTCGACTGGGTGCGAATAGAATGGTTCTGTTCGTTCGGTCAGTGTGGATCAGTCGACTGCATGTTTTGCAGTCGACTGCACCAATCGACTACAAGTTTTAGAAGTCGACTGGTATTGAGCCGTTGGGATGTAACGGTCGAATTTTCACAAAGGGCAGTCGACTGCATGTTTTGGCAGTCAACTGGTAGGCGAGATTTTCAACCCGCGACCTATATAACCTAAGCTTGGGAGCTTGGTTATAGTTGACGAAATTAGTGGTGGAAAACCCTAATTAGTAGTCTACTTGTTCTCAAGTGTTTGTGAGTGTTGTGGTAAGGTTTCTCCACCCACAAGGAGCTACTTGAGATAGCCGGAGTTTGTCGGGGGCTAATCCACCGACGGATCTGGATCACCCACCTCAAGGACACGCCGTGGAGTCGGAGCCCTAATCTCCGAACCACGTTAAACGAACGTGTTAGTGGTTTGCCTTTCCTTTCTTAGTTTTAGTCTTTTTCTTGTTTGTTTTATTTGTATTCCGCTGCACAAGCTAACAAGTGTAAGAAGAAGCGAGCATTTGGGAGTACCGTCTATCCAACCCCGCTTCAAGCCGACCACCGATCCCCTACAGTATATTTTATAAGATTAGAGATTATATCATATTTAATTTTTTTTCTTAATAATATATTTACTCCATCTTAAAGAGGTTAATAAGTTTTTTTTTCTCACTATTTTCCCTAGTGGACAGATGAAAGAGGGAAAAAATAACGATGAAGTAGAAGAAAAAAATAATGAATCAAAGAGGGAAAACATTAAAGATAAACCAATTGAAATTAAATATCTAAACAATAAATAAATAATCGAGATAGGGAAGAAGAGAAAAATGTTAGGACCGGTGACAGTCGACTAGAGGGGTGTTAATAGCCCTGCAAAATAAAATGAACATTCTTTGGATGTTATAACTTAATTAAACACTTGCATAAAAATTAAGTACTAATTACAGAAAGGAAGAGGAACAAAGGATTTTACTTGGTTACAACCGGGGAGGTTATTAATCCAAGGAAGTTGAAAAGCGCACAAATTCTCCTTCAGGTGGAGAAGTGTAACACCCCTAGTTTTTTTTTTTTACATATATATAATACATAACCTGCAGACGTCACTTACTCATATTTCCATAATGGTTCCTTACTTCAATAAAATTACATAGACGATTCGAAAGAAAACATAACTAAATGCATAATTTAAAATGGATGGTCTTCGGGTTGTACTGCCCCTGTTCCGAGTTGATTCACTGTCAATGCCTCCTGTCTCGTTCGCCTCATTATCTGAAAAAAATTATAAACTGTAAGTGAGAGACTCAGCATGTTCAAAACAGTGTTATGCATTAGTTAGCGTCTATAGTCTAGTGTACCAAGGGAAATCACATCAAAGGTAACTTAGGTCTTACTTACTAGCACATCGTGGACATGAGCATAGACGTCTACTTAGGCATACAAGCATAAACATAAGCCTAAGCATGTACGTAAGCTAAGTATATAATAAACACAACCAGTAACATGTAAATAAACATAGGCATAAGCATACTAGCTAGCATAAACGTACATACTATGGATGAACAGAAGCATAAGCATGTAATTAAACTAAGCATGAAATAGATATAATCATGAGCATATATATAAACATAGGCATAAGCATACTAGCTGGCATAAACGTACATACTATGGATGAACAGAAGCATAAGCATGTAAATAAGATAAACATGGAAAAGATCATAATCACATAGAGTTAGTGAGCTCCCAAGCTAAGGGCACCGGTCACACTCAACTACATAGTTTGGTAAGCTCCCGGGCTAAGGACACCGCTCGCACTCTACCACATAAGATTGGCGAGCTCCCGAGCTAAGGACACCGGTCACAATCTGCCACATAAGGTTGGCAAGCTCCCGGACTAAGGACACCGGTCACACTCTACCACATAAGGTTGGCGAACTCCCGGACTAAGGACACCGGTCACAATCTACCACATAAGGTTGGAGAGCTCCAGGACTAAGGACACCGGTCACGCTCTACCATATAAGATTGGCGAGCTCTCGAGCTAAGGACACCGGTCACACTCGGCCATGTAAATTGTGTGAGCTCCCCAGACTTAGGTCCCCAGTTCATAGCTTAACCCATAATAAGATTTGACAAGCTCTCCGGGCTTAGGTCCCCGGATCATAACTTGGTAAGTTCCCCGGGCTTAGGTCCCCAGATCATAACTTGGTAAGTTCCCCGGGCTTGGGTCCCCGGATCATAACTTAATACATTTGAACATGCACATAAGCATAGACATGATTACTACTCAAGCATGAAACATAAATATATTTTTGTACATAAACGTAAACAGGTTCATTTCATGAGCACTTAAATTATCATGATGGGAAGAGGAAACATTAGCCTAACTATACAAAATTCAACCCTTTTTCTAAACTAGAATCCAAAAATCACATGTAGCATATAAAATTGATGACAAGCAAGAAGAAACATAAGCTTTCCTATATTAGAAATCCAAAAAATATATGTAGCATGTAAAATTACCATGATATCAAATAAGAAGAAAATATAATCTTTCCTAATTTAGAATTTCTAAAAATACATGTAGCATGTCAAATTACCATGATATCAAGCAAGACGAAAACATAAGCTTCCTAACTTGGAAATCCAAAAATACATATAGCACATATAGTTATCACGATGACAAGCATGAGAAAAACATAAGCTTACTTAAACTAGAAACCCGAGAATACATGTAGCATGTAAGGTTATCATGAATAAAAATACATACATGTTAGAGGTTATAATTAAAGGAACCAAGCCCCAAGAGTTTAGGTGAACATAGTAGGGAGTGAGAAAATCATATGTACGCTACACAAACTCCGAAGTTATCATACATACATTTAAGAGATCTAATTAAAGCATATCATAGCATAGAATATACTAAATTAGATTTCCGAATGCTAACATGTCACCTAGGAGAAAAAAAATATATATATCATGCTAGGACATAAGAAAAAGCACAAGCACAATTAAACTCAAATCCGAAAGCTCAATCACATCTAGAATCCGAAACCTTCATAGGACATAAGGTTATCTTGATTAGAAAATGAGTAGAAAACATAAACACCAGCAAATTACATTCCTCAAAAGAAAAATCCTTTTCCTAATCTCGTATGTACATATCAACAACATTTTCATAAATCTATTATAATAATTATTCATTGGCCCTAATAATCAATGAAAGAGAGAGATGGCATTGACATGCAAAATTGAGTGTTAGATCATGCTTTAAAAATTAAATTAAATTTCAAGTGGTTTAATCATGAATAATGCATGAGCTTCCTTTCCCATATGCATGATACATATAGGTCATGATATGTAGTGGCTTGACAGCATATCAATGTTGCAGAATCATAATAGAGAAAATATACAATATGATTTCATCTTCCTAAAAAAATAATCGAAAACTTATAAGTCTTAAAATCCATTAGAAGCATAAACAATTGTCTAATTTCAAAAAAAGAGATGAAGAAGGAATAAACCATGGCATCAACTTCCTAAAATCGAAAAGAACATAGAAATCTGTAGAATCCCAAAATCCTCCATTCATACAACCTTTAAAAGCTTTGAGGAAAAAAAAACTTAAACTAAAGCATCACGCCTAAATTTATGGTACCCAAAATTCACAAGACTATAAAAACTAAACTAAAACACTAACACGGTTGAGAACATGCCTTATGTACTTAGCCACCCACTCCTTGTCTTCCTTGAAAATCCTAGCACTGGTGGAGAACAAGAGGGTGAGAAGATCTTACTAGGGTCAGTGGAAATAAGAAGGTAGGGAGAAGTTCTAGGTGAGGGTTTAAATATAAGAGAGGCTTAGAACTTGGTATAGGTTTTTAAATTTGTTTATAAATTTTATAAATGCTAAGTCATATATATATATATATATATATTATTTTTATATAATATTTTACTAAGTCTAGATAGAAATCTATATCCATGATTATTTAATTCTATATATATTTTATATAAAGTATAATACTATAATTGGTTACTAATTGCGCGTTCAACATCTATTAATCCTATAATTTCCTTATTTAATTCTATTTATTCTTTGTAATTTATATTATACCTTATATATTATGTAACATATTATTTTATATTTTACATAATATTTCTTTGTTGCACGTTCTTACAATTTATATATATATATATATATATATATATATATATATATATATATATATATATATATATATATATATATATATATATATATATATATATATATATATATATATATAATTTAGATTATATGTTCTATATTATACATAATATTTCTTAAATTACATATTTTATAGTATACATAATATTTACACGTTCTTACCATTTTTTTAAAACTTAATATCAAGTTTAAATAGAAACATATTTACATGATTATAAAATTTTCATATCTATCTACATATAAAAATTCGTGACACATAAAATTTTCTAAGTAATTTATTTTATTTCTATAAAACTTAATATCAAGTTTAAATAGAAACATATTTCCATAGTTATAAAATTTTCATATATAATTTACTTATTTAATTCTATATATATATATATATACATATAATTTTGTCATTGCATTAAATTTCATAATCTAATAAATCCCCTTAATTAAATAAATCTGGATTCTAATTAAATTACAATTTAATCCAATAACTCACCTTAATTAAATAAGTGGTTTTGAACACTACAAAGCTAATATAGAATTTGAGTGTACAAGTGTTGGAGTTATAATTTCTGAGTTAATGTAAAGCTTCTAGACCAAGGTTGTATTTATACCCTTGGTCGGGATGTCCCGAAGGGGTTCCGAGCGCCTTGGAGGGGGGGATAAAATTTTATCCCCCAACATTCAGATCGTGATTGACGCGATCTGGTCAAAAAGTCAACTCCGGGCGCCCTGGAGGGGGGATAAAACTTTATCCCCGGACTGTTCAGGGGCGCCCCGGTTGGAAAAGCCAACCTCATTGACTTTTTCCAACCCGGGTCTTCTGTTCCAGCTCCGTTCGCCTCAGACCGAGTCTTCCGCTCGCGTGGGTGATCTCTGTCATCCGGAATAGGGCTCACCCAAACCCAACTTCCGGTCTTCTCGATCAGGCTTCCGCTCCGGCTTCTCATCCCTCGGAATCACCGCATGCTTCCTTCTCGTCCGCCAACGTACTCATCCGTAGTCTTCGTCCCTCGGCCGCACCCCATGCTGACCTTCTCGCTAGCTGCGTCTTTTGCTCCTCGAGCAGTCTTCCGCTCTGACGTCTCATCCCTCGGAACCACCGCACGCTTCCTTCTCGTCCGCCGGTGTACTCTTCCGCAGCGCCTCGTCTCTCGGATGCACTGCGTGCCATCCTTCTCATTAGATGTGTCTTCCGCTCGACTACCTGTGCTCCTAAACTCCTGCACACTTAGACACAAGGTTAAAAACACACGGGACCTAACTTAACTTGTTGATCACACCAAAATAACCTTGTGTTCCAACAATGAGGTCCGGTAATCTCTTTAGAATATAATTCTGCTACTCGATCTAAAGAATCAGTCCTACGAATCGATAGCTAAGGAGCCAATTCGTCAACTCAACAATGATTACCCAAATCGCATCATATCCTCTCCATGTTCTGAGTAATCCCGCAACAAAATACATCATATCATACTCCCAACTCCACTCTAGTATCTGAATCAACGAATGCAATCCTACTAATCTCTGATACTCTAGACATCAAGCTACAAAATCCACGATGTCTTTCTTCATGTCATTCCACCAAATAGAATGCTCCAAACTCTATACATCGGGTGTCACCTGAATATATCGCAAATCCAGATCAATGTGTTTCCTGCAGTAACTCCTCCCGGATAAGAAGTGACTCAGAAACACACATAAATCTCCCACGAAAATAAAGAATCTCATTCTCATTACGCGAGAATTCTAACTACTGGCACAAGTCTACTCCGTTCATGCTATATCGGCACTGCACCAAACTCCAGGTACAATACATTTGTGTAGAATACAAATCCGTCTACACTAGAAAGTAAAACTAAGACGGGTGCAGTTATCAGCTAGGGGCTTGTACCCCTTTGGTAGCTTCTCCTTGAGTACTCTTAGAGAGAAGGGCACTTGCTCCTCAGGCTTCCCCGGGCTCCTCCCTGAGGACTATGACCTTCCTTTTCTTTGAGTCCATGGGCAGAGAGCTTTCCGCCATGGAAGCCTGCGGTTGCTCTTTCTTATTATAACAGTCTGGACCCTTGTGGTAATAGTCCGAGCCAGGTTCCCAATAGAAGGCTTGGGGGAAATCCTCGAGCTATTTTCTCTTAGATCCTCTATCCGAGACGTGAGTAGGGTCCTTGGAAATTACAGACATCTTGTATGGTTGCAAAGCAGTGGTCTATTTTTCGGAAGTCGTCCGCCTCTTGGATTTCTTGAACAGTTCGTATTCTCCCGCCGTCATGGTGACGTTGATTCTTCCGGTCTCCTCCATCTTCACGCTCCATAACAGGTGAAAGAAATTCCCACAGACGACGTCAAATTCATCATGTCTGGAATCTGAGTCAGACGAAGGTCGGATGAGCTGTTACTAGTGTTGATGGAGAGGCGACCAAGACGCAGGCAGCGCACAGACAACAGGAAAAGGACCCCCCCCCTCTTCGTGCGATGAAAGGACGGTGATGACGAAAACCAGTGGTACTTTTGTACTGCACACACTCAGACAAGCACCCCAAACGTTAGAGGCCAGGCACCAGGGAAAAAGTCCTCGGCTTAGACCCTCCGATGCTCAAGTCAGGTATTTTTTCCCTAGAAGAATATTGTACGAAGGAGAAAGAAAAATAGAAGACAAGTGCGAATGTGCGAAAGAGCGTACCTACTCAAGAGAGAGGACCTCCCTTTTTATATAACCGTGCGTACCTCTGGAGACTGACCGATGTCAGAGAATGTCGTGTGTCAGGACCTGTCGGGTGATGGAGGACACATGGCACCCTCCCATGGATCGGAAGATGGTTCCATTCGCAAATAACTGCTGACCCTTGGAATATTCCCTGACATACATCAATTATTTTCTAACAGACGGTTACCATTCCCTGACCTTATTATCGTGTAGCACCTTCGTCCTGCTTGGGTATGATTAGGGCAGCTCGGAATGATCGAGAGTTGGCCTACTGAGAGAACCAGGCCTGGATATAACCGAGTCGTGAAAAACTCGACCAATCAAATCCAGGTCAAGCATCACCCAGATTGTGAACCATGATTCAGATTTGGATCTTGATCTGTAAGCACCCGACCCGACATTATAAGGCCCGACATTAAGTCCTGCATCTTCCTTGTCTATTTGTTGTCATCCTTGGCTGTTGTGCAGTATAATCTCGCTTGTTGATGATTATCCGTCCCCTTCGATGTCATTGTCACATCCTTGACGTAATCTAGGTAAATTTTATTATGCTAACATGCATGTTTTGTTTTGCCTATCATATGTCATGACATCTATTTATATTTACTTGTTATTCATATTTATTATGAAAAATACGAAATACCATGTCATGTCATACATACATCATCTTAGCTATAACGCTTTTCATTTGAAATTACTTATTTTGATGTATGCCATAAAACATCATGCATTATTTTAATTTCCTTGTAATTAAGGACAAAAGGCATTTATTAAGAATGGTAAATATCCCAATAAGTGGGATTATAACAAATGACATCCTAGGTGGATGATCACAAGTTTCATAATGCCTAGATAGAGATGCATGATCCCTTAGTTTAGGGCAAGACCAAATATACATCTCACAAAGAACTATAAGGTGACTTGTATGTGTTTTAATACACGTTAGATACAAGTGAGATGTTAAGATGGTGAACTAAACTCAAGATGTTGATCTAGTGCATCTTGTTGAGTTTTAGGTTCATCAAAACACATAGTTATGTGTCTTCCAATCATTGGGAAAGCTAATGTACAAGTCATGTGCATTGAGCCCAAAGAACGTGGTTGGATATTGGTTTTAAAAATGATTTCAAAATACTTTTGAAAAACCTTGGTGAAGACTATCTTTTGATAGTAATCATCATTGGAAAGTTAGACACAAACTAGGAGAAAACATTGAAATTTTCAAGAGTTTTCAAATTTGTGTCAATATTTGAAAATAGGAAATATTTTCATAGAAAACTATTTTTCCTTGATAAAGTATACTCTAAATAATGTCTACATGAGTTTTCATGATGAAAACAAGTATGGTTTGGTTAAGAAAAACCAAAGTGAAGTTTCGGTTGAGGTTAGTTTCATTATTGAACTTTTAACCTCAAAACTTCAAGTTTTGGCTTTCCTAATTATTTAGGAACCCCAAGTCATTGTTGGTGCAATGATAGAAGTTTAACCATGTTTTTAGGGGGAGTTACTCCTTTAAAACATAAAAATCTTTTCCAAGACCAAAAGGACGTCAAATGTTAAGGTAGCACATGACATTGGTATGGGAGGTGTTGCCAAGGACAAGGGAGAGTCATCCAAGGCCAATAAGAAGGAATATGCTAGGGTAGCATATAATTATAGCAAGGATGAGGTGTCCAAGATTAAGGACAAGAAGAAATTAATCAAAGACAAGGTGTCTAAGGTTAAGAAGGTGAGTTTAGTAGGCCAAGTGTCACCCGAGGTGCATCGAAGTGACCTAGCTATAGTGGATGAGTCACCAAGGGAGGTGACTAAGGTTAAGATTCCTAAGGTTAGGAAGAGCCTTTGGGACCCATGGTAGATGGGTTATCAAATGTGCCAAGTGGTTAGGAGACGGACTTAAGTCTCTAACATAGTGGGTTGGCACAATTGAGTTGAGTTTCATGCATAGAAATATGAATTGGGTTCATATTGCATGAAAATTAGTTTTTGATATATAGATGCCATATAAACTAATGCTAGTGATGCATTATGGTTTAGTATGGGCAAATACATCAAGAGGAAGCCAAAACTAGGACTTTAGGTCAAGGTTCAATTGAACTTTTTAGCTAGTTTTGTGTTTTATGTCAATCTTGGGATTGGTGATAGATATATTTTTATATATATTTTTTCCAAGTAGATATTGATATAATAGACCTCTCCACAAAATTTGGGGATTTTTGGAGGTCTGTGGAATTTCTGGCGCATTTCTGAAGTTGGCCAGAAAAGGCTGATTTTTTCATGAATAGTGCGGTCGGTAGTGCAGTTACGATCGTGGTAACACTTGTTCTGATACGAATGTCTCTGGCTACGTTTTTCGTAAAATGATCGACTGGTACTTACGATAAAGCGTCACGGTCATTGTTTTCGACACTAAAATGACTAAAGAGGTGAACGTATGTAATCTTATGGAAATTAATACATGATGTCTATGGTCATTAGAGGTCAAGAGTCCAGATAATTGGGATATTGTTGGAGCTCTTTTTGATGTATGTAAAGGGAGAAATTTAGGTGAAGAGGGAGCGATTGTTCATTTATTGGTAAAGGGGGAAGTTTACCTTTACGGGAAATCCCAGCTCAAGGGGCAACTTAGGTGAAGGGGGAGCTTAGGGTTAGGTTTCATGACTTATGCATGTGTAGATTTTATGTTTATTCGTATTGTTATTGTATTTATGTTTTCCTAACTTAAACGGGTTTCCAAACATAAAAAAGGAAAAGATTGTTGGAGCAATCTAGGTACCCTAGGTTTTGATATTTGGGCAAAGGTTTAAATTAGATTTATTATTATATTTGATATCGTTGTGATTGTGCAGAATCTGGTACAACAAGGAAGTCCAAGTGTGATCTTGGCAAAGGAGGAAAGTCCAATGATGAGTCTTGGCGGTGTAAGTCCAAGCATGTAGTCTTGGCGGCGTAAGTAAAGTGTAACTAACGTGGATGAAGTCCGGGCCGACCTCTGCAAGAGGCAAGCAACAATGATAAGGCCGATGGAAGCTCAGGCAAGGCGTGAAGGATGGGGAACATCAAGGGACGCAAGGCGATGGAGGAGGCTAGAAGGCTAGGTCTAAGTTGGTGGGCGAGGACGAGTCTTTGAGAGATTGTCTTGGGAGTAAAATATAAAATTGGGGTTTCTTGAGCGATCAGCGTTCTGTGGCAAATCTGTAAGCGATCTTATGTGATAATGTAGCGATCATTGCATGTTTTAGCGGTCGTAGATCATTTGAAGCGATCGATGACAATGAGCAGAATGTGTGAAATCAGTGGTTGGGGTGTAACGCCGAATTTCCACATAGGCGATCGGCGCATGTTTTAGCGATCGGCGGTAGGCGGGGTTTTCAACATGGCTATAAAACCAAAGCTTGGGAGCTTGGTTTGTGTTGACGAAATTAGACTTGGTTAAGGTCTAATTAGTTTTCTACAAGTGCTCAAGAGTTTTCCTTGTGTCCAAGAGGTCTTGGTGAGTTTGTGGTGAGGTTTCTCCACCCACAAGGAGTTTGAGCTAACCGGAGGTCTTCCGGGGAGTAATCCACCGACGGATAGGGATCATCCACCTTACGGACACGCCGTGGAGTAGGAGCTTTATCTCCGAACCACGTAAATGATCGTGTAGCTTGGTTTGCATTCTTTCTTGTCTTGTATTTTGTTTAGCTTGTTTATTTTTGTATTATTCCGCTGCGCAAGCTAACAACGTAGGAAGCGAACGATTTGGGTGAGCCGCTATTCACCCCCCTCTAGCGGACGTCAAGGTCCCAACAATATAGACCAATGCTAGGGATGCATTGTGGGTTAGTATGTGCAAATACATCAAGAGGAAGCCAAAACTAAGACTTTAGGTCAAGGTTCAATTGAACTTTTTAGCTAGTTTTGTGTTTTATGTCAATCTTGGGATTTGTGATAAATATATTTATATATATATTTTTTCCAAGTAGATATTGATAAAATAGACCTCTCCATAAAATTTGAGAATTTTTAGAGGTCTGTGGAATTTCTGACGCATTTTTGAAGTTGGTCAAAAAGGTTGATTTTTGCATGAATAGTGTACCAGTCGACGGGTACAGTTAGCAGTCGACTGATAACAGTGTTTTTGAGCACAGAATGTCTCTGTAAGCTCGTTTTCATGGGAGCAGTCGACTGATACTTCTTGCAGTCGACTTATACCAGTCTGAAAATATTTTCAGCACTAGATTTTAACCGGGTCAGCTTGTATATGTGTATGAAATCCATGGGGGAGTAATATATGAGTTTAGGGTCAATTTGGATAACAAGTTTTCAACAATTGGGATATTATTGGAGAACTTTTTGGACGTTAGGCAAAGGGGGAAAAGTAAGGTTAAGTTGGGAAAACCTTAGTGCCTTTGCGTAGGAAGAGCCTTGGGATAGGTTCTTAAATAACCCTGTGATAAAATTCCAAGCTCAATAGGGAGCCTTGGCATAGGTTCCAATGCATGGTGCATTTTTATTTCAGCGTTGTAAGTCCAAGTGTGTAGCCTTGGCATCGTAAGTTCATTAGGCGTTGTAAGTCCAAGTGTGTAGCCTTGGCATCGTAAGTCCATTCGGCGTTGTAAATCCAAGTGTGTAGCCTTGGCATCGTAAGTTCATTCGGCATTGTAAGTCCAAGTGTGTAACCTTAGCATCGTAAGTCCATTCGACGGTGTAAGTCCAAGTGTGTAGCCTTGGCAACGTAAGTCCATTTGTTTTAGCATATTTATTTGTTATTGTTTTCCCTAACTTAAACGTATTGCCAAACACCAAAAAGGGGGTGATTGTTGGAGCAATCCAAATGGTCCCTGCGACCATGTGTTTTGGTGTTTGGGCAAAGGGTTTAAGTTAGGTTCATCCTTGTTATTTGATATGTGTACTTGAGTTGTGCAGGACTGCAGGATACACATGTGACTCAGGTTGACGGCTTCGGGTTCCGTGAAGGATGGAGCATCCGAGGGACCGTGAATAAGGCAGCGAGGACAAGGGTCGAGGGAAGTGACTTCGAGGCATACACGAAGGATGACATTGGGGACGAGTCGCGGGCTTGAATGCATCCGAGGAACGAGAGCCAAAGGAAGTAGGCTTGAAGGCAAGAGGTCAAGGCTGCAAAGAAGCGTCAAGTGAGTCATAAGGGTGAGGGTACGAGTGCACGAGAGATTATACTCGGAATAAAATCCTAGTTTTAGGATTTTACTGTAACAGTCGACTGCATGTTTTAACAGTCGACTGGTGCAGTCGACCGCGCAGTCGACTGGGTGAGAATAGAATGGTTCTGTTCGTTCGGTCAGTGTGGATCAGTCGACTGCATGTTTTAGCAGTCGACTGCACCAATCGACTACAAGTTTTAGGAGTCGACTAGTATCGAGCCTTTGGGATGTAACGGTCGAATTTTCACAAAGGGCAGTCGACTGCATGTTTTGGCAGTCAACTGGTAGGCGGGGTTTTCAACCCGCGACCTATATAACCAAAGCTTGGGAGCTTGGTTATAGTTGACGAAATTAGTGGTGGAAAACCCTAATTAGTAGTCTACTTGTTCTCAAGTGTTTGTGAGTGTTGTGGTAAGGTTTCTCCACCCACAAGGAGCTACTTGAGATAGTCGGAGTTTGTCGGGGGCTAATCCACCGACGGATAGGGATCACCCACCTCAAGGACACGCCGTGGAGTCGGAGCCCTAATCTCCGAACCACGTTAAACGAACGTGTTAGTGGTTTGCCTTTCCTTTCTTAGTTTTAGTCTTTTTCTTGTTTGTTTTGTTTGTGTTCCGCTGCACAAGCTAACAAGTATAAGAAGAAGCGAGCATTTGGGGGTGTCGTCTATCCAACCCCGCTTAAAGCCGGCCACCGATCCCCTACAGTATATTTTATAAGATTAGAAATTATATCATATTTAATTTTTTTTTCTTAATAATATATTTACTCCATCTTAAAGAGGTTAATAAGTTTTTTTTTCTCACTGTTTTCCCTAGTGGACAAATGAAAGAGGGAAAAAATAACGATGAAGTAGAAGAAAAAAATAATGAATCAAAGAGGGAAAACATTAAAGAGAAACCAATTGAAATTAAATATCTAAACAATAAATAAATAATCGAGATAGGGAAGAAGAGAAAAATGTTAGGACTGGTGACAGTCGACTAGAGGGGTGTTAATAGCCCTGCAAAATAAAATGAACCTTCTTTGGATGTTATAACTTAATTAAACACTTGCATAAAAATTAAGTACTAATTACATAAAGGAAGAGGAACAAAGGATTTTACTTGGTTACAACCGGGGAGGTTATTAATCCAAGGAAGTTAAAAAGCGCACAAATTCTCCTTCAGGTGGAGAAGTGTAACACCCCTAGTTTTTTTTTACATATATATAATACATAACCTGCAGACGTCACTTACTCATATTTCCATAATGGTTCCTTACTTCAATAAAATTACATAGACGATTTGAAAGAAAACATAACTAAATGCATAATTTAAAATGGATGGTCTTCGGGTTGTACTGCCCTTGTTCCGAGTTGACTCACTGTCAATGCCTCCTGTCTCGTTCACCTCATTATCTGAAAAAAATTATAAATTGTAAGCGAGAGACTCAGCATGTTCAAAACAGTGTTATGCATTAGTTAGCGTCTATAGTCTAGTGTACCAAGGGAAATCACATCAAAGGTAACTTAGGTCTTACTTACTAGCACATCGTGGACATGAGCATAGACGTCTACTTAGGCATACAAGCATAAACATAAGCCTAAGCATATACGTAAGCTAAGTATATAATAAACACAACCAGTAACATGTAAATAAACATAGGCATAAGCATACTAGTTAGCATAAACGTATATACTATGGATGAACAGAAGCATAAGCATAAGCATGTAATTAAACTAAGCATGAAATAGATATAATCATAAGCATATATATAAACATAGGCATAAGAATACTAGCTGACATAAACGTACATACTATGGATGAACAGAAGCATAAGCATGTAAATAAGATAAACATGGAAAAGATCATAATCACATAGAGTTAGTGAGCTCCCGGGCTAAGGGCACCAGTCACACTCAACTACATAGTTTGGTAAGCTCCCGAGCTAAGGACACCGCTCGCACTCTACCACATAAGATTGGCGAGCTCCTAGGCTAAGGACACCGGTCACACTCTGCCACATAAGGTTGGCGAGCTCCCAGACTAAGGACACCGGTCACACTCTACCACATAAGGTTGGCGAACTCCCGGACTAAGGACACCGGTCACAATCTACCACATAAGGTTGGCGAGCTCCCGGGCTAAGGACACCGGTCACACTCTACCATATAAGATTGGCGAGCTCTCGGGCTAAGGACACCGGTCACACTCAACCACGTAAATTGTGTGAGCTCCCCAGACTTAGGTCCCCAATTCATAGCTTAACCCATAATAAGATTTGACAAGCTCTTCGGACTTAGGTCCCCGGATCATAACTTGGTAAGTTCCCCGGGCTTAGGTCCCCGGATCATAACTTGGTAAGCTCCCCGGGCTTGGGTCCCCGGATCATAACTTAATACATTTGAACATGCACATAAGCATAGACATGATTACTACTCAAGCATGGAACATAAATATATTTTTGTACATAAACGTAAACAGGTTCATTTCATGAGCACTTAAATTATCATGATGGGAAGAGGAAACATTAGCCTAACTATACAAAATTCAACCCT
Organism: Zingiber officinale; assembly: GCF_018446385.1. Taxonomy (NCBI): domain Eukaryota; kingdom Viridiplantae; phylum Streptophyta; class Magnoliopsida; order Zingiberales; family Zingiberaceae; genus Zingiber; species Zingiber officinale. The sequence goes on from NC_055992.1 coordinate 143,976,554, forward strand.
TTTTCTAAACTAGAATCCGAAAATCACATGTAGCATATAAAATTGATGACAAGCAAGAAGAAACATAAGCTTTCCTATATTAGAAATCCAAAAAATACATGTAGTATGTAAAATTACCATGATATCAAATAAGAAGAAAATATAAGCTTTCCTAATTTAGAATTTCTAAAAATACATGTAGCATGTCAAATTACCATGATATCAAGCAAGACGAAAACATAAGCTTCCTAAATTGGAAATCCAAAAATACATATAGCACATATAGTTATCACGATGATAAGCATGAGAAAAACGTAAGCTTACCTAAACTAGAAACCCAAGAATACATGTAGCATGTAAGGTTATCATGAATAAAAATACATACATGTTAGAGGTTATAATTAAAGGAACCAAGACCCAAGAGTTTAGGTGAACATAGTAGGGAGTGAGAAAATCATATGTACGCTACACAAACTCCGAAGTTATCACCTAACCTACCATGGTATCCAGCAAATACATGAATTTAAGAGATCTAATTAAAGCATATCATAGCATAGAATATACTAAATTAGATTTCCGAATGCTAGCATGTCACCTAAGAGAAAAAAAATATATATATCATGCTAGGACATAAGAAAAAGCACAAGCACAATTAAACTCAAATCCGAAAGCTCAATCACATCTAGAATCCGAAACCTTCATAGGACATAAGGTTATCTTGATTAGAAAATGAGTAGAAAACATAAACACCAGCAAATTACATTCCTCAAAAGAAAAATCCTTTTCCTAATCTCGTATGTACATATCAACAACATTTTCATAAATCTATTATAATAATTATTCATTGGCCATAATAATCAATGAAAGAGAGAGATGGCATTGACATGCAAAATTGAGTGTTAGATCATGCTTTAAAAATTAAATTAAATTTCAAGTGGTTTAATCATGAATAACGCATGAGCTTCCTTTCCCATATGCATGATACATATAGGTCATGATATGTAGTGGCTTGACAGCATATCAATGTTGCAGAATCATAATAGAGAAAATATACAATATGATTTCATCTTCCTAAAAAAATAATCGAAAACTTATAAGTCTTAAAATCCATTAGAAGCATAAACAATTGTCTAATTTCAAAAAAAGAGATGAAGAAGGAATAAACCATGGCATCAACTTCCTAAAATCGAAAAGAACATAGAAATCTGTAGAATCCCAAAATCCTCCATTCATACAACCTTTAAAAGCTTTGAGGAAAAAAAAACTTAAACTAAAGCATCACGCCTAAATTTATGGTACCCAAAATTCACAAGACTATAAAAACTAAACTAAAACACTAACACGGTTGAGAACATGCCTTATGTACTTAGCCACCCACTCCTTGTCTTCCTTGAAAATCCTAGCACTGGTGGAGAACAAGAGGGTGAGAAGATCTTACTAGGGTCAGTGGAAATAAGAAGGTAGGGAGAAGTTCTAGGTGAGGGTTTAAATATAAGAGAGGCTTAGAACTTGGTATAGGTTTTTAAATTTGTTTATAAATTTTATAAATGCTAAGTCATATATATATATATATATTATTTTTATATAATATTTTACTAAGTCTAGATAGAAATCTATATCCATGATTATTTAATTCTATATATATTTTATATAAAGTATAATACTATAATTGGTTACTAATTGCGCGTTCAACATCTATTAATCCTATAATTTCCTTATTTAATTCTATTTATTCTTTGTAATTTATATTATACCTTATATATTATGTAACATATTATTTTATATTTTACATAATATTTCTTTGTTGCACGTTCTTACAATTTATATATATATATATATATATATAATTTAGATTATATGTTCTATATGTTGGTTGCTACTCGGAAAACCTAGAGGTTCCACTATACAAAAATTTTGTACAAATGTCTGAATCTTTTCCTAGCTACCATGTGTTCTTTTAAATTAAATTTTGGATCGCCTGCGGAACTTAACACGTTTGATCCAAAACTTAATCTATTTGTTCTTTTAGGTTTAGACTTGAATCTCCTGTGGAACTTAACACGTTCGATCCAAATCACCTTAAGTTATTAATTCCATTAAATATTAATTTCCATAATTGGTTCCCAGTACTGACGTGGCGAGGCGCATGGCCTTCTTGGATATGGGAGCAACCACCACCGACTAGACAAAACCTTTTATGGAAAGCTAATATTTAATTTCCTAAAATAACTTTAGGTTAACCGAAAGGAACAATAAAATCACAAGGAAAAATAAAACAAAAGAACACAACATCGAAAAACATATTCGAAATACTAGAATTGTAAGCCTCTTGTATTTGATATTATTTCCAAAAATAACTAGTATGATGCGGAAAGAAAAATTACTAGTTATACCTTTTAGAAAGACCTCTTGATCTTCTACCGTATTCCTCTTCTAACCTCGGACGTTGTGTGGGCAACGATCTTCCGAGATGAGAAACCACCAATGAACCTTCTTCTCCTCCTAGCTAGGTTCGGCCAACACAAGAGAGCTTCACCAAGGAAAAAGAAAAACACCAACCAAGCTCCAAGGGATGCAAGCTTTCTCTCCTTCTTCTTCTTCTTCTTCTTCTTCTCCAAGTAGTATCCGGCCACCACAAGAGCTCCAAGCAAGAGGGATATTTCGGCCACCACAAAGAGGAAGAGAGGGAGAGGATGTTGGCCGGCCACACCAAGGATTAAGAGAGGAAGGAAAAATAATAGAGGTTGTACCCAATGAAGGCACCCCCACCCCTTCTTTTATATTCCTTAACCTTGGTAAATTAGGAAATTTAATTACAATAAAATTTCCTTAATTTCCTTGACATGATTTAATTGAGAAAAATAAAATAAAATTTCTCAATTAAACTCTTAATGGCCGGCCACATCATAGAGAGGAAAATTAGACAAGTTTCAATCAACAAATTAAAACTTCCTAATTTGTTTCCGGAAATTTTAAAAATAAAATTTCTCTTCAAAAATCCCTTTATGGTTGATAAAAAGAAATTTCTATAATTTTAATTTTTCAACATGTGAATAATTTTTAAAGAGAAAATAAAATATCTTTCCAATCTACAAATAAGGAAAGAGATCTAATCTCTTTCTTTAATCTTTTGTAGATCCTATTAAGAAAGATATTTTAATTTTAATTCTCTTTAATAAATTATATCTTCCACATAACAAAAATTAAAATTAAAATTCTTTTTAATTTAATTATGGTCGGCCCCTCTAGCTTGGGTTCAAGCTAGGGCCCGCCACCCTAAACCATGCTTAGGCCGACCCTAGCTTGATTCCAAGCTAGCTTGGTCGTCCCCCTTTAGGTGGGTATAGAAGGTGTGTATAGGTGGGTATAGTACTCTATAAATAAGAGGTTACGATAGGGACCGAGAGGAGGAATTGATTTTGGTCTCCCGATAAAATTAAGCATCCCGTGTTCGCCCCGAACACACAACTTAATTTTATCAATAATAATTCATTCCACTAGAGAACTATTATTGAACTACCGCACTAATCCCAAATTACATTTTTGGGCTCATTCTTATTATGAGTGTGTTAGTCTCCCTGTGTTTAAGATATCGAATGTCCACTAATTAAGTGAGTTACTGACAACTCATTTAATTAATATCTTAGTCCAAGAGTAGTACCACTCAACCTTATCATCATGTCGGACTAAGTCCACCTGCAGGGTTTAACATGACAATCCTTATGAGCTCCTCTTGGGGACATTATCAACCTAGTATCTCTAGGACACAGTTTCCTTCTATAATCAACAACACACACTATAAGTGATATCATTTCCCAACTTATCGGGTTTATTGATTCATCGAACTAAATCTCACCCATTGATAAATTAAAGAACTAAACATCAAATATATGTGCTTGTTATTATATTAGGATTAAAAGTACACACTTCCATAATAACTGAGGTCTTTGTTTCTTTATAAAGTCAGTATAAAAGAAACGACCTCAAATGGTCCTACTCAATACACTCTGAGTGTACTAGTGTAATTATATAGTTAAGATAAACTAATACCTAATTACACTACGACCTTCTAATAGTTTGTTCCTTTCCATTTGGTCGTGAGCTACTGTTTATAATTTATAAGGTACTGATAACATTATCTCCTGCATGTGACACCACATACTATGTTATCTGCAATATAAATTAATTGAACAACTACAAACAAATGTAGATAATATGACCAAATGTGATTCTTTATTCAAAACAAATGTTTACAAAAACTTAGGCTTTCAGTATACACTCCAACACTATATTATACATAATATTTCTTAAATTACATATTTTATATTATACATAATATTAACACGTTCTTACCATTTTTTTAAAACTTAATATCAAGTTTAAATAGAAACATATTTACATGATTATAAAATTTTCATATCTTTCTACATATAAAAATTCGTGACACATAAAATTTTCTAAGTAATTTATTTTATTTCTATAAAACTTAATATCAAGTTTAAATAGAAACATATTTCCATAGTTATAAAATTTTCATATATAATTTACTTATTTAATTCTATATACTATATATATATATACATATATTTTTGTCATTGCATTAAATTTCATAATCTAATAAATCCCCTTAATTAAATAAATCTGGATTCTAATTAAATTACAATTTAATCCAATAACTCACCTTAATTAAATAAGTGGTTTTGAACACTACAAAGCTAATCTAGAATTTGAGCGTATAAATGTTGGAATTACAATTTCTGAGTTAATGTAAAGCTTATGGACCAAGGTTGTATTTATACCTTTGGTCGGGGTGTCCCGAAGGGGTTTCGGGCGCCTTGGGGGGGGATAAAATTTTATCCCCCAACATTCAGATCGTGATTGACGCGATCTGGTCAAAAAGTCAACTCCGGGCACCCTGGAGGGGGGGGATAAAACTTTATCCCCGGACTGTTCAGGGGCGCCCCGGCTGGAAAAGCCAACCTCGTTGACTTTTTCCAACCCGGGTCTTCTGCTCCGGCTCCGTTCGCCTCAGACCGAGTCTTCCGCTCGCTTGGGTGATCTTTGTCATCCGGAATAGGGCTCACCCAAACCCAACTTCCAGTCTTCTCGACCAGGCTTCCGCTCCGGCTTCTCATCCCTCGGAATCACCGCGTGCTTCCTTCTCGTCCGCCAACGTACTCATCCGTAGTCTTCGTCCCTCAGCCGCACCCCATGCCGACCTTCTCGCTAGCTGCGTCTTTTGCTCCTCGAGCAGTCTTCCGCTCTGGCGTCTCATCCCTCAGAACCACGGCACGCTTCCTTCTCGTCCGCCGGTGTACTCTTCTGCAGCGCCTCATCTCTCGGATGCACCGCGTGTCATCCTTCTCGTTAGATGCGTCTTCCGCTCGACTACCTGTGCTCCTAAGCTCTTACACACTTAGACACAAGGTTAAAAACACACGGGACCTAACTTAACTTGTTGATCACACCAAAATAACATTGTGTTCCAACAATGAGGTCCAGTAATCTCTTTAGAATATAATTTTGCTACTCGATCTAAAGAATCAGTCCTACGAATCGATAGCTAAGGAGCCAATTCGTCAACTCAACAATGATTACCCAAATCGCATCATATCCTCTCCATGTTCTGAGTAATCCCGCAACAAAATACATCATATCATACTCCCAACTCCACTCTAGTATCTGAATCAACGAATGCAATCCTACTAATCTCTGATACTCTAGACATCAAGCTACAAAATCCACGATGTCTTTCTTCATGTCATTCCACCAAATAGAATGCTCCAAACTCTATACATCGGGTGTCACCTGAATGTATCGCAAATCCAGATCAATGTGTTTCCTGCAGTAACTCCTCCCGGATAAGAAGTGACTCAGAAACACACATAAATCTCCCACGAAAATAAAGAATCTCATTCTCATTACACGAGAATTCTAACTACTGGCATAAGTCTACTCCGTTCATGCTATATCGGCACTGCACCAAACTCTAGGTACAATACATTTGTGTAGAATACAAATCCGTCTACACTAGAAAGTAAAACTAAGATGGGTGCAGTTATCAGCTAGGGGCTTGTACCCCTTTGGTAGCTTCTCCTCGAGTACTCTTAGAGAGAAGGGCACTTGCTCCTCAGGCTCCCCCGGGCTCCTCCCCGAGGACTATAACCTTCCTTTTCTTTGAGTCCCTGGGCAGAGAGCTTTCCGTCATGGAAGCCTGCGGTTGCTCTTTCTTACTATCACAGCTTGGACCCTTGTGGTAATAGTCCGGGTCAGGTTCCCAATAGAAGGCTTGGGGGAAATCCTCGGGCTATTTTCTCTTAGATCCTCTATCCGAGACGTGAGTAGGGTCCTTGGAAATTACAGACATCTTGTATGGTCGCGAAGCAGTTGTCTATTTTTCGGAAGTCGTCCGCCTCTTGGCTTTCTTGAACAGTTCGTATTCTCCCGCCGTCATGGTGACGTTGATTCTTCCGGTTTCCTCCATCTTCACGCTCCATAACAGGTGAAAGAAGTTCCCACAGACGACGTCAAATTCATCATGTCTAGAATCTGAGTCAGACGAAGGTCGGATGAGCTGTTACTAGTGTTGATGGAGAGGCGACCAAGACGTAGGCAGCGCACAGACAACAGGAAAAGGACCCCCCCTCTTCGTGCGGTGAAAGGACGGTGATGACGAAAACCAATGATACTTTTGTACTGCACACACTCAGACAAGCACCCCAAACGTTAGAGGCCAGACACCAGGGAAAAAGTCCTCGGCTTAGGCCCTCCGATGCTCAAGTCAGGTACTTTTTCCCCAAAAGAATAGTGTACGAAGGAGAAAGAAAAGCAGAAAACAAGTGCGAATGTGCGAAAGAGCGTACTTACTCAAGGGAGAGGACCTCCCTTTTTATATAACCGTGCGTACCTCTGGAGACTGACCGATGTCAGAGAATGTCGTGTGTCAGGACCTGTCGGGTGATGGAGGACACATGGCACCCTCCCATGGATCGGAAGATGGTTCCATTCGCAAATAACCGCTGACCCTTGGAATATTCCCTAACATACATCAGTTATTCTCTAACAGGCGGTTACCATTCCCTGACCTTATTATCGTGTAACACCTTCGTCCCGCTTGGGTATGATTAGGGCAGCTTGGGATGATCGAGAGTTGGCCTACTGAGAGAACCAGACCTGGATATAACCGAGTCGTGAAAAACTCGACCAATCAAATCCAGGTCAAGCATCACCCAGATTGTGAACCATGATTCATATATGGATCTTGATATGTAAGCACCCGACCTGACATTATAAGTTTGACGACATCGGGCGGTCCTACCCCTTCTTTCCCTATCTGCTGACTGTCACGTCCACCTGACTGTTGACTATCACGTCTCCTTGACTGTTGATTGTCACGTCCCCTTAATTCTCTGACTGTTACGTATCCTTGACTCCCAACGACTAGGCTCTACCATTATGCACCGTATTAAATACCCTACATATTTCCTTCCATTAAATCATAATTACATATTATTAAAGATTGTGAAATCGTGGAAATTATTTATCCTTTGTATAAAATTAATTTATTCCCAAAATTATGTAGATCATCCCTAAATCCAACGATTAGGCTTTATCATTATGTACCGTATTAAATACCCTACATATATCCTTCCATTAAATCGTAATTAAATATTATTAAAGATTGTAAAATCATGGAAATTATTTATCCTTCGTATAAAATTAATTTCTTCCCAAAATTATGCAGATCATTCCTAAATCTAATGACTAGGCTCTATCATTATGCATTGTATTAAATATCCTACATATTTTCTTCCATTAAATCGTAATTAAATATTATTAAAGATTGTGAAAATTGAAAATTATTTATCCTTCGTATAAAATTTATTTCTTTCCAAAATTATACAGATAACCCCTATAAATTTGCACGATCTGCTCCTAATTTGAGACATAAAAAAAACAAATCGATTAATTAGTGATTAATCAAAGACGACGATGAGGCCTACTGATCTGCTCGTGCTCGCTGCCGTCCTTCTCATCCTCTCGCCCGCTGCGCACGCTACGGTGGAGTCCACCTGTAAGGCCGTCTCCGATTATGACTTCTGCGTGAAGACGTTGCAATCGGATCCCGCCAGCGCCACCGCCGACCTTCGTGGCCAGGCCGTCATCGCCACCAACCTGTCCTCCGACAAGGCGGTGGAGGTCTTCGCTAAGATCCAGACGCTGCTGAAGAGCTCGCAGGGCAAGGAAGAGAGGATGTGCCTATCGATCTGCAGCGAGCTGTACGAAGTCCTGATCCTTGACCTCAACAAGGCGAGGAGCGCCATCAAAGAGAGCCGCAAGGGCGACGGCATGAGCGCCCTCAGCGCCTGCTTTGATGCGCCGAGCAACTGTGAGAGTGCGTTCGCAGAATTAAGTTTTACGTTGTCGATGCCGTCGCCGCTGAAGGCCGATGACAAGGATCAAGAGCAGCTCTGCAGCCTCACCTTGGAACTTGCTCATTTGTTTTTTAACTAATGTTATGTTTACTTGGGAGACGGAATTATGGAAAGATTTCGATGGAAAACTTTCTTCACTGTACTCCGTAATCAAAAATGAAATGTTAGCATGAAATTGTTTTCCTTTCCTTTTCTTTTGTTTACCAAATAAACAAATGGATTTAGAAATTCATTCATATAGTTATTTTTTTATATATAATTTTTGGTCCATCTAATTAATCTGACAAAAATTAATTTTAGGTCTTGAGTTTATTCTAATTTGATCGATAAATTTACTTTAGATTGATTAAAAAATTTAAAATTTATGCAACTTAAATAAAAAACATATCTATTTGTTCCTCAACAATGTTAAATATAAATATTTTTAAGTTAGCATGCTCGTGTGTATATATATATATAAAATAAGTTTTTATTTATTATAACTTTGTTATAACCTCGAGTTAAATGAATTATGAAATATAAGGTATATTGTAAGTTGGAGTTTGTATGAAAGGAAATATGTAGGTATTGATTAATAGAGTTGTCAGATGGGTTAACTCATAGTAGCGCAGGTCGGTCTGTGGTGAGTCAATTATTTGGCGAGGTGGTTTGATCCGTCATCTTGGCGGATTAGAAAATTCCCAATCCGACTCAATCCAAGACGGATTGTGGGTTAGGCGGCTCAACCAGTGAACCCATCAAAAATTAAAAAAAAAATACCTACTGTAGGAGATGATTTTAAAAAAATGTCTATTGCAAGCTCATCTCAATAATCTCTCCATTAATTTAGTCTCAACGATTATAATCACTTAATTTGAGTGATGGACTGTTAAGATTTAAAATATTTTTTTATTGAAAGTTTTATCCATTGTCCAAGTCTTTAGGTGTTAGTCATTTTAATTTGTCCGAGTCTTTTGATTCTTATCTATTGATCCTACTTTATAGGAGATAGAGTTTGAAAAGTCCCCATGTAAAGCCTATTTATAGGAGGGTGGTCCAGGGGATGTGTCACTCGCATTTGAGGTCGGATCATGATTGCGATCTGGCCGTAAATGGTTGTGATCCCTTCCTGGATTCACCATTCCCACCAGGTTATAATTTTTATTCAGAGCGGGCAGTCGGAGGCCGCCTGGAGGACACCCTCGCTCGGCACCTAGTAACCTGGTCACTTATCCACCACTGGAGGCCTTCGGGCGACCTCCGACCACCCGCTGTAAACAAAAATTATAATCTGATGAGGACGGTGAACCCAGGAAGGGATCACAATCATTTGCAGCTGAATCGCGATCGCGATCCAGCCACAAATACGAGTGGCACATCCCATGGATCACAAAAAAGTGATCCAGGAGATCTGTGCTCTATTTATAGGCTCAATTTCTTCATCAACAAGCAATGTATTTCCATTCCAATACATCTCTTTTGCTTTTCCGTGCCAATACATCTCTTTTTCTTCTTCCTGGCCATTGTATCAGTGGTATCAGAGCCACAAAGAAGCAGCAGCTTTCATCTTGTAGCAGTAAGACTCAATGGTGTATGATAATAATTTTGTGCAACCTGCGATTCCACATTTTGATGGTCACCATGACCATTGAAGTATGCTGATGGAGAATTTTCTAAGATCAAAAGAGTATTGACCAATCGTTGAATATAGAATTAAAACACCAGCAACAGATGCAGCCCATGAGTGATCACTTCTTTTTAGCATGCTTAGAGAGTCATCTTCTTTTTTAGCATCTGACTTCCTTGACTTGTTAGGATTTCATCCTAAAAAGTGGTCGATCCTGATCGAGCTACTTAGATTTTCATCAATTGTGCTTATAATACCACCTGCATACTTGACACACGTGTGGAATAACAAGAATCTCATAACTTAAACTTAGCTTAAACATCAAAATTACATGTTATATACGCTTAGGGGCATGATTACACCAACATGTTGAAATTTTCTTCACCTCTCTTTCCCCCTTGTGATTACTTGTATCACTTCTCACCTCTATACTTAGGGAGAACTATACTCATAGCTACAAGCTGATTTTTAATTTTGCCATTCTTTCTTGTAGACTAGTGTAGCAAAGAAGTTAGTTAACATCCAGTGAATTTGCGAAACTGTTGAGATAAATTATCTTCCAAGTTTATCAAATGTATCTTTTTGGACTGAGTGGTACCGTCATATTAGCAGCCCCCGCCCCCACATCATTAAGAGGGAGTTCAACAAGAATCTAAATTGGCAAGTGCATAGGTGAAATCTCTTGTCGAGTTTCGACCCCCCACCATTATAGTTATCATCGCACACACTTACCAACTGGGGGCTTATCTTGTTTGACTACTCTTGCATGTGGCAAGGCCATTGCTACTTTCCTAATTTATTATGTCTATATCTTTGCATTGAGTTCATTGTTTTCTCTCCCAACTCATCATTTGTTTTGTCTATTGTAGTGATGCTTCATGATCCCGTCCGGAAGCTGAGTCGGATGAAGACGGGCCTTGTTGTGCTAAAAGTTGACGGAGAGTCGTTGAGATGCTGAATCAGCGAGGTACCCCCTGGACAGGCTCACACGGGCTGTTCTACAGAGAGAAATGATCAGGATGATGACGCTATTGATCAGCACACACTCAGACGAGTTCACCGGTCGTTAGAGACCAGAAACCAGGGAAAAAGTCCCCGGGTCAGGCCCTCTGATGCTCAAGTTAGGTACTTTTTCTCCAGAAATCACAGAGAAAGCACGAAAAGTAAAAGACTGGTAAGAAATGACGAGTGAGCGTCCCTCCGTAAGGGACAAAGCATCCCTTTTTATACTGCAACTGAGGCTTCTGGAACTTGATGAATGTCAGGGAATGTCAGATGTCAGGCTCTGTCTGGCGGTGGTCAACACGTGGCTTTCTCTTATAAGCTGGCGGAGGAACCAAGGGGAGTATGAGCCTCCCACCGTTAGAATATTCCCTGACATGTGATGATTGTTCTCTGACAGGTGGTTACGATTCCTTGCAGGCCTATTTGTCATGTAGTGTCTGGCCTCCTGACCCACCTTCGTCTGCATCATCCGAAGCATGTACATCCCGACGACCTGGTGATTCCTGACCCGCATCTACTTATTGTTATCCAAGGCATATATGTTCATAACTGCACGCTGAGTCTAATTCCCGATCCGCATCTGCTTATTGCTATCCAAGTCATGTATGTTCGGACCTGCATGCTGGGTCTAATTCCCGACCCGCATCTGCTTATTGCTATCCAGGGCATGTACGTTCCGACCTGCACGCTGGGTCTAATTCCCGACCCACATTTGCTTATTGCTATCCCAGACATGTACGTTCCGACCTGCACGCTGGGTTTGATTCTCGACCTGCATCTATCCGCTGTTATCCATGGTATGAACGTCCCGACCTGCACGCTGGGTCTAATTCCTGACCCGCATCTGCTTATTGCTATCCAGGGTATGAATCATCCCGACCTGCACGCTGGGTTGGCTCCCTGACCTGCATCTGTCCGCTATTATCCATGGTTTGAACGTCCCGACCAGCGTCTAATTCCTGACCCGCATCTGCATATTGCTATCCAGGGTATGAATCATCCCGACCTACACGCTGGGTCGGCTCCCTGACCTGCATCTGTCCGCTATTATCCATAGTTTGAACGTCCCGACCTGCACACTGGGTCTGCTCCCCAACCTGCATCGCCTCATCGAAAGTCTTATTCGGTATATCCATCCCATCAATAAGCGGGCCCCCTAGTCGCATCCAACCCCTGGTTATACCTGACCCATGGGTCCGATCCTCAATTGAATTTGGCCCTGTGGGTCGGGTCCGTTTTTAATTCCCTTTGAGATCAGATCCGGCCCAACTCGTAAATACCGTCCTTTGACCAGTTCATCAACTGAAGTTTTGACTTTAGCCACGTGGGCCGGAATCTTGATCTCCTTGTAATTCTGATTCCTGACCTCCACGATGGCATGACTTTTGACCAGCCACGGAGGCTAGACTTTTGACCTCCAGGCGGGTTTAACTTTTGACTAGCCACGGGGGCTAGACTTCTGACCTCCATGCTGGTGTGACTTTTGACCCTTCTGTGGCTTTGACTCCGCGTCATATCATCTCACAGACCCCACACTCATGCACCGTATCACAAGTCTCCCCCTCAAGTCTAGTCGAAGGAGGCTCTAGTCCGACTGACTAGACCCCAGTGTTCTGAATACCAGATCTGGTTCTTGACTCCTTTGCCAACCTATTTGGCGTTCAGCAGACCTGTGCAACGACCGGGCGCCCCTCATGCTCACACTGACTCTTCGACTTCCAAGTCTGGTCCGTCTTAACTGCTACACTGGTTTCCAAGCGTCTTCTCCGGTTCCGAGGGAGTCTCTTCACCTTCCTCTTCTATATAAAAGATTTGGGGCACTTTACCCTTCCTATCCACATTTTCTCTTTATACCTACTCCTTAACTTGTTCATGGAATCCCCCCAAGTTGTCTGCTCTGCGTCGCCGGCTGGCTCTTACCGAGAAGGCTTTACATGACATGACCTTGAGCCGGGATCTACAGACCTCTCTTTGCAGGGAACTGGAAGAGCTATGGCGAGCGGCCAAATGCAGGACCCGGGCAGAAATGGCCCTGAAGATGAAAGCGCAAGCAGACTTTCACACTCAACTCCATCATATCCTCTACCTGAAGCTGAAGCACGAGGATGAGGTGGCTTCTTTGAAGGAGGAGAATCGACTACAAAACGCCACCATTGATCAACTGCAGGCCACCCTTGACCGTGTCCAGATAGAGCTGGCTCAAGCGAGAACTCGTTTAGAGAGGGGACTTCAAATGTCTGGGTCTGGTAGCAATTGAGGCTGCTGTTATATGCTCCTTTTTTGAATGAAATGCAACATATTTTCTGTTTTGTCTGTTTTCGAATGTATTCCTTTGTTCTCGTATCTTTGTGTCTTTATCATTATGAAACACCTGCATTCTTTTAATATTTCCAACAAAGATAACAAAAACAACTTGCGTACCTCATTTTCTCCTTGGCCCTTCGCTGGCCTAGCCAATAGTGATGCATGAGAATACGTCAGGCTCTATCCCGCCCATATACACGTGAAGAAATACCGCTCGAGAAAGCTGTTAAGCCGACTAGGAAGGTCGTTGGTCATGAGAGCAGAGCTCACTTATAACTCGCACTGGGGCGAGAGTCTGGGACAGCCGACCGAGCAGCTCGGTTGTTGGGCGTGAGAGCAGAGCTCACTTATAACTCGCACTGGGCGAGAGTCTGGAACAGCCGACCGAGCAGCTCGGTCGTTGGGTGTGAGAGCAGAGCTCACTTATAACTCGCACTGGGGCGAGAGTCTGGGACAGTCGATCGAGCAGCTCGGTCGTTGGGCGTGAGAGCAGAGCTCACTTATAACTCGCACTGGGGCGAGAGTCTGGGATAGCCGACCGAGTAACTCGGTCGTTGGGCGTGATAGAAGAGCTCACTTATAACTCGCACTGGGGCAAGAGTCTGGGACAGCCGACCGAGCAGCTCGGTCGTTGGGCGTGAGAGCAGAGCTCACTTATAAATCGCACTGGGGCGAGAGTCTGGAACAGCCGACCGAGCAGCTCGGTAGTTAGGCATGAGAGCAGAGCTCACTTATAACTCGCACTGGGGCGAGAGTCTGGGACAGCCGACCGAGCAGCTCGGTCGTTGGGTGTGAGAGCAGAGCTCACTTATAACTCGCACTAGGATGAGAGTCTGGAACTACCGACCTAAAAGGTCATCGACTCATCGTTGAGATAACTCACTAGGTCCAACTGTTGGATCTCAATATATATATATATATATATATATATATATATATATATATATATATATATATATATATATATATATATATATATATATATATATATGTTGCAAGCATGAGGAATAAACGTTTGGCCCAGTTGAATGTTGTCAACCAGGGGCTCGATCTTGTGCTCGGGATATATACCGCTGACCTGGGGGGTCGACCTCCCGGTCAGTATATACGTCACCGGCCTGGGGGCCGAACCACCGACCGGGAATTACTCGAAGAGCTTCGACTTCGTCTGTCATTAAGAAATATATTATTAGTGGTACTGTGAAGATAACCATATTAATGCCTTACTCAGCCTCGGCCTTGCTGTATTTGAATTTCTTTCCCGCTACTTTTCTTCCACGGTTCCCCAGAAAAGCGTGTGGTAAGTGTTTCCGTACGCTTGCTTCATATCATAATTTCCTTATCACGTCCATCATTAATACGGCTCCTAGGAGGTCGACACCTGTCCCCTGCCTTTATTGCTTATGCAAAATGATGCCGCTCACGCCACTCCTTTTTGTACACGCTTTCCCATAAGGGTATGTTCTTCGATGATCGGACGATTTTAAGCGCTTCACCCAAAAAGATACCCTTCTTTTCGATATTCCCTAGGAGAACTTCCTTTATAAACCCTAAAGGTCGTCCGCAGTCATTGCCTTGCGCGTTTTGACTGCTTGCTTCCTGTTGCTTTGACTTCTCCGGCGTCCACACCTTTCCTCTTCTAAGCTCTTCCGTCTAGCGTTCTTCTCCTCCTCGACCAATCTCTTCCTCAACCCTCTTTACCCCGATAATGGCTGATGGTAAGACCACTCTTTGGTATTCCTGCTTCATTTCAGATATAGATGACCACGACCTATCCGTGATTTGTTCGGACCTGCACCTTAGTGACGCTTATGAACTCCGAGTTCCCACACCGCAAGAGCATCCTGCTAACCCTCCGGAAGGTTTCGTGATCATTTTTAGAGACCAGATTTTAGGAGGCCTTCGGTTTCCCATCCATCCATTCATTTCTTCCCTGAGTGAATATTTTGGCATTTGCATCTCCCAGTTTGCTCCTAACTTCTTTAGGGCAGTTTGCTGCACCGTGATTCTTTGTCGCATATACCAACTTCCCTTGACTGTTCATATTTTTCATCACTTCTATTCCTTCAAACGCTCGGAGCCTGGAGTGTTTATGGTACAAGGTAGGCCCGACTACAAGTTCTTTTCGGACATGCCTTCCTCGAACAAAGGGTGGAAATGCCGTTTTTTCTTTGTCAGACTGCCCCAGCCGCTGGTCGGGCCCATACAATGGCACCCCGACCTCCCGGCCGACCTCCCTATACATCAACACCAGCTTTCTTGTGCCCATGCTTCTGAAGCACTTCAAGGCGTGCTTGTTAACTTTTTTGTATTGTTGCTGGAAGACTTTCTATATTTGTTTGGGCTCAGCCCTGTTCAGAAGGACATCGGGGCTCCGTTTGGTAAGGCCCCATTTTTCTTTCATCTATTATTCGCTAACTGAGGTATCTTTCTCCCTTATCGCAGAAGCTGCCATGTACCGAGCCTACTCCTCTGATGTTAAGCGCCGGTCTGCCTCTTATTTGAAAGACCTAGGTGAGGCGCTTAGACAAGGTGTAGCAGCTTCCTCCCGGTCTGGTCCTTTTGCTTCGCAATACGCTCCTTCTGCTCCACCACCTATTCCGCCGGCGACGACCCTGGAAGGAACTTCCTCAGCGCTTCCCATGGATGTGGCTCCAGCAGAAGGCCCGGTTGCTGTAGAATAGGCTGATCTGTCCACGGTAGGGCAGATTGAGGAAGTCTCCGAAGAACAGGCCGGGGAGGCCGTTGGAGAGCAGGTTGAGGAGAGGCAAGTGGCATTCCCCCGACCGGCTGGACGCCTGAAACTCCAACGCAAGAGGAAAAGAGTGACTCCAGCTATTCAAGCGTCACCCCCACCTATCATTTCCAGCCGTCGCTCTTCTGCTACCCATCGCTCTTTGGAAATCCCGGCTGCTTCTCCTGCCCAGGAGAGCATGATGGGGCCTGAGGTTCCTGTAGTGTCGCCCCGCATATCAGTCCTGGCTCCAGGTCGAGATATAATTCCTGAGCAGGCTTCTTTGCAAGTATCAACTTCTTCTCCTGGTCAGCCACCTTTACCTTTAATGGACCAGCCAGGGAGCTCTGCCACTCCATCTGCCTCCCATCCCTTAGATCTTCCTGTGTTTACCTCTAGATCCCGGAGGAAAACCTGCAAGAAATATTCTTTTACTGATTTTTGGCGCGTGCCTTCCTCCGCAGGCTCAGGGGCCGCTGCAGAAATCGCTGAAGGGGATCCTCCCCTTACTGCTTTGATCGAGTTAGAGGGAGACTTAGCAGCCTCCTAGCGCTCTGGCAATCGCAAGTTTTGGAAGAACCCTCCGATGGGGGGGCTAGATCAAGCAGTCTGTCTGATGGCTGCTGTAAGTCTTTTTATCTTATTGGTCCTCTGCTATGATCTTTTATAACTTTTCTTATATCTAACACAGACCTGCTCCGCCAACCTAAGTGTCGTCCAGTATGCCTGCAGCTTACAGAGGGACAATGAAGCGCTGAAGGCTCGTCTGGAGGAAATAGAGTTGCCCCTTACTCCTCACGATCCACTCAACCCGACCCCTGGAGATCTGGCTCACTATCTTCGCTTAATTGGAGAATCTGCCGAGTCTGCCCGCAATATCTCACATGCGGCTTTTGACAAGATAAGAGATTTAGAAGCAGCTCTTCAAACAAAAGTGTCGGAATAGGCTTCTGAAGTGGAGCAGCGTCAGGAGCTAGCAGTTGAGCTAGATAAGAAGAATGCTCAATTGGTTGGCCTACAGGAAACCTGGGAGAACCTACAAAAGACCCTAGCAGAAGTTCAGGGTCAATTGGCCTCTAGCGCCGGCCGGGAGAAAACTCTTCAAAGCCAATGGGAGGCCAGCCAAGCTACTCTCAGATCTGTGCAAGCTAACCTTCTGAAAATTCAAGAGGTCGCTTCCCAAAGTCAAGAAGCCCTGACTCAAGCCCGTGCTGACAAGGAGAAAGCGGAGACACAGTTGGCCGATTATCAGGAAGGCGAAGTGGATCGGTTGAGAGCCTACAGGCAAGCATATGTTACCTCCCCCTTCTTCATGAAGAAAATGGGAGATCTAATGAATTTCATGGTATGCTGCGGCATGGGCGGAGGAGCTCGCCAAATGCTTAAACAGAATATGATTCTAGCTGTCCCTTCGGAAGATTTTTTGGATATAGGTCGCATCATGGATGAGATTTCTGATGAGTCCTTCCCCTCTTTTAAGGATGATGACGACTTCTTCCTTCTGCCCGAGCCTCCGGATGACCCTGCTCCTTGCTCCCCTGAGCCTCCTGCGGACCCTACTGTTGATGACTTGGCTCCCGCGGACAACCGTCCCTAGAATGGCACCATGTATTGCATGTCTTGATGTAAAATTGTACTTGATCAACTCTACTTCTTTCATCAAAGTAATCGACTGATAATATGTTGATCTACTGTTGTTGATAATCGGCCCTTCTCGTGTTCGTGCTTCGCCCCTTTATTTTAGGTCTCATGTACCCCTGGTCAGAGATCCTTCTAATTCCCCGACCTACTCCCTTCCTCTGCTGATTCCGCTTTAGTCTTGCGCCTCGAATCCCCGACTTACTCCCTTCCTCTGCTGATTCCGCTTTAGTCTTGCGCCTCGAACTGTCCTTGGCCTCGTTTACAGGTCAGTCTAATTGAAGACCGAGACATTAAAAGTTATGCACACGCCAGGATCCGTCCTGCTCCAGGTCTGTATAGAAGGCGACCAGGAAATTAAGGGTAAACCAGGACCCCTCGTTATCCAGGTCTTCTCAGATACAGGTCGTTATTTAAGAGATATGCCAGCTCGGGAAAGCACGGTTACTTTTTTAAGAACACTAGGTATCTTTTCCCAGGTCCGTCTCTTCGTACTTCGTGCCAGTACTTTTCTAAGTATGCCCCTAGGCGTTACTTCCAAGGCTGATCTTACGGCTCTCGTTGTTCCCGCCCATTATTTTGCGCCGGTGGATGATAATCTGACGAAATTACCCCTTTGCTGGGCGCCTATAAATATTCCCCTCGCTTTCAACTTGTGAAGTTAGACGTCCTTTTCTTCTTCCTTTTACTTGAATCCCTCCTGCTCCTGCTACTTTCACCTCGATTCTTTTTCGCTTGACCCTTCCTCTTTTTGTCTCCGCTTCTTATGGCGTCCTCTTCTTTTCTCTCTTCTTTGGTGTCGATACTTTATCCCGACTCTTCCTCTTTCGATGAATGTACTCGAGATGACCTACGTTACACTTATGGGGTCGAAGATGACGTGCAAGTGATCATCCCTACTGGAATACATTAGTTCTTCAATCTCCCTGTTAGCTCTAGCACCTTCTTTAGAGAACAATTCGTGGCCGGCCTTCGTCTTCCTATCCATCCTTTCTTTACCGACATAGGCCGCTATTTCCATATTCCTTTGGGGCAACTGACACCGAACTCCATAATAATCCTTTGCGGCTTTGTAATTCTGTGTGAAGTGTGCGAAATATCCTGGTCCGCCCACTTATTCCATTGCTTCTTCACCCTACGGCAACAGGAAGAAGGCACATTTCGTTTCCAGCCCCGTCTCCGAACTAATTTTTTCTCATCCCTACCGCCTTCTGACCCCAGCTGGAGGGACCAATTTTTCTTCATCGCCTTTCCCTGTGATGTGGAGTGGCCCTTGCGATGACAATAGCTACTTCCTTCCTCTCCCGAACTGGGAGAATTTCATCTTGACTCTTCTTACTTGGAAGCTTTATCTCGCCTGGCCGGCTGGCGCATAAATTTAACGCATCTACTATCTGAGGAATTGTTATCCTATTTTCGCCTGAGCAATCTGACCCATGAGACGCCTCGCTCCCTGGGTAAGCTTCTCCTTCTGTGCTGTAATCATTTCGTGGGTATTTTATCTTTTCTATAATAAGTAGTTTCACACTTTACCCGATGCAGCTGAAGTCTTAACCCATGCTTCGGAAGTTCATCCCCTTTCTCTGAGTGATATGGAGATAATGAGGCGGGGCTGAGTTATCCTGGAGAGAAGAGCACTCCCCCACTCGTCTTCGACCTCAGTCGGTGGGGCTTCATTGACCAATCCTCCGCTTAGACCTGTTCGGCGAGGGTCTCCTGTTGTTCGACCTTCTCTATTGGCCCGTCCTACTCGCTCTCGGACTGCTCGTGCACCTCGACCGGCCACTTCTGCTCACCCCCGGGCCACTCGTCCACCTCGAGCGGCCATCTCCTCTCGCCCTCGGGCTCCCGCTTGCCCCCGTGCCCCACGTACGGCCTGGTCTACTCCCCCAACACAACTACCCTCGGTTAGTCCTCCCCGAGCAACTTATATCCCTGTCTGGCCCTTAATGAAAGGCTCCTGGCCCTTGGCAGAAGATCCGGCAATGTTCCCTTCGCCGGTCCCGCTTTCAGAGAGGCTTCTTAGGCGGCTCGCAGGGCTCATGCCACAAATGAACGCCTGAGCCAAAATGCCCTATCTCCCTCTAGACGCAGGGCCCGGTCGTCCTCCTATGATTCTGACTCTGACGATCAGCCATTATCTCAAAGACGTCGGCACCGAGTCCCTCGCCTGATGTCCAACTCCGGCCCATCATCTATCCCTTCTCCTCCTCCAAATGCAGCTACCTCTCCTCCATCCCCTCATGTGGCTCCACCTCCAATCCCAAGCCATGTAGTTGATCCCCCTACTTCATCTAATAATCAGGCCAAATCCCCATTGGCTCATCTTTCCACCTCACAGCACGCTCAGGACGATGAAGCTGGCCCCTTAGAACGACCTTCCACTATCCCGCCTGCAGTACCTCCTCAGGGTCATTCTTCAGCTCCTTCTTGTGCCACCGTCGAGCCTTCAACTCCTCCAGGCTCAGCCGCGGGTCCCTCAGGACCCCCTCCGCTTAGTTATCAGAATTATTGTACTACCCTCCCTTCTGAGGAACAGTTATGGTCTCAAACAGATGTTCCCACCAGCTCCCTCAAGATAAAAGGTCGTCTGGCCACTTTATGGGAAGAAAGTCTGCATCATATGGATTCCTTGACTCCCCCGGCTCAGATGGACCAATTCGCAGAGTTGTATGTCAAGGTAACCTTTAAAGATTTCCTAACTGCTGCTTTTCCCGCTCTTATCATATACTTTCTGTATGTTCCAGGCCTTTACAGAATCTCTGATAGTGAACCATTCCTTTCATGCCACTCATTATCAGAATAAGATGCTGTGAGACCAGGTTGCTGAACTAGAACTGCAACTGAATGATCCTGCCCAAGCTAGCCATGCTTTGAGGGCGGAAATAAAAGATTTAACCAAAAAGAAGAATAGTCTGGAAGTATCTCTAGCCATAACCGACCATAAACTTAGAGATCTCCAAGAAAAGCAAAGTCATACTGATAGTGTACACCAACAGAGTATGAATCAGCAGGCTTTAGAGCATCAAAGAGCTATGGACCAGTTAACTCAAAAGTTGCATGCTGTCGAGGCTCTGGTGCAGGATCAAGACCAAAAGTTGAAATCGCAGGAGGCCCTTTTGAAATCTCAAGAGACCCAGCTAACTTCCCAAGCAACCGAATTATCTACTGCAAGAAGTGAACTGGCTCAGGCTAGGGCAACCACAGAGGGCGTGTCAACAGCTCTGGCGATCTACAGAGAAGGGAGAACAATCGCTGCTTACAAAATCGTGCTATGTATCTGCGTTCTCCAGAGTTTTGTGCACAGGTGGGACATCGTTTTTCCACATCTGCTATCTACGGGGCGGGCGGGGCTCTGCGACAACTTCACGAGCAAGACTATTTAAAGTCCCTTCCACCTCCTGAATTCTTAGACCATGATCGGATCCTCAAAGAGATACCGGATGAGATATTTGCTCCTTTTGAATGACAATTTTTGGCTTCTTGTACATAATGACTTGAGAATTGCTTGTAAAGTATTTTACTGTTTCTCCATTTGCCTTCCAAGGCTTGCTTTATTAACATTGCTTAGCTTCGTTATAGAAAATATTAGGACATACAGTTTCTGCTTTTTCCGATCTGCCTTTCCACGATCTTCCTTTCCCCGGTTTGCTCTGCTAACCAATCTGTGACATATCACAGCTCGACTTATCACTCGGTCTGCACTTCTCGGCCTGTCTCTTCAAACTCGATAAGGTCGCAAGTAATTAGCGCTCCAGGGTCGATCTAACCTCTTGCCTCGTTCATCTTGTAAATAATAGGCTCCGGATGCCAAATTTTTAATGACTTTATATGGTCATCCCATTGTGGTGCTAGTTTAGTCATGTCCCCCACTGGCTTAATTTGCTTCCAGACCAGATCTCCTTCTCCAAAGAATCGAGGAACTACTCTTCTGTTGTAATTCTGTCTCATTCTTTGTCGATAAGCCTCCAGCCGAGCCACCGTTTGGTCGCGGGTCTCGCTAATAAGATCCAGCTCAGCTAACCGCCGCTCCGTGTTTCCTTCATCATATAGTGTCCTTCTGACCGACAGTACTCCAATTTCTATGGGCATCACTACCTCATTGCCATAAACCAAGTGAAACGGTGTCAGACTTGTGCTCTTCCAAGGTGTTGTACGATAGACCCACAGAATGCTTGGCAGCTCTTCCACCTAATTGCCTCCGACATGATCCAGCTTGACCTTAAAACCTCGCACTATCTCTCTGTTGATTACCTCGGTCTGACCATTACTTTGAGGATAAGCTACTGAAGTGAGGGCTTGCGTTATGTCAAATCCCTTGCACCAGGGCTGGATTCTTTGTCCTTGAAATTGCCTTCCATTGTCAGACACCAGCTTGTGAGGAATACCAAACCTACAAAGGATGTTCTTCCACAAGAATTGAATGACAGCATCTTCTGTGATCCGGGCCAGGGCTTCTGCTTCTACCCACTTAGAAAAATAGTCTACGGCCACCAATAAGAAGCGCCTTTGACCTGGTGCCATCAAAAATGGTCCCACGATATCCATGCCCCATTGATCAAAAGGACAGGACACTATAGACGTTCTTAGCAGGGTCGTAGGTCGATGCGTCAAGTTTTGATGTTTTTGGCAGGATAAGCATGTGTTCACCAACTTATGAGCATCCCTCTATAAAGTAGGCCAGAAATACCCGGCCAGGAGCACCTTACGAGATAATGTCCGACCGCCTACATGATTGCCATAGCATCCCAGATGTATTTCTCGCAAGGCCTGGTTGGCTTCCTCCATACTCAAGCATTTAAGTAAGGGTCGAGAGAAGGACCTTTTGTAGAGCTGGTCCCCGATCATGACATAAGCATGAGCCTGCCTCCTTATCAATCGAGATTCTTCGGGGTCGGTCGATAAGATACCTTGCCTGAGATAATTGACCATGGGTGCCCGCCAATCAATAGTTGCTTCTGCATTATTTGCAAATTTATCTGGGCTATCAGAAAGGTTTGTGCCGTTGACCGATCCAGCACCCAAGTAGTTAAGGAACTGGCCATCTTTGCTAATTCGTCTGCCCGCCCATTCTCCGACCTGAATATCTTGGTTACAGTGACCTCTGTGAATTCTGCCTTCATCTTCTCATAAACTTCACGATATATTTGCAATTTATCACAGTTTATCACAAAGTTACCGATAACCTGCTGAGTCGCCAACTGGGAATCTGGATAGATGATTACCCGAGCTACCCCAACATGTCGGACTGCTTGCAGTCTAGCCAACAAAGCCTCATACTCTTCCTGATTGTTAGTGGCTCAGAAATTCAATCAAACTGCCAACTGAAGTATATCCCCTTGAGGAGATATTACCAAGACCCCGACTCCGCTTCCATGATGATTAGCAGACCCATCCACATAGACCTTCCACGTTTCTTCAGGGTTGGTTTGATGTATCTCTGTTAAGAAATCTGCCAAGGCTTGTGCCTTGATAGCGGTGCGAGGCTGATATTGTATGTCATATTCTCCCAACTCTGTGGCCCATTTAATAAGCCGACCCGCAACTTCTACATTGGTCAGTGCTCTTCCCATGGTGCTATTGGTTAAGACTATGATTGGATGCTATAAAAAGTAAGGTCGTAATCGTCGAGCCATAAGAACCAATCCGTAAACCAACTTTTCGAGTGCCGTGTATCGGGACTCGGCTCCTTTCAATAAGTGACTGAAGAAATACACTGGCCGTTGTACATTGTCATGTTCTTTAACGAGCACTGCCCCTACAGCCTCAGGGGTGGCTGACAAGTAAACCCATAAGGGTTCTCCTACAACTAGCTTAAAGAGAGAGGGAAGAGTCTCCAGATACTTCTTCAGCTCTTCGAAAGCTCTAGTGCATTCTTCGTCCCATTGGAACTTGGAGGCCTTCCTTAGCACCATGAAAAAAGGAGCAGCCCGGTCCGCAAATTTGGAAATGAATCTTGACAGGGCTGTTATTCTGTCGACCAGCTTCTGGGTTTCTTTTAAATTCTGGGGAGGCTGCATATCCTTGAGCACTTGAACTTTTTCAGGATTGGCCTATATTCCTCGCTCAGTCACCAGGTAACTCAAGAATTTTCCTCCTTTAGCTTCGAATAAGTATTTCAAGGGATTGAGTTTCAGCCCATATTGTCGGAGAGTCCTGCATGTTTCCTCCACATCTTTGATCAAGTTTTCGGCCAGCGGGGATTTGATGAGTATGTCGTCTACATAGACTTCCACATTTCGCCCGATCTGCTCCCGGAAGATTTTATCCATCATTCGCTGGTATGTGGCTCCGACGTTCCTGAGGCCAAAGGGCATGACAGTATAACAGAAAGTACCGTCAGCCGTAATAAAACTAACCTTCTCTTGATCTTCCCGGGTTAGAGGTATATGATGATACCCCTGATAGGCGTCCAACATACATATTCTTTCGCATCCGGCTGTGGAATTTACCATTTGATCAATCCGGGGCAGGGGATAGCAGTCTTTAGGGCTGGCTCGGTTGAGATCCCGGAAGTCTATACATACTCTCCACTTATTGTTGGGCTTCTTCACCAAGACCACATTGGAGAGCCATGAGGGAAATTGCACTTCCCGAACATGTCCTGCTTTCTTGAGCTGATCCACCTCGGCTCTTATTATTTTATTCTGGTCAGCTGAGACATTCCTTTTCTTTTGCTTCACAGGCCGAGAATCAGGTAATAGATGCAGCTTGTGCTTAGCTACTTCTGGCTTGACCCCCGGCAGTTCCTCAGTAGACTAGGCAAAGACATCTCGATTGCGGATTAAACACCGAATTAATTTTTCTTTAGGGGAGAGGGAAGGTCGCTCGCCACCCGGGTCAGACTTTCAGGTCCCTCAGCGTGCAGTTGTACTTCTTCCCAAGGGATGGGCTCCTCAGCTATCGGAAGAGGCTCCTCTTGAACGACATGAACACCTCCATCCTACATCCTTTGATTTTTCCGAGCTTCAACTCGAACTATGTCAATATAGCACCACCGAGAAACCTTCTGTTCTCCTTTAACTTCCCCGACCAGCTCGCCCACAGGAAACTTGATTTTTTGGTGAAAGGTCGAGACAGTAACCCTAAATTCATGCAGGCTGGGCCTCCCTAGGATAACGTTGTAAGAAGAAGGGGAGTCCACTACTATAAACGTGCTCCTCCTTGTGCGCACCAGTGGCTCGGTGCCCAAAGATATAGCCAGCTTAATCTGACCCATAGGCTTCACTTCATTGCCTGTGAATCCATATAAAGATGTAGCTACTGGTTGAAGTTCAACAGCATCAATCTGCATCTCTTCAAATGTAGTCCTAAATAAAGTGTTGACCGAGCTCCCAGTGTCGACAAAAACCCGAGCCACTCGGCTATTGGCAATGATGGCTTTGATGATGAGTGCATCGTCATAAGGGAAATCCAGGCCCTCCAGGTCTGCTAGCCCGAAGCTAATATCAGGGTCGGCAGCTTGCTCCTTACTGCATCCGACGGCATGAACCTCCAAGCGCCGGACATGAGACTTACGTGCCCTCCCTGAATCTCCGTCAGTCGGCCCTCCAGAAATCATACCGATCTCTCTGACAGCTGCATTGCCTCTGTTCTCGACCTCTCGTGATCCTTCTGGCTCTTTTCCCCAGCCAGGCTGATGAGTGCTAGGTCCTACGAGGTCGGGACGAGGTTGTCCGACCTGTCCTGCCCCCCTTTGTTCCTCCATCATCTTGATCAACTGAGGAGCTAGCTCGGGCGGAGGCAATCCCATCTCGGCAGCTCGCTTGGAGTCTCGAGCGAACTGAAAGCAACGGTTAGTATCATGCGTACGTGACCTATGGTAGGTACAGTACCGATTACTCCCTGGCCCTGGTCAGGGGATATGTACAGCAGCAACTCAAGGGGCAGGTCGAATTTCGGGCCCGGGATGAAAGGCAGGTCTGGCTTCCCGGACTTGCGGTGGAGGTTGAGGGGGTGGTTGAGACGCTCTTCTTTCTTGTTTGTTGGTGGAAGGAAGTGGTCTTTCGGCCTTCCTCCGAGCTGCTTGTGCTTCTTCCACCTTGATGTAGGAAGCAGTTTTTTCCATGATCTCATCAAAATTTCGAGCGGGATTTTTGATGAGATCTCTGAAGAACTCTCCCTCTCCCAATCCATGGGAAAAGGTGCTCATCAGAATCTCTGAAGTGGCAGTGGGGACATCTTGAGCCACTTGATTAAAGCGGTTGATATAACTTCTCAGGAGCTCAGTCGGCCCCTGCTTCAGAGTGAAAAGACAATGATCTGTCTTCTGATACTTCTTGCTGCTAGCAAATCATAGCAGAAAAGCCGTTTTGAAGTCCAGAAAACAGGTAATGGGCCCTTGAGGTAGCCCATCGAACCACTTTAAGGCTGAGCCAGCTAAAGTGTTCAAGAAAACTCTGCATTTGATAGCATCGCTATATTGGTGCAGCAGGGCTGCATTTTTGAATTTCCTCAAGTGCTCTTCCGGATCCTTACTCCCGTCATATTCTCCGATTGATGGGGCTTTATAACCTTTAGGCAATATTTCATTTAGGATCCTAGCCGAGAAAGGTACTTTCTCGTCCGGATCTTCGGGGAACACCTCAGGTGTGACAAGGGCCTTTCCCTTCTTCGAATCCCGCGGCAGTGAACTCTCAGCCATAGATGCTTGAGGCTGCTCCTTCTTAAGGCTCTGTGCTTGGGGCTCTGGCTGATAATATCTTATACCAGGCTCACGATAAGGATGTTGAGGAAATACCTCAGGCTGCTTTCTTTTGGAACCCTGATCTGAAACAGGGAGGGGCTCCTTGGAAGCTTCAGCAGGGGCTTGGCATGGTCGTGAGACAGTTGCCTGTCTCTAAAAGGCTGCCAACCTTTTGGCCTCCTTGAAGAGCTCGTACTCCCCAACGGTCATAGTGACGTGAATGCGGCCAGACTCCTCCATCGTCACGTTCTGGAACAGGTTGTTGTGTTCCCACAGACGGTCAAATTTGATCCCGTCCGAAAGCTGAGTCGGATGAAGGCGGGCCTTGTTGTGCTAAAAGTTGACGGAGAGTCGTTGAGATGCTGAATCAGCGAGGTACCCCCTGGACAGGCTCGCACGGGCGGTTCTACAGAGAGAAATGATCAGGATGATGACGCTATTGATCTGCACACACTCAGACGAGTCCACCGGTCGTTAGAGACCAGAAATCAGGGAAAAAGTCCCCGGGTCAGGCCCTCCGACGCTCAAGTCAGGTACTTTTTCCCCAGAAATCACAGAGAAAGCACGAAAAGTAAAAGACTGGTAAGAAATGACGAGTGAGCGTCCCTCCGTAAGGGACAAAGCATCCCTTTTTATACTGCAACTGAGGCTTCTGGAACCTGACGAATGTCAGGGAATGTCAGATGTCAGGCTCTGTCTGGCGGTGGTCAACACGTGGCTTTCTCTTATAAGCTGGCGGAGGAACCAAGGGGAGTATGAGCCTCCCACCGTTAGAATATTCCCTGACATGTGATGATTGTTCTCTGACAAGTGGTTACGATTCCTTGCAGGCCTATTTGTCATGTAGTGTCTGGCCTCCTGACCCACCTTCGTCTGCGTCATCCGAAGCATGTACATCCCGATGACCTGCTGATTCCCGACCCGCATCTACTTATTGCTATCCAAGGCATATATGTTCCTACCTGCATGCTGAGTCTAATTCCCGATCCGCATCTGCTTATTGCTATCCAAGGCATGTATGTTCGGACCTGCACGCTGGGTCTAATTCCCGACCCGCATCTGCTTATTGCTATCCAAGGCATGTACGTTCCGACCTGCACGCCGGGTCTAATTCCCGACCCACATCTGCTTATTGCTATCTCAGGCATGTACGTTTCGACCTGCACGTTGGGTCTGATTCTCGACCAACATCTGTCCGCTGTTATCCATGGTATGAATGTCCCAACCTGCACGCTGGGTCTAATTCCTGACCCGCATCTTCTTATTGCTATCCAAGGTATGAATCATCCCGACCTGCACGCTGGGTCGGCTCCCCGACCTGCATCTGTCCGCTATTATCCATGGTTTGAACGTCCCGACCAACGTCTAATTTCTGACCCGCATCTGCTTATTGCTATCCAGGGTATGAATCATCCCGACCTGCACGCTGGGTCGGCTCCCCGACCTGCATCTGTCCGCTATTATCCATGGTTTGAACGTCCCGACCTGCACGCTGGGTCTGCTCCCCGACCTGCATCGTCTCATCGGAAGTCTTATTCGGTATATCCATCCCATCAATAAGTGGGCCCCCTAGTCGCACCCAACCCCTGGTTATACCTGACCCATGGGTCCGATCCTCAATTGAATTTGGCCCTGTGGGTCGAGTCCGTTTTTGATTCCCTTTGAGATCAGATCCGGCCCAACTCGTAAATACCGTCCTTTGACCAGTCCATCAACTAAAGCTTTGACTTTAGCCACGTGGGCCGGAATCTTGATCTCCTTGTAATTCTGATTCCTGACCTCCACGATGGTGTGACTTTTGACCAGCTACGGAGGCTAGACTTTTGACCTCCAGGCGGGTGTAACTTTTGACTAGCCACGGGGGCTAGACTTCTGACCTCCATGCTAGCGTGACTTTTGACCCTTCTGTGACTTTGACTCCGCACCATATCATCTCACAGAATCCATACTCATGCACCATATCACTTCACATTCCCTCTTTATTGCCTATTTCCATATCCTCCTCTGTTGAGAGATAAATCATTGACCACTGTGGACTTACCGTATAAGGCTAAAAGAAGTTCAACATGTCACAGTCCCTTCTTGAGACTACTGCTCTACCAACAGCATCTATGGATTTACCTGTTGCTCTCTAGAAAGGTGCACATGAGGAGGAGAAAAAAGCTCTTGAGGGGTAGCTGAGCTCCCTTTGGATCAACAAAGACCTTGTATTCACCTTTCCTACCTATGAATCGTCCTTTAGTCATATCACCCTATCAACCAGTGCAGATACCCTACAACCTTAATCACTAGACCCACGTTTACCTTGAACCACCAAAACCATCTACTCTCGTTCACCTTGCCAATTTTAGCTTATCTGAATTTCTATTCCTCAGGCGAATTAAACCTTCTTCTAACTTAGCTTAGCCAAATCTCTTTAAACTTACCTGTTTTAGCCATGTTACCAACCAAAAGTTCAATCTAGGCTCTTAAAAGGCTAACAAATTTTAATATTTTGTTTTCATTTTTACCAGACATTATTTTAATCTGATGGGTTGATGTGACTCCTGCCAATCTATTCTCTTGTCTACTTGTCTTCACTGCGGTTCATTGATTAAAGAGAAAGCTCGGCAATCTCAGTTACCTAGTGTTTGTGAAATGAGAATTCGACGATTTCATCTTTTTTTTTCCGTTGTCTCTGTTATCATGTGCACTACATAGAGCAATTAGTACCTCTAAACTAGATTAATTACTCGACCACTTTATCCACTACATTCACTGCATGCTATAGAACTATCCAGTACTTACATTACAATTTACAAACAAGTTGCATTCCTTGATGTCCATCTTGCTGATAAGCTAGTTTGCTGAGGTGACAACAAAATTGGCTTGATAGGATAGCTACAATGTCTATTTGAGTATTTTATATATATATATAAACAAAATTGAAAAACATAGTGATGCAGTGCAAAAGTAGGTTAGAAACTCTTGATGGATGACTCATATTTAAATGAAGATTAATAATGTGAGTGATGTCATGAAAGAAAAATCTGTTAATTTTTTTTCAAAAGTCTATTATGATTTTTTATAATAAAATTCTGTTATAGTTTTTCATAACAGAATTCTGTTACAATTTTTTATAACAGAATTCTGTTGTGAAAAAATCACAACCGGCATAACAGAATCTTATTACGATTTTCATAATTGCGGTTTTTCATTATAGAAATATGTACGATTGTATCAGGTCTGGGATTTAGACATTATTTATCGGGATCATTGTAAATCTATTGGATTACGAGAATCATTTAATGTGATTCTTTTGAGTAGAGAAAATTCTAATAAAACTTCGGTCATTTTTGTGGAGTAGGCACATCGTCGAACCACGGTAACTCTGTTGGGGCAATTTCCCTAGGTCAAGTTTGACCAGTTTGACTAAGCTTGAGTTGAGTTAAGCATGAGTCAGGATTTGAGTTTTGATGTTTGACAATATAAGGAGATTGCTGGAACAATCGTCCGGTTATGGAGATGGTCAAAGGGTTGACCAGGTTGATGAGAATACAAGTCAAGTAGGTCAAGGTTGACAGGAGACTTGACTGGGAAAGTCCTAACTAGATGTTAGACATTTGAGAAAGTCCTGGTGAGGAGCCAGGCAACGGGAAAGTCCTAGTGAGGAGCTAGGCAGGAGAAAGTCCTGGTGAGGAGTCAAACAGTTGGGAAGTCCAAGTGTGATCTTAGCAAAGGAGAAAGTCCTGGTGAGGAGCCAGGTAATTGGAAAGTCCAAGCATGTGGTCTTGGCAAGGTAAGTCCTGGTATGACTTGGCAAGGAAGACCCGACAACTATGATGAGGCCGAAGGAAGCTCCTGAAGGCAAGGCGTGAAGGATGTGGAGATATCCGAGGGACGCATGGCTGATGGAGGAGGCTAGAAGGCTAGTTCGAGGTTGGTCAGGTGTGGCCAAATGCTAGGCATGGAGACCCAACAGGTCACGGTTGACCGGAAGTTGGGTTTGGGACTTTGAACTTGAGTTTGAGTTAAGTCCAGGCTGGTCAATCGATCGGGAGATCGATTGAACCAGGTCCAATCGATCAACTGATCGATTGGAGTGTGCTGCGGTTGTGGGAAGGCCCAATCGATCGATTGATCGATTGGGATCTGGAATCGCGAGCACAGAGACTTTCCCAATCGATCGGGCGATTGATTGGGAGCTGCCAATCGATCGGTCGATCGATTGGGCAACAGAAGCTCTCACGCGGATGTGAGAGCACAGAAAGGTTCTAAATCGATCGGGCGATCGATTCAGGAAGTCCCAATCGATCAGTCGATCGATTGGGAAGTGACCGTTACACAGGATGCAGGTGATGGATGACTGCGATGGAGCGACGCTGATGTGACAATCGATTGGGGATGAATTCGATCGATTGGGAGCACTGTTTAAAGCCTGGGCGAAGTGTTTTCTTCGCTAGATCTTAGCGATTTCTTTCCTGCGAGCTTACAGCGATCTTCAACGACTTTTTCCGATCTTCTCCGCCAGTTTTTGAAGGCTCTTGGGAGTGCTCTCTCAAGGTTCAAGAGGCAACAACAAGCAACAAGTAAGCAAGAAGAAGTAGTGTTTTCATTTGTATTTTGTACTCTCTTCTTGTATTTTTGTTTGTGTTGTTGTGTGAGTTTGTACAAGGCTTCTCCGTCTCCGGCTGCGACCGAGAAGGAGTGTTTCATTAGTGGAGATAGCGTCGTGTGTGGATCCTTGGATTAGTGACCTCATCTTGAGGTGGATACCAAGTAAACCTTAGGTGTGGATGCTTGTTAGTCACCTCATCTTCTTACTTCGTGCAATCTCTCTTCCTCTTTTTATGTGTTAGAGGTTGAGAGTTGTTACCCCCTATTTGCGCAACAATTGGTATCAAAGCGAGGTTTTTACGGATTTCTTTAACATATGGGAATGACTTTTACGAAGTTTGATATGGTGAAATTTGACGGAACCGAGAACTTCAGATTATGGCAGAGAAGGGTTAAAGACTTATTAGTGCAATAAGACATGATGAAGGCGCTAAGAGTAAGAAAATCGGAAAGCAGGCAGAGATCAGATTGAGAATAACTTCAGACGAAGGCAGTGACAACAATCAAACTTTGTCTTACTGATCGGATGATGTGATGTATCATGTCATAGATGAGGATTCATTAGTGGCAGTTTGGCAAAAGTTGGAAAGTCAGTAAATGTCAAAATCACTGATAAACGAATTGTATCTTAAGCGGAAATTATTCAAGCTGAAGATGACAGAGGAAACTAATCTGAGCCAACACATCAACGTATTCAATTAGATTGTGAGCGATTTGAAACAGATTGATGTGAAGATCGAAGACGAAAACAAGGCGTTGATGTTGTTGAATTCTCTAGAATTTGGTTACTACTTTGATGTGGGGTAAGGAAACTCTTAAATTGGAAGAAATCACAGGTACAATGCTAGGTTTTTCACCAAAGAAAAAAAAATAAGCGATGAAATTTCTCAAAGAGAATGACTTGTGATAAATAGCAACCAAGAGCGTGGTAGGAGTAAATCTCGACATAGATATGGTAATAACAATAAAACTCGTGCTACAAATATGGATTCAAAGGTTATATCAAGAGAGATTATCTAGAGATAAAGAAACATGTTGCAGGAACAAAGGTAGTTCAGCAAAGTCTGCAAATATGGTTAAAAAAATTCAAAAAGCGGTGATAGAGATATGCTATCAATTATGTCAAGTTCAGATCAATTGATGGATATATGAATTTTAGACTCTGCATGTTTATATCACATGACTCCAAACAAGGAGTAGTTTGACACTTATAAGATAGTAGATTCTGGTTCAGTATTAATGGAAAATAATGTGTCATGCAAAGTTATCGGCATAGGAAACGTCAGAATCAGGATGTTTGATGGTATGATTAGAACCCTATGTGACATCAGATATATACCAAAGCTATGGAAGAATTTAATCTCACTAGGCACACTAGATGATATTGGTTGTAGGAGCTCTGGCGATAATAAAAGGATAAAAATTAACAGGGAACATCTATAAGTTGATAGGGACTACAATGATGGGTGGAATCGCCTTGGTGGAGTCTGAATCAGACAATATTGTCTTGTGGCATATGCGGCTAGGGTATATGGGTGAACGTGGGATGCTAGAACCTCATAAGAGAAATTTGTTGAAGGGTGTCAAGACATGCAAGCTTAAATTATGTAAATTATGTGTTTTGGGGAAACAGAGCAAACTACAATTTAAGACGGCAACAAATAAGATGGAGAGGATTCTGGACTATGTACAGACAGATATCTTGGGACCAGCTAGTATAGTATCACGTGGAAATACTTGTATTTTATGAGTTTTATTGATGATTACTCACAAAAGATCTGGGTATACTTTATGCGTCATAAGTCAGAAACTTTTGTAAAGTGTAAACTGTGAAAAACTGAAGTGGAGAACCAAAGGGAAAGAAAGATCAAATGTCTTAGGTCAAATAATGGGATTAAATGTATAAATTCAAAGTTTTAGGAATTTTGTGAGCAACATAGAATAATGAGGTATTTCTTGGCTCAACAGACACCTCAGTAGAGTGGGGTGACGGAAAAGTTGAACAAAACAATCATTGGGAAACTAAGATGTCTCAGGTTGAATGCAGAGCTAGCAAAGAATTTCTGGGCGAAAGTGATTAACATAACATGATATCTCATTAATCGATCACCAAGGGCAATACCAGAAGGAAAAATATCAGAGAAAGTATAGATTGGAAATCCAGAAGATTACTCTCTTCTTTGAGTTTTTGGATGTCCAGCATATATGCACATATCCAATGAGGAAAGATCAAAACTGGATACAAAGTCAAAGCAATGCATTTTTTGGGGGTATCAAAAAAAAGTTAAAAGCTTCAAGCTTTGAGATCCTAAGGAAAAAAAGGTGTTGATAAGCAGAGATATGGTGTTTGACGAGAAGGCTATGCTATAATGTACTCATGTTGTTTGACGAAAAGGCTATACTATAGTGTACTCAAGAGAAGGGAAGGAAATACCACAAAGCAACATGCAGAAAAATGTTGTTCAGGTGAAGCTAGAGACTCAAGACTTTGATGATTTTAGCTCATAACACACTGAGCATCGCACTTTAATTTATGGCAGAACGAGAAGAATCATAAAGACACCCACCAAATACGAATTCAAAAACTTGATATCTTATGAGTTTATCACTAGTAGCGGAGACCTAGATCTTTTTAGGAGGTGGTACCAACTCTGAGAATGACAAGTGGACAGGTACTATGGTGGGGGAGATGAAGTCGTTGCATAAGAACTAAACGTGGAATCTAGTGAAACTTCCTAAAGGAAAAAAAGCTATAAGGTGCAAGTGGATATTTAAGAAGGAAGAAGCAATGTTAAAGGGAGAAGTGAAGTTCAAGGCTTAGTTAGTAGCAAAGGAGTATTCACAAAGAAAGGGAATTGAGTATGAAGAAATTTTCTCTCCAGTAGTAATATATACATCAATTAGAGCGGTGTTGGCTTTCGTCATACATCATAATTTGCATCTGAAGCAAATGGATGTGAAGACAATATTTCTTCATGGAAATTTGAGGAGCAGATTTTTATATCACAACCTGATGGATTTAGTCAGTCCGAACAAGAGCGGTTAGTTTGCAAGTTGAAGAAATCGATCTATGAATTGAAACAATCTCTTAGACAATGTTACAAACATTTTGATTCATACATGATTTAAAATAGGTATAAGAGATGTAAATATGATTGCTACATATACATGAAAAGTCTTGAAGATGAATCACTGATTTTCTTACTACTATACGTAGATGGCATACTCATTGTTGCGAACAAGATGAAAGAGGTCAACAAATTGAAGAGGATACTGAGAAAGAAATTTGACATAAAAGATTTGGGAGAGGTCAAGAAGATTCTTGTGATGGAGATTCACAGAGTTAGACCTGTAAGGAGATTATGATTGTCTCAACGTAACTATTTGGAGAAGGTACTTGATAGGTTCAACATGAAGAATGCAAAGTCAGTGAGCACACCCCTGCGTATCACTTCAAGTTATCCAGTACACAGTGTCCAATGATGGATGATGAGATCCAAGAGATGTCAAATGTTCCTTATGCCAATGCAGTTAGTTGTCTGATGTATACTATGGTTTGCACGAGACCAGATTTGGCGTAAGCAGTTAGTATGATGAGCAAGTTTCTCTTAAATCTTGGTCGACCACATTGGGATGCAGTGAAGTAGATTTTTAGATACTTGAGAAATACAATTGATTATGACATCATATTCAGTAGACAACTGGAAGATCATTCAATTATTGGATACGTAGATGCATACTATACAAGAGATTTAGATGATAGGAGGTTTACTACAAGATACGTATTCATTGTGACAGGATGACTTATCTATTGGAAATCTATGATATAATCTATTGTTTCATTGTCTACTACGGAGTTGGAGTACATGGCAGTAGTTGAAGCAGCGAAGAAAGCTTTATGGCTTACAGAATTGGTCATATAACTGGGCGTTCAGCAAGGTGAAGCCAAGTTGTTATGCGATAGTCAAAGTGCTATTTATTTAACGAAGAATCAGGTGTATCATGCGAAAACCGAACACATTGATGTGAAGTTTCATAAGATCAGAGAGTTGATTGCTTTCGTAGAAATTTAACTTGAGAAGGTTTACACTGTAGATAATGTTGCAGACATGCTAACAAAGCCAGTGATCACAGAGAAGTTCAAGTATTGCTTAAACTTGAACCATATCTCTAGATGCCAGAGGAAAGAAGCCTAGACCAGGTGGAGTTTTGTTCAGATACTCGTGTTATTCGAAAGAGTAAATATTCGCCAAGGTGGAGATTGTTGACGGATGACTCATATTTGGATAAAATTCTATTATGATTTTTTATAAAAGAATTTTGTTACTTTTTTTAACAGAATTCTGTTACAATTTTTCATAATAGAAATCTGTTACGATTTTATCGAGTTTGAGGTTTAAGTATTATTTGTAGAAATCATTGTAAACCTATTGGATTATGAAAATCATTAAATGTAATTCTTTTGAGCAAAGAAAATTCTAATAAAGCTTCGACCATTTTGTGGAGTAGGCACGCCATCGAACCACGGTAACTCTTCTTTTTCTTCTTCCTCTTCTCCTTGCTCGTGTTTACTACTTTTGTGCGTCTTTGTCTTGTTGCTCCGTGCAATCTCTCTTTCTCTCTTTCTCTTCTTATGCATTAGAGTTTCAGAGGTTTTGCCTCCTCTTTCTGCAACAATTGATATCATAGCGAGGTTTTTATGGATTTCTTCAACATGTCAGGGACGACTTATACGAAATTTGATATCGTAAAGTTTGACGAAACTAGGAACTTCAGATTATGGCAAAAAATGATCAAGGACTTATTGGTACAACAAGACATAATGAAGGTGCTAAGAGAAAGGAACTTGAAAAGTATGGAGAGATCATATTAAGAAAAACTTTAGGCGAAGGCAGTGATAACAATCAGACTTTATCTTACGAGCACTATATGAAAATGGATAATAGACTTCTGATAATATCCGAAGTAATAGATAAATAATTACTGAAGTAGACGCACATGAAATAAAAGGATCAATTTATTACTTCACCATACAATTACCAAAGTCTATCATCGGTCCAGAATCAATTCGAAATTGAACCGATTTCAAAGTAAAAAAGTTTTATTACTTTATCGAGATCCGTTAAAGTACTGAAGTGGTTGATCATATATTATTTCATAGGTTACATTAATTAACGAAGTAATATATATATACAACTTCATAAGTTTTGTATTATGGTATAGTAAATGTTTAATTTTACTTCTGCATGATTTAACTTGGTCAAAGTATTTTGTGTTGTATTATTTCATCGTAATGTAGATCTAATAGAACATATTTTGCTACAACAAAAATTTCAATTTAGCAAAGTAATTTATACAAATGAATTCACAAAATTAATGACGAAGTAAATATTTTCTTTATCTACTCCACTATTTAAATTTGTCAAAATCTTTTATATTGTATTACTCCATCATTTATTCGTAATGTTGAAATAATTAACCATATTTTACTATAATACAATTTTAATTGACAAAAATATATATCACAATATTTACTACAACATAATATTTTTCACCATCAAAATTAAACAAATATATCACAAATATTTATCAAATACAACAAAAAAATATATTCATAAAAGACATATTTAACCAGCTTCACCTAAAAACTTTTGTATTCATAAATCTCTAAATACAACCCAAAATTTATATCACAATATATACTTAGGTGCCCACATAAAGTAAACGAATTCACTCTATTCATTTGTTCACCATACTAACATTTATTGTAATATTGTTTATTTTTTTGATACTATAAACTAAAACATTAATAAAAGTTTGAGGCTCAATGAAAAATAACTCAATTTTCATAAAAATAATATTTCATAAATAAGTAATTCATTTTCCTCTCTAATTATGGATCTTCATCTAAAATTATCTTTTTCATGTACCATATTACGCAATATCTACATTCAACATCATAATTTTGTTTTAAATTATCCTAATAAAATTAAAAAATCAACATCGCAATTTTGTTTTAAATTATCCTAATAAAATTGAAAATCAAATGTAATTAGTCACAATCCAAATAATAAGAATTCTCAATTGATATCTAACTATGTAGTCACAATAAATACCGTCAATTGTTAAAAACCTAGTCCTTTTAAAATACCCCTAGAGGCATTATACATCTTGACCCAACTAGATTATAACAAATAAAAAGTTATTTTTCCACAATGAGCATAATTTACTACCTACTTAGTTATAATAGTTTGCTAAGATATATCCTGTTTACCACAGACATAAATGGAGATGCAGAGCACAAACATACGATATCGTAGCCATAACACAGAGGTTCACAATTAGGGGGTGTTTGGTTTAGGGGTTTTGGAATGAGGGAATGGAATAATAGAAATATATGACATTTGATTAATGGGTTTGGGAATAAAAATTTGG
The DNA here is from genome assembly GCF_018446385.1 of Zingiber officinale. NCBI lineage: Eukaryota > Viridiplantae > Streptophyta > Magnoliopsida > Zingiberales > Zingiberaceae > Zingiber > Zingiber officinale. The sequence goes on from NC_055992.1 coordinate 144,013,972, forward strand.
GAATCATTTTTAAATATTTGGGAATGAACAAAATCCAATAAACTAGGTGGATTTAGAATTCATTCATGTGGATTCCTATGGATGGGTTTTGTTCCCGATATTTTTTTTTGTTTTCTTTTCTTTCCGTTATTTCCCCCTAATCGGCTTCGTGCGACACCACCATCCTCGACTTTCTGTAAAAACAGCGCCCCGCGACAACAACGCTCCCAACTTCGTGTGACAACATCGTCCTTTCCGACGCAAGTCATCATCGGCTTTTCGAGCGTGTTCGTCGTCGCCGCCTCTTCGACTCCCTCCGCCGCCGCACTCCACAGTAAGCAGGTAATCTTTAACCCTAAACCATTAATGAATCACTTGTTGTTTGTTTCGGTTGTTTTTAATTCTTGATTCTGTTAACAGAATGCAAATTGCTTCTGAACTGTAGTCAAAGCAGATCAAAAATAGAGTCACAGCAGATCAAAAGTATATACATATTTGTTTATCAGATCAAAAATATTTAGGAATGATTTGGAATACATAATTGCTTTGACTTGGTTACTACATACTTGGATACAATATGCGTACCTATACATATTTGGAATGATAAGCAAATATGTTTATCAGAAGCAATTTAACAAAACACAATCGCTTGTTGATTCCTTACATGTAGTTTATATTTCTTGTACTAAATTGCTTCTGAACTTTTCTATCAACGTGAACAAATTAGGGTAATCATACTAGAATCTGAATCCTCAAGTCATTGTGATAGAAATACTGAAAAGAGGATGATTTTGCATTAGATAAATTACAATTTTGTTTTACATTTCCAATGATATTTCTGAGCCTTTTTGTAGCGGTTACTCTTGAACTACAGAAAATCACGTCTTCTTTTCTGTTCCTTCCTGATTTTAGATCCTTTGTTGATTTGAAATAGTCTTCACAAAAGCTTATGATTTTCTTAGAACTAAAATCTTCTCAGAAATTGTTCTTAGATTTTTTTTTAATTCTTGATTCATTACCTATAATTCGTTACTCAAGATAAGTGAGATTAGAATTGAGTGAGCTTTCTTATTTTGTATGTAACCCTTTTTGTTAATTTCTCTTTATTGCTATGTAGAAGATAGTGATCAGTATTCCTACTGTTAGTAGAAGACGTAAAATCATTCGAAATATTCGAATTATAACATCAATGGTGAACGTGTTCAGTGTTATATATGTGATGTGGTACCGATTGTTGTTGCTACATTTTCATATTATGAGACCTCCACTTAAAACACAAAAAGAGAAAACACTTGAGAGAGTAAATTGGGTGTTTAGACTCACTCAAGACTCTGATACTGCTTGTATTAGCGAGCTTCGAATGGATAGACGGACTTTTGGAATATTATGTGATATGGTAAGAGATATTGTAGATTTAAAAGACACCAAAAATATGTCTCTACAAGAAGTAGTTGCTATTTTTGTGTATGTTTTGGCTCACCACAAAAAAAAATAGGACAATGAGTCTATTATTTTTACGAAGTAGAGAAATTATCAGTCGTCACTTTAATAGTTGTCTTCTAGCTATCTTGAAATTGCATTCCATTTTGCTTAAAAAACTAGTTCCTATTACTGAAGATTGTCGAGACGATCGTTGGCGATGTTTCAAGGTACTTTGCATTTATATTTATTAAAATTATAATTTATTAGAAATAAAAAAACCATCTTATTTATCATGTTTTTCAAAATATTTAAATAACAGGGTTGTTTAGGTGCTTTGGATGATACATTAATCAAAGTCACACCTCTTTCTGATCAAAAACCTCGATATCACGCTAGAAAAGCAAATATAACTTCAAATGTATTAGGCGTTTGCTACCTAAACATGCAGTTTATATATGTTTTACCTGGATGGGAGAGTTCTGCACATGATGGTCATGCGCTTAGAGATGCTATGATTAGGTCTGACGATCTTAAAGTTCCTCAAGGTAGAATCAGTCTTGCACTAGCTAGTTAGCTTTTCAATATAAAACTTCATTCAAACTCATAATTAATGTGATTTTTTTTTTATTCTTGAAGGTTGTTATTATTTGATGGATTCTAGATATTGTAATGCGGATGAAACCATCTAAATGAGTTTCACGGTCATCAACCACATACAGCCGAAGAGTATTTTAATATGAAACATTCAAAGGCTAGAAATGTGATTGAGAGATGTTTTAGGTTGCTAAAAGGGCGATGGAAAATATTAGTTTCCCCCTCATTTTTCCCAATTGAAACTTAAATGCGTATTATTTTAGCATGTTGCCTTTTACACAATATGATTCGAAAGTACATGAGTTTTGATCCACAAGAGTTGGAACCACTTGAAGAAGATGACATGGAAGATGAACACTTTGAAGATGATGAATATGTGAGGAGTATCACTCCAACAGAAGAATGGACCAACTTTAGAAATACATTAGCACTTCAAATGTTTAATCATTGGAGTGAAAGATCACATCATTGACTATTATGGGAAAGGGGATATGTTAATGATTTTGTTATTGCATTTTCATGAATGTTTTAACATGTTTGTCATGTTTAAGAAGGCGCCTATTCTGTGAACGTAACTGTTATTCATTTATTTCAATAATTATTTTATTTTGGTTTATATATTACTCGTGAATTTTAATGATTTGACTTGTAAATTTGGGATATCATTACTATATGTTAGGATGGAGCAAAATCTAATAGTTCGAGGGCACGGAAGAAATAAATGCTTTTGGACAGAAAATGAGGTCCAAGTAGTAATTGCAACTCTTCAAGATATGGCTTGTGATCCTTCATGGAAGACAGATGGTGGTTTTAAAAGTAATTATATGGCTGAGGTGCATAAGAGAATGCTAAGCAAGATACCTACTCTACTCTTACAAAACAAGTTACACCTCATATTGAATCAAGGATCAAGTGGTTAAAGACAAAATTTCATATTATTAATGACATGTGTAGACAAAGTGGATGTCAATGGAATGATGTGGAGAAAAAAATAGCATGTGAAAAGTAATGATTTGATAGCTACTGTCAGGTAATTTTATATATTAGTGTCCGAAAATTTTTACTCTCTCAAATCTTTCATTACATATTTCCTTAAGCTTTTTTTCAATCATGTATATTTTATATTTTGCAAACTCACAAAGAGGCAAAACGAATGTGGGATTTTAAATTTCCATACTTAAATCAGCTTGAATTAGTCTATGGAAGGGATAGAGCTACTGCGCTGTTGTTCAAGGGTATGTAAATGTTATTTACAATTTGAAAGTTGATCAAAATGATGAAAGTGGATGTGAAAATCTGGACGCATTCTATCATTCTTCAAATGTGTATGAAGAAGACAATAATGTGTATTTTGAATCAGAATCAACCCCCACTGCTTTGCACAACACTGATGTGACAAAGTCCGCTACAAAACGAAAGCAACCATTAACATCTGGAGATAAAGTTACAAAAAAAACCAACAACAACACACTTAGATATTGGGATACAACTACAAGACATGAACAATGGATTTCACACTTTTGTTGATGGTTTCAATGCAAATTTTGCAACCATTGCAAATGTCATGGCAGAAGAGAATTTACGAGAAAAAATGGCTTCAGAAAGAATGAAGGATGTGATTGCTGAGCTAATAAACCTTAGTCATCCTAGTGGTGATGTATTCAAAGCAGCTAATATATTCACTGCAGATAAAGGCAATATTAATGTGTTGTTCAATCTTCCTTTAGAGTTGTGAAAGAACTACGTGGTTAGCCTGCTCATTCCCTCTCCAAATATGTAGATAATGGTACTGGATTTTGTGAAAACTACTTTGAAGATGACTATTATGCTGAGTTTTGTGATAATATTGTTGAGTTTTGTGATAACATTGCTGGATTTTGTGGAAACATTTTTTTTTTTTTGGTTGTTTTGGAGACATTGATCATTTTTGTTCCTTACTAAATATATGAATATCAAATTGTGTAGGATTAAACAAGTGGATGTTACTGTAAGATAATTCTATAATCAATTTGTTGTAATTTCTTTGATACTAGTCAATGTTCTAAATTCTAATAATTGTTATCTCGGTGATCGGATTTCATAAATACTACTTGGTGTGCTGTTCCTCTATAGCTTATTCAAAATGTTAGATGCTTAACAGCCCTGTTTATTCCAACATTGCTGAAATGTTTACTCAAGTGGATGGATAGGAATATGAAAATAGCTAATTGGTGTGCTGCTCCTTTGAAACAGGTAATGAGAATAGCTAATCTTCTTATTTTCAAGTTTGCACATTCAATCTAAAAAATAATAAAAATACATATATCAGCAAGAACACTCTGTTCTACTCGATCATGAATCACTCACTAATTTGATTCTCTTCTAATTCATTGTTGGTTGGTAGGTTAAAAAGCTCTTTGCAAAAGAAGTTCCAGATAAATATTGAGAAACTGCCCAGATTCAGGTGAATAAAATGAGCATTAATTAGTGAATAAAATGAACATTAATTAGTGCATTCGAATCATCAATTTATAGCAAAGGACAAAATGTATCTACAAGTGTTTAAAGTTTTGATCTTTTGGGAGCGGAGGAGGAGAAAGTATCATTGGAAATCTCATCCTTTTCGGTCGGTAATCAAGGGAAAAATCCTTGGAAGTTTCGATCAGGAGTTTTGATAGAGAAAGAGGAGGAAAGGCCTTCTCCGAGAGATCTGATCATGTTCTTCTTGATTTCTGCAATTGATCAAACAAGAAATCTCTACGAGTGTAGAAGTTTCGATCTTTTGGGAGAGGAAAGGGGGGAAGGCCTCACCTTTCCATCTTAATCCTCCTTCTCGTGTTCTTGATTTCTGTCAGTAATTGAAGAAGAAAACAAAATCAAGTGTCGAAGTTTCGATCTTTTGGGAGAGGAAAGGGGGGAAGGCCTCACCTTTCCATCTTAATCCTCCTTCTCGTGTTCTTGATTTCTGTCAGTAATTGAAGAAAACAAAATCAAGTTCGGATCTTTTCTTTATTTTGTTTGTTAAATGTGTAGCAAACCGATTAATGGCGCCACCATGGATGGAGGTTCTCCCGTCAGCGATGGCAGCGCCTCGCTACCCCAGCACGATCTTGTTCCTCTGCCCGAAGGGGTGCAACACATGAGCAGAACAAGAGCTTCAAAAATGTGCTGACCAAGTTCAACGCCAACGCCCCCGATGGTGGGAGAGGATGGTGATATGCATCTCCGGCAAGACCATGGCCGACGTGCTCAACCACCTGCTAAATAGTGTTCTTAATTGGTTGCTTGTTCATCATCTTACCGGGAATATTATTATTTATTTTAAAAATAATATTATTGTATTTATATTCCTAAACCTTTGGTAAACCAACCAGCAGAATTGGTAATTATACCTAATCAAAGCTTATAAACCAAACAACAATATTGGAATGATTAAACTCATTACCATTCCAATCTACTATCAAATCCATTCTCATTCCCATTCTTGCACTCTACACCAAATGCCACCTTAATTGGGGGTCATACGCTAACATTGTACAACTGATCAGGCAGAAAATATGCCTCTGTGTACACCCTTTCAAAGCCACTTATAAGTGTCATAATCTGGAAGATAAATTTCATATGTTGAATATTCAGACCGAAAAGTCAATAACGATGCTCAAAAAGGAAAGGTAGATACAAACAGATGGTTAGTTTAAGACTCAAAATGGCCAACAGCAAATCTTGGGTTGGATTGGAGTTTGAAGAACTCGATCAAACATAAAAGACATCATTAAAATACAATTTGGGTCCAACAAGGCAAAAGTTTGGTCAAGTATATAATGCTTAATTGGAATTCAGACGAGCTGTTGTGCTTCCTGCACATAACAAAATAAAAGCTTGCCTGGGCATGATGTGCCTGGGAATGGCCTATGTTGAAAATGTGCCTGGGAATGGCCTACGTAGAAATCTTTAGAATTTGTAACAGATTATACATAGCTTATCATAGCTTGCTAGTCGTGCCCAATTCTTGCCAACTCCAATCCCAAAATGCCGAGAAAAATAGTCAAAGGACTACATAACATTATGATCAAAATACTCTTATATAACAATTTTTCAAATTTGAGAGACATCCACATCAAAAGGAGCCTTTGAGTTAATACCTAAAAAGACCATGTTGGAGGAAAACAGAAGGACCAGACATTTCTCCCAAAAAATTTTCCCCATGATGAACATGTTGAATGGACAAAAGATAACCATCTTTAGTCTCAAGCTACCGTTTTCACTAGTCTATCAGCAGTTGGAGTTGTGTTTCAAGAAACCGAAGAGAAGTTTTTTTTGTTTGCTAACCCATCAAGCTAAGTAGTATCATCAAAAGAATAACTTAATTTTGCGCTAACTAATCAAGTGCATATGAGTAGAATGGAAAAACTAATAACACAGCAATACTTTTCACATCTTGATAAATCTGAAAAAAGATCAACAAAGTAAATGAATGAGAGAGAGACAACATCCCAATTCACCATTTCGCTAAGCTCGATACCAATATCTTGAGGTATCAATCACAAGAGAAGCATCCAGTAAAATTGAGTTACTTGTATTATGACCATGCAACCATTAAGCAAAATCAAGATAAGAAAGTAAAATAAGATAAGATAAAATACATCTAACATAGTGGTTATCACATAAATAAGACAAAAATCACATTTTGTAATCAAAATATTGATAGATAATGAGTTGGACCAAAATTGACATGCTTTATAACAAACTGTATAAGAGCAATCATAATCCTTCTTAAGAGGGAGTTTGAGGCATAGGATTACTAGAAAGTCCATTGTAAACAACCATGGTATCTCTCTTACTGTCTAATACACACAAAAAAGGTGAAATTTACATTTTAAAATAAAAAATTACTGCTAGGCAATAAAATGGAACACTTTCCAAATCTTAGATGTTCTCTAACAAACTTTACAAAGGCAATCATAGTTGTTCTTAAGAGGGAGTTTGAAGCATAGGATTATCAGAAAGTCACCATTTTGCAGTCCAGAATTGTAAATAACCATGGCATCTATCTCAGTAAACATTTTTGCTGAGATATTTACACAATAATGAGTAATTTCGATAGACAGATCTATTTATCCTTTTCACCCTTTTATCTATTTGATCCTCATCTTAGACAAATTCTCTTACATTAGCAATGTCTTAACTTTCCAATGTAAAATATTTTCCCGAAGTTAAAAGAGCCCCTAAGAAACAACCACTCTGTTCATTTTCATTTCCTTATATGTTTAAATATGAGTTCCTAAGATCCTTAAGTTTCTGACAGATATTGTCAGTGGCTCAATTCATACATTGAACTAAGCTTGGCGTGGGAGGAGAGGAAGGGCGATTTGGAATCAGGTAATAGTTACTCATCCATGGTTATAGACAATGCAAGCAGGAACATATGATCGATAATAGTTGCCAAATATCAACAAAATATAACCAATCAACAAGTCTGCAAGCAATCAAGCACTAATCCAGAGTTTTCTCGATAACAAATTCGAATCTACAGTCCCCCAATACTCACGCCATTGCTTTTGTGAACAAACATTTTCGTTAAAGAGAGGTCAACAAACAATCACACTCCAACAAATCAAAGAGCAAAAGAGATAGATTTCAACACCGTGTGTTCGAAGCAGGGGTAGCCGGAAGGGCGGACGAGAGCGGTGCATAGGCTATTGGTCGCAGGCGGCGGCGCAGTCTGGCCGAGGGTAGACTCACTCGATTAGGATGGGGAAAAGGAGGCTTCGCGATCTTACCGTCGAGAGGCGAACAAAACCCTAACGCAGATCGGGGAAAAGAGGCTTGGCGATCTTATCGGCGAGAGGCGACAAAGCCCTAACGCAGATCGCTTCGCGTCACGGAAAAAGGAGGCTTCACGCGGGGGAAAAGGAACCTTCGCATTGCGGAGAATTGTTAACCGGTTCAACTTAAGATTTTAACCCGTCCAAACATATTCCTTTGGCATTTAAAAATTATAAAATATTTTATAATTTATTATTTCATCAAATAAATATTAAAAAAAATTAAATCTACGAAATCTAAAATAGCATTTACTACATTAATTTTATAACCAAAATTAATTCTCATATATTATTTCATAATTAATAATTAAAAAATTATATGCAAAAGAAAAAAAATCTCTAAAAAATTATAAGGATAGATACATAAGATAATAGACTTACAAAAAATGAAAATAGCGGACCATAAATTTATGTGTCTCCCTAAATTTTTTTACTTGTGCGTATTATTACTCTTAATAATTATCAAAGTAATCAGTGATAAAGTCTATGGATAAAATTCACATAGTAAAAGGTGTTGCCTTTTTTTCGCAACAAAAACTATGTTTAATAGAGCTGGTGCTGCAATTGTTGTTTGTGATTGAAAACTAACAGAAATTGTGTCAACTCTTATGGAGTAGAGTCTCCTGAATGGAAAAGAATATGCAAGTGTGGAATTTTAAGTTTTAGAAGTTTTAGATCGTAAGAATTTATTTTTATAGGTTCTCCTCTTTAGGAGAATAAATCTGTAAAGTAATCTCCAAGTTAGTAATTGCCTTAACTGGAATTGTAGTTTAAGTTATCGGAGAAGTAGAATTTAGTTTGATTCATTTTCCTCATATTTAATTTTATTATTTACTAGTTTGATTGGGTCCTTTTATGTTTACAATTCTTATTATTTTTGAATATTTTTTAGTTTATTTTCAATTTTGTTTGGGTTTGTCTTTAAAAGAAACCCATGTTAGAACAAATGAACAATATGTGCATGATCAAGTTTCCTTTTCCTCAATTTTTTTTTTTTTTTGCGTGTGAGATAGTTTACTTCTTTTCTAAGATTATTATCCTTCATGTTGCCTCCAATGGTTTCGGGTTTGTGTGAGTTTTGATATGTTGTCATGCTGTATTTATTTTTTATTAGAGCTCATGTGAGTTTTTATTGCTATAACACACATTCTCCATGTGCTCGCTCCCACTTATCATTCCATTGGGCTCACAGTATGTGGTGGCATTACATACAGGAATATTGATTTGGAGAAATTATAGTTTAAGGTTGCTTGTAAAAAAGTCGTGCACGAGAGCTGCCCTTTTTAATCTGGTAAAGTGAAATGGGCTGAACCATGTACTTTGACATTGTTAGGACCAAAAGTAGCTAGAGGGGGGGTGAATAGCTCGTCGCGTTCGCTCGGTGCTCTTCGTTGCTTGTTTCTTCTTGGATGTGCAGCGGAAAATACAGAAACAAACACAAACACGCTAACACTAGGATTTTACTTGGTATCCACCTCACAAGAGGTGACTAATCCAAGGATCCACACCAACGCACACACCCTCCACTATGAATAACACTCCTTTATGGTAACTACCAAAGGCGGAGAAGCCCTACAACACTCTCAATACAAGAAGAAGAAAGGGAAATACAAGTTAAGCAAAAGCTTACAAGATGTGCCGTAAAAACCCTAACCCTAACTTCTTCCTCTTGCAATAGATCCGCCTCTTGACTTGGAAAGCCTCCAAGAACCTTCAAGAACTGGCGATCACGTGCTTGTAGAGAGCTGTGGAGGAGCTGGAATGAATCTGAGAAGAGCTCGTAAAGAGATGCCGAAGACCACGCTCGCCTGCGGCTTTAAACGACGCCAACGGTCGGATCCCGATCGATTCGAATGTTCCCAATCGATCGGGGAGGCTTTGGATCGATCCACGGATCGATCCAGAGCGCCTCTGTGAGCGCCTGGATCGATCCACGGATCGATCCAGCGCTTATCGCGCGAAGCAGTCGCGTCCCAATCGATCCATTGATCGATTGGGACCTCTGGATCGATCCACGGATCGATCCAGAAGCTTTCTGTTCGCTGGGACAGGTCTGGATCGATCCACTGATCGATCCAGATCCTGGATCGATCCACGGATCGATCCAGCACTTGGTTTTTGTCCAAAACCAAGTCCTAAACCTCCCAAACCAACATCCGGTCAACCTTGACCTGTTGGTATGTCATGCCTAGCATCTAGTCACTCCCTTGACCTGCTAGGACTCCCTTACCAAGTGTCCGGTCAATCCCTTTGACCCACTTGGACTTTTCTCTGTGCCAAGTATCCGGTCAATCCCTTTGACCTACTTGGACTTTTCTTTCATGCCAAGTATCCAGTCAATCCTTTGACCTACTTGGACTTCCCAACACCAGATGTCCGATCATCCTTGATCCATCTGGATTTTCCCTTGCCTGGCTTCACTCACCAGGACTTTCACCTAGCTTCACTCACTAGGATTTTCCATCTGCCTAGCTTTACTCACTAGGACTTTCACCTGGCTTCACTCACCAGGATTTCCATCTGCCTAGCTTCACTCACTAGGACTTTCACCTGGCTTCACTCACCAGGATTTCCATCTGCCTAGCTTCACTCACTAGGACTTCCTTCTGCCTGGCTTCACTCACCAGGACTTTTCTTCTGCCTGGCTTCACTCACCAGGACTTTTCTTCTGCCTGGCTTCACTTACCAGGACTTTCATTTTGCCTAACATCCCAGTTAGGACTTCCCAGTCAAGTATCCAGTCAACCTTGACCTACTTGACTTTTCTTCAATCAATATCTTATTGTCAAACATCTAAACCCAAACCAAGACTCAGCTTGGTTACCCAGGTCAACCTTGACCTGAGGGATATTGCACCAACAATCTCCCCCTTTTTGATGTTTGACAATACCACAATAACACTTACAATCCCATATGTAAGTTAGGCTAATCCCATAGCCTCCTTCTTCATGCCACTAGGTAATGAAAGCATAAATTAAGCTCTTCATTCTCCCCCTAAGAGGGCAAACTCCCTCTAGGTAATGAAAGCCTAACTTACTTCCTTTCATGAGTCCTTTCATTCTCCCCCTATGACCTTCCCTTAGGTAATGAAGGACTAAGCTTAACCATACATTCTCCCCTTATTGGCACACATCAACCCATCGTTGGACACACATCGACCTATGCTCCAATTCTGGGCACACTTCAACAAATCCATTTGTTGAAAACTCTCCCCCTGAAGAGTTGCTCATCGTTGTTCACAACATCACTCGTTGTGATCAACACGATAATGAAGGTCCCATACCCTTCATTTATCCTTAACGTCTCCCTCAATGTAGACAACTACTCAACCTTGAGCATTATCTACCACTTGAGTGTCCACTTGAAATAATGAGGATATCCACTCCCCATTTCTCCCCATTTCAAGTTTAAATGCTCAACCTTGAGCAAGTCCACAACAGAAGGTTAACCACCTTCCAAGGTTCATGAAAAGTAATTTTCATGTCTTTAAAGAGTCCCTCCCCCTAAAGACATGGTGGTAACTTCTGTCATTGCACCAACAATGACTTGGAATCCCTAAACCTTTAGGAAATCCAAATTTAGAAGTTTTGAGGTTCAAATATTCAAAATTTGAGACAACCTCAACCTAAACTTCTACTTAGTCTTCGTTAACCAATCCATCCTTGTTTTCAACATGAAAACACCCTTTGTATGTATACAAATGTATTTAAGGGGTTTAGAATGGTTACCTAGACTCGAAGAGGTTCAAAGATGCTGAAATCAGGCCTTCCCAGCCAAAATCAGCAACTTGGATCGATTGAAGTTGGGTTCCAATCGATTGAACCTTTCTGAATCGATCCACGGATCGATTCAGACTCCCTGGATCGATCGGCTGATCGATCCAGCGAGCTTCTGCTCGTGGAAATTACCGTTTGAATCGATCCACGGATCGATTCAGGAACTCCAATCGATCCATGGATCGATCGGAGCTCTGATAGTTGCTGAAATTCCATTTCAGTCAACTTCAGAAACCTCTAGAAAATTCTACAAAAATCCAAAAATTATGAAATTTCGTGTAGACATTATTTAGGGCATACTTAATCATGGAAAAATAGCTTTCTATGAAAATACATCATATTTTCAAAGATTGACACAAACTTGAAAACTTGCAAAAACTTTAGTGTTTTTCTTCAAGTTTGTGTCTAACTATTCAATGGTGATTACTATCAAAAGATAGCCTTCACCAAGGTTTTCCAAAACCATTTTAAAAATATTTTTAAAACCAATATCCCATCATGTTCCTTGGGCATAATGCACATGACTTGTACATTAGCTTTCCCAATGATGGGAATACACATAACTATGTGTTTTGATGAATTTAAAACTCAAAGGAATGCACTAAATCAACATCTTGAGCTTTGTTCATCATCCTAACATCTCACTTGTATCTAATGTGCACTAAAACACATACAAGTCACCTTATAGTCTTTGTGAGATGTAGGATTTTGGTTTTGCCCTATTCTAGGGATCATGCATATCTATCTAGGCATTTTGAGAGGTAGACATCCACAAAGGATGTTACTTGTTGATTTACTTGTTAAACAAATGTCACTTGTTTATTCCACTTGTTGTAAACAAATGCCACTTGTTTAACTAATGCCATATGTCCTTAATTTTTAAGGAAATAAACATAATGCATGATAATGTTGTGGCATACATCAAAATAAAATAGCTTTCAAAAGAAAGATTCCTATAACTACATGATGTATGTATGACATGACATGGTATTTTTGTATTTTTCATGATAAGTCATGAATGCAAAATACAAATAAGATAAAATATGATGTCATGGCATATTATGAGCAAACAATCATGGCATGGTTTAGCATAAATAAAATATACCTAGATTACCTATCTAAGTATCATTAATCTTAGCTAATCCTAAAACTTAAACCCTAGATTGCCCAAAACGCTTCAAGAAAGTGCCAAAACCTAAGTTTGCATTTCTTATTCCCTTGATTAATTTATGCCAATTAAAATAAACATGTCCTCAAATGTTGGCATATTCCATTTTTCCTCAAGAGTAGCACTTTTAAATTTAAGGCTCGGATTGCCTTAAATTGCCTAAGAACATACCAAAAACTCAACTTGATAGTTCTTATTAATTTTCCAATATGTGCCATTTAATATTAAAATCAATTCTTCCACCATTAGGCACATTTTACTCTTTCAAGGAGTAATCAATAGGTCCATTTCATTTTCAAAGGTTAACTAAACCTTGAAAATGCTCCTTGAGTGTCAATTTCCTCAAAGTTGGGTTAACTACCCTTCTAATCGGAGTTGACACTTTCTAACCCATCTATGGGGTAGAGAAGATGCTCCTAGGAACCCAACACCTATTGGTGCTCCTTGGATGCTCTAGGTACTCACTAGGGATAACTTCCCTAGATACCTTCCTAGTGACCTTGTTGGGCTTCTTAGAAGCCTTGGTCACATTTTCTAGGTCAACTCTAGGGATAGCCTCCCTTGTGACCTTGTTTGTGACTTTCTTAGACTTCTTAGAAGTCTTAGTCACATTTGTTGCAAAAATACTCTTAGGGATGATTTCCCTAGTATTTTTGGCTTGACCACTAGACCTAGGGTTTGTTCCATAACTATATGGAACCCTATGATAAGAGGGCACATCCTTCTTGGCCTTTGGTTTGTATCCCAAACCTCTATGGCCATTTGATGGCTTTTGTACCCCTAAACCTAGGTTATGCTCATTTTGCCCTAATAGGATATTTTCCATCCTTTTTAGGGTCTTTTCCATTTTATCAAGCCTTGATCTCAAGACTTGATTTTCTATCACTAAGTCCTTAGTTTTTGGTTTTTCATTTGATCCATGAGCATTTTTATTCTTGGGCTTGTATCTATTATCCTTAGTGTTCTTGCCTAGGTTTTTACCTACATTCCTAGCCTTAAGGATAGTAGTTTTGGCATGTAGAGCCACATGCTTTTCCTTAAAGCCCTCATGCTTCCTATTCTTATGGTAAATCGCATTAAAATGATAAAAATTTGACCTAGCATGCTTTTTACCATTTTGCAAGGAGATAGGCTCAATGAAAGTTACCTTCCTTTTTACCTGGAGGCTCCCCTTGACTAGTGCCTCCTTGAGCCTTGACCATCTTCTTCCCCTTGGGGCATTGACTTCGGTAATGCCCCTTTGTTGACACAAGAAGCACACAATGTGCTCCTTGCTCTTCTTTGTCCCGGGTGGTCTCCTTGGGCTTCTCCTTGCCCTTTTGTGCCACTTGGCCCTTCTTCTTGGCCAAATTGGGACACTTGCTCTTGTAGTGCCCACTTTCCTACACTCAAAACATATTATATGATTTTTATTTTTAATTGAAACATTTATACCTTTGCTTGTAGGGGTGGCATCTTTTCTTTGGATCCGGAGGTAGAAGCTTCCTCTTGATCGGACCTTGATTCTCCTCCATTTGATTTTTCTTGACTTGTGGAGGTAGAAGCTTCTTCCTCCTCTTCTTCTCTTGACCCGGATGTAGAAGCTTCTTCTTCTTCTTGATCCGGTGTCACCAAGGATTGCTCCCCCTCAATCCTAGAGGTGGAGGCTTCATCATCTTGAATATGAAACAAGGAGTATGCTCCCTCCTTGTTCCCTTCGTTGCATTCCCTTGAGGATGAAGCTTCTTCTTGGATTTCTTCTTCGGAGGTTGAGCATCTCTCAACCTCGGAGTCCTCCTCTTGGTCTTGCTCCACAGAGTCACCCTCTCTGGATTCTTCATGATCTTGTACAGTGGAGGGGATCTCTTCATGAAGCTTGGCCAATTTGCTCCATAGCTCCTTGGCATCTTCGAACTCTCCAACTCGAGCCAAGATGTGGCTAGGCAATAAGTTGACCAGAAGCTTGGTCACTTTGTCATTTGCCTCGCCCCTTTGAATTTGCTCTGAGCTCCATCTGCTTTTCTTTAGAAGCTTGCCCTTGGAGTTTGTTGGAGCTTTGAAGCCTTCCATTAGAGCAAACCATTGCTCTATCTCCATCATAAGAAAATTTTCGATTCTTGATTTTCAAGAATCGAAACTTGTAGAAGTGTATGGTGGAGCCACCCTTGTATCAAATCCAAGTCCATCTTGGAATTGCATCTTGAAGTTGAGCTTCTTGAATTCTTTGACTTTGATGAATTTGCTCCAACTTCTTCACCCTCTAGCTTTTCTTGATATGCTTGACCCTTCCGACGATGATTCCGGTGAAGAGCGGCCTCGCTCTGATACCACTTGTTAGGACCAAAAGTAGCTAGAGGGGGGGTGAATAGCTCTTCGCATTCGCTCGGTGCTCTTCGTTGCTTGTTTCTTCTTGGATGTGCAGCGGAAAATACAGAAACAAACACAAACACGCTAACACTAGGATTTTACTTGGTATCCACCTCACAAGAGGTGACTAATCCAAGGATCCACACCAACGCACACACCCTCCACTATGAATAACACTCCTTTATGGTAACTACCAAAGGCGGAGAAGCCCTACAACACTCTCAATACAAGAAGAAGAAAGGGAAATACAAGTTAAGCAAAAGCTTACAAGATGTGCCGTAAAAACCCTAACCCTAACTTCTTCCTCTTGCAATAGATCCGCCTCTTGACTTGGAAAGCCTCCAAGAACCTTCAAGAACTGGCGATCACGTGCTTGTAGAGAGCTGTGGAGGAGCTGGAATGAATCTGAGAAGAGCTCGTAAAGAGATGCCGAAGACCACGCTCGCCTGCGGCTTTAAACGACGCCAACGGTCGGATCCCGATCGATTCGAATGTTCCCAATCGATCGGGGAGGCTTTGGATCGATCCACGGATCGATCCAGAGCGCCTCTGTGCTCTGGAAACGCGCCTGGATCGATCCACGGATCGATCCAGCGCTTATCGCGCGAAGCAGCCGCGTCCCAATCGATCCACTGATCGATTGGGACCTCTGGATCGATCCACGGATCGATCCAGAAGCTTTCTGTTCGCTGGGACAGGTCTGGATCGATCCACTGATCGATCCAGAGCCTGGATCGATCCACTGATCGATCCAGCACTTGGTTTTTGTCCAAAACCAAGTCCTAAACCTCCCAAACCAACATCCGGTCAACCTTGACCTGTTGGTATGTCATGCCTAGCATCTAGTCACTCCCTTGACCTGCTAGGACTCCCTTACCAAGTGTCCGGTCAATCCCTTTGACCCACTTGGACTTTTCTCTGTGCCAAGTATCCGGTCAATCCCTTTGACCTACTTGGACTTTTCTTTCATGCCAAGTATCCAGTCAATCCTTTGACCTACTTGGACTTCCCAACACCAGATGTCCGATCATCCTTGATCCATCTGGATTTTCCCTTGCCCGGCTTCACTCACTGTGACTTTCACCTAGCTTCACTCACTAGGATTTTCCATCTGCCTAGCTTTACTCCCTAGGACTTTCACCTGGCTTCACTCACCAGGATTTCCATCTGCCTAGCTTCACTCACTAGGACTTTCACCTGGCTTCACTCACCAGGATTTCCATCTGCCTAGCTTCACTCACTAGGACTTTCACCTGGCTTCACTCACCAGGATTTCCATCTGCCTAGCTTCACTCACTAGGACTTCCTTCTGCCTGGCTTCACTCACCAGGACTTTTCTTCTGCCTGGCTTCACTCACCAGGACTTTTCTTCTGCCTGGCTTCACTTACCAGGACTTTCATTTTGCCTAACATCCCAGTTAGGACTTCCCAGTCAAGTATCCAGTCAACCTTGACCTACTTGACTTTTCTTCAATCAATATCTTATTGTCAAACATCTAAACCCAAACCAAGACTCAGCTTGGTTACCCAGGTCAACCTTGACCTGAGGGATATTGCACCAACAGACATTGGCCAGTTGTGGAATTTTGCCAATAAATTTTCTTGAACATAGACTGTATACATGTCATTGATAAGAATGTATAGGCATAATGTGACAACAATACATGACTGATCAGAGATCTTAGTCCCTCAATCCCGTCATAGCTCGCAAGAGGGAGGCGGAGTTACCTACAACAGAAGGTAATCCTTAATTTGAAAGTCATCGGAGATAGACTTTGCCACTGGGGGTAATTATTGATGGTATCATATTGGGAATGAGTTGGCATTTACAAGAAAATTATTGCAAATGTTAAATCCCGACTAGCTGTCTGGGCTGCCTCAGCTCTGAGTCAATTTACTTCATATAAATTGGTCCCTGGAGAAGTAGTATTTACACCCATCGTGCAAATGAGAATGGTCAACTTAATTCTGAATATTACTGAAATGATGTCTCCTCCTAATATTGCTGGAACATTAAATAAATTATGTAGTTATTCCTCAACATCCCTTTTGTCATCCACTTTTTGTTACATTCCTACTTTCACTGTTAAATTCCTTATCTTCTGTGTATGATTTATATTTAGTTTGTCAGTCCTATAGGTAGTAATTGTTATGATGTTTCTATTTGCAGTCTAAACAACGTTTTGTATGTCGAAGATTGCATCATATAGCTATGAGGTTAGCATGATCGTCTCCTGTAATTATCACAGTTAAATCTTATTCAGCTCAGTTAACATTTTTTTTTTTGGTTTATTTACTTGCTGATGTCAACTAAAATCAGGGCATGTGCAGTCAATAGGAGATTTTTGTATGGTTCTATTTCTTTACTTCCAGCTACATCTGTTTTCAGTGTAAGTAAATGGTGAAACTGATTTTTTTTTTTGGTTTAGTAACATATATAAATCCACAAGTTTAAAAAGAAAGTTTACTTGGACACAGATATGTCCTCAAAGTGACCTTGCTCTGTCTCTAGGAATTACTTTTGGGTACTAGGAACATTAGTGGTTCCATTTAACACATGATATTGCCGTACTCGATGTATTATGACAAAAAAAAATTGTTCATCTTTGCATATGATTTACACTCGATACATCACTAGTTCATATTCATTTGTAAACTTCTTTCTTATAGACACAACAATAGAAGGAAAAAAGTATCCTAATTACTGTGGGATTAAATACCTTTCTTTCGTCTTCAAGCTAAGTCATGTTTCTTTCAATTGTTTAGCAATTATATGTATTTTATCATTTATATAAAACTATATCACGAGTAACCTACCGTCGTGGAATTCCATCAGATGGAACATTACAATTCAGCAAGATTGACTGATAGAAAATTACCATTGAGCTTTAATGTAACACAAAAATTATTTGCACCAGATGATATTTTCTTCCTACAATAAATTTCACATCTTGAACCCTTGTGCCGGCAATGAATCCATTAAAATCTATGGTAATTCCACTGTCATCCGCTTATGAAGCTTATTAGTGGCAGTAAATCGCCCATATTCTTGCCACAACCTTCCTAGATCGTAACAAGGTTGCTTCTACGGAATGGGCTCCTCTGAACAAGGTTTATATGCCCTGTACAATTTTCTGCCGCCACCTTATTATTTGAATATCATTCACTCAAATTCAGAAGGAAAGCAAATAGTTACAACTTATACCTGTGGGAGAGGATTAATGCTTGATTGTTGCATATGTTACTCCAGATATTGTTTGACAATAAAATATGGAGAGGATTAGTTGCTGAGGATTTATGATAGGTAATTTTATGACTTTAAATTCTCATCGTTTGACTGGCTGTAAAGGAAGTACCAAGTGATGCACATATATGAAGGCAATCGATTTTATTTTATTGGCCGGCATGGACATCCGCCGGCGACTATTCTGCTAATAGCAGCTGATCAATCATACAAGCCTAAGCGTACCGGCGTGCCGGTTTGAGGGATCCAATCATCTCCCTGTATGAAGGGCGTCGGGGTGAAGTTGACTGCGTCGTTCCGGCTGATCACCTTGAAGCCCGGCCATTTGACGCGCTTCGAGGTGTCCGCGCCAGCTCCCCTGTTCCCGTACTCCGCGTAGTAAAGTGTTTTGAGGGCGAAGTCGCCGTCCCACGGCATGTACCCCTCGGGACTGATGAAATCTCCGATGTCGGACTCCATGACCACAGTGCGGGAGAACTCCTTCCAGGGACGGCCGATGTAGCTGGGGATCTTGCCGACTGCCGCCACGAGATCGGGCTCGGCGGTGAACTGGCTGTTGTGGACCACGAACCCCGTGTCATCGTAGATGCATGCGCGCCCCTGCGCCAGCACGACGTTCTGCTGGTTGTCGAGGGGGCGCCGCAAGCTGAAGATGCAATTCTGGAAGATGGCGGCGGCGTTGCCGAAGATGAAGTCGATGGTGCCGAGGATGACGCACCCGCGGTAGAACTGACGGTGGTTGTAAGCGTAGAGCGTGTCCTGGTACGCCTCGATGCAGCAGTTGAGGAAGATGGCGCGGTCCGACTGAACCAGGAGGGCCACCGCCTGGTGCTTCGCTGCGCCCGCCGTGTTTTGGAAGCCGATCGCTATTGCAATGAATCCGTCCCCGATCGCCGCTTAATTATAGTCCCACCACACAATTAAATTCATCATTAATCTTAACCAAAAAAGCGGTAATTACGATCGGGTGCTTACCAAAGGTGGCGGTTTCAGATGTCTGGGTGCCGTCGACGAAGTTCTTGCTTCCGGTGATCACGCTCTTCCTCGAGCCGTCACCGTACATGGTGACGTTGATCATGTTCGTGTCCACCACCACCTGCTCCTCGTACACGCCTTCTTTCACGTAGATCAGATACCTTCATCGATTTCCAAGAGCACATTAAATATTTCTAATTAACAGGGGATCTAGAGAGACAGAGATGAAGCTACCGGCCGTTGTAGGATCTTGGTATTTTAGCAAGCGCCTCGGAAATGGTCTTCAAGTCTCCGCTTCCGTCCTTGGCCACTGTTACGTTAGGGGTCAGCTGCTTGACTGCGCCGCCGAGGAGAAACTGTTTGACGTCGCCGTCGCGAAGCCAGTTGGGAGCCCCATCCTCCTCGATCAATCGGTCCTTGGCGAGGAGACGCCGGCTGCTGCTCCCGCCGCCGATTTTGATGAGCGAAAGGAACGAGGACAAGCGGCCCACGATGGCCAAAGCGTTGCATGTCAGCTGCTTGGCGGTGGTCATGGCGGCCAGTATCTTGTCCTTTTGCTCCCCGTCAGGGAAGCCGTCGATGCAGGTCTCTTGGTAAGTGGCGGCCGCGCTGAGCCAGTTCTTGAGCTCGTGCACCTGCTCCGGGAGCTGGTTCAGGTGGTAAGCGTCGATGGCATTCAGCGCGCTGTTGAGCTCCGCCACCTGCTTTTGGCAGACCTCCACGGCGCTCTTTACCGCCATCGTCCCGATCGTGTCGGAGTGGTCGAATGCTTTGCCGACCTCGTCAACAATGATGGCTACAGTAGCACGGACGAGGTCTTTAGGAGTAGACGTTGAGTTGACTGCGTCTTTCAATTTGGATTCACAGACAGTGCGGTTGTCGGACAGCGAGCAGAGGATTTGAACGGCGTTGGGAACTTGAAATTCTTTGGTGGAGTTGGAGGAGGACAAGGTCGAGGAAGAGGAGGAAGATTTAAGGGAGGAGGCGGAGAAGGAGGAGGAAGAAGAAGAAGCAGAATTGGCAATGGCAGCTGCCGTGCAAACGGCGAGAACGAGGATCACTGAGACGGCAATCATCATGAGCTTGCGGCGGTGTGGGATTAAGAAACAAGTCGGCAAACTGTATATATATAATGTTGTATCGATGTTGTTTAATGTACTTTTACCTATCTTATTCTAGGTAAAAGTTCCCCTATATGCTTATGCTTATGCTCTACTAGAGAATTATTGGTGCGAAAATTTAAAAGGTTATATCGAGTAGAAGAATAAGTGGCATTATCGATCAACCAATTTTAAGAGAAAGATGGGTTGGAGTTGATGGCAGAAGAACAACAATGAATGGAGAGGCAACTTCAACAGGTGCATGCAGCAAACTATCCCAAGCTTATTTGTGTAAATCTCTTTGCATAATAATATTTGAGAAATAACCATTTTACATTCAACTAAGATGTAGAACTGCCTGTAACACTTTGGTACTACAAGAGATAATACTTTGTGTCTTCTTACAGGTACATAACAAGTCCTCATCTCTTTAGTGGGGATGCAGAAAAGGTATTGTGGCTTGTAAGAAATAAGACCAGATAGTCGTTCTCTTGTATACTCAATGAGATAGAATACATGTGACAAACACTTTTATGTATCTTATTCCAGGTAAAAGTTCCCCTATATGGGTGTGATTGTTATGCTTATGCTCTATTGGCTTGGGATTTTGTTGATCTTGTTATAGAGTCCGGGCTTAAAGTGAGACTTTTGTTCTCAACAATTCTCTTTGGTATTCAATCATGTAGGGTAGTCACTTCATTTGAAATTTTTCATTCACAACCCTGTACTTACCGGCGACATTTTTTCCTTTTCAAGAGTCTAAATTGTCATATACAATTTCAATCAATCAAACAAGTTATTTGATGGCTGGGGTTAATGGAATTTACTTTTACAAGTTTGTGCAGACATGAGTGCAACACACCATCCCCTGTCAATGTGTGAACAAGTCACTGTTATATCTCGAGTCATAATTTTTTTTTGCTTGTACTCTTGTGGGTTTGATCAAAGTGAACGGCTAATCCTTAAACCATAAGTTTTGTCTTGCCCTTTCTTTTGGACAGTAAAAATTTTCCATGTAAATTGATAAAATTTAAGTTTTCTGAACTAGCAAAGAACGAAGTGCTTTTGTTAAACATACTTCAAGCGGTATGAATGCCATGTATACTCCAATATTTCTCTTGTAAAAGAATGTTGAAAAATATTGTAATACAAACTACTATTATGAGCAATACATCTCCAGTGTTGTCTGCTCATTTATTTTCTCAATGCTCAGCACTACGACGTCCTCTCATTGGTACCTGTAATAGAAGACGCTGGAGGATCAATAACTAATTGGAAAGGGCTTGACGTTCAATGGGATGCCACTCTCATTTCACATCCAGCAAGTATGACTTATTTATTTTCCACAATTTAATTTAGTCTCATGTCATAAAGGGCATGTTTTGTTCTCTGCGGAAGTTAACTCCTTTGATTTGTTCCATCCATACTCTGTCCATGCAATTTGAAGTGCTTAACTGTAGCCCACTACTAGTCTTTTGGAAACTCAATTATCCACTTGTCAATTTGAACTTCTCATAGTCTAATGGTTTACGAACATTAACTTTGATATGGAGCAGGATAGTGGCTTTAGTTGCAAATTTTACAGCTTTATGATTTTTGTACCTTGTAAGTTAAGCCCTAAGCGGCATGGTGGTGCATACCTTATTTCAGGTTTTAATGTCATCGTGGCAGGGGACTCCAATATCCACAAGCAAGCTTTGGATGAATATTACAGTGGAAGTAAACTCGACAGATAGATATTATAATGGTTGATTAGCACTTGAAAGAGTGAAGGATGACATGATTTAGCTAATATTTGGTCAATGTTGGGAATCATTCCCCAGTTGTGATGAGTATGGTTTCATCACAAGACCCAAATTCTGGTTCCATATATTTATTTATAGATGCTTCATGTGTTGTGCTCAACCATATCACTTCTAATGTAATTTTTAATGGATTCATTTGTAGATGTTCCATGTGTTCTGCTCAACCATGTCAATCCGAGTGCTATTTTGAATGCATTATCTCATATGTATTTCACTTTATCGCATTTATAGAGTAATTCTAGCTAATTCAACTAACAGATCTTTAATGTTTATAGCTATTATTTGGTGGTATTGCGGATGTACTGCAGCCCTTTTTACAACACCCTTTGATGTGATCAAGACTAAATTGTAGACACAAGTGAGTTTTTAATTGTGTATGTTTTTTTAATGGATGGTCTAGATACGTATACATTGAGCATGGACAAACTTCTATCACAATGTTGCCCATTCAATGTAATTTCTCTTTTTAACTAGGTTCCTGGTTCTTGGGGAAATACAATGGAGTTTTCCATGCACTGCAAGAGATTACTCTTCCAAGGCATAATCTGACCATGACTACTTTATTTTTTTTTTGACACCAATGATTCTCGAGTAGAAGAATAAGTGACAATAGGAGTCATAACTGAACTTACCACTATTGAGAGTATGGAGAATCATCTACTGGGGATCAAGATGCAAATGGAACGGTTATGGTTGAGCAATGTGTCCAAGTTATTTGTGGTTGTAAAAATGGACCGGGAATTAAAGTAAGCGTCACCAAGGAATGATTCTCTTGCAATGCACAGCTCACTGGCTAAGTTTTGCCAAAAACTTTAAAGTAAAATTAGATTTTGGCACTAGTGTGTGAGCTTACATTTTAAAAAAAAAATAGTTGATAGGAATATCCTAGGAACTAATGACTGAAGAAAAGCATAAATTGAACTGAACAAGTTTTCCGGACTACGCGACCATTACTAACTTTTAAGTTATTTACTACCATTGTTCGTTCACCTTATCAATTGGGGAATGATTCCCAACAGACATCCGTGGAACTGTGATCAAATATTGGCTAAATCATGTCATCCTTCAGTCGAGCCGAACTCGAGCCGACTTAAGTTCGAGCTTTGCTCGACTGTATTGGCTTGACTCGAGTTTGAGCTCACTTGAACCTTTAGAGTTAAGCTCGAGCTTGATATTTAATTATAGGTTTGAACTCGAACTCAATTTTTTGTTTAATTTTTTTAATTATTTTTTAATAAATAAATTAATATATTATATATTATAAAATATTTATATTATTATTGGTTCATTTGAGTAGATAAGTTGAGTCTGTAATAATAGGCTCGAGTTTGGCTCGATTTCTAATCGAGCTGGGCTCAAACTCGATTAACTTTGAACTCGAGTTGAATTTTAATTGAGCCACTCATGAGCGACTTGTCATTTGCACCCCTATGCCCTATGACTCGTTTAGTAAATTGATTTCAATGAATTAAACTTAATGAAATGGATTAAAATCTATTCAATAAAACTAATCAAGTTGAAAAAAAATTAATAGGATTAAGAATCATTTAAATAATTAAGTAATGATACAGTTTGTTAATTAATTAATTCATCAATTAATTTATTTTACTCTTTAATATTATAATTATTTATTTTACTTTATCTGATTAATTAATAGTATAAAAATCACTATAATTTAATTATTTGTAATAATTAGGGATAAATCACAGAGGGTTTAAGACCTATTAGAATAATCATCTATACAGTACTTATAGAATTTTCAAAAAATATCTCTAAGGTGTAACATAGTTCGAGACGCATGATTTTGTAGCTGAGAGGTCCAGATCCAAAGGGACATGATATTTTATTTCCAAGAATAGTACTATCCCCTTGATATTTTATTTTAAAGAATAGTATTATTATGGTGTTTGATTTTCAAAAATCAACATCGTTTTAGTCTGGCATAAATTCTAAAATCAGTACTATTGTAGTGTTTGCTTTTTTTAAATCAACACTATACTGTTGTTTATTTTTAAAATGCAGTAACGTAATAGTGTTGTGTTTTAAATCCAATACCACAATGGTCGTTAGATGGGGTAAAATAAAAATCAAAAGTGCCCTTTAAAAAATACGAAGTTAAGTGTTTTTTTTTAAGTAAGTTTTGCAACTTTAAGTGTGATCAATTGTTGCTAAATAGAAGTATAATAATATAAATTATTTAAATAAAAATCAAGTAAATTTTAGAAATTTTAATTTACAAAACTAATTATTTGTCATAAATCTATATATATTTACAAAACTAAGTAATTTTGTAATTTTAAGTGTCATCTTAAGTCTTTTCAAGAGGATCTCACATACTCTGAGAAGAATATAAATTAGGGAGGACATTCATCTTACCTCAGAGCCGGACCTAGGCTAATCTCATGAAGTCATTGTTGTAGGCTATATATATATATATATATATATATATAAAGCTCAAACTCAAATTAAAAAAATAAATAAAAGGTCAAAAAAAAACACACACCAAGGGCGGATGCACATGATCCTCCCTAGTTAATGCCTACAACATATGTTATGTCTCGATTGGAAAAGAATTCTTTGATCTATTATAGCTATTTTCTATGTTAGTAAAATAATACCCCTGGGCACATCCTAATTTTATGATTGCTCTAGTTGCTACTAAAACCTTGATCCATATAATGACTTTATTATAGCACTACATGCATTAATATGTAGAATTTTCACATGCTCACCTGAAGCATCGAGACAGAGTTGAGTAAGCATAAGCTACCTTGCCTTATTCATCCTGTCCAACTCATTTTATTTCCAATGCTTTTATTTTCACTCAATAGCTCTGAGTAAGCATAAACTTCAAATTCGAGTTCAAATTTGTGTGCAAGCTAAGTTCCAGTTCGAGTTGGCGTCCAAGCACTTGTTATGATGACCCACTCAAAAATCTCAACAAGACGTTGCTAGCTTTTAGAGCCTGTATTTGGCAGGACTTCTGCTTGCTCCCTTCAGCATGTGATATGTCGGTTTCAATGGAGCGCACTGCTTTGGAAGTGGCATAACAGTTCACGAACTCTTGTACTAATTAACATGCATGAGAGTGCCAGCCAAGCTTAAAAGTTATAAATAATTAAACCCATTGACCATAAACTCCATTATTCTAAGTGTTTCAGGTTACTTCTAACCGACAATCCAATCCCGAGATGTTTTTATGATCATGTCCCCATCCACCCATCCCCCAATCAGAAAGCGCCTCACCGGCGGCGAACCGATCACATGATCAAAGTGGTCTCGCTCGTGCCTTAAAATACTTTGTCATCCCTCCTCGTTGTATTGATGTATTATTTGATGTAAATATGATATATTTAAA
This sequence comes from Zingiber officinale, assembly GCF_018446385.1. Classification (NCBI taxonomy): domain Eukaryota; kingdom Viridiplantae; phylum Streptophyta; class Magnoliopsida; order Zingiberales; family Zingiberaceae; genus Zingiber; species Zingiber officinale. The sequence continues at coordinate 144,039,543 of NC_055992.1, forward strand.
TTTTATTATTATATATAATAATTAATTGATTTTTTGTTCCTTATTGACCCCTCGAAATCTCGTCCTAGCTCCGTACAAACAAAAACTCATATAGATTTAAGTTATATTTAGGGCTTTACGTTTTCTTAATCTCTTCTATCTAACTATAAGAAAGAGCGATTGTGGGAGACGGCAATGCCCGACGACAAAAACAAAGACAAAGGTGATCAATGATTTTAATTCTAAATTTTCTCTTATATACTAATTTCAAAACTCTTCGATTTGTCTAGTTGAATTAATATTACACATATGTTATGTTATTGGAAATATCTCAAATAAATCTTACTCAAATTAAAAATTAAAAAAAAATGAATAAATCTTGAAAGAATATTTTAATATTTCTTTTAAGAACTTGATTTTTTTAAGATGTAATATTATCTTGATTGTTGGTTATTTTATATCTAAATTAAAATATAGTGACAAAATGACGAATCACATGAATTAAAATGATTATTCAATTATATATATATATATATATATATATATATATATATATAGTATTGATATCCTGCGCGACACGTATAGTATGTGATTGTGCACGACTGTACGCGTCGCGTAGGATATCAACTTTTTTTTAATTTTTGAATTAAAAAAATAATTAAAATATTTTTTAAAAATTTTATTTTACTTTCCAATTGGGTTATATTTTGTAAGTTATTTTTTTTTTAAAGATTTTATCTTTAGGGTTTAGATTTTCCAATTAGGTTATAGTATTTAGTAAAAAAAATTAAAAATGAAATAAATTTAATTATTTATGGAGTATTGTAATGTGTTTAGAAGATATATTCATGGATTAAGGATTTATATATAAGGAAATGTTGATTTTTTTAAATTTAAAATCTAAATAATATATATATATGTTATTATTTGTTATTATTATTTTTTTAAATTTTGAATTAAAAAAATTAATTAAAATATTTTTTAAGATTTTATTTTAGGGTTTATGCATCTTAATTGGGTTATAATTTTTAAGTTAATTATTTTTAAGATTTTACCTTTAGAGTTCAGGTATCCTAATTGGATTATAATGTTGTAGAAAGAAAAATAAAAAATAAAATAAATTTAAATATTTATGGAATATTATAATATGTTTAGGGGATATATTTATATATTAAGGATTTATATATAGAAATATTAATTTTTTAATTCAAATTATAAAAAATAAAATAAAAAATATCTGATATGCTGTGCGGGCAGTAATGTACTGTGCGGTGCGTATATATATATATAATTTTAGGCAATTATAAATTTATAATCACACTAACATTTTATAAATTCTATTTTTTTTAGGTATTGCTTAGAAAATAGCCAGATGTGTTATAGTTAAGTAACTGTGGATAATCTTTTAGTTATGATTTAAATACATCACTTATACTTTGAATATTATATGTTATTTAATTTATATGTTTTATTTTATATTTTTTAGGTTTAATTAAAAACATTATTATTAATTTTAAAGGACCCGTTTTTAAAATTTCATTCAAACACAAAAAAAAAAAAAAAAAAAATCACAGTTACAACCATCTTTCTTTTATACCGAAAAGATTTAACACCTAATCAAAAGAATTACTTTCACCTAATCTATGGCATCTAACATCCGATATTAACTGCGCCATCCATGCAACACTTAAATCTATGCACAGTTGAAGATAAACCCTTAATAGTCTACAACAAAAATTGTTCCGAATCAAACAATCAGCATCCATGCCTTGTATTTATTACGTATTATGGTATATCAAAATTCGAATTTCAATAGAATGAATATTCTAATGTTATATCTGGGAAGTGTATAAATCATACTACGGAGGTAGAAAAAATTATTTAAATTTCAATATATTACATATACCTTATAAAATATATCAAAATATTTGATATGGTACAATTTATATAAAAAATTTTAATATACTATTTTGATATCAAAATTTAACTTTATACCATATGAAATTTGTATCATACTAATTTTTGATACACGAAAAATTCAATATGAATTTTTATTATATAAATTTTTTTAATAGGGTATACAATTTAGAATTTTAAATAAATTATAATTAAAATATCAATTTAAAATAATTTTTTAATATGTATTTTATCTTTAAAAAAATATCAAAACATATTTTTATCAAAATTACTAAATTACCTCTATGTTGGAAACATTTGACCAAATTAAATCAATTTTAAATCAATTTAATTAATTATAATTAATATTTAAACAATTTTAATCAATAATAAAATAATTTTAACTATAATTACTTAATAATTTTAATATATTAGAGCAGCTCTAATTAAAATTATTATAATAATATTAAAATATACCGTGCCCTTTCAATAGATTTTTTTAAAATAAAATGTAATGAAAATAGAGAGAAAATAGCTCTTTTATTTTCTATTGGAGGGGAAAAAAATTAATATCATTCCAGGGTCACACGGCAAAATATCACGAAAGTCATTTTACCTAGAAAGCTCTTTTATTAGTGTAACACATAGCCGATACAAAGTTTGGTGTAAAATTATTGAAAGATATTGGACCACACATTATATATTTTCCATCGTCTCTAACAATTAATAAATAAGATGTTACTTCAGTCACTATCTAAAATACCAAGATAACCCTTAGTTAGAACTGATCCGATAAAATATATCAAATTTTATATACGATATTATTTATTGTATCAAAAATTTTGATAAAAAAAAATTGTACCAATAATTTATCGAAATTTCGATATAGTATACATTACATATCGATCATACCGAAGATTTTATTATACTAAAAATTCTATTATACTAAAAATTTTAATATAAAATATTGATAAAATTGCAAAAAAATTAAATAAAATCCAAGCGGTAGGAAACTCCTAACATGTAGAAATTATTTCCTCTTTCAACTCCTACCATTAACGCTACCACATGGTAAAATGAAATCTTTTACCTAAGGTCTCCATCAAAGTTGGAATAAATACACAATCAAGACAATTATCAAATGAAAACTATCGTAATTAACTAATTCTCCTAAATAAATGATCCATTAAAATAATCCTTTATTAAGTGTAAATGACCCTTTGACCTTTTAGTAATCAAATTCTTAGTTGTATTTTTCTCTTCTAGGCATCTTATTTCTAAGCATAAGGAACAATTATTGGATTTGACGGGATCCAATCCATGATGTTGACTTACAGATTATAATTAGATTATAATTAATTGGATTATTCCTTAATAATTTATTTAATTAGCCCAATCACTAAAGTCTTGATGGGCGGACTAGTGATTGTATTTCTTATTGGGTCGGTCTCATCTTTTGCTCTACCTATTAAGAATTAGGATTTGTTGTTATTATAAATAGGCACTTAGGTCTAGCCTATTTGAATGCTTATTTACATCTTCTTACACACGACGGCTTATGACAACCCTAAGAAGTACACACGGGAATCCATCTCCCCTCATAGAGCGAAAGAGATGAAGATCGAGTCTTCAATGATGTCGGTGCTCAACACAGGTAATTCTTATTCTCTAAATTTGTTCATATACTTGATAAGATCTGTTTTACAGTAGAAATCTTGATTATGGGATCAAGCTTATGTCACGTTCTACCTTCTTAAGTTAAATCTAACATTTGGTATCAGATCAAAGGTTGATTCAAGTATATGAATTGAGATAATACGTTATTACCTATCAACATGTTATATCTAGTCGTTTGATGCCTTATAACGAATTACGAAGGTAAGTAAATAACTTATATTCATAATGAAGAATATATTTCAATCTCGTTTGTTTGAATCTAAATTAATTGCGATTTTAGTCTTAAAACGACGGGCATGCATTAATTGTGATTTGCATGTAATAAATTTCTTTTACTAAGCATGAGTGTTTGTTTTGAATGGTAATTGATCCTGTCCGAATCGCTGAATCAACGGACGCTGGGCACGTGGCGCTCTCCAAGTTGCTGACGTAGATCTCCGACCAGTCGTATGGAGCTCCGGTGAACCTGCAAAAAAGTCGGGCCGGGAAGGGGTTCCCGGTGACAATCCTCCGACGCTCAAGTCAGGCAAGTGGACAACAAAGAAATGGCTCCGACTCTCCTAGAATGCGTACCTCCGGCGAAGTGTGAGGCTCCTTATATAGAGCTGGGAAGGAGCCCACGCACACACACCGAGGCGAATACGTGTCCTCAGCCCATACCTCAGTATGGGCTTGTCAGAAAAGCTTACCTGACACCATACTGCTACAGTCCGAGCATGTCTCTGATGGGACAGCGGAACCCTCTGTCATAAGATCCTGCGTATGGCCTGCTCGTCGAACATACCCGCTGTCAGAAGATGTTCCCTTGTCTTTTTGTCTCCTTACTTCATGATGAGCGTCCGGTCGGTCGGCAGTTCCATCACGTCCGGTCGGCCGTATGCGCCGGTCCGCTCGGGAGATTCCCGGTAGTGTGCTCCGTGGACTGTTCGCAGTATTGCTACTTTATGCCTTCGGCCGAGCGAGCCACCCGCTCGGCCATACGACCTTGTTCAACATGAGCATCGGAACCCGACTCCCGCCGAGGTGCCTTTGCTTTCCGATCGGCCAGTCGGTCCACCCTTCTCCGATAGTCCTTTTAACTTTTTGACCTCCACGTGGCGTTGACTTCTCGGAACGGGGGTCCCCTATTCTTACCGCCGAATCAGTAATATAATTATGTCTCAAAACAAATATTTGATAGCAATTAATGACATAATTAATTGCTAAATATAAATCAATGTTGAATAAGTTATTTCTACATATGATTTATTCATGATATGACTGTCATAATTATCAATGTTGTTATAGCATATGTCATTAGTTGTCATATTAATTGTCATGTTATTTATTAAGATAAATATCTTATGTGATTAATGTGCTTTTGATAAATCATTTATTTCGTCATCTCGTTATTTAAGGCATTAACGTGTTATGATATTCTTAATTAATTTTAAATCATAATTATTATTTTCATGTATATAATTATGGTACGTACGATTGAAAGCGTGACATAAATATATTAAATTTAATGCGAGACTCTTATTTATTTTCATGATAAGTCGACCCAATGGAAGATTTATCAATTTAATAAATAGGAATATCGAAACCACACTTATGTTACATTCTTATATTAAAATTAATAATTGACCCAACCGAAAATTATTATTTTAATTACTGAATGGAATTTATTATAGTATGAATTTATCTTCTGTGGGGTGAATTCAACTATAATTATGCTAAAGTTTTTATCGAAAAAATTTATGTGCATTTATTACAGTCGACCCAACGAAAAGTTATAATATTTTGCTATTTTTTGATGGAAAACTTATGTTTAATTTTCTATAATACTTTAGTATTAACGCACAATTTAATCGTAGTTCTAAGTCAATTCTACCCAACGGTGATTTGAAATTAGTTCTATGATTAAGTCACCAAGGAAAGGTTGAAAAGAGCAAGATAAGAGGTCACCAAGGAAAGGTTTAGACCAGGTAGGGGGGTCACTACACGTATGACAGACAGAGATCGACCGAACGTAATAAACTGACCGAACATATGAGTTTGGTAAGACATGTTCGACCGGGCTCCATAGACAGGCCGAGCACTAAGGCATTTATTCCCGCACGATCCTTAGCATACGGCTGACTAAGGGGAGACCGACTAGGTGAAAAGGCTTATATACGTCCGACTGATTAATCTCGATCGGCAAGGTATGCTCGACCAGGCTCTATAGACCGGCCGAGCACTGAGGTATTTAGTCCCGCACGATCCTTAGCATACGGCTGACTAAGGGGAGACCGACCAGGGGAGAAGGCTTATATACGCCCGACTGATTAATCTTGGTTGGCAGGGCATGCTCGACCGGGCTCCATAGACCGACTGAGCACTGAGGCATTTAGTCCCGCACGATCCTTAGCATAAGACTGACTAAGGGGAGACCGACCAGGGGAGAAGGCTTATATACATCCGACTGATTAATCTCGGTCGATAAGGCATACTCGACCGGGCTCCATAGACCGGTCGAGCACTAAGGTATTTTGTCTTGCACAATCCTGGGCATATGGTCAACCGAGGAAGAGTCTACTGGGTACCAGTGCTTGTATACGCCCGACTGGATAATCTCGGTCGATAAAGTAGAACCAGACGGGTTTAATAGACTGGCCGAACATGGAAAGAAGATTAAACATAAAGGTCTCCAACCTTGCACGGTTTCCTGACATATTTATAAATAGTAGAGTCATCATCGGGTATAAATAACTAATCAAGTATAGAATACCAGACGAGACTAGTACAACAAAAGATACCCCTCACATACAGAATAGCCTTATGTGGTTAACCATATGAATGTAACAGGTGAATTACAAGAATATGTTATCATATGATATCTTTATTAATTTGGCGGCAAATAGCTTCTAGAATTTTTCACAGGTATGCTAAACGACAAAAAAGGTACATCTGGGGTAAGAAAAAGATTCCTTAAACTATTATTGCAGTTTTAGTTTACGTAATCTCTTAACAAACTTTAATAAACCGGGGTCCACCTCATGACTGTGGAGGTTAGATAACGTGGAATAAAAAGGGGAATCCTCTCTACGGGCCAGGTATACAAACATAGGCATTGCATCACAATCAAACCTTAATTTTCATCTTCTTCCACACTGTTTCCCTTGTTTCTCGCCGGAGACTAACTTGAGCGTCGGAGGGCCTAGCCAGAAATTCCCACCCCGGTCTTAGGTCACTAACGCTTTATTGGTTGATCTCATTGTGTGTAGGGAGAGGAGATCATTCACTAGATTGCCGAGACTTGGTCGATCTACGGAGGCATCTCACCGGAGTTTATTTTTGCGAGGTACTGTTCATAGATCCACTTTGATTTTCTCGGGTCTATCATTCTGCACTTAGGCTCTTGTGAGGTCCGCTGTGGTTTTCTCGGATCCTCCCTTACTCGTCTGCATTAGAGTTATTATTGATCACCGCTCATTGTCGCCCAGTATTTCATCTCGTAAGCTCTCAGACATGATCAAATGCATTTTTTGCGAATCTGTGGGAGCAAATTTATCATTCTCGTACTGTATGTGGAAGATATTTTACTTGTCTATAATGATTTAGGCATGTTACGAGAGACAAAAGATTTTCTATCAAGTAAATTTGATATGAAAGATTTCGGTGAAGCCTCTTATGTTATAGGCATTGAAATTCATCGGGATAGATCTCGTGGAATGTTGGGTCTATCTCAAAGAGCATATATTGAAAAGGTTCTTAAAAGATTCAACATGCATAATTGTTCTTCCACAGTTGCACCGGTCTATAAAGGTGACAGGTTCAGTTTATCACAGTGTCCTAGGACCCAGTTGACGCTTAATGAGATTGAGCAATTTCCCTATGTATCTATTGTAGAAAGTCTAATGTATGCTTAAGTGTGTACGCGTCCAGATATCGCATATATTGTTGGCATGCTTGGTCGATACCAAATTAATCCAGGAATGGATCATTGGAAGAACGCAAAGAAAGTTATGCGATACTTACAGGGTACAAAACATTTCATGCTCATTTACAGGAGGTCAGATTTTCTCGAGGCCATTGGATATTCTAATTCTGACTACGCAGGATGCCTCGATACTAGAAAATCTACATCTGGATATGTTTTTATGTTATCCGGAGCACCTGTTTCATGGAAAAGTACAAAGTAGACTATTACAGCTTCTTCTACCATGGAAGCGGAATTTGTAGCCTGTTATGAAGCGTCGTGTCATGCTATATGGATTAAAAATTTTATCATGCAACTTCAAGTGGTGAATTCTATGTCCAGACCATTGAAAATATTCTGCGATAATCAAGCTGTCGTATTCTTTTCTAAGAATAACAAGTCAGGTAGTGCTTCCAAGCATATTGGTGTTATATATCTTGTTGTGAAGGAAAGGATCCAAAACGTGTTAATATCCATTGAGCACATTAGTACTGGTGCTATAGTGGTAGACCCATTGACAAAAGTCTTGCCTCGTCCCAAGATGTTTCGCGAGCATGTGCATAACTTTGGACTTTTTGCAAGCTTTAATTTAGAGAGGGTATTTATTTGATTTGGATATTGATTTGTGATCACATTTGTAATGGTTTGGATCCTGTTTATGATCATGTGATTTATTGTTTTTATTTGCGCATTAACGTTAAGTATTATAAATAAATCACTGAAGGACCACTTATGTTTATTGAACTATAACATTGACAGTGTAAGATTGTGAGTTAGGAACGAATCTATTACATATGATTTTAGATCTTGGCCTATATTTGATCAATTGTGGCAAAAAAAAGGCGAATACGCTTGCCCCCAGTGCCCCCGCCAACCCGTCCTAAGGCCAACATGGAGGAGGTAAATCATGGGCGACTACTAGCCTTTGGAATAGTGACTAGCACATAAGAGAGGTATTTACCTCGGCTTTGCCGAGATTCGAACACTAGACCTCATTATGGCAACACCTCATGTGCTAGCCACTTGACTCATCCGAGGGGACGGCCTATATCCGATCAAACATTTAGATGATGTGGATTATTAAGGATATAGTGTTGCTGGTATATTAAACTCATTTTGAAGCTAATTATGTCCTTTGACCAAATGAGAGAATGTTGGATTCAACGAGATCCAATCCATGATGTTGACCTACAGATTATAATTAGTTGGTTATTTCTTAATAATTTATTTAATTAGCCCAATCACTAAAGCCTTGATGGACGGACTAGTGATTGTATTTCTTGTTGGGCCGGTTTCATCTGTTGCTCTACCTATTAAGAATTAGGATTTGCTGTTATTATAAACAGGCACTTAGGTCTAGCTTATTTGAATACTTATTTACATATTCGTACACATGACGGCTTACGACAACCCTAAGAAGTACACACGGGAATCCATCTCCCCTCGTAGAGGTGAAAATCGAGTCTTCAATGATGTCGGCGCTCAACGTAGATAATTCTTATTCTCTAAATTCATTTTTATACTTGATAAAATCCATTTTACGATAAAAATCTTAATTATGAAATCAAACTTAAGTCACATTCTATCACCTTAAATTAAATCTAACAACAATCACTTCACCAACTTTATCTAGCATGGTTTTTTCATTTTCTTTGCTGGTCCCTAGCAATGAGTCAACATCTTCCACTTTTCAAATCTTTTCTAATTAATAAAAAAAATGGTGCAACTAATAAGACGGTAGAAAAAGTGTTTACTTCTTCGCAATAGTCATACGAGTGGAAATGATAATGTATCTATTATTTTCTAGAAGAAAATATATTAAATGTGTGTTTCCTACGCGAGAAGGAAACATGAGTAGAAATAAGATGGCAGACAAAAATTAGCCAAAATCGATGAAGGACAACCTAGAGAAAATTTCTTCAATTTTCTCTAATTTTGCTGATGTCATATTTAGATGGATAGGTTATTGATTTGACAGGGTAATCAATTGATGAATAATAATAATCGATTGTCAATTAAAAATTAGCCTGACTTAAAGACTATAAAAGAAGGATTTCAAAAAAATTCTCAATATCAATTTTTGAGGTTTTAAAAACGAAGTATTACTGCATTTCCCATCACAAAGAGATAATTCAAACTAACAAAAGAACAAGCAAGGCAAAATTTTATTGTAAAGTCATTTTATTTCCATTTGTACTTGTATTCTTATTTCTTATTGTATTATTGTGAGAACAAGTTGGAGGTTTTTCCGCTCGGAAGGCATCAGACAAGAAGAAGATTTAGCAGCGGCAGATTGTTAGAATTAGACTTTAGATTAGAAACACTAAGGGATGAATATTAAGTAAAGTAAAATTAAGGTGTTGTGTATGTGATGTCAAGTTTGATAATTTAAGTATTTCGCTACACATTCAAATGACGAGTTCGTAATCGAGACGAAGGATCGAAGTTATTCACTTCCCGCTAGCATCTTTAACATAATCAACATTAATTTTCATATTAGAAGTTGAGTGATCAAATTAAAAACTAAGTAAACGTTAATTTAATTTTCAAAATGGACTCAATTTTGCCAAATTAATTTTTTTAATAGTTGAAAATTAAACATGTTGTTGAGATTGGATCTCATTACCATGAACTAACGGTTGAGATTAGATCTCATAAACCAAGCATTTGAAAATATCTCAATGGATGAGGATAAGAAGGAAGTTTCAATAATTAGGATAAGAAGAAATATTTTTGAATACTATAATAATGTGAATTAGAAACCTAATCTATTAGATCAAAGCTAAGACCTCTTTCTGTTTTCTCTCTCTCTCTCTTGGATTAGGGGCCATTGTAGTGAACTATGGATTGACATCCTTCCCCTCATGTAGATGAATCCTATTTTAATTGTCGTCGATGAAAAAATTTTAAAGGTTCAAACGGATTAACTTCAAGATTAGTTGGACAGTAAAAATTAGATATTTATATGATGAAAATATTTTTATTTCTTTATTTATATATGGCAAGACCTCTATTCGGAAATCAAATATAAAAAAATAAAAACAAATAAATTATGAAAAGCACTAGCGTAGACGTTGCCTTCTACTATAATGATCCCATACAATAGTATTAAAGTGGTTGATTAACATATTGTCATTTATCAGTTATTTATTTTTAAAAATTACTAACAAAAAATAGACCGGTGAGCTAGTCGTAACACTTGGCCCGTAGGTGTGGCCGGAGATGATAAACTATCTCAGGTTAGTCTCCTTTGATATTAACATATAATGACGGATAGAAATGACATATGTAAAAATGGGAGCTGTAGCCTCCTTGTACCTTGGCTCGTAGGAGTAGGGCTTTATATAACTTGAAGGATCGGATTGGATGGAGAATTGGTCGATGTGAAGCTGGGGGCAGTACAAGACCGGAGGCCACACAAAGCCTAGGAGCTGGAACATATCAAAGGTTCGAAGGTCGGAACTATATCAGCTCACAGGCCGGACACCATATCGACTTGAAGGCCATAGCAAATAAACAAGACGGAACCGGAACAGGTGATTAGTGTCGAAACGAGACAGTGGGCAAATCTAAGAACCCAGGCGACTGCTGCCCGGAGGGTGGTGGCTGTGGAGGAGGTGGGTGGAGGTGGTAGCTGCTGGAGGTGGTAGTCGCTGGAGGTGACAGTGCTGCAGAGGGCCCTGGGTGGCCGACAGAAGCAACCAGAGGTGCACTGAAGGCAGTGGCGCATGGGTTGCGTGGTCCAATCGACAGTGAAGGCGATGCAAGGGGCAAAAGGCGAAGGAGGTGAGGCGGGCAGTGGCGCTTGGCCGCTGGATGTGATGGCTGTCGCTAGGGAGAGAGGAAGAGAGGAGAGGGGCGATCCGATCACGGAGGTGGCCGCCATCGACGGCGGATGGCGTCGGAGGCTGCGCTTGCAAGACTGAGGTAGTCTTCCTCAACGTGAGGCGGCAACGCTGGAAAAACACAAAGAAGCGAGAGAGAGAGAGAGAGAGGCGTATGAGGTTTCCGATGAGGTGGCGGCGCTGAACGGGGGGCAACGTCGTCCGTGCCTCGTGGCTGCGGCGGAGGTGAAATAACCCAGCCTAAGCCCCACTTTCTTAACTCCATTAGGACTTCCATTGTCTAATTCCCAACTAAGTCTTCCACTATCTAGCCCCGCTAAGATTTTCTGTTACCTTGTCTAACTTCTAGTTAGGACTTTCTCAATCAAATATCCGATCCTAGCTTGACCTATTTGATTTTTCTCTCGTATATTATCAAATATCAAAATTTAAATTTAGACCAATTTAAACTTAATTAAACTGATCAACTTTGGACTCGAAAATGATAACACCAATACATATTATAACAATTATTCTTAATCATCACAATAAAACATATCATGGGATCCTCTTTTTTTTGACTTTTTATTAAGAATATTCTTTTAACTATTTATATAACTTTTAATTCTTATAAAAAATTATAATCAAGAAAATTACTAAAAAAAAAATCTGAGTTTATGTTTGATTAAAATACAGAAGCATGCTAAACACCGATTATGAACAGGTCAAAAAACGAGTGTTGGCCATTTTCTTTTTTCGCTAATAAGACGTCGCGTTTTAAATTTTACAGGTCTGTGCGAGCGCAGATGCTACATCGGTCAAATTTCATTGCCGATTTATTCGCGTCGCATTCCATACGTGCGTGCACACTTGTTTGCAACTACCAACGTCCAAAAGTAGACAGAAATGAAGAACCCTCACACTGCATTTACTAGAAGCTCGACAGTGCCAACCACCCGGGCCCAAGACTTTGTCAATGCATTCAGATCGAATCAGCCAAGTAACTCAAGTTGAGTCAGCCGATTCATGGATGAGCTTGATTTGAGTTAGTCCATGTCACATTCAAGTTAAGTCCAATTGTCCAAATCTACGACTAGACTCGGATCAAATCTCTCCCGAGCTCGGATTGATGTAACACGGCGGTTATAATATAATGGCGTCAGTTATCAAAGGCCACGCCCTTTGATGAAGAGGAAAAATGTAGGTTCCTTGGAAATTCTGACCACCTCTTCGCTCTATGTATAAAGTCAACGGCGGAGTCCAGCATTAGCTTACCAGGCTATACCTCAGGGGCTCATTCAAATGATTATTAGATTAATTTTACTTGTTCACACCTAGTATTTTGAATTTTCAAATGGAAAGAAAAAGCTTTTAGCCCGGGAGCGCATTCAGATGTTTTAGCTCGGACAGGTTCCCATTCCTGACTCCGCCAAAGTATAAGGTAATGGTAGCAACATTGAGAGGTATACGATGACATTTAACATTATTATTTTCGCTTCATTATCATCTCCTTCCAACTCTTCTTTAAAATTTGATTTGAGCGTAGTAGGAATTTCGTCAAGGTCCATCTTGACTTCCCTTCTAATCCTTTCTTTAGTTCTTTCAATAGTCATATTTAGAGATCTTCATTAGAGTCCTTACATTGTTCGGCCCAACAACTGTTGGCGCTACAACCGCAAGATCTGACCACCGCTTGATCCAATAAGAGCCAACATGATAGAGCCAACCCGATAGGAGTCGACGTAATGCCCATCTGACCTATCGAAAGAGCTCTGTCATAAATATATCAAGGAGTCAGTTCATCTCCAGATCTCAACTGAATCATCCTTAATTGCCCTTTGTGTTTTACCATGGTATCACATCTATAGGAATATTTGTAGGGATCTAGAGCGCTAAAGAAGCTTAAGCGTAGTGAAAAATTAACTAGATCCTCTCCAGAAGATTCATATGAAGGAGAAAATAATCATATACTAAAATTTACATGAGAGGTATACCTTTGTTGCATGTCCTTTACTATCCCGACAACAACCTTTTCTTTGGATCTAAATCTCAGTCTGATCAAGCGTCCGCGCTTCTACGGTATCCACACGAACATATCCTTCGCTCGTCACATGAACGAAGCCTTCGGAGAATAACCATCTTCTTGTGCTAGCAAGAAATATGGTTCGGCCAAAACTTGAAGAATCGACCATGGAGGAAGGAGGAAGAAGAAGATCAAGAGTAACTTTCACATCTCTTTCCATCTTATGAAAAAATAAATCCAAAAATCTATTTATATTCATCCCATGAATACCAAGGATTTTTATCTCTTTGTATTCCTCTTAATGGGTTCAATTTATTATATTGGATTAACCATTAATCTAATAATCAAATAAATCTAACCTATTGAATCTAATCCATTAATCCAATGTGTCTAATTCGGATTGGACTCAATCTAATGAATGAGTTCATTTGAGTCTAACTCAATGAGTAATCCAAAAGGCCTAATCATCTCATGATTGACTCTTAGGACTAATAACTAATAACATTGTTCTATTTTTTTTTTTTTTTGATAATCTAGGTAATAACTCTTCGAACCGATTAATTTTGAAAGTCATCAATCCAATCCTATAAAAATTTTCTACCACAATCAAAATAAATTAAAAAACACTCATGGATGCCCATCCATAATCAGCTTTCTTAGATTTATCATCTCACGGACAAAAATTCTTACGAATATGTCTCAGGTTGAGATTCAAACGATATACAATTAACCATTTAAAAGGTTTGACCTCTATACATAGCCCAGAGACATAATCCCAGTGTGATGTTCTAAAGCAATACTTGAAACAAGGAATTGGAGGACGTAGCACATTTTACAATTTGCACCTATTTATTTTCTAAAACCACCCATTTGTGGATTCATCATTAATTCATACCTGCCTAAGGTATAGCAGAGTTGATTATTACATGACTGATTTATAAAATTGAGCAAACTTCAAATTCTGACAAAGACTGAAGAATTACTCTAATGTGATAGTTAGTTATGATTTCTTAATTTACTCTTTCCCGATAATGTGAGACAATCATGGGGTACCGTCAAGATGATGGATTTCACATACATAATTTTCCATTAATATATTAATTTTCTAAATTTTTCAGTACTTTATGTTTATTAAATCATATTCTTTTACTAAAAATATTTGATAGTTATAGAAATCTCAAATTCGTATGAAATAATTATTATTGCACTTCTAGAATCCCCTTAAATCAATCTAATAAAGCTAGGAATGATAATTTTCTGAATGGGTTGCCATTGGGAACACCCGAAATGAGAATGGGTTAGAGAATCTTTTCAAGTATGAGTTCAGATTCGAAATTTTTTTAAATCTTTACAGTTGAATGGGGCGGATATGGATATTATCCCCTCCCAAATGTGTACTAATAATAATAATAATAATAATAATAATAATAATAATAATAATGGAGTTTAATAGTTTGCTATTGATTAAATGGTTATTAATGTTATTATATATCTATTGGTTAATTAATATTAATATTTATATATGATTGAATTTTTTTTATTAATATATTTATGAAGGGTTGAAAATTGAAAACTTTTTTGGTGAAATTAATGGATAATGGATATTTAAAGCGGGGATTCGAATGGGGATGGAGATTTAATCCTTGTGTGGTCGGGGATGGGAGTTCTCTGATTAGATCGAATTGGGAATGAGAGCAAGGATATAATTTGAGGGCGGGGATGAAGATGACAAACTCACCCCGCCCATTGTCATCCGTAGGTGGAGAAGTTTAACAAAAGATGATTATACTCTATGCGCCCCTCACAATCCTTCCTTATATTATGTGAAGGGAGCTAAATCAAGGGGTCAACTTATAGTAGACCGTCAAATGGCGGAGGAGGTGGGAGGGATTTTTCTTGAAGACATGCACTCTCCGAGAATTGATCTCTGCCATATTGTATCAAATCTAGTATCCTCTAATCAACTGAGCACCTCGTGGGATCCCTTGAATTAATTTGTTGTATTATAGTAAAAGATGATTGCTCTCAATCTAGATGAACCTCGCAGTTCATTCTTAGGTTATGTGAAGAGAGGTAAATTACAGAGTCAGCTTATAGCCGTCGCCAAGTACTGGTTAGGCCCCTTGAATCAATTTGTTGTAGCAAAAGGTGATTACACTCACCTTAGGCGCCCCTCATAATTCGTCTCCAGATTATATGAAGGGAAGTAAATCACATGGTCAGCTTATAGTCGACCATCAAGTGGTTAGGATGTGGGAGAAGCTCCATGACACTACAATGTGCAAAAGCTAGTTGCTTACTACTACAATGTATAGAAACTAGTTGCTAGCTTATATAATGACGACTTTATATCATTTTGATTTTACTTTTTTTAATGATAACCTGATTAAAATAATATTTTAACAAATAAACCAAATGACGAGGACTCCATGATATTCATTACATTTCAAGTGAATATAATTTAATCATAATTCATAATCGAGCGTATATAAGTTAGCATGTAATTTCTACAACGTATAATAGCTAACTGCTAACTTCTACACGTTATAGATGCTAGCCGACAATTTCTACACGTTGTAGAAGCTAGCTGACAACTTCTACACGTTGTAGAAGCTAGCCGACATCTTTTACACGGTGTAGAAACTAACCGATATCTTCTACAATAATGTAGAATCCTAGGGTATTTTTAGGATAAAATCATAAGAGAGACATAGAGGGACGCTTATTTGACTTTTTTTTTTTTCAAAAAAATGCTTATACGATGTTTGTGTTAATTTGAGGCGTCCTTTTAATTTTTTCCTTTTTAAATCTAATTTTGTGTATTAGTGTCATCAAACATTTTTTTTAACTAAAGTTATTTAATTTAATCACTTTTTAACCAAAAGTGTTGAATAGTTAGAGGGTGTCTTTAGTTTAAATTATCATGTATAATTTTAATTGTTTGATTATTGTGTAATTATATAACAAAGATTATAAGAAATAAAATATAATTTAGTATTATTTAGTTCAACATTTGGAATACACATTTGGGAAAAAAATTAAATTTTTTTTTGTTAACTCCAAAATCTCACACTTACAAATAATCACATTCCAAATTATATTCCCATTATATAAGAATCATTCATTACTCAACCAAATATAATTAAATAATATCACCTTAGATAATCAAAATTATCAATAAAAATTTTCAATTAAACCTACCCTGTAGATTTTAGATTTCATGCTAAATATAGCATGATCATTATTACACTTGGGATTCCCTTGAATCGGTTAATATTTGTTTTTTTTTAATTTTAATACTGTTAGAGTTGTCAAATACTTTTGCCAAAATTTATTTTATGAACATAGAAGTTTCGAATTCATACTAATTTTTTTTTTCAATATTTTGAGAGCTCTATCATTGTTGAGCACTTTTGCGCCTAATAGAAACTATTTAATTCTTAAAATCCTAATACGTGTCTCCATGTTAATTTTTATAGATTTTGAGTCTTTTGGCAAATTAACTAGAGACGTTTCAATCATTTTTAGTCTTTTGGTAAAAAAAAAAAAAAACTTTAAATATATTTTTTTAAAATTTTTAAAAATAAAATTTATATAAAATTTAATTTTCTAAAAGTTTGTAATTATATTTTTATAAGTGTGATAATAAATCTTTTTCAAGTGATAAAATTATTAAATTATTTATTTTTTTAAGAGAATGTAAGTAAATTTTTTTCTGCAGGAGTATTATATGCATTAAGAAAAACTTTAATATTCTGTAAGGTGCATTAAGTGTTATTTTTAATTCTAAAGTTATTATTCTTAACTTTAAATTTAAAAAATAAATAAAAATCATCAATATCAAATAACATACGACAGATTATTGATCTACGTTGAAAAGTTCCAAAATCGCCAAATCACAATAAAATAAAAAAAAATAAAAAGTGGAGACGTGACACAGCCCTTGCCCTAGTAAGCGAACAGCCGACTACTGCTGTTCTTCCCCGTTCGCGCAGGCAGAACGATGTTTGCTTCTGGTCTCCGATTTGGATCTCTCCCACAGGTCTCGCCTGTCTTTCGTATGGGAGAATCGGCATGGATCGGATGACTCTGTTCCGGAGCGGCGTCACCGCCGAGGCGGCTCTTACTGTCATTCCTTCGGTAGGGTCTGCCGTCTTCCAATCCCTACACGAGTACGGTAAAATAAATTTGTGCTTGGCTATTGACTATGTCGTCTGTTCCGCCGACGGGATCGCCAGTCGCGGCCTCATTCACATGGCTGCGGCCGCACTCGATCTCGTGAAATCTGGCATCCAGATGAGTGTGTTCATGTTAATTAAGTCTTCTAGAGTTTCGATCCTGGCTCTACCGGATCCGGTTAACTGGAATCTCGCGATCGACAAGTCCTATTTGACGAAGATCCATAATTTCTACTACTGTTTAGTTCAACACAAATTTCTCTCGGAATAATTTCAGATCTACTCGTCGAAGTACAAGGGCATCTCCACTTATTCAGTCTCTTGCTAAAAGACCAAAGGGTCCGAAGATCGGTGCTGACACTGCTACGAGCCTACGATACAAAGCTCTAGGGAGTTGGAAGTTCGGATTTTATTAGTTATTGAAGAAGTATTACTGTGATATCGTTGGCCCTGAGTATGCTATCAAATATAACACTCTAGATACCTGTCCGGTTCTGCTTCTGCTGAGGTGACTGCTGTCGTTGCACCCTGCCCCTTTGAGGCTGTTAAGTGCGAGTGCTGAGGGTTTGCTTGAGATTTGAGTGATGGACTACTCAGTTTTGTTAAATCAGAAGGAGCATTGGTGTATGATCTTTTCTTATTGGCTCTTGATTAAATTTTCATTTGATCTGCTTGATAATTAAGATTGGGGTCTTAATGCAGGTTGTACTAGGTGGCTTCTCCCACTTCAAGAATGTCAGATTTCTCATGAGTTTATTTTTTTTCTGTTACACTCTTTGATTTTGATTAGCTTTTTATGATTGTTATTTTGTTTATTGTGTATTCTTTCTAGACCATAAATTCATATTTGCAAATGTCAAGATAAGTAAGTAAAAAAAAAAAGGCTTTTTTTTTGCATGTTCTTGATGAAAACTGTTACTAAGAAATGTGGTTCATCCATCATGATAACTGTCATGCCGGTAACTTGCAAGCGTCACAATTGTCCTTCCAATTGATCCTTTCTGTTACTAGGGAAATCTTATATGGCTTAGTTTGACAATACTTTGGACTCTAGATTTTATTCCCTTCTATTTTTGGTTTCTTCTTGAGTCACTCCCTATGAATATTGATACAAGTAAATTAAGCTATGTGTTTCAACTACTTGGATTGACCACTAGATGCCACTCTACCACCGACCTCTATTGAAGGAAATTCTCATTAGCAATACTTGTTAATTTAACTAACCATTTTTGTTTACATTGACAGTGCTATATTTTCTTATATTTACTGTTGTTTTTTGATTAACAGATCCAGACAACTATTTTTTATGAATTAACTATTTTTAAGAAAAAAACTATGGACCAAGTTAAGTGAATTTTCAATAGCTGTTTTAAATTTCTCCAAAACTAGATTTATGAAATTTCACAAATGAACATGCCTTAGTGTTAAGCTTCCTTGTATAATACCTTTGACCAATGCACTCTTTCCATTGGCAATGGAACATAATTAAAACTATCTGCATTTCCTGCTTTTTATTCTCTACCTTTGTCATTACTTTTGTTGCCTCCATGTATCTTTATTCTAATTCTGTGTGAATGTCCAAAAAAATAGAATTCATGCATATTACTAAATATTTTTTTTCTTTAAGATGTAGTCACAAGGTTTTAACATCAGGAACACAAAATTGAAGGTATTGGAATGCTCATTGTTTTGTTCCTGTAATTGATTACCAGATGTTTTAACTGATTATCACTCTATTGTTTTATTTAGTTTTGAAGGCAGAAAAAGTTTTAGAATCACTTACACGTTTATACTAGATTACTATTTTTTGAAATCTATTCCATATTCATTAATGACTTAGGCATTCTCCTTTTCCATTCTATTAAAATCCACTAATTCAATCATGCTCATGTCGCCAAGGATTTATATATATCAGTTTGGCCTGTTTTTTCTCATTATTCTTCTCTTAACATTCAAATAATTTACAGGTGTTTAATGTTGTTATTTTCTTTCATGCATGATTGTCTTTTACCTTTAATCATATACTATTGCTAGTATATGAATGCATTATGTAGGGTAAACCAACTATTAATGATATTTGATCAGCACATTTCTGGTAAGAAACCCCTTCCCAAACTATGCTTTTTGTTCAATTTGCTTTCTTTCTCACTTAATCCATTTTGTAAGGCCATGTAGGTTGGCTTCATGCCTATGCTAAAGATTTTGGCCATGTAACGTCAGGAATTGTGGTTTTTCATAATATTAGGCTTCTCTTACATCACGCAATTTGAAAAAAGGCATATGTTGGTACCATGATGAGATCATTTAAAACTTGTTGAAACTTCCTACAAATAATCTTTTTTCACAACCAAAGAGCTGGTGTAGCAAACAGTCCAGCTTAGATTGAGTTTTGTTGGTGTTTTTCTGTGTGATTGTTTCTCATTTTGTGGACAATCTTTTCTCTTTCCTAAACACAATGCCAAGGGCTGTTGGTGATGTACGGTTTGTCATTTTTCTCATTTGAATTTTCATGTTTAATTTTTCATGTACAGAATGTCTTTTCCCATAAACTAGGCTGTGAATAAACTTGGGCTAGTTTTGCTTGCGAGCTTTCCCTTGGTATAATAATGAGTGGAACTCCAACGGTGCTCAATGGGGAACTATGACGCATTCAAAGTTTTGGTTGGCCTGTAAGTACCCTCGTATTTCTTACTCCTGTTGATGTGAAACTAATATGCTTTACACAACTGGAGTGGCTCTGCTGCTTTTCCTGTTGCACAGGTTTGATGACATGAAAGCGGTTGCTTAATTGTGTAGAGATTCTTTTTGCAGCTTTAAAGTTTTTTGTCAACCATTTCTGTGATTAGATTTATATTCTTTCAGAACAATGCATTATTTACTTTCAAGATTTATCGATATCTTTTCTATGATCTGTTCTTATTTCCCTGACCATTCGTTACATATGGTGATATTGCATTTGGAATCCCATAAAATAGAAAGGTTTTCAATAGGTATGGATTCTTGACTCTTCTATAGAGGCAAGTTTTGAAACTTTTTTTTCTCATTCTCTTGAGATTTCTATGTCAATGTTTTATTATATGTTTATCTTATGTGTATCTTATAGATGGAAGCCTCACTAACACTATTCCCTACTAGATTCTAGTACTATTAACACCCTTTGCACAGTTGTTTAGAACAATTCCCTACAATGCTAAACTGCATTGGCTGGTTAAAACTAAAGCTAAGGTTGCCAATTTGGACAGCCACAGGTTATAGGGTTTGGGTTAGGCAATTTTCAATAGCAACATTGAAGCTTATGCAATGCAATATGGTACATGCATACAAGAAACTAGCACAAGGAAGAAAAGAAGGGGAGCATGTATGACATAAATGTTCACCCGATACAATCTTCCAATAGTTAAAGCTGTATTTTCCTGCTTGCAATCCTACAAGAAAGTTTCGCAAGTCTCAAGATACAGGACATGTATTTTCCTGATTACGATACTACAAGAAAGTTTAGCAAGTCTCAAGATACAGGACATGTAAATCAATAAATTATAAGACAAGGAAGAAAAGGGGGCTTATATTGACAAATGTTCACCCAATACCAATCTTTGGATAGTTGGAACTCTATTTTCTTGCTCGTGATACTTTGAGAAAGTATTGCAATTTTCAAGATACATGACATGGGACGTTAAAAGGAAAAATCTATAGCACAAGAAATGAAAGGGAGGTTATACTTGACTTAAATGCTCTCCCGATGCAATCTATTTTTCCTGCTTGTCATACTGCACGAAAGTTTTACATGTCTGAAGATATTGACATGAAAAATGAAAAGTACTATATACGAGGGGAAAGAAGAAAAAACAGGAATAGAATACAAGATATGAGGATGCTTTCCCAAGAGCCCTCATCCTCGACCTGTTCTCGTGCAGATCTTCCTCTCTTGCAGGATCCATACTTTTCCGGCTTCTCTTCCCTCCCTTAATTGGGAAGACTCTCCTTTCCGGCACTAATCTTTCCTTTACAAACACTTGCCACAATCGTCTTTTGAAGACCTCTAATTTATAGGTAATTGATTAAAAATTGTGTATGTTTATTATTTACTCGTATTATTTGCTTAAAATGAGTCTCAAGAAGGTGTATTATTTAATTAATTGTGCAAGTTGTTAAATTTGTAATTGATTAAATTTGATTTCTTATTGTTGGTTATTCATTGAAGGGGTTGTTTTGGTATAACGGTAAAATTTGATCTCTTTTATTATTAGTTATTCATTATTAACTATTTGTTTGTTGGTCACATATTGTAGCCTTTTCAAAAGATTTTGTATGTTATTAACATGAATGTTTGCTTAAAAAAAAGTATATATTCATTAATAAATAATGGTTATGCTGCCAAATTATCAGAATTATTTGTGTTTTGTAGTATTGATCATTCCAACGAGTGTGGTTTCAACAAATATTACATCGATGGATAGGTTTAGTGAAAAATCTAATAGAAGCGTCATGGGTAGCTGGTGCGAAGTAAGCAGGATACACGGTTTTTTTTTTCTTCAATCAAAAAGTTACTTTCACTAATATTCTGAGGAAAACAATAATAATGGATTAAGTATTTGATCCTTTTGGATGTTCCAAAAATTGTTATGGGCTCTTCAACATGAGAATATGTGTGACTGATATTGGATTCTATTTTAAAACAAATTTTTAGTGAAAGCCCGTGAAAATGAAATTGTAAACTGTTCATGATATGTAGATGGTGCATAGCGATTGAAAAGTAAATGGGCAGCAACTGTCTATAGCTTTCTACATTTTGAAATCACTAATGCAAGGCTGCGGGCTCAAACACTGGCAAATTGCCAAACCGTGTTCCCAAGTTTTAAAAATTCCCAGGGTGAACTATTGTTTGTTATTTACCAAACAATTGTCTCATTTTAAAAATTTCTTTTCCGTTAACAATATATCAAAAATTATCGGGCCGCTGTAATTGGCCATCTTGACCTCTGGCCACAAAATCGTGACTAGGCTAGAAGTCGCGTGGCCAGGCCGTGCAGCTAGACTACTAGCTGTGACCTCTGGCCTTGTGGCCGGCCTGGCCATGATTTTGTAGCCGGCCTTCATGGTTGTTATGTTAGCTGCGGACATGTTACCCTCTTTGAGAATTTTTAAAAATTAGATATGTGGTTTAGTAATTTGTAGTCCAAACATTGGAATGAAAAAAGAAAAGAAAATTGTTAGAATTTGCGATGAATTAGATTGCTCTATTTCATATAAATGTACAATAATTCTCTGAATTTTGTTAGCATATGCATCCTGGCAAAATGAACCCATTTATACCATGCAACAAATCAATGCTAGTTATTGATTTTTACCCCGCATGGCTAGCATTAATAACATAAAACCACGTATGATTCTTATGAAGATTTCTTTTTAAATCCTACCCATTTTATTTTGTTGATCTTATACCTATATCAATAGCATCATTGTTGTTTAGTCTATTTGGGATGTACAGTTTGATGACTCTACATATTCAATAACCATGTACATGGTTGGAATCGACTTTATTTTTAACGAGGAAACAATAAGATAAACCTTTGTAAACACCCAACCAATAGCATTTCCTAAGTTATCATAAGCTTTCATTGTATAGTGATTTCATTTGAGCATCTAAATTTCTAAGAATTTATAAATGAAAGCTCCTATCATTTAGCTATCTCCAATTGATTATAAAAGACTTCTACTTGATTAGCGTATCATAATCGTTGAAAGCTAATGACTCTTTGACTAGTCAACTAATATGAACTTAGACAACCAACTGTTCAATTATCTACTATATAAAACATTCTTTGACTATAAAATTTATATTCTTCCAAATTAGTTGTGATTTCTATATAACCAAAATTCCATTCCAATCTAATGAAATTTGGGTAGCCCCTCTTCACTTAGCTTACAATCACCATAAGCATACACATAACTGAATCTCGAGTTGCTAGGCATAACACTACTTGAGACATCATTCTAGAGAAATGTTTAGAATGATATTAAGAAAGACACTAAAAAATGGATGATGGGTTAAGACCGTAGGTTAAAAGGGTAAGCTGAAGAATAGATCAAGAACTTCTCTTCGACTTGAAAATTGGCGGGTTGTGGCATACTATCCCACTTAGGATTGAGATGGCCTTACGCATCCTCTTCCTCGTAGCACTTAATGTGCTCGGTCAATTGTCATAAAACATCCTCTCAATTCTAACTCGCCTCAATATCTGATAGATTCTTTCACTTTATTAAATATTCAACATGGTTTGAAACTCGTTTTTACTGTCCGCAAGATATACTCCACATCATAGGTGGTGACCAATAGTATTGGTGTAGATCCAATCTATTGGACATGGATTGTATATATAGATCCAATAATCTAGTTCATTAACATCAATGAGTTGTTAACAAGTTATTGATTTTATGGTTGATGGTTCCTGTATGGGTCTTGGGTATAAAAGGGAGGAAGTCAAAATCAATTAGACATTTTCATTTCGGTTGCTTCCTCTACATCTTCCTTCTCTTTTCTCCGTTGAGATGAGACTACAGTTGTTGCTTAATCCCTGCAGAAGGTCATTTTGTCGCACTTGTAGGAACTCATCTGATGACAAGGAACAATGACCCTAACTTTGGACTCAGGTCAGCATTTGGATATTCATTGTTTTGATATGCATGTAGCGTTATTGTTGATGATAACTAGATCCTATGATGCATCATTCAGATTGTTTTCATTGAATGGTATCCTCTTTCAATTGGTATCAGGGTTTAGGATTAACTTGTCATCCTTTTTAAGGTGTAAGGATTATTTTTGATGATTTGGTAAGAATACATTGGTTTTTGCATTTAATTCCATTTCGAATAGCGAATTAATGTATATCTATCAAATCTATGATTGGATACGCTAGAATTTAACCTAAACTTTAAGTTGTTCACATCATCTGCGAAGAACGACTCGAATTTGGAGTTTTCCATGCCATTCTCACTATAGAAAATTACATGCAGAAATGCAGGTTTTCGAGCACTAGTCAACTAATAGGACTACCAATCGACAGGTGAGCATAAATTTGGGCACATAATGTATTTAACTCGACTAGGTAGTTTGATTCGTGTCTATCAGTTAACTTACATAAGGATCAATCAACTGGTGTGCTTGAAGTTATGTACAGAACAATATCCAACTCGATTGGGAAGTTCAATCGATGAACATCCAATCGATTGTCATTCATAGAGTTGTCCATAGAACACATCTAGTTCGAGACTGGTGTTCACGAATTAGCCATAGAATGTTTCTAGCTTGACTGGGCAGTTCAACCAATGGACATCAAGAACAATCGACTGGTGTGGGTGAGCTCGTACACAAAAGCCTTCTGACTCAATCGATGAGTTCGACTCCTATGACTTAGTCAACTGTCATTCACTAGCGATTGATTGGTGTCTCTAGGATTTGACACATATGGTGTAACAATTGATTGATGAATGTGAGAATCGATTGTTAACAATACCAATTGATTGATAATTGATATCAATTGACTTATAGCTGATTAGCTGTGTTTTCAATAGTTTATCCTACATTCTTCTTCGCATTTATTCTTTAGTTGAACTAATATTATCGCCAAAGCGAGAACTATTGAGTAATGGTAGGTGTATTTGTGTAGATAGATGTATATCTATGTTAAAGATGATTTTCCCAAAAGAAATTTATTCTTTATGCCAGATGTATGTTTAAAGAAGATTACAAATCAAGCTTGACTTCTTAGTCATATGCGAAGTGTGTCGGCCTAAAGGAAGATACATTATGTAACTGATTAGAAGTATTGCGAGTGATAATTGACAATAAACTAATTAAGGGAACTCATAAATAAAATTAATCATGCGCCTAATGCATTGTCCCAAAGGAAAGCGGGTTATGCGATAAAAGAAAATATTATGAGTTGTTTGAAGAGTACATTAACAGTATTTTAGTCAAAAGACTTAATGTAATGTTGTATTAAGTATCTCAATTAATGCCATGGAATGTTAGAGACCAGAAACCAGAGAAAAAGTCCCCAGCGTAGGCCCTCCGACGCTCAAGTTAGATATTTTTTTCCTAGAAGAACAGTGTATGAAGGAAAAAGAACTGTAGAAGACGAGTGCGACTGTGCGTGCACCTGCTCCAGGGAGAGGAGGACGCCCTTTTTATATGACACTGTGTACCTCTGGAGCCTGACAGATATCAGAGAATGTCGGGTATCAGAGCCTGTCGGATGACTAAGGGCAAGTGGCATCTTCTTATTGGTTGAAAGAAGATTTCATTTCCTAAGAATGGCCGACCACTGGAATATTCTGTGCTACTGGGCAGGGGCATTGAATGAGGAAGATGAGTTGCACCATGGGAGTTGAGCCATGTACATCTAGAGCGGGGAAGAGCTAGTTGGTCGGAGACAGGCCAGGAACCCCTCGATCTTATGTAGATCTGGGTACCCAATCTGTCAATATCCGACCGAGAGTTATGCAACAGATGAGATAGTCTAACCATCATCTTTTATTAACTTCTGACTACTACATTATTTTAATTTTTAATTATCATATTTCTTAATTTTTTGACTGTCACGTTCATATATGAATCTATACTTATGGGCCTTAGCTTATCATTTCCCATGCGAGTTCGATCGATACTGGATTCATTCCGGTAACGTGTGACTACGATCCACGTAATTCAAGGAGACGCAACAGTAAAAATGAATCATTGATTTCTGATTAGGCATGATCAGATAACATCAACTTTCATTTTCCAGCATCTTGTTTAATTAATTAATGGCGTAACCCATATATGGAAGTTAATTACAGATTAATGACAGGCGTGGCGCGCGATTCTACCGCCGGAGAGAGAAAGCAACACGATGCACGACAATCGACGGCGAAGTCGACAAAAGCTAGCGACCGATTAACAAGATCTAGCTAGTAATGGATGGCGACCGCCGGCAAGAAGGGGACGGCGAAGTAGGACTCCATCAGGAGCCGGGAGCTCTGGGCGGCCTCCACTGGCGCGATGCCACCCGCCGGAAGTTCCCTCACCAGCAGCGATGGAAATTCCGCTAGGCGCTTCAGTGCCTCGCGGTACTTGACCGCCAGCCACCGGAGCCTGGTCCGCCGCAGGAGTCCCGTCAGGAGCCGCCGCCCGCGCCACTGCCACCCACGCCGCCCGCCCAGACGTACCACCGCCATCTTCCTCCTCCGAGGCAGCAGGCGGAACAGCATGACCTGCCGTAGCAGATTGTCGCGGTGGCTGTGGCCGGGCCGCGGCTTGTTTTGTTGTTTCTGGCGCCGGAGGCAGAGTGGCAAGCGGTTAAAAAGCACGAGGAGGCGGTCTGCTCACTCGCGGGTACATTTAAGTCCAGAGCGAACGGACAAAACGTTTTATATATTTTATTTTATTTTATTAATATTTTATTTTTTTAAAAAAAGAGGGAATTTGATCCAAACACGCCTCCAATGTTGTTTCTCTACGTCATCGTAACGCACTACTGTGTTTTTTTAGGGTTTAAAAGTAATATTAATAAATATTTAATTACAAAATTAAATGTTTATTTATAAATTGGGGGAAGAAAACACAAATGCTGATGCATAGTGATAAGGGGCATCAAGTGTTAATTAATTATGCTGTGATTTGATGAGCAAAATTGTTTTTATTTATTTATCTTTAAAAAAATCATTTTGAACTGAAATTTCATTAATTTTTTTTAATGAATGAGAAACACTGACAGAGGTGTTTGCTAATTTAAGATAGTGTAAAAAGGACAAGCATACGACGGCAAAGACAAGCATGAATCTTATGGAATTCAGGTTGACAAGATCTTTCGTAATGGATGCATTCATATCCATACTAGTTAAGCCTATCGCTACACTATTATTTTATTTATTATTTTTTTTTATTTTACCAATGAACACATTTAAGGATTGGTATTTATCAAACCATATACCATTTTTTTTATTTTATTTTTACCATTTTACATACCATTTTTTTCATGAATTTCTTTTATTTTGTCGCCACGGGATGCATAATCGATTAGAGGATGACATACTTACTATAATAAGATAAATGATCAATTTCTAACGGACACATATCTTCTGAAAAAAAATCCTCCCATCTCTTAGTCAACTTAGGGTCGATTATAAGCGGTCTCCCTTCACATAATTTAGGGATAGCTCCCTAAATTAACTTTTTGCTATAATGATTTTATTTTATTTTGTCTCATGAGTTAGCGTAGTCATTATCTACATAGATATTTGCTCCAATAAATCATGAGATCAATTTCATTGGGTGTAAAATATATTATTGGGTGTTTGATTTTCTCATGTAAAAAATCACTATATTAAGATAAAATACCTCTCATAATTTATTTATTTATATCTTATCATGTAACTAAAAATAATAGATAGTGGGGGGCGATATTAACTTTTGCTTTAATACTTTTATTTTATTTTATTTTTATTTTACCAACACATTTAAGGGTGGGTATTTATCCAACCACATACTATTTTGATATTCCCTTTAGCGGTAAAAATCAAAAGATTTTTTTATGAAAAAAAATCCCATTCTACCAATTTTCTAGATAAAATGGCATAGTCTCTTAAACCCATTGTTCAATATTATTATCTCATTATACATATTAAATTTTGAAAAAGTAGCCTATTATATAAACAAAATTAGTCTGCATTATTAACAACTATAAAACTATAGTTACTATAAATATTACCATCATAGTTATATTAATTATATTAGTTTAACCTTCGAATATATGTTCGATATTATTACCTTTTATTATACACATTAAATCTTGAATAAATAAGTAATTATATGAAAAAAAACTAGCTATTATAAATTAAATGTTGCCGTCATAATTATATTGATTATAATTTTATAACTATTATAACGTGAATATATATTATTGAATATGTTAAGTATACATAGTAACAATTATAAAATCATAATAATGTATATACTGTTAAACATGTAAAATCCGTCGAGATGATTTAAAGTTTAAATTTGAAATCGTCTCATCAAAAATCGAAATCAATCCGTTAAAAAGTAAAAAAGTCAAAACGGATCAAATAGTGTATTTGAGGACAGACGTGTTATTTTAAAAGGAGAATCGGTGGAGAGGTAACCTATTGATAAAACATAAAAATTTCGCCTTTTGACAATTAAAAAAAATGCCCTTTGGATTATTACCCTAGGTCCTCCGTATTCTTTTTAACGGTAAAATGACCCAAATGACACACAAATATATACGGTCAGCTTTATTCTTCAATAATATATATCATACAATAGCACACAATCATTGATCATCATCTCCAATTGCCTCTTCGCCGACCTGTTTGGCCAAGCACAACGCACCCTTTGCCTTCCCTCCAAATCCACTTCGTTCAAAGCTTCTAAGCCATCGAATCAACACCTCACTTGGCTTGGTGAGATGTTTAGGGTAATCTAAACTGATCTCTTAGTCCTTTTGCACCTCTTGGCCCCTTGCTTATTTAATAACCTACCAAGCTCCTAGTCAAACTTTGATCTATTAAACTTTCCTACAATATAAGATGTTTAGGTTGATCTCAATCTCTTATCTGCTAAGTTTTAGATCACCTATGATGATGTGGGCAGAATAACAACGGGTGAAAATAGTTTTTAATTTTTTTATTATTTTTTATTGAGTTTGGTATTTATGATATTTTAAATAATTTTTAGCTTTTATATTTTTAAATTTTTAGTCCGTTTAGAATTTTTTTTTTCCTTTCTATTAGGTTTTTTTAACTTTGTTTGTCTCAGGATTTTGAATCTATATAAATAATTATTTGGGTTGATATAAAAAAAATTTTTGTTGGGGCAGTTGGTGTGACCTTAAGTTTTAATATTTGGGCAAATGTACAAGTTATGTTATTGTTATATTTAATATGCGATTTTGAGTGTGCAAGATGCATGTATAATAAAAAAAGTCCAAGTGTGATCTTGGAAAAGAAAAAGTCCAAGTGTAATATTGGCAAACGGTAAGTCCAAGTGTGATATTGGTAAAGATGGAGTCCCGGAGCAATAAGCTCTTAGCAAGAATGAAGTTCCAGAGCGAGGAGCTCTTGGCAAGGTTGAAGCCCTAGAGGTAAGGAATCTCTTAGCAATGAAAGACTCGACAATAAGGGCAAGACCGAAGGAAGCTCTTAAAGGCAAAACATGAAGGATGATAAAGCATTTGAGGGACACAAGACTAATGGAGGAAGTTAAAAGACAAGGGCAAGTTGTGCGGGCGAGAACGAGTACCGAGTAATTTTACTTTGGGTAAAAACCCTAGTGTCAAGTTATGCAATTGATTGGTATATGTCCCAGTTGACTAATGGTTGAGAAACAGCAGGTGTGAGCTTCTGTTTGCTCAGCCTAGGGTGATCAGTCGACTGGTATGTTCATCAGTTGACTGGTCCTAATCGACTGACTAGTCCACTGGTCCCAATGGACTGACCAGTCGACTGGTCCCAATCGACTGACCAGTGAGAAAAGAATCTTTCTGTTCTCTTAACCAAAGTGGGCCTGCCAACTGGGAGAAAACGGAATATTTTTGTTCTCTCAACCGAAGTGGACCAGTCTATTAGTACTAGTCTACTAATCTTGGCACATGTTGTAACGACCCGCCTTCTGCAAACTAAGTTGTAAGGCCGGAGGTTACATTATGCTAACTATTCTGGTGCGGAAAGGACTGAACAAGACTGAACTAATTAAAAGTCTCTACTATTTACTATGAACTCTGATAATTCTTCTTAGAGTGCACTTCTGAAGTTGTACACAGGCTATGTATGTGCTAAAGAATGGGAACTAACTTTCTATTTGATCGAGAACTGAAGTTAGGCACTTCTGGGCTGAATTCAGACATCCCAATCGATCGGCTGATCGATTGGAGTTGTCTGATCGATCCATTGATCGATTCAGCTCGCTACTGTGTATGAGGTCAGATCTGGATCGATCGGCTGATCGATCCAGCCTAGCCAATCGATCCGATGATTGATTTAGAGGCTCTCTGTTCACGGGAATTAAATTCCCGATCGATCGGCTGATCGATCCATGGCCGATCGATCAGCTGATCGACTCATCAGCTCTCGGCACGCAACAGATCGCGTTTCAATCGATCGGCTGATCGATCGAGGATTCCTCAATCGATCAGCTGATCGATTCCATGGCATTCTGTGCACGAGGAGTTTCTCCCAATCGATCGGCTGATCGATCAAGGGTTCCTCAATCGATCGACTGATCGATTGGGGTTCTGATTTCAGCAGAAACCCACCCGAACTCCTTGAAAACCTTCAGAAATCACTAAACCATAAAGCAATACTACTAGACATGCTATTACTCATATTTTGCTACCTAATATCAAGACAAATGGCAGTCTAAGCATGGCAAAGTACATAGTTTCACAAATCATGATACTTAGTATCCTAAAGTGCAGAAAAGTAACTAAGAGCTGAAATTCTAAGTCTTTAGATGGATGATTCCCCAAGAGTCTTTATTCCAAGTTCAATCGCACACACACCTTCATCGCATTGCCTCCAACCTTCGCTATTCCATCTTTCCCTTATCTTTATCTGCAGTATAAGGAAAAAAAATGCATCTATAAGCTTGGGAGCTTAGTAAAAAACCATCTACCTCACAAAACATGCATTTATAGAAATCATGCTTTTAAAAAGATGCTATGCTGCTATGCAAACTGAGAATCATACTAGAAATGCTAAAACATGGTGAGTGAGCATATAAATCATGGCAATCAAGAATTGAACATAAAGCCATCCACTATATCAATAGGAAACTGCACTGACGCTAAGCTAAATTCACGTATCTATTTTGTGAAGTTTGAAAACTATTTTCGTAAGTAGATAAAAATACTAAACATGCTGCTAATGGGTCCGACAACTGTACTTATTGTGCGCACATCCCTAACTAGACTCGGGGTTGCAAATCTCAATTCTAGTAGGGTTACTAGGTTATCTAAACCTAGGGACGACTGTGAGAGCTCAACCCAAGGACAACTGAAGTCCAGTACAGTGCCACTGATAAAGTAAAATACTGTTTATAACTAGTTTATCATATCTTGCTTTTTACTAGGTTATCTGAACCTAGAGTTAGGTTATCTGAACCTAGAGGCTACTATGGGAGCCCACCCATTGGACCGTAGTCTCATACCACTGAAGCAAGGCTATATATGCTAATAAGAATGCATCTGGGCATTTAACTGAGCTCTTAAAACACTTGCTGCAGCGTTTAACTATTTTAGGCATTTTATCGAGCACTTGGTGTGCTCTAATTCTGCATATGACTAGACTAATAACATAAAAGTGAACTAAGGTATAAAAACCATACGTTTAGCTACTTATACTGCAAGTGAGGGGTTACTTACTTCCTGCGCTAGTTTTCCTTACAATCCTATCGCTAGGTTTCCGGAGAAGATGACCGTTTCGGCGATCCTCTTGCGTCTATGCTTCCTTCTCGCGGAGGGGAATGCCCTCGTGCCGAAGTCGTCGCCAGAATATGCTCCTACGATCCTAGGGATGGAACCCTAGGTTCCTTGGTCTTGGGCGCCGGGAGAGTGAGAAGGAGAGGGGCGGCATGTGAGGGTTTTAGGAAGAGGAGAGTTGTCGTAAAAAAAATAATAACTCCTCTCTTAATTTTCTATTTATATTAAGTTGTTAATACCACCCAACTAACTTTAAATATAATTGTTCTCCTTTCCTTTCATCACACCCCTGCTGGGGCCCCTTGGTTACTGGAGTCATCTATAAGGTGTAGAGTCTAATAGGTCTTGGGTTCAAACCCCTCGCTAGGCTATTTTACGATTTTATTTATTTTTGCTACTTCGGCTATTCTAAAAATTCCATAAAAATATTCTAAAATTCCAGAAAAATAATAGAATATTTCTAAAAATCAATTTGAGAATTTTTGGGCGTTACAATCCCCCATACCTTATAAAAAGTTCATCCTCGAACTTAGAATAACTCTGGGTACTTCTATCTTATACTAGTTTCTGTCTCCCAAGTTGCCTCTTCTGTTGTGTGATTTTGCCAAATGACTTTAACTAATGGTACTTCCTTATTCCGTAATTTCTTAACTGCTCGGTCTATTATCTGAATAGGTCGACTGTCATAGTTGAGGTCTTCACGGACTTGTACCGACTGAGGCTCAATCACCTGGGTGGCATCTGGGATATGCTTCTTCAGCATAGAGACATGGAATACATTATGAATAGCTGACATCTCCTGGGGTAGCTCTAGCTCATATGCTACTTTGCCAACTCTTCTGGTAATAAGGTATGGTCCCACATATCTGGGACTCAATTTGCCCTTCTTCCCAAAACGCATTACTCCCTTCATGGGAGCTACTCTGAGGAACACTGTATCCCCAACTGAAAACTCTAAGGGTCGACGCCGTGTATCAGCATAGCTCTTCTGGCGGCTCTGAGCTGTCTGTATCCTCTGGCGGATCTGCTGTATAGCTGCCGTGGTATCTACGACTAGATCTGTCTGAAGTTCTAGTTCTTTCTGTTCACCACTCTCATACCAGCAGATTGAAGATCTACACCTCCGCCCGTAGAGAGCCTCGTAGGGTGCCATGCCGATAGTGGCCTGATAGCTATTGTTGTATGCAAATTCTGCTAAACACAGATATTTGCACCAACTTCCCTTGAAGTCTAGGGCACATGTTCGGAGCATATCTTCGAGTACTTGATTTACCCGCTCCGTCTGACCATCTGTCTGAGGATGGAAAGCTGTGCTAAATTTGAACTTGGTGCCCAACGCTGACTGTATACATTCCTAGAAGTGTGACGTGAATCTACTGTCTCTGTCTGAAATGATAGTCCGTGGAACTCTATGCAGTCTGACGATCTCCTTGAGATACAACTAAGCCAGTTGCTCCATAGAATATGATATTCTGATAGCTAAGAAGTGGGCTGACTTAGTCAATCTGTCAACTACTACCAAGATGACATCAAAACTATTCGTAGTTCTGGGTAGTCCCACTATAAAATCCATGGAGATATCCTCCCATTTCCATTCTGGGATCTGAATAGGCTGCAAAACTCCTCCTGGTCTCTGGTGTTCTGCCTTGACCCTCTGACAGGTCAGACAGGTACTGACATATCTAGCGATGTCTCTTTTCATCCCTGACCACCAAAAATGTTTCTTTAGGTCTTGGTACATCTTGGTGGAGCAAGGATGCATCGCATAAGGAGTCCTGTGAGCCTCATCTAGAATCTTCCTCCGTAGTTTCTCCTGATCCGGAACACATAGTCTGTCACCAAAATATAACACCCCACTATCAGATACTCTGAACTCTCCACTTTCTGATTCTGCTAACCCTTGCTTGATTTTCTGAGTTTCAGGGTCCTGATCCTGAGTTGTCTGGATGTCATCAAGCATGGTAGACGCTAATGTCATAGTAGAGAGTTGCCTAACTATTAATTCGAGACCGAAATCTGCAATCTCCTTTTGTAGGGGTGGTGACATGGCTGATAGGGATAGTAAGGTAGCACTGGACTTCCTGCTAAGTGCGTCTGCCACCTTATTGGCTTTGCCTGGGTGGTAGAGGATGTCTATGTCATAGTCTTTGGCCAGCTCGAGCCATCTGCGCTGTCGCATATTCAGATCCTTCTGAGTGAAGAAGTACTTCAGACTCTGATGATCTGTATACACTCTGCACTGAGCTTCATACAAATAATGTCTCCAAATTTTGAGGGCGAACACAACTGCTGTAAGCTCAAGGTCGTGAGTAGGGTAGTTCCTCTCATAGTCCTTGAGTTGTCTGGAGGCATAGGCGATCACCTTACCTTCTTGCATCAGTACTGCTCCTAATCCAAATTTAGAGGCGTCACTGTAGATATCAAAGCTGTCTGTGTTTTCTGGCAAAGTTAGAATGGGTGCACTGGTCAATCTTCTTTTGAGCTCCATGAAACTGTTCTCACAATCCTCTATCCACTGAAATTTTCTTTGCTTTCTGGTGAGAGCTGTCAATGGGGAGGCTATCCTGGAGAAATCCTCTACAAATTTTCTGTAATAGCCTGCTAGTCCCAAAAAGCTTCTGATTTTACTAGCGTTCTTAGGTCTTTTCCAGTTACTCACGGCTTCTATCTTACTGGGGTCTACCATGATACCCTCCTTGGAGATGATGTGACCCAGAAAGGATACCTGATTTAGCCAGAATTCACATTTCGTGAACTTGGCGTACAGCTGGTTTGCTGAAGGGTCTGTAGTACTATTTTCAGGTGCTCTGCATGTTTTCCTGAGTTTTGGAATAAATAAGAATGTCGTCGATGAACACGATGACAAACTTATCTAAGTATTTTTCTGAATACTCTGTTCATGAGATCCATGAAGGTAGCTGGAGCATTTGTCATGCCAAAGGGCATGACTACGAACTCATAATGTCCGTATCTGGTCCTGAATGTGGTCTTGGGTATATCACCTTCTTTAACTCTCACTTGGTGATATCCTGATCTAAGGTCTATTTTAGAGAACACTGTTGCTCCCTTCAGCTGATCGAACAGGTCATCTATCCTGGGAAGAGGATACCTGTTCTTAATCGTGACCTGGTTTAATGTTCAGTAATCTATACACAGGCGCATGCTCCCATCCTTCTTCTTCACGAACAATACAGGCGCTCCCCATGGTGAGTGACTAGAGCGTATGAAGCCCTTGTCAAGCAGCTCCTATAGTTACTCCTGAAGTTCCTTCAGTTCTGCTGGAGCCATGCGGTAGGGTGCTTTGGAGATGAGATTTGTACCGGGGACGAGTTTTATCTCAAACTCAATCTCCCTGTCTGGTGCTAAGCCTGGTAACTCCTCAGGGAAGACTGCTGGGTAGTCACATACAACTCGGAAATCTTCTAGCTTTTGGTCCTTGTCCTGATTGGTATTGACTACATGTGCTAGGAATCTCGTACATCCTGTCTCTAATAGTTTCTGTGCTTTCAAAGCTGAGAGAAACTTCTTGGCCTTTCTCTTTGGTTCTCCGATGTACCCAAACTGCACTCCTGTTTCGGGTTGGAATACAACTTTCTGTTTACGGCACTCTATGGAGGCACCGTACTTGATCAGAAAGTCCATTCCCAAAATAACGTCGTAGTCAGCCATATCTAACACTATCAGATCGCCAAAAAGCTCTCTGTCTGCTATACTGATGGGCACTGCTTGGAGCCAGTGCGTAGATGCCATAATTTCTCCTGAAGGTAGTGTTGTCAGGAACTGACCACTAAGTGCATCAGGAGGTATTGCTAGCTTTTAGGCGAATTTCCTGGATATATAAGAGTGGGTTGGCTCAGTATCGAATAAAACAGTTGCACTTTGCTGTAAAATACTAATCTGACCTGTAACAACTGTTGAGGCATTCGCTACGTCCTCTCTGGTGAGTGAATAGATCCTCGCGTTCGTCGTGGCTGTAGGGGCTTCTAGTCTGCCCTGACTGATATGTGGTCCATCTATAGCAGCCTGCATCTGATGTAACTGCGCTGGGTTACCTCCGTACTGAATCGGCTGTGGTGAAGGGAGACTGGGCTTGTTCGGGCATTGCTTAGCCATATGCCCTTCCTGGCCACATTCGAAGTATCCGCGGGTGCCCTTGCGACAAACTCCGGGGTGGAATTTCCCACAAGTAGCGCACTTGGGATAACTAGGCTGTTTACTAGCTGGTCCTCCTTTTGGGTAACTCCCTAGCCCTGTTGTTTCTGAGTTCCCTTTCCAGTTAGAGCTGTGGCCCTGTTGTTTCTGAGTACCTGAGCCTCCTTGGCCTTTCGACTCTGAGATAAATTGTTTCTGTTGCTTGATGCTGTTCTGGTAGTGTTCGGTGGTCAGAGCACTACTTATTAGTTCTTCTGTGATTTGCGGCCTATGAACACCGCTAGCCACATTCATTGCTATTTCCGGCCTTAGAATTTTGAGCATCAACTGGACTCGTTCTCTTTCAGTGCTGACTAATTCTGGGCATAGGCGAGCCAGTCGGTTGAATTTCTTCACGGCCTCCTCAACTGAAAGGTTGTCCTGACGAAATTTAGTGAACTCGTCGTAGTGGCGGTTTGTAACCCGAATGTGAAAGAACTCCTCAAATAATTCTCTCTCAAAGTCAGCCCATGTCATCTGGTTCACTGAGCGCTTCGCTTTAATTCTCTCCCACCACATACGTGCGCCCCCTGTCAGGCAGAAAGAGGCGCATTTCACTTTCTCATGTTCTGGCCAGTCCAGAAGTTCCATCATACTCTCCAGTGTTTTGAACCAGGCTTGGGCATCCCATGGTTCACTGGCGCCTGAGAAATTCTCTGGCCTGATTTTCTGCCACTGGATCAGATAGGCTTCTCTCCTCGCCCCTACTACTGGTGCTACAGGTTGGACTGGTGGAACCTCTATCACTACCGGGGTTGCTAAGTTAGGTTCTGGAGTGACGGTGGGAGTGTTCTGCTGATTAGCCCTTAGGGTGGCTATCTCCTGTTTTTGTTCAGCTAATTGTTTCTGTAACTGAGCCACTACTGCTGCAAGGTCTGGAGGAGACACTGAGCTGCCTGCCTCATGCTGGGGCTCAGTAGCTGGTGTCTTTCTAGCTGGGCGTCCTCGTACCATTTTCTAGAGAAATAGATGACATACATAACTAATACAATCATAGGTACATAACTACTGTTATCAGGTTAGATGTTATTATATACGAACAAGCTCTAGTATCTTTAAACATGAAAGCAAACAAAACATAAATAAAGTGAGAGGTATTCTTACTTGGAAGCTGCAGGTTCAATGCTGATGTGTGTGTGAGGAAGTATGGAACTTGCTCTGATACCACTCTGTAACGACCCGCCTTCTGCTAACTAAGCTGTAAGGCCGGGGGTTACATTATGCTAACTATTCTGGTGCGGAAAGGACTGAACAAGACTGAACTAATTAAAAGTCTCTACTATTTACTATGAACTCTGATAATTCTTCTTAGAGTGCGCTTCTGAAGTTGTACACAGGCTATGTATGTGCTAAAGAATGGGAACTAACTTTCTATTTGATCGAGAACTGAAGTTAGGCACTTCTGGGCTGAATTCAGACATCCCAATCGATCGGCTGATCGATTGGAGTTGTCTGATCGATCCATTGATCGATTCAGCTCGCTACTGTGTATGAGGTCAAATCTGGATCGATCGGCTGATCGATCCAGCCTAGCCAATTGATCCGATGATCGATTCAGAGGCTCTCTGTTCGCGGGAATTAAATTCATGATCGATCGGCTGATCGACTCATCAGCTCTCGGCACGCAACAGATCGCGTTTCAATCGATCGGCTGATCAATCGAGGATTCCTCAATCGATCAGCTGATCGATTCCATGGCATTCTATGCACGGGGAGTTTCGCTCAATCGATCGACTGATCGATCAAGGGTTCCTCAATCGATCGGCTGATCGATTGGGGTTCTGATTTCAGCAGAAACCCACCCGAACTCCTTGAAAACCTTCAGAAATCACTAAACCATAAAGCAATACTACTAGACATGCTATTACTCATATTTTGCTACCTAATATCAAGACAAATGGCAGTCTAAGCATGGCAAAGTACATAGTTTCACAAATCATGATACTTAGTATCCTAAAGTGCAGAAAAGTAACTAAGAGCTGAAATTCTAAGTCTTTAGATGGGTGATTCCCCAAGAGTCTTTATTCCAAGTTCAATCGCACACACACCTTCATCGCATTGCATCCAGCCTCTGCTATTCCATCTTTCCCTTACCTTTATCTGCAGTATAAGGAAAAAAATGCATCTATAAGCTTGGGAGCTTAGTAAAAAACCATCTACCTCACAAAACATGCATTTATAGAAATCATGCTTTTAAAAAGATGCTATGCTGCTATGCAAACTGAGAATCATACTAGAAATGCTAAAACATGGTGAGTGAGCATATAAATCATGGCAATCAAGAATTGAACATAAAGTCATCCACTATATCAATAGGAAACTGCACTGACGCTAAGCTGAATTCACGTATCTATTTTGTGAAGTTTGAAAACTATTTTCGTAAGTAGATAAAAATACTAAACATGCTGCTAATGGGTCCGGCAACTGTACTTACTGTGCACACATCCCTAACTAGACTTGGGGTTGCAAATCCCAATTCTAGTAGGGTTACTAGGTTATCTAAACCTAGGGACGGCTGTGGGAGCCCAACCCAAGGACAACTGAAGTCCAGTACAGTGCCACTGATAAAGTAAAATACTGTTTATAGCTAGTTTATCATATCTTGCTTTTTATTAGGTTATCTGAACCTAGAGCTAGGTTATCTGAACCTAGAGGCTACTGTGGGAGCTCACCCATTGGACCGTAGTCCCATACCACTGAAGCAAGGCTATATATACTAATAAGAATGCATCTGGGCATTTAACTGAGCTCTTAAAACACTTGCTGCAGTGTTTAACTATTCTAGGCATTTTATCAAGCACTTGGTGTGCTCTAATTCTGCATATGATTAGACTAATAACATAAAAGTGAACTAAGGTATAAAAACCATACGTTTAGCTACTTATACTGCAGGTGAGGGGTTACTTACTTCCTGCGCTAGTTTTCCTTACAATCCTATCGCTAGGTTTCCGGAGAAGATGACCGTTTCGGCGATCCTCTTGCGTCTATGCTTCCTTCTCGCGGAGGGGAACGTCCTCGTGCCGGAGTCGTCGCCAGAATATGCTCCTACGATCCTAGGGATTGAACCCTAGGTTCCTTGGTCTTGGGCGCCGGGAGAGTGAGAAGGAGAGGGGCGGCGTGTGAGGGTTTTAGGAAGAGGAGAGTTGTCGTAAAAAAAATAATAACTCCTCTCTTAATTTTTTATTTATATTAAGTTGTTAATACCACCCAACTAACTTTAAATATAATTGCTCTCCTTTCCTTTCAGCACACCCCTGTTGGGGCCCCTTGGTTACTGGAGTCATCTATAAGGTGTAGAGTCTAATAGGTCTTGGGTTCAAACCCCCCTCTAGGCTATTTTACGATTTTATTTATTTTTGCTACTTCGGCTATTCTAAAAATTCCATAAAAATATTCTAAAATTTCAGAAAAATAATAGAATATTTCTAAAAATCAATTTGAAAATTTTCGGGTGTTACACCTGTCAACTGGTATCAAGCTGTTGGGGTATAACAGTCGATTTTCTATAAAGGCCAGTCAACTGATGACTTTACTAGTCAGTTGACTAGTAGTGGAAAAATAGTTTGAATGTTTTCTCCCAAGTTTTATATAATGGAGATTGAGTGACAAAATTAGAGGTGGGTAACCCCTAATTAGAGTCTTCAAAGCTCTCGTAATCTAAGTGTGTGTGATCGAGTTTGTGGTGAGGTTTCTCCACTAAGAAGGAGTTGCTCATTAGCTGGAGTTTATCGGAGACTAATCCACCAATGGGGTGAGGGATTGCCCATCTTACGGACACGCCATGGAGTAGGAGTATCATCTCCAAACCACGTTAAACAAATGTCGTTAAACAAGCGTGTTAGGTTTTGTTCTTCTTGTCTTTATTGTCTTCTAGATTAGCTTTCTATTTTGTCATTTGTATTTTCGTTGCACTAACAAATATAGGAAAGCGAATGAAGTAGGTGATCATCTATTCACCTCCTCTAGCTAGTGTCAAAGGTTCCAACAATTGATATCAGAGCTAAGAAACTCTTGAAGGACTAACCGCTGGAAGAAGCACGTGCTAAAGCAAGAAGATGGAGGCGGAAGGGCATCTTGGATGGGATATCTAGATCTCACCTCCATATGAGCGTGAAGACTTTAATTCTTGGAGGAAACACTTAGAGACATGATTTCAAATGGATTGAAACCATTGGATAGTTTTAGAGGAGTCGTTTGAAGCTCCAACAGACAAGAAGGGGAAGTGTTTCTGACCTCAGTATTGAATCGTGAAGCAAAGGGACCAATCAGAGGTAGACAAGGAGGTAACTAGAGTTTTAATTAATTTATTGCCTCATAATGTGGATTGTGTATAGGTAAGTGTGCTCATGACCTATGGAGCAAGGTGGTTGCTCTACATAAAAATCATCACAAGTCCAAGAAGTGGAGGAGCCCAAGAAGAAGGGCTCATTGGTCCAAGAGAAGAAGAAGGATCAATCGGATGTTGATACGTGTTCAACATCCGATGAGGAGGAAAATGTGGAATCGACCACATTTTCAGAGGGGGAAAGAAGTGGAACCGTCCATGTCTTTGAAGGAGGAAGAAGAATCCAAGACGGGTGAAAAAGAAGTCTTGAAAGTTCAACTCTCAACCTCATCTATCGGGAAGGGCGGGAAGAACCACATCAAGTAGCTAGAGGGGGGGGGGGGGGTGAATAGCTCGTCACATTCGCTCGTTGCTCGGCGTTGCTTGTTCCTTCAAAGATGTGCAGCGGAAAATACAGAAACAAACACACAACGCTAACACGGTTGGTTTTACTTGGTATCCACCTCACAAGAGGTGACTAATCCAAGGATCCACACCAACACACACACCCTCCACTAAATAAAACTCTTCTTTATGGTAACTACCAAGGGCGGAGAAGCCCTACAATACTCAATACAAGAAGAGAGGGAAAGGATACAAGAAATACAAGCTTACAAGCTTACAAGCTTACAATGAGTACAAAACCCTAACCCTAGCTTCTCTTCTTGGCTTTGATCCGCCTCTTGACTTGGAGAGCTTCCAAGATCCTTCAAGAACTGGCGATCTGAGCTTTGTGAGCGCTGTGGAGGAGTTGGCGAGAGCTCTGGAGTGAATCGGAGAAGTTCTTACCGCAGCCATCGAACGCCTGCAGCTATAAACGACGCCAACGGTCGGATCCCGATCGATTCGAATGTTCCCAATCGATCGGGGAGGCTTTGGATCGATCCACGGATCGATCCAGAGCGCCTCTGTGCTCTGGAAACGCGCCTGGATCGATCCACGGATCGATCCAGCGCCTATCGAGCGAAGCAGCCGCGTCCCAATCGATCCACTGATCGATTGGGACTTCTGGATCGATCCACGGATCGATCCAGAAGCTCTCTGTTTGCTGGGACAGGTCTGGATCGATCCACTGATCGATCCAGAGCCTGGATCGATCCACTGATCGATCCAGCACTTGGTTTTTGTCCAAAACCAAGTCCTAAACCTCCCAAACCAACATCCGGTCAACCTTGACCTGTTGGTATGTCATGCCTAGCATCTAGTCACTCCCTTGACCTGCTAGGACTCCCTTACCAAGTGTCCGGTCAATCCCTTTGACCCACTTGGACTTTTCTCTGTGCCAAGTATCCGGTCAATCCCTTTGACCTACTTGGACTCTTCTTTCATGCCAAGTATCCAGTCAATCCTTTGACCTACTTGGACTTCCCAGCACCAGATGTCCGATCATCCTTGATCCATCTGGATTTTCCCTTGCCTGGCTTCACTCACCAGGACTTCCACCTAGCTTCACTCACTAGGGTTTTCCATCTGCCTAGCTTCACTCACTAGGACTTTCACCTGGCTTCACTCACCAGGATTTCCATCTGCCTAGCTTTACTCACTAGGACTTTCACCTGGCTTCACTCACCAGGATTTCCATCTGCCTAGCTTCACTCACTAGGACTTTCACCTGGCTTCACTCACCAGGATTTTTCATCTGCCTAGCTTCACTCACTAGGACTTCCTTCTGCCTGGCTTCACTCACCAGGACTTTTCTTCTGCCTGACTTCACTCACCAGGACTTTCATTTTGCCTAACATTCCAGTTAGGATTTCCCAGTCAAGTATCCAGTCAACCTTGACCTACTTGACTCTTCTTCAATCAATATCTTATTGTCAAACATCTAAACCCAAACCAAGACTCAGCTTGGTTACCCAGGTCAACCTTGACCTGAGGGATATTGCACCAACAATCTCCCCCTTTTTGATGTTTGACAATACCACAATAACACTTACAATCTCATATGTAAGTTAGGCTAATCCCATAGCCTCCTTCTTCATGCCACTAGGTAATGAAAGCATAAATTAAGCTCTTCATTCTCCCCCTAAGAGGGCAAACTCCCTCTAGGTAATGAAAGCCTAACTTACTCCCTTTCATGAGTCCTTTCATTCTCCCCCTATGACCTTCCCATAGGTAATGAAGGACTAAGCTTAACCATACATTCTCCCCCTATTGGCACACATCAACCCATCGTTGGACACACATCAACCTATGCTCCAATTCTGGGCACACTTCAACAAATCCATTTGTTGAAGACTCTCCCCCGAAGAGTTGCTCATCGTTGTTCACAACATCACTCGTTGTGATCAACACGATAATGAAGGTCCCATACCCTTCATTTATCCTTAACTTCTCCTCAATGTAGACAACTACCCAACCTTGAGCATTATCTACCACTTGAGTGTCCACTTGAAATAATGAGGATATCCACTCCCCATTTCTCCCCATTTCAAGTTTAAATGCTCAACCTTGAGCAAGTTCACAACAGAAGGTTAACCACCTTCCAAGGTTCATGAAAAATAATTTTCATGTCTTTAAAGAGTCCCTCCCCCTAAAGACATGGTGGTAACTTCTGTCATTGCACCAACAATGACTTGGAATCCCTAAAACATTAGGAAACCCAAATTTAGAAGTTTTGAGGTTCAAATATTCAAAATTTGAAACAACCTCAACCTAAACTTCTACTTAGTCTTCGTTAACCAATCCATCCTTGTTTTCGACATGAAAACACCCTTTGTATGTATACAAATGTATTTAAGGGGTTTGGAATGGTTACCTAGACTCAAAGAGGTTCAAAGATGCTGAAATCAAACCTTCCCAACCAAAATCAGCAACTTGGATCGATTGGAGTTGGGTTCCAATCGATTGAACCTTTCTGAATCGATCCACTGATCGATTCAGACTCCCTGGATCGATCGGCTGATCGATCCAGCGAGCTTCTGCTCACGGGAATTGCCGTTTGAATCGATCCATGGATCGATTCAGGAACTCCAATCGATCCATGGATCGATCGAAGCTCTGATAGTTGCTGAAATTTCATTTCAGTCAACTTCAGAAACCCCTAGAAAATTCTACAAAAATCCGTAAATTATGAAATTTCGTGTAGACATTATTTAGGGCGTTTACTATCAAGGAAAAATAGTTTTCTATGAAAATACTTCATATTTTCAAAGATTGACATAAACTTGAAAACTTGCAAAAACTTTAGTGTTTCTCTTCAAGTTTGTGTCTAACTATTCAATGGTGATTACTATCAAAAGATAGCCTTCACCAAGGTTTTCCAAAAATATTTTAAAACATTT
Source organism: Zingiber officinale (assembly GCF_018446385.1). NCBI lineage: Eukaryota > Viridiplantae > Streptophyta > Magnoliopsida > Zingiberales > Zingiberaceae > Zingiber > Zingiber officinale. The sequence goes on from NC_055992.1 coordinate 144,083,336, forward strand.
TCAAAACCAATATCCCATCACATTCCTTGGGCTTAATGCACATGACTTGTACATTAGCTTTCCCAATGATGGGGAAACACATAACTATGTGTTTTGATGAATTTAAAACTCAAAGGAATGCACTAAATCAACATCTTGAGTTTTGTTCATCATCCTAACATCTCACTTGTATCTAATGTGCACTAAAACACATACAAGTCACCTTATAGTCTTTGTGAGATGTAGATTTTGGTTTTGCCCTAATCTAGGGATCATGCATATCTATCTAGACATTTTAGAGATATTAGACATCCACCTAGGATGTCACTTGTTAATAAGTGTTGTTAAATGCCATTTGTCCTTAATTACAAGGAATTAAACTAATGCATGATAATGTTATGGCATACATCAAAATAAAATGACTTTCAAAAGAAAGATTCCTATAACTACATGATGTATGAATGTCATGACATGGTATTTTTTGAGTTTTTCATAGTAAATCATGAATGCACAAATAAACTTGATGTCATGGCATATGATGGGCAAACAATCATGGCAAGATTTAGCATTAATAAAATATACCTAGATTAACTATCTAAGTATCCTTAAAACCTTAGCTAAACTTACACCTTAAACCTAGATTGCCCTAAAATGCTACAAGAGAATGCCAAAGCCTAAATTTGGCATTTCTAATTTTTCTTGATTTAATGTATGCCAATTGAAAATAAACATGTCCTCAAATGTTGGCATATTCCATTTTTTCACAAGAGTAGCACTTTTAAATTAAGGCTTAGTTTGCCTTTAATTTCCTAAGAACATACCAAAATCCCAACTTGGTAGTTCTTGTGTTTTCTCAAATTTGTGCCACTTTAAAATAAAATCAATACTTCTCCAATTCGGCACATTTTACTCTTTCAAGGAGTAAATAAAAATTCCATTTCATTTTCAAAGGTTAACTAAAACCTTGAAAATGCTCCTTGAGTGTCAATTTCCTCAAAGTTGGGTTAACTACCCTTCTAATCGGAGTTGACACTCTCTAACCCATTTATGGGGTAGAGAAAATGCTCCTAGGAACCCAACACCTATTGGTGCTCCTTGGATGCTCTAGGTATTCACTAGGGATAACTTCCCTAGATACCTTCCTAGTGACCTTGTTTGACTTCTTAGAAGCCTTGGTCACCTTTTCTAGGTCAACTCTAGGGATAGCCTCCCTTGTGACCTTGTTAGTGACTTTCTTAGACTTCTTAGAAGTCTTAGTCACATTAATTGCAAAAATACTCTTAGGGATGACCTCCCTAGTATTTTTGACTTGCCCACTAGACCTAGGGTTTGTTCCATAACTATATGGAACTCTATGGTAAGAGGGCACATCCTTCTTAGCATTTGGTTTGTATCCCAAACCTCTATGGCCATTGGATGACTTTGATTTTCCTAGCCCTAGGTATTTCTCATTTTGCCCTTTTAGGATATTTTCCATCCTTTTTAGGGTCTTTTCCATTTTATCAAGTCTTGACCTCAAGACTTGATTTTCTATCATTAAATCCTTAGTGTTTGGTTCATGAGCATTTTTGTTTCTAGGCTTGTATCTAAAATCCTTAGAGTTATTGCCTAGATTTTTACCTACATTCCTAACCGTAGGTGTAGTTTTGGCATGTAAGGCCACATGCATTTCTTTAAAGCCCTCATGCTTTCTATTCTTATGATAAATTGCATTAAAATGATAAAACTTAGAACTATCATGCTTTTTACCATAATGTAAAGGGTTAGGCTCAATAAATGTTACCTTCTTCTTTACCTTGGAGGCTCCCCCTTGACTAGTGCCTCCTTGAGCTTTGACCATCTTCTTCCCCTTGGGGCATTGACTACGGTAATGCCCCTTTTGACTGCAAGAGAAGCATATAATATGCTTCTTGCTCTTCTTTGTGTTGGGGATGGTCTCCTTGGGCTTCACCTTGCTCTTTTGTGTCACTTGGCCCTTTTTCTTGGCCAATTTAGGGCACTTGCTCTTGTAGTGCTCATGTTCCCTACATTCAAAGCATATAATATGATTTTTATTATTAATTGAAATATTTATACCTTTGCTTGTAGGGGTGGCACTTGCTCCTCCATTTGCTATTTCTTGAATTTCGGAGGTGGCACCATCTTCTTCTTCTTCACTTGACCCGGATGTAGAATCTTCTCCTTCTTCTTGATCCGGCGTCACCAAGGATTGCTCCCCCTCAATCCTAGAGGTGGAGGCTTCATCATCTTGAACATGAAACAAGGAGTATGCTCCCTCCTTGTTCCCTTCGTTGCATTCCCTTGAGGATGAAGCTTCTTGGATTTCCTCTTCTTCAGAGGTTGAACATCTCTCAACCTCGGAGTCCTCCTCTTGGTCTTGCTCCAAAGAGTCACCCTCTCTGGATTCTTCATGATCTTGTACAGTGGAGGGGATCTCTTCATGAAGCTTAGCCAATTTGCTCCAAAGTTCCTTTGCATCTTCAAATTCTCCAATTTTGCAAAAAATGGTGCTTCGCAATAAATTGACCAAAAGCTTGGTCACTTTGTCATTTGCCTCGCACCTTTGGACTTGCTCCGGGCTCCATTTGCTTTTCTTTAGAACTTTGCCCTTTGAATTTCTTGGAGCTTTGAAGCCTTCCATTAGAGCAAACCATTGCTCTATCTCCATCATAAGAAAATTTTCGATTCTTGATTTCCAAGAATCGAAGCTTGTAGATGAATATGGTGGAGCCACCCTTGTGTCAAATCCAAGCCCATCTTGAAATTGCATCTTGAAGTTGAGCTTGATAGAATCTTGAACTTGAAGAATTTGCTCCAACTTCTTCACCCTCTAGCTTTTCTTGATATGTTTGCCCCTTCCGGCGGTGATTCCGGTGAAGAGCAACCTTGCTCTGATACCACTTGTTTGGACCAAAAGTAGCTAGAGGGGGGGGGGGTGAATAGCTCGTCACGTTCGCTCGTTGCTCGGCGTTGCTTGTTCCTTCAAAGATGTGCAGCGGAAAATACAGAAACAAACACACAACGCTAACACGGTTGGTTTTACTTGGTATCCACCTCACAAGAGGTGACTAATCCAAGGATCCACACCAACACACACACCCTCCACTAAATAAAACTCTCCTTTATGGTAACTACCAAGGGCGGAGAAGCCCTACAATACTCAATACAAGAAGAGAGGGAAAGGATACAAGAAATACAAGCTTACAAGCTTACAAGCTTACAATGAGTACAAAACCCTAACCCTAGCTTCTCTTCTTGGCTTTGATCCGCCTCTTGACTTGGAGAGCTTCCAAGATCCTTCAAGAACTGGCGATCTGAGCTTTGTGAGCGCTGTGGAGGAGTTGGCGAGAGCTCTGGAGTGAATCCGAGAAGTGATTACCGCAGCCATCGAACGCCTGCAGCTATAAACGACGCCAACGGTCGGATCCCGATCGATTCGAATGTTCCCAATCGATCGGGGAGGCTTTGGATCGATCCACGGATCGATCCAGAGCGCCTCTGTGCTCTGGAAACGCGCCTGGATCGATCCACGGATCGATCCAGCGCTTATCGCGCGAAGCAGCCGCGTCCCAATCGATCCACTGATCGATTGGGACCTCTGGATCGATCCACGGATCGATCCAGAAGCTCTCTGTTCGCTGGGACAGGTCTGGATCGATCCACTGATCGATCCAGAGCCTGGATCGATCCACTGATCGATCCAGCACTTGGTTTTTGTCCAAAACCAAGTCCTAAACCTCCCAAACCAACATCCGGTCAACCTTGACTGTTGGTATGTCATGCCTAGCATCTAGTCACTCCCTTGACCTGCTAGGACTCCCTTACCAAGTGTCCGGTCAATCCCTTTGACCCACTTGGACTTTTCTCTGTGCCAAGTATCCGGTCAATCCCTTTGACCTACTTGGACTCTTCTTTCATGCCAAGTATCCAGTCAATCCTTTGACCTACTTGGACTTCCCAGCACCAGATGTCCGATCATCCTTGATCCATCCGGATTTTCCCTGGCTTCACTCACCAGGACTTCCACCTAGCTTCACTCACTAGGGTTTTCCATCTGCCTAGCTTCACTCACTAGGACTTTCACCTGGCTTCACTCACCAGGATTTCCATCTGCCTAGCTTTACTCACTAGGACTTTCACCTGGCTTCACTCACCAGGATTTCCATCTGCCTAGCTTCACTCACTAGGACTTCCTTCTGCCTGGCTTCACTCACCAGGACTTTTCTTCTGCCTGGCTTCACTCACCAGGACTTTCATTTTGCCTAACATCCCAGTTAGGATTTCCCAGTCAAGTATCCAGTCAACCTTGACCTACTTGACTCTTCTTCAATCAATATCTTATTGTCAAACATCTAAACCCAAACCAAGACTCAGCTTGGTTACCCAGGTCAACCTTGACCTGAGGGATATTGCACCAACAGAGTTCCCTATGGCTAAAAAAAGGTCACATGCAATGATTGCAAGTGCAAATGGTAAGGGGGGAATTCTCTAAGTATAGAGAAAAGTCATATGCTAGGGTGACACACGACTATAGCAAGGAGAGGTCAAGAAATGGAAAGGGAAAGCTATTTAAGGATAAGGAGAGATCAACCAAAGACAAGAAAAAGTCTAAGGTTGAGAAGAAGAAAAAGGTTAAATGGGTTGATCAATCATCACCCGAGGTGCACTATTGTAGCCTCGTATTTTTAGATGAATCACCTAGAGAGGTAGCTAAGGTTAAGATAGGGATGTAAATGAATCAAATGATTCGCGAGCTATTCGGAGCTCGATTCGGTAAAAAACTCGTTTGAATTCGTTCGTTTAGCTTATTGAGCCTAAGCTCGAGCTCAATTTCGAGCTCGACAGTTTTATCGAGCCAAGCTCGAGCTTAAGGATATTCGGCTCATGAGCTCATGAACATATTCGTTTATAGGCTCGTGAGCTTGGGCTTGAGCTCGGTTCGATTAAAGGGCTCGAGAATATGTTCGTTTATAGGCTCGTGAACTCGAGCTCGAGCTTGGCTCGTTTAAATGGCTCGAGAATATATTCGTTTATAAGCTCATGAACTCAGGCTTGAGCTTGGGTCGATTAAAGGGCTCACGTACATGTTCAATGGTGTGTTGAGTTTAGAAGTTTAATATAGTAGTTTGGGATGTTCAATGATGTATTGAGTTTATATTATTTTAGTTGTTAGGTTTGTTGAATATTTATTCAAATGAGTTTTCAAATTCGTTTAACGAGCCTGCAAAATGAGCCTTAAAATGAGCTCTAAAACGAGCTCGAAAACGAGCTCGAGCTCACTTAATGAATTAGGCTCGTTAACTATGATAATTGAGCTAATAACGAGCCAAACTCGAACTATTCACGAGCTTAGTAATTCCAAAACGAGCCAAGCTCGAGCCTTCTGATAAAAGTTTAATTCGAGCTCGAGCCCGAATATAACTTAAACGAGTTGAGCTCGAGTTTAATATTGTTCGGCTCGGTTCGACTCATTTACATCCCTAGGTTAAGAGTTTTAGGGGGAGCTCAAAGAATTAAGTTGGAATCCATGGTCAATGGATCTCAAGTGCACTTTATTTGGTATTTTAGAAGGGTTATGAATTGTAAAGTGGTTTATAGATGGATTTGAGTTTTAAATCCAAGGAATTCACATAATTGAGATGAGTTTCATGCATGAAAATATAAAATGAGAATCATATTGCATGAAAATTAGTTTTAGATGTATAAATATCATATAAACTAATGTTAGAGATGCATTATAATTTAGTATGGACAGATACATCAAGAGGAAGATAAAACTAGGACTTTAGGTTAAAGTTCAATTAAATTATTTAGATAGTTTTGAATTTTATATCAATATTTGGATCAATGATAAATATATTTTTAAATATATTTTTTCCAAGTATACGATGGTAAAACATATATTTTCATAAAATTTGAATTTTTTTAAAAGTATATAAAAATTTTAGTACATCTTTAAAATTGGATTCAGAATATAATTTGAGTTAAACAAAAATATCAATCATTTGTATCAATTATTAGTCTACTACTGTTTATTGAATATAAAATGAATCTGTAAATTTTATTCGCGAGGATAATTAGCTGATATAGTCTGAAATTAAAAAATTATCAAAAGAATGAGTTACATATATCAACTTGGATACTCGGCTTCCTGCATATTAACCCCTTGACAAATGGGTCGCGCTGATTTACGTGGATGACTTATCTGGTTTCCTGTTTAGTAAGGACAGTGAATCCTACAAATCGATGGACCCCACACCGACGTGGACCAATGAGGCTCAGGCATCATTATCATTATAGCGGAATATAAAATATTCCCGGTATCATCGTGCTAAGATCGACGGATCAGATCTGTTGTCCCTTTGCTATATATATCGACCTTTTCTCTTCCCTAAACCAAACCAAACCAAATCTAATTCCCAAAATGGACCTGCTCGAGGTGCTGCTCGACGCGGTGGTTCCCCGGCTCATCTCCGTTCCCTGTGCCGTCCTCGCCGGCGGATTTTCGTGGGCGTGGGCAGTCGCCGTTACTGCGGCGGTGTTCGTCCTCTGGATTCGGGCCTTCGGGTCAAGATTGTTCGCGTCCACGCTCTCCCCTCCTCCTCCTCCTCCTCCTCCGACAATGACGACGACGGTTCAATCCTCTTCGGAAGACGAGTCGAAAGCGGCATCGCTGCCGCTGCGGAGCGATGCCGCCTCCGTCGCGAATCCGCTGAATCGCTACCTGGGTGAAGTATCCACTAGCAAGAGACGGTTCAAGACTTGCTACGACGGGAGCTCCATCGGCGTGACGGGAACGGAGGAGGACGATAGCGAAGTCGACGAGCGATGGCGGACGGCACCGTGGGAAGGAGACTGGCGGTGGGACGGGCTGCTCGCGGCGGAGCGCCAGCGGTGGGACTTGGGGTGGTATCGCTGCCTCGACATGGCGGCGCTAGACGGAAGCGTCGTCAGGTTGTGGGACGGAGGAAGCGGCAGCCCGACGACGAGGCGACGGACGGCGCAAAAGTCATTCTTTTGGGTAAACTGTAAAATGCAGATGTAGCTGCGGCTTTTCAGGGCAATTGCCGATTTATAAATTACAACTATTTGGAAATTGTAAAAAATGTATAAAAATGCTTTGATTTAATGACAATAAAGCTTCTTCCCCTTTTCCTACATTATTCCTCTCTAAATAGGGTGAATTAATAATATTAAATAATTGTGTAACCATACGAGGCATTTTAATAATCTCTATGAAGGATAAGATATAAAATAATAATAATAAAAATAAAAGGAATAGCTTTAAAAATAATTATAAAAAAACTCTAAATAATTTGTCTTACTTTTTTTTTTTAAAACAACACTTTAATATATTTTTCATTTAATCAAAATTATTTAAATTGATTAAATTATATAAAAAACTTGTTATAGCTACTATCATAGAATAATATAGCTGTCATTAAACAACTGTTATAATAATTTCACGATGATTTTATTTTTTTTTAAAAAAAATTGATTTGTTCAAATTTAAACAATATTGATAACATTAATAAATACTTTTTTATATAAAAATATTTTTGATTAAATTTTAAAATCATTTAATTTAATATGTTATAATACCTAGTCTATGACTACTATAATAATACTGTAATAAAAATATTTTTAGTAAAAAAATATAGTGGGGCATTTGTCTTTTTAAGACAGTGCTCTTTTCACAATTCTCATAATTGAGGGTTCTTTTTATTATCTAAATAACTTTAAGCCTCGTGTACATGTTTTCTATCTGGTAATAATTTACCTCCTATATTTAAAAAATATTACTTAACCCTTGTATGGTAATGATGGTACTGAAGAAGGCCACCAAAAAAAGGATTAAAGGGGAAAAAAATCTTTTAACATGAAGGTCAAAGTTAAAAATGGTCAAAGGCCCTGATTAACCGATCAAGCATGACGATTGGTAGCCCCTGATCGACCGGGCAAGGATGTTGAATGACCATCCTTCGGTAGCAGGCAATTGGAGTTAAGATGTAAGCAGTAAGCAATAGGCTTCTGGTCCTTGCTGATCGAGCGTTTCGGCCGGCAAGACAAAGGAAACCACTAATAGTCGGTAAGCAGAGAAGGGGACAAGCCAGCAGCTCCAAACGACACGACTGAAAGGGGACAACCCGTTCGAGCGGGATCCAGTCAGCCTATAGTGGGATCCACCTGCGTATCTTATTGTACCTTTTTAAATGTTTGTGTGTCCAGCAACTAGACTGTATTTTAGAAGCTTCCAACCTGTCACATCAGTGATTTGTGTGCTCGCTTGAGGAAAGACGTCAGGACGTCAGGGACACCTTTTGACTCATCTTTTCCTAGAACACTTTGGAAAATGTGCATACATTTGGAAATGTATGCACAAACACTAAAGTGACACTATAAAAGAAAGTTCCCATCTATAGGCAAAAGTATGCGTTACTTTATTGTTTAAAACGTTCATTGCTATAATTTTTATTATTTCCCACTGATTACTGACTTGAGCGTCGGAGGGTCAATGCCAGGAATCCCTTCTCGGCTCGGCACTAACCGATAGGACCTTTGCTATTGGCTAGAGGGGGGTGAATAGACTTTCTTCGATTTTTCCTATAATCTTGTTAGCGGAAGCAAATAGAGATAAAGAAAATACAAGAAAACAAGAGAACAATGCTAACTCCTTGGTTTACTTGGTCTCCACCTCCTTGAGGTGACTAATCCAAGGCACACACCCACACAATCAAGCTCCACTATAAACTTCTCCTTCTCGAATCACAATCGAAGGTGGAAAAACCCTTGCACAATTTCCTCTTCCTCTTTACAAAATGAAGATTAGGATCAGAAGGAAGAGAATGAATATCTGTAGACATGAAGATCACTTGATGAGCACTTTTTCAGTTTTTTTTTAACGGTAGTTCTTTCTCCAAGCTCTAACAGTTGCTTTTATAGTTTTCCCGACATCAGTCGACTGATGGGCTTTAACGACACTAAAGATTTGATGAGATTTTGAGCCGCCACTTCATAACGGTCATCTACCAGTCGACTGATGCCAGTACCAGTCGACTGGTGCTTGACTCAAATCTGTCTGCCGACCTTCTGTTCATTCTGTGTCTTGGTATCAGTCGACTGGTGTGGGTACCAGTCGACTGGTACCTTATATCTTTGAAATTTACAGCAAACGTACTGTTTCAGATATACATTATTTTATACACTTGAATACTTCCTTAGCTTAGACTTCATGCCTCCAAGCACCTTCTCTCAGCCTTGCGCCCTTAGGATGCTTCCGTTTCCATGACTCCTCATCCTTGCGCTTGCCTTCAAGGGCTACCTTTGGCTTTGTCATGCTAAGTCTCTATTTTGCCAATAGATCGCTCCTCCGGAACTTTCCTTGCCAAGTTTTCATACTTGGTATTCTCTTCATATCTGTTCACTCAATACTTATGTTAGATCATAATTAATGTCCAACTTAAACTAATTTAATCAAACATCAACAATGAGTAATGTCTTAAGCAAGATTGCTCCAACAATCTCCCCCTTTTTGATGTTTGACAAAATTTGTTTAAGTTATGCCTTCAAATATACCATAACTATAAGGCATGATAATATCCATGAAGCATATAACATGAAGCATGAATGAAGCATAAGCATACAAGGTATCTACATATAACATAAGGCATGAATGAAGCATAAGCATACAAAATATCTAACTTAAACCATCCAAATCTCCCCCTTTTTGACACACAACAAAAAGATGAAGAAGTATGCTAACAACTCCCCCTGAAACCAGGATATCCTCAAAGAGCAAGAGATAGATAGGGACACATCACAGATAATAAGAGAAGACACAGTCGGATATAGAGGAAACTCACAAACCAGCAATAGAGAAATAGAGAAGCAACAACAAATAATAAACGCTAGTCACACAACGTCAAAACAACATACACCCATCATAGTCAGGAAACCAAGTGTTCGAGATAAACAAAAGATATCGCTAGCGAAACCAAAACACATCTCGACACTAACTAAAAACCCAGAAGCAGCATCCTAGTGATCATCACTGGAAGGAGGAGGGGGAGGAGCCTGGTATGTCAGATCCTAGCGCTGCAACATCGCATACATATCTGCCTGACGCTGCTGAGAGGCAGTCCAATCCTGCCGGAACCCACGAAACTCCTGAAACCCCTGGCGTACTGTCTCCTCCAGCTGAGTCAATCGAGCTTCGACAGTCATATGAGCTGGATCCCGTGCCAGTGCAGGAGCAGGTACGTCCGCCTCCTCCTCATCGTCAGAATCATCCGCCGCCTGAGCACACCATATCATCACCCCCTGGCGTCGCTCAATCCCTGCAAGAGATAGCTGGCGAGCCCCGACCTGATCATAGTCCTTAGATAATTGATGTTGTTGACCCCTCAGGATATATATATGTCGAGATGCAAAGAAAGAAGTCAGGAGGTGGCAGTAAGGCATGTACAACTTCTCGTGGATAGGACTAGAGAAATGCAGGATGGATTCAAAGACCTGAAGGGCGATGTCGATGTCGAGCCGGTGCTCCAAAGCATACATCATGACCAGATGGGGTAGCTGAATCTTGGCTTGCCCCCTAGTGACTATGGGTAAAATACACGCAATAACCATCTTATAAAGAATGTTACTGCGGGCAGACATGCGTGTGGCATCGAAGATGCGCCGTAGAGGAGCTTGGGGGGCATTGAAGTAATACTGATGTATCACTTCAACCGACAAATGAGAGAATGAATTAGTGAAGGGCTCAACAACCGTAGGAAAATAAGTAAAGGAGCTATCAGAAGCCCGACACTTTAAGAAAGATCGGAGAATGCTGGGAGTGAACTCAATGTCGACACCACCTACACGAGACACCCATGCACGACCTCCGCTAGCACTGGGATGCAGATTATTGTAGAATTCCTTACACAAATTCAGATTTACCATATGCATGCAATGCACTAACTTATCCAACCCAAAGTATAGAACAGTGTCCATGATATCTAGTACAATCTCAGTGAAGTAAGTCTGATTCAGATACCGACAGGGCATCATAGCGAAATCAGTGCTCACGAACCGTTGTCGTGCGTCTTCGGAACGAAATCGATCCGCCGAGGGAACGAGAGCGGACTGCCGGGAGGTCCCCTCACCAACCCTGTGTTTTTGCCTAACCCTAAATGTAGTAATGCAATGCATATGATCCAAATGCAGCCCCAAATGAAAAGAGCACAGCAAGAACAAACATAGAACAACAAAGTATTAGGGTTTAGATCACAACTGAACTTGAGGAAAACGTGTGAGAGGAATTACCTTCGTTCCATAGCTAAGAAGTAGCCGTGGTGAGCAAAGAGGGAAGAGGACTGTCGTCGAGAGGCAGCAGGAGAAACAAAATGGGCAAAGAGGGAAGATAAGGGAAGATCGAGGAAGAAGATGAGGTTTAGGAGGCCGGAGAAGACAAGAGACGTCGACGAGCTGCTCTGGAACGCAGGTGACAGCAGGTGGCGGAAGGAACTAGGGTTTCCATCGAGCCGCCTGCCGTGCGGAAAGATATAAAGACGTGAGGACCAGTCGACTGGTACTTAAAACAGAAACATACAGAACCATTCTGTTCGAAAAATTTACTGTTACCAGTCGACTGGTATCTGAACCAGTCGACTGATACCAATATTAGCCCAATCTGACCCGAATTTCAGAAACTCGCTAATAATTCTACAGACCTCAAAAAAATTTCAAATTTTGCGAAGAGGTCTATTTGAATCATGGTTACTTGGGAAAAATATACAAAAAAATATGTTTATCACAGATCCCAAGATTGGCACAAGCTTCAAAACTAGTTAGGTTATGAAGTATATTCTTGAATGAAAGTTCCAATTAGGACTTTCCTATAGTTGTTGTACCTATATTAGGACAAAGTTCCTTTCTTGCATGTGTTTATATGGTATTTTGCCATGTCAGCTTGAATTGCATACAATAGGGTATGATACTTGTATCTTTTAAGGAAATATCCAATCATGTTCAAAGAGCTATGTACACATTAATTTTGCACAAGCCTTCCCAATGATTAGTCCAATTAAGGATCAATGTGACTAGATGTCACACATTAATTTTGCACAAGCCTTCCCAATGATTGGTCCAATTAAGGATCAATGTGACTAGATATCATATTAGCTCAAAATAATGCATCATAACTAATATGGTGAACCAAATGCATCTTCCTAATATCTCACATGATGTCTAAATACAAGCAAGTCATCCTAGGTCTTTGTGAGATACATTCAAGTATGTAGTTACCTTTTAAATTTATGGGATCATGAAAAGCTAAATCTATTATTCTACAAGGCACAGACCAAGCTCTCTTCTAATAGAGATAAACTCCGCTTCATGTAAAGGTTTGGTAAAAATATCAGCAAGATTAGATTTGGATTTAACATAAAGTAGTTCAGTGTCTCCTCTTACCACATGATCTCTAATGAAGTGGTGTTTTACCTCAATGTGATTTGTTCTAGAGTGATGTACCGGATTTTTCGTTAAATTAATGGTGCTCACATTATCACATAAGACCTTGACCTTGGAATAATGTAGCTCATAATCCTCTAAGGTATTCATCATCCAAAGCAATTGGGCTACACAACCATCCATTGCCACATACTTGGCCTCGGTTGTGGATAATGCCACACAAGGTTGTTTTCGACTACTCCAACTTACAAGAGAAGGTTCAAGAAATTGACATCCACCGCTGGTACTCTTTCTATCCAATTTGCAACCCGCATAATCGGAATCGGTATACCCAATTAAGTCAAAATTTCTAGTTCTAGGATACCAAAGCCCCACATTAAGAGTGTTCTTGATGTATCTCAAAATTCTTTTTACCGCTACTAAATGTGACTCTTTAGCACATGATTGGTATCTTGCACGCATTCCTACCGCGAATAATATATCCGGTCTACTAGCGGTTAGGTATAGAAAATTACCAATCATGCTCCTATATTATTTTGGGTCTACTAATTTTTCTTCTTGATCACTATCTATCTTGGTGTTTGTCCCCATAGGGGTAGTTGCTCTTTTAGCATTTTCCAACCCAAATTTCTTGATAAGTTCTTTAGCGAATTTGGATTGGTAAACATAGGTTCCCTCATTAGTTTGTTTGACTTGTAATCCCAAAAAGAAACTCAATTCTCCAACTAGACTCATTTCAAACTCATTTTCCATGTGTTTGATAAAATCATGAAGAAGGTCATTATTTGTTGAGCCAAAAATGATGTCATCAACATAGACTTGGGCAACGAAAATGTCTCCATCTTTAGACTTTAAAAACAATGTTGGATCAATTGTTCCCCTCCTAAAGCCCTTAGAAATTAAAAAAGATGAAAGTCTCTCATACCAAGTCCGGGGAGCTTGTTTTAACCCATATAATGCTTTCTTAAGCTTATAAACATGGTTTAGGCAATCTATATTTTCAAATCCGGGTGGTGCTCTACATAAACTTCTTCCTTAATGAACCCATTTAAGAAAGCCGATTTTACATCCATTTGGTGAAATTTAAAACCCATGTAAGTGGCATATCCTAATAATATTCGGATGGACTCTAATCGAGCTACCGGAGCATATGTTTCATCATAATCAAGTCCTTCTACTTGATTGAAACCCTTAGATACCAACCTAGCCTTATTACTAGTGACTCTCCCTTGATCATCCAACTTGTTTTTAAAGACCCATTTTGTTGTGACAATTGTACTATAATTTGGTCTTGGAACCAACTCCCATACATCACTTCTTTCAAATTGATTAAACTCTTCTTGCATTGCTAGAATCCAATCCGTATCAAGTAAAGCGTCATCAATTATTTTTGGTTCAAGTTGTGATATTAGAGCAATTTGACTAGTGTGATCTCTAAAGTATGATCTAGTCCTTACCCCTTATGCAACATCTCCAACTACTTGATTAATAGGATGATCTTGATGATGCCTTAAGGTCCTTAAGGTAATCGAATCATCATCTTTGGAAGGGTCATTGTTTACATTGTTTCTTTCATCATCCGAACCATCTCTTCCTCCCCCTTGATCAATACCCCCTAACTGTGGATTTTGCATTTCTTGAGTAATGATTTGGTTATGTTCAATTATATCCTTGTCAATAGAGAACTTCCTAGGATAAGTCTTAGTGGGCTCATCAAACTCAACATTGGATGATTCCTTAATGGTTTGAGTTCTTTTGTTGTATACTCTATATCCTCTACTAGTAGATGAGTATTCAACTAGAATTCCCTCATTGGACTTGACCTCAAATTTCCTAAGTCATCTTTGGTATTAAGAATATAAACCTTACAACCAAAGACTTTAAAATAGTGAATTGTAGGGCTTTTGCCATTCCATAATTCAAAAGGTGTTTTCCCTAAAAACTTGTGAATCAAGACACGGTTTTGAATGTAACAAGCGGTATTAACCGCTTCGGCCCACAAATAGCTTGGTAAGGAGTATGCATTGAGCATGGTTCTAGCCGCCTCTTGTAAAGCTCAATTTTTCCTCTCCACTACACCATTTTGTTGAGGTGTTCTTGGATAAGAGAATTCATGCTTGTAGCCATTTTCTAGACAAAACTTAGAAAAATTTAAATTCTCAAACTCTCCACCATGATCACTCTTAATTCTATCAATTTTGAGGTTCTTTTCGTTTTCTACCCTCTTGGTAAATCCCATAATTATTTCTAAAATTTCTCCCTTATGTTTCAAGAAATAAACCCAAGAATATCTAGAGTAATCATCTACTATCACCAAATAATATTTGTTACCTACCAAGGAAGGTGTTCTATGACAATCAAAAAGATCCAAATGCAATAATTCTAAAGGTAATGAAGTGCTAGTTAAGGTTTTACCTTTGTGTGATGACCTTGATTGCTTACCCTCTTGGCATGCATCGCACAATTTATCCTTGATGTACTTGATCTTTGGTAGTCCCTTTACTAGATCCATCTTGGCTACCTTGGCTATGTTTCTCATGTTGATATGTCCAAGTCTTCTATGCCATAATCATCCTTCCTCTTCTTTTGATATCAAACACTTAATAGGAGGATTAAAAGCATATGAAAGATCAATATAATAAATATTTGCTTTTCTAAATCCTTTTAGCACAACATTCCCAAGATTTTTGTACTTAACTAAACATTTATCGGGATGAAACTCCACATTATATTCGGCATCACATAATTGGCTAACACTAAGCAAATTAAACCTCATACTTTTAACCAATAGGACTTTATGAATGGTAATTTTAGATGATACCTCAATTGTACCTTTACCTATAATATTGAGCTTTCCACTATTCCCAAATGAAACCGTTCCCTTCTTTATATAATTTATTGTAGAGAACTTGCTCACATCACCGGTCATATGTCTTGAGCAACCGTTATCCACAATCCACATGCTTGCATCCTTCTTCTCCTCTACCTAAGAAACATAAAACACACAACTCTTTGGTACCCATGCACTAGATTCGGAAATATCATTCAAATATTTCTTAGGCACCCAAGCTTGTTTTACCTTCCCTTTAAGATTTTTCATAACTTTGTTCCTAAGTGCATCATTTCTAGTACCATTGATTAGAGACATATATGCAACTTTCTTTTCCTTAGGTCTATATCCTATTCCGACTTTGTTGTAAATGGCTCTTTGATCTCTAATGATCATATCTAGATACTTGGATCCATTTGTGAATTTTTCTAAACATGCTCTTAATTCAATCACATCATTCTTCAATTTCTCATTTTCTTCCTTGAGCACATTTGACTCACTAGACATGCATGCATCAACTTTAATGGTCCTAAGCTTTCCCTTCAAGGTTTTTACCTTAGATTGTGATTTGACAAAAGTATTTTTGAGGTGAGCAATAGTTTTATAGAGAAATTCTACTTTGGGAGATTCTTTTACCTCATCATCATCACTTGACGATGATTCCTCACTTGATGACTCTTCATTTGATGAATCCTCTTCACTTGACACTTCTTTTTGACTTGACTTTTCTTTGTCATCTTCAAAAGCCATAAATGCCATATGTCGAGTAAGATGACATAGCTCATCTTCATCCGATGAGTCAATGCTTGGTGTATCCCATGTAGCTTGGGCCACCATGGCTTCCTTCTTCTTCTCCTTTTCTTATTTCTTCTTTAATTCCGGGCAATTTGGCTTGATGTGTCTTTTCTTATTACATCTATAACAAATGACATTAGGGTTAAAACTTGAACTTTGATTACTTTTACCTTTTGAGGGTTGGAACATTCTCTTCACATCCTTCCTTATGAATTTCCTTGATCTTCCCATCATCTTCTTGACATAATGTGCCACTTCACTTGCCGACATTTCATCATCACTATCCGATGATTCTTGCTCGGATTCGGATGATGAGGATTCTACCTTCTTTTCTTTCTTCTTTTTCTTTTTCTTCTTTTCTACAACAAGAGCCATACCTTTCTCTTTTGATACCACATTAGCTTGTTCATGTAGTTCAAATTCACAAAACAATTCATCAAGCTTAACTAAAGAAAGATCTCTAGAAACCTTATATGCATCAACCATTGATGCCCATAAGGTGGTTCTAGGAAAGGATTGGAGAACATACCTTACTAAGTCTAGATTGTCAATTTTCTCACCTATTACATGAAGTTCATTCACTATCTCCTTGAATCTACCGTGCATTTGACTCACGGTCTCATTGGACTTCATAGTGAAAGTTTGAAGTTGCTCCAACAAGAGATCTCTCTTGGCTCTCCTTGATTCGCTTGATCCTTCATTTAACTCAATGAGTTTTTCTCAAAGCTCTTTGGCGGAGTTGAATGACCCTACTTTGCTTAGTTTCTCCTTTGAGAGTCCACATTGTAGGGTTGTTATAGCCTTTGCATTTGCTTGAGCCTTCTTTGCCATCTCTTTTGTCCAATCCTTGGTTGAAAGAGGAGCTCCCGACCTATCCTTTGGCATCTCGAATCCATCTACAACACTAAACTAATTTTCAATGTCATTCATTAAATAATAATCCATCCTACCTTTCCAATATGCAAAGTCGTTGTCATCAAAGAAGGGTGGCCTTGCGGTGCTATATCCCTCTTGAAATGTCATTTTGATGCTTCGGTTGACGGTGAGGTCTTCCGATGCGAACCAAGCTCTGATACCAATTGATATGACCTTTGATATTGGCTAGAGGGGGGGGGGAATAGCCTTTCTTCGATTTTTCCTACAATCTTGTTAGCGGAAGCAAATAGAGATTAAGAAAATACAAGAAAACAAGAGAACAATGCTAACTCCTTGGTTTACTTGGTCTCCACCTCCTTGAGGTGACTAATCCAAGGCACACACCCACACAATCAAGCTCCACTATAAACTTCTCCTTCTCGAATCACAATCGAAGGTGGAGAAACCCTTGCACAATTTCCTCTTCCTCTTTACAAAATGAAGATTAGGATCAGAAGGAAGAGAGTGAATATCTGTAGACTTGAAGATCACTTGATGAGCACTTTTTCAATTTTTTTTGAACAGTAGTTCTTTCTCCAAGCTCTAACAGTTGCTTTTATAGTTTTCCCGACATCAGTCGACTGGTGTACATATCAGTCGACTGATGGGCTTCAACGACACTAAAGATTTGATGAGATTTTGAGCCGCCACTTCATAACGGTCATCTACCAGTCGACTGATGCCAGTATCAGTCGACTGGTGCTTGACTCCAATCTGTCTGCCGACCTTCTGTTCATTCTGTGTCTTGGTATCAGTCGACTGGTGTGGGTACCAGTCGACTGGTACCTTATATCTTTGAAACTTATAGCAAACGTACAGTTTTAGATATACATTATTTTATACACTTGAATTACTTCCTTAGCTTAGACTTCATTCCTCCAAGCACCATCCCTCAGCCTTGCGCCCTTAGGATGCTTCCGTTTCCATGACTCCTCATCCTTGCGCTTGCCTTCAAGGGTTACCTTTGGCTTTGTCATGCTAAGTCTCTATTTTGCCAATAGATCGCTCCTCCGGAACTTTCCTTGCCAAGTTTTCATACTTGGTCTTCTCTTCATATCTGTTCACTCAATACTTATGTTAGATCTTAATTAATGCTCAACTTAAACTAATTTAATCAAACATCAACAATGAGTAATGTCTTGAGCAAGATTGCTCCAACACTAACACCTCTCGTGTTGCGGGACCACGTGGAGTCTTCGCCCCGTCAACTTTCGAGCCATATCCCCAGCCTGTCATCTTCTCCACTTTCAGACAGGATCAACCACCTTATCTAAAGTCAAAAAGAAAAAAAATGGTAACTAACCAAAATAACTCTGACCTAAATCCTAATTCTAAACGTTAAAAATATTCTGATTGGATCATTCTTACTGAAAAGTAACCTCATACTTCTATACAAAAAATGAAAAAAAAATCTCACATGATCGTTGTAAGCTTAAGCTTAATCTGAACTTTTTAGAAGGTGAAACTGTTGAAGTCTTGTATTTCTTCTTTTATTTCATCCATCCACCAGAAGAACTTACATTCATCATTTTTCTGCATGCAAATAATAGTTGACATCCATTAGATATTAGTGGCTTATTATGTGGTATATTAAGATGTTTGAGCACTAATCTTGTAGTCACAGCATCCTATAAACTTCCTTCCTAGATTTTGTAATATCTTTGATGTGTGTGTTGGTGCAATGTTGTCACACCAACATGTCACTCCTACTTCATTATAGGTCACATTTGATGATGAAGCGGAAATTTTTAATGATGAATTTTGTATCATCTTCATTTGATTTTGGTTCATCAATTTAGAATTCTAATTCTTTTTTGATTTTGTGAGGATAGTAGAATAAATTTTTGGATGATTATCCTTTTCAGAGTTGTTATTTTTCTGTTGTTTATGTCGATGTATATATGAATTTTATTAGTCTTTTTTTTTAATGAACAAGTGGAATATTTGGCTTATATATCTAGGTTTGGTTAAGATTAAGCTTTCAACGTTCATATGAGATTTTTTTATTTTTTATTTTTCTTTTTTTCTAGAAGTCTGAGATTTCTTTTTTCTAAGGATGTTTTAGTCAGAATAATTTTAATATTTAAAATTAGGGTATAGGTGAAGATTATTTTGGTAATTTATTTTTTTTTCCTTTTTTCTTTTTACTTTAGATCAAAGAGGGTTAAGTATTGGTTTTTAAATATAGAGGGGCAAACGGTTATCGGATAGAAAACATAGAGGGCTTAAAATTATTTATCCTTTTGTTTTTTCTAAAATATTTTTTCTTTCAGTCGACGGTGGTTTTAGGATGCTTTAAAAAGATGATGTAGTTAAACAATTAAGATACTAGAAGACAAGCACTTTGCAATTAAGTGTGGATTAAAAAATGTTTGGGTTGGTGAGAAGATTTTAATTTATTCAGTCATATTAAACACATTTTGCTGAAAGTCATCCGTGAAGAGGTTAATAATAATTCCATCTTCAATTAACAACTTCAAGTTTTAATATCAATAATTAATTAAATTTAAGATTTGTTCAATGGGTTGGGGTAAGAGGCTTGATATTTCTCCCAAATGTATAAAATCATCTAGGTATCTATCTTATAATTATTAGAATTATAACATGTTGATATTTGGTATAATAAATAAAAAAACAGGGACATTTATATACTTAAGTTGACCAAAAGGAGGCGAACATTCAACACCATTCACTCACTGCTTCATATTTTAATCCAATACTACTACTACTAATAATAATAATATGCGGAAAAATATTATTTAGAGTGTTGTTTTTTAATCCAATACTGCTACTACTATTATTTCCGCATTCTTCGCGGCACTCCAAATTTATGCGGAAAATATGCAAAATGTCTGATGATATCGGAGAGCAATTAAAAAAAATATCACTTTTTTATTATTTAATATTTTGAATTTGGGTCAATAATTTATTTTTTAAAGAATCCACTTAAGTTAATAGTATTTAACATGAAAATTATAATATGTATGATATGTTATCAAAATAAGCAACTTACATGATAAAAACACACCCCTAGAATTTATTATAGTAGATGTTACGTAATGTTTGTGATAGGTTATTTTAACTATCACAGTGTTAAGATAAATGGAGTTTTTTTTTTTTTTTGGCTATAGGTGGAACATAAATCTATATTTAAAAAAAATATATATTATTTTATAATAGTATCAATTAATAGTGAGAGAGATATTTGGGATCGAACATAATTTTTTTTTAATAACTATGATAGTGTAGAAAATATTGTCGAACATAATTTTCTAATATGCACAACTTCTAAGTGTTGGGATCGATGGGAGCTAGAGTGGAGAGGATGGGTGAATAGTACTTCTCGCATCAACTTTGCGAATGCATAGATTGTGATTTGTGAGGGAGACACTAACTGTTCAGAATGGATTCTTCTGTTGCCTAACACTTTGCTAAGGTAGTTTGTAGGTCTATACCAAAATTCTTAATCCACGACTTGTTCAGGGGTTATATATATGAATGTTTGGGGTACCAAACACCAAACCTTTATATATTGATGATAATCTAAAAGATTAACTTGTTGTTTTTTATAACCACAAAATTTCATAATGTAACAGCAGGTGATAGGTTGAGCAGTAACTTAATCCAACTTCTAATCAAGGACTGTGACAAACTAACCAAGGGGCAGCCATGCCTATTGAAGTATCTTGCTCTATAACTAAAAGGGACATAATGATTGACTACTCTAGGCCAAGAAGAGGATTGAACTTGCTAAGGATTGTTTAGTACAGAGCTTTATTGTATCAAATGATAGAGTCATAGAACCAAATGGTGGTACAGATGCTTCTTCCATAATCACCTTACAGCAGCTAAGTCTGGAGCCTCGAGCCAGGGCTGTTCTTTCTTTTGCAGCGTGATCTTCTTCTCGTAAATTCAACATCTTAACTAGATCACAAAATTTGAGCAGAGACTTCGTGTGCATTGAAATCTCTAAATGAAAGATAAACAAGTGCCAGTCGCCGGAATCGGTAACCAGCAATGCTAGTAGCTGGAATCGAAACGTGGTAGCTTGGATCTGAGGAAACAGGCAGGTCGCACTTTTGATCAGTCGTGGCATTCGAAAACATAGTCTTGGAGACAGAGATCAAGCAACTTTTTACTCTAAGAACGAACCAAAATTGTAACTTTTGTGGTTATCAGTAACCAAAAGGGGAAAACGATATCTCGATTTGGGAACAGGGATGGGTGCTTCGTTCAGATTTGGCTTTGGAGATTGGGGATGACACTCAGATCATACTCTTCTCGTCATCAAAGGAGAAATTTCTAATAGGGTTTTTTTGTAGGGGAGACGGTCATGGTGGGGGCAAAAGTAGGGAGAGGGGAACCGGTGGAGGGGGTGGAGAAAGTGAGGATACGTTGGCTCCTTACAATCTTCGTGCCCACTGGTGGCTGACGCCGGTGCGGCAGAATGAATCATGCAGTGCCGCCCGCGTTGCCGCCTTCGTGACGCGCGACCGCCTCATACGATGCCCGTGAGCTGTGACAAAGGACGGATGTAGGCTTTCCGCTCGATTTCGGAGTGTGAAAAAAGCCAAAAAAAATTAATCACGGATCTGTCTATTATTTAATAAAAAGCAAACCGGCGAAAGAATAACTAATTCATTCTTCCTCGTAAAGTAAACAATAGACAATTTTCTTTACGAAATATTTTTCTCAATTTTTAAATCCGTCCTTCTGAATAAATATCGCTAATATTTGGAGTGTTAATTTATATGCTCATTAAATTTATTTCATGAATAGATTTTGTAATATACATATTTTAAAATAGACATATTCATAATATGAAAATCATCCATAAAGATGATAAATACTTTTCTCCACCAAAAGATGAAATATCAAAAGATTCACATTACATCGGCATTATTTTAAGAAGTTGAATGCTTCGTGTGGCTCTTTTCTTGTGATGTCTAAATTATTTTACTTTAATATAATCCTATAAGCCAAGATAAAATCTAAACTTTATAGAATCTCATTCTTTATCAATATTCTAATCTTTATTTGAATGTATGATCCAAACGTTTATACCACAATAAAGCGGAACTTTCACTAAGCATATTTTAATTAATTCCAATACTTTGATGCACAATAAGTAAAGATTCGATAAATTTATTATCAAATTTTAATTTGTATAAACCATCAGTAGGAATTTCAGAACTAATAAGTCTTGAATTCTTATATAAATTAAAATAAAAATTTCCAAAATTAAAATCAAAACTACAAAAATCAAGTTTTGAAAGAGAAATAAGATTCCTTGAAATTGAATGTACATAAAGAGTCTGTATAAGGTCTAAATAATAGTCAGTATCTAAAATCGAACGATAAATCCCAATACTTTCAATCAGAGCCTTCATATGATTTTCAATATATAGGAAATTCTCAATTCGGTTCATGGTTTGGATTGCAAGGAATCCTTGCATTATATTGGATACATGAATAGTAGCACCAGAATAAAGCTACCAAGTATTTTGAGGAACATCAATCAAGTTTGATTCGAAACAAATATAATATTTAATATACCTTTCTTTTCGAATCAAGTCTTGTGTTTAGGACAATCTTTCTAATAAAATATTTTTTTTTCTTATAGGAATGACACTTATCATTATTGTGTTCCTTCTTATCAGCATGAGGAACTTTAATACGCCTTTTCTTTGTCTTAAAACTTTTGACTTTTGCTTTTAGTGCTTTACCAACTCCTTAAATAGTCAAGTTGATGGAATGACCTTCCAAATTCTTAAGTATAATCCTAGTTTACTAACCGAATATACTAACGGAATATTATTCCGTTGGTATAGTTTCAATATTACCGTCAGACTATTAATTATATTGGTAAATTCATTAATCTTGAAAAATAAATAAGATTACTGACAAAATTTTAATATCCGTCGAAAATCACTGATGAACCATTTTTCCATTTGCATAAACATAAGGTTTAATTTGTTAGATCATTCCCATGCTTTATATTTGAACTTTTCTTTCTCACTGTTTAAATCAGTAATAGCAATGTGCTTTTCTTTTAATAATGCCAAGTCAATATCCAATATACGTAAATGAAAATTGACTTGCTCACTCCATTTAGAGAAGTTCAAACTATTAAACATAGTAATAGAAGAAGCTTGCGACGAATGAAGGAAAATTCATGCAAATTAGATATACAGACAGACTCAGATAAAACATTATAATATATTGTAATATACCTTTGGGCTAATATTACAATATACTATAAAGAATTAAATGCCTTATATTATTAAGAATTAAAATCTTCAATTAAATATAAATATCATCTTTGATAAATAAAATATATTTGATTCAAGAATTTTAATTTTCTTTATTTATGCCACTAATCATTAAAAAATAAAATTTCTTTTGGAAAATCCATAATTTTAATGATAAATAAACACCATTTATTTATCCCTTTTTTATTAGGCATTTTATAAATATGATAAATAAATGATTATGACAATTAATTATTTTAGTTTGATCACTTTAGTGATCACAAACTATTTTAATTAACATAAAATCATGCATATATTTATATCATAATCATAAGCAATCTTAATTATCTTTAAAATGTGCGCATATTACAATAATTAACCAAATTCATAAATGGTAATTAATTAATCAGTATATAAATTTATATATACATTATGTCAAGCATTATTGAAGATATAAATAAAATATTAATGTGCAAATATTTCATTTCTTTAAATTCTCATCCATCAAAGATTCTAAATGTCATTAATGCATTTATTAATTTTAACATACTAAATTCATGCATGAAAATATATAGATTTCCAAGGAAGCTTTGATATCACATGTTAATGTACATGATCTTTAAATTTATTTTATGAAATAGATCTTAAAATCAATATATTTTACATACATGAAGGAATAATTGTAATGTAATTATTTTGCATATATGATTTCTCTTTTCTTTTCTTTCTTTTTTCTAAAGCACACAAATTCATTCATGTAATGGGCATTATTATGCTTTCATTTTATAGATAGGGACTTTTTTTTATTTCCGTACATAAATTCATCCATCATGCATCGATTATAATGATTATTATTTCGTTATAAATAATAATAATTATTATTTGTAAGGTGAGTTACATCTAGCTTCTTTATTTCCGTGTATCCATTATGCATAGATTATAATGGTTATTATTATTACATATGTTATAAATAATAATAATAATTATTTGTAAGGCGAGTTACATTTGATTAGTAACTTCAATTGCACGAAGATAATTTCATTTCTTTTATATATTTTTTTTAAGGCCAATAAAGATAATTATCTAACACGGAGTTTTAAAAGGAAGCTCCTATCGCAGACAGAAAGAAAGGGTTTAATATGGGGCGGGAGCTTGTAGAAATGTTTTGAGATCTTTTTGTTCCTACTTGTTACAATCCATAATATCTATGCCCTCCCTGGCTTCTTCATCTCCACAACTGGGTCCATGCCATAGATCTTCTTCAACCTAGAGTTTAGAATCGAATAGTCCAACTAGAAGGGAGGAGATGACAACTGAAAACTTTTCTTGCTAAAAGCACTCTCAAATAAAAATGTCAGTTCGATCTGTGTCAATAATCATGATAGCTGAACTAGAAATGCATTTGAAAGTAAAAAATGAAAAGGAAATCAATGCTAAGATTTTGCTCTTACTCCAAGCCCTCCAACTCTATCCAATACCTTTTCCTTCTTTTTTGGGTCATTTGTTTCAAATTTGTCTTCTTCCCATTTATTTGTAAACTCTTGTCAATTGATTAGACACCCAAAAATGAATGTTAGACTTGAACAATAACATTTTCAATTGATTAGAAAACCATCTCTTGATTGGACAACCATTGCTGAATGTTGTGTTTTTTTTGAAGCTCTTGAAAGCTCCCTTCCATCTTGTTGATGCTCATTCAGCATTTCATTCATTGGTTCATCCATCAGCAAACCACTAATTACTTAATTTGGAGTACTGCAACTTTCGTGAATTGTTGCCCATATTGATCTACATCAGTAGCAGAACTCGTGCCCACATCTGCAAGTGATGTGCAGGCAGCCGGCGGTCTTCTCCACGAAGAACTTGCACTTGGGGCACCGCTTCAACCCCTTCTCCTTCGCCACCTCCATCAGCAGCAAGTCTTCCCTCCTCCTCTCCTTCGTCCTCAGCCTCTGGAACTCCGAGCAGCTCAACTCGCCGTGCCATCCCGCCTTGCACAACGTGCAGAACAGTCGCCGGCAGTGCGGGCACTCGGCCTCCTTTAAAGTCGCCACTCCGCCGTCCTCATCGTCCACCAACAGCGCCGCTGAGCAGCCCTTGAACGGGCAGTAAATCCGGTTCATTCCGAGGATGGCGGCCTCGCATGCCGCCGCCTCCCACCAGTCAAACACCTCGCAGGGTATCATGCCGCGGAAACTCTGCGCGGCTCGAGGATGCTCCTGCAGTTGACTTCCGGGCATTTCACCGTCAATATATTCTCCTTAACCTTTTCGCTGACGTAGTGACCGAGGCAGTCACGGCAGAAGGAGTGGGGGCAGCACCGTTAGTGAACATATCGGCGTCGGGAGGGGCGTCCATGCAGATCTTGCAGAAGAAAGTTGCCGGAGAAGGCGAAGCCAGAGACGAAGAAGGCAGAGACAAAGACGAAGACTCACCCTTCTCCTTGATCCTAATTAAGGTGGAAACCGGTGGCCTAGCCATTTGGGATGCAGGCATGAGAACGCCCACCCGTCCGGCTTAGTACCGGACGGATCCTCTGACATCCTGCATTCCTTCTACGGGCACCGCACCTATTGTACGTTCATAGTACTTAACGCATCTCCCATAGTTAAATTTTTCCATAAATATTTTTTTTATAGTTTTCAATATGTCTATACGTCAATGCCACATCAAAATGAAAAATTACTATTCCCTCCATAATAAAAAACTTCATATAACTTTTCCATGGTCCTACATTACAAATAACATATCTTTATTTATTATTTTTTTCATTTAATATCTTTATATGATTTTTACTTAATATTTTAATTAATTCTAATCTTTAATTTATTTATAAATTTTAATTAATAAATTTCTGATTTTTAATTTAATTTAATATCTTTATTTAATATTTAATTAATTTATAAATTTTAATTTAATTATAGTCATTGTCATTTTTTTTAACTTATCAAATATATTTATTTTTAAAAGAAAGAACTACAAATTTAACCATTCATGAAATAAAATATTATAATTAAATGCTTCACAAAACTAACTTCATCTTTCATTATCTTTCATTAATTACCTTCGTCAAAGTGCCCATATATGTTCAACCAAGTCAGCTCGAAGTTGATGATGTGTTTCACTGTCACGCAACTCGCAATTTCTCCAGAAGTATTCTTGGAATTCAGGTGTTGAGCCCTGTTTTACCCGCATCGGATGATTTTCTTCATCTCCCATCCAATTAGATACTGCTTCTCCCTCATCCTCAATAATCATATTGTGCAAAATAATACACGTATACATGATATCCCTCAATATATCTCTCGACCAATATCGTACTAGACCTCTGACTATTGCCCAACGAGCTTGGAGAACTCCAAATGCCTGCTCGACATCTTTTCTTGCTGCCTCTTGTCTTTTCTTGAACTTTTTTCTCTTCGGATCCTCGGGGCATGGAAAACTCTTGACGAAGGTAGCCCAAGTTGGGTAAATCCCATCTGTTAGATAATATCCTTTAGTATATGTCATGGCGTTTATTGTAAAATAAACCTCTGGTGCACCTCCTTCCAAAATTTTGTTGAATAGAGGTGATTCGTAAAGCACATTTATATCATTACGTGATCCTGCAGTTCCAAAAAAAGCATGTCATATCCATAAGTCAACAGATGCGACTGCTTCAAGTACAATTGTTAGGTGTCCATGATCGCCTCGAGTAAACTGGCCTCTCCAAGCGATGGGACACTTTTTTCATTCCCAATGCAAACAATCAAGGCTACCTAACATGCCAGAGAAACCATGTCTTCGCTCATGCATTTCAAGTAAATGTTGGGTGTCAGCTACCGTTGGTCTTCTCAAGTATTGGTCCCCAAATATTTCATATACACATTTGCAGAAGTTGATCAAACCGTCGATAGCAGTGGTTTCAGCAAACCTTAGATATTCATCGGATTGGTCGGCAGGGGCTCCATATGCCAATTGACGGAGAGCCGCCGTGCATTTTTGAAGTGGCGACAAGCCCATCCTTCCCGTTGCATCAATTCTCCATTGAAAATACTCTGAATGATTTTGTAATTTTTCGACAATACCCAAAAATAACTCTCGTCGCATTCAAAATCTTCGCCGAAACATTTCATCGGTACTGATCCGGTGGTAAGAATCCGGAACCCCATAACGAGGGGTCAACGCCGCGTGAAGGTCAGAGGGCCGGGCGGTCCGTTAAAGAATGGTGAGCCGACCGGATCCTCGACAGGAGGGCGAGCCAATAGGTTTGCCAGTAAACATCTGGTAGTAAGTGTTGATACAGTCTGACCTGGATGTTGTTTTGATGTTGACACTGATTTAAGTTTGAATCAGATATTAAATTAACTCAGATTAATTACTAATCAAGGTTGACTTGGTTAACCTAATTGACCTGATTGGGAAAAGTCCAAGCGAGGAGCTTGGCACGGGAAAGTCCTGGTGAGTGAAGCCAGGCAGTGGAAAAGTCCTAACTGGGATGTTAGGCAGTTGGAAAGTCCTGGTGAGTGAAGCCAGGCAGTGAGAAAGTCCTAACTGGGATGTTAGGCAGTTGGAAAGTCCTGGTGAGTGAAGTCAGGCAATTGGAAAGTCCTGGTGAGTGAAACCAGGCAATTGGGAAGTCCAAGTGTGGAAGCTTGGCATGTATGGTCGGAGAGGGTTCGGTAGCACGCTCTCTGGACCGTCAGGGGTGAGGGCAGCAAGCTTGGAAGCTTGACTCGAGACTCACGACTTTGGATCGGTCTGCGGCCGATCCGGATGCTGATGTACGGTGATCGGTGCATGGGCCGATCCGATTACTGATCGATCTGCGGACCGATCGGGCAACACTCGATAACTGAGTGTATCTTGATCGATCGGGCAACACTCGAGCTGTGTATCTTGATCGGTCGGGGCCGATCGAGAACACTCGATACACTGCGAGTGTATCTTGATCGGTCGGGGCCGATCGGATAACACTCGATAGCACCGGTGGATCTTGATCGGTCGGGGACCGATCAGATGATCTCGATGGCGGGTGGATCTTGATCGGTCTTCTGAGACCGATCGGTGAGAATCTGATCGGTCCAGCCGATCGAGCTTGATGGCGGTCGCGTGAAGGGTGGATCGGTCTTGGGACCGATCGGGACATAGCTGATCGGTCACCGGACCGTCGATGACGATAAATAGGCGTGGATCGGTGGCGACCGATCCACGGTATAACTTGTTTTGCATCGCTTTCTCTTATTGTTTACGATTCGCAATTGCTTTTACCTATTTCGTGTCTAACCATCTGCTGTAAGCTTTCTCAAGTTACAGATTACTTGATGTTGGGTGAATTCAAATTAAGGATCATTAGTAGAAAGCGGCGAAAAAGCTTTTCTTTGTGTCTGCGGACAAACCGGTTTTGGTAGCAACGTCTCGTTTGCGATCTGGCGGACCGTTTGGTGAAATCAACTTGACTTGTCTTGATAGGTTCAAGCTCGAGGTACCGGTGGAAGCGAGGATGCCATTGGTGGGGCTGAGACAATCGGACAAGGAAGAAGCGTGATTGGCGGCGTCGTGACGATTGCGGGATTTGCAGGGATTTGCTGCAGGTTTGGCGGAGATCCGTTTCTGAGCGGAGAGGCATATGAAGGTGGAGAGGAGAGGCTCTCGTGATAATGCTTTTTGTGCTCTTGCTGTGAAAAACACCGTGGAGAAAAACTCTACGGAAGATTGAAGCGGTGTGCTTGTTCTTCGCTGATTGTGGCTGTGAGCTTCCTTTGATCATTTCACTTGAGCCACTACTGTAAGTCTTGTGCTTAATTTATTACTGCTGTTAAAGACTTTGTGGAGAGGTTACTCCACCGAGAAGGAGAATCCTTTATCCGGGGTGTGATCTACCGAAGATCAAGAGGATTCGTCCACCTTACGGACACGCCGAGGAGTAGGGGCAAGTTATCCCCGAACCTCGTAAATTCGTGTGTTAGTGTGCTTGTTTCTTCTTTGTTTTAGTTTCCTAATTCCGCTGTGCTAACAAGTTTCTTTGTAGAAATTTGTGTTTAAGTTTTTAAGAGACTATTCACCCCCTCTAGCCATCTAAGGTCCCAACAAGTGGTATCAGAGCCTGGTGCTCTTCATCTGGACTAACATTCCAAGGAGCAACAAGATGGCCATGAAGGAAGGATTCAGCACCAACAGACCACCCTTCTTCGATGGAGCAGATTTCCAGTATTGGAAGAGCCGCATGGAGTATTACCTCAAGACTGATATCTCCATGTGGTTCTCGGTCAAGGAAGGATTCACACCACCGAAGGACGAAGAAGGTAAGGAACTTGACTCATCGAGATGGTCAACCGAGCAAACTCGCAAGGGACAAGCCGATGCCAAGGCGGTTGTCACTTTGCAATGTGGGATAGCCAAGGATCAACTTGTCAAGGTTGGTCCTTTCACAAGTGCGAAGGATCTATGGAACAAGCTCATCGAGCTCCAAGAAGGGACTCGAGACTCTCGGATCGCCAAGAGGGATTTGTTCCTAAACCAACTACAGAACCTTGTCATGAAGGAAAATGAAACTGTAAGTGAGATACATGGAAGGTTCAAGGAGATCATCAATGGTCTCCATTCGGTGGATGAACGAGTAGAAAACCGTGACCTCGTAAGGTATGCTCTAAAAGCCTTTCCTAGGAATGCCTTGTGGTCATCCATGGTGGATGCCTACAAGGTATCCAAGGATCTTTCCATTGTTAAACTAGATGAATTTTTCTGTGAGATGGAACTTCATGAGCTTGCTAACAAAGGTCAAAAAGAGAAGGGTATTGCTTTATTTGCAGGACCAAAGAGCAAGGATGGAAGAAGGAAGAAGGAAAAGAAGAAAGAAAAGGAGATTTCCTCATCCACCTCTTCTTCCGAATCCGATGATGAAAGTGGATCATCATCAAGCGAGATGGCGAACTTCGTAAGGAGGATTATGAGAAGAGGCCGAAGATACAAAGGAAAAGGTAAAACTAATGATCAAAATTTTGATAAATCTAATGTTACATGTTATGAGTGTAGCAAGAAAGGACACATTCGGAGCGAGTGTCCGAAACTAAAGAGGAAGGAGGAACGAGCCAAAAGGAAGGAGGAAAGAGCCAAGAAGAAGAAGACTCTCAAGGCCACTTGGGATGAGTCCTCATCAAGCTCATCGGAGGAAGAAGAGAAGATGGAAAAGAGCACTCGGCAATTGGCACTCATGGCAAGGGAAGAGTCGAAGCCGAGAGTGATGACTCAAGCGCTTCAACCACGGCTTCATCATCTTCGGATGATGAAGAGGTAACCTCTTCTCATATAGAAAAGTGTTATAAAACTATCACTCACTTATCTACATTGCTTAAAAAGTCAAAAACAGAAAATAAATTGTTGAAAGAAGAAGTAAAAACCTTAAGGACCCTTAGGGAAGATGAGGTCGATGACCTACATCTAGAAGTCCTTGAGGATGAGAACAAGGCCTTAAAGGGTGAGGTTGAGAAACTCAAGAAAATGCTTGAGAAATTCTCAACTAGCTCTAAGACTCTAGACATGATTCTAAATGCCCAAAGGGCAGTTTACAACAAAGCCGGGTTAGGGTATCAACCCAAGGAGTCGAGTTTCATTTCTCTAATGTCTAGAACTCAAAATAGTAGATCACATGTTTCTAGAGTTCATGGAACTAGGAAAGGTATGACCAAGGCATGGGTTCCTAGGTCTTTCGTTGTAGAAGCATTAGGTCCCAAGATTTGGGTACCTAAAACCTCTATTTTTCGTGTATTGTAGGCATTGGTCGAGGGGGAGCATCTATCAACTTGGTTTGTTGATAGTGGATGCTCCAAGCACATGACTGGGAACAAATCATTGTTTACTACCATTCAAAACAAAAGTAGAGGTAATGTGTCTTTTGGTAATAATGGTAGCCTTAAGGTTGTAGGAATTGGAGACATTCATATATCCGAATGTCTTCATATCAAGAATGTCCTTCTAGTCAAGGGATGACTTTTAATCTCCTAAGTGTCGGTCAATTGTGTGATACGGGTTACACAATTGAATTTCATTCAAGTCAATGTTTGGTTAAACACATTGACACACTTGACACGGTACTAGTAGGCACAAGGGTTGACAATATTTATCAAGTATCATTTAAAAGTGCTACTAATGCTTTGATTAAGTGTTTCATGTCGAAAGAAGAAGAGTCTTGGTTATGGCATAGAAGATTGGCACATGTAAACATGAAGAACATCTGGAAGTTGGCCAACCAAGGATTAGTGCGAGGCTTACCAAGCATCAAGTTCCACAAGACCAAACTATGTGATGCATGTCAAAAGGGTAAGCAAACAAAAGCTGTCCATAAAGGTAAAAGCAATGTAAGTACATCTACTGCTTTAGATTTATTGCACATGGACCTATTTGATTGCAGTAGTGTAATATCATTGAATGGAAGTAGATATTGCTTGGTAATCGTTGATGATTTTACTAGATACACATGGACTTTCTTTTTGAAGCATAAGGACCAAACTATAGATATTTTTATTTCCTTTTGTAGAAGAACTGAAAATGAAAAATCAACAACAATTAAAACCATTAGAAGTGATCATGGTGGTGAATTTCAAAACCATAGGTTTTTAGAATTTTGTCAAGAAAAAGGGTATAGACATGAGTTCTCAACTCCAAGGACCCCACAGCAAAATGGGGTTGTGGAGAGAAAGAACCGAGTCTTACAAGAGGCTGCACGAAGCATGCTCAATGAGTACTCACTACTGAGTTACTTGTGGGCTGAAGCTGTGAATACAGCTTGCTATGTGCAAAACCGAATCCTGATACATAGGTTTTTAGGAAAGACTCCCCATGAACTTTGGTTTGGGAAACCACCTACAATTAAACATCTTAGGGTGTTTGGTTGTAAGGTGTTTATTTTAAATACCAAGGACCATCTTGGAAAATTTTCGGCCAAGGCTGATGAGGGGATACTGGTTGGGTACTCGCTCACCAGCAAAGCCTATCGAGTCTACAACAATAGGACTAAATTGATTGAAGAGTCCTCTGATGTAGCTTTTGAAGAAATCCCTAACTCAAATGATCAATCAAGGGCTATAGGAGAAATTCAATTTGAACTTAGAAATCTAAGTTTGAATGATCAAAATGAAGAACGAGTCGAAGTTGACTCTGATGTTGATGAACAAAGGCAACAAAGAACTCAATCTGATCCTTTGCCAGATATTGAGTCCTTGCCTGTGCCTAGTGAGACCATTCATGAGGCACCATCAACACCAAGACAATCTAGGATAGCCTCGAGTCATCCCCAAGACCAAATTGTGGGAGACATTCAACAAGGGGTTAGGACTAGGTCATTCTTCAGAAATGAGTCTAATGAAGTCGCATTGATTTCAGAGATTGAACCGAAATTAGTTGATGAGGCATTGCACGATCCTGATTGGATCATAGCTATGCAAGACGAATTAGGTCAATTTGAAAGAAGCCAAGTGTGGGACTTGGTTCCTAGACCTAAGAAGATCACCATTATTGGAACTAAATGGGTCTTCAAAAATAAGTTAAACCAAAAGGGAGAGGTAGTAAGAAACAAGGCAAGACTAGTAGCCAAGGGCTATAGTCAAGTTGAAGGCCTCGATTATGATGAGACCTATGCTCCTGTGGCACGATTGGAGTCCATTCGTTCAATGCTAGCTTTTGCTGCACATAGAGGTTTCAAGCTCTATCAAATGGACGTTAAATCGGCCTTCTTAAATGGTTTCATTAAAGAAGAGGTCTATGTTGAACAACCCCCGGGGTTTGTGAGTACCGAAGCTCCAAACCACGTATACAAGCTCAAGAAAGCTCTTTATGGGCTAAAACAAGCACCTCGAGCTTGGTACGAAAGGTTGTCGACTTATCTATTAGAAAAGGGTTTTGTAAGGGGTCAAATAGACCCAACACTATTTCTTCGTCGAGATGGTGAAAATATTTTTGTAGCCCAGTATATGTCGATGACATAATTTGTGGCTCAAATAACAAGGGCTATTTAAATGAATTTATCACTCACATGGAAAGTGAGTTTGAAATGAGTCTTGTGGGAGAATTGACATTCTTCCTTGGACTAGAAATCAAACAAACTAGAGATGGCATTTATGTCCATCAAGCAAAATACACTCAAGAGATGCTTAAGAAATTCAAAATGAGTGATTCTAAGGAAGTATCCACTCCTATGGCGACGAGCACTCGTCTTGACAATGATGAGAGTGGAAAATCAGTTGATCTAACGCAATATAGAAGCATGATCGGTAGTCTTCTATATCTCACAGCTAGTCGGACATACTCTTTCTGTGGGCATGTGCTAGGTATCAAGTCTGTGCCAAGGAATCTCACTTAATTGCAGTTAAGAGAATTACGAGATACCTTAAAGGCACAATTAGAGTAGGTCTTTGGTACCCTCGTACTGAATCATTTGACTTATTAGGTTATACCGACTCCGATTATGCTGGGTGCAAATTGGATCGGAAAAATGCAGTGGGGTTGCCAATTTTTAGGTTCATGTTTAGTTAGTTGGTCAAGTCGGAAGCAACATTGTGTTGCTCTCTCCACGACCGAGGCTGAATATATTGCCATGGGAGAGAGTGTATCACAGTTGTTGTGGATGATACACACCCTAGAGGATTATGGACTCTCTTATAAGGGTGTACAAGTGCTATGCGACAACATTAGCACAATCAACCTAACTAAAAATCCAGTCCATCATTCGAGGACCAAACACATTGAAGTGCGTCATCACTTCATAAGAGATCACGTAGCTAGGGGAGACATTGTGCTCACATATGTGGAGTCAAAGTCAAACCTAGCCGACATTTTCACCAAACCCCTTCCGGAAAATGAATTTAGTCATTTAAGGAGGGAGTTGGGGATGTGTTTGGCTCCTTAGGTCATTAGAACCTCACCATGATCAATAAGGACTATTAAAATGACAAGAGTAATTGGGAAACTGATTTGGGCAATTTGGGGACATCTCACACAAACGATAAGGTTTAACAAATTGTTTTTGTTTGCTAGAAATGGGGTGAGATGCTAGGAACAATCAATTTATTCAAAATGTACTATGCATCCCTTGAATAAGTAGGTTGAAGAGACATAAATTGAGTATGGGGAAGGTCATTACATAATTCATGTGTATTTGACTCCTAGATCTTACTCATATATTCCAACCAAGGAATCTTGGTTGGACTTTTGTCTAGAAATTATCTAATCATGATTGATGTGTTGATTGATACTTTGGATTGGTATCTTTAATGATAAGATGAGTTGATAATGTAAGAATAGTAATTTAGGATATATTTTGACAAATTTGAAACTAAACATGACAGGGTTGGATATTTCAGGTTTTGAAACTCTGAAATGTCTGAAACTAACTTGTAACTTAATAAAAAAAAAAACCTAGAATGTTAGGACTTTCAGAGCTTGCAATTAGGAAATGTTATTGTTCGTAGATGTTTAAGTTCTGTGTTCTGAATTTGAGAAGTTCTGAATTTTCAGAATTCTCGAGAGAAACGACTGCGAAGTCAGTTGCTCGAATTCAGATATCAGAAATCTGAATTATCAGACACTGATCGGTCTCACGACCGATCAGAAGACTCTCTGATCGGTCCACCGTCCGATCAGGGGTCCTCCAGATATCTTCGTGCTCTCTGTTGGCTCACTGATCGGTCCAGGGACCGATCAGGAGGTTCTGGCACGCGACAATCACAAATGATCGGTCCAGGGACCGATCAGCTCTCTATGGTTCGCAGGAAGGCCCCTGATCGATCCGAGCACCGATCAGAGGGTTTCCTGATCGGTCACGGGGACCGATCAGACCCTTTTTGTGTGCGTTAAAATCGATCCTGATCGGACAGCCGTCCGATCAGATTACACTGTGCGCTACCCCCTCATTAAATCCTCCTGATCTCCTCTCTTCCCGATCTTCTTCTTTCTCACAACCCTAGCCGACCGACGCCTCGACACCCCTTTCTTCCTCTCGTATTCTCGACCCATCGTCTTCTAAAAGCCGAAGGTCGAAATGGCACCGAGGTAATCTCTCGATCTCTAATCTCTACTGTTATTGTCTTTGGCAGTTCAACGTTATCATGGTTCTTACGGTGACTGTGGTTTGTGTTTGGTGGTTTGCCCATGGCCGGTGCTCTCTCTTTGTTTCCCATTGTCCAAATGGTTAGGAAGAAACCCACTAGTGGTGAGGGTACCTCTAAGGAACCAACCGAGAAATCCAAATCCAAGTCCAAAGCTCCTGCTACCTCCCGACCTCAACCGGCTAGTTCGGGGAGATTCCCCAACCAACAATTTGAAAAATCATTTAAGGAGAGGACTTTCAAATTACTCCCTTGTCGATCCGTTGATAAGAAGTTCATGCAGGAATCTTGTCCCTCTATTTTAGAAACCATTGCCTACTACAAGCTCGATTCTTTGGTTTTTCTAGAAAGGGACATCAACTTTGATCTAGTATCTGAATTCTATAACAACCTTCATCCAACTCCTGATGGTAGTTATAGAACAAGAGTGGCTAAGCAAAACGTTGATCTCAACATAATTGCCTTCTTTGAGTATTTAGGTTGTCGTTTGTGTTCGGGGACGGTGTTCTCCATCTATCCTGTTTTGCCTGAACCCATACCTCATCCTCTTAATGTCTCTTCTGACTCAATCTATGAGTACTTCTTTGGTCATCCGAGACTGGATGGTTTAGATGAGTTAGATGACGACTTTCCTACATTTGCAGCCCTTAGACTCTCTGCTCCTGACTACATCCTTTTCAAAGTTGTCACACAATGTCTTCTACCTATCACCTCTAAGCCGTTGGCAGAAATTCGACCATATCACTATCTGATGCTTTATGGGTTACGTCGACGTCTAGATTTTGATATTATGTCGAGTGTCTATATGTCTATCATATCCCATAGCGAACCGAGCGGCGACAACATCTATATGCCTTTTGGGCATATAATTCTTGATTGGCTCGAGTCCATGGGTATTGACGTCTCTAGGGGGAGGATAGTGAAGATGGTCAGGCAGGATTGTCGACTTGGGAAACGTGCGTTTTCCAAGTCCGGAATCCTAAGTCAGGATGGGACGGTTAGGTGGAAGGATGGGAGGGCACTGGGTGAGCTACCACTTCCACGACAGGTTGCTCGTCCTCCTGCTGCTGCTGCATATGGCGAGGAGGATCCAGATCTGCGCTGGCAGATCGCTGAGCTGGAGAGTCGCTTTGATCGACACGAGGAGATGGTGACTGCTGAGTTCGATGGACTACGCTTACGGATTGACCAGCGCTACGATGACCTGCGCGGGCATATTGACCAGCGCTTCGATGATATGCGCAGTCATCAGGTGGTGACACAGCAGTTGCTACTCGGATGGATGGCACGATACCCGCCTCCGCAGTCTTACCAGGCTATCCATCCTCCAGCGTGCCGTCTCGGATTTCACCCTTCCTGCCGATGATGATGATGCTCCTCATGTTGAGGACGTTGATTGATGTAGTCTGTGTGTCACCTAGTCTGTATGTATTTTGGATGCTATGTGTTAGTCTGACCTGGATATTTGTACTTCTGATGCTACTCATATATTTATGCTCCTCGGTTTTATATTTGCTTGCTTCTTATTATGCTTCATTTTCTGTATTTTTTATGCTGTTCCTATGCCATGATTTGATTGTATCTTTTGTCTTTCTTACTGTCATATTGAGGCCTAAGAGGGAACTCTGGGTCGGTTAAGAGAAGGCAGTATGGTTTAAGGGGGAGCCTTTTGAGTTTTTGTCACCTCATTTGCACCTTTTCGGAGTTTGACAAAGGGGGAGAGAATAATTAAGTTTAGAGACGATTTGACCTCTTTGAATCAATAAAAAAAAGAGGAGAAGGTAACTGAGTTATATCCATCTTAGGGGGAGATCTTAATTTCCCTGAAATTATGGATATGAGAGTTTTTCTGATTTAAACTTAAATTGTGTTGTCAAACAACAAAAAGGGGGAGATTGTTGATACAGTCTGACCTGGATGTTGTTTTGATGTTGACACTGATTTAAGTTTGAATCAGATATTAAATTAACTCAGATTAATTACTAATCAAGGTTGACTTGGTTAACCTGATTGACCTGGAAAGTCCAAGCGAGGAGCTTGGCACGGAAAATCCGGTGAGTGAAGCCGAGGCGGTGGAAAAGTCTAAGCGGGATGTTGGCGGTTGGAAAGTCTGGTGAGTGAAGCGGTGAAAAGTCCTAACTGGATGTTAGGCGGTTGGAAAGTCCGGTGAGTGAAGCCAGGCAATTGGAAAGTCTGGTGAGTGAAACCGAGCAATTGAAAGTCCAAGTGTGGAAGCTTGGCATGTATGGTCGGAGAGGGTTCGGTAGCACGCTCTCTGGACCGTCGGTGAGGGCGCAAGCTTGGAAGCTTGACTCGAGACTCACGGCTTTGGATCGATGCGGACCGATCCGGTGCTGATGGCACGGCGATCGGTGCATAGGCCGATCCGGTTACTGATCGATCTGCGGAGCCGATCGGGCAACACTCGATAACTGCGAGTGTATCTTGATCGGTCGGGGACCGATCGAGCAACCTCGATGCTGCTGAGTGTATCTTGTCGTCAGGGGACCGATCGCAAAACTTCGATAACCGGTGTATCTTGTCGGTCAGGGGCCGTCGGATAACTTCGATGCACAGCAGTGGATCTTGATCGGTCGGGGACCGATCGGAGAATCCTGATGCTGGTGGATACTGATCGGTCTTACGGACCGATCCAGCTGAGTCCTGATCGGTCCACAGACCGATCAGGCTTCGGTGGCAGATTCGCGTGAAGGGGTGGATCGGTCTTGGGACCGATCAGACAAGAACCTGATCGGTCACCAGACCGATCAGTGACGATAAATAGAAGCGTGGATCGGTCTGCTGACCGATCCACAGTATGGCTTGTTTTGCATGCGCTTTCTCTTATTGTTTCTGATTCGCAATTGCTTTTACCTATTTCGTTTCTAACCATCTGCTGTAAGCTTTCTCGAAGTTACAGGTTACAGATTACTTGATGTTGGGTGAATTCAAATTAAGGATCATTAGTAGAAGGCGACGAAAAAGCTTTTGCTGTGTCTCGCTGCGGACAAACCAGTTTTGGTAGCAACGTCTCGTTTGCGATCTGCTGGCAGCCGTTTGGTCGAAATCAGCTTGACTTGTGCTGATAGGTTCAAGCTCAGAGGTACCAGTGGAAACGAGGATGCCATTGGTGGGAGCTGAGACAATCAGACAAGGAAGAAGCGTGATTGGCGACGTCGTGGACGGTTGCAGGGATTTGCAGGGATTTGCTGCAGGTTTGGCAGAGATCCGTTACAGAGCAGAGAGGCATATGAAGGTGGAGAGGAGAGGCTCTCGTGATAATGCTTTTTGTGCTCTTGCTGTGAAAAACACTGTGAAAAAAAAACTCTCTGGAAGATTGAAGCAGTGTGCTTGTTCTTCGCTGATTGTGGCTGTGAGCTTCCTTTGATCATTTCACTTGAGCCACTACTGTAAGTCTTGTGCTTAATTTCTTACTGCTGTTAAAGACTTTGGAGAGGTTACTCCTCGAAGAGAGGCTGTATCCTTGTGATCTTGTGTGTGATTGATCTTCGCAGATTGTGGCTGTGAGCTTCCTTTGATCATTTCACTTGAGCCACTACTGTAAGTCTTGTGCTTTCTTGTTTTAGTTTTCTAATTCCGCTGTGCTAACAAAGTTCTTGAAGTAATTTGTGTTTAGTGTTTTTCAAAGAGGCTATTCACCCCCCTCTAGCCATCTAAGGTCCCAACAGTAAGAGGCACCCTGGTAGGGACCAGGGTTTCGACGCTCAAGAAACAGTACATAATGACCGAGCTAAAGGACGAGCCGTCCGGCGCGAGGAGTGAAGGCCGTCCGGATGACGTTCTTCGCCCGGCCGGCCGGACGGACGTCCCAACCGGGCGATGGGTAAGGGACAGGAACATCTCCTGACAGCCGTCAAATCGTATGGCTAGGCTATATCCCTAGTCTGACAATGGGGTGTCCCGTTGTCCCATCGAAGACATGTTCAGACTGTAGCAGTATGGTGTCAGGTAAGCTCTCTGACAAGTGCATACCGAGGTATGGGTTGCTGACACGTCTGCACCTCGGTGGACGTGCACTAGTTCTCTCCTCGTGCTATATATAGAGCCTCTTACTTCGCCGGAGGTATGAAAAAAATTCATCTTTGGAGCCACCTTTCACATTATTTGCTTGCCTGACTTGAGCGTCGGAGGGTCGCCGCCGGGAACTCTTCCCGGCCCGACTTTTGTGCAGGTTCGCCGGAGCTTCGCGTGACCCGACGGAGGCCTACACCCTCGACTAGTAGCGCGCCACGTGCCCAGCGTCCTTTGGTTCGGCGATTCGGACAGAATCAATTTGGCGCCGTCTGTGGGAACGCTCCTGCATCCGATCCGAAACAATGGACGAGGCTGGACGACAACACCTGGTGACGCTTTCGAACGAGGAACTCGACGTTCTGATCGAGGCAAGGGCCGCTAAGCTCGTGGAGCAAAAACAGAAAGCCGCCTCCGAGCAGCCGGAGCAGTAAGCAACATCAGCATCTGGTGGCCGAGCGGAAGCACAACCTGCCACCGTCGCATTTCATCGGGCTCTGTTCCGCACCCCTGAAGCCTTACCAACTCACAGAGATAGGGGGTCTTCTTCGGAGGAAATGCCTCGACGAGACGACAGGAAGGGGAAAGCCCCCCGAGCGGCCCCATCGCCCGAGCGGATCAATCGCCAATTTTCAGAGGCCATTCTACGAGACCCTCTGCCCAAGCACTACATGCCTCCGACGATCGGCGAGTATAATGGGACAACCGACCCGGATGATCACCTGGGTAAGTTTGATAACACGGCAACCCTCCATCAATACACAGATGGAGTAAAATGCCGAGTTTTTCTCACCACTCTCTCGGGATCGGCTCAACGGTGGTTCCGGAGGCTGCCGGACGGATCCATCACAAGCTTCAAGGACTTCCGAACGGCCTTCCTCCACCACTTCGCCAGCAGTCGGCACTATCAAAAAACAAGCGTAAGTCTGCTCGCCATCAAGCAAGAGGCCCGGGAATCACTTCGAGCTTACATCCAGCGATTCAACCAAGTGGCGATGGACATTCCAACGGCCACTTCGGAAACCATGATGAATGCCTTCACACAAGGCCTAGTGGATGGAGATTTCTTCCGATCGCTCATCCGAAAGCCACCCCGGGATTATGATCACATGTTACATCGGGCCAACGAGTACATCAACGTGGAAGAAGCACAGGCGGCCAGGAAAAAAGAAATTCCCGCCGAGCGGCCTCCTCCAGCCGAGCGGCCTCCTCCAGCCGAGAGGAAACAACACGCCACTCATCAGCCGCCTAGAGGACCAAGGGCCGAAGCAATCAGATCTCCACATGTCCGGTCCCATGTGCAGGAGGTAGTCGCCGCCCGGCCCAAGCCGAAGAAGAGGTGGACCCCGATGTTCTGTTCCTTCCACCGGACGGATACGCACAACACAAGGGATTGTCGAAGTCTTCCCTTCGTGGCTCATCCTGTGCCTCGGAGTGCTGGACGACGATCTCCCTCAGTCGATCGGCGACAGAGAACTCAGGAAGCCGATCGGACGCGAGCTGATAGGCCAGGGCAACAAACTCCCGATCGGCATCGCTCTCTCAGACGAGAGAATCGCCGAGCGTCCAGAGAACGGTCCCAACCGTCCGCTCGGGAAGAGGAAAATAAAAGCAACACTTCCCGAGGCGAGATCAATGTCATTGCTGGCGGGCCGACCGGAGGAGACTCCAATCGAGCTAGAAAGGCGAGCGTTCGGCAGCTCCAAATCCATGCCGTCGGTTGCAGCAGAGAGCGAGCGAGCGGACCTGAAATCAGTTTCGGGCCCGGGGACTTGGAAGGAGTTGAAGTGCCTCACGACGACGCTCTGCTCATCAAAGCGGTAATATCCAACTACACTATTCACCGCGTATTTGTTGACACAGGGAGCTCAGTCAACATCATGTTCAAGAGGGTGTTCGATCAGCTGCAAATTGATCGAGCCGAGCTGCTACCCATGACGACTCCGCTCTACGGGTTCACGGGTAACGAAGTTCAGCCGGTCGGCCAGATCCGGCTGGCTACCTCGCTGGGAGAAGAGTCGCTCAGGAGGACAAGAACAATAAACTTCGTGGTGGTTGACTCTCCCTCGTCCTACAACGTCATTTTGGGACGACCAGCGCTCAGCGAATTCCGGGCGGTTGTCTCAACTTTTCATCAGAAGATCAAATTCCCCGTGGAGGACCAAGTGGGAGAAGTACGAGGAGACCAGCTAGCAGCTCGGCGATGTTATATCGAGATGGTCCGAGCAGAGGCCAATTCTGCTCGGAAAACGCCCCGGATCGAGGTAAACGCCATCACCGAAAAGCCACCCACTTTAATTTATGAGGAAAAAGAAGAAGTGCAGATTCATCCAACCGGATCGGAGGCCACAACCTTTATTGCGTCCGATCTGGAGGAGAAGCAGAAAGAGGAGCTAATCCAGTGCCTCAGAAGAAATCATGATGTCTTCGTCTAGTCGACACATGAGTTGCCCGGAATTTCGCCAAGCATATCGCAGCATGAGTTGCATGTCCGACCGGATGCTCGGCCGGTAAAACAAAGAAAAAGAGATTTCAGCGCCGAGCAGAATGCCATCATCCGGACGGAGGTGGAGAAACTTCTGGAAGCCGGCCATATACGTGAGGTGCAGTTCCCAAGCTGGCTGGCAAATGTAGTATTAGTCTCCAAGCCGGGCAACAAATGGAGGGTGTGCATAGATATTCGGGATCTTAACAAAGCTTGCCCGAAGGATTTTTATCCTCTGCCCCGGATAGATCAGCTGGTGGACTCCACGGCCGGCTGTGAATTAATCTGTATGCTAGATGCCTACCAGGGCTATCACCAAGTGCCGCTCGCCCGTGAAGATCAAGAAAAAGTCAGCTTCGTGACGGCCGACGACACTTATTGCTATAATGTGATGCCGTTCGGATTGAAGAATGCTGGAGCCACCTATCAGCGCTTGATGAATAAGGTATTCAGAGAGCAGATCGGGCGGAACCTAGAAGTTTATGTGGACGACATTCTAATTAAGTCCGTCCGAGCCGCCGACCTCCTCAAGGACATGGAAGAAACCTTCCGAACGCTGCGCAAGTATGGAGTCAAGCTGAATCCTCAGAAGTGCCTGTTCGGAGCGAAAGGAGGACGTTTCCTGGGATACATAGTGACCGAGCGGGGCATCAAAGCCAATCCCAGCAAGGTGAAAGCTCTGCAAGATATGCCGCCTCCCATAAATACAGGGGAAGTGCAGCGATTGACTGGTCGGATAACTGCTCTGTCCAGATTCATCTCCAAAACCGCCGACCGGAGCCTTCCTTTTTTCAAAATCTTGCGCAAAGCCACTAAGTTTCACTGGGATGAAGAATGCGATCGGGCGTTTGAAGACTTGAAGACATACCTGAACTCTCTCCCGGTATTAGCCAAACCGACGGGGGGTGAGCCACTTTATATGTATTTGTCTTCAACCGAGCATGCGATCGGCTCAGCTTTAGTGAGGTCGAGCGGAGAAGAGCCTGTATATTTCCTTAGTCACATTTTAAAAGATGCTGAATCTCGCTACACTGGGCTCGAAAAGCTAGCATTCGCTCTGGTCCTCGCCGCTCGGCGCCTTCGTCCATACTTCCTGGCGCACACGATCGTTGTCAAAACCAATAGCCCGCTCGGATGAGTGCTACTAAATCCAGAGGCATCCGGACGACTCATCAAATGGACGACGGAGCTGAGTGAATTTGACATCCAATACCAACCCCGCGATCAATCCTTGGCCGATTTTGTGACTGAGGTGCAAAGGCCGGAGCCGGAAGCTATGTGGAGAATATATGTGGATGGATCATCCACTCGGCTCGGAAGCGGAATCGGAATATTGCTGCTCTCTCCTCAAGAAGAAAAGATGCACTTATCCGTCCGGCTGGATTACAAAGATACCAACAACGAGGCAGAATATGAGCCCCTCATAGCTGGCTTGCAGGCTGCCCGGTATGTGGGAGCCGGTCGGGTAACTCTTCACTCGGATTCGCAATTGGCCACTCAGCAGCTCTCCGGCACCTTCGAAATCAATAGCGCTCGTCTTAAGCTCTACGCTGAAGCCTTTGAGAAGCTCAGAGCTGATTTTAGAGAAGTTATTGTCCAGAAGATACCCAGAGCAGAAAATCAAGCAGCCGATGAGTTAGCCAAACTTGCGAGCTCAATAACGCCTGTCGCCATACAACAACCAATCGAAAAAGTACTGTTGGTAGCGCACGTCGACCGGATGGAAGGTCTCACATTTCCCAGCGATTGGCGGACACCCATCATAGAGTTCCTCCGTTCGGGCGCCACACCATCCGATGAGTATGCAGCCCGGCTCCTCAGAAGGAGAGCCGGTCGGTTTACACTCATCGGAGATCAACTTTATAAGAAAGCTTTCTCGCGCCCGTTGCTGAAATGCGTGAGCTCGGAGGACTTAGCTTACATCCTCCAGGAAGTACATCAAGGATCATGCGGGGGGCATCCGGGCGGACGCTCGTTGGCCAAGAAGATCCTCTTGGCCGGGTACTTTTGGCCAACTTTACAAACAGACGCCGCTCGGACGGTATCTACATGCCTTTCATGCCAGAAGTATCACAACTTCTCCCACCGACCGGCCGAAGAAATGAAGGCATCAAGCGTTTCATGTCCGTTCGATCAATGGGGAATGGATATTGTCGGTCCATTTCCGATGGCGACCGGGCAGAGGAAATTTTTACTAGTGGCGGTCGACTATTTCTCCAAGTGGGTGGAAGCCGAGCCGCTGGCAAAGATCACTGAACAAATGGTTAAAAAATTCATCTGGCAACACATCATTTGTCGGTTCGGACAACGGGCGGCAGTTCACAGGGAAGATGTTAGAGGATTGGTGCAAAAGCTACGGCATTGAGCAACATTTCACGTCCGTGGCCTATCCCCAGAGCAACGGTCAAGCTGAAGTAGCCAACCGGGAAATTTTTCGTATTCTGCGCGCTCGGCTCGACCATTTGGGAGGAAGCTAGCCGGACGAAGTGCCGGGCGTCTTGTGGGCCATTCGAACGACGCCAAAAGAAGGGACGGGAGCCACACCATTCCATTTGGTATATGGCGGCGAGGCAGTCATTCCGGTTGAAGTCGGCGTTGAGTCCGTCCGGATCCAGAGCTATGATAATGACAACGCCGAACGGAGGAACATGAAGCTGGATTTGGTGGAAGAGGAGCGGGCAAAGGCGTCCGTTCGGCTGATGGCATACCGGCAGCGGATGAAGCAGAATTACAACCGCCGAGTAATCCCTCGATCATTCCAGGTCGGTGATCTCGTCTGGAAAAAAGTCAAGCCGGTCGGCGACGTCGGCAAGCTTGAAGCTCCTTGGGCGGGTCCCTTCAAGGTTATT
Organism: Zingiber officinale; assembly: GCF_018446385.1. Lineage (NCBI taxonomy): Eukaryota > Viridiplantae > Streptophyta > Magnoliopsida > Zingiberales > Zingiberaceae > Zingiber > Zingiber officinale. The sequence goes on from NC_055992.1 coordinate 144,128,005, forward strand.
GAAAAACTCCGCTCGGGTGCCTACTACTTGGAGGATGAAGACGGGCGGCAGCTGGATCGACCGTGGAGTGCCAATCATCTTCAGCCTTATCGAGCTGGATGAAAGGTGCACCAATGTAATTTATTCTGGTGTATATGCTATTCGCATATGTACTTGTGATGCAGGAAGCAAAAAGATGAAAAACACATTGAGCATTCTCTGTCGAACGGATTATTGCATGAAGACCCCGTGTCGTTCGGTCGGGGCATATAAATTATCCGAGCCAAGTGCTCGAGAGCGAAGGCCCCAGAGCCGATCGGCCGGGAGGTTTATATCCGAGCTGGGAGCTCGAGAGCGAAGGCCCCCGAGCCGATCGGCCGGGAGGTTTATATCCGAGCTGGGAGCTCGAGAGCAAAGGCCCCCGAGCCGATCGGCCGGGAGAGTTATATATTTAAACTCGTAAGCGAATGACCCGTGCTGTTCGGCCGGGCATAAATATTGTTCGAGCGCTGGATATGACACGAAGGCCAAGGCCGCTCGGCCTGGTAAGGAGTTAGCCTTGGAGCGCCGACGAGTCCCATCGTTAAAAATCGAGAGCCGCGCCGACCGGCTATAAATATCCGCGCCGTCGAGCACCGACGTTAAATATCGAGAGACGAGCCGGCGTCTATAAACATCCGAGCGGAACGCCGACGAGTCCCGTCGTTAAAAATCGAGAGCCGCGCCGACCGGCTATAAATATCCGCGCCGTCGAGCACCGACGTTAAATATCGAGAGACGAGCCGGCGTCTATAAACATCCAAGCGGAACGCCGACGAGTCCCGTCATTAAAAATCGAGAGCCGCGTCGACCGGCTATAAATATCCGCGCCGTCGAGCACCGATGTTAAATATCGAGAGACGAGCCGGCGTCTATAAACATCCGAGCGGAACGCCGACGAGTCCCGTCGCTAAAAATCGAGAGCCGCGCCGACCGGCTATAAATATCCGCGCCGTCGAGCTTCGACGTTAAAAATCGAGAGACGAGCCGGCGTCTATAAAAATCCGAGCGGCTCGCATACGAAAATCCAACGAAAACCCCTTTGAGGTGAGGCGCGAAGCAAAAGATGGTTAAGCGTAATTAAAAAGGCAAACAAGTCAAAACGAGCGACGCTCGCGCGCTGATCGGCTGCTCAGTCGCATAATGAGGAAACATTAAAGACAATTTGCTTCTGTCATAGCGTGATGCCGAGCGGAAGAGTTTTAAAGAACACTTAGTTGCGACGAAGGAAAGATTTCTTGCCAAAATAAAGGATGAAAGGAACAGAAGATTATCTATTATGCAAGCCAAAAAAGTCATTACAGAAATGGGAAGAGCCGAACGGCGAGAATACAAAAAAGTTTATAAAAACGCTCCTCACACATCAAAATCAAAAAGAGCGTTGGGGATGGTGTCCATCACGCTCGCCAGATCCTCGGGGGGGATGGTCAGCTCGGCGGGCAGGTGACCCTGGGTCTTCAAGTAACCGACCGCTGCCTTGATCGCCTCTTCGAAAGTGAGGGAGATTTTGTCGGTAAACTTCTCTCCGAAGTCTTCCGAGCGGATGAAGGCCTTCCTCACTTCGTCCGAGCGGGCCGACTCTCCCTCTTTGTATTCCTTGAGCGCGGCATGAGCGGCATCGCTGGCAGCTTGAAGCTCCTTCAAATCCACATCGAATCTCTGGAGATCAGCCGAGCGGCTCTCCTTCTCGGTGGTTAGCAGAGCATCCAAGTCTCTGATGCGTTGCTCTAGCCCCTTGATCTCCACCTTCATGCGGTCCATATCATTGATGGCCGGTTGCTTCCGGGTGGTCGCCGTTTTGATCTCCTTCTCTCGTTGCTTGATCATCGTTTCAAGCCGAACGACCTTGCTCGCCAAATCGTTAGCCCTTTTCCGTTCGGCATCCAGCGATTTTTTGGCCTTCTCCAGAGCGGCCGTCGACTGCCCATTACCCCCCGCGGTTTTTTGTTTTTTCAGCTCATCTTCCAGTTCGGCCAACCGATCGCTGATAGCGATCTGCTCCACCCAATTCTGCCAGCAAATATGCTCGGGTTAACAACACAATTCGAATATGCAAACAAAGAGAAGGAGAACATACCCCGGTAGCTTGTTGTAGGTTGCTGTCACCGAGCTGCCCGGGAGTCAGCTTGGATATTCGACGCCGAGCATCTATCCAAGCTTGGGCAAGAGGGCCCGTCAGGGTGATCTGCTGCTCGGGGACCACTGGCCGATCAGCTGCAGCCATGTATGCCTCCGAAGGCAGGCGTAGAACTGTTTTAATTAAATTTTGGCCGCTCGGCTCGCTTTGAGAAGCAGCGGCCTTATCGGATGGCCCACCGGCAGAAGAGGAGGGAAGCTCACCCAGACGCCTGATACGGCGCAAAGTTCTGGATGGGTTGGACGGCGACACCTCAGAGCTGGCCCTCGGAGAACCCTGAGGGGTTGGGGTACTCTCGAGGGAAACCGTTCCGGACAGCACCGGTGCGCCCGCGCTCCGCTCGGCCTGTGGCTCATCAAGTATAGAGGCAGGGGCAGATTCTGGTCGTCGACGCTTCCGAGTGCGTAGCGGCACATCATCGGTCGAACGGCCCTCTACCTCGCCCTCGGTAGGAGGTTCCAGGTCGCCCGTGGCCTCAGTGTGAGAGGCAGGGACGTCTGAGGCTTCGGGGACAATTGGTGCCCCCTCACCTTCTCCGCCGGCCGGATCAAATGGAGCAAGGCCCCGCTCGGCGGCCTCCTTGTTCGTCACCTCCTCAATCTGAGCGGCCTTCAATTTGAGCTTCTCGGTAGCTCTGGCACGCCACATGACTTTAGCTGCAGAAGCAAAAAATAAATCAGTTAGAACAAAATAAAGGGGAAGATAAGGGAACTTACTCATGCTACAAGGCAGATCGGCGGGGGTAGAAGACAAGCCGAATATGTGCATTACTCCCGGAAGGAGCATCTTGTCAATATGATATCGCTGGCCAACTAGCCGTTCGGCTGCATTAAGATAGGCCGCGTCGCCTCTAAATTTGCCTAGCTCCGGTTGCGCTGGCATTGCTGTCTGCCACTTGGTGCGAAAAGTTGGCCGCTCGGGAAAACGTATGTAGAAAAAGTGTTCCTTCCAGTGTTTATTGGAGCTCGGCATGCTATCAAAAAGGACGAAACCTATCCTAGATTGAAAAACAAAAGTGCCCCACTCGGCTTGCTTGGGATAGTAGAAGTAGTGGAAAATTTTTGGGTCTAAGGGGATGTTGATCAGCTTGAACAAAACTATCACGCTGCTCAGCAGCCTAATAGAATTGGGAACTACCTGGCCGAGCGGAATACGGAAATAGTTGCAGACTTCTAAGAAAAATTTGTGGGGTGGAAAACGCAGTCCGGCCAGAAATTGGTCTCGGAAGAAAAGTACTGTGCCGGACGGCGGTTCATTAGGCCGATCGGCCGGTGTGGCTAACACTATTTGGTGGTCGATCGGCAGGTCATAAGTCCGGACAAGACGCAATGCATCTTCCTCATCAAAACGACTCTCCATGGTCGTGTACCATAGACCTGGAGCGCCGCCGGTTGACTGCGAGGTGCTAGTCATGGTCAAGAGATGAGAATATAGGACCCAGAGAGAAGGTGCAAGCAAGGAATGGAGAAAAACCGATTGAAGGAAATGGGTAACAAAAAGGAGGAAACGCTAAGAACAAGAAAAAGGGCCTTACAAATAAAGAAGATGATCGACGAAGGGCTGGGGTTGGCCGAAGAGTTGAGGGGCGAGGTTGCCGGAGAAAAAAAAACGCGCAGAGAAGTGCCGGAGGAGAATGAAGCAACGAGACGGCGGAAACGAAGCCGCGAGCTTTATATTGCCGCTCGAGAGCAACCTCCACCGTCCGATCCAGGTCGTCGATAACGAGGTCATCATCCAACCGTTCATTTCAAACGGCGGTTGTCCCATCGGAAGTGACGCCACCGCCATGCGCTGACAAGCGCACGATCGCCACGCGTCAGCGAGATACTGGCCGCATTTAAGGAGCTCCCCTTACCGTGCGCAGCGCACGTGAGGAACAGTAGGGGAGAGCATCGAGCATGGAGTTCAAGGGACCACCAAGGCACGGACCATATACCGCCGAACGGACAAGCATCATTAGTCCTAGCCGAGCGGCCTAATGCAGTGCTCATTACTCAGTCAGATCGGCAGTCCAGTCAGTCGGACTTCGCCTCCTTCGACTGGACTCGAGGGGAAGGTAAGTGATCCGGTGGTAAGAATCCGGAACCCCATAACGAGGGGTCAACGCCGCGTGAAGGTCAGAGGGCCGGGCGGTCCGTTAAAGAATGGTGAGCCGACCGGATCCTCGACAGGAGGGCGAGCCAATAGGTTTGCCAGTAAACATCTGGTAGTAAGAGGCACCCTGGTAGGGACCAGGGTTCCGACGCTCAAGAAATAGTACATAATGACCGAGCTAAAGGACGAGCCGTCCGGCGCAAGGAGTGAAGGCCGTCCGGACGACGTTCTTCGCCCGACCGGCCGGACGGACGTCCCAGCCGGGCGATGGGTAAGGGACAGGAACATCTCCTGACAGCCGTTAAATCGTATGGCTAGGCTATATCCCTAGTCTGACAACGGGGTGTCCCGTTGTCCCATCGAAGACATGTTCAGACTGTAGCAATATGGTGTCAGGTAAGCTCTCTGACAAGTGCATACCGAGGTATGGGTTGCTGACACGTCTGCACCTCGGTGGACGTGCACTAGTTCTCTCCTCGTGCTATATATAGAGCCTCTTACTTCGCCGGAGGTATGAAAAAAATTCATCTTTGGAGCCACCTTTCACATTATTTGCTTGCCTGACTTGAGCGTCGGAGGGTCGCCGCCGGGAACTCTTCCCGGCCCGACTTTTGTGCAGGTTCGCCGGAGCTTCGCATGACCCGACGGAGGCCTACACCCTCGACTAGTAGCGCGCCATGTGCCCAGCGGCCTTTGGTTCGGCGATTCGGACAGGATCAAGTACAAACTGGTTGATTAAAGAAGTAATCATTGAAAAGACGAGAATGTTCGACTTCACGCTCCTGATCCAAATATGTTCTCGTATGTGTTCTTCCCGCTAAATAACTCATACCTACTTCCATCAACATTTGGTGTTGTTGCATAAGCATTAGCATGAATCTTTCATCAACATCATCCGTCAGTTCATCACGCAAGTATTGACGGATCCTATTACTTCTAGCTAGATTGTCGTCGTTTGACATTGGGAGGATTGTATAATGGATGATTAGAACTTTGTTGATAGCTTGAAAAATTCTACCTATATTACTCGTATATATAGATTAGCTTCTAACGGCTAGTTAGATCTAACGTCTAGTTAGATCTAACGGCTACTTTCTAATATAAAATTTAATCTCTTTCATAAATCGTTGCCTCATCAGTCCCAACCTTTACCATTACCAAAATTATTTAATGCACACACATCGGTTCAAGATGTGATACAATTGATTGATGGTCCCAATCTTACACCTTTCTTTGATGGTTGGTCTAATCCATATAATGATTTGATTCAATTAACCTTACTGATCAATCAGCTGGCTCAAGCAGTGGAGTTTAACATGTGGCTGGAGTGAGAAGTGAACCCAAGAGTGGTGGCTTGACTTTTGGTGCTTAAGTCAATTGAAGTTTGATAAAGCAAGTTTAAGCATCAAAATTAGAGGTTGAGGTGTGATTTCAGAGGGAAAAAATCCACAATGAGAAATATTATGTTAAAAAAAAGACAAAATCCACACTAGTGAATAGATATATGTCTCCCATTGACAAATTCATTTTTCAATCTCCTCAAAGCTATATTGCCATAGATAAGCACACTTTTAAGAACTTGAGAAGTGAGCATGACACATCACATGCTTTAGGATAAAAATCGTCCATTACTATCTCCTCTTTCCAATAGGATATTTTGAAGTGCTATAATGATAACCATCCAAGACAGAAATTACAAACAACAATAAGATAAACTAAACTACATCTAAAACTTCGATCTTAAAAAAAAAAGCTAAAAAATGAAAAACCCTCTAATAAGGTATTCCCCATCTTTTGGATATTATTTCACATACCTTTTTATGTATATTCTCTTGTTGCTTTGTCATTCTTGAAGTATCCCTCATCAGAATTTCATAATCACGTCGAAATGCTTTAGATTCTGCAACTTTCTTGTTGTAATGGAATTCATCTATCTTCCTAACTTTGTCTTGTTGAATACCTTTGAATTCCTTCCACATATTGCTCATGTTGCCAATGCTTTGTTCCATTATTTCTACCACTGCATGATTGATTTTACCCTTCTTCTTTGCCGCCTTTTGCCCAATTGGATGCTTGTGTGCTTCACAGTCGTCCGCATCAGCACTAGCATCCGGGTTGGACGAGGATGTGTGTGTCCTTGATTCAGATGTCCTTGCTTTTTTTCTAACATGATGACCCTCTGATTGTGGAGCCCATTTCACTTGCTCTTTCAAAATTCTCCACACATGTTCATATTTAAAAGGCTTGTTCTTATGCATGTCCTTTCACTTCATATGTGTTTTTACAAGAATATCCTCGTCACTCTCACCGCTTTGATGATTCTTCGAAAAATTATTGTGCATTGAACCAAATTCGTTTGCCAACGAATAATACCCATAGAAATGTGACTTTAGCGCCATGTAATCCCTCTTCTTAGTTCTGTATGGCCAAGTCTCGTTGTAGTAATCTCCGATACGCTTCCAAAAAGCTTTATCCTTTTGAGAATTCCCGATTGCCGAGTCAGTGCTAATATTGATATATGATTTTGCAAGATGTTGCTCTTCTTCTACTATCCAAAATGTTTGTTTGCTACCCATCTCTGCATCAGCATTAAAATCAATTTTTTCCACCTTGACTTGTGTCGAATGTGGTGGAAACTGAGACTCAAGGGGAGAAGGTGGTGTTGCGAGTTCTTTCTCGACTCCGGATGCACCTATACCCATTCTTTTTGATTCATCCAAGACCATGGCCAATGGCGGTGGAGGAAGATGCATATAAGGAGGGTATTGTTGGAGATATTGAATATTTTGAAAATTTGGAAGATATTATATAGGATATGGAAAAATTTGTGGATATTGTGGAGCATAAGGAAGATTTTGAAATTTTGATGGGTATTGTGGAGACGAGGAAAGTTGAGAAAATTGAGAATTAGGACGATTATTTTGAAGCATTGCATTTTCTTCCAGATTCTGTGAATTCAAAAAAATGCTAAAAGATTCACTAAAATTTTCATCCATTTTGGATAAAAATTAGAATGATAGGATCAAATGAGAAGTTTGGATGAGCAATAAAAAGAGATAGATAGTTGTAGTTTGAATGAAAAAAATAAGCAGTTTGTCACCTATAAATAGCAAAAATTCAAAAATAAAATAAAATAAATATGCTAATCTAAATATAGCAATGGATAGTTATTAAAGTTCAATAAATTGTATAACATAAAAATGCAGGAAGGTGAGACGGCTAGTCAACTTCACGCACGTATACAAGATATCCTTAACTGCCTCCACGCGATCGGGCAGAAAGTGGAAAATAGAGATGTAATAAGGTACACACTTAATGTTTTTCCGAGGAATACCTTGTGGGCGTCAATGGTAGATGCCTATAAGGTTTCTAAGGACCTGTCTTAAATTAAATTAGATGAGCTTTTTTCTAAATTTGAATTACATGAGCAGACTAATGCACGACCAACCGAGAAAGGTATAGTTTTGGTTGCAGGTACAAGTAAAACACGCAATCCAAGATCACGGCAAAGAATCGAACCGGAGTCAGAAGAATAACCTAACTCAGACAATGAAGATGACGAGCTAACAACGAAACTCGTCAACCTGGTAAAGAAACTGTACAAGAAAAAGAAAGGTTCAAACAAGAAGGACCTGAAGAAGGCAATTCAAACCAAGGAAGTTCAACCAAAGGTCAAGTTCGAGGTAACGTGCTACGGGTGTAATCAGAAGGGGCACATCAAGGTAAACTTCCCAAACTAAAAAGATCCGAAGAAACCAAGGAGGAAGAAGGCCCTGAAGGCGACATGGGACGAGTCCTTTTCCGAGGAAGACGATGACAAAGAACTCGAGCAGACGAGTTTTCTCGCGTTGACGGCCCAGGACCACACCAACAAATCCGGAAGCGAGGACGAATCGAAAGTCGAGTACGAGAGAAGCCACGGATCCGTATCCGTTTCCGAAGGGCCTGACTCCGCTGTAAGTATCCCGCGTTTACATAATTTAGTAAATTATTTAATTCAAAAATTAGCAAAATCAAACATTCGGGTCAAGTCACTTTTAAAGGAGGTAGCAACCCTTAAAGAAGTGACTAACTCCAAACCCTTGCCTGACCCAGTTCAGACTGGAAATTCAACTTAAGTCAAAACGCTTGAGAAAGAAAATTCTAGTCTGAAAACTCAGGTTAAAGATTTGAAGAAGACATTGGAACAATTTTCTTTGGGCTCCAAGAACCTTGACCTAATTCTTGGGACACAAAAAGCCATTTACAACAAATCTGGATTAAGTTTTAAAACTAAAAAGAAATATCGATCCTATCTATCTTTAGTGAATAGACCAAATAGTAAAATAGTCCAAGCATGGGTACCTAAGTCCAACGTAGTTAATAAAGTTGGACTTGGTCAATATTGAGTCCCCAAGGATCAAGTACACTACCTTGATAGACCATATCGAGGCTATGATCGGGGAGCCAAAATAAAAGCTGTATTAATAAAAAGATAAATCATTAAAGATTAAATTAAGTTAAATTAAAATTTAAACTTAAATCTAAGTTATAAATTAAACCATTAAAGAAATATAAATCTAATGTATAAATAAAAATACATAAAATTATCAATAATGTAGGGGGAGGCTCTGAAATAGCTGACACCTCCAAAACTAACCTACTCGACAGGGTAACCCAAACCAAGCTACCCGGCAGGGTAATTAGGACTAATTAGAAAGGGAACAAGGTTAACTTGACCTATGATACTGGTGAAATTTTGGATGATAGTACGTTAAGGAAGTTTAGTCTATGCATGTCTAGGAAGATATGGCTTCGACCTGGTGCATTTGGCTAAGTGGAACTAATCGAAGCTATCCTTTATGGATCATAACCAGTTAGACCAAGGTTTTGTATTAAGTTTAGTGGATAGGACTATTTGGAAAACCTCGAAGGCATGATTACTCTAATGATGTCTAAGTGACTCACCATAGCCCAAAAGTTTATCCAAAGAATGCCTATTTGTTGAGCCCAAAACTAAACCTGAATCTAACACAAAGTTAAACCAAACCCTATAATTGAATCTAATTCATCTCATAAAATTATAAGATTCCCTGATTTGAAATTTAGATCGGGTGAGATGACTAAGGATTAAATTAAACTAATAATTAATAATTCAAATTAAATTAATAATTCAAATTAAATTAAATAATAATTCAAATTAAATTAATATTCAACTTGAATTAATAGTTAATAATTCAAATTAAAATTCAACTTAAATTAATAATTAAACATTAAATCAAATTAACAATTATTATCAAATTAAAAACTTATTTTAAAAATGTATTTAAAAAAATATTTTAAAAATTGTTTCAAAAACTTATTTAAAAATTGTTTTAAAAACTTATTGTTTTAAAAATTATTTTAAAAATTTATTTTAAAAACTTATTTAAAAATTGTTTTAAAAACTTATTTATTTTTTTTTTAAAAAAAACTTATTTAAAAATTATTTTAAAAACTTATTTAAAATTGTTTTGAAAACTCATTTAAAAATTATTTAAAAAAAAGGGGTTCACAAATTACCTTAACTAATTTAATTAAACCTATTGAAATCCAATTAGATTAAATCAATAAATCATCTCACAATCACTCATTAGGGAGCTAACTTCAATCGAACTATCTTTTCATCAAAATGATTCCAATTCAGATATTTTATGTGTAGGAATTGGATCAATGGATATTGAATAGTGGATGCTCCAGACATATGACTGGAGATAGATTGAAGTTCACAACGCTCAAGTTAAAGAATTTAGGCTCAGTTGCATTCGACAACGACGATAAACTTAAGGTAATCGGAAGAGGTAACATCAAACTCAATTCAGACTTTATTATTCGAAAAGTTTTATTAGTTGAAAAATTTAACTTTAATTTACTCAACATCAGTCAATTATGTGATAGTGGTTACTTAGTTAACTTTACCAAATCTGGGTGTACAGTTAAAAATACTCATAACCCTGAAATTATACTTAAGGGCATTAGGAGAAATAATGTATACACAATTAACCTACCAACATCCTCAACAGAGTGTCTCTTGACACAACACGAGGAAATTGAGCTGTGGCACAGGAGACTGGGTCACACTCATACTAGATTCATTTCAAAAATGAGTTAAAATGGTCTAGTTAGAGGTCTAACCAAATTAAAATTCATTAATTCAACATGTGATGCTTGTCAACAAGGTAAACAAACCAAGTCAAACCATAAGTTAACCAACCTAAATAAAACAACTTCAATAATTGAGCTCCTTCGCCTAGACTTGTTTGATTCGCATGGAGCCAAGTCACTAAGCAAAAACCAATATTGCTTAGTAATAATCGATGACTACTCAAGATTTACTTGGGTAAAATTTATAAAAACTAAAGATGAAACTTTTGAAATATTTAAAATCTTTTGTAAATTAATGGAAAATGAAAAAGACACTCAAATAAAAAGAATCAGAAGCGACCATGGAGGAGAATTTGAAAATCATAACTTTACTGAATTTTGTGAAATTAATGGGTATAAACATGAATACTTTTGCCCTAGGACCCCCCAATAAAATGGTCTAGTAGAACGTAAAAACAAAACCCTACAAGAAGCCGATAGGACCATGTTAAATGAATACAATTTATCTAATCAATTCTAGGCTGAAGCAATTAATACAGTCTGCTATATACAAAATAGAATTTTAATTAACAAATTTCTAAATAAAACACCCTATGAAATATACTATAATAAAATTCCTAATTTAAACTATCTAAAAGTGTTTGGATGTAAAGTATTCATTTTGAACACTAAAGACTACTTAGGAAAATTTTCATCAAAAACAACCCAGGAATATTTTTAGGATACTCAACAACCAGTAGGGCATATAGAGTATACAACAAAAATACCCTAAAAGTTGAAGAAACAATAAATGTAATATTTGATGAAGAAAATAATCTACCCAATATAATAAATAAAAATAATAATCCAGAACATGCTAACTTAACAAATACAGAAGATGATGACGAAATTCAACCTAAACCCAATGAATTTGAAGAACCAATTGTAAGACCAACTAGAACAAACACAAATCACCCATCTGACCAAATTTTAGATGATCCAACTCTAGGAGTTAGAACTAGATCATCCTACAGAAACCTTAGCCAAATAGCCCTAATCTTCAAAATTAAACCCAAAACTGTAGACGAAGCCCTACCCGATCCAGACGGGACCTTAGCAATGCAAGAAGAATTAGCTCATTTTGAAAGAAACCAGGTCTGGGAATTAGTACCTAAACCCACTAATAAAACTATAATTGATACTGTACCTAACTACAAGTCGACCGGATATTCTTTTTGCAGTAGGTATGTGCGCAAGATATCAATCTTGTGCGAAAGAGTCACACCTAACTCATGTTAAAAGGATACTTAGATATATTAAGGGAACCCTAAATGTAGGACTGTGGTACCCTAGGACTTGCACTCTTGATCTAACTGACTATTTTGACTCAGACTATGCTGGATGCAAGCTAGACAGAAAAAGCACAAGTGGTAGCTGTCAATTTCTAGGTCAGTGCATAGTAAGTTGGTCAAGTAGAAAGTAACATTGTGTTGCTCTATCAACCACTGAAGCTGAGTACATAGCCCTAGGAGAATGTGCATCTCAACTATTATGGATGATGCATACCCTAAAAGACTACCAATTAAAATATCAGAACACTAAAATTTCAATTGACAATATAAGTTCAATTAATCTAACCAAAAACTCAATTCACCACTCAAGAACTAAACATATAGAAGTAAATCACCATTTTGTAAGGGATCACGTAGCTAGGGGTGATATTGTACTTAACTATATTGAGTCCAAATCAAACCTAGCTGACATATTCACAAAGCCCTTACCTGCACTTGAGTTCAGTACACTTAGAAGACAAATATGAATGTGTTTTGTAGAATAGACCTTATGTTTCTTATCTTTAATCAGCTTGGTTCTTGTATCATTCAAAATCTTAGGAAAAATAATGTTTTCAAAATCCTAATTTTACTAGACTTTCAAATTCGAACTTAGCCTAGGAATTTCCCCTAGATATCATATTCCCCTAGATTTCGGACAGAACATCTCACAAGCACACTAGGCTTAACTTGCTTGTGTTTGAAAGAAACTTAGAATGACGTGAAATGCATAGGGTACAACCTAGACTTCAGAATGCTTATTTCTGTGCATCATAGTAAGTCTGGGTGATAAAAACTAACAATACATTAATCAAATTAAGTCATCCAGACCTAGTCAAATCAAACTGGATCAATTGACTTAACTTGACTAACCAAGTGAAAGCTGTTGCTCTCTAAGTAATCAGCTAGTAGCTAACTGGTTAGACATGTGGGCAAGAAAATTAAGTGTTTAATTTTAATATTTTTAAGTTACTCATGCTTGGACTTTAGGACTTCTTGAAATTATGTGAACATGGCCTTAGTTACAACTTTACAAATCTATCTCTTCTTAAAGCACTTTTTAAAATTCAGTATTTTTTCAGTTCAAAATCAAAGCTAAGTACTTTTCAACTTTAGCTATATTTTCCAATAACATTTTCAAATTTAAATTATCTTTTAAAGGATTTGTCAAAATTCAATGTTTTCAACTAAGTGTTTTTCAAAATTTAGCTAAGCTAAATATTTTTCTCAAAAGTCTTTTTCGAATTGAATTATGTACTTTTTAGAAAATGCCTTCAAACTTAGTCAATTTTGAGAAAAGTCCTATCTCAAATAGAATTAAGCAGTTTTCAAAAAAGTTTCTCAAGCTTAGCTAAATTCTTTTCAAAATAATTTACCTAAGTACTTCAAATCTACAAGATCTAAGTTTTCGAATCTAGCTAACTTGTCAAACTTAATCTTTTAAAGCTATCTTAAAAGATCTCTTGTGAATCCTTAAACATTTACTTAGCTAAACATTTTACAAGACTATTAATTTGAAAAAGCTAAGTCTTTATCCCTCTATTTATATTAAGGCCGTTATCTTTTCTAAACATTTTTTGAAAAGTCAAAGCTAAGGCCATTAATCTCAAATTCCCTATTACCCCCTTGTTTATTTTGATGTATGACAAAGGGGGAGAGTAGGAAAATTCAAAGCAGAACTTAAAATTCAAATTATTCAAATTAAAGGGCTCTTATTAAGGGGGAGCCTTAAATCGTTAAAGGCTTAAGTTTGTTTCATTTATTTACTTAAGCCTGCTTATGCGTCTTACTTAAACTTTGAAGATCATTATTGTATTTTTTTCTTAACTTTGAATTTCGGTTGCCATAATCAAAAAGGGGGAGATTGTTGGTGCAGGAAGCATTCGACGATCGAACCCGAATTTTGATAATGGCAAAGAGTTCAAAGTTAAGATTAATTGTTGTCTAACGTACTTGAATAAGTGTTTTCAGGAAAGACCTAACTGAGCTTAGGCAGGTGAAAATCCTAAGGGGTGATAACCTTAGGTCATAAGGGGCGATAACCCTAGGTGAAGGAAAACCCTAAGGGGCGGCAACCTTAGGTCCTAGGGGGTGGTAACCCTAGGTGGAGGAAAATCCTAAGGGGGGTAACCTTAGGTCCTAGGGGGTGGTAACCCTAGGTGGAGAAAAAATCCTAGGGGGCGGTAACCCTAGGTCGTAGAGGGTGGTAACCCTAGGCAGAAAGTCCAGTCGGTCTGGAGGATCGGACTGAAATCAGGTAATCTCTCCTGAGGGGAGTAGGTGAGGACATGTTCCCCGTAGAGGGAACAGTAGGAGTCGGGTCGACCTAGGATTTTCGGACGGAAATTCGAAGTCAGACCCGGATAGTCCGACGATTGTCAAATACTGCTTTTACTATATTTTATGTGTGCTAATTTTGTCTTGCAGGGTATGTGTGTGTTTTGTGAACTAACATGTTTTGGAGGGACAAATGAGCAAGGCCAGCCTCGGATGAACAGTGTCCGAGGTGCCTCCATGGAGCTTGGAGGCGCCTCGGGTGCAAAGGAGTTGAAGTTTGCACGGCAGAGCTGGAGGCGCCTTGGACTGAGCTGGAGGCGCCTTGGACCAGAGATTGGAGGCGCCTTGGATTAGCTTGAAGGCGCCTTCAAGTGGATGATTTGCGACCAGGTCCATTCTGATTCACGCGGTTGACTCGGCTTGTTGGAGGCGCCTTGGATGGTGTTGGAGGCGCCTCCAGCAGTGCATAAAAGGGGTGTTCGAGGCAGCAGCAGGATATCAATTCTCAAGTGCTTCTACTACAACGTGCTGCTTCAAAAGACACCCTGAAGTGCTGTTACAAGTCCCTGACGACCCGGAGCTCCGAGATTTTGATTATGTCGTCAGTATAATTGTTTTTTATTATTGCACTTATTGTAATACATATTTGTACTCTCTTTGCGCGATATAGTTGTTGCCCACAGAAAGCGATCAACGATCACGGGCCTTGGAGTAGGAGTTGCCCTAGGCTCTGAAATAAGTAAATACTTGTGTTCACTTTTGTTGTTTTTTATTTCCGTTGCTTTAACTCGACAGTTTTATGAATCTGAAATGCGTGAAAGCCACGAGCGCTATTCACCTCTCCTCTCTAGCGCATCTCGATCCAATAGGTTAAACATGAGGCCAACTTATAGTTGACCATCAAGTGGTTAGGGGTGTGGGAGAAATTTTTTCCTGAGAGCATGCACTTGTCGAGATTTGATCTCTTTTCCATTATAGTAAATATGTTCCTCTCTAACTAACTGGGTACCTATGTGACAAGATGTTGGACCCCGTGGGCATTTTGATGTGATCAACCAAGTTAGTTAGGTCCTGCTTTGTTATTTGATCCTTGTGTCTAAGTATGCAGAAACTTAGGAGCACAGGAAGTCGAGCGGAAGACACAGCTAGCGAGAAGGACGGCACGGGAAGAGAGCCGACGGACTCGGTGCGTCCGAAGGATGAGAGAGCTGCGGAAGAGTACACAGAGGGGGGGCGAGAAGAACGTGCGCGACGTTCGAGGGACGTAAAGCCGGGATGGAAGCCTGCTCGAGGAGAAGACTGGAAATTGGGTTCGGGTGAGCCCTATTTCGGTTGGCCGGAATCACCCAAACGCATGGAGCTTCGGAAGTCAAAGCAAAGGAGAAAGTGAGCTGGAAGTAAAGCCCGAGGCACCTTCATTGATCAATGGAGGCGCCTTCACCTTGGAGGCACCCTCATTGCTCAATGGACGCGCCTCAAACAGGTCAAAGACGACCATTTGCGCAATGGATAAAGTTTTATCCATCCACTCGTTGGAGGCACCTTGGACCTCTATTGGAGACGCCTTGGACCTTCGAGATAAGATTTTCAGGAGCTATAAAATGGCCCATAGAGCTAGAAAATAGGTATCAATCAAGCAATCAACTCAGTATCAAATTCCTAGCAACTTGTAAGAGCTTTAGTGTATAAAAGGCTTCTCCGCCTTCAGAGAAAGGAGACTTTTTCTTAGTGTGCTTTCCACCGTCTTGGATTAACAACCTACTGGGTTGTAACCAAGTTAAATTTTCTGTCTCTATGTCTTTTCTGTTATTTTAATCTTTTTAATTGTTGCTATTATTTTTTGAGTTGAAAGTCTTGAGGAGGGTATCTTTTACTTGCAGGCAATTCACCCCTCCTCTCTTGTCAGCCCTGCTGCACCAACACAAGAGACCATCTGTTGGCCAAAGGCGACTGCGCTCGCCCTTAACACCCCCACCAATTCATCCCATGGTTAACACGGAGGAGATAAATCGTGAATTGCTACTAGCCCTTGGAATAGTGATAAGAGACCATCTGCGTTCTTTGTATTAGATGTTAATTCCTTTTTATGACCATCAAACGCATTTTGGCAAAAGCACTAAAGACCTTGGAGTTTGTGTATAAGTACCACTGCACTACTAGAGTTTCTTGATTCTTATAATGTTTTTTTTTACAAAATTAAATGGGTGCTCATTATATGTGTTTTCGTTAAATAGGCATTCCATTTTTGATTAAAGTCAAATAAGCGCCCCTCTATATATTTTTTAAAGTGATATATTCAAAATACACTTATATTGTCGAATCATTCGGTCATATAGAAGCTAACAACTAGGTTTTACAATACATTATCTGATTATTCATCCATGTAGAAGCTAGCAACTAGCTTTTACAACATTGACTTTATATTATTTTGATTTTACTTATTTGAGTAATAACTTTATTAAAATAACATTTCAACTAGCAAAATAAATGATTGAGATTCCATGACACTTATGTTGTCTCAAATGAATATTATCTGATCATGATTAACCGTGTAGAAGTTCCATGACACTACAATGTGCCGAAGCTAGTTGCTTATACTTCTACAATGTATAGAAGCGAGCTGCTAGCTTATACAATGACGATTTTATATCATTTTGATTTTACTTTTTGAGTGATAACCTGATTAAAATAATATTTTAACAAGTAAACCAAACGATAGAGACTCTGTGATATTCATTACATTTCAAGTGAATATAATCTAATTATAATCGAGCGTATATAAGTTAGCATGTAACTTCTATAACGTATAACACCTATTGCTAGCTTCTACACGTTATAGAAGATAGCTGACAGCTTCTACACATTGTAGAAGTTAGGCGGCAGCTTCTACATGTAGAAAATAACCGGTAGCTTCTACAATAATACTGAATCTAGAGATATTTTTAAGATAAAATCATGAGAGAGACGCATAAGTGCACTCATTTATTTTTTTTTTTAAAAGAGGTAATATGATGTTTATGTTAATTTGATGCCCCTTTTAAGTTTTTACCTTTGTTTAATCTAATTTTTAGTATTATAGTGTTATCAAATATTTTTTAACTAAAGTTATTTAATTTAATGATTACTAACTGATTGATTATTCAATTGAAAGCAGCTCTAGTCAACTTATTAATTACTTTTTTATCCGAAAGTGTTGGATTGTTATGAGGGTGTGTTTAGTTTAAATTATCATGTATAATTTTAATTATTTGATTATTATATAATTATATAATCAAGATTATAATAAATAAAATATAATCAAATATTATTTAGTTTAACATTTGAAATACTCATTTTAGGAAAAAAATTAAAAAAATTATGATTTTTTTATTAACTCTAAAATTATATAAAATTTTACACTTATAAGTAATCACATTTCAATCATTCATTACTCAATCAAATATAATTAAATAATATAACTTTAGATAATCAAAATTATCAATAATAATTTTCAATTAAACATACCCTAGATATTTTAGATTTCATGCTAAATATAACATGATCATTGTTACACTCTTGGGATTCCCTTGAATCGGTTAATATTTGTTTTTAATACTTTTAGAGTTGTCTAATACTTTTTACAAAAATTATTTCATGAACATAGAAATTTCGAATTCATTCTATTTTTTTTTCCCAATATTTGGAGCGCTCTATCATTGTTGAGCACTTTTACGTCTAATAGATACTACTTAATTCTTAAAGTCCTAATACGTGTGTCCATATTAATTTTTATAGATTTTGAGTCTTTTGCCAAATTAACTAGAGATGTTTCAATCATTTTTAGGCTTTAGGCAAAATTTCTTTTTAATATTTTTTTAAAAATTAATATTAACGTTTTAAAAATAAAATTTATATAAAATTTAATTTTCTAAAAGTTAGTAATTAAATTTTTATAAGTGTGATAATAAATCTTTTTCAAGTGATAAAATTATTAAATTATTAATTTTTTTTAAGAGAATGTAATTAAATTTTTTTCTGCAGGAGTATTATTCATGCATTCAGAAAAAATTTAATTTTTTATAAGGTGCATATCAAGTGTTATTTTTAATTCTAAAATTATTATTTTTAACATTAAATTCTAAAAATAAATAAAAATCATCAATATCAAATAAACATACGACAGATTATTGAACCATGTTGAAAAGTTCCGAAATCGCCGAATCACAAAAAAAAAAAATATAAAAAAAAAATAAATAAATAGAAAATGAATGGAGACGTGACTCTGCCCTTGCCCTAGTAAGCGAACCGCCGCATACTGTTGTTCTTCCCCGCTCGCGCAGGCGGAACGATGTTTGCTTCTGGTCTCCGATTTGGATCTCTCCCACAGGTCTCGCCTGTCTTTCGTATGGGAGAATCGGCATGGATCGGATGACTCTGTTCCGGAGCGGCGTCATCGCCGAGGCGGCTCTTACTGGCATTCCTCCGGTAGGGTCTGCCGTCTTCCAATCCCTAAACGAGTCCGGTAAAATAAATTTGTGCTTGGCCATTGACTATGTCGTCTGTTCCGCCGATGGGATAGCCAGTCGCGGCGTCATTCACATGGCTGCGGCCCCACTCGATCTCGTGAAATCTGGCATGCAGATGAGTGTGTTCATGTTAATTAAGTCTTCTAGAGTTTTGATCATGCCTCTGCCGGATCCGGTTAACTGGCATCTCGCGATCGACAAGATCTATTTGACGAAGATCCATAATTTCTACTACTGTTTAGTTCAACACAAATTTCACTCGGAATAATTTCAGATCTACTCGTCGAAGTACAAGAGCATCTCCACTTATTCGGCCTCTTGCTAAAAGACCAAAGGGTCCGAAGATCGGTGCTGACACTGCTACGATACAAAGCTCTAGGGAGTTGCAAGTTCGGATTTTATTAGTTGTTGAAGAAGTATTACTGTGATATCGTTGGCCCGGAGTATGCTATCAAAATATAACACTAATCTACCTGGCCCCCTTTAAGGCTGTTAAGTGCGAGTACTGAGGGTTTGCTTGAGATTTGAGTGATGGACTACTCAGTTTTGTTAAATCAGAAGGAGCATTGGTGTATGATCTTTTCTTACTGGCTCTTGACTAAATTTTCATTTGATCTGCTTGATAATTAAGATTGGGGTCTTAATGCAGGATGTACTAGGTGGCTACTCCCACTTCAAGAATGTCAGATTTCTCATGAGTTTATTTTTTTTTTTTGTTACACTCTTTGATTTTGATTAGCTTTTTATGATTGTTATTTTGTTTATTGTGTATTCTTTCTAGACCATAAATTCATATTTGCCAAACGTCAAGATAAGTAAGCAAAGAAAAGGCTTTTTTTTTTGCATGTTCTTGATGAAAATTGTTACTAAGAAATGTGGTTCATCCATCATGATAACTGTTATGCTGGTAACTTGCAAGTGTCACAATTGTCCTTCCAATTGATCCTTTCTGTTACTAGGGAAATCTTATATGGCTTAGTTTGACAATACTTTGGACTCTAGATTTGTTTCCCTTCTATTTTTGGTTTCTTCTTGAGTCACTACTCCCTATGAATATTGATACAAGTAAATTAAGCCATGCGTTTCAACTACTTGGATTGACCACTAGATGTTATTCTACCACAGACCTCTATGGAAGGAAATTCTCATTAGCAATACTTGTTAATTTAACTAACCATATTTGTTTACATTGACAGTGGTATATTTTCCTATATTTACTATTGTTTTTTGATTAACAGATCCAGACAACTATTTTTATGAATTAACTATTTTTAAGAAAAAAACTATGGACCAAGTTAAGTGAATTTTCAATAGCAGTTTTAAATTTCTCCAAAACTAGATTTATGAAATTTCACAAATGACATGCCTTAGTGTTAAGCTTCCTTGTATAATACCTTTGACCAATGCACTCTTTCCATTACCAATGGTACATAATTAAAACTATCTACATTTCCTGCCTTTTATTCTCTACCTTTGTCATTACTTTTGTTGCCTCCATGTATCTTTATTCTAATTCTGTGTGAATGTCAAAAAAAGTAGAGTTCATGCATATTACTATATATATATTTCTTTCTTTCAGATGTAGTCAAAAAGTATTAACATCAGAAACACAAAATTGAAGGTATTGGAATGCTCATTGTTTTGTTCCTGTAATTGATTACCAGATGTTTTAACTGCTTATCACTCTATTGTTGTTTTATTTAGGCTTGAAGGCAGAAAAAGTTTTAGAATCACTTACACGCCTATCCTAGATTACCATTTTTTGAAATCTATTCCATATTCGTTAATGACTTAGGCATTCTCCTTTTTCATTCTATTAAAATCCACTAATTCAATCATGCTCATGGCACCTGTTTTTTCTCATTATTCTTCTCTTAACATTCAAATAATTTACAGGTGTTTAATGTTGTTATTTTCTTTCATGCATGATTGCCTTTTACCTTTAATCATATACTATTGCTAGTATATGAATGCATTATGTAGGGTAAACCAACTATTAATGATATCTGATCAGCACATTTCTGGTAAGAAACCCCTTCACAAACTATGCTTTTTGTTCAATTTGCTTTCTTTCTCACTTAATCCATTTTATAAGGCCATGTACGTTGGCTTCATGCCTATGCTAAAGATTTTGGCCATGTAACATCAGGAATTGTGGTTTTCATAATATTAGGCTTCTCTTACATCACGCAATTTGAAAAAAGGCATATGTTGATACCATGATGAGATCATTTAAGACTTGTTGAAACTGCCTACAAATAATCTTATTTCACAACAAAAGAACTGGTGTAGCAAACAGTCCAGCTTAGATTGAGTTTTGTTGGTGGTTTCTGTGTGATTGTTTCTCATTTTGTGGACAATCTTCTCTCTTTCCTAAACAACGCCAAGGGCTGTTGGTGATGTACGGTTTGCCATTTTTCTCATTTGAAATTTCATGTTTAATTTTTCATGTACAGATAATGTCTTTTCCCATAAACTAGGTTGTGAATAAACTTGGGCTAGTTTTGCTAGCGAGCTTTCCTTTGGTATAATAATGAGTGGAACTCTAACGGTGCTCAATGGGGAACTATGACGCATTCAAAGTTTTGGTTGGCCTGTTAGTACCCTCCTATTTCTCACTCTCCTGTTGATGTGAAAGTAATATGCTTTACGCAACTGGAGTGGCTCTGCTGCTTTTCCTGTTGCAGAGGTATGATGACAGGAAAGCAGTTGCTTAATTGTGTAGAGATTCTTTTTGCAGCCTTAAAGTTTTTTGTCAAAGATTTATATTCTTTCAGAACAATGCATTATTTACTTTCAAGATTTATCGATATCTTTTCTATGATCTGTTCCTATTTCCCTGACCATTCATTACATATGGTGATATTTCATTTGGAATCCGATAAAATAGAAAGGTTGTCAATAGGTATGGAATCTTGACTCTTCTATAAGGCAAGTTGTGAAACTTTTTTTCTCATTCTCTTGAGATTTCTATGTCAGTGTTTTATTATATGTTTATCTTATGTGTATCTTATAGGTGGAAGCCTCGCTAACATATTCCCTACTAGATTCCAATAGTATTAACACCCTTTGCCCAGTTGTTTAGAACAATTCCCTACAATGTTAAACTGCATTGGCTGGTTAAAACTAAAGCTAAGGTTGCCAATTTTGACAGCCACAGGTTATAGGGTTTGGGTTAGGCAAGTTTCAATAGCAACATTGAAGCTTATGCATAGAAATATGGTACATGCATACAAGAAACTAGCACAAGGAAGAAAAGAAGGGGAGCATGTATGACATAAATGTTCACCCGATACAATCTTCCAATAGTTAAAGCTGTATTTTCCTGCTTGCAATCCTACAAGAAAGTTTCGCAAGTCTCAAGATACAGGACATGTATTTTCCTGATTACGATACTACAAGAAGCAAGTCTCAAGATACAGGACATGTAAATCAATAAATTATAAGACAAGGAAGAAAAGGGGGCTTATATTGACAAATGCTCACCCAATACCAATCTTTGGATAGTTGGAACTCTATTTTCTTGCTCGTGAGTTGAAGTATTGCAATTTTCAAGATACATGACATGGGACGTTAAAAGGAAAAATCTATAGCACAAGAAATGAAAAGGAGTATATACTTGACTTAAATGCTCTCCCGATGCAATCTATTTTTCCTGCTTGTCATACTGCGCGAAAGTTTTACATGTCTGAAGATATTGACATGAAAATGAAAAGTACAATATACGAGGGGAAAGAAGAAAAAAAGGGAAAAAAAAAAGTTATGAGGATGCTTTCCCATGAGCCCTCATCCTCAACCTGTTCTCGTGCAGATCTTCCTCTCTTGCAAAATTCATCCTTTTCCAGCACTAATCTTTCCTTTCAGACACTTGTCACAATCTTCTTTTCAAGACCTCTAATTTATAGGTAATTGATTAAAAATTGTGTATGTTTATTATTTACTCGTATTATTTGCTTAAAATAATGAGTGATAAGTAGTCTCAAGAAGGTATATTATTTAATTAATTGTGCAAGTGGTTAAATTTGTAACTTATTAAATTTGATTTCTTATTGTTGGTTATTCATTTAAAGGAGAGTTTTGGTATAACGGTAAAGTTGTTGTCATGCGATTTAAGGTCATGGGTTGGAGTTGCAAAAATAATCTCTTGTTAAAAAGTGTACAATAGATCAAGTATGATCTGATCTTTTTCCAAAGATCTTGCACTGATGGAAGTTTGTAGTGAACTCTCTTTTATTATTGGTTATTCATTATTAACTATTTGTTTGTTGGTCACATATTGTAGCTTTTTCAAAAGATTTTGTATGTTATTAACATGTATGTTTGCTTAAAAAAAGTATATATTCATTAATAAATAATGGTTATGCTGCCAAATTATCAGAATTATTTGTGTTTTGTAGTATTGATTATTCCAACGAGTGTGGTTTCAACAAATATTATCTCGATGTATAGGTTTAATGAAAAATCTAAGAGAAGCGCCATGGGTAGCTGGTGCGAAGTAAGCAGGATACACGGTTTTTTTTCTTCAATCAAAAATTTACTCACTAATAATTTGAGGAAAACAATAATAATGGATTCAGTATTTGATCCTTTTGGATGTTCCAAAATT
Organism: Zingiber officinale; assembly: GCF_018446385.1. NCBI lineage: Eukaryota > Viridiplantae > Streptophyta > Magnoliopsida > Zingiberales > Zingiberaceae > Zingiber > Zingiber officinale. Next base: position 144,151,075 of record NC_055992.1, read on the forward strand.
TGTTATGGGCTCTTCAACATGAGAATATGTGTGACTGATATTGGATTCTATTTTAAAACAAATTTTTAGTGAAAGCCCGTGAATGAAATTGTAAACTGTTCATGATTGGAAGTAGTCTTGAAGCCATGGTCAACTTTGCTTTGTGACTCATTGTATATTTTGCACTATCTTTTTCGTTTGAAGGAATTACACGGTTGCTGAGTGCTTCATTAAGTAATGTAGATGGTGCATAGCGATTGAAAAAGTAAATGGGCTGCGACTGTCTATAGCTTTCTACATTTTGAAATCACTAATGCAAGGCTGTGGACTCAAACACTGGCAAATTGCCAAACCGTGTTCCCAAGTTTTAAAAATTCCCAGGGTGACTATTGTTTGTTATTTACCAAACAGTAGTCTCTTTTTTAAAATTTCTTTTCCATTAACAATATATCAAAATTTATCGGGCTGCTGTAATTGACCGTCTTGACCTCTGGCCACAAAATCATGACTAGGCTAGAAGTCGCATGGCCGGGCCGTGCAGCTAGAATACTAGCTGTGATCTCTGGCCTTGTGGCTGGCCTGGCCATGATTTTGTAGCCGGCCTTCATGGTTGTTAGCTGCGGACATGTTACACTCTGAGAATTTTTGAAAATTAGATATGTGGTTTAGTAATTTGTAGTCCAAACATTGGAAGGAAATAAGAAAAGAAAATTGGTAGAATTTGTGATGAATTAGATTGCTCTATTTCATATAAATGTACAATAATTCTCTGAATTTTGTTAGCATAAGCATCCTGGCAAAATGAACCCATTTATACCATGCAACAGATCAATGCTAGTTATTGATTTATACTCCGCAAGACTAGCATTAATAACATAAAACCACGTATGATTCTTATGAAGATTTCTTCTTAAATCCTACCCATTTTATTTTGTTGATCTTATACCTATATCAATATCATCATTGTTGTTTATTCGATTTGGGATGTACAGTTTGATGACTCAATGCATATTTAAATAATCATGTACATGGTTGGAATCGACAGATAAACCTTTGTAAACATCCAACCAATAACATTTCCTAAGAGTTTATAAATGAGAGCTCCTATCGTTTAGCAATCTCCAATTGATTATAAAAGACTTCTACTTGATTATCATAATCGTTGAAAGCTAATGATTTTTTGTCTAGTCAACTAATATGAACTTAGACAACCAATTACCTACTATATAAACATTCTTTGACTATAAAATTTATATTCTTCCAAATTAGTTGTTATTTCTATATAACCAAAATTCCATTCCAATCTAATGAAATTTGGGTAGCCCCTCTTCATTTAGCTTAAAATCACCATAGGCATACACATATCTGAAACTCGATGATACGGATATAGGGCAGTGAAGGAATTAAAGGAGGAAGGAGGGGCAATTTGATCTTTTCACTTGTGAAAGGTTTTGAGGGTTTTATGTGGCATTGTTCATCAGGTTGGAATTGGGGGGGGGGGGGGTTTCGTGGTGGAGGTGGCCTCCGTCAACAGGAACCAAAGGAGGGGCCTTCCTCCCCCCTCTCATGCCCATAGCCGGCGCCGACGGCGACCGTCGGCCTCCACCACTGCTCCTCTCCCTCTCCTCTCCGTGACACTGGCGACGACCACTACTCCTTTCCCTCGCCTTTCTCTCGACGCCATGGCCTCAGTCGTTTCCCTATCCACGCCGGCGACGACCGCCCCTCTTCTTCCTCTCCCTCTTCTCGTTGACGACACCGACGACGCCCAGTAGCATCTCGGCTGCTTCCCTCCCTCGCCAGCGATGATGCCATCTCCTCCTTCGAGCTCTCTCCACCACCGCCCATGAGGTGAGCTCTTCCTCCCCTCCCGCTCATGGGCCAGCCGCCGCCCCTTCTCTGCTCCCTTTCTCACGACGAGGAGGTCTACAACCCTTCTTGCCGCATTTGCCCTAAGCCCGGACGCTGTGAGGTTCTCCATTGCATTCCCTCGCCAACGTAGACACCTCCTCTTCTCCTCTTCCTCTTTCCTTGGTGATTACTAGCACATCTAGCAACGAAGCGCCGCTCCCCACCTCGTCTCCTTCATTGTCTGCACCTCTCAGCGCTATATCCGACCATCTCGACTCGCTTCAGCACTTAGGGGCGCCACGGTTGCCCACTACAGCCATGCCTTTCACACTGCAGCAGCTACCCCCTCCGCGTTACGGTTGGTGGTTGCCATCGTTAAGACTCAGACGCTCATCCGGTGTAGCTTTCTCGTCGTCGTATGTCCCCGACCTATGTGCCGTCATTGTGTTCCGACCTTGTGCCGATCTGGCTTGTACACCGTGTTCCACCCTAGTGCTATTCATATCTGTGTGTTTGTGTCGAGTTCTCTTGTTGCTGTTATTTCTCGGCCTGCTTGCCGAAGTCATGCCCCGGCCTGCGTGCCGAAATCATATCTCGGCCTATGTGCCGCTAGTACCGCCCGACCTGCGTGTCGGTGTTTTATCCCAACCTGCAGCTCGTCTTCTAGTTTCGTGCCGCGTCCGGCTCCGTGTCGTCAGATCCGGCTCAGAGCCATCTACTCTTCCAGGTCGCGATAACTCGAGCAGCGCCCACCCGAGGGCGCCCCTGGGTCAGGGTACGTTTTCCGTAATCACTCTCCCTTCATTTATTTATTCTAGTATTAGCCTGTTACTTATACATTCGTTGGATCCGCCTCGAGCCTCAGGGTACCAGGGACCGGGGGGGGGGGGGGGACCCGGTCACTAGCTGCAAGTAGCGTTGACTAGAGGACTTTTGAAGACTTGGTCAACATAGAAGCCATCTCAGCACACCCTCCTCCGGAACGTCGTGATTCGGTCAACATTCTCACCATCTCACCCGACGGTCTGTCTGACTCTGCTTCCGGACGGGATCAAATTTGGCGCCGTTTGTGGGAATCTTCTCCACCTGTTCTGGGACGTGAAGATAGACGACGTCAGGAGGTTCTCTACAATTATCACAGTTTCGGAGGATCCCGATGAACATATTATCTTCTACCCTCACTCCATCGGTATTCGGGAGTCGAGGGATCGAGTGGAGCTTCAGTTGGCTGACAGGTTAGGTTTTTCATTATGTTTTTTTCCCTGACTCCACGGGTATTTGGGAGTCAAGGGACCGAGACAAACCCTTAGTCGGTTGGCACGACTCCCCGATCAGGTACGTTACCAGCTCTGATCCCTTTTTACGGTTATAGGAGCTGCCATAGCTCCCTGATAGGAGAGTAAGATCCTAGTTCCTTGATCAAAGACTAGGGCCTTCGATTTTTGATCAGACACTAGGGGCTCAGCTCCCTGATAAGCGAATCTGTCACATCCGCTAATCAAATTGTACAAATGTATATTCCATGAACCCCTTAACTACACAATTATGTTGTAATAACGAGCCCAGGATTGAACCTCGAGGAACTACGGTAGGATGTAATCTAGGATTGTATTTTATTCCTATTTTTGGGGGTTTTAATATGAAAATGAGGGTTTTAACTTGAATCTAAATCTAACAAAAGTAAAGCACAATAATAAAGAAATTAATCTAAAGCATAAATGAAACCTAACTAGGTGCCAATGATCAAACCTCAATGCATTGTCACTCTACGTTGTGATTAAATCATCAACAACACTCAACCTAAGATTGAAATAGCAAATATCAAATTAAATATGATCTACAGCAAAATGTAAACCCTAACTTAGAACTTAAACTCTAAACAATTAACCAAGCATCAATTAAACACAATGAAGCTTCAACAAGGAAATGAAATGCTAGATTACTTGCTAAAACATAACAAACATTAAAAGGAATCTGTTCTAAGCTATAAAACAGTAGCAAAATGAAATAAAACCCTAAACCAATCCATTCTCACAATCAATCTATACAAGCTTCACACTCTTGCAGTCACACAAGAGTGCCAAAGTCGAGAACACCCAACTTGGACCTCAATGAAGACTCTCAGTGGCGTATTAGCTCGAGATATGCTCAACAACACCGGCAGACCACCTCCGACGAGCTAGAACAACCCTAAACCCACTCAAGTGCCGAAAATGATGGAAATCTGTAAATCTAATCTCTGGATATGATTGGAAGCTGTGGAATGTGGATGGACGTCGGATGGAGCTCAGGAACACCGGAAGACCACCTCCAAATGTTGCTGATGGGAATCGGAGATCAGATTTGGAAGAACACCTCCAAATCTGAGGTGAACAGAGGTACCGCAGAAGTGCAGAATTCGCCGGAGGGAACACCCGCCGGAGGCTCCAGATGATTGGGATGACACCGCCGAGAAGAGAAAGGGGTCGGAATCCTGAAGAACTCGCCGCGGGACAAAGCTGCGCTGTGGAGGAGTCGACACTGGAAAACACTGTAGCTTCTGGGTTTAAATCTGATCCAGATCTGAACGGATGGCTGAAACTGATTTGGAGCTTGATCAACGGTGGAAAGTCGCCTAAAATCCGATCCGAAGGTACTGATCTTGATCTAGGGTCTGGATCTACTCTCCCTTAGGTCGGATCGACCAGATCTTCACTGGATGGTTCAGATCTGCCCAATCTTCGATGAACGGTCCAGATTAATTCGGGCTTGATCAATGGCTGTATGAACTCAGATCTGAATCAAAACCTCTGGATCTTCATCTATGGCTGAGATCTCCTCCTCATTAGGTTGGATGGGCCAGATCTTCAATGGATGACTCAGATCTGCTTGATTGTAGATGAACGGTCCAAATAACTCCAAGGTTTGATCGTCTTGTTTAAACTCCGATTCGAGCCCAATTTCGGTTCGAATAGATCCAAATCCAAGATACTTTGATGCTTACAAAATAAGAATCAAATATTAGCATCAAATAACACCAAAAATAAGATAATTTGTAATTAGGTCCAAAATTTATACAATGCATAAAATGTGATGTAACCATGATTTAAACCTATAAAATCAACATTAAACCATGTGTATATGAATCAAAATAATACAGTAAAATCATGGTTATCACTCCCCACTCATACACTAGGGACATAGCTCCCCGCTCATACACTAGGGACACAGCTCCCCACTCATACACTAGGGACACAACTCCCTGATCATTGACTCGCAATACGACTTCCCGATCAGGATCTAGGAAGCTCGCTCTTTGATTACAGGCTAGGGGTCTTACTCTCCAATCAGGGACTAGGGGCCCAGCTCCCAGATCAAGTGTACTACAGGCTCTTCACCCTTCACAAGGAGTCTCTGCATCCTCTTACTGCTACAGGCTCTGCACCCTTCACCATGAGGGTCTGCATCCTCTTACTACTACAGGCTCTGCACCCTTCACCATGGGGTTCTGCATTCTTTTACTGCTATAGGCACCTCACTCTATTATTACTATATGCTCTGTATTTTTCACTTGTTTTGCTTGCGTTTTACGTCTACAGGCTCTGCTCCCTTCACCCGTGGTGCTCTGCTTCTATTGCTACGGACTCTGCTCCCTTATATGGCCACGGGCTTCACTCCTTTTGACGGTCGGAGGTCAGATTATTCTTCTCCCTGACTCCGCGGACATTTGGGAGTCAAGGGATTGACACTATTTCTCTTACTAGCTGTACGAGCATTTGGGATTCGAGCCAGTCGGTTGACATCACTTCGCCATCAGGTATGATAAAGGCTCTGTCCTCTCATATTGCTATGGGCTCCGCTTCTATGGATTTCAAGGCTTATCCTCCCCCAGTCTGGGTCGAGTTATCGCCACTAGTCCTGGACCAGAGTATTACCACCGGTTTCGGATCGGAGTATCGCTAACGATCTCTCGGTCAAGCTTCCAGACCAACTCTCGGTCGAGCTTCCAAACTAATCCCTGGTCAGGTCTCCAGATCAAGTCTTGGTCAGGCCTCCAGATTAAGTCTGGGTCAGACCTCCAGATCAATTCTGGGTCAGGCCTCCAGATCAAGTCTCGGTCAGGCCTTCAGATTGTTTCCTGATCAGGCCTCCCAATTGCTCCCTGGTCAGGTCTCCAGATCATTTCTTGGTCAGGCCTCCAGAACATTTCCTGGTTAGACCTCCCGAGCATTTTTTGGTCAAGCCTCCAGAACATTTCCTGGTCAGGCCTCCAGAGCATTTCTTGGTTAGGCCTCCAGAGCATTTCTTGGTTAGGCCTCCAGAGCATTTCTTTGTCAGGCTTCCAGATCATTTCCTGGTCAGGCTTCCAGATCATTTCCTAGTCAGGCTTCCAGATCATTTCCTGGTCAGGTCTCCAGAACACCTCTCTGTCGGGTCCCAGACTCTCACCTCAGTGCGAGTTATAAGTGAGCATGCTCTCATGCTTCCAGACTCTCGCCTCAGTATGAGTTATAAGTGAGCATGCTCTCACGCCTCCAGACTCTCACCTCAATACGAGTTATAAGTGAGCATGCTCTCATGCCTAACGACCAACAGGTCGAGTCCCAGACTCTCTCCCCAGTGTGAGTTATAAGTGAGTATGTTCTCACGCCTCTAGACTCTCTCCATAGTGCGAGTTATAAGTGAGCATGCTCTCACGTCCAACGACCAGCAGGTTGGGTCCCAGACTCTCGCCCCAGTGTGAGTTATAAGTGAGCAAGCTCTCACGCCTCCAGATTCTCGCCTCAGTGCGAGTTATAAGTGAGCATGCTCTCAGGCCCAACAACCAGCAGGTCGGGTCCTAGACTTTCGCCCCAGTGCGAGTTATAAGTGAGCATGCTCTCACGCCTCCAGACTTTCGCCTCAGTGTGAGTTATAAGTGAGTATGCTCTCACGCCCAACGATTGGCAGGTCGGGTCCCAGACTCTCGCCCCAGTGCGATTTATAAGGTAGCATGCTCTCATGCCTCCAGACTCTCGCCTCAGGGTGAGTTATAAATGAGCATGCTCTCATGCCCAACGACCGGCAGGTCGGGCCCCAAACTCTCGCCCCAGTTCGAGTTATAAGTGAGAATGCTCTCACGCCTCCAGACTCTCGCCTCAGTGCGAGTTATAAGTGAACATGCTCTCACGCGCAACGACCGGCAGGTCGGGTCCTAGACTCTCGCCCCAGTGCGAGTTATAAGTGAGCATACTCTCACGCCTCCAGACTCTCGCCTCAGTGCGAGTTATAAGTGAGCATGCTCTCACACCCAACAATCGACAGGTCAGGTTCCAGACTCTCGCCTCAGTGCGAGTTATAAGTTAGCATGCTCTCACGTCTCCAGACTCTCGCCTCAGTACGAGTTATAAGTGAGCATGCTCTCACGCCCAACGACCGGCAGGTCGGGTCCTAGACTCTCGCCCCAGTGCGAGTTATAAGTGAGCATGCTCTCACGCCTCTAGACTCTCGCCTCAGTACGAGTTATAAGTGAGTATGCTCTCACGCCTAACGACCAACAGGTCGAGTCCCAGACTCTCTCCCCAGTGTGAGTTATAAGTGAGCATGTTCTCACGCCTCTAGACTCTCTCCACAGTGCGAGTTATAAGTGAGCATGCTCTTACGCTCAACGATCGGCAGGTCGGGTCCTAGACTCTCACCCCAGTGCGAGTTATAAGTGAGCATGCTTTCATGCCTCTAGACTCTCGCCTCAATGTGAGTTATAAGTGAGTATACTCTCACGCCCAACGATTGGCAGGTCGGGTCCCAAACTCTCGCCCCAGTGCGAGTTATAAGTGAGCATGCTCTCATGCCTCCAGACTCTCGCCTCAGTGTGAGTTATAAGTGAGCATGCTCTCATGCCCAATGACCGGCAGGTCGGGTCCCAGACTCTCACCCCAATGCGAGTTATAAGCGAGCATGCTCTCACGCCTCCAGACTCTCGCCTAAGTGCGAGTTATAAGTGAACATGCTCTCACGCCCAACGACCGACAGGTCAGGTCCTAGACTCTTGTCCTAGTGCGAGTTATAAGTGAGCATGCTCTCACGCCCAACGACTGGCAGGTCGGGTTCCAGACTCTCGCCTCAGTGCGAGTAATAAGTGAGCATGCTCTAACACCCAACGACCGGCAGGTCGGGTTCCATACTCTCGCCCTAATCAATGATACAAAAAAAATAAAAGGGAGTACAAGATAATACGAAAGGAAGACTGTGATCATTTTCACATTCTTAGTGAAGTTTTCGGTGGGACAAATGCAACAGGTGATATGCATAGGGCTTTTACTCAATTACCTCCCACATCTAATGAAGAGAGAGAGAGAGAGAGCGAGAGAGAGAGAGAGAGAGCTCGAAGAAACATTCATTATTAGAGGTGATAACTCATATGTTGAAGTCGTTAATGATGAGAATGAGGATGTTGGAGGGGAACCTAATAATCGACGACGTCGTGTTGCAGAATCATCCAATAGTCATCGATGTAAAGATCCTAAACTTTCAAAATTTAAAAAAATATGAGGCTTGTATGGATAAGTGGAGTAATACCATGCAAAAGTTGAGTGGAGAATCTATTTCTAGGCAAAAATATCTGGAGTTGAGGGCTGCTAAGTTAGAACGTGAAGAAGATATATCCCGCTCTACTGGAACTAGCGTGTTTAATGATCCTTACTCTATAGAGATGTGTATGCAGATTTTAAATGGGATGAAATCATTATCTACCCAAGCGTACACAAAAGCTACTGAAGCTTTTTGTTACGCAACCGCAAGTGCACAGTTTCATCGTTAGTAATAAAAGATTATCGATCCCACAGGGATTGATTATACTCACTAGAGATGTCTCACAACGAATTAGCTAAACAATTGACAAAGATAGTGAATGTATTAGTAAAGCAACTAGAAATAGAGACAGAAAAGTAAATGAAGGAACTTGATTTTTATAAGTGTTCTAGGAGTTTGGTTTCATTTGTGATATTTATCGATGTAATATGGTTCACCAATTCATATCCTCAATTAACATGCATTTGTAGGAAGTCGTCGGTTTTCTCCTGCAGAATACAACCGACAAGGGACCTTAATCTACACCACAACCGAATAAATAGATATGATCCCTATGAAGTCCATTAGCAGGACTTCCTGTCACTAGCGTCCCTCGGTCATACAACACAAAAACACATCTCTACTCAATTCACGTAATGATGTGGTATTAAGTATATTCAACCATCCCACCTCCTTGTAGAGACTTGCTTCACCTTTCAAGAAGACACCCCAGACGTCCGTTAGCAAGTCTGTTTGTCACGAGCGCCCCTCGGTCATACGATCTAGGGTATCCTTTTACAGGATTCACAAGTATCACAAATATTCAATCAAACATGGCAATTAGGTCCAAACACATGAATCCACACAAGATAAAATAGATACAAAATATTCTAACATCATTTAAATAGGAAATTGGCATATCCATGAGATCTTACATCAAATCACACCACAAATACTCCCTTAATGCTAGAACAATAGATCTACTCCATAACAAAAAGATAAATATCCGAAGACAAGAAGATTACAAGCATTTCAATCCCAATCTGGAGAAAAGAGAATAGAAAAGCTTATCTAGTATTGATGAGTGATCTTCGAAAACAATCCTTAGCTACCGGAGTCGATGTGGAGATAGAGATGGCCTCAGATCGACAGATCACGGACGAAGAATAACACCAAGTTGGATCTCCCCAAAGGGAGAGCCTTCTTTCTTTGAAAGGGGAAGAAACCCCCTTTTATAGAGCTGGGGCACAAGCACCACACGACCCGTGACACGGCCGTATAGTTCTCACATGGCCTCTTACATTCTCCTCTCGGTCAGGATGACACGGTCGTGTGGATCCATACGACCGTGTTCTACTTTGGCTTTGGATGGCCTACACGGGCTTGTGGCTCACACGGCCTGACCATTCTTGGTCTCTGGAAATCTTGCATGACAGTGTGGACCACACGACCAATCTTTGCTTGTTCTCTGGAAGTGTTGCATGACCGTGTGGATCTACACGACCCTGCTCTGGATATGCTGCTGGGTGACACGACCATGTGGCTCTCACACGACCATGTCATGCTCCTACTCTAGTGAAGCCACACGGCCTGTGTGCATCACATGACCAAGATCATTTTCCTCCTTGCTTCTTTGACATGGCCGTGTAGGTCACATTGCCAGTGCTGTTTTCTATCGATTGTTGACTGGCTCGACCGTGGACATCGTTTCCTCTCCAAATTCGACTACTGTCAACAGAAAATATACAAGAACAGATCTTCGAACAAAGAGGAGCAATTATGCTAAAAATAAGACAAAGAGTATGAAAGTGCATAGACAAAGCATGCGTAAAATATGTGAACGTGCATCAAGACATGCTAAATAAGTGTATATAATCTACGCACATCACTTTCCTTAAATATGATCTGCATGAAATTTTCATGAAAATTCCATCAAATAGGAGAGATGAATGGTGGATTGTCTCAATCTTGAGCACGTGTAGGATCATATGTTGCCAAGTTAATGGGGAGTACTTTTATTACTTAGTTGAAGACTATTTAATGTTAATGGAATTTGTTTGATTTTGTGGTTTGAATATTTAAGACTTGTTTGATATTTTAGAATTTAATGTTGAAACCTATGTTGAGCTTTTCATTATGAATTGTTTATTAGATGTTTATGAGGTGAATCTATTGGTAATTTTATACATATATGTGTTGATTTTAATATTGGTTTGTAGCAAATCATGTCAAGCTCTGATGATAAATTTGATGAATTGGACCTAGATATCAATTTGCTGATAATTTTGGGTATTGTAAATTATTTTTTTTATAACATGATGATTGAATATCTTGGATACATTGATGGAATGTCGTGTCAAACTTCATCTCTTACCGGGAGGATGTATATACAAGAAAACTTCATGGATAACCTTAAATTTTCTTTGACAATTTTCATATGTCAAAACATATGTTTGTGAATTTTTATAGAACATTAAAAGAGATTAATCTATTGTAAGATGGAAAGAAAGTTACAGCTGAAGAAGGTGTCGCTATGTTCTTACTAATTGTCGGGCACAACACATGACATCAAAAATGTGCAGCTTGATTTCAACATTCATTCTACACTGGTAGCAAGTGGTTAAATGAGTTTTACGAGTTGTTTGTTCATTGGGAACATATATTATTCGACCATATGAACACAATGGCGTCCATCCTCACATATATTATTTGTCCCCACCGGATCAGTTAGCTAATCGATTCTACTAGTTTTTCATGACAAATTTATTCCCCTTGAATCGATCAACTAATTGATTACTAATTGATCAATTGATCGATACAAGAGGAAGAAAAAAAAGTAGAAAACATGGATTTATAAATTATAGGATTCTATTTTAAACTTTTAATCAGAATTTTCAACAACCCTAAACCCTAAATCTTATTGTCTTCTCCCTCCCCTTCTTCTTCATCCCATTTTCTTCTCTAACCTACCATAGTTGATGCCTCTTCTCCCTCCCCTTCTTTTGAAAAATTAATGAGCAGCAAGGAGCTTGCTTCCCTAGCCTCTTCCTCCTTTAGTCTTCATCAAGGAGCTTGCTGTCACTGAGGCTGCTAAGTGCCAACAACGAAAGGAAAGTAACCCTTGTTCCTTCATTTCCAGCCGCAAACATAGACAACTTTTTCTTCTGCCAGGTTAGGAAAATTGTATGTTTGATAAATGATAACTATTGCTTGTATGTTCTTGATTTCCAACCGTTGGTTAATTCTTAATAAAATTCAATTGTATGTTGTTATTTAAATCTTGTATGTTATTGCTTGCCTTGAATTGAAAATTGCCATCTATAATTTTTTTTGAATGTTTGATAACCATTGCTTGTATATTCTTTATCAATGATTTTTTAAATGTTTGACTTGTAATAAAATGTTAGGTACTATATCTTCTCAAGCATCTAATTGAATGCCGTCGATTGCTACCCCTTTGAAGTATAATTCAAATGATGTTGGATCAGAATTTGCGGAGATGGTGGATTTCACAAATTTAGATAAGTTGATATGTAATTTGTATAAAAAAAATTACTAGTGGTAGAATTTATAGGCTCAAACAATATGTTACCAATATCATAGGGAATATTGTCCCGTATAAAAAGTCCTCGGATGAGGATAAATTGAAGTGCAAGAAATGCAATTGAAGAAGCAAGAACTAAAAAAAAAAGAATATCAATGAAATGGAGGTGAGAGAAGTTGTTCTTGAAAAATATGAGGAAAATGAAGGAACTCTAGGGACAAGAAGGAATTCACTTACTCTTTTCCCTATGGATAGATTTGCATCCATTATTGATCCCGAATCTTCATTGAGTGGAAGTAAGAAGACAAAATAACAACAAAATATTATTGATGCACTTTGGAATCAAAGGATACACAGTGTGCACCAATATTTAGCTCGATGGGTGTACGAGTCCGCTATTCCTTTTCATGCTATTGACAATGATAACTTCAAGAGGTTTGTGGAAGCAGTTGGTCAATTTGACCTGGATTATCATCCTCCAACTCAATACTTATTAAGGGAGCCCTTATTGAAGGAAGAGGTAGATATAATTAAAAGTCTATTAAAGAAGCAAAACTAAGAATGTGCTTTGAATGATTGCTCAATTTTGACTGATGCTTGGACCAATAGGAAAAGAAGAAGTATCATGAATATGTGTGTTAATTGTAAAGAAGACACAACTTCCCTTAGCATCAGATGAAGCACATACCGAGAATTATATATTTGAATATGTGGACAATTGCATTGAAAAAGTTGGCCCCCAAAGTGTAGTTCAAGTAATAACAGACAATGCTTTGAATAATATGGTAGCAAAAGATTTGTTGAAGGAGAAGAGACCACATATATTTTTTACTACATGTGCAACTAACACCATGAATCTTATGCTTCAAGGAATTGGGAACTAACCAAAATTCAAAGGGGTGATTGAAAAGGCAAAGAACTTGACAGTCTTTATTGATGCATATTACAAGACATTGTCAATGATGAGAAAGTTTACCAAAAAAAAAGGGGCATAGTGAGGCCGGGAGTAACACGATTGACAACCACTTTTTTAACTTTGCAAAATTTGATGGAGAAGAAAATTGAACTAAGATCTATGGTTGCTAGTACAGAATGGAATGCATGTAAATATTTAAAAAGTGTAAAGGGGAAGGCAACACATAATACCGCTATTTGTGCCTTTTTTTGGAATGAAGTAAGTTTTTGCTTGAAGGTATTTTCCCCTTTAGTTAAGTTGCTTCATCTTGTTGATGGGAATAAGAAGTCATCTATGGGTTTTGTATAGGGAGAATTACTTAGAGTGAGAGAGGAGATTAAAGTGACATTCAAAAATCAAGAGCTTCACTATCGTCCGATTATTGATATTATTGATGAGAAAAGTTGTAATCGGCTTGATAGTCCATTACATTTGGCGGCCTATCTCTTGAATCTTTATTACTCCTTCAATGACTAGAGCATAGAAAGTGAAGAAGTGGTCACAAATGACTTATTCACTTGTGTCGAATCATTCTTTGCCAATGATATTGATAGCCAAAGTGAGGTAGTAAATGTGGAGTTATTGAAGTATATCAATAAAGCGGGGGGATTTGGAAGACCATTGGCTATAATTGGATACACAAAACATGATGAGAAATATGATCCGGGTAAGAACTAAGTACTTATTTTATTTTATTAATTTATTGCTTGTTTGTTGTTTCTTGATTTTTCTTATTGTTATTGTTTGATTTGTTTTTATTTAGTTGGATGGTGGCATCTTTTTGGACATGGTGCACCTAAATTACAAAAGATGACTAAAAGAATTCTTTCTTTAACTACAAGCTCTTCAGGTTATGAGAGAAATTGGAATACTTTTGAGGGGGTAAGTACTTAATTAATAATTACTTATTGACTTAATAATTAATATATTTATTTAATGTAGATCCATACAAAGAAAAGAAATAGACTAGATACTAGAACATCAGACAATTTAGTCTATGTTCAATTTAATGCCAAGATCATAAACAAAAAGAAAAGACAAGAAGAAAAAGGAGTAGATGTGCTACTTGCTAGTGAAGCAACTATGGCAAAAGGATGGATTGTTGCTAGTGGTGATGAAGATGTTGAGACAAATATTGAAAATGTCAAAGAACTTTACGAAGAAGAATTTGTATCATATGAAGAAGAGGAAGATGCCATGGATTTTGAATTTGAATATGATATATAGAAAGTATTGGAGAAATATGGAGATGAACTAGAAGAAGAATTAGGGATATAGGAGATTATATGTGTTATTTTGTGACTTGTGAGAAAACTTTTGCTATTTTGTATGCCTTGCTAGTTTCAGACTTTCAATTGTAGTTTGTACTTTGGTCTTTTAACTAGTTTGTATACTTTTGCTATTTTGCTATTTCTATTTTCATTTATCTATTGGAATCAAATTATGTATTTCATTATTATTATTATTTCAGTATTTCTATTTTGTATGTTATGCCTTGTCAGTTTCAGGATTCTACCTTATCACATAACCCTACCTAATCAATCAATTAATCGATTCAACGTGTTGAATCGATCAACTGATCGATTTAGACAGATTCTGCGACAAATAGAACCCTGCCGAATTGATCAGTTGATTGATTCAGTTTGTTGAATCGATCAACTGATTGATTCGGAAGGATTCTATGACAACAGAACCCTACCAAATCGATCAGTTGATTGATTCAGCGTGTTGAATCGATCAGCTGATTGATTCAACATGGTTCTATTTGTCAGAAAAATCCTACCGAATTGATCAGCTGATCAATCCGATAAGATTTTCCCAAAAAAAGAATTCCACTTAGGTGCCCAGGCGCTAGGTGGCGGGCAACCACCCGCCTACTGCCCAACGCCTTTTTTAACATTGCTTAAAAGACGACGTTTGTCTATTTTTAAGTTTAACAAAGCATGCCCCATATAATGATGATAATCCCAGTTAGCCTTATTGACTATCTTTGGGTGACCGGCCTGGTCGTATGGAAGTTTTCCATTGGCCACCAGGATAAATCGGGAAGTGCGTGCAGTAGGCAGTCCAAGAGCCTAACATCCTTTAATTGCAACCCCCATTTGGAGGAAAAATTTATGTAAATACACCATAACTAGATCAAACGGAGGAGTGTATGGGTGACAACTTGGATGCCCTACCGTGGCACCATAGCCCCGGGGACAGCATGCCCCATATAATGATGCATACATTAAGGTAGATTCATTAATTATTAATTAATCACGAAGAAGATTGTGGTTAGAGAGGTTAATTAATAGTAAACAATGCAACTTATATATGATAAAAGAACATATTAACGATTCAAAATATAAATGATAAATTTGTCTTTAACCTATATAACTGATAATTTTATGAAAAATATCATTTTTATTTTATTTATAGAGTAAGTAAATGAATCAATAATTATTTAATTATGAAGTAGTTAAATTTCATATTCTTTCATTGGTGTTAAAATAATGTTTATTAATTGGCAAATTGTTTGAGAAGAATTAATAGAAGACATATTTTTTAAGAACTCTGAGGAACAAGTTAAGTGTGTTTTAAGGGTACTTTTTATGTGATGGAGGTTGTAGTTAGTGGAGTAGTTAGAATTTTTAACTAGGGGTAAATTTGATAAATTTAAAAAATTAATACAACACAAAATATATAATAAAAGTTATATATTAATTTCTTATGTTTTTACAATAACATTTTTCGAGATTTCATGTTTTGAAAATGCTGAATAATAGTTTTATTATCAATTGTATCAAACATATTTCGTTTAATATATGATATCAAATTAAATACTCATTTATCATATTATCTCCCAATCGATTATAAAGTGAGGTTTGATTAGTTTCATTGTTGAAACCACTCTTTCTACAATTGTAGGGTAATGTGTAATAGCAATGCTAATTTCAAAAGGAGATATATCAAAGGATACAGTCGATGTTTTTTAAATTGAATCGTCCTTTTATCAAACTCACTAATCTCCACAATCTTAGATAATTGATTACTACTTCGTATGTCAAAAATAAAGTCATCAAGTTGGTGCTCAAAATGTATTCACTCCATCGGGGTGAAATCGGATGGATAAAACTAAGTAAACTGAAGCAATTTTCTCTTATCATAAGCAGAGAACGAATTTAATGGATCAAGACAAGTCATACATAACAACAACTATGTGTTCACCATATTAAAGCGTCTGTTCAACTCTTGAAGTTACAAATCTATCACTTCATAAAATATTTCAATGCGATAATATTAAGATTTGTTCTTCATTCAATATTTCGTTGTGATCTCCCATGAAGGCGAACAAGTCTTCCATATGTGGGATGACTACCTCATATTTAATACAAGATAAAGAAACTTCATTCAGTAACTATTGGGGTTCAATTAAAGTCCCACATTGGAAAGATTTGGGAAAGATCATGGGTTTAAAAAGGATGTATGATATCTCTATTGGTATGAGGCCTTTTGGGGAGAGCCCAAAAACAAAGCCATGAGAGCCTAGGCTCAAAGTAGACAATATCATGTCATTATGGAGATACATGAACCTCCTTTGGGTACAATAAATGATATCAGAGTCATAGTTCAGACCCGATGCAATGTGGGGTGGTCTTTAGCGAAATTGAGAGTGGGTTCGGAGTAGGTCTGGGTGACTGAATGCTCGCGTGGAGGCTCGAAGTAGGTCAGAGTGACTAGATGTTCGCGGGGAACCCGGAGTATGTCAAGGTGACCAGATGCTTGCGGGAGGCATGGAACTTATACATATGGATATAAGTGGACCATTTTCCAAGGCTTCTTGGAATGGTCAATCATACTTTATAAGCTTTATAGATGATTATTCCCGATACGAATACTTGTACCTTATTCATGAGAAGTCGTAATACCTAGACATGTTCAAAACCTTCAAAGCTGAAGTTGAAAATCAACTTGGTAAGAAGATTAAGGCGGTAAGATACTTGGTAAGAAGATTAAGGCGGTAAGATCAGACCGTGGTGGTGAATACTATGGTAGGTCTGATGGATTAGGTGAACAACGTCCTGGGCCATTTGCGGATTACCTTGCAGAGTGCGGTATCGTGGTGCAATACACCATGCTTAGGACACCTCAACAGAATGGTGTAGCAGAGCGATGAAATCGAACCCTCAAGGACTTGCTGAGAAGTATGATTACATTTTCTTCTCTACCAGAGTCCTTGTGGGGTGAAGCACTCAAAACTATAATTTACCTACTCAATAGAGTTCCTAGTAAGGTTGTAATAAAAACCCCATACGAGTTATGGAAAGGTAGAGCGTCTAGTCTTAGAAATCTACAAGTTTGGGATTATCCAGTTGAAGCTAGGTCCTATAATCCTAACGAATTAGGAAATTAGACTCAAGAACTGTTAGTTGCCATTTTGTAGATACTTTGAAAACTCAAGAGGTTTCAAGTTTTATAACCCCATGAGTAGATCCCTTTTTAAGATGGGTAATGCCAAATTCATTAAGGATAGTGGACTGATAAAGCAAGGGAAATATCATTTGAGGAGAACATTAGTGATCATAATATGATAACTACTGATGTAGTTGGTAGTAAAATGGTTACCGTTCCACATATGGTTGAAGATGCACAACTGGAAGGGGTTGTTGACCATGATATTTCCATGACACCTCCAATTCACTTAGATGGTGGCTCGTCTCAAATAGAGGTATTCCCTCCGATGGTTGAGAATGACTCCCAACCACCTCAAGATCAAGTGCCACTAAGAAGATCCATTAGAAAGAGGAGATTCACGATGTCTCGTGATTATGTTTATCTCTAAGAGCATGAATTTGGTGTTGGGTTGGAACATGATCCCACATCTTTCCAAGAAGTCGAACAATGCCCTCATCTAGAAAAGTAGATTAATGTTATGAAGGAAGAGATGAAGTCTATGGAGGACAACAGTGTTTGGGAACTTATAGAATTGCCTGAAGGTGTGAAACCCGTTGGTTGTAAATGGATATTTAAAATCAAATGAGATTCAATTGGCAATGTCAAAAAGTATAAGACACATATAGTCGCCAAGAGATTCACTAAAAAGGAGGACATCTATTACAAGGAGATTTTTTTATCGATTTCGATGAAAGACTCCCTTAGGGTAATCATGACCCTTGTAGCTCATTATGATCTAGAGCTACACCAAATAGACGTTAAGACTGCATTTCTCAATGGAACAATGAAAAAATTATATACATGGTGCAACTGGAGAAATTTGGTCGGATGACTCAAAGCACCTAGTATGTAAACTAAGGAAATCCATTTATGGTTTAAAATATGCATCTCGTCAATGGTACCGAAAGTTTGATCAAGTGATTTCTTTATATGGTTTCAAGGAGAATTCAGTTGATCAATATTTGTACATCAAGTTTAATGGGAGCAAGTTCATTATACTTATTCTTTATGTGGATGATAAATTGCTTGCAAGCAATGATATAAGTCTACTACTAGAAATCAAGTCATTTCTATCCGGTGAATTTAAAATGAAGGATCTTGGTGAAATATCTTTTGTCTTAGGAATACAAATTGTTCGTGATCATTCAAGATATACACTTGGACTATCACAAAAGACCTATATTGAAAAAGTGCTCATTCGGTATGGCATGCAGAGTTGTGCTCCCGACGACACTTCGGTGGCAAAGGGCGATAGACTTAGTTTGCAACAATGTCCACGTAATGGACTTGAGATCAAGGAAATGAGCAATTACCCTATGCATCAGTAGTAAGGAGTTTGATATATGCTCAGGTATGTATGCGTTCGGATCTTACGTATATTGTGGCGATGTTGGGCAAATATTTGAATAACCTTAGACCAACGCATTAGAAGGCCGTAAAAAGGGTTATGCAATATTTGCAAAGAACAAAGGATTACATGCTCACATATCGGAGATCAGGCCATCTTGAGATCATTGGATATTCAAACTCCGATTTTGCTGGATGCTTGGATAGTAGGAGGTCCACTTCATGTTATGTCTTCATGTTGGTGGAAGGGGATATATCATGGAAAGACATCAAATAGACGCTAATAGCCACTTTTACTATGAAGGCAGAGTTCATAGCCTGCTATGAAGCTTCCAACCACGGAATGTGGATGTGGAACCTTATCACAAGGTTACAGATCATTAGGGGCATTGATAGGCCATTGAGGATCAACTTGTTGGACCCCGTGATTATTTTGATGTGATGAACCAAGTTAGGTTAGGTCTTGTTTGTTATTTGATCCCTGTGTCTAAGTGTGCAGGAGCTTAGGAGCACAGGAAGTCGAGTGAAAGACGCAGCTAGCGAGAAGGACGACACGGGAAGGGAGTCGACAGGCTTGGTGCATCCGAAGGACGAAAGAGCTGCGGAAGAGTACATCAATGGACGAGAAGAACTTGTGCGGCGTTTGAGAGACGAGAAGCCAGGACGGAAGCCTGCTCGAGGAGAAGGCCGAAAGTTGGGTTCGGGTGAGCCCTATTTCGGTTAGCCGAAACACCCAAACGAGTGAAGCTTCGGAAGTCAAAACAAAGGGGAAAGCAAGCTGGAAATAAAGCTCAAGGCACCTTCATCAAGTATTTGAGGTGCCTCCACCTTGGAGGCGCCTTCATGCTTGTTGGAGGCGCCTCCACCTTGGAGGCGCCTTTATGCTTGTTTGAGGCGCCTCAGCCCTGGTCAAAACAACCCTTGTCGACCGGATAGAGTTATATCCATTCACCCGAGCTGAGGCGCCTTGGACCTCAGTTGGAGGCGCCTTCGACCTACGGGATAAACTTTCTAGGGGCTATAAAAGGACCCCTGGATCTAGGAATGATCATCAATCAAGTATTCAACTCTGTATTCATTTCTAGCAATAGTTCTGAGCTTCTAGTGTGTAAAAGGCTTCTCCGCCTTCAGAGAAGGAGATCTTTCAGAGCTTTTTCTACTGCCTTGGATTAACAACCTTCTTGGTTGTAACCAAGTAAATTGCTGAGTCTTTTCTTTTAGTTTACTTTATTACTGTTGCATTTTGAGTTGAAAGTCTTGAGGAGGGTATATTCTTTTATTGTGCAGGCAATTCACCCCCTCTTGCCGGCCCCGTTGCACCAACACAACTGTGATAACAAAGCTACAGAGTTATATTCCAAGAACAACCATAATTCATCGAAATCTAAACACATTGACATAAAGTTTTTAGCGGTTAAAGAAAGAGTTCAGAATGATCAAATAGTGATAGAGCATATAAGGACAGATTCCATGTTAGCGGATCCACTCACCAAGGGTTTGCCACCCAAGGTGTTTCATTAGCATATGCTGAATATGGGGGTTCTTCCTTTTGATGAAGTACTCATTATGTAGGAATCTATATTTTGTGTGATGCTCTATGTTCATGAACACATATTTTTTGGCTCATTGTATATATTGTAGTTTTTCCTATATGTGTGCATGATTTTGACTTTTTTGACATATGGATGTCATATTTACTATTGCAGTTTTGTATTTGGTTGTTGTCAAATCATAATTTACCACTGCAGTTTAACATAAGGTTTTCGGTAAATATGATTTGGACCCAGTTTGGGTCATAAAGAGGACTTATTGAGAATGAGCACTTATAGATCACATTTTGTGTCATTCTTGTACTACACATCCACATTTGATCTATGTCGTTAATGATATTGGTACTGTGATTACTATTGAGCCTTGCTACAGTTATAGTAGCTATGACTTTTTTAGTCTTGTACTAATTGATTTAATGGACGAGATTGTTTAAAGGAATATTTAACCCATCAAGTTTGACACGTTGAACTCAACTAAGGAGTTGTGTGGTGTATAAGGAATCAAGTATAGCCCAAGTGGGAAATTGTAGGATTAAGCCCATATGAATGAACTTAATCTCCATAAGGTGGCCTTAGACTTGATTAAGACACACATAACTAATTGTCATTAAAGTAACTAAACTCAATTAAGTGATCTAATTCTTTCAAGCATATGAACCGAGTTTGGATTAAATGGATGTGGATTCAATATGTAGATCCAAAACCCGGTTCATTAACATTGATGAGCTGTTAATGATGGATGAGCTTTAAGGAGGATAGTCCCTATACAATGAACTTAGTATATAAAGGAAGAGACTCATGAATTAGAACATGTTTTAGAGTCTCTTCAACCTCTTCTCTTCCTCATCAAGAGAGAGCTAAGGATTGCTGTCACCCACTCCTGTAGAAGACTTTTCCGTATTAGTAGGAATCGGACGACAAGTAAGAAACATTAGCCTTAGCGATGGAATCATGTCAGTCATTCATGTGCTATTGTTTCGATTTGTATTGTGTTTTAGAGATTGATAGAAGCCAAATCCTGTTGTATATACATCATTTAGTTCATATATGATGTATTGCATGTCTAACATCCTACTCCAGGATCAGATTGAAAGATAGAATGAATTCCTTTGGGCTTCCTTCCATGAACTATCTTTCGAGATTGGATTTGCCATTTCCAACTAAAACTTCCAGCTCGGTTTCAAATGTGCTTGATTGAAATCTAGTTACGATCTACAAAGGCTTAAAGCATATGGAACGTAGTCATGTACATGGCATACATTATCGATCATATTGCCAAAGCGCATGAGATCCAACTCATTCATTCTCTTTTAATTTGTGTTTTAGGAGGCATTCCTTTAGAAAGAGGGGTGTCATGCAACATTGTAAGCAATCCTCTATTGGATCCTTCCATGTTGAATCTCTTTAGCACTTTGTTTATGTATGAACTCTTGGGAAGGCGTTGTTATGATTTTTGCCTAACAAATAATATGATTAAGCTAATACAATAATAAAATTTAAAGGATAGTTTCAAGAAAAAAAATTGTGAATAGATGGGCAAGAAAAAAAAATTAAGTGTTGAGATAATTAGAAGAACAACTATATATTTGACAAGTGGTAATAGCTTTGTAAATGTTGTTGGGCAAAAATTAAAATGATCTCAACTTTAGAGAGACTAGAGAACTCATAGAGGTGTTTATTTCTAAATTTACACTCATTTAGTGCTATATAGAAATTTTGTATAAAATTGTTTCTAAATTGACAAGGTTTTCAAAATATATACATAAAAATGAAGAAGAAACAAAACTAGAAATACCTAACTAAGATTGATAGTGTAGATCGAAAAAGAGAGAAGAGAAGTCTGACAACAACAACAATGAAATTGCATTGCTAGTTTGGTGGAATCAAATGGATTATAGTGATATTAGGACATCTTTTTTATTTGTGAAAAACTAAACTCATGCACCAAAAATCTATTGTCTTGCAAGACATCACTGAGAAAGCATCTTCTCGTGCTATGATAGAGCACATAGGAGGCCTGATATTATCCGGCCAAGATCCTCTAATATTTAATAAGTCAATTTTCGATGATGGAATTTGAGAGAAAAAATAAAATACAAAGTGAAGAAAAAAAAGAGAGAAAACTAGTGGGAAGAAGTATTAAGAAAAATAATAGAACAGTCGAGAACACACGAGGATGATAAAATAAATTTTCTCAATATTTCATTGATAAATAAATAACATATTTATAGGCTAATTCATACTCACTAATCTACTAACCCCTTAATTATACTCCACTAACTCAATGTAAACCGCTAACTAACAATACAATCATTACACTAATATGATCATCCACTAACTCAACTATATAACCACTATTACTACGATGAATTTGGACAATTTCTAAAACTACTCACTTTCACCGTTAATTAATACGTGTCAACTTATCAATCCACTAGCACATTAATATTTACATAATTTTATCAACAATCCCTTCCTTAAATTGTCACTGTAAAAAAAAAGTCCCGCTTCTAACAACGAAATATTCCATTGGTATTTGAATCTAACGACGGAATAACGATTGAATCTCAGACTTTGTAAAATATTGGGTTGTAGACGAATTTTATAGACGTAATACAAATTTCGTTGGTAATTTTAGGTAGAAGGTATATTTCCGTAGAAGAATTTTACCAACGAAACTTAAATTCCGCAGTTAAAATTACTGATGAAATAGTAATTTCCGATGTAGTTTGTGATCGAAAAATTTGTTTTCATTATGGATTATACCGATGAAAAATTAGAACTCTTACAAGCACAACCCGTCTTCCCTTCCCAACAGAATCTTAGTTCCTTCGGGGGTTCAGAGATTTGGGGGATTCTTACGGAATATACGGTTCCGTCGGTAACTTACCAATCAATTAAATATTTTCATACAATAAATTACCAACAGAATCTCATTTCTATCTCTGATTACCAGTGAAATCAAAATTTCGTCGGGGTTTTTCGACAGAATCACAATTCCATCTGGGTTTTTCGACGGAATACAATTTTGCCGATTTTCTTGTCCCTATTCATGGATTTTCTTATAGTGTGATGTTCCAAATACATCAATCAGTTTAATAAGAGTTCAATCTTCAAAACTCCACGTAGAAACACTAAGTAGCTTTCTAAGCTTTTGAAATAAAGGAAATTTGAGAGGTTTAGTTAGTATTTCAGAAATTTAATCCTCACTTTTGCAATTAGTAAGATTAATAAATTCGCCATTTGTGAGATTCCTTGAGAAATGATACCTCACATCTATGTGTTTATTTTGACCATGTAACACTGGATTTTTTAGGAAGCTTTATTGCTGAACTATTAGCACAATAAATCTGAGTAGTTTCATCCTCTTTGAAATGTAATTATGTAAGAATTTTCTTTAGCCAAATAGCTAGATAAACACAAGATGTTGCAGTAATACTCTCAATTTCTCAATTTCAATGGATGATAATGTAATAATTGATTATTTCTTCAAAGACCATGAAATAGCTCCTGTCCCCGGCATAAAAATGTACCTAGATGTACATTTTTTATCATCTATATCTCTTACATAATCACTATCAGTAAAACCATAGATATCTGTCTTTTCTCCCATGTTGTAAGTACTGAAAAATTCTCTTTGCAACTAAGAGATGCATTTCTGTAGCACAATCCATGTATCTACTAATCATACTTAAAACATGCATGATATCAAGTCTTGTCATCATCGAATATATTAAACTTCCTACTATCTATTTGTAAAGCGTGATATCAACCTTTTTTCCTCCAATATCTATGTGTAGCTTTACTCCAAACTTAGTGTTTACAAGATTATAATTTTTCATTTGAAACTTGTCTAAAATTTCTTGCATATATCTTCTTTGAAAAATAAAAATTCAAACAGAAGCTAAAGAATTTTTTCAATGATGAGAGCATCCTCTGTCTTATTGCCAAAGATCCACATTTTGTTAATGATTGTCATCATTCTTGAAAATAATTTGTAACTAATTCTCTTGATTTCATTCAGAGCATTTCCAACTTTTAACGAAGTGCTTGAAGTTGTTGCCTCTTAGCTCTTGTTATACCTCGGTACTTCTTTTTTTGGAATCCTAAATAACTTTGGCAATATACTTGCATATAATGATTTCCAAGATTGAGTGATTAATAGCTTAGAAGAAATAATTCTTTATTTTAAAATCCTCCAATTGTGCATCTGTTAGCGCAATACCTTTTGTCAGTTCTGTTACTCCAAAAATCACAACTAATCAATATTCTTTGGACCTTGAAAAATTCTCTATGCGCATGCTCTAATAATCATAGTTAAATCGAGGAATGGTTGGTTGTACAAGAGTTTGGGAAGATATGACTCCCTTTGAAACTTGGCTCTAATATCACTATTAAGAAGAATAATAGAAGAGTCGAGAACACATGAGGAAGATAAAATATTTTTTTTCAATATTTCATTCACAAACAGCATGTTTATAAGCTAATGCATACTTACTAATCCACTAACTCCTTAATTATACTTAGTAATCCACTAGCTCCTTAATTATACTCCATTAATTACTCAATGTTAACCATTGCTTTAATAAGGCCTTTAGGTCTGGGTCACACGGTGCTTGCGTGTGGAGGCCATATAAACTGGACATGCTAAGTTGAAATAGGATCATATTATCCTAGAATATCATAAACAAATTGTGAATAGCAGATCAAGACAAATTCAAGTAAGGGCCGAGGCAACCAAAAGAGCAGCTAGCTAACTCTGTCAGTGATGTTAGATGCATGGACCACTTTTATCGACCTCAAGCAACTAGCACGCTGAGGCACTTTCAGATCCATCACTCTTCCAGCCGGCTATAACGAAATCAAAGTTGAGAAACATTCCGCACGCTTTTCTACGTATTCACTCTGCTGCTCCCGTACAAGTAGTTAAGCAATGGCAATTGGCAAACACCAGAACTGAACAAAGGTCAATATATTCTTCACAATAATTATGCTCTAAAGAACAAAGGAAAAGGTTTGGGTTGAGCTTCGTGAAACTCTCGTGTCAGTCCACTGCATCTCCAGTCAATCATGAAACCAAACCCGGCATTGAACTACAGAATCATTCATAACAAACCTACCTGCTTCCATTTGAATACTACTCTCTACTTCCAACTCCCCAGCTAAAGCACAGCGACAATAGATCGAGCAGAGCAGAGCAAAGCAGAGTCCACCGAGGAGGAGAAACCTACGGCTATGACTATAGATATTGATCCTGTCCAGAATCTGAGTTAGATGAAGGTCGATTGAGATGGTGCTAGCGTTGACGGAGAGATAACTTGGGCACACCTAAGGTATGTGCACAGGAAAAATGAACTCCCACGTGGTACTCCTGGACAGTGGTAACGAGACCGGTGGTACTTTGGCTCTGCGCACACTCAAACAAACACATGGAAAGTTAGAGATCAAAAACTAGGGAAAAACTCCCCGGAGCAATCCCTCCGACGCTCAAGTTAGGTACTTTTTTTCCAGAAGAATAGTGTACGACAAAAAAAGAATTGTAGAAGACGAGTACGTATGTGCGCGTACCTGGTTAAGGGAGAGGACCTCCCTTTTTGTATGACGCTGCGTACCTTCAGAGCTTGCATGTTGTCAGAGAATGTCGGGTGTCAGGATCTGTCAGGTGAGAGAAGGTGTACGGTGACCTCCTATTGATAGAAGGAAGGTTCCATTCGCAGGTGATAGTAGACCACTGGAATATTCCCTAACGCATGACAGTTATTCTTTGACAGGAGGTTACGATTCCCTGATATTGTTAATCGCTTAGCGCTTCTATCCCACCCTGGTTTAACTACAAATAGCTTGGGATGCCCGTTTGGGTGTGCCACCTGACTTGAGTTTCAATGAGGAGGGCGACCTGTGGCGAGGGCCCCCTCTTTCATGCTTGGATCGTTGAAAGGCCGACCGGGAGTTGTCTTGCTGAAAGTACCAAGCCTAGCTATGCGGCTCGAGCTGAAGAAGCCCAACCAATCAGAGCAGGTCAAGCACTACTCCAGGCTGCATCGTATGTCTCAAATCTAGGACTCTTCTCTGTCTGTACCTGACCAAAAATTATGCGGCTGGTGACATGAGGCGGTCTAACTACTTCTTTCTCTTGACTGTCGACTGTCACGCCCTTTTGACTTCTGACCGTTACGTCCCTTTGACTTCTGACCGTCACACCCCTTTGACTTTGGATTGTCCTTGACTACCACATCCCCTTGACTTCTAACTACATGGCCTTATCAAACCCCACCTTTATGCACCGTATCACAAGCCTCCTCTCCAAGTCTAGTCGAAGGAGGATCAAGTCCGACTGACTAGACCCAAACTCGAGTTTCAGTATTGTATCCTTTTTAATTGCTCAATCAACCACGGGCGAAAGACCACTTTAATCTCTACAAAAGTTGACTTTTTCCATTTTCCTCATTAAAAGGGGCTAGCCCCTACGTACCTTACCACGACGGCTTACTTGCCCCTACTTAAGTGATTACTTTAATAAGTTTTAATATTAATTTCAGCTGTGCAAAATATCTTACGGGATATTTGATCATTCGTATTTTTTACTCCAAGAAAGAATAATAATTTCATGATCTAATAGTAAACTAATAATTTATGTTCAAATGCTTATAATGATAATGTGAACAGAGAGGAAAGGATGGTGATTAATTAGGTGTATCATGTGGTTAAAAAAAAGGTGATTCGTTCACTTCCAGCGCCTCCGTCAATCCGTCTCTATGCCAATAAGGAAGAGGTAAAGATTAATTAGGTGTATCATGTAGATACACGAAAAGGCAACACATGGGTTAGCTAGAGAAATAGATAACAATTAATCTCATAGAGTAGCTAAAATAATTTTATTTAATCATTATTTTTTAAAAATTCAAAATTATGTCCGTATTTATAGTCAGAGCTATAATAATTGAATTGATGAAAATTACATATTTAACAAAATAAAAACATAATATCATACCGGAGATATAAAATAACATTGAAGTCTACGGTGCGGTGTAGTGGTAAAGCATTTATCTGAACA
Source organism: Zingiber officinale (assembly GCF_018446385.1). NCBI lineage: Eukaryota > Viridiplantae > Streptophyta > Magnoliopsida > Zingiberales > Zingiberaceae > Zingiber > Zingiber officinale. The sequence continues at coordinate 144,178,320 of NC_055992.1, forward strand.
AATAAGAAGATTAAGATTTTTAAATCTCAGTAGGGATGAATTTTTTGGAACTCAGTCTCTAAGTATGCATAAGCTGTATTTTGGATTTATCCAGTATACAAACCAGGAAAAAGATCGACTACCTTCGTAATTAATCGGGTAAAATTTAGACACCTACATTATAAAAAAGATTAAATTTTAAATTGTTTATGTCAATTCATTATCCAAATAAAATTCTTTTAAAATGAAAATAATATTAATTTAAAGGTATGATTTGAAAAAATACTTAAAAATATGTCAATTTAGATGATTGTCTTATTTAACATTAGGGTGATTCCTATTTGACAAAAAGTATCTAACATCATATCCCCTAGTTTGGAAACATGTGTGATTATATTTATAAATCTATATATATACCTATATCATTTTTCTTCGGTATACCAAATTTTTGATATATCGACTTTTTGATATGATATTAAATTACATATTCATTATATTAAAATTTCAATTATTATATCCAGTATATACCGAAATATTAATATACCAAAATTTCAATGTACCAAAATGTCATTACGCTATCAGTATCATTTCTTAGAATACCGATTTTTTTATACCGACCCGGACCTAGTCTTGAGGTTGTTGTTCTTCGAGGGAAATACCTATCTACTAACCAAGTTGATTTCTTCTCTAATAAAATATAAATGGAAAATTTTGAAAATCAACAAAATAACAAGCAAACTTAGCAAATCATCAAATAAAAGTGTGTTCACACTTATAGACGCTTTTATTGTTGATCTATATAGATGTTATCATACATCTTTGATTGCACCAGTGCTTCAATGGCGTGGGGAGATGTTCTTCTTCTTGCCTTCTTCCTTCTGTGTTTGATCGTCGTTGGACTCGAAGTGGTGGTGTTGATAATTAAGTCAGTCGTTATATATATAAAACTTTGGAATGACGATATTTTACCAATACTTTCGATATATTGAAGTGTTAGTATAGTATCAATATCATTTCTTAGAATGCCGATTTTATTGTACCGACCTAATCCTAGTCTTTAGGTTTTTCCTTGAGGGAAATATCTATCTTCTAATCAAGTTAATTTCTTCTCCAATAAAATGTAAATGGAAAACTTAGTAAATTAGCAAAATAACTAGTAAACTTAGCAAATTAACTTCAGTTAGTAGATAGGTATTTCCCTCGAAGAACAACCTTAAGACTAGGCCTAGATTGGTACGAAAAAATCGGTATTTTAGAAAAGGATCTTGATACCGTACAGATAGTTCGGTATATATATACCGACATTTCGATATATTGAAATTTCAGTATACCAAAATTTTGATATATCAAAATGTCAGTATAGTATCAAAATCATTTCTTAAAATACCGATTTTATTGTATCGACCCTGTCCTAGTCTTCAAGGGAAGTATCTATCTTATAACCAAGTTAATTTTTCTCCAATAAAATATAAATGGAAAACTTAGCAAAATAACTAGCAAATTTAGCAAATCATCAAATAAAAGTATGTTCACACTCATAGACGCTTTTATTTTTGATCTATATATATGCTATCATATTTCTTGGATTGTGCCAGTGCTTCAATGGCATGGGTTGCTCTTCTTCTTCTTGCCTTCTACCTTCTATATTTGATCGCTGTTGGACTAGACGTGGTAGTGGCGATAAGTCAATCAAAGTCGGCGAGGGTGGCCCAAGACGACACCTACAATTTCAGCACTGTTGGTAAAGCGATCACTTTCGTCCCAAACGACACTACTATTGAAGAGGGTGACTACTTCGCCATCTATGTCAGTGAAGGGCGTATCGGGAGAATGTGATCATGCCCGAGAACAAAAAAAAACCTAATTTTGATTAGTGCAGAAACAGGCTGGACCGTGATCACATCCAACCACAACTTCCTCGACGGTTGGGAAACCTACGACACTACGACATTCGGTGAACAAAGCATCCACCAAGTCATTGCCTTCAATTTGTGTTATGTAAATTTATGTATTATGCAGCAGTGTATCGAGATTGGTTGATTACCCATGACATGACCTTTGAGAACACGGCAGAGTCGACGAAGTATATATATATATATATATATATATATATATATATATATATATATATATATATATAGAGAGAGAGAGAGAGAGAATTGTTATACTACGGACTCTATCCTGCGGATTCTTACGGACCGACTGCCATGTCACCTTATTTAATTTTTTTAATACAATATTTTCTCTCTCTTTTTTTTTTATTTCTTCCTTCGTTCTCGCTAAGACTCACCACGCCTCGCTCGTCACCTCGCCGCACCTCATCACCGCACCTCGCCGCGCCTCGTCACCGCTGGCCACCCGCCCGGCCGTCGGCCACCCGCCCCGCCGCTGGCCACCCGCTAGGCCGAGCCTCGATTCCAGCCATGATCATGGCCGTGTTGGGCATGCGACGATCACGAGGGATTCCGGACGCGACCGCGCCGGAATCCGGACGTGACCACGTCGGAATCCGGACGTGACCACGTCAGAATCCGGACGCGCGTCCATGTTGGGCAGGCGATCGGAATACTGCCCAACACCTCGTCGCCACGCATGCACATCGCACCTCGTCACCGTGCATGTTCGTTCTCGCTTGTTCGTTCTCACTTTTTATTTCTTCTGCTTGTTCGTTCTCGCTGCATGCACACCGCACCTTGTTGCCGCGCCTCGCCACACCTCGTCACCGCTGGCCACCCGCTCGACTTCCGGCCACCCTCCTGGCCGCCGGCCACCCGCTAGGCCGAGCCTCGATTCTAGCCGCGATCCGGCGTGATCAGAGCCGTGTTGGGCATGCGCGCGACGATCACGATGGATTCCGGACGCGACCACGCCGAAATTTGAACGTGACCGGCGTGCTCTCTCTCGTTGTCAAACAAGCACATCTGCCAGCAGCAGAAAGCGAGGCATCCATTATCGCAAGCTGCAGCAATCATCCTCTCAGTACCACAATCAAAAACCCAAAAAAAAAAGGCATATCGATCGAGAGCGGACGAATGCATTACTATCTGCAATACTTGACCTCAAATCCACTGAAGAGGATCCAAAGCTGGGAGCAGTGAGTCATCGAAAATCAAATCTGATTTCAAACCCTAAAGCGAGGAAGAAAAAAGGACCGATTCAAGGAAGGAGAGAGGATGATGGCGAGCAACATCACTTCACCGTCCTTTCATATATCGCAGGAGGGTAGAGCGTTACGGGCGGGTGGCCAGCGGTGATGAGGCGCCGCAAGGTGCGGTGATGAGGTGCGGCGAGGTGACGAGCGAGGCGTGGTGAGTCTTAGCGAGAACGAAGGAAGAAATAAAAAACAAGAGTGAGAAAATATTGTATTAAAAAAATTAAATAAGGTGACATGGCAGTCGGTCCGTAAGAATCCGCAGGATAGAGTCCGTAGTATAACAATTCTCTATATATATATATATATATATATATCTTTGGTATGTCGGTATTTTACCAATACCGTACTAACATTTCGATATACCAAAATATTAGTATACCGAAATTTAAGTATACTGAAATATAAGGAATCAGTATCATTTATTAGAATATCGATTTTCTCGTACCGACCCAGACCTAGTCTTGAGGTTGTTCTTCGAGGGAAATACCTATCTACTAAACAAGTTAATTTCTTATCCAATAAAATAACTAACAAACTTAGCAAATCATCTAATAAAACTGTTCACACTTATGGACGCTTTTATTGTTAATCTATATAGATGCTATCGTACTTCTTTGATTGCACTAGTTCTTCAATGGCATGGGGAGCTCTTCTTCTTCTTGCCTTCTTCCTTCCGTGTTTGATCGTCATTCGACTCAACGTGGTGGTGCCGATAAGTCAGTCGAAGTCGGTGAGGGTGGCCTAAGACGTTAGCAACTTCAGCACTGTTTGGGTATTGATCACTTTCGTCCCTAATGACACTACTGTTAAAGAGGGTAGCTACTTCACCATCTACGTTAGTGAAGGGCGTACCGAGAGAATGTGATCGTGCCCGACAACAAAAAGAACCTGATTTTGATTGGTGTAGGAACAGACCGGACTGTGGTCACATCCAACCGCAACTTCCTCGACGGCTTGGAAACCTATGACACTGCGACATTCGGTGAGTAATGTATCCACCAAGTTGTTGCCTTCAATTTGTGTCATGTAAATTTACATATGGTGCAGCGGTGTATGGGGATTAGTTCATCACCTGAGACATGACCTTCGAGAACACGGCAGGGCCGTGAAGAAGCAGGTTATGGCGATGAGGAACAACGCCGACCTCTCCATCTTCTACCATTGCAAGTTACTCGGGTACCAGGACACACTCTACATGCACTCAAACCACCAATTCTATTGCGACTACGAGGTATACGGCACCGTTGACTTCATCTTCGGCGATGCCTCCCCATGTTCCAGAATTGCCACATCTACGCATGTTTACTGCTCGAGGGGCACTGAAAGTGGTGACGGCACAGGGTCACACTCTCTACAATGGGAGCACTGGCTTCTCCATCCATAATTGCACAATCGGGGCGGCGTCGAAGCTGGTTACGACGAACTACTCGGTGAAGACCTTCCTAGGGCACCCATGGAAGGGGTTCTCGAGGACGGTGTACATGCAGTCGTACGTCAAGAGGATGGTGGAGGCAGTAGGGTGGATGACATGGAATGATAGCTTCGCATTGAGCACGCTCTACTACGGCGAATACCAAAATTATGCACCGAGCACAACAAAGAGTGGAAGGGTGCAGTGGCTGGGCCATAGACTAATGAACATGACGAATGCTTACAAGTTCACTGTGAATAATTTTATAACGGGGGAGGTGTGACTAAACTCCACCTCCGTACCTTACCACGGCGGCTTACTTGCCCCTAGTTAAGTGATTATTTTAATAAATTTTAATATTAATTTCAGCTGTACAAAATATCTTACGGGGTATTTGATCATTTGTATTTTTTACTCCAAAAAAGAATAATAATTTCATGATCTACTAGCAAACTAATAATTAATGTTCAAATGCTTATAATGATAATGTGATTAGAGAGGAAAGGGTGGTGATTAATTGGGTGTATCATGTGGTATAAAAATAAAAAAAAGATTATTCGGGCATTTCCAGTGCCCCCGTCAATCCATACCTAAGCCAATACAAAAGAAGTAAAGATTAATTAGGTGTATCATGTAGATACACGAAAAGGCAACACATGGGTTAGCTAGAGAAATAGATAACAATTAATCTCATAGAGTAGCTAAAATAATTTTATTTAATCATATTTTTTAAATTCAAAATTATGTCCGTATTTATAGTCAGAGCTATAATAATTGAATAGATGAAAATTACATATTTAACAAAATAAAAATATAATATCATACTAGAGACATAAAATAACATTGAAGCCTACGAATGCATGCAGTGTAGTGGTAAAGTATTTAGGGGAACAAATAAGAAGATTAAGATTTTTAAATCTCAATAGGGATGAATTTTTTGGAGCTCGGTCTCTAAGTATGCATAAGCTATGTTTTGGATTTATCCGATATATAAACTAGGAAAAAGATCAACTACCTTTGTAATTAATCGGGTAAAATTTAGACACCTACATTATAAAAAAGATTATTTTTTAAATTGTTTATGTCAATTCATTATCCAAATAAAATTCTTTAAAAATGAAAATAATATTAATTTAAAGGTATGATTTAAAAAAAAAATACTTAAAAATATGTCAATTTAGATGATCTTCTTATTTAGTATTGGTGTGATTCCTATTTGACAAAAAGTATCTCGCATCATATCCCCTAGTTTGTAAATGTCTAATTGCATATAAAACTATAATCCCCCATATATATATATCTATATATATACCTATATCATTTTTTCGGTATACCAAATTTTTGGTAAATCGACTTTTCGGTATATCAACTCTTTGATATGATATTAAATTACATATCCATTATATTAAAATTTCAATAAGTATATGCGGTACCCTTCAGGGTTCAACGTCATCCGCAGCATCTCACTCGCTAAAGGTTATGCCCTATATATATATATATATATAACTTTGGTATGACGGTATTTTATTAATACCGTACTGACATTTTGGTATACCAAAATTTTAATATGCCGATATTTTGGTATATCAAAATATTAGTAAACCAAAATTTCAATATACCGAAATGTCATTACGGTATCAATATCATTTCTTAGAATACCGATTTTTTCATAGTGACCCAAGCCTAGTCTTGAGGTTATTCTTCGAGGAAAATACTTATCCATTAACCAAGTTAATTTCTTCTCTAATAAAATATAAATGGAAAACTTAGAAAATCAACAAAATAACAAGCAAACTTAGCAAATCATCAAATAAAAGTGTGTTCACACTTATAGACGCTTTTATTGATGATCATTTCTTAGAATACCGATTTTTTCATACCAACCCAGGCCTAGTCTTGAGGTTGTTCTTTGAGGGAAATACCTATCTACTAACCAAGTTAATTTCTTCTCTAATAAAATATAAATGGAAAACTTAGAAAATTAGTAAAATAACAAGCAAACTTAGATCATCAAATAAAATTGTGTTCACACTTATAGACACTTTTATTGTTGATCTATATAGATGATATCGTACTTCTTTGATTGCATTAGTGCTTCAATGGCGTAGGGTGTTGTTCTTCTTCTTGCCTTCTTCCTTCTATGTTTGATCGTCATTGGATTCGAAGTGGTGGTGCTGATAAGTCAATAGAAGTCGGTGAGGATGGCCCAAGATGACACCGACAACTTCAGCACTGTTGGGGAAGCGATCACTTTAATCCCTAATGACATTACTGTTAAAGAGGGCGACTAATTCACCATCTACGTCAGTGAAGGACGTACTGGGAGAATGTGACCGTGCCTGAGAACAAAAAGAATATGATTTTGATTGGTGCAGGGATTATATATATATATATATATATATAATTTCGGTATGACAGTATTTTACCAATATCGTACCAGCATTTCGGTATACCAAAATTTTAGAATACTGAATTATATATATATATATGACGATATTTTACCAATACCGTACAAAATTTCGATATATTGAAATGTTAGTATAGTATCAATATCATTTCTTAGAATACCGATTTTATTATGCAGGATCGAAAGGGCTAGAGGGAGGTGAATAACGTTCATGGATATTTCCTTCGTTTCATAAAACTTTAAGAAAATACACAGCAAAAAAGTAAAAAGACACAACGCAAACACTAAGATTTTACTTGATTCGGAACCTGTGGCGATTCCTACTCCAAGGCCCGCATGTAATAGTGCTTTCGGTGGGCAATCACTATAAATTCACAAATTTACAAATACAATTATTCAATGCAGTAATGGAAATTATACCGACAATTAAGAACAGAGAATTTAAAGCTTACGGTCGTCGGAGTCAAGTTACGATTTTGTCGGATCGTCTTTTGAGCAGCTTGAAAAAGCGGAAGTCGTTCATTGTGTTGTTCTGAAGTTTCTGGTCGAGGCTACTTTTATAGGCTGTTCCGGGCGTTCGGAACCCCTCTAGGCGCCTGGACCACATGGCTCGACCACTCTGTGTGCGCCACATCATCTTGTAGATAACTTTTGGGTTTCGGGTGCTTGGACCAACTTCGGGCGCTCGGACCAGCTCGGGTCACCCGGACCAGCTCGGGGCGCTCGGACCCCCCGGACCAACTTTCTCTAACCCTTATTTTCTATAAAACAAACTTAGTCTAGGCAAAAATAATATACATATAATATGAAATTATGATAGCCTCTGACTGTCCAATTCTGACTTTGAGTTTTGTTGAAACTCTAGGTCGAACCGACGCCTACTACTCCCTCTTCGTGAACACATCCTCATCTACTCCTCTCAGGAGAGTTTACCTATTGCCAAATCGGTCCTCCAAACCGACTGGACTTTCTGCCTAAGATTACCACCCCTAGGATTTTCCATAGCCTAGCGTTACCACTCCCTAGGACCTAGGTGTTGGTTGCTACTCGGAATATCGTACCGGTTCTCCTATACAAAAATTTTGTACAAGTCCTGAACCTTTTCTAACAACCTATTATGTTCTTTAGAAATTAAATTTGGAATCGCAAATGAAACTTAACATTATTGATTCCAAATTCAACTTATCTGTTCTTAGAGGTTTAGACTTGGATCGCAAACGATGCTTAACATTATTGATCGAAATCCACCCATGTTACAAATTTGATTAAATATTTATTTTAAAGATTGACTTCCAGGTTAAACATGGCGAGACACTAGGCCTTCTTGGTTATGGGAGCATCCACCACTTCCTATACAAAGTCTTTCAACGAAATTCAATATTTAATCCCCTTATAGTAACCCTAGGTTTAACTAATAAGAATAATCGAATCACAAGATCGAAAAACAAAAGAAACACAAATTCGAATCATAAATATGAAACCTAGAATCATAAGCCTCTTGTGTTTGATATTTCAAGATCTAAACAAAAGGATGAACTAGTTATGATGTGGAAACTAATAACTAGTTATACCTTTTGTAGCTTATAGACCTCACGATCTTTTGCCATATTCCTCTTCTTATCTCGGACGTTGTGTGGGCGACGATCTACCGAGACGAGAAACCACCCAAGCCTCCTTCTTCTTGCAAGTTTCGGCCACCACCACCAAGATCCAAGGGATGCTAGGAAACAAAGCCTCCTTCTTCTCTCCTTCTTCCTCAAGCTATATCCGGCCACCAAAAGCTCCAAGAGATGTGATGCCGTCGGTCTCCAAGGAAGAAGAGAAGAGGATGAACAAGAGGACTAGGGCCGGCCACCACCAAGGAAGATAGAGAGGAATACTAGATGATATGTAGTTATGATGTAACGCCCGAAAATTCTCAAAAATATTTTAGGAATATTCTATGATTTTTCTGGAATTATTAGATATTTTCTCGGAATTTTCCGAGTAGCGGAAGTAACAAAAATTATTAGAAAAGTAAAATGGCTTAAGCGGGAATCGAACCCAGGACCTCTCGGGCCCGCTAAACCTTTAGTTAGCCTTAGTAACCGGTGAACCCAGCAGGGCCGTGCTGAGAGAAAGGAGAATCAAATATATTTATAATTGAGTTGGGCCAAAATACCCACTTAATATAAATAGGAAAACATAAGTTGGTTTGGGTTTATTCTTTGGTTCGGCAAAAACCTTCTCCACCGAGACCTCACGCCGCCCCTCTCCTCTCTCTTCCTCTCGGCGCCCAAACAAACCACAAGGAGACCTAGGGTTCTCTCCCTAGGGCCCCAAGGTCACTTTCCGGCGATGATTTCAGCACTAGGACGTTCCCCTTCGCGAGTAGAGCACGTGGACGCGGGCGAATCGTCGAGAAGTCGTCTCCACCGAAATTTCTAGCGATTTGATTTGTAAGAAATCTAGCACACAAGGTAAGAAACCCCTCACCTGCAGTATAAGTAGCTCCGTTTGGTTTTTATACGCACTAGTTTAGCTATATGCAGTTTTTATCGACGCATAGGGTGAATTTGACCCTCCTCGCAGATTTAGGGATTTAGTGAGTACTTCTGGATGGGCCGGACATGTATTCCCTCTTTAGTGGGGGTTCCTAGACGTCGTCGGGTGCCTAGAAGTGGTCTCCCTAATAGAGGGGAGAGTTGGGGTACACTAGGTGTTCGATAAAATAGCTAGTTATGTTAAAATGCAAATTAGGCATTTTAATAGCTCAGTTAAATGCATTGGAAGCATTTAAATCAGTAAATCAGTTTATTTTAGCTTATATGGGACTACGGTCCAATGGGTGGGCTCCCACAGTCGCCTCTAGGTTCAGACAAACTAGTTCTAGGTTCAGATAACCTAGATTCAGCAAAATAGTATTAGCTATTTCAGTATTTTACTTTTCAGTGGCACTGTACTGGATTAGATATCCATTGGGTTGGGCTCCCATAGTCGTCCCTAGGTTTAGCTAACCTAGTAAACCCTACTAGATTCGGAACTTGCAATCCCGGGTCTAGTTAGGGATGCGCGCACAGTAAGTACAGTTGCCATGGCCCATCAGCAGCATGTTTAGTATTTTTACTTACTATATGTATATGGTTTTTCAACCTTTCACAAATTAGTTCGTGAATTCAGTACAATCCTAGCAGTAGCTCAGTATTTGCTTAGCTCAGTTCTTAGTAACAGCTTAGTTCTTCATTGATATCATGTTCAGTTTTAGATATGCCATGATTGTATGCTTATATGCCATGCCATGTTTGGTTTATTCAGTATACTTAGCATGTTCTTTCAAACAGCATGATTTAAAATCATATTTGCATCGTATGCATGTTTTAGTGAGGTAGATGGTTTCTTACTAAGCGAAAGCTTATAGATACTTCTTTTCCTTATACTGCAGATAAAGGTAAAGGAAAGATGGACTAGCGGAGGTTGGAGGGCAATGCTACGAAGATGTGTGTGGGAAGGAACTTTGAAGAAGATCTTAGGGAGCTTAACAAGCTTTGTTTAAGTACTAGAACCTTTCAGTGATTTAGCATTTTGGCAATTTAGTTTGTTAATCGTTATGAACTAGTTAACCATGCACTTTATTATGCTTAGAACACTAGTTTTATGACGTTAGAGTGTTTATTAATCATTTTAGAACTTGTTTTGTGATTGAGGTACGAAACAGTGCTGAAATCAGAGTTTAGCTGCAAAATCAGAAACTTCAATCGATCGGTGGATCGATTGGGGGTTTCCAATCGATCAGCTGATCGATTGGGCAATCTGTTCCGCGAGCAGTAGGCTTCTGGATCGATCAGCCGATCGATCCAGTCATTTCTGTCGTGAACAGAGAGCTCTGGGATCGATCACTGGATCGATCGGCCAGTCTGGATCGATCAGCCGATCGATCTAGAATATCGTCCCGAGCACAGTAGCGTGCTGGATCGATCACTGGATCGATCCAACCCATGTTCCGCGTGCAGTAGCCGACTGGATCGATCACTGGATCGATCCGACCATTCCAATCGATCAATGGATCGATTGGGAGGTCTGATAATGGCTAAGAAGTGTTTATTTTAGTTCTTTGACCATGGGGGATGTAATAACGACATGAATAGCTTAGATTACACCCCTTAGCAGGCATAGAATCATGAAAAGTTAATAGTTTAGCAAAATTTTAATTAGTACAGTTCCGCATCTAGTTTTAGAGATGGTCAGGGAATAGTTTAGCACAACATAACTGTAGCGATCGACCTTACAGCCTAGTAGTAGAAGGCGTAGTAGGAGGCGGGTCGTTACAGAGTGGTATCAGAGCAGTGTTCCATACTTCCTACACACACATCAGCATTGTACCTGCAGCTTCCAAGTAAGAATACCTCTGCTTTATTATGTTTCTTGCTTTCTTGTTATAGCTCATGTTTATAAATAATTGATGCATGTTAGTATGTGATAGTATATAACATGATAGCAATAGTTATACAATTATAATTGTATTAGTTATGCATGTCCTGTCCTCCATGTCTTTAGAAATGGCACGAGGACGCCCAGCTAGAAGGACACCAGCTACTGAGCCCCAGCATGAGGCAGGCAGTTCAGTGCCTAACATTAGTGGCTCAGTTACAGCAGCAGCTAGCTGAACAGCAACAGGAGATAGCCACCCTCAGGGCTAATCAGCAGAATACCCCCACAGTCACCCCGGAGCCTAACTTAGCGACACCAGTGGTCTTAGAGGTTCCACCAGTCCAGCCTACAGCACCAGTAGCCCCAGCAGAAGTAGAGGCAAAGAGAGAAGCCTATCTGATCCAGTGGCAGAGAGTCAAGCCAGAGAACTTCTCAGGAACTAGTGAACCATGGGATGCACAAGCCTGGTTCAAAACACTGGAGAGTACGATGGAGCTTCTGGACTGGCCAGAACATGAGAAGGTGAAGTGCGCCTCCTTCTGTCTGACAGGAGATGCACGCATGTGGTGGGAGAGAATCAGAGCGAAGCGCCCAGTGAACCAGATGACATGGGCTGACTTCGAGAAGGAGTTCTTTGAGGAATTCTTTCACATGCGGGTCACGAACCACCACTACGATGAGTTCACAGAGTTTCGTCAGGGCAACCTTTCAGTGGAGGAAGCCGTGAAGAAATTCAACAGGTTGACTCGTCTATGCCCAGAACTAGTCAGCACAGAAAAAGAACGAGCCCGGTTGATGCTCAAGATGCTGAGGCCGGAAATAGCAATGAACGTGGCTGGCGGCATCCACAGGCCGCAAACCACCGAAGAACTAGTCAGCAGCGCCTTGACCACTGAGCACTACCAGAATAGTATCAAGCAGCAGAAGCAAATCCTCTCAGAAGCTAAAGGCCAAGGAGGCTCAGGCACTCAGAAATAGCAGGGCCACAACTCTCATGGCTCTAACTGGAAAGGGAACTCCAGCAACAAGCGCAAACCAGGGAGTTACCCAAAAGGAGGACCAGCCAGCAAGCAGCCCAGTTATCCAAAGTGTGCTACTTGTGGGAAATTCCACCCAGGGGTTTGTCGCAAGGGCACACGAGGATGCTTTGAATGTGGACAAGAAGGGCACATGGCCAAGCAGTGCCCGAACAAGACCAGTCTTCCTCAGCCACAGCAGATTCAGTATGCAGGCCAGCCAGCTCAGTTATATCAGATGCAGGCCGCTTTAGAAGGTCCACTTATCAGCCGGGGCAGATTAGAAGCCCCTCCAGCTATGGCGAATGCGAGGATCTACTCACTCACCAGAGAGGACGTAGACAATGCCTCGACAGTTGTCACAGGTCAGATTAGCATTTTACAGTATAGTGCTACTGTTCTATTTGATACTGGGGCAACCCATTCATATATAGCCAGGATGTTCTCCGAAAAGTTAGAAATACCCACAGAGGTACTCAGTGGTCAGTTTTTGACGGCACTACCTTCAGGAGAGATCATGGCATCCACGCACTGGCTCAGAGCAGTTAGCAGACAGAGAGCTCTTTTGTGATCTGATAGTGCTAGAGATGACCGACTATGACGTTATCTTTGGAATGGACTTTCTGATCAGATACGGTGCTACCATAGAGTGCCGTAAACAGAAAGTCATCTTCCAACCTGAAGCAGCAGTGCAATTTGAATACAGCGGGGAACCAAAGAGAAAGGCCAAGAAGTTTCTCTCAGCTATGAAAGCACAGAAGCTACTGGATTCAGGATGTACAGGATTCCTAGCACACGTAGTCAACGCCAGCCAGGACAAGAACCAACAGCTAGCAGAGGTTCGAGTCGTATGTGACTACCCAGCAGTCTTCCCTGAAGAGTTACCAGGCTTAGCACCAGACAGGGAGATTGACTTTGAGATAGAGCTCATCCCCGGTACAAATCCTATCTCCAAAGCACCTTATCGCATGGCTCCAGCAGAACTTCAGGAGCAACTACAGGAGCTGCTTGACAAGGGTTTCATACGCCCGAGTCACTCACCATGGGGAGCGCCTGTATTGTTCGTGAAGAAGAAGGATGGAAGCATGCGACTGTGCATAGACTACAGATCACTGAACCAAGTCACGATCAAGAACAGGTATCCCCTTCCCAGAATCAATGACCTGTTCGACCAGCTGAAGGGAGCAGCAGTGTTCTCTAAGATAGATCTCAGATCAGGTTATCATCAGGTGAAGGTTAAAGAAGGGGATATACCCAAGACAACATTCAGAACCAGATACGGACACTACAAGTTCGTAGTCATGCCCTTTGGCGTGACCAATGCTCCATCTACATTCATGGATCTCATGAACAGAGTATTCATGGAGTATTTAGATAAGTTTGTTATTGTGTTTATCGATGACATCCTTATCTACTCAGGAACTCAGGAAGAACACTCAGAACACCTGAAACTAGTATTGCAGACCCTTCAGCAGAACCAGCTATACGCCAAGTTCACGAAATGTGAATTTTGGCTAGATCAGGTGTCCTTCCTGGGTCACATCATCTCAAAGGATGGTATTATAGTAGATCCCAGCAAGATAGAGGCAGTAAGTAACTGGAAGAGACCTAAGAACGCCAGCGAAATCAGGAGCTTTCTGGGATTAGCAGGATATTACAGAAAGTTTGTAGAGGACTTCTCCAGGATAGCCTCCCCACTGACAGCTCTTACCAGAAAGAACAAGAAATTTCATTGGACAGAGGACTGTGAGAACAGCTTCAGCGAGCTAAAAAGGAGATTGACCAGTGCTCCCATTTTGGCTCTACCAGACAACACCAGCAGATTTGACATCTATAGTAATGCCTCTAAGTTGGGACTAGGAGCAGTACTGATGCAAAACAGCAAGGTGATCGCCTATGCCTCCAGACAACTCAAGGATTATGAGAAGAATTACCCTACTCATGACCTTGAGCTTGCAGCAGTAGTGTTTGCTCTCAAAATTTGGAGACATTACTTATATGGAGGTCGGTCAGTGTATACGATCATCGAGTCAAGTACTTTTCACTCGGAAGGATCTGAACATGCGGCAGTGAGATGGCTTGAGCTGGTCAAAGACTACGATATAGACATCCTCTACCATCCAGGAAAGCCAATAAGGTAGCCGACGCACTTAGCAGAAAATCCGATGCTACCTTATTATCTCTTACAGCCATGTCACCGCCCCTACTGAAGGAGATCGTAGATTTCGGTCTCGGACTCATCGTTGGATGCTCTCTACTATGACCTTAGAGTCTACCTTGCTTGGTGATATTCGGTCACTCAGAGCAGGACCGAAATTAGAAAATCAAGCAAGGGCTAGCAAAATCGAAAGTAGAATTCAGAGTGTCCGATAGCAGGGTGTTGTATTTTGGTGATAGACTACGTGTTCGGATCGGGAGGAGCTACGGAGATAGATTTTAGATGAGGCTCACAAGACTTCTATGCGATGCATCCAAGTTCCACCAAAATGTATCAAGACCTGAAGAACTATTTTGTGGCCCGGATGAAGCGAGACATCGCCAGATATGTTAGCATCTGCCTCACCGGTCAGAGGGTCATCAGCGACTAGGAGGAGTTCTGCAGCCTATTCATTCCGGAATGGAAGTGGGAGGATATCTCTATGGATTTCATAGTGGGACTGCCCAGAACCACGAATGGTTTTGACGCCATCTGGGTAATAGTCGACAGGTTGACTAAATCAGCCCACTTCTTAGCTATCAAGATATCCTACTCCATGGAGAAGCTAGCTCAGTTGTATCTCCAGGAGATCGTCAGACTACATGGAGTCCCACGAACCATCATTTCAGACAGAGACAGCAGATTCACATCACACTTCTGGGAGTGTGTACAGTCAACGTTGGGCACTAAGTTAAAGTTCAGCACAGCATTCCATCCTCAGACAGATGGTCAGACGGAGCGAGTAAATCAGGTACTCGAAGATATGCTCCGAGCGTGTGCCCTAGACTTCAAGGGAAGTTGGTGCAAATATCTGAGCTTAGCAGAATTTGCATACAACAACAGCTATCAGGCCACTATCGGCATGGCACCTTACGAGGCTCTCTATGGGCGGAGGTGTAGATCTCCAATCTGCTGGTATGAGAGTGGTGAACAGAAAGAACTAGAACTTCAGACAGATCTAGTAGCAGATACCACAGCAGCTATACAGCAGATCCGCCAGAGGATAGAGACAGCTCAGAGCCGCCAGAAAAGCTATGCTGATACACGGCGCAGACCCTTAGAGTTTTCAGTCGGGGATACAGTGTTCCTTAGAGTAGCTCCCATGAAGGGAGTGATGCGTTTTGGGAAGAAGGGCAAACTTAGTCCCAGATATGTGGGACCATACCTTATCAGCAGAAGAGTGGGCAAGGTAGCATATGAGCTAGAGCTACCCCAGGAAATGTCAGCTGTCCACAACGTATTTCATGTCTCTATGCTGAAGAAGCATACCCCAGATGCCACCCAGGTGATTGAGCCCCAGTCGGTACAGATCCGCGAAGACCTCAGCTATGATAGTCGGCCTATTCAGATAATAGACCGAGCAGTTAAGAAATTGCGGAACAAGGAAGTACCATTAGTCAAAGTCGTTTGGCAAAGTCACACAGCAGAAGAGGCAACTTGGGAGACAGAAGCCAGCATGAGACAGAAGTACCCAGAATTATTCTAAGTTCGAGGACTAACTTTTTATAAGGTATGGGGGATTGTAACGCCCGAAAATTCTCAAAAATATTTTAGGAATATTCTATGATTTTTCTGGAATTATTAGATATTTTTTCGAAATTTTCCGAGTAGCGGAAGTAACAAAAATTATTAGAAAAGTAAAATGGCTTAAGCGGGAATAGAACCCGGGACCTCTCGGGCCCGCTAAACCTTTAGTTAGCTTTAGTAACCGGTGAACCCAGCAGGGCCGTGCTGAGAGAAAGGAGAATCAAATATATTTATAATTGAGTTGGGCCAAAATACCCACTTAATATAAATAAGAAAACATAAGTTGGTTTGAGTTTATTCTTTGGTTCGGCAAAAACCTTCTCCACCGAGACCTCACGCCCCCCTCTCCTCCCTCTTCCTCTCGGCGCCCAAACAAACCACAAGGAGACCTAGGGTTCTCTCCCTAGGGCCCCAAGGTCACTTTCTGGCGACGATTTCAGCACCAGGACGTTCCCCTCCGCGAGTAGAGCACGTGGACGTGGGCGAATCATCGAGAAGTCGTCTCCACCGGAATTTCTAGCGATTAGATTTGTAAGAAATCTAGCACACAAGGTAAGAAACCCCTCACCTGCAGTATAAGTAGCTCCGTTTGGTTTTTATACGCACTAGTTTAGCTATATGCAGTTTTTATCGACGCATAGGGTGAATTTGACCCTCCTCGCAGATTTAGGGATTTAGTGAGTACTTCTGGATGAGCCGGACACGTATTCCCTCTTCAATGGGGGTTCCTAGACGTCGTCGGGTGCCTAGAAGTGGTCTCCCTAATAGAGGGGAGAGTTGGGGCACACTAGGTGTTCGATAAAATAGCTAGTTAAGTTAAAATACAAATTAGGCATTTTAATAGCTCAGTTAAATGCATTGGAAGCATTTAAATCAGTAAATCAGTTTATTTTAGCTTATATGGGACTACTATCCAATGGGTGGGCTCCCACAGTTGCCTCTAGGTTCAGACAACCTAGTTCTAGGTTCAGATAACCTAGATTCAGCAAAATAGTATTAGCTATTTTAGTATTTTACTTTTCAGTGGCACTGTACTGGATTAGATATCCATTGGGTTGGGCTCCCATAGTCGTCCCTAGGTTTAGCTAACCTAGTAAACCCTACTAGATTCGGAACTTGCAATCCCGGGTCTAGTTAGGGATGCACGCACAGTAAGTACAGTTGCCAGGGCCTATCAGCAGCATGTTTAGTATTTTTACTTACTATATGTATATGGTTTTTCAACCTTTCATAAATTAGTTCATGAATTCAGTACAGTCCTAGCAGTAGCTCAGTATTTGCTTAGCTCAGTTCTTAGTAACAGCTTAGTTCTTCATTGATATCATGTTCAGTTTTAGATATGCCATGATTGTATGCTTATATGCCATGCCATGTTTGGTTTATTCAGTATACTTAGCATGTTCTTTCAAACAGCATGATTTAAAATCATATTTGCATCGTATGCATGTTTTAGTGAGGTAGATGATTTCTTACTAAGCGAAAGCTTATAGATACTTCTTTTCCTTATACTGCAGATAAAGGTAAAGGAAAGATGGACTAGCGGAGGCTGGAGGGCAATGCTACAAAGATGTGTGTGGGCAGGAACTTGGAAGAAGATCTTAGGGAGCTTAACAAGCTTTGTTTAAGTACTAGAACCTTTCAGTGATTTAGCATTTTGGCAATTTAGTTTGTTAATCGTTATGAACTAGTTAACCATGCACTTTATTATGCTTAGAACACTAGTTTTATGACGTTAGAGTGTTTATTAATCATTTTAGAACTTGTTTTGTGATTGAGGCACGAAACAGTGCTGAAATCAGAGTTTAGCTGCAAAATCAGAAACTTCAATCGATCGGTGGATCGATTGGGGGTTTCCAATCGATCAGCTGATCGATTGGGCAATTTGTTCTGCGAGCAGTAGGCTTTTGGATCGATCAACCGATCGATCCAGTCATTTCTGTCGCGAACAGAGAGCTCTGGGATCGATCACTGGATCGATCGGCCAGTCTGGATCGATCAGCCGATCGATCTAGAATATCGTCCCGAGCACAGTAGCGTGCTGGATCGATCACTGGATCGATCCAACCCATGTTCCGCGTGCAGTAGCCGGCTGGATCGATCACTGGATCGATCCGACCATTCCAATCGATCAATGGATCAATTGGGAGGTCTGATAACGGCTGGGAAGTGTTTATTTTAGTTCCTTGACCATGGGGGATGTAATAACGACATGAATAGCTTAGATTACACCCCTTAGCAGGCATAGAATCATGAAAAGTTAATAGTTTAGCAAAATTTTAATTAGTACAGTTCCACATCTAGTTTTAGAGATGGTCAGGGAATAGTTTAGCACAGCATAACTGTAGCGATCGGCCTTACAGCCTAGTAGTAGAAGGCGTAGTAGGAGGCGGGTCGTTACATATGAGGTGAGGCACCTCTACCCTCTCTTTTATATTCCTTGGTCTTGGTAAATAAGGAAATTTTTACAAATAAAACTTCCTTATATTCATTGCCAATGTTTAAGAAGGAAAATTTAATTAAAAATTTCCTTATAAACCTTATGGTCGGCCCCTACAAGTCCTCCAAAAAAGGAAAGTTTTAAACACACAATTAAAACTTCCTAATTTATTTCCGAAAATTTTTAAAATAAAATTTCTCTTTTAAAAATTCCCTTCATAGTTGGTTATAAAAGGAAACTTTTATAAATTAAAATCTCTCTATTAAAACATGTGGATGATTACAATAAGGAAAGTTTTCTCCAAAATTAAAATCTTCCTTTCAATCTACAAATAAGGAAAGATATCAAATCTTTCTCTTAATCTTTTGTAGAAACTTTAAAATAAAGATTTAATTTTAAAACTCTCTTTTAAATCATGAGGATGATTATAAAAAAGGAAAGTTTTATCAAAAATTAAAATCTTCCTTTTAACTACAAATAAGGAAAGATATCAAACCTTTCTCTTAATCTTTTTCTAGAAAGTTATAAAAGGAAAGATTTAAATTTTAAACTCTCTCTTAAAACCATGTCTTCCACATAAGGAAAGATTTTAAAATAAACTCATTTTATTTTTTATGTGGCCGACCACCTAAGCTTGGGTTCAAGCTAGGGTCGGCCACCTACTTGACCCATCTAACCTTGGTTTGGCCAACCCTAGCTTAGGCTCCAAGCTAAGCTTGGCCGACTGTTGGTTGCTACTCGGAAAACCTAGAGGTTCCACTATACAAAAATTTTGTACAAAGGTCTGAACCTTTTTCCTAGCTACCATGTGTTCTTTTAAATTAAATTTTGGATCGCCTGCGGAACTTAACACGTTTGATCCAAAACTTAATCTATTTGTTCTTTTAGGTTTTAACTTGGATCTCCTGCGGAACTTAACACGTTCGACCCAAGTCTCCTTAAATTATTAATTCCATTAAATACTAATTTCCATAAAAGGTTCCCAGTACTGACGTGGCGAGGCACATGGCCTTCTTGGATATGGGAGCAACCACCACCGACTAGACAAAACCTTTAATAGAAAGCTAATATTTAATTTCCTAAAATAACTTTAGGTTAACCAAAGAGAACAATCAAATCACAAGGAAAAGAAAGAAAACAAAAGAACACAACATCGAAAAACATATTCGAAATACTAGATCATAAGCCTCTTGTATTTGGTATTATTTCCATAAATAACTAGCATGATGCGGAAATAAAAATTACTAATTATACCTTGTAGAAAAACCTCTTGATCTTCTACCGTATTCCTCTTCTAACCTCGGACGTTGTGTGGGCAACGATCTACCAAGATGAGAAACCACCAACCACCTTCTTCTCCTCCAAGCAAGGTTCGGCCACAAAGGAAGAACTTTACCAAAGAAGAAAATCAAAATACTAACCAAGCTCCAAGAGATGCTAACTTTCTCTCCTTCTTCTTCTTCTTCTCCAAGTAGTATCCGGCCACCACAAGAACTCCAAGAGAGATGAAGTATTCGGCCACCACAAGAGGAAGAGAGGGAGAGGGTAATGGCCGGCCACAACACCAAGGAAAAAGGGAGAGAAAACAATAGAGGTTGTCACTCATGAAGGCACCCCTACCCCTTCTTTTATATTCCTTGGCCTAGGCAAATTAGGAAATTTAATTACAATAAATTTTCCTTAATTTCCTTGACTTGATTTAATTGAGAGAAATAAAATAAAATTTCCCAAATCAATTTCAAGTGGTCACATCATTGGAAAACAAAAGAGGACAAGTTTTAATCAACAATTAAAACTTCCTAATTTGTTTCCGGAAATTTTAAAAAATAAAATTTCTCTTTAAAATCTCTTCATGGTTAATAAAAGGAAATATCTATAATTTTAATTTTATTAACATGTGAATAATTTTAAAGAGAAAATAAAACATCTCTCCAATCTACAAATAAGGAAAGAGATCTAATCTCTTTCTTTAATCTTTTGTAAATCTTTTACAAGAGAGATATTTTAATTCTAATTCTCTTTAAATTATATCTTCCACATTATAATAAAAATTAAAATTAAATTTCTTTTTTTTTTTAATTTATTTTGGCCGGCCCTACTATCTTGGGTTCAAGCTAGGGCCGGCCACCCAATAATATACCTAGGCCGGCCCTAGCTTGGTTCCCAAGCTAGCTTGGCCAGCCCCTTATTGGTGGGTATAGAAGGTGGGTATAGGTGGGTATAGAACTCTATAAATAAGAGGCTACGATAGGGACAGAGAGGAGGAATTGGTTTTGGTCTCCCGATAAAATTAAGCATTCCGTGTTCGCCCCGAACACACAACTTAATTTTATCAATGATAATTCATTCCACTAGAGAACTATCATTGAACTACCGCACCAATCCCAAATTACATTTTTGGGCTCCTTCTTATTATGAGTGTGTTAGTCTCCCTGTGTTTAAGATATCGAATGTCCACTAATTAAGTGAGTTACTGACAACTCATTTAATTAATATCTAAGTCCAAGAGTAGTACCACTCAACCTTATTGTCATGTCGGACTAAGTCCACCTGCAGGGTTTAACATGACAATCTTTATGAGCTCCTCTTGAGGACATTATCAACCTAGTATCTCTAGGACACGCTTCCTTCTATAATCAACAACACACACTATAAGTAATACCATTTCCCAACTTATCGGGTTTATTGATTCAACGAACTAAATCTCACCCATTGATAAATTAAAGAAATAAATATCAAATATATGTGCTTGTTATTATATTAGGATTAAGAGCACACACTTCCATAATAACTGAGGTCTTTGTTCCTTTATAAAGTCAGTATAAAAGAAACGACCTCAAATGGTCCTACTCAATACACTCTGAGTGTACTAGTGTAATTATATAGTCAAGATAAACTAATACCTAATTACACTACGACCTTCTAATGGTTTGTTCCTTTTCCATTTTGGTCGTGAGCTACTGTTTATAATTTATAAGGTACTGATAACATCATCTTCTGTATGTGACACCATATACTATGTTATCTACAATATAAATTAAATGAACAACTACAAACAAATGTAGACAATTAGACCAAATGCGATTCTTTATTCATAATAAATGTTTACAAAGCTTAGGCTTTCAGTATACATTCCAACACCGACCACCTTAAGGTGGGTAAGAAGGTGGGTATGGGTGGATATAACACTTTATAATTAAGAGGCTACGATAGGGACCGAGAGGATGAATTGATTTTGGTCTCCCAATGAACTTGAGCTTCCCATGTTCGCCGCAAACACCCAACTCGAGTTCATCAATAATAACTCATACCACTAAAGAGTTATTATTGAACTACCGCACCAATCCCATATTACTATATGAGCTCCTTCTTATCATGAATGTATTAATCTCCCTGTGTTTAAGATATCGAATGCCCACTAATTAAATGAGTTATTGACAACTCACTTAATTAATATCTAGCTCCAAAAGTAGTACCACTCAACCTTATCATCATGTCGGACTTAAGTCCACTTGCATGGTTTACATGACAATCCTTTTGAGCTCCTCTTGGGGACATCATCAACCTAGATTCCTAGAACACAGTTTCATTCTATAATCTACAACACATCATATAAATAATATCATTTCCCAACTTATTGGGCTTATTGATTTATCGAACTAAATCTCACCCATTGATAAGTCAAAGAAATAAATACTAGATATATGCGCTTGTTATTATATCAGGATTAAGAGCACACACTTCCATAATAACAAAAGTCTTGTTCTTTTATTTAGTCAGTATAAAAAGAACTTACCTTAAATGATCCTGCTCAATACACTCAGAGTGTACTAGTGTAATTTCATAGTTAAGATAAACTAATACCAAATTACACTACGACTATTCCAATAGTTTGTTCCTTTCCATCTTAGTCGTGAGATACTTTTTATAATTTATAAGGAATTGATAACATGATCTTCTGTGTGTGACACCACACACCATGTTATCTATAATATAAATTAATTGAACAACTACACTTAGCATAAAAATGTAGATATTTGACCAATGTGATTCTTTATTTCAAAATAAAATATTTACAAAAAGCTAGGCTTTTAGTATACACTCTAACACTAGGGTTACCACCCCCTAGGGTTTCCCACAGCCTAGAGTTACCACCCCAAGGACCTACAGTTACCACCCCTTAGGGTTTTTCTCAGCCTAGAGTTACCACCCCCTATGACCTAGGGTTACCACCCCCTAGGGTTTTCCACCTGTCAAATCGTAGCTAGGACTTTCCACCACCTAGGGTTACCGCCCCCTAGGACCTAGGGTTACCACTCCCTAGGATTTTCCACCTGCCTAGAATTCACTAGGACTTTTGCCTAAGATAACTTAGGACTTTCCTGCAAGCTCAATGAACCTTATTAGATAACAAGATAACTTAACTTTGGACCCTTTGATATAATCAAAACAAAGATTCGATCGTCTGATGCTTTCCGCACCAACATATTGTACCGACCCAGTCCTAGCTTCAGGTTTTTCTTCGAGGGGAATATCTATCTTCTAACCAAGTTAATTTCTTCTCTAATAAAATGTAAATGAAAAACTTAGTAAATTAGCAAAATAACTAGTAAACTTAGTAAATTAACTTAAATAGGTATTTCCCTCGAAGAACAACCTCAAGACTAGGCCTGGGTTGGTACGAAAAAATCGCTATTCTAAAAAAGAATACTGATACTTCAGTATATATATATATATATATATATATATATATATATATATATATATATATATATATATATATATATATATATAGAACTTCAGTATGACGGTATTTTATTAATACCGTACTGACATTTTAGTATATTGTAATTTCAGTATACTGAAATATATATATATACCGACATTTCGGTATATCAAACTTTTGGTATATCAAAATGTCAGTATAGTATCAATATCATTTCTTAAAATATCGATTTTATTGTATTGACCCTGGCCTAGTCTTGAGGTTGTTCTTCAAGGGAAGTATCTATCTTCTAACCAAGTTAATTTCTTCTCCAATAAAATATAAATGGAAAACTTAGCAAAATAACTAGCAAACTTAGCAAATCATCAAATAAAAGTGTGTTCACACTCATAGACACTTTTATTGTTGATCTATGTATATGTTATCATTTCTTGGATTGCACCATTGCTTCAATGACGTGGGGAGCTCTTCTTCCTTCTATATTTGATAGTTGTTGGACTCGACGTGGTAGTGCTGATAAGTCAGTCGAAGTCGGTGAGGATGGCCCAAGATGGCACCGACAACTTCAGCAACGGTTGGGAAAGCAATCACTTTTATCCCTAATGGCACTACTGTTGAAGAGGGCGGCTACTTCACCATCTATGTTAGTGAAGGGCGTACCGGGAGAATGTGAGCATGTCCGAGAACAAAAAGAACCTGATTTTGATTAGTGCAGGAATAGACTGGACTGTGATCACATCCAACCACAACTTCCTCAACGGTTGGGAAACCTACGACACTACGACATTCGGTGAGCAAAGCATCCACCAAGTCATTGCCTTCAATTTGTGTCATGTAAATTTATGTATTGTGCAACAGTGTATCAGGATTGATCGATTGCCCAGGACATGACCTTCGAGAACACGACAGAGTCGGCGAAGTATATATATATATATAACTTCAGTATGATAGTATTTTACCTATACCATACCGACGTTTCAGTATACCAAAATTTTAGTATACTGAAATATGCTATATATATATATATATAACCAAAGTTTTAGTATATATATAACTTCGGTATGACGGTATTTTACCAATACCGTACCGATATTTCAATATACCAAAATTTTATTATAACAAAATATATATATTTAACTTCGGTATGTCGATATTTTACCAATACTGTACTAACATTTCAATATACCGAAATTTTAGTATACTAAAATGTAAGTACGGTATCAATATCATTTATTAGAATATCGATTTCTCGTACCAACCCATGCCTTGTCTTGAGGTTGTTCTTCGAGGGAAATACCTATCTACTAACAAAGTTAATTTATTATCCAATAAAAAAACTAACAAACTTAGTAAATCATCAAATAAAAGTGTTCACACTTATGGACGCTTTTATTGTTGATCTATATAGATGCTATGGTAGTTCTTGGATTGCACCAATGCTTCAATGGCATGGGGAGCTCTTCTTCTTCTCACCTTCTTCCTTGCGTGTTTGATCGTCGTTCGACTCGACGTGGTGGTGCCGATAAGTCAGTCGAAGTCAGTGAGGGTGGCCTAAGACGGTAGCAACTTTAGCACTGTTGGGGAATCGATCATTTTCGTCCCTAACGCCACTACTTTGGAAGAGGGCAGCTACTTCACCATCTACATCAGTGAAGGGCATACCGGGAGAATGTGATCGTGCCTGACAATAAAAAGAACCTGATTTTGATTGGTGTAGGAATAGACCGGACTGTGATCACATCCAACCACAACTTCCTCGACGGCTTGGAAACCTACGACACTGTGACATTCGATGAGCAGTGCATCCACCAAGTCATTGCCTTCAATTTGTGTCATGTAAATTTACATATGGTGCAACAGTGTATGGGGATCAGTTCATCGCCTGGGACATGACCTTCGAGAACACAGCAGGGTCGCGAAGACACAGGTTATGGTGATGAGGAACAACGCCAACCTCTCCATCTTCTACCGTTGCAAGTTCCTCAGGTACCAGGACACACTCTATGCGCACTCAAACCACCAATTCTATTGTGACTGCGAGGTCTACGACACCGTCGACTTCATCTTCGATGATGCCCAGGGGCGGATCCATAGCCCCCCTTGCTCGCGGTACAACCCGTAGTATTATGGGATTCTACTGGTGAAGATGGAGGATACCGCCCCTTGTTTCATGTAAAAATTGGCCGCACTCAGCTCAGATCATGATCACCCCTCCGTACTTAAATTCTTGAATCCGCCACTGGCGATGCAACCCCATGTTCCAGAATTGCCACATCTACACACGCTTACTGCTCCAGAGGCAATGAAAGTGGTGACGACACAGGGTTGCACTCTTTACAATGGGAGCACCGGCTTCTCCATCCACAACATCACAGACGCCGAAGCTAGTTGCGGCGAACTACTTAGTGAAGACCTTCCTAGGGCGGCCATGGAAGGAGTTCTCGAGGACGGTGTACATGCAGTCACACGTCGAGAGGATGGTGGAGGCAACAGTGTGGATGACGTGGAACGATAGCTTCGCATTGAGCATGCTCTACTACGACAAGTACCAGAGTTATGGACTGAGTGCAACAAAGAGCGGAAGGGTGCAGTGGCTGGGTCACAGACTAATGAACGTGACAAATGCTTACAAGTTGCTCGTGAATAATTTTATAACGGGGGAGGTGTGGCTAAACTCCACCTTCGTGCCTTACCACGGCAGCTTACTTGACCCTATCTAAGTGATTATTTTAATGAGTTTTAATATTAATTTCAGCTGTGCAAATATTTTACCAGATATTTGATCATTCATTTTTTTTACTCCAAAAAAGAATAATAATTTCATGATCTAATAGCAAACTAATAATTAATGTTCAAATGCTTATAATGATAATGTGATTAGAAAGGAAAGGATGGTGATTAATTAGGTGTATCATGTGGTAAAAAAAATAAAAAAAAAAGGTGATTAGTTCGCTCCTAGCGCCCCCGTCAACTTGTTCCTAGGCTAATATGAAAGAGATGATTAATTAGGTGTATCATGTAGATACACGAAAAGGCAACACATGGGCAAGCTAGAGAAATAGATAACAATTAATCTCATAGATAGCTAAAATAATTTTATTTAATCATTATTTTTTTTTAAATTCAAAATTATGTCCGTATTTATAGTCAGAGCTATAATAATTGAATCGATGAAAATTACATATTTAACAAAATAAAAATATACTATCATACCGGAGATATAAAATAACATTGAAGTCTACGAGTGCGTGCGGTGTAGTGGTAAAGTATTTAAGGGAATAAATAAGAAGATTAAGATTTTTAAATCTTAGTAGGGATGAATTTCTTGGAGCTCAGTCTCTAAATATGCATAAGCTATATTTTGGATTTATCCGGTATACAAATTAGGAAAACGATCAACTACCTTCGTAATTAATCTAGTAAAATTAAGACACCAACATTATAAAAAAGATTAATTTTTAAATTGTTTATGTCAATTCATTACCCAAATAAAATTCTTATTAATTTGAAGGTATGATTTAAAAAAATACTTAAAAATATGTCAATTTAGATGATTGTCTTATTTAGCATTGGGTGATTCCTATTTGCAAAAAAAAATCTTACATCATATCCCCTAGTTTGGAAATGTCTAATTGTATATAAAACTATTATCCCCACATTATATTTATATATCTATTTATATACCTATATCATTTTTTTTCCATATAACAAATTTTTGGTATATCAACTTTTCGGTATTTCAACTTTTTGATATGATATTAAATGTACCAAAAATCCTCATTTAACTAGGATTAGCATTGGGATGATTCCTATTTGCCAAAAAGTATCTTACACCATATTCCCTAGTTTGGAAATGTCTAATCGCATATCGTCAAACTATTATCCCTCTATAGGAAAAGGATTTTTGGTTAAGACAGCTCACACATGGTCAAGTGTATCCTAGTCAAATGAGGATTTTGGGTTAAGATAGCTCACACATGGTCAATTATACCCTAGTCAAATGAGGATTTTTTATTATAAGGGTAATTGTAATCTTGAACCTATAAATCTAATTTCATTATGGGACCTACTGTGTCATATCACTACCACATCAAAAATAAAAAACTCATAATTTTTATAAACCTCTCCCCACAATCATAAACTTAAAAAGCATAGGTCCCACCATATCATTATCTATATTTTCTATTTACTTTCTTTATTTATAATATCTATTTATATACTATCATAAATATATATTTATAATATACATATTAATTAATTTATTAATATACCTGGGGCATGGCCACTAATTATTTTACCTTTTAAAATTATTCTGAACTTAGCGTCCAATTTTAGATGCAGGGTCCTTAGGTTTACAAAACCTATATCACTTGTAATTATTGGATTTACAAAACTCAACTTCTTGGATTTTATAAACCCAGCATTGCAGTCACCCTAAGACATCTCACACATAGAATTTGACGATAAAAATAAAACAAAACATAAATTTAAAAGGATGACAGAAAGAATTATTGGTGCGGGAAACATCCGACGATCGAACCTATGTTTTAATTATGTCAAAGGGTCCAAAGTTAGGTTGCCTTGTTATCTAACAAGGTTCATTGAACTTGCAGGAAAATCTTAAGTTATTTTAGGCAAAAGTCCTAATGGATTCTAGGCAAATGATAAAACCTAGTGGATGGTAACCCTAGGTCCTAGGGAGTGATAACCCTAGGTGATGAAAAGTTCTAACTGCAGTTAGGCAGGTGGAAAACCCTAGGGGGTGGTAACCCTAGGTCCTAGGGGGTGATAACCCTAAGTCCTAGGGGGCGGTAACCCTAGGCTGAGGAAAATCCTAGGGGGTGGTAACCCTAGGTCCTGAGGGCGATAACCCTAGGCTAAGGTAAACCCTAGGGGATGGTAACCCTAGGTCCTAGGGGGTGGTAACTCTAGGCAGAAAGTCCAGTCAGTCTGGAGGACCGGGCTGACAATAGGTAAACTCTCCTGAGAGGAGTAAATGAGGACGCGCTCCCCGACGAGGGAATAGTAGGCGTCGGTTCGACCTAGAGTTTCGACGAAACTCGAAGTCAGAATCGGACAGTCCGGAGACTGTCAAAATAACTTTCTATTTATCTTATTTTATTGTACTAACTTTATTTTGTAAGATATACTTTGTAGTAGACTAACAGGTCTTGCGGGACGAAAATGGCACAAGAAAAGCTTCGGATGAACAGTCCAGAGGCGCCCTCCATGGAACTTGGAGGCGCCTCGGGTGACTTGGTCGACCGCCACGCAGCAAGGCGCGAGGGCACCCTCCATGGAGCTTGCAGGCACCCTCAGGCAGATAAGCAGCGAGCGTTGCAGAGTTTATCAACGCGGCTAACTCGACGGGCTAGAGGCGCCCTCTATGGAGGTTGGAGGCGCCCTCAACAAGATATTTAAGCCTGGTTCAAGCAGCAGCTTGGAATACACTTGAAATCGCAACCCTTCTTCCGCGTGTTGCTCAAAGAAGGATCCGACAAAGTTGTATCTCGACTCCGACGACTAGAAGCCTTAAAATTCTCTATTTTCCGTTGTCGGTATAATTTTCATTATTGATTTTTATTGTACGTCAAAGTTGTAATTTTCTAAATTGATAGTGATTGCCCAAAGTAAACACTCAATGAGTGTGAGCCTTGGAATAGGAGTCGCCACAGGTTCCGAACCAAGTAAAAACTTTGGTGTTAGTATTGTTTTTATTTTTCCTCTCACTCGATTGTTTTAAAATGAATGTGAAAGCCACGAGCGCTATTCACCCCCCTTCTAGCGCTTTCAATCCTACAATTGGTATCAGAGCGATGTCGCTCTGAATAGGTACAACTACCGTTCGAGCATTCTTATTCGTCCGCTGCGTATCATTCGATTATTTTTATTGTTTTAAAACATCTTTCGTTTTTTCCCTCCGAAACTATTTTTAAAAATTCATTTTCATCTTTTCACCATTGGTCGGTATTAGTCAAATATCACATTTTTAAAAATTTGTAATAACATTTTTTTTTATATTTATTAATATTTTATTAATAATTTATTATTATTTTTTGAAACTAGTAAATTGCTATTTTTATTTTTCTCCCGCATTATTAATCCAAGACCAAGTCTTGGGCGTTTATTTTTTTTTATTTTTGTGTGTGAGATTCTTGTTTTAATGGCCCACCAAGAAGGCTACAACACAGCTCGCCCGCCTCTCTTCTTTGGCGATGATTTTGACTACTGGAAGGGCAGAATTGAGTACTACCTGAAGATAGAGATAGAGATGTGGATCATCATTCAAACGGGCTTCTCCTTGTAAGTTGACAACACTGGAGCACTTATCCCCTGCGACAAATGGGATGCACAAACTCATAAGAAAATTGAAGCCAATGCAAAAACAACACAAACTCTTCAATACGGCTTAGCCAAAGAAGAATTGAACCGAGTCGGCCCGTTCTCAAGCGCCAAAGATCTATGGAAAAAACTAATCGAGCTCCACGAAGGGACTTCCGACACAAAGGTAAGTAAAAGAGATCTAATCTTAAATAAATTATATAATATAAAAATATAGGAAGGTGAGTCAGCAAGCCAGCTTCATGCTCGCATAAAAATCTATTGAACAGACTTAACGCAATCGGGCAAAAAGTGGAGAACCGCGACGTATTAAGGTATGCACTTAATGCTTTTTCGAGGAATATCTTGTGGGTATCCATGGTAGATACTTACAAAGTATCCAAGGACCTTTCTTTAATTAGACTAGACGAGCTATTTTCAGAATTTGAATTGCACGAACAGACTAATACACATTCGATCGAGAAAGGTTTAGCTCTTATTGTAGATACAATCAGAACGTGGGAACCAAAAGCAAAGCGCAGAACCAAACTCGAGTCTGAAGATGAACCGGACTCAAACGACGACGATGACAAGATAGCGGCCAAACTCGTCAACCTGATACGAAAAATGTGCAAAAAGAAGAAGATGACTCCATCGAACACGAAGGCCAAATTTGGAGTGACTTACTACAACTACAATCAGAAGGGACACTACAAGCCGCACTGCTCGAACCAGAAGCAACGAAGAAGGAAGTCCTTGAAAGCAACGTGGTCCGAGTCCTCTGAAGAGTCCGACGAAGAAGAACACAAGCAAACAAGCTTCCTCGCTCTACCGGTACAAGCGTACATTATGAAACTGACTCCGAGTCTGAAGTCGAGAGCGAATCCGAAGCCGAGTCTGAAATAAGCCACGGATCCGTATCCGTTTCCAAAGGGCCAAACACCGCTGTCAGATCTTTTCAAGTAGATAAACTGTATAATTTAATTAACTATTTAATGCGCAAATTAGCTAAGTCAAATATCCAAGTTAAGTCACTCCAAAAGGAGGTAACAACCCTTAAGGAAGTGACTAGCCCAAGCCCCTTAACCGAACCTATTCAAACTGGAATTTCAACTCAGGTTCAACAACTTGAGAAAGAAAATTCCAGTCTGAAAGATCAAGTCAAGGAACTTAAGGGAACATTAGAATGATTCACCTTGGGTTCTAAGAACCTTGACCTAAGTCTTGGAAAACAAAGGACCGCATACAACCGAACTGGACTTGGATACAAGTCCAAACAAAGATTTAGATCCTACTTATCATTAGTAAATCGATCAAATAAAAACTTAGTCCAAACATGGGTCCCCAAGTCGAACTAAATTAATCAAGTTGGATCTGGTCAATATTGGATCCCTAAGGATCAGATTCATTATCTTGATAGACCTTATCGAGAATATGATCCAGGGGGAGCCAATAGAAAGACCATCTTTATCGATAAATAAATTTGTTTAATGCTTGTTTTTACTGCTTTATTATACATGCTTAGACTAGGCTATATAAGGACCTAGGCATGATTTACACTTGACTAGTTAAACCTAGGTGTTTAAAAAAGGAAATTAAATATCCAATTTCTTTGAAAGGCTTTGTCTAGAAGTGGTGGATGATCCCATACCTAAGAAGGCCTAGTGCTTCACCACAAACTGGAAACTAATTTTTGAAATGAATATTTAATGATCTAACTCAAATGTAAATCAATCCTTAGATGATAATCTAAATCAAAGATAAAATTAACTATCTCACAAAAACTTATAAAGTTCCCTGATTGATAATTTAGAAAAGGGTAAGATGGACTTAGTAAAATTTAGAATTAATGAATTTAATATTAATTAATATATCTTAATAAATTTTAATTAATCTTAATTGCAACTTCTAATTAATTTCAAAATATTATTTAATTAATTTTAAAATCTTATTTAAAATCATAATGAATTTCAAAAATCCTTAATCAAAGTAAATTATTTTTAAATGATTTAATTTTCAAAATCTAAATTATTTTTAAATATAGTTTAAAAGGTTTTAAAATTGAAAATTTAATTACGCAAACATATATGTTTTCAAATTCAAAGTTAATTATTTTGAAACTTAAATTTAAAATATTTTTGTCTTCAATATTTTTAAACCATTCAAAATTCAAACATATACTTTACTTTTAAAATCCAAATTTAACTTAAATTATTTTTGAATATACTTCAATATTATAAATATTTTTCAAAGTTAAATCAACTTAACTCCGTCTCACACACACACTCATAAGTTGAACATACTTGATAACATAAAATGAGTGAGATGAAAAATCAGAAAAATAAATAATAATTTTTATGTTTATTTTACATGCTTGGACTCTAGGACTCTAAAAAATTATTGGCATTAATTAAGGGGGAGTGCAAAGAAGTTTAAGAGATTATTTTTTATTTGGTTAAATGATTATTTTTCAAAGTTAAACTTTTCAAAAAAGAGGAAGTTCAATTTTTTACTATTTTTGAAAAGAAAAATAAATTATTTTAAGTTAAGTATTTTTTAAAATATTTTTAAAAGTTACTTATTAAAGCTAAGTTCTTATCAACTTCTTTTGAAAGCTAAGTATTTGATAAAATAATTATTTTCAAAGTTAAAATTTAGCTAAGTTATTTTTTAAAAAAAAGCTAAGTATTTTAAAAGTATTTCTAAATTACCTAAATGTGTTTCAAAGCACTTATTTTCAAAAGCTAACTTTAGCTAAGTTTTTTTAAAGGCTGACTCACTTTTAAACGCTTAAAATTTAGCTAAGTTTTTTAAGTGCTACCCTTCAGGGGGGGGGGCTTAAAAGTTAAAAAGATTAAATTTTTTTTGTCTATCTTTACATATAAAACAACCTTCTCTCTACTTAGTATTATTTTTTATTTATGTCAAAGGGGGAGAGAAAAGTTAAAGTTAAGAATCTAAACATAATTTTTATGAAAGGGGGAGCATAAGGAAGGAAGTTTTTTTACAAATTATTGTATTTATGCTCATGCTTAAAGTCCTTTATTATTTTATTATTTTTACTTAACTTTGAACCGTGTTGCCATAATCAAAAAATGGGATATTGTTGGTGCGGGAAGCATCCGACGATCGAACCCGTGTTTTGATTATATCAAAGGATCCAAAGTTAGATTGTTTTGTTATCTAACAAGGTTCATTGAACTTGTAACGACCCAATTTTCCCTATTTCGAGTTCCAAATGTCCATAAAAATATTTGGAAATGCTTTTAAAATATTCTAGAGATTTTTAGAAATTTTTAGAGTATTTTTACGCAATTTTTGGAGGTCGTTTAGTATATTTACAAAAAGAAAGAAATTTTGACAAAAATTTGTCAAAACCGAAGCTCGAACCCGTGACCTCCGGCCGAACCAAACCCAACCGGACACAGCAAACCAACTGGGCTGCGCACGCTTTGTTAACCAAGTATGAGGAGAAATAGGTTTAAGGTTATAGTATAGTTGAGTTATATCCGATTACTTATAAAAGGAAATAAGTTTTGGGATTTTAGAAAACCTAACTTCTTCTCTCTAAATTCCTCTTCGCCTTCTCCCTCGCGACGGCGCAAGTACTCTCGGCGGAAACCAGGAGCAGCTAGGGTTGGAGATTCCGACGCCGGCGAAGCTTCCCTCCAACCGTCCGTCATCCACGGTGGCTGTTCCCGACGGAGAGAAGCCCGAGAGCTCAGAGGACACGCCGGAAAAGGGATCTACCTAGCCCTAGAAGTTCCCTTCCCTTCTTCTCAGTTGTAAGTGCAAGGGCAAGCAAAGGTAAGTACTACTCACCTGCGGTAGGAGTTGTTTCGGATTTCCTTTTTGATTCTTCCTTTGCTTCCGAGACCTAGCATGAACCCTAGACCTTAGTATGTGGCGGCACAGCAAGTTTGACCTCTCCTTTATACGAGCACAGCATGTTAAGATTGAGAAATCGGGTTCTTTGTTCATTTTGAATTCGAAGCATGTTGTAGAGATTTTTAGGTCCTTTTAGCTTTCTGCCGTGAGACATAGAGGAAGAATATGAATGATTAGGTTTAGTTTTTTTGGATAGCATGTTCTGCCATTGCTGGTTGTTTTTATACCATGCAGATTAGAGCATTTCTTGTCATCATTTCCCTGTAAAACTTGAAAGGAAAAGCTCTATATTAGTAGGTCTGGTTAGACTTCTTTTGTGTTGTCTAGTGGCTTGTTTTCCTTGCTTCGGTTTTGTACAGCATTAGGAATAGCTTCGGTTCCTCTTAGCATGCATTTAGTAGACTTCCTTGTTGTACCATGTTATTTGTAGGTACTTTAGTTTCGTATGGCAGGCAGATTGTATTAAATGATAATGCAGAATTTTATTAGGTTAACAAGTGCAGAATCTTGCTAGTATACATGTATTCGGGTTTGCTGTGCATTACGTTTTAGTTTTTCAGTAGCATTCTATGCCATGTTTTTACAGCATGATTGGAAGCACTAAGTAGCATTCTTTGCCTAGTTTTACAGCATGTTTAGAAGCACTAAAGTAGCATTCTATGCCCTGTTTTTACAGCATGTTTAGAAGTATTAAAGTAGCATTCTTTGCCTATTTTTACAGCATGTTTAGAAGTATTAAAGTAGCATTCTTTGCCTATTTTTACAGCATGTTTAGAAGCCCTAAAGTAGCATTCTATGCCATGTTTTTATAGCATGATTAGTGAGATTAGATTAGCTTTCTTTGCTCTTATCGCAACATGTTTTAAAAGTTCAAACTAGCTCTCTTTTGCTCTATTCTAGAGCATGATTAGTAAGTTCAGATGTGCTTTCTTTTCCTTTATTTTATAGCATGCTTAGAGAGTTCAGATTTGCTTACCTTTGCTTTATTTTATAACATGCTTAGGGAGTTCAGATTGGCTTTCCTTTGTGTTATTTTTATATAGCATGCTTGGTTAGTTGTAATCCTATACTTGTTAGATACATCTAAAGGATTTTAATAAGCTCTAATAAAGGATTATGAGAAGTATGAGTAAAGGAAAAGACTAAAGTCTAGTTAAAAAGGAAGATAACAAGTAAGTAAAGCAAGAGGCTAGTACCCGACATCCAAGAGCTTGTCGTTAAACAAATCCAGGTGACCATTTCCGAGGTCTTGGCCCTGATAGACCGAGGTCTGCTCTTTTAGGATTGGTGGCTCGCAACCCCAACCTATTAGGGAACGCGCATGAGTTGGCACTAGGCCTGGGCCCAAGAAAAGAAAACCTAAGAAAAGAAAAGTTAAGTAAGAAGGAAGAAAGAAAAGAAAAGTTAAGTAAGAAGGAAGAAAGAAAGAAGAAGAAAGTAAAAGATAGAAATTAAAAGATTAATTTCTAACACAAGGATACAAGAAATGAAATAAGTTCCAAGCTTAGAATAAATAAGAATGGTTAGTTTTCTTTAATTCTAAGTTTACATAGTTAGTTTCTTGTTATTCTGCTTGATACTGAGTATGATTTGTATCTAGTTCATTTTCTGTATACCATGAGCAAATGCAGATAGTTTTAGTATTTCAGTTTCAGTACTTATGCATTTCATTTATGCATTTCGAGTTTTGTGAGATAGATTAGTACTTACTAAGCGTTTTCGCTTATAGATCTTGTTTTCTTTCCTCCTACTGCAGATAAAGGAAAAGCTAAGATATGAAGGGAGGCGATAGGGTGGTGGTGATGATGGATGTGTGTGGTGGCTGAACTATGGAGGGATCCAGAGGGGACTAGCAAGACTTATTCATTTAGAGTTTATGTCTAGTTCATTTTCCTTATTTCCATTATGAAATCATGAGTTTATGCTTGAGTTCGAAGTGCATTGTAGCTTGTTATGCTTCATTCTGGGAGCTTGAGTTTAGTTCATGTTGCTAGATTAGTTTTTGATTATGATATGATTTATTACTGCGTGGTTGTGAATAAATTGTGATCCAGCCGCATGTGGCTGTGTATATATCTTGTGTATTATAGATTTGGTCACCGGTACAGGGGAGACTCTGCCGAAATTTTTCGGTAGGAATTTCTCTGAACCGTGATAATCTAAGTGTCGCTAATAATAGCATAAGTGACACTAGTAAGTAGAGTAGGAGTTAGGTAACGGTCGCCCTTAGAGAGTAGTAGTAAGAAGGGTGGTCGTTACAGTTGGTATCAGAGCAGTGTTCCATTCTCCAGCATCACACACACATCAGCATCATCCTCGCCGTCTCCAAGTAAGAAAGTATTTAAATCCTTTCTTTATTCTGCTTTCCTTATTATTAACTGCAGTATAGAGTACTTGTTTTTTTTTAGTACTGAAGTAAGATAGAAGATTTAGTTTCCCTTTTCTTTATTCATATTTATGTATGATTAGAAGGGTTAGAGAGAGGATACCAAGTCTTTTTATTTGCATAATTAGATGTTAAGAAAAAGGATGTCCCCGTACTGTTCGTAGTGAGAACCAAGATCAGGAGAACGAAGAGCTTAGATCAACTGAGCCCAATTTCTCTGAAGTTGTTGCCTAACTCCATAGACAAGTAGCAGAACAGCAGCAAGTGATTGCCAATCTAATGGCCAATCAGAAGCCAGCTCCTCCCCCTCCTCCAGCTATCACTGCAGAGGCTCCAGTAGTAATTGAGACTCCACCAGCTACTCAGGGAGTCGGCACCGCACCCCAGAGACTAGAAGCTTATCTTATACAGTGGCTAAAGCTGAAACCAGAGAGCTTCTTAGGCACGACTGAGCCCTGGGATGACCAGGCTTGGTTTAAAACACTAGAGAGCACTATGGAGCTTCTTGACTAGCCAGAAGTCGAGAAGGTCAAGTGCGCCTCTCTCTGCCTGTCTGGAGATGCTCGTATGTAGTGGGAGAGGGTAAAGACCAAGAGAGCAGCCGATCAGATGAGCTGGGCAGATTTTCAGTTAGAGTTCTATGAAGAGTTCTATCACCAACAAGCACTAAGAGGAGTTTATAGAGTTCAAGTCAGCCAAGATAGAAGACAAGACAGTGGGAAAACAGAGACCCCAGTCAAGTAAGTGTAGAAGAACAGAAAGAAGGTAAGACAGAGGGGGTTTGGGTGGTCTGTGAATATCCCGAAGTATTCCCAACAGATCTACCTGGACTACCTCCCAACAAATGAATGGATTTGAGATTGAATTGGTTCTTGGAACCGGTCCAATTTCAAAAGCTCCGTATCGCATGTCTCCAGCCGAGCTGAAGAAGTTACAAGAACAACTACAGGAGTTATTTGACAAAGGCTTCATTCACCCTAGTCACTCACCCCAGGAAGCTCCAGAGTTGTTCGTTAAGAAGAAAGACGGATCCATGCTAATGTGCATAGATTTTAGAGCGTTGAGCAAAATAACAGTTAAGGACAAGTACCCTCATTCCAGAATAGAAGATCTATATGATCAACTAAAAAGGGCAATAGTGTTTTTAAAAATACACCTGCGCTCTGGGTATCATTAGTTAGAAGTGAAAGAAAGTGATACATCCAGAACAGTTTCCAGGACCAGATCTAGACACTACAAAATTTGTAGTCATGCCTTTTGGAGTGACTAATGCAGCTGCAGTCTTCATGGACCTAATGAACAGAGTGTTCAGAGAATATCTTGACAAATTTGTCATTGTATTCATCGATGACATTCTGGTCTATTCAAGGACCCCAGAGGAGCATGACACGCACTTGAGGATAGTACTGCAGACTCTTCAGCAGAAGCAGCTTTATGCTAAATTCTCAAAGTGTGAGTTCTGGTTAAATCAGGTGGCGTTTTTAGGTCACATTATCTCTAAAGAAGGTATTCAAGTGGATCCAGCCAAAGTGGAAGCGGTCAACAACTGGAGTAGACCCAAGAACGTCAGAGAGATCAGAAGCTTCCTTGGTCTAGCAGGGTACTACAGGAAGTTCATGGAGGATTTTTCCAGGATAGCTTCTCCGCTAACAGCCCTCACCAGAAAGAACAAGAGATTCGAATGGTCAGATAAATGTGAGCAGAGTTTCCAAGAGCTAAAGAAGAGATTGATCAGTGCTCCCGTTCTGACTGTTCCACAGAGCGACAAGAGTTTCGACATCTACAGCGATGCTTCCAAGATGGGTTTAGGAGCTGTACTCATGCAAGAAGGAAAGGTCATAGCTTATGCTTCCAGACAACTCAAAGACTATGAGAAGAACTACCCTACTCATGATCTCGAGCTGGCAGCTGTAGTTTTTGCACTTAAACTCTGGCGACATTATTTGTATGGAGTCCGGTGTAGAATTTTCACAGATCATCAGAGTCTTAAGTACTTCTTCACTCAGAAGGACTTAAACATGAGACAGCGTAGGTGGCTGGAATTGGTCAAAGATTACGACTGTGAAATTCTCTACCACCCCGACAAAGCTAACAAAGTGGCAGATGCACTCAGCAGAAAATCTAGTGCATCACTGATGTCTTTGTCATCACTAGCCCTGCCACTGCAGAAGGAGTTGTCAGATTTTGGGCTTGAAATTATCAAAGGACAGCTCTCTACATTGACCTTAGAGTCTACACTGCTTGTGGAGATACAGAGAAAGCAAAGTGAAGACCCGGACATCCAGAAGATCAAGCAAAGGATACAGAAAGAAGACAACTCAGAGTTTAGAGTGACAGATAGCGGAATTCTTTATCAGGGGAGTCGCATTTGCGTGCCCAATGATGAGGAACTGAGAAAGAAGATCTTAGAGGAAGCTCACAGTACACCATATTCCATGCATCCTGGTTCTTCCAAGATGTACCAAGATGTGAAACAGAGGTTTTGGTGGTCAGGACTTAAAAGAGATGTAGCTAAGTATGTCAGTACCTGCTTGACGTGTCAGAGAGTCAAAGCAGAACACCAAAGACCAGGAGGAGTTCTTCAGTCTCTTCCAATACCAGAATGGAAATGGGAAGACATTTCCATGGACTTCATAACAGGTCTTCCAAGAACCACCAATGGATATGATGCGATATGGGTAATAGTAGACCGATTGACCAAGTCTGCTCATTTCCTAGCCATCAAGGTGTACCACTCCATAGAGCAGTTAGCCAGCTATATGTTAAAGAGGTAGTCAGACTTCATGGAGTTCCTAAATCTATTATTTCTGATAGAGATGGGCGCTTCACCTCACACTTTTGGGAGTGCGTTCAGAATGCACTAGGCACCAAATTCAAGTTCATCACAGTTTTCCATCCACAGACTGATGGACAGACAGAGCGAGTGAATTAGATTTTAGAAGATATGCGCAGAGCTTGTGCGCTGGATTTCAAGGGAAGTTGGTGCAAGTATTTGTGCTTAGCTGAATTCGCTTACAACAATAGCTATCAGGCCACCATCAAGATGGCACCTTATGAAGCACTTTATGGCAGGAAATGCAGATCACCCATATGCTGGCAAGAAGCAGGAGAGAGAAAAGAGATGGAAGCAGAGCTGGGCATTCAGACAGAGGTGATAGACGAGACTACTCAAGCAATCCAGAAAATCAGACAGAGAATTGAGACTGCCCAGAGCAGATAGAAGAGTTATGCGGACACGCGCCGTAGGCCATTGGAATTCCAAGTAGGAGATTCGGTTTTCCTCAAGGTCGCTCCTATGAAGGGAGTGATGAGATTTGGCAAGAAGGGCAAATTAAGTCCTCGCTATGTAGGACCTTACCTAATCATAGAGAGGATTGGGAAAGTAGCTTACAGGCTGGACTTACCACAAGACATGTCAGCAATACACAATGTATTTCATGTCTCCATGCTAAGGAAGTGTCTCCATGACCCGAGCCAAGTGATTCAGCCTCAGTCAATGCAGATCCAAGAGGATCTTAGTTATGAGAGCAGACCTACACAGATAGTGGACAGAGCAGTCAAGAGATTGAGAAACAAAGAAGTGCCACTAGTGAAGGTCGTCTGGCAGGACCAGAAGCACGAGGAAATCACTTGGGAGCGGGAGGACAGTATGAGACAGAAGTATCCAGAGCTATTCTAAGTTCGAGAACGAATTTTTTATAAGGTATGGGGGATTGTAACAACCCAATTTTCCCTATTTCGAGTTCCAAATGTCCATAAAAATATTTGGAAATGCTTTTAGAATATTCTAGAGATTTTTAGAAATTTTTAGAGTATTTTTACGTAATTTTTGGAGGTCGTTTAGTATGTTTACAAAAAGAAAGAAATTTTGACAAAAATTTGTCAAAACCGAAGCTCGAACCCGTGACCTCCGGCCGAACCAAACCCAACCGGACACAGCAAACCAATTGGGCTGTGCACACTTTGTTAACCAAGTATGAGGAGAAATAGGTTTAAGGTTATAGTATAGTTGAGTTATATCCGCTTACTTATAAAAGGAAATAAGTTTTGGGATTTTAGAAAACCTAACTTCTTCTCTCTAAATTCCTCTTCGCCTTCTCCCTCGCGACGGCGCAAGTACTCTCGGCGGAAACCAGGAGCAGCTAGGGTTGGAGATTCCGACGCCGGCGAAGCTTCCCTCCAACCGTACGTCATCCACGGTGGCTGTTCCCGATGGAGAGAAGCCCGAGAGCTCAGAGGACACGCCGGAAAAGGGATCTACCTAGCCCTAGAAGTTCCCTTCCCTTCTTCTCAGTTGTAAGTGCAAGGGCAAGCAAAGGTAAGTACTACTCACCTGCGGTAGGAGTTGTTTCGGATTTCCTTTTTGATTCTTCCTTTGCTTCCGAGACCTAGCATGAACCCTAGACCTTAGTATGTGGCGGCACAGCAAGTTTGACCTCTCCTTTATACGAGCACAGCATGTTAAGATTGAGAAATCGGGTTCTTTGTTCATTTTGAATTCGAAGCATGTTGTAGAGATTTTTGGGTCCT
This sequence comes from Zingiber officinale, assembly GCF_018446385.1. NCBI lineage: Eukaryota > Viridiplantae > Streptophyta > Magnoliopsida > Zingiberales > Zingiberaceae > Zingiber > Zingiber officinale. Next base: position 144,218,706 of record NC_055992.1, read on the forward strand.
TTTAGCTTTCTGCCGTGAGACATAGAGGAAGAATATGAATGATTAGGTTTAGTTTTTTTGGATAGCATGTTCTGCCATTGCTGGTTGTTTTTATACCATGCAGATTAGAGCATTTCTTGTCATCATTTCCCTATAAAACTTGAAAGGAACAGCTCTATATTAGTAGGTCTGGTTAGACTTCTTTTGTGTTGTCTAGTGGCTTGTTTTCCTTGCTTCGGTTTTGTACAGCATTAGGAATAGCTTCGGTTCCTCTTAGCATGCATTTAGTAGACTTCCTTGTTGTACCATGTTATTTGTAGGTACTTTAGTTTCGTATGGCAGGCAGATTGTATTAAATGATAATGTAGAATTTTATTAGGTTAACAAGTGCAGAATCTTGCTAGTATACATGTATTCGGGTTTGCTATGCATTACGTTTTAGTTTTTCAGTAGCATTCTATGCCATGTTTTTACAGCATGATTGGAAGCACTAAGTAGCATTCTTTGCCTAGTTTTACAGCATGTTTAGAAGCACTGAAGTAGCATTCTATGCCCTGTTTTTACAGCATGTTTAGAAGTATTAAAGTAGCATTCTTTGCCTATTTTTACAGCATGTTTAGAAGCCCTAAAGTAGCATTCTATGCCATGTTTTTATAGCATGATTAGTGAGATTAGATTAGCTTTCTTTGCTCTTATCGCAACATGTTTTAAAAGTTCAAACTAGCTCTCTTTTGCTCTATTCTAGAGCATGATTAGTAAGTTCAGATGTGCTTTCTTTTCCTTTATTTTATAACATGCTTAGAGAGTTCAGATTTGCTTACCTTTGCTTTATTTTATAACATGCTTAGGGAGTTCAGATTGGCTTTCCTTTGTGTTATTTTTATATAGCATGCTTGGTTAGTTGTAATCCTATACTTGTTAGATACATCTAAAGGATTTTAATAAGCTCTAATAAAGGATTATGAGAAGTATGAGTAAAGGAAAAGACTAAAGTCTAGTTAAAAAGGAAGATAACAAGTAAGTAAAGCAAGAGGCTAGTACCCGACATCCAAGAGCTTGTCGTTAAACAAATCCAGGTGACCATTTCCGAGGTCTTGGCCCTGATAGTCTGCTCTTTTAGGATTGGTGGCTCGCAACCCCAACCTATTAGGGAACGCGCATGAGTTGGTACTAGGCCTGGGCCCAAGAAAAGAAAACCTAAGAAAAGAAAAGTTAAGTAAGAAGGAAGAAAGAAAAGAAAAGTTAAGTAAGAAGGAAGAAAGAAAGAAGAAGAAAGTAAAAGATAGAAATTAAAAGATTAATTTCTAACACAAGGATACAAGAAATGAAATAAGTTCCAAGCTTAGAATAAATAAGAATGGTTAGTTTTCTTTAATTCTAAGTTTACATAGTTAGTTTCTTGTTATTCTGCTTGATACTGAGTATGATTTGTATCTAGTTCATTTTCTGTATACCATGAGCATATGCAGATAGTTTTAGTATTTCAGTTTCAATACTTATGCATTTCATTTATGCATTTCGAGTTTTGTGAGATAGATTAGTACTTACTAAGCGTTTTCGCTTATAGATCTTGTTTTCTTTCCTCCTACTGCAGATAAAGGAAAAGCTAAGATATGAAGGGAGGCGATAGGGTGGTGGTGATGATGGATGTGTGTGGTGGCTAAACTATGGAGGGATCCAGAGGGGACTAGCAAGACTTATTCATTTAGAGTTTATGTCTAGTTCATTTTCCTTATTTCCATTATGAAATCATGAGTTTATGCTTGAGTTCGAAGTGCATTGTAGCTTGTTATGCTTCATTCTGGGAGCTTGAGTTTAGTTCATGTTGCTAGATTAGTTTTTGATTATGATATGATTTATTACTGCGTGGTTGTGAATAAATTGTGATCCAGCCGCATGTGGCTGTGTATATATCTTGTGTATTATAGATTTGGTCACCGGTACAGGGGAGACTCTGCCGAAATTTTTCGGTAGGAATTTCTCTGAACCGTGATAAATCTAAGTGTCGCTAATAATTGCATAAGTGACACTAGTAAGTAGAGTAGGAGTTAGGTAACGGTCGCCCTTAGAGAGTAGTAGTAAGAAGGGTGGTCGTTACAGAACTTGCAGGAAAGTCCTAAGTTATTTTAGGTAAAAGTGTCACGCCTCGAGAGTAAGGTTGTCCGACGAAAATCGGACAACACCTCCCCTATAGCAGTGACAAATGAACCAGTATACATAGCTAACAGATATATATATGCAAAATATAGCCAACTTGGCTAGAACTAAACACATCCACGCAGATAATAAATAGCCCACTCGGTTGGTAAATCAAACACAGCGGAAAACGAAACAACAAGAACCAAAATAGTAAAACTACTCACCACGGGCCGGCCAGGCTTGACTCCTCGACAAAGCAAAACCAATCACAATGTAACATCAAGTCCACAACCAGGTTATTACAATACCAAGTTCATAAATTCAACTCACAACCGAAACAATAAACTAAAATGGAAATCCATCCTCGGAAGCGACGTGGAACCGACAGTCAGGAATCCTCCTCCAAATATAGTGGCATCAACTAACGGCTACCTGGTGAAGTTACCAATGTATAGGGTGGTGAGTATGAAGACTCAGCGTGTAAGGAAAATAGACAGTGCATGAGTAAAATAGCATGCCAGGAATACAATAGGATACAGTCTCGGAAAGATAAATAGCAGGTACTACTGTGTATGTAAAGCATGTAAACCATATCTGATACCATATCCTAGGCTAGTAGTATAGAGTTAGAAGTATCACAAAGTACTACAATACTGCTCATAACTACCTAGTTCACATGTAAGGTATACTGTCAAGGTAAGCAGTGTCCAAGCATATATAACATGTATGTGATAATAGAACTGCGTAAGTAAACAACTAACAGCATAAACAAACAACAACAATATAAACATGTAGGATAACAATAGCGTATGCAGAAATGACCACCCCCCACCTCTCCGCACCACAACCCCTGTATGGTCGAGAGGCCAGATCGGTGACTACTGAACCACTCTAGCCATCACCACTCTCGGGTAACCGAGTGGACAGTTTGCTTAGTAGCTATCTAGCTACGTCGCAATAGGGTCCCTGCTGTTCATAACTCCAGCCGCCACTACCCATTAGTGACCGAGTGAGTGCATGACAGGACAAGCGGCATACTCCTGCGACCACTACTCATGAGTGGTTGAGTGCGCGGCTCTGGTCAATGACCCTTTCAACCACAAGGGAGATATGGTCGCCGACATGCGTGCTATGACATGATGTGGATGATGCAATAGTCATCATACGTATACAACAGAAATCAGGTATGCTACATGAAGCCGCATGCTCAATACGAAATATAAGTAAACAATAGTCACACAGGTAAACATAGTGTCTAGTATCTGCTAATTATCAAAGATAACAACATGAGACTGTATTGATACGAATTCGAGCAGCTCGAAGATTGAGTGGACAAAGTATCAAGCATAAGAAACGAATATGAGTGGAGTCAAGATAGATACTGCATATCTGAAACTAACTAATGCACTAAGATCGATAACTAAAGAAGCAAGTCAAGAAGTACCTGCCTCTAAATGTAGTCCGAATCCAATGTCCACTCCGTCACAACACCCGCCTCGATCAAAGTCCTACATCAATATATCCATTGTAACTAAATTTGTATGTATGTAAATAACCGAGCCAATATACGAGATTGGTAAATTTAATCCGAGTTCATTCATTATTCCCTAATAATCCCCATTACCGAATCTACCCAATCACGAGTCCATCCCTAATTCACGCTACACAATTAGGGGTAATAAATCACAAGTTAATCCCCTAAATTCAACATAATCTTAGTACAGTTACAATCCACACTAAGAGTTCGTAATTCAACACTTTACTTTACGATAACCTCACCTTGAATGACCCACTGCCCAAAGAAGTTGTCGGCACAGATCCTTTGGTGATACCTACTGCCAAGATCCACAAACCGAGCTCCTATAGAACCTACAAACCACTGCCACCACACAAATCAACACACAATTCGAATTGTATCCCACCAGAACCACAGATCTGTCGTTTAGAGTTGTAGATTCCTTACCTTCTAATCTCTGGATGAAACACAGCAGCTGCGAGTTGTGGCCGAGCCCTTCACAGTGCGTCACTACCAGAAACGCAGCCCTCAGTCAGCACAACCTCGCATACCAGCATCAATCCCATATCTCCACATCTAACGAACCCTAAAACAACTTACATACCTCAACCTACCTCAACGATAGCCTCCACCACCCGCGGCGAAGAGGTATCCGACGAACACAACCCAACTCTAGGGCTCGGAAAAACAAGATAGCCCCTTGAAGTGAAAATCCTCGGCCAGCATCGCTCCAGAACAGGCGACCCAACTCCGGTGTCCACCAAGCTCCGACCTCCTCACCAGACCGAGGGTTCTTTGCGCGAAGCAGAAGCCCGGAGAGGAGAACCCCTGGTGACACTGTAGATAACGGGTAGAGGGTTGGGAAGCTTCGATGAGGCTTCGGCGAGCCACACGTCGCCGTGAGCTCGGGTGCGAAGAGATCGTCGTGGCGCGGGGTCGACGGAATCGGGCAAAGGGAACACGAAGGAAGGAAGAGTCGGCGCTTTAGGGCTTCGGTAGGGCACTATAGCTTCTTATAGGGTAGGGTTTAGGTAAGTTGAGTTCTCACTATCCCCTAATTAACCCCTCTAATGGTAATTTCCATTATAATCTTAAGCTTAACAATTTATCCCCTTAAACACTATCATATGACCTCCAAATAAATCCAGAAAAATGTCTAAAAATTCCCATAAATATGGTAGGTTATTTCTCCTATAACCTGTGGTTATTTATTTTTTTCGTACCTCACAAAAAGTCCTAATGGATTCAAGGCAAGTGAAAAATCCTAGGGGGTGGTAGTCCTAGGTCCTAGGAGCGGTAACCCTAGATGATGAAAAGTCCTAATTGCGGTTTCGCAGGTGGAAAACCCTAGGGGATGATAATCCTAGGTCGTAGGGGACGGTAACCCTACGCTGAGGAAACCCCTAGGGGGTGGTAACCCTAGGTCTTAGGGGGTGGTAACCCTAGGTCTTAGGGGGTGATAACCCTAGGCTGACGAAAACCTTAGGGGGTTGTAATCCTAGGTCCTAGGGGGTGGAAACCCTAGGCAGAAATTTCAGTCGGTTTGGAGGACTGGGCTGGCAATAGGTAAACTCTCCTAAGAGAAGTAGGTGAGGATGCGTTCCCCAACGAGGGAACAGTATGTGTCGGTTCGACCTAGAGTTTTGACGAAACTTGAAGTTAGAACCGGACAGTCCGGAGACTATCAAAATAACTTTCTATTTATCTTATTTTATTGTACTAACTTTGTTTTGCAGGATATACTTTGTTGTAGATTAACATGCTTGCAGGACGGAAATAGTACAAGAAAAGCTTTAGATGAATAGTCCTGAGGCGGCCTCTATGGAGCTTGGAGGCGCCTCGGGTGACTTGGTTGATCGCCTCGCGGTAAGGCGCGAGGGCACCCTCCATGGAGCTTGGAGGTGCCTTGAACGCTAGATGGAGGGCACCCTCTATGGAGCTTGGAGGCATCCTTAGGCGGATAAGTAGTGAGCGTTGCGGAGCTTATTAACGCGGCTGATTCGGCAGGCTAGAGGCGCCTTCAATAGGTTATTTAAGCCTGGTTCGAGCAACAACTTGGAATACACTTGAAATCGCAACCCTTCTTTCGTGTGCTGCTCAAAGAACGATCCGACAAAACTGTATCTCGACTCCGATGACCAGAAGCCTTAAAATTCCCTATTTTTCGTTGTCGGTATAATTTTCATTATTGCTTTATATTGTACTTTAAAGTTGTAATTTTCCGAATTGATAGTGATTGCCCAAAGTAAACACTCAACGAGTGTGGGCTTTGGAGTAGGAGTCATCATAGGCTCCGAACCAAGTAAAAACCTTGGTATTAGTATTGTTTTTATTTTTCCGCTGCGTATCACTCGATTGTTTTAAAATGAACGTGAAGCCACGAGCGCTATTAACCCCTCTCCCCTCTAGCACTTTCGATCCTACAAGAATTTGCTTAAAAATCCACCAACTTAAATATTTGCCTTATTTAGTATTGGGTGATCCCTTTTCCTTAGGCCGTGCTCAATTGTATCCTAGTCAAATGCGGAATCACTAACATAAGGAATCAAATACATACATTAAAGAAGTTGTGTTCGATTATAACTTGGTACCTTGCAAACAATATGCAGTAGAATTAATCTTTTGCAATATATAATCTCTACTGGCCTAATCTTGAATGCAAATAACTTGTTACGCTCTCTGCCACGAGAAAATTACAACCCACATATAATCTCCAACATTGAACTCTAACTCTACATGACATTGTTTTTGGCCCGTTAAGGCTTTATACTTAACAGATGATTGTAATAAGTTATATGCACTTGAGAATGAACTTATTGCATTCTAGTGGCAAAATCCTCAAACTTCCCATGAATACGAGTTTTGTTGAGTAGCACTTCGCAATGATAGTAACTCCTTTGGCAAGTCGATAGGAAAAGCATAAAAAAAAATTCCTCTACCAACGGCCTAATAATATCTAGAATAATTATTTACCATGATAAATTCTTTCAACTTATCTTCAAACTTCAGCAGATAATAAATTGCCCTTATTACAATTGGTAGACTATTTTGTGGGTAGTAACAAAATCATTTGTTACTGAAACATTAAATTATAAGTATTGTTTCAATCATCATGATGATACTCCATGGTATCTTCAATAACCTTTTGTAACAAAGAGAGTTAAGGCTTGGGGGTGCTTCTGAGTCTTGACATCTAGGGGTGAATAAAAATTCAGAAAAATGGAATTAACCGAATTAAATCGAATAGAAATTCAATTCAATTAATTTGATTTTTGTTTTTTTTTAAATTTAATTTGGTTTTCAGTTAATTTGGTTTCGTTTCAATTTTAAATTTTATAATTCAGTTAAATCAAATAAGAATATTAATTTAATTAAATTTTTATTGAAAAGTATAATTAATTAAATAAAATTTTATTTTTTTTAGTTAAAACCAAATAAGGTTTTAAAATTTCACTTAATTCGGGTAATTCAATCGAATACCGAATTAATTAATATTTTATCTATTCGGTTAGTTTAATTTTCGTAGGAAAATTTGGTCTATTTGGTTGATTTAAATTTTTTTTTTATTTATTCAATTTTTGATTATTCAATTTGATTCGATCGATTTAGTTTTGATCTAATACTCAGCCCTAATATAATGACACCTAATCTTTGCCCTAATTCTTCAGGCACCATTTTTTTTTTTTATAGTTGTCTGAATTAATCACGAATTTACACATCTCCACGTTATTTGAAAGATGTTGATTCACGGTCATTTGGATCCCTATGGTGCAAGATAAATCCGCCGCATTATCAATACTGGACTTATATTATCATTCACTTAATCACATGCATATGTGCCCATCATCAACAAAGACATCTTGATAGCCCTTTTATAGGAGAGAGGATTCTTTGGTTTATTTTTTATAGACATATATGCTGCAACAAAGAGTTGCTCCATTTCGAAAAAGTCACGGGATACAAATTATTTATGGAGAACTCAGCAATCTCGGACATCATGGGTCAAAGAAAGGTGGTGCTGAAGATTACCTCGGGCAAGGATCTCACTCTGAATAATGTGTTGTATGTTCCAGAGATTCGAAAGAATCTAGTATCCGGATCACTGTTAAGCAAGTATGGTTTTCGCATTGTTTTTGAATCAGACAAAGTTGTATTGTCCAAGAATGGAATGTTTATAGGAAGGGGCTATGTATATGATGGGCTATTCAAGCTCAATGTAATGGTCATTAGGCCCAAAAATAAATAAAAATGAAAGCTCTTCTACTTATATGCTTGAGTCTTCGTGTTTGTGGCATGGTAAACTAGGACATGTTAACTACGATGTGTTGCGTAGATTAATAAACATGCAAAGCATACCTACATTCTACCTTGACCCAAAACACAAGTGTGAGATTTTTGTTGAAGCGAAAATGACAAGGTCAACCTTTCAACACATTGAAAGAAGTAACGAACCACTTGACCTAATCCACATTGATGTGTGCGACCTAAAAGGTACGTTAACACGTGGTGGTAATAAATACTTCATCACTTTTGTTGATGATAACACAAAATATTGTTATGTGTATCTTCTCAAAATTAAGGATGAAGCTATAGAGAAATTTACCACTACAAAAAATAAAGGATTTCGGGACAAAATTGGGGACGAATTTTAAAAAAAAATTCGTTGCAATGATTTTTGCGACAAAATTTGGGACGAAAAATTTTTCGTCCCAAAATGGTTGATGCCAACAAATTTGGGAACGAATTTGGGGATGAATTTGGCGACGAATAAAATTTTCATCCCCAAATTCGTTGCAAAAAAGTATACAGATTTGCAACGAAAATTATTTTTGTTGCAAACTTAAGAACGAATTTAGGGACGAATTTACATAAATTTTCCGCCAAAATTGTCTTGATTTTTGCAACAAATTTGGGGACGAATTCGGTGACAAATTATATTTTGTTGCCAAGTTTGTTCCTAATATTGCAACGAATTTGGGGACAAATTCGGTGACAAAATTTTTTTTGTTGCCATCTTTGTTCCTAATTTTGCAACGAATAATAAATTTGTTGCAAAACTGGCAACGAATTTGGCAACAAAAACTTGCCATGCCAAATTCTTTGCACCATAAGATAAAATTTCGTCCCAGAATTCGTCCCAAATTCTGGGACGAAATTTGGGACGAATTTTGTGGATTCGTCCCAAAATTCGTCCTAGAATCTGGGACGAACTTTGGGACGAATCCACAAATCGTCGCAGATTCTGGGACGAATTTTTGGATTCGTCCCAGAATTCGTCCCAGATTCTGGGACGAATTTTGGGACGAATTTTGTGGATTCGTCCCAAAATTCATCCCAAAATCTGGGACGAATTCTGGGACGAAAATAATTTTGTCCCAAATTACGATAGAATTGGGACAAATAATTTTCGTTGCCAAATTCGTCCCTATATCAAATAATTTTTTCCAGCTTCAATTTCTTTCTACAATACAATCCAAATACATACAAAGCAAATTCAAATAACAAATAATATGCATTCAACACATCCTAATTTAACATTCAACACATCCTAATTTAACATTCAACACATCAACTCATAATTCAAGAAATATAAAGATTTCAACAAAGTTTACAATATCCATCTTGTTCAAGCTACTAGAAAATATGATACAAAGTTCAACAACCCAATGTTTTCGTGTGCCACAAAATAGTCCATCAACAAACACTAAGAATACATATAGTCATCTTCGTGTGTCACAAAATCTTTGATCCCCATCAAATCTCCTTTGCCTACATAACAACAAACAAATAAACTTAGATCATGTCTAACAAGAAAGATTGTAAATATTATACGATATGGCCATGTAAAAAGAATAATTGGAAACAAAACATAAATGTAAAATTCCTTAAACATTCTAATAAAAGCCCTAATTCTAATAAAAGTCATATTTACCAACGATATGAATCATCCATGTCATAACAACGGTAAATAAAATTATAAGAATTATTTTGAAGCTAAGTACATGTATCGTAACTACAATACAACCTAATATAATTAGCACATCATATAGAGAGAAAGAGAGAGAGATATTGTGAAGTATGGTATTAGGGTTTAAATTTTCTCACTTAGTTATCTTTATTTTTCAGTTTATTTTGCTGAATTTATAGTTTTATCTTTGGTTGATATTTAATGTAAACTAAAGGATGTTTAAAATAATTGTTCATTTCATTGTGTTAACTAGTTGACAATTTCATATGAATAACTTTAGCACATTTTTAACAACTCTTTACAAAATATCAAGGTAGGAGGATGCATCGTTATCTAGTAAAGAATTTTAGAATAGTGTGATGTAATTCTAGATGAAATATAGAACTTTTATGTATCTATATAGTTTTGAGATTGTACATAGATCAAATTCAGAACTTTTATGCATCATTATCATTGAAGACAAAACAAGAAAGAGCAACTTATCAAAAAGAAGGAACACAATTAAACAACTATTTAAAGCTAACTTTAACATAATTATTTAAAGTTAACTTTATATAATTAAACAACTATAACATAATTATTTAAAGCTAACTTTATATATAGATCAGTAAATGCATATTAAAGAACTTAGGAATACCGAAAAGAGGTGAACAAATACAGGTGTCTTCAACTACACTGAGATCACACCAAATTGAGACCTGCACAAACAACATTATCAAATCAGGACAAAAATAAAGTCAGAGTATTAGAGACTTCATTCATAATGCCTAGTTATGCTTTAATTTTGTAACTGGTACACAACTAAGAATCATATAGATTAGTCTACGTCAAAGATAAGTCATCTCATACATTGACAGTGGAACAATGCAAGAAGACAACAGACTTAACCTACAAATGGCAGAGTTGAAAAGTTAAAAAATCATTGATTAATGTGTAAAGAAGTAAACATGAGAAAAAAAATACATAACTTGAGTAGATGCAAAATTTAAAAATTGCCTCAGTCCAGTGATAAACTCAGGAGTTAACCCCTAACGATTAGGCAAATTTTTGTTATACATCCAATTTCGCTCATTCTGCATTTTACCTGAATTCAACTGTTTAGTTAAACATTATTAAAAGTTACTATAGATAAATCTTATCATTGAAGACAAAACAAAAAACAACAGCTAATCAAAAAGACGGAACGCAATTAATCAACTATAATAAAATTATTTAAAGCTAACTTTACATACAAAGTAAATGCATAATAATGAACTTAAAAATACTGAAAAGAAGTCAACAAATACAGCTGTCTTCAACTACACTGAGATCACGCCAAAATGAGACCTGCACAAACGAACATTATGAATTCAGACAGTAATTTTCGAATATTAACTTAAACAACTGATAAAATGGTGCACGGCGGCAGCCATAAACAGTCCAGCCAACTGCAAAATGGTGCACGGTGGCAGCCATACGCCGTCCAGCCATCGTCTGGCAACGGGCAGCCACACGCCGGCCAGGCAGCGCCTAGCCACGGCCAGCCCGCGCCGGCAGGCAGCCCCGCGACGCCGACAGAGAGAGATCCGAGATCATTTTGCTTACCAAACGAAAACCTTCCACCGCCGATCGTCGTAGATCACGCCGTCGTCGGTCGGAGTTGGGGCCGAAACCTGGAAATCGCAGATGGGAAGAAGGGGGAACGGGGGAGAGAGGAAAGAAAAGAGTGAAGGGAAAAAGAATCGGGGAATTAGATCTAGGGTTTTTAGGAACAAATATTTTTTGTTCCCAATTTCGTCCCTAACTTTGGGATGAATTCCTGGATTCGTCCCAAATTTTGGGACAAATCCAGGATTCGTCCCAAAACTGAAAATAATTTAAGAAAAATAAAATCAAAGACCGAAAGCTTATATCTTGACCTAGAGACATCGGAATTTGATGAAACAAGTTTCTATGCGTTCGTATCGTTGCCCTGATCGTAAATATGTCACCATCCATATTTTTTAATTAATATTTTAAATGATTCAAATTTTTAACCCCAAATTAGGTCAAATTGGAATTAAAAAATTCTAAAAATAAATATATTTAGTAAAAAATATTTTTATGGATATATCTACGATCATGACAATGATACGAATGCATAGAAATTTGTTTCATCAAATTCCGATGTCTCTAGGTCCGTATATAAGGCGTCCCATTTTATTTTATTTTTTTTAGATAATTAAATTTTTGGGACGAATCTCTGGATTCGTCCCAAAACTGAAAATAATTAAAAAAAAATAAAATCAAAGACCGAAAGCTTATATCTTGACCTAGAGACATCGGAATTTGATGAAACAAGTTTCTATGCGTTCGTATCGTTGCCCTGATCGTAAATATGTCACTATCCATATTTTTTAATTAATATTTTAAGTGATTCAAATTTTTAACCCCAAATTAGGTTAAATTAGAATTAAAAAATTCCAAAAATAAATATATTTGGTAAAAAATATTTTTATGGATATATTTACGATCAGGACAACGATACGAACGTATAGAAATTTGTTTCATCAAATTCTGATGTCTCTAGGTAGATATTTTTTAATACATATATAGATTGCTAATAACTAAAAAGGTGCTGTGCAGTTAACGGTTGTAAATTAATGTCTGAAAGCTTAAATATGTACCTAGAGACATCGGAATTTGATGAAATAAGTTTCTATGTGTTCATATCGTTGCCCTGATCGTAAATATGTCACCATCCATATTTTTTAATTAATATTTTAAGTGATTCAGATTTTTAACCCCAAATTAGGTTAAATTGGAATTTAAAATTCCAAAAATATATATATTTAGTAAAAAATATTTTTTTGGATATATCTACGATCAAGACAATGATACGAACGTATAGAAATTTGTTTCATCAAATTCCGATGTCTCTAGGTCCGTATATAAGGCGTCCCATTTTGTTTTTTTTTAGATAATTAAATTTTTGGGACGAATCTCTGGATTCGTCCCAAAATTTGGGACGAATCCAGAGATTCGTCCCTAAATTTGGGACGAATTCCTGGATTCGTCCCAAAACTGAAAATAATTTAAAAAAAAATAAAATCAAAGACCGAAAGCTTATATCTTGACCTAGGGACATTGGAATTTGATGAAACAAGTTTCTATGCGTTCGTAACATTGCCTTGATCGTAAATATGTCACCATCCATATTTTTTAATTAATATTTTAAGTGATTCAAATTTTTAACCCAAAATTAGGTCAAATTGGAATTAAAAAATTCCAAAAATAAATATATTTAGTAAAAAATATATTTATGGATATATCTATGATCAGGACAATGATACGAATGCATAGAAATTTGTTTCATCAAATTTCGATGTCTCTAGGTCCGTATATAAGGCGTCCCATTTTGTTTTTTTTTTTTAGATAATTAAATTTTTGGAACGAATCTCTGGATTCGTCCCTAAATTTGGGATGAATTCCTGGATTCATCCCAAATTTTGGGACGAATCCAGGATTCGTCCCAAAACTGAAAATAATTAAAAAACAATAAAATCAAAGACCGAAAGCTTATATCTTGACCTAGGGACATCGGAATTTGATGAAACAAGTTTCTATGCGTTCGTATCATTGCCTTGATCGTAAATATGTCACCATCCATATTTTTTAATTAATATTTTAAGTAATTCAAATTTTTAACCCCTAATTAGGTCAAATTGGAATTAAAAAATTCCAAAAATAAATATATTTAGTAAAAAATATTTTTATGGATATATCTACGATCAGGACAATGATACTAACGCATAAAAATTTGTTTCATCAAATTTCGATGTCTCTAGGTCCGTATATAAGGCGCCCCATTTTGTTTTTTTTTTTAGATAATTAAATTTTTGGGACGAATCCAGAGATTCGTCCCAAACTTTGGGACGAATTCCTGGATTCGTCCCAAATTTTGGGACGAATCTAGTATTCGTCCCAAAACTGGAAATAATTTTAAAAAAATAAAATCAAAGACCGAAATCTTATATCTTGACCTAGAGACATCGGAATTTGATGAAAAAAGTTTCTATGCGTTCGTATCGTTGCCCTGATCGTAAATATGTCACTATCCATATTTTCTAATTAATATTTTAAGTGATTCAAATTTTTAACCCCAAATTAGGTCAAATTAGAATTAAAAAATTCCAAAAAAATATATTTGGTAAAAAATATTTTTATGGATATATTTACGATCAGGACAATGATACGAACGCATAGAAATTTGTTTCATCAAATTCTGATGTCTTTAGGTAGATATCTTTTAATACATATATAGATTGCTAACAACCAAAAAGGTGTTGTGCAGTTAACGGTTGTAAATTAATGTCTGAAAGCTTAAATATGGACCTAGAGACATCGGAATTTGATGAAATAAGTTTCTATGCGTTCGTATCATTGCCCTGATCATAAATATGTCACCATCCATATTTTTTAATTAATATTTTAAGTGATTCAAATTTTTAACCACAAATTAGGTCAAATTGGAATTAAAAAAATTCCAAAAATAAATATATTTAGTAAAAAATATTTTTATGGATATATCTACGATCAGAACAATGATACGAACGCATAGAAATTTGTTTCATCAAATTCCGATGTCTCTAGGTCCGTATATAAGACGTCCCATTTTGTTTTTTTTTTAGATAATTAAATTTTTGGGACGAATCTCTGGATTCGTCCCAAAATTTGGGACGAATCCAGGAATTCGTCCCAAATTTTGGGACGAATCCAGGATTCGTCCCAAAACTGAAAATAATTAAAAAAAAAATAAAATCAAAGACCGAAAGCTTATATCTTGACCTAGGACATCGAAATTTGATGAAACAAGTTTCTATGCGTTCGTATCATTGCCTTGATCGTAAATATGTCACCATCCATATTTTTTAATTAATATTTTAAGTGATTCAAATTTTTAACCCCAAATTAGGTCAAATTGGAATTAAAAAATTCCAAAAATAAATATATTTGGTAAAAAATATTTTTATGAATATATTTACGATCAGGACAATGATACGAACGCATAGAAATTTGTTTCATCAAATTCCGATGTCTCTAGGTCCGTATATAAGGCGTCCCATTTTGTTTTTTTTTTAGATAATTAAATTTTTGGGACGAATCCAGAGATTCGTCCCTAAATTTGGGATGAATTCCTGGATTCGTCCCAAATTTTGGGACGAATCCAAGATTCGTCCCAAAACTGAAAATAATTAAAAATAAAATAAAATCAAAGACCGAAAGCTTATATCTTGACCTAGGGACATCAGAATTTGATGAAACAAGTTTCTATGCGTTCGTATCATTGCCCTGATCGTAAATATGTCACCATCCATATTTTTTAATTAATATTTTAAGTGATTCAAATTTTTAATCCCAAATTAGGTCAAATTGGAATTAAAAAATTCCAAAAATAAATATATTTAGTAAAAAATATTTTTATGGATATATCTACGATCAAGACAATGATACGAACGCATAGAAATTTGTTTTATCAAATTCCAATGTCTCTAGGTCCGTATATAAGGCGTCTCATTTTGTTTTTTTTTTAGATAATTAAATTTTTGGGACGAATCTCTGGATTCGTCCCAAACTTTGGGACGAATTCCTGGATTCGTCCTAAATTTTGGGACGAATCTAGGATTCGTCCCAAAATTGAAAATAATTTAAAAAAAATAAAATCAAAGACCGAAAGCTTATATCTTGACCTAGGGACATCGGAATTTGATGAAACAAGTTTCTATGCGTTAGTATCGTTGCCCTGATCGTAAATATGTCACCATCCATATTTTTTAATTAGTATTTTAAGTGATTCAAATTTTTAACCCCAAATTAGGTCAAATTGGAATTAAAAAATTCCAAAAATAAATATATTTAGTACAAAATATTTTTATGAATATATCTACGATCAGGACAATGATACGAACGCATAGAAATTTGTTTCATCAAATTTCGATGTCTCTAGGTCCGTATATAAGGCGTCCCGTTTTTTTTTTTTAGATAATTAAATTTTTGGGACGAATCTCTAGATTCGTCCCAAAATTTGGGACGAATCCAGAGATTCGTCCCAAAACTGGAAATAATTAAAAAAAAATAAAATCAAAGACCGAAAACTTATATCTTGACCTAGAGACGTCGGAATTTGATGAAACAAGTTTCTTTGCATTCGTATCGTTGCCCTGATCGTAAATATGTCACTATCCATATTTTTTAATTAATATTTTATGTGATTCAAATTTTAACCCCAAATTAGGTAAAATTGGAATTAAAAAATTCCAAAAATAAATATATTTGGTAAAAAATATTTTTATGGATATATTTACGATCAGGACAACGATACGAACGCATAGAAATTTGTTTCATAAAATTCTGATGTCTCTAGGTAGATATTTTTTAGTACATATATAGATTGCTAATAACTAAAAAGGTGTTGTGCAGTTAACGGTTGTAAATTAATGTCTGAAAGCTTAAATACGGATCTAGAGACATCGGAATTTGATGAAATAAGTTTCTATGCGTTCGTATCGTTGCCCTGATCGTAAATATGTCACCATCCATATTTTTTAATTAATATTTTAAGTGATTCAAATTTTTAACCCCAAATTAGGTCAAAATGGAATTAAAAAAATTCCAAAATAAATATATTTGGTAAAAAATATTTTTATGAATATATTTACGATCAGGACAATGATACGAACGCATAGAAATTTGTTTCATCAAATTCCGATGTCTCTAGGTCCGTATATAAGGCGTCCCATTTTGTTTTTTTTTAGATAATTAAATTTTTGGGACGAATCTCTGGATTTGTCCCAAAATTTGGGACAAATCCAGGATTCGTCCCAAAACTGAAAATAATTTAAAAAAAATAAAATCAAAGACTGAAAGCTTATATCTTGATCTAGAGACATCGAAATTTGATGAAACAAGTTTCTATGCGTTCATATCATTGTGCTGATCGTAAATATATCCATAAAAATATTTTTGACCAAATATATTTATTTTTGGAATTTTTTAATTTCAATTTGACCTAATTTGGGGTTAGAAATTTGAATCACTTAAAATATTACCTAAAAATTATGGATGGTGACTTATTTACGATTAGGTTAATGATATGAATGCATAGAAATTTGTTTCATCAAATTTCGATGTTTCTAGGTTAAGTTTTAAGCCTTTGATATTTGATTGTCTTTTTAAAAAAAATAATGTCATTTTTGGAATAAATCCTGGATTCGTCCCAGATTTTGGGACGAATCCTGGATTCGTCCCAGATTTTGATGTTTCTAGGTCAAGTTTTAAGCCTTTGATATTTGATTGTCTTTTTTTAAAAAATAATGTCATTTTTGGAATAAATCCTGGATTCGTCCCAAAATCTGGGACGAATTCTGAATTCTTTCCAGATTTGGCAACGAATTTAGCAACGAAATTGTTTCTTGTTGCAAATTTGAAACAAATTTTTTTTGTTGCAAGTTTCGTTGGTTATTTGGGTCGAAATTTGTTTTCGACCCAAAATTTGTCACAATTTTGGGACGAATAATTTTCGTTCCAAATGTTTGTCCCCAAATTTATGTTTTTTTGTAGTGCACTCTCTATAAGAATGAGGTTGAAAACCAACTTAATAGGAAAATTAAAGTGGTTTGAAGTGGCCGAGGCGGTGAATATGTATCACCGTTTGCTGAGTTGTGTGTTGTGTTAGGGTGCATACTAAAAGCCAAGCTTTTGTAAACATTTATTTTTGAAATAAAAGAATCACATTGGTCAAATATCTACATTTATTTGTTAAGTGTAGTTGTTCAATTAATTTATATTGTAGATAACATGGTGTGTGGTGTCACACACAGAAGATCATGTTATCAGTCCTTTATAAATTATAAACAGTTTCTCATGACTAAGATGGGAAGAAACAAATAGTTGGAATAGTCGTAGTGTAATTAAGTATTAGTTTATCTTGACTAATAAATTATACTAGTACACTCTGAGTGTATTGAGTAGAACTATTTAAGGTAAGTTCTTTTTATACTGACTTAATAAAAGAACAAGACCTTAGTTATTATA
Source organism: Zingiber officinale (assembly GCF_018446385.1). Lineage (NCBI taxonomy): Eukaryota > Viridiplantae > Streptophyta > Magnoliopsida > Zingiberales > Zingiberaceae > Zingiber > Zingiber officinale. The sequence continues at coordinate 144,236,360 of NC_055992.1, forward strand.
GAAGTGTGTGCTCTTAATCCTAATATAATAACAAGCACATATATTTAGTATTTATTTTTTTAACTTATCAAAGGGTGAGATTTAGCTCGATAAATCAATAGGCCCGATAAGTTGGGAAATGATATTACTTATAGTGTGTGTTGTTGATTATAGAAGAAAACTGTGTCCTAGTAATCTAGGTTGAGAATTCCCCCAAGAGGAGCTCATAAGGATTGTCATGTTAAACCCTGCAGGTGGACTTAGTCCGACATGACAATGAGGTTGAGTGGTACTACTCTTGGACTAAGACATTAATTATAGTGAGTTGTCAGTAACTCAATTAAATTAATGAACATTCGATATCTTAAATATGGGGAGATTAACACACTCATGATAAGAAGGAACCCATAATGTAATTTGGGATTGGTGCAGTAGTGCAATAATAACTCTCTAGTGGAATGAGTTATTGTTGATGAACTTGAGTTGTGTGTTCGGGGCGAAAACGGGATACTTGAGCTCATCGGGAGGCTAAAACCAATTTCTCCTCTAGGTCCATGTCGTAACCTCAATGAAGCCTTAAATCCACTCATGAAAAGCCCATCTTGGTGTCCAAGAGGGGGCCGACCCATGGCTTGGTGACCAAGCCATAGGGGCCGACCACTTACTTCTCAAAGGGGTCGGCCCTTTGCTTGGTGCCCAAGCAAGAAGGGGCCAGCCAATATAATTCAAACTAGGAGGGGTGTTTTAAATTTTTAAAATCTTCTCTTTGTAGATATCTACAAGTTTTAAAAGAGAGATTTTAAAATATAAAACTTTCCTTATTTGAATTAGGCCACATGGTTTAAAAGAAAGTTTAAAAGTTTTAAAACTTTCATTTTTTAACCATCCTCATGGTTTTTATAAAAAAGGAAGAGAAGTTTTAAATTTGAAACTTTCTATTTTTGTAACCATGTTAAAAAAGAAAACTTTAGAAGAGAAGTTTTAAATTTTAAAACTTGGTTTTATTTTTTAAAAACTTTCCTTTTTTAACATCCACAAAAGGAAAGAGTGTTGTTTGGTCCTAGGAAGATCGTACCGGCTCCACTGTACAAAAATTTTGTACAAGTGTCGAACCTTTCCTAAACAACTTATTGTGTTCTTTAGAAATTAAATTAGGAATCGCAAACGGAACTTAACATTATTGATTCCAAATTTAACTTATCTGTTCTTAATGGTTTAGATTTGGATCGCAAACGATGCTTAACATTATTGATCCAAATCCACCTATGTTATAAATTTAATTAAATATTAATTTCCAAAATTGGCTTCCAGGACTGCATGGCGAGGCACTAGTCCTTTTTGGGTATGGGATCATCCACCACCGCCTAGACAAAGTCTTTTAAGGAAAGCTAATATTTAATTTCCTTATATAACTCTAGGTTTAACCAAAAGGAACAATCGAATCACAAATTCGAAAAACAAAAAAAACACAAACTCGAATCACAAATTCGAAATTCTAGAATCATATGCCTCTTGTGTTTGGAATTCATATAAAGAAAAACTAACTAGCATGATGCGAAAAATAATTAGTAGTTATACCTTTTCTTTGTATGCTAATAACCTCGAGATCTTCTATCGTATTCCTTGCCTTATCTTGGATGTCGTGTGGGTGATGATCCTCCAAGATGAACACCACCACAAAGACTCCTCCTCCTTCTCTAAGTTTCGGCCACCACCACCACCAAGGAACAAAAGAGAGCAAGGGGAAAGGAAAAAGGAGAGGGTCGGCCACAAGAGAGAGCACAAGCAAGCGAACAAGAGTTGATGCAATCCCTACTTCTCTTCTTCTCCTCCTTCTCTTTGTATCCGGCCACACAAAACAACCACAAGAGGTGGCCGACCCTAGCATGAAGAGAAGCAAAGGGTCGGCCCTTAGGAGAAAACTAGAGAGAAGATATAATATAATAGTATGCTCCATGAGGCTTCTCCTTCCCTTCTTTTATAATACTTGCCCAAGGCAAATAAGGAAAGATTTTTACAAAAAAATTAAAATCTTCTTCTTGTTTTTTTCCTTTCCTCCTTTTAATTCCTTTTTTTTCTCCTCTTGATTGATTTAATTGATTGGTCGGCCCCTTGCTTGGGCACCAAGCAAGGGTGGCTGACCCTAAAAAAAAGGAAAATAATCTTTGTAAAAATTTTATAAGCAAAGAAGAAAAGCTCTTATAAAATTTTACAAGCTCTCTTTTAATTTCCTAATGTTGATGTTAAAAAAGAAAGTTTTAAAAAATTAAAATCATGTTTTAAAATTTAAAACTTCTCTTCTAAAATTTCCTTTTTTTAACATGATTACAAAAAAGGAGAGTTTCAAATTTAAAACTCTCTTCCTTTTTTCTAAAAATCATGAGGATGGTTAAAAAAGGAAAGTTGTAAAACTTTTAAACTTTATTTTAAACCATGTGGCCTAATTTAAATAAGGAAAGTTTTATAATTTTAAAATCCCTCTTTTTAAAACTTGTAGATATCTACAAAGAGAAGATTTTAAAAATTCAAAACACCCCTCTTAATTTGAATTATGTGGCTGACCCCCTTCTTGCTTGGGCACCAAGCAAGGGGCTGACCCCCTTTGAGAAGATAGTGGCTGGACCTTGGCTTGGCCACCAAGCCTTGGGTTGGCCCCCTCTTGGACACCATGATGAGCTTTTTATGAGTGAATTTGAGGCATTAATGAGGCTACGACAGAGACCTAGAGGAGAAATTGGTTTTAGCCTCCCGACGAGCTTGAGTATCCCATGTTCGCCCCGAACTCACAACTCAAGTTCATCAATAATAACTCATTCCACTAGAAAGTTATTATTGCACTACCGCACCAATCCCAAATTACATTATGGGCTCCTTCTTATCATGAGTGTGTTAGTCTCCCTATGTTTAAGATATCGGATGTCCACTAATTAAGTGAGTTACTGACAACTCATTTTAATTAATGTCTTAGTCCAAGAGTAGTACCACTCAACCTTATCATCATGTCAAACTAAGTCCACCTGCATGGTTTAACATGACAATCCTTATGAGCTCCTCTTGGGGACATTATCAACCTAAATTAGTAGGACACAGTTTCCTTCTATAATCAACAACACACACTATAAGTAATATCATTTCCCAACTTATCGTGCCTTTTGATTTATCGAACTAAATCTCACCCTTTGATAAGTCAAAGAAATAAATATTAAATATATGTGCTTGTCATTATATTAGGATTAAGAGCACACACTTCCATAATAACCGAGGTCATGTTCTTTTATTTAGTCAGTATAAAAAGAAACTGCCTTAATGGTCCTACTCAATATACTTTAAGTGTATTAGTGTAATTATATAGTTAAGATAAACTAATACCTAATTACACTACGACTGTTCTGATGGTTTGTTCCTTTCCATCTCAGTCGTGAGTTACTGTTTATAATTTATAAGGAACTGATAACATGATCTTTTGTGTGTGACACCACACACTATGTTATCTACAATATAAATTAATTGAACAACTACACTTAGCATATAAATGTAGACATTTGACCAATGTGATTTTTATAAATATTTATACAAAAGCTAGGTTTTTAGTATACACTCTAATAATCTCCCACTTATACTAAAAGACTATGTTACCATATACCCTGCCATACATCTGATTCCCAATCCTTTAACATGCCCATCAAAAGTTCTTGCCTTAAGGGCCTTAGTGAAAGAATCTCTCAGGTTATCATCTGATACAATCTAGGCGGTAACAACTTCTCCTCGTTATACGATGTCTCGTATTGGGTGATACTTGCGCTCTATTGTGTTTACTTGCCTTATGGACTTATGGTTTCTTCGAGTTTTCTACTGCACCACTATTATTACAATAAATTGTAATAATTTTTGGATAAACCAGAAATCATATCTAAGTCCATCATGAAGTTTCTGAGCCATCCAGCTTCTATGGTTGCCTCAGAGGCTGCCACATACTCAGCTTCTATGGTGGAGTCTGAAAAATATCTATACTTAACACTCCTCCATTGTTATGACTTTACTTCCTAAAGTAAACACAAAACCCCGAGGTCGACTTACTTATTGTCCCTATCTGATTGGAAGTCAAAATCCGTGTAACCCACAGGGATCAAATTATCTACCTTGTAAACTAGCATATAATCTCTAGTCCTTCTAAGGTACTTTAATATATGCTTTACGACAGTCCAATGTCCCTGTCCAAGCTTACTTTGATATCTGTTATCCATGCCTATGGTAAAATAGATATCCGGTCTCGTACACAGCATTGCTTACATTAGGCTTCCCACAGCCGAAGCATAAGGAACTGCTTTCATGCCCTCTATCTCCTTTGATGTCTTCGGAGACATCTCTTTAAATAAAGCTTCTCCATGCCTAAAAGGAAGAAAAACCTTTCATGGAGTCTTGCATGCTTAAACGAGCTAGGATAGTATGTAGCTCGGGATAAGCACAACATTCTTTTCTTGTGATCCCTTTGATCTCGAGAATATGTGCGTATTCTCCTAAGTCCTTCATATCAAATTGCTTGGACAACCATACCCTTACTTCTGACAACACTTTGATATTGTTTCCAACTACCAAAAATGTAATCTACGTATAGTACAAGAAATACTACCACGTTTCCATCACACTTCTTGTATACGCAAGACTTATCCGGACACTGAGTAAATCCATAGGTCTGGATTACTTCATTAAACCGAATATTCCAAGACCTTGAAGCTTTGCTTCTGTCCATAAATAGTCTGATTTAGCTTACACACTAGATGCTTTTTGCCCTTTGCAATGAACCCTTTTGGTTGCTTTATATGGATGCTTTCTTCAAGACTTCCATTAAGGAAACATGTCTTGACATCCACTTGCCAAATCTCATAATCCATATGAGCAACAATAGATAAAAGAATCCGGATAGACTTAAGCGTGACTACTGGTAAAAGGTTTCCCTTTTCAACAAGCCTTGCTTTGAAAGTTTTCACCTTCCCGTCTGTCCCCTTTTTTTTCTATTGTAGACCTAATGGTTTTTACATCATTTGGTGATTCTACAAGCTCCTAGAATTTATTAGAATACTTATATTCTAATTCTATATTCATTGCTCAAAGATGCTACATCTTTATCTTGGAGCGCTTCGTCATATGCCAGAGAATTAGGTTCATGTTCACCAGTGATCAAGTCCAAAGACTCTCCCAAAACATGAATATTTTAGGTTGCCTAACAACCCTCCCATTATGATGAGGCATTTTCTATAATTGTGTATCATCTGTGATACGTGTTGCAGTTTCTTGTGATATTTCATCTTGTACAGTTGGTACTAGATTAGACATGTCCTTTATTATTTCCTTAAGAACAAGTTTATTTATGGGCTTATGGTTTATTACATAGTCCTCTTCTAAAAATCATGCATTAATGCTAACAATGACCTTCTGATTTTTAGGACTATAAACCTCCTTTCATTTCTCTAGGATAACCCACAAACAAGTGAACTCCTGTTTCAACTTATCAGCATCTCCCTTTAGCACATGTGCTGGACTACCCCAAATTTGAATATGCTTTAGACTAGGTTTACGCCCATTCTACAATTCTATGAGAGTAGAGGGTTCGGACTTAGAAGGTACTATGTTCACTACCGTTTCTAGAGTATATCCTCAAAACGAATTTAGTAATTCTGAAAAACTCATCATTGATCTAACTATTTCCATAAGAATCCTATTTCTTCGTTCTACTACACAATTCTATTGGGGTGTACCAGGTGCAGTCAGTTGAGATTGAATCCCGACTTCTGATAAGTGACTCCTAAACTCTCCCAAGAGGTACTTGCCACTATGATCTCACCGTAGTATCTTGATACTTTTACCTTGACATTACTCCACATCAGCCTAGTACTCTTTGAACTTATCAAAGCACTTAGACTTGCGGCGCATCAAGTAAATGTACCCGTATCTTGAATAGTTGTCTATAAAATAGACGAAATATTCGAAACCACCTCTCGCCTGGATAGTCATAGATCCACACAAATCAGAATGAACCAATTCTAACACATCTTTGGTTCTATACCCCTTAGACTTAAAAACCTTCTTGGTTATTTTTCCTTCCGAGTAAGACTCGCAGGTTGGAAAGATTTCCACTACCAATGAACCCAAAAGTTTATTAGCTATTATCCTTTGAATCCTACTTAAGTTAATATAACCTAGCCTTAGATGCCAAAGATATGATTAGTTCATTTTCGAAGGTTGCTTTCTCTTTAGAGTTAGAAGATATGTTATTAATTTTCATTTGTTGCATCGTGGGAGTTATTGGATTTTTAAATTGCTAACCAACGTACCAGAACAGATAACTTCACTCTTTTTCTTGATAACAACTTTGTTATTAAAAGAGGCAGAATATCAAGTTCTTTAAATAGTTTAGAAACTGAAAACTAGTTCTATCTAAACTTGGTACATAAAGATAATTTCTCAAAAATCCATGTTTTATTCCTATCAAAGGATAAACATCTCTCACTGCAACAGCTGCTACTTTCGCAGCAATGCCCATGGTGATTTTCTCTTCATTTAGTTGTCGGATTTCTTGGAACCCCTGCAATGAATTGTAGACATGATCAGTGGCTCTCGTATCTACACATCAGGTACCGGTAGAGAACACTACTAAACATGTTTCAACAACTAATGGATAAAATACCCTTATATTTTTTTTGGTTCTGAGAGGACAGTCCATCTTAGAGTTCAAGTTTTTATTTTCAATCTTAATTGGGACTACTAAGTCTATTCTATAGTATAACAGTTAGGGGATTGACAAACATATAAAATCCTAAGAATCACATAAATATTTGGTCAAGATCAACACCTTAAAATCCTCGTGAATTTTGTATGCCACGATAGTGTGGACGTATACAAAATTAAAGAGGAGATTTTATCCATTAATTTTATTATCTTGTCAACCTAACTTTATGACAAATAAAATTAACAGTTGGTCCATCTCTGATCAAATATTTGGTCAAAACTTTAAATTTAAAATAATATTGATTCCTCAAAACAATATCATTTAAACTCACCAACACCTCTAACACCGGGAATTTTGCATGTCATGATAGTGTGGACGTATACAAAATCAAACATTTGTAAGAGGGATTTTACCCATTAATAACCTTATCAACCTATCTTTATGACAAATAAAATTATCTCAAATACCGTGAAGTTTGTATGCCACGATAGTGTGGATGTATACAAATCCAAACATTTGTAAGAGGGGTTTTACCCATTAATTTTATTATCTTGTCAACTTGACAAATAAAATTACCTCAAACACCGTGAATTTTGTATGCCACGATAGTGTGGGCGTATACAAAAATTCAACATTTGTAAGAGGGGATTTTACCCATTAATTTTATTATCTTATCAATTTATCTTTATGATAAATTAATAGTTGGTTTTCCTTCGGTCACACAAATAATAGCAGTGACTCCGATGGGGAAGATACTATTAAATGTGCCTAAGTGTATACCATTACTTGATACTTAATCCATTAAATAAGATTGTGCCCCTTCCGATGGGGAAGATCACACGCTCCTAATTAATTTCTTATAATCATCCAAAATGGAAGTTTGATTTAGTGATCCCCAAACAAACTCATCCGATATGGAGGAAAGCACTCAGAGCCATTTTGCATCACTTACAAACCAGTAATGGAGACCGTAGAATTTATTTAAAAAATTCCTCTCCCACTTAGTTATTTAAGGTGAGGAATTTTATCCTAGCAAACACACATAGTAAATAAAAGCAATAAATATGGAAATTATTTTTTCCAACTATTATGGTTTTTTCATCACTGTACTTTGCGTGCTCTCGCCCTAGGGTTCAAGTCGTCGGATCCATCAAGCTTCTTTTTTCCACTATGCCTCTGGTCCTCAATAGCACCACGCCTTGCAAGGATACGATCCGCGACAATAAAATAAAATTTTACATACATCGATCCTATATTCTACAAGGGAATGTACATCAAGTCTAGATCGAACATAAATGTAAAATCCTAGGGCTAATATAGCTCCTGCTATATTAGTTAAATACAATCATGCACATACAATAAAATGCCCTTGACATGTCCAAGGGTCCAATCACACACAATATCTATAAACCATAATAGTTGGAGACTGCGATCACAAAGTTAGCACATCCTACTATTATCCTGCCTAAATTATGTATGACATGTGCATAATTAATTGAAAACCAAAACACACAGAGGCAAACCCTAGCTCTGATATCAATTGTTGGTTGGTCCTAAGAAGATCGTACCGGCTCCACTATATAAAAATTTTGTACAAGTGTCGAACCTTTCCTAAACAACCTATTGTGTTCTTTAGAAATTAAATTAGGAATTGCAAACGGAACTTAACATTATTGATTCCAAATTTAACTTATCTGTTCTTAATGGTTTAGATTTGGATCGCAAACGATACTTAACATTATTGATCCAAATCCACCTATGTTATAAATTTAATTAAATATTAATTTCCAAAATTGGCTTACAGGAATGCATGGTGAGGCACTAGTCCTTCTTGGGTATGAGATCATCCACCACCGCCTAGACAAAACCTTTTAAGGAAAGCTTATATTTAATTTCCTTATATAACTCTAGGTTTAACCAAAAGGAACAATCGAATCACAAATTCAAAAAACAAAAAAAACACAAACTCGAATCACAAATTCGAAATTCTAGAATCATATGCCTCTTGTGTTTGGAATTCATACAAAGAAAAATTAACTAGCATGATGCGGAAAATAATTACTAGTTATACCTTTTCTTTGTATGCTAATAACCTCGAGATCTTCTGTCGTATTCCTCGCCTCCTCTTGGACGTCGTGTGGGTGACGATCCTCCAAGATGAACACCACCACAAAGACTCCTCCTTCTTCTCTAAGTTTCGGCCACCACCACCACTAAGGAACAAAAGAGAGCAAGAGGAAAGGAAAAAGGAGAGGGTCGACCACAAGAGAGAGCACAAGCAAGCAAACAAGAGTTGATGCAATCCCTACTTCTCTTCTTCTCCTCCTTCTCTTTGCATCCGGCCACACAAAACAACCACAAGAGGTGGTCGGCCCTAGCATGAAGAGAAGCAAAGGGTCGGCCCTTAGGAGAAAACTAGAGAGAAGAGAGAATAGAATAGTATGCTCCATGAGGCTTCTCCTCCCCTTCTTTTATGATATTTGCCCAAGGCAAATAAGGAAAGATTTTTACAAAAAAAATTAAAATCTTCTTCTTGTTTTTTCCTTTCCTCCTTTTTAATTCCTTTTTTTTTCTCCTCTTGATTGATTTAATTGATTGGCCGACCCCTTGCTTGGGCACCAAGCAAGGGTGGCCGGCCCTAAAAAGAAGGAAAATAATCTTTGTAAAAATTTTATAAGCAAAGAGGAAAAACTCTTATAAAATTTTACAAGTTCTCTTTTAATTTCCTAATGTGGATGTTAAAAAAGGAAAGTTTTAAAAAATTAAGACCATGTTTTAAAATTTAAAACTTCTTTTCTAAAATTTCCTTTTTCTAACATGGTTACAAAAAAAGAAAGTTTCAAATTTAAAACTGTCTTCCTTTTTCTAAAAACCATGAGGATGGTTAAAAAAAGAAAGTTTTAAAACTTTTAAACTTTCTTTCAAACCATGTGGCCTAATTTAAATAAGGGAAGTTTTATAATTTTAAAATCTCTCTTTTTAAAACTTGTAGATATCTTCAAAGAGAAGATTTTAAAAATTTAAAATACCCCTCCTAATTTGAATTATGTGGCCGGCCCCCTTCTTGCTTGGGCACCAAGCAAGGGGCCGACCCCCTTTGAGAAGATAGTGGCCGATCCTTGGTTTGGTCACCAAGCCATGGGCCAACCCTCTCTTGGACACCAAGATGAGTTTCTTATGAGTGGATTTGAGGCATTAATGAGGCTACGACAAGGACCTAGAGGAGAAATTGGTTTTGGCCTCCCGACGAGCTTGAGTATCCTGTGTTCGCCCCGAACACACAACTCAAGTTCATCAATAATAACTCATTCCACTAGAGAGTTATTATTGCACTACCGCACCAATCCCAAATTACATTATGGGCTCCTTCTTATCATGAGTGTGTTAGTCTCCCTGTGTTTAAGATATCGGATGCCCACTAATTAATTGAGTTACTGACAACTCATTTTAATTAATGTCTTAGTCCAACAGTAGTAGCACTCAACCTTATCATCATGTCGGACTAAGTCCACCTGCAGGGTTATCATGACAATCCTTATGAGCTCCTCTTGGGGACATTATCAACCTATATTTGTAGGACACAGTTTCCTTCTATAATCAACAACACACATTATAAGTAATATCATTTCCCAACTTATCGGGCCTTTTGATTTATTGAACTAAATCTCACCCTTTGATAAGTCAAATAAATAAATATTAAATATATGTGTTTGTCATTATATTAGGATTAAGAGCACGCACTTCCATAATAACCGAGGTCTTATTCTTTTATTTAGTCAGTATAAAAAGAAACTGCCTCAATGGTCCTACTCAATACACTCTAAGTGTACTAATGTAATTATATAGTCAAGATAAACTAATACCTAATTACACTATGACTGTTCTGATAGTTTGTTCCTTTCCATCTTGGTCGTGAGTTACTGTTTATAATTTATAAGGAATTGATAACATGATATTCTGTGTGTGATACCACACACTATGTTATCTACAATATAAATTAATTGAACAACTGCACTTAGCATATAAATATAGACATTTGACCAATTTGATTCTTATAAATGTTTATACAAAAAGCTAGGCTTTTAGTATACACTCTAACAAAGAGAGCTTGTAAAATTTTATAAGAGGATTTCTTCTTTTATAAAATTTTATAAAAAAATTTTCTCTTCATGGTGATGTGGCCGGCCACCCTTGCTTGGTGTCCAAGCAAGGGGCCGACCATTAAAAGCATTCAATCAATGATTGAATCAATTAAGAGAAAAAAAAAGGAAAAATAAAAGGGGAAAAGGAAAAACAAGAGGAAGATTTTAATTTTTGTAAAAATCTTTTCGTTATTTGCCTTGGGCAAGTATTATAAAAGAAGGGGAGGAGAGGCCTCATGAGATATCAATTCTTATTCTCTTGCTTGTGCTCCCTCTTGTGGTCGGCCCTCTCTCCTTCTCCTTTCCCCTTTCTCTCTTATTTCTTTGTGGTGGTGGTGGCCAGATTTTAGAGGAGGAGGAAGAAGACTTTGGGTGGTGTTATCTTGGTGGATCGTCGCCCACACGACATCCAAGAGGAGGCGAGGAATACGGCAGAAGATCTCGAGGTTATTAGCATACAAAGAAGAGGTATAACTAGTAATTATTTTCCGCATCATGCTAGTTCTTCTTTGTATGAATTCCAAACACAAGAGGCATATGATTCTAAAGTTTCGAATTTGTTTCGAAGTTGTGTTTTTGTTTGTTTTTCAAATTTGTGATTCGATTGTTCTTTTTGGTTAAACCTAATGTTATTTTAGGAAATTAAATATTTAATTTTGTTAACAGGTTTTGTCGAGGCAGTGGTGGATGCTCCATACCCAAGAAGGTCATGTGTCTCGCCATGTTTGTCCTGGGAATCGATTTTCGAAATAGATATTTAATTGAATTTATAACATAGGTTGATTTGGATCAATGGTGTTAAGTTCTGCTTGCGATCCAAATCTAAACCATTAAGAACAGATAAGTTAAATTTGGAATCAATAATGTTAAGTTCCGTTTGCGATTCCTAATTTAATTTCTAAAGAACACAATAGGTTGTTTAGGAAAGGTTCGACACTTATACAAAATTTTTGTACAATGGAACCGGTACGATCTTCCTAGGACCAACCAACATGTTGAACATGGGATCAGCCACGAAACAACAACTCCTTATACTCCTCAGCAAAATAGAGTTGTTGAGCGAAAGAATCAAACTCTAAAAGAGATGATGAATGCTCTTCTATTGAGTTCTGGATTGCCAGAGTCCATGTGGGGGGAAGCTGTGTTAACAACTAATTACCTTTTAAATAAGGTGCCCCGGAAGAAAATAGATAAGAGCCCTTATGAGTTGTGGAATGGAAGACAACCGTCCTACAAATATTTACGAATGTGGGGGTGTCTTGCCAAAGTGTTGGTGCCTGATCCAAAAAGGATTAAGATAGGACCAAAGACTGTTGATTGCATATTTATTGGATATGCACATAACAGCAGTGCTTATCAATTTTGCATATATGAGTCACACATAATGGAGATACACAGAAGCAGTAAGCTCGGGTAGAAAAATCTTACAGATAAGATTTTATCACTTTCATGCTGGAAAGTGAGCCTCGTAGTTACTCAGAAGCAGTAAGCTCGTCTGATGGATCTCGCTGGAGAGAGGCAATTGCATCTGAAATAGAATCTATCTTGCAAAATCACACTTGGAAACTCGTGGATCTTCCTCCGGGAAGTAAACCACTATTTTGCAAGTGGATCTTCAAGAAGAAAATGAAATTAGATGGCACAATCGATAAATACAAGGCCAGATTGGTAATCAAAGGATACCGACAACGAGCAGGCCTTGATTATTTTGATACATACTCTCCGGTATCGAGAATAACTTCCATTAGAGTATTGTTGGCTATTGCCGCTTAATGGAATCTCAAAATACATCAAATGGATGTAAAGACAGCCTTTTTGAATGGGGATTTAGAAGAGGAAATCTACATGGACCAACCTGAGGGGTTTTCTATGCCAGGACAGAAAAATAAGGTCTGTAGATTGGTGAAGTCATTATATGGCTTGAAACAAGCACCAAAGCAGTGACATGAGAAATTTGATAATGCCATGAAGGAATGTGGATTCAAGATCAATGAATGTGATAAATGTGTCTACATGAGAGCCACATAGATTGACTATGTCATCTTGTGCCTCTATGTAGATTGCATACTTATCATTGGGAGTAATGATAAGATAATCAAATCCACTAAAGATATGTTGAATTCAAGATTTGACTTGAAAGACATGGGCCTAGCGATGTGATTCTAGGAATCAAAATTTTTAGAACCGCAGAAGGACTTGTTCTTAGTCAATTCCATTACGTGGACAAGATTCTTGAGAAATTTACCAAGGGTGATACTGCGTTGGCACGAACACCGATAGATATAAGTCAACATCTATTGAAAAATCAAGGTGAAAGTATTTCGCAGATAGAATACTCTCGAGTGATTGGAAGTCTGATGTACTTGATGAGTTGTACATGACCAGACTTGACCTACGCAGTAAGCAAACTGAGTAGATACACGAGTAATTCCGGTGTTGAGCACTGAAAGGGATAACAAGAATAATGAGGTACTTGAGGTATACTCGTGAATATGGACTGCACTATACAAGATATCTTGCTGTGATCGAAGGATACAGCGATGCAAGTTGGATATCTGATATAAAAGACTCTAAGTCTACGAGTGGGTATGTCTTCACTCTAGCAGGTGCAACCATTTCTTAGAAATCTTCTAAGAAATCGTAATAACCAGATCCATGATGGAATATGAGTTTGTAGCTCTTGATAAATATGGTGAAGAGGCTGAATGACTACGACAATTCTTAGAAGATATCTCACAATGGTCAAAACCTGTGCCGACAATTTGCATACATCGCAATAGTCAATCAGCAATCGGTCGAGCACAGAGACATCTGTATAATGATAAATCTAGACATATACATCGTAGACATAATACCATTATACAACTACTCTCAACTGGAGTTATCACTGTTGACTATATGAAGTCAAAAGATAACCTAGCAGATCTACTAACCAAGGGGTTAAATCGAGAGTTAGTTGCAAGCTCATCATGAGGAATGGGTTTAATATCGTTGTCAGCGATCAGTGCAGAGGACACCCAACCTATGCTGACTGGAGATCCCAAGAACTAGGTTCAAAGGGACAACTAATCTGCACTCTAGACACATTGTGGGGAATAACCCAATAAAACAGTGATCAGACCAGGGTAAGCCGATGGGATTTTAATGATCAAGAAGAGTAGATGGCAACTCTTGAGGGATCACCTATGTGAGAAAGAAGTGGGGCCGCTTCGAAGAGAATTGGAGGCACAATTCTCAGAGCTTTTCACAGGACTAGACGTGTTCATGGCTAAGAATGAGCACACTCATGAGAACTGAGTTGTATCAGGGAGAGTCTTGGGTGAGATTTGTCACTGCTTACACAGACGACAGTATAGTTCAAGGGCATCGTGTCTACTATCAGCCAGTAAGCAACCAAATCTTCATAAGGGAAGGTTCAAAGGGTAAAACCTACCTATCTTATACTTGACTTAACTGTTGAATGCTATCACTTACCCTATCTCCATTCATGTGGGGGATTGTTGAATAAGTGAATGAAGAAGAAATGAAAGAGGAAAGAGGCTCCATTGTGAATGGGACTTTAGTCCCACATTGGAAGTTTCAAGGCATTTTTGTTGATTTATATTAATTCACATACATTGAGGATGTGAACAAATGCATGGGGTGAGGCTCTCTCTCTTACGTGGGTGCGTAAGGGGGGTGCAAATCCAGGGCCCGGATTGCATTGAACCAAGTTGACTCGTGTGCGAGTGCGACCTGCACACACGAATGTCAGACCGGTTAGATCTTTTTCTATTGTGAAATAGATGCATTAAATTCGAGATTAATGCAGAATAAAATCGGCCAAGTAATAATGAGTGAAACGGTGGTCGTTTCACTGCTCGGCTAATAATGACTATTAAGATCATTAACTCTGGCCATTTATCCGAGCTCCTATATAAGGAGGCTCAGATCATAGGCAAAGAACACACAACAAGCAAAGTAAAGGCTCCCCATTTTTCTTCCTCCTCCTCTGTCGTGAATCTCCTGCTCGACGGAGTGCCCGTGGTAGCATTCGGGTACCACTCAGCTGGCCATGACCACCAGTGCTTGGTCGGATTCATGGTCGACCATTATATCTTGGGAAACAGACGACCTTTGTAAGCCTCGAAACACAACCGGAGGTGGACAAATCTGTTTCAAGGAAATTGTGACTCGCAGACCTCGGTCAGCTCGCCTGGTCGGTCTCTTTGTCAGACCGACAAACTTCTCTACCCGCTCGGGATCTTTGCCCGGTCGGCCAATCTCTTTGATAGCCTGACCTGTCTACTTCTCTCGGCATGTTTGCTCGACCCGGCCAACCTCTGACAGCCCTACCTGTCTACTTCGACCAGCCTGTCTGCTCAACCCGGCCGACCTCTTTGTCCGCTCGGCCTGTCTGCTTGACCCGGCCAACCTCTCTATCCTCCCGGTCTGTCTGCTCTACTCGGCCGTCCTCTCTATCCGCTCGGTCTGTCTGCTTGACCCGGCCGAACTCTCTATCCGCCCGGTCTATCTGCTCGACTCAGCCGACCTCTCTGTCCACTTGGTCTGTCTGCTCGACCCGACCGTCCTCTGTTGCTCAGCCTGTCTGCCTCGTCCGACCGACCTCTCCTGTTAGGCATGTCTACCTCGTCTGACCGACCTCTCCTGTTAGGCCTGTCTGCCTCGTCCGATCAGCCTCTTTGCTCGGACGCTCTGCTCACTGAGTCACTCTAAGGTTGACACTTGGATAAAACTCATCCCCTGCTGGCAGCCTGAGATCATCTGCTCAGGTCAGCTTAACTATAAGTTGAATTTAAATTTTGTGTAATATTTTAAATTCAACTAAGTCCCCTAAACATCTCTGGCAACATATTATTTACATTCCAACATAAACTACTTCCTGTGCTGCTCACATTGAACCTGACTAGGATACTCTCGGAATTTGTACATCGGCTGGATCTCCTTTCTATTTGCAAGATGCTTTTTAGTATGCCTTAGAAACAGAGATGGAGTAGAATAGATCAAGAGTCTCATTGATATATTGAATAACCATCCGAGCTTCACAATTTGATAGATCATTTTTAGCAAGCAAACAAGCAATAAAACTCAAAAGTATATTATCTATAGTCTTTGAACCTTGATGAAGGCCCTACAGTTTCTAGTACATGGGACGAACATATATAATTGTGAGGAAGAATCACATTGGTCAAATGTCTACATTTATGCTAAGTGTAGTTGTCCATTTAATTTATATTGTAGATAACATGGTGAGAGATGACACACAAAAGATTATGTTATCAGTTCCTTATAAATTATAAATAGTAGCTCACAACCAAAATGGAATGGGATAAACCATTGGAGTGGTTGTAGTGTAATTTGATATTAGTTTATCTTGACTATAAAATTATACTAGTATGTTATGAGTGTATTGAGCAGAACCATTTGAGGTATTTTCTTTTTATACTGACTAAATAAAAGAATTAAACCTCTGTTATTATGAAAGTGCGTACTCTTAATCATGATATAATAACAAACATGTATACTTAATATTTATTTCTTTAATTTATCCAAGGTTGCAATTTAGTTCGTTAAATCAATAGGCCCGATAAGTTGGGAAATGATATTATTTATATGGTGTGTTGTTGATTATAGAATGAAACTGTGTCCTAGTAATCTAGGTTGATGATGTCCCTTTGAGGAGCTCATAAGGATTGTCATGTAAACCCTGCAGGTGGACTTAGTCCGACATGACAATAAGGTTGAGTGGTACTACTCTTGGAACTAGATATTAATTAAGTGAGTTGTCAGTAACTTATTTAATTAATGGACATTTGATATCTTAAACACAGGGAGATTAATGCACTCATAATAAGGAGCCCATAATGTAATTTGGGATTGGTGCAGTAGTTCAATAATAACTCTTTAGTGGTATGAGTTATTATTGATGAACTTGAGTTGGGTGTTCGGGGCGAAGACAGGAAGCCCAAACTCATCGGGAGACCAAAACCAATTTCTCCTCTCGGTCCCTGTTGTAGCCTCTATAAAGCCTTGTATCCATAAAGTCCACTTCTTACCCAAGTAATGGGCCGGACACATCCTTGCTTGGAGCAAGGGGGTCGGCCAAGCATTATGGGCTTGTGGTTTATTATATAGTCCTCTTCTAAAAATCGGACATTGGTGCCAACAATGACCTTCTGATTTTTTTAAAGACTATAAAATAAACCTTCTTTCGTTCCTTTTGGATAACCCACAAACAGGCGAACTTCTGTACGTGATTCCAACTTATCAGTGTCTCTCTTCAGCACATTTGCTGGACTACCCCAGATCCGAATATGTTTCAGACTAGGCTTACACCCATTCCACAATTCTGTGGGAGTAAAAAGCACTGACCAAGTTCAAAATGTACACTGCCATTTCTAGAGTATATCCCTAAAATGAATTTTGTTGTATCGTGGGAGTTATTAAATTTAGAGTATACAAATTGTCAGGCAACGTACCAGAACAGATAACTACTCTATTTTCTTTACCAAAAGAAACAGAATATCCATCCATAATTTTTTAGAAACTAAATTAAAAAAAAACTTAGTACATAAAGATAATTTCTTAAAATAAATATTTTATTCCTATCTAAAGATAGATAAGCATCTCCCACTGCAATAGCCACCACTTTCGTAGCATTGCCCATGTAGACGGTAATCTCCTCTTCATGTAGTCGTCGAGTTTCCTGGAACCCCTGCAATGAATTGCAGACATGATTAGTGGCTCCCATATCTACACACCAGGTACCAGTAGATAACACCGCAAAACATGTTTCAATTACTAGAGAATACCTTTATTGTTCTTGTTTTTGCTAGGACAGTCCACTTTCCAATGTCCAGACTGCTTGCATGTGAAGCACTTGCCCTTCGGCTTCTTCACACCTGCTTGCGACCCAGTCCCTGGAGATCGATTTGTTGAACCAACTTGTTTCTTTTTCTTCTTTCTTCCTTTTAGTTTAGAAGCTGAAACATTTTCAGCAATATAAATTTGAGAACTTTAACGAAACAACCCTTCTGTTGCTTGAAGTTTTGTCAGAAGTTCTGTCATCGAATAAACCCTTTTGTTCATGTTATAGTTCAGGTGGAACTGCTCAAAACTTTTAGGCAGCGTCTGGAGAATGATATCGACCTGGGTTTCCCCATCAATTTCTGCTCCAAGGATTTCTATCTCATTCAAAAGAGCCATCATTTTGAGGATATGATCCTTTACGGGTGTCCCCTCAGACATGGTGGTTGTCATTAAGTTTCTCATAGCCTCTTGCCTAGCAGCCTGATTCTGGTGTCCGAAGAGTTCCTTGAGATTGTACATCATGTTATAGGCAGTAGGCATGACCTGATGCTAATGTTACAGCACATTTGACATAGAAGTCAAAATGTAACACTGCGCCATCTCATCTGCCTTTACCCATTTCTTATGACACTCAATCTCCTCTTCACTAGAATCGCTATTAGGCAAGCTTGGAAAGATCTCGTAAAGCATGAACTTGTAGCCTTCAGCAGTTAAGACAATGTCCAGGTTTCGTTTCCAATCAATGTAATTGGGACCAGTAAGTTTGTTCTCTTTCAATATAATAGCAAGGGGATTGAAGGTCATCCTAAGAATCACAAAACATTTGGTCAAGACTTTAGAATTTAAAATAATATTGATTTAAATTCACCAACAACTCAAACACCGTGAATTTTGTATGCCACGATAGTGTGGATGTATACAAATTCAAACATTTGTAAGAGGAGGGTTTTACCCATTAATTATCTTGTCATCCTAACTTTATGACAAATAAAATTACCTCAAACACCGTGAATTTTGTATGTCACGATAGTGTGGGCGTATACAAATTCAAACATTTGTAAGAGGGGGGTTTACCCATTAATTTTATTATCTTGTCAACCTAACTTTATAACAAATTAATAGTTAGCTTTTCTTTGGTCACACAAATAATAGCAGTGACTCCGATGGGGAGGATACTATTAAACGTGCCTAAGTGTATACCATTACTTGATATTAAGTCTATTAAATAGGATTGTGCCCCTTCAGATGGAGAAGATCACACGTTCCTAAATAATTTCCTATAATCATCCATTAAGGAAGTTTGATTTAGTGATCCGCAAATAAACTCATCCGATGTGGAGAAAGGCACTCAGAGCCAACACGTAAGTTTGAATGCATCACTTACAAACCAGTAATGGAGACCGTGGAATTTAAATAAAATTTATCTCCCACTTAGTTATTTAAAGATGAGGAATTTTAACATGCACACAAGCACACAAACACAACACATCACAGCATAAAAGGCAATAAATATGAAAATTAATTTTTCAACTATTATGACCTCATCCATAGTTGTCTTCCGTGTGTCGCCAACCCTAGCCGCCGCCAATGGGTCATGTCCTCGAGTCTATCTTTCTTCCTTTTTCCGCTGCGCCTCTGGTCCTCATAATAGCACCACGCCTCGCAAGGATACGATCCGTGACAAAAATAAAATTTTACATTTATCGATCCTATATTCCACGAACGAATGTACATATAATCTAGATCGAACAGAATGTAAAATCCTAAAACTAATACAACCCCTGCTGTATTTAATAATTACAATCATGCACACATATAAAATGCCCTCGACATGTCCGAGGGTCCAATCACACACAATCATAATAGGCCATAATAGTTGGAATCTACAACCACAGAGTTAATTTATTTGCACATCCTACTATTATCTTGCCTAAACTTATGTATGAAAAGTGCATAATTAACTGAAAACCAAACACACAGAGGCATAAACCTAGCCCTGATACCAATTGTTGGTTGCTATACTTGGATTCTGTTCTGTTTCCCCTGTACAAAATTTATACAAGCACAGAACTTAACCTAGCTACCCAGTGCTCTACTGAAGTTAAAGTTGGATTACAAACGATGCTTAAACATTATTAATCAAAGTTGCTCTTCAGAAGTTAAACTTAGATTGGAAACGATACTTAACATTTTTACTCCAAGTTTAATCGATGTGATCTTCCTTAGTTAAACCATATTCCAGAAGTTGATTAAATATCTATTTTAAAGATTGGCTTCTAGGTTAAATATAGTGAGACACTAGGCCTTCTTAGTTATGGGATCATCCACCACTTCCTAGACAAAGTCTTTCAAAGAAATTGGATATTTAACTTCTTATAGTAACCCTAGGTTTAACTATGCAGAGACCACAATAGAAACATAAGATCGAAATGCAAAATTGAAATACAAAATCGATAGCACGAAATCGAAACATAAAATAGCTAGCCTCTTGTGTTGGTGTTTCAAAATTCATGCAAAGAAAACTAACTAATTAATTCGAAGTGGAAACCATTAATTAGTTATACCTTTCTTTGTAGCTAAAGACCTCTTGATCTTCTGTTGTATTCCTCTCCTTCTCTTGGACGTCGTGTTGGCGACGATCTACCAAGCTAACTCCACCCGAACCACTTCTTTTCCTCCAAGAAACTCGAGCCACCAAGGGATGCCAAAATAGGAAATTTCCTTCTTCTTCTTCTTCCCCTCTAAACATCCGGCCACCAAGGATCTCTTCTTTTCTTTTCAAGTTTCGGCCACCAAGGATCTCTTCTTTTCTTTTCAAGTTTCGGCCACCAAGATAAGATAGGTGCCGACCTTAGAAAGAAGAAAAGGAAGAGAAGAAGATGGTGTCGTCAGCCTAAGAGAAGAAACAAAGTGAGATGAGGAAGGGATAGGGCCGGCCACAAGGAAGAGAAGAGAGGAGTCAAGGCTTAAGTTGTGTGTCTCATGAGGCACCCTCTCCTTCTCTTTTATAATCCTTGGTCATGACAAAAAAGGAAAGTTTTAAACATAATTAAAACTTCCTTATTTATGGGCTCCCTTTAAAAAAGAAAATTTTAACAACAATTAAAATCTCTTTCTTTTAAATTTCCTATTGTACATGGCAACAAAAGAAAAGTTTTAAAATTATTCTCTCTCTTTTAAAACATGTAGACAACTACAAAAAAAGGAAAGATTAATTAAAACTTCTCTTTTTAAATCATGATTACAAAAAAGGAAAGTTTTATCAAAAATTAGAATCTCTCTTTTAAACTACAAATAAGGAAAGATTTTAACAAAATTAAAATCTCTCTTTAATCCTTTGTAGATAGTTATAAAAGGAAAGATTTTAAAATTTTAAAACTCTCTTTTAAAACCATGAGGATGGCTATAAAAGGAAAATTTTTAACACAAAATCAAAAACTCCTTTTATTCTTCATGTGGCCGTTAAAAGGAAAGTTTTAAACAAAAATTAAAACTTTCTTTTAACTTATGTGGTCGGCCACATCTTGGACACCAAGATGTGTTTGGGGTCAGCCACCTCTTGGGCTCCAAATAATGCTTGGTCGGCCCCCCTTGCTCCAAGCAAGGATGTGTCCAACCCATTACTTGGGTAAGAAGTGGACTTTGTGGATACAAGAATTTATAGAGGCTACAACAGGGGCCGAGAGGAGAAATTACCTTTAGTCTCTCGATGAGCTTGAGCTTCCTGTGTTCACCCCGAACACCCAACTCAAGTTCATCAATAATAACTCATACCACTAAAGAGTTATTATTGAACTACCGCATTAATCCCAAATTACATTATGGGCTCCTTCTTATCATGAGTGCATTAATTTCCTTGTGTTTAAGATATCGAATGTCCACAAATTAAATGAGTTACTGACAACTCACTTAATTAATATTTAGCTCCAAGAGTAGTACCACTCAGCTTCATTGTCATGCCAAAACAAAATCTACCTGCAGGGTTTACATGACAATCCTTATGAGCTCCTCAAGGGACATCATCAACCTAGATTACTAGGACACAATTTCTTTCTATAATCAACAACACACCATATAAATAATATCATTTCCCAACTTATCGAGTCTATTGATTTAACGAACTAAATCTCACCCATTGATAAATTAAAGAAATAAATACTAAGTATACGTGCTTGTTATTATATCAGGATTAAGAGTACGCACATCTATAATAATAGTGGTTTTGTTCTTTTATGTAGTTAGTATAAAAAAAAACAACCCCAAATGATCCTGCTTAATATACACATAGTGTACTAGTGTAATTTTATAGTTAAGATAAACTAATACCAAATTATACTACAACCACTCCAATGATTTGTCCCATTCCATCTTGGTTGTGAGCTACTATTTATAATTTATAAGGAACTGATAACATGATCTTCTGTGTCACACCAAACACCATGTTACCTACAATATAAATTAAATAGACAACTACATCTAACATAAATGTAGATATTTGACCAATGTGATTCTTATTTCAAAATAAATGTTTACAAAAAGCTAGGATTTTAGTATACATCCTAACAGTTTTCTTACCAAGGATCTAAAAAAGTCCCCTTCTACTATGCTTTGCGAAAATGTGCTCATCAATATCTCAGAAGTCGCCGAAAGAACATCTTGAGACATCTGATTGAAACATTGAATATAATCTTTCAAAAATTCCTTAGGCTTATGCTTGAGAGTGAATAAATTCAGCGGCATCTTGTGATACTTCTTACTACTAGTAAAATGATGTAAGAATACCATTCTAAAGTCTCTGAACAAGAGAACAGAGGCTAGAGGGAGTCAGGTGAACCACCTATGGAGCCCGAGACTGTGGTTAGAAACACTCAGCACTTCATGGCATCAGAATCTTGATGTAATAAGGTGGCACTTTCAAACTTACATACATGGTCTTCTGGATCAGTAGTTACCACTATATCGGTTGATCCTTGGTGGTCAATAAGGACACAACAATGTATCTTTCAAAATGCTTTGGCAAAAAGGAGAACTATTATGGCTCTCCAGTTGGTTGACAGATGATGCTTTGCCTCGAGCAGGTTCTTGGGCGGTATGTTTCTAACTGAAGATTTAGATTGTGTCACAAAGATAAAATCTAGCATGATTACTGACCAGAATTTGGGGTATGGCAATTGGTTGTGTCAACATTGGTTGAGGGACTTAAGGAATTCCAATCGAGGCGGAAGGTCCACGAGAAGTTTCTTGTTGCTGCTCTAATACACCTCTGATCACGACAGTCACAATTCAGTCCAAATTGCCCTGCACTATGGTGATGACGGCGGCCCTCCCGGTGTCATCCATATGAGTATCTTGGTTCAGATATACGTTCCTACAGACGACACCAATTTGATCCTGCGCTAAGACCCTTAGAGGATGATCCACTGGTGAATTGACAGATGTGTTGACTATTTCCACTGGAACCACAAGGAGAGGGAGATCGAGGGGAGAAATCATTATCACCTAGAGCACCTCAAGATTAACAAAGGCAGAAGAGGAGGGTTAGAATGATGTCGGGGTGCCCCAACATTATCACTCGACGATCAAGTAAGAGACACTGAGAAGATGGAGAAAGGAGAAATATGTAAAGAAGATGAACAGTGGAGAGCTCTAAGATGAGAAAAAGAAAAAACCTCCTCCTCCTTTGATATGTGAAGTCCTTTTTATACTACTTTCACTGATTCTTTATCTTACCAGTGTATTAATAACTAACTCTTTATCTTCTCAGTGTTTTAATGGCTAACTCTTATATTCTTAGTGTATTAATGGTTGGCTCTTTATCTTCAATGGTTGATTCTTTATTTTCTCAGTGTATTAATGGTTTGTTGGAAGCAATCTTGCCTCAAGATGGTCTAGTGTGACCATGAGTTTTGATGGTTTGGGCAAAGGGTTTAAGTTATGATTACCCTTGTATTTTATATGTGTATATGAGCATGCAAGTTTACAGGATACACATATGACTCAACATGATGGGTACGGAGAAGGATGGAGAATCTGAAGGACCGTGGACAAGGTGGCAAGGACAAGGACCAAGGGAAGAGACTTCGAGGCATACACAAAGGATGACATTGGGACGAGCCGTGGACTTAGATGCATCCGAGTGATGAGAGCTAAAGGAAGTAAGCTTGAAGGCAAGAGGTCAAGGCTACAAGGAAGAGTCAAGTGAGTTATGAGGGTTCGAGTGCTGAGAGTGTTGGTTGCTACTCGGAAAACCTAGAGGTTCCAGTACTGTACAAAAATTTTGTACAAAGGTCTGAACTTTTTCCTAGCTACCATGTGTTCTTTTAAATTAAATTTTAGATCGCCTGCGGAACTTAACACGTTTGATCCAAAACTTAATCTATTTGTTCTTTTAGGTTTTGACTTGGATCTCCTGCGGAACTTAATACGTTTGATCCAAATCACCTAAGTTATTAATTCCATTAAATATTAATTTCCAAAATTGGTTCCCAGTACTGACGTGGCGAGGCACATGGCCTTCTTGGATATGGGAGCAACCACCACCGACTAGACAAAACCTTTTAAGGAAAGCTAATATTTAATTTCCTAAAATAACTTTAGGTCAACCGAAAAGAACAATCAAATCACAAGGAAAAGAAAAACAAAAGAACACTATATCGAAAACAAATTCAAAACACTAGAATCGTATGCCTCTTGTATTTAGTATTATTTCAAAAAATAACTAGTATGATGCGGAAAGAAAAATTACTAGTTATACCTTTTAAAAGACCTCTTGATCTTCTACCGTATTCCTCTTTTGACCTCGGACGTTGTGTGGGCAACGATCTTCCAAGATGAGAACCACCTAGGCACCTTCTTCCTTCTTCCTTCAAGTTTTGGCCAAGCACAAGAACTTCCAAAGGATGAAGAATTTTCCACCAATCAAGCTCCAAGGGATGCATGCTTTCTCTCCTTCTTCTCCTTCCTTGATCCGGCCACATCCTCCAAGCTCCAAGAGATGATAGATTTCGGCCACAACAAGAGGAGAGAAGAGAAAGGGAAGGGCCGGCCACCACACCAAGGAAAAGAGGGAGAAAATAGAATAGAGTCCTTAGCCTTGAAGCCTCCTCTACCCCTCTTTTATAATCCTTGGTCTTGGCAAATAAGGAAAATTTAATAAAAACTTCCTTGATCTTTTGCCATTGAAAAGGAAAATTTATTTAATTAAAACAATTTTCTCTTTTCAAATTACAATGACCGGCCATAACAAATAATATCTCCAAGCAAATAAAATTTTAAACACCAATTAAAACTTCCTTATTTGCTTCTGGAAATTTATAAAAATTTCTCCAATAATTTTATCCCTTCATGATTGGTTTATAAAAAGGAAATTTAATAAATTAAAATCTTTCTTTTAAACATGTGGATAAAAAGAAAGTTATCTCTATAAATTAAAATCTCTTTTAATCTACAAATAAGGAAAGATATCAAATCTTTTCTTAATCTTTTGTAGAAACTTATAAAAGAGAATATTTAATTTTAAACTCTCTTTTAAATCATGAACATGGTTAAAAGGGAGTTTTCTTAAAATTTAAAATCCTCCTTTAATCAACAAATAAGGAAAATTTTCAAATTTTAAACTTTCTTTTAAACATGTAGATGATTTACAAATAAGAAAAGTTTTTACCAAAAATTAAAAAACATCATTTTAAACTACAAATAAGGAAAGAGATTAATCTCTTCTCTTAATATTTTGTAGAAAGCTATAAAAGGAAATTTTTAATTTTTAAACTCTCTTTTAAAATCATGATCTCCACATAAGAAATAATTTTAATAAAAATCCTCTTTAATATTCTAGTGGTCGGCCACCTACATGGCTCATCCACTTGGTCTTGGCCGGCCCTAGCTTGGGTTCCAAGCTAGCTTGGCCAGCCCCATTGGATGGGTAAGAAGGTGGGTATGCGGTAGGTATAAATCTCTATATACTAGAGGCTACGATAGGGACCGAGATGAGAAATTGGTTTTGGTCTCCCGATAAAATTAAGCATCCCGTGCTCGTCCCGAACACACAACTTAATTTTCTCAATAATAATTCATTCCACTAGAGAACTATTATTGAACTACCGCACCAATCCCAAATTACATTTTGGGCTCCTTCTTATCATGAGTGTGTTAGTCTCCCTGTGTTTAAGATAACAAATGTCCACTAATTAAGTAAGTTACTGACAACTCAATTAATATCTAGCTCCAAGAGTAGTACCACTCAACTTTATCATCTTGTCGGACTAAGTCCACCTGCAGGGTTTAACATGACAATCCTTATGAGCTCCTCTTGAGGACATTCTCAACCTAGATTACTAGGACACAGTTTCCTTCTATAATCAACAACACACACTATAAGTGATATCATTTCCCAACTTATCGGGTTTATTGATTCATCGAACTAAATCTCACCTATTGATAAATTAAAGAAATAAATATCAAATATATGTGCTTGTTATTATATTAGGTTTAAGAACACACACTTTCATAATAACTGAGGTCTTTGTGTTGGAACCCCAAGGTTGTTTTGGTGTGATCAACAAGTTAAGTTAGGTCTTGTGTGTATTTAACCTTGTGTCTAAGTGTGCAGGAGCTTAGGAACATAGGTAGTCGAGCGGAAGACGTAGCTAGCGAGAAGGACGGCAGTCCGAGGGACGAGGTGCTGCGGAAGAGTACACTGGCGGACGAGAAGGAAGCGTGCGGTGATTCCGAGGGACGAAAGCCGGAGCGGAAGATTGCTCGGGGAGCAAGAGACGTAGCTAGCGAGAAGGACGGCACGCGGTGCGTCCGAGGGACGAAGACTGCAGATGAGTACACCGGCGGACGAGAAGGAAACATGCAGCGATTCCGAGGGACGAGAAGCCGAAGGGAAGCTCGCTCGAGAAGACCGGAAGTTGGGTTCGGGTGAGCCCTTTTCCGGATGGCAGAGATCACCCAAGCAAGCGGATCCGGAGTAGAAGACCCGGATCGAGCCGAACTAAACCGGAGCAGTGGTCCCCGGATGAAAAAGTCAATGTTGGTTGACTTTGGGCTCCGGGGCGCTCGGAACAGTCCGGGGCGCCCGGAGCAGCCCGGGGCGCCCGGAACCCTTCCGGGCGCCCGGACCAGTATTTTGACCAGATCGAGTCAAAACTCGATCTGAACGTTGGGGGATAAAATTTATCCCCCCCAGGGTGCCCGGAACCCTTCCAGGCGCCCCGACCAAGGCTATAAATATAGCCTTGGTCCAGAAGCTTTGAATCAACTCAGAAATTTACATTCTAAACACTTGTGCGCTTCTGTTCTAGTTTAGCTTCTGTCTTTTGTGCTTTCACTGCTGTAAGAGGCTTCTCTGCCTGAAGGAGATATTTTAGTGCACGTTCATTCCTTGGATTAACAACCTCCTTGGTTGTAACCAAGTCAAATTGTGAGCCTCTTCTTTCTGCTTTTTATTTACTACTAATTTACTTTATGCAAGTGTTATGTTAAAAGTTCGAGAAGGGTCTTTTCTGTTTATTTTTTTCAGGCTATTCAACCCCCCTTCTAGCCGGCCCAACGGTCCTACAAGTGGTATCAGAGCCGAGACGCTTCAGGAGGACTAACCGCTGAACGAAGCAACGAGATGGCCGGATCTAACATCCACCCCCAAAATTCGAGGGGGACTTTGCAAGCTGGAAGAAGCACATGGAGATATTTTTCGGTACCGATTTTGATTTATTACTAACAATGGAACACGGTTTTGAAGCTCCCGAGGGCAAAGCGAAAAATCAATGGACAAAGAAAGAGCAGGCCGAGTACGTGGCAAACAAGAAAGCAGAATTCCATTTGCTAACCGTACTTCCGCCACAAGAAGTCAACCGTGTCGGCACCTGCAACTCGGCAAAGGAGCTTTGGGAGAAGTTCCTTGAATTACACGAAGGAACATCCGAAGCCAAGCTTGCGAGACGGGACTTACTTCGCAACCAGCTCACCAACCTCCGTCTTGAAGAAGGTGAAACAATTGCACATCTACACTCGAGGATACAAGAGTTCATCACCGGACTTTCGAATCTCGGAGAAGAGGTAAGTAACCGAGATTCGCTCAGGTACGCTTTAAATTCCTTCCCTAGAAATTCAAAATGGGCATCACTAGTAGATGCTTTTTACATTTCGAAGGACTTAGAAAAAATTTCATTAGAAGATTTTTTTTCAACATTTGAAGTGCATGAGTCAAGATGTGCAGGAATGAGGGAGAGCCAAAGAACAACGTCGCCCTCAAAGCTTCGAGAGACGAACCTGAATCGGAATCTTCTCTCGACGACGAGGAAATGGTAATGATGGTAAGACGATTTAAGAAGTTATACAATTCTAGAAAAACTAACCATCCACAGGGTAGAAAGAAAAGAACTATCCGCTGCTACCATTGCGACGA
Source organism: Zingiber officinale (assembly GCF_018446385.1). Lineage (NCBI taxonomy): Eukaryota > Viridiplantae > Streptophyta > Magnoliopsida > Zingiberales > Zingiberaceae > Zingiber > Zingiber officinale. Next base: position 144,264,426 of record NC_055992.1, read on the forward strand.
AGAAGGGCATGTCAAGGACAACTGCCCCAAGCTGAAGAACAAAGACAAGGAAAAGGGTAAGAAGCCTATCCAAAAATGAAAGGCCCTGAAGGTGACGTGGGACGATACCTCGTCCGAATCAGAAGTCGAACCATTTTCCGGACTCGCACTGATGGCGAGTCATCAAGACGACGACTGCGATTCAAGCTCTTCCGAAATGAGCATCGAGAGCATCGATGAAAGGGGAGACACGTCGGAAGAAAGCAGCAGCTCAGGGGGAGAAACGGACAACAAGATCGACAAGGTAAGTCAGGTACGATCTCTTCCTTCCGATAAAATGTTTAAGTTCGTTAAACTTTTAACAAAAGATTACTGCAAATTAGAAAGTGAAAATAAAAATTTAAAAGTAATTCTAGCTAAGTCTTGTCCCTTAGAAGAATTAGATAAATTAAAAATAACAAATGAAAAATTGAAATTTGAAAATGATGATTTGAAAATTCAAGTAGATAGCTTGAAAAACTATGCATGTTCATCTAGAACCAATTTTAAAAGATTTAATAATTTAAATTGGTACTTTAAATATCACCCGGGACAAATTAGGAACATTTCAAGAAAATATGTCCCTAAAAGCTTCTTAATTAATCAAGTAGGGTGGAAACTATATTGGGTTCCTAAATCATGCCTAAACTAAATTGTAAAATTAGCGCTTTAAGTGAGAAAATTATACAAAGAATTTCCTTATGAGGCTTTGTCAAGGAAGTGGTTGTTGCTCCAATAACCAAGAAGGCCTAGTGCCTCGCCACGACCTGGAAGCCAAAATATTGAAATAAATGTTTAATTAACTTACGAATAAAGCATTAATACAAGAATTAATTAGTGCTTTAAAAAGGTTATTCAAAACATTTTATTTTAGAAATTTACTTACTTAGAATTTTTTTTCCCTAAGTTTTTTTTGTGCTTAAAAATTCTCAAAAATTTAAGTTAGGATTTTTTTTGAATTTTTTTCTTACTTAGAAAAATTCTCAAAAATCATTTCTTTCTAAGTTAAAAACCTTTTCCTGAAACTAGAAATCTCAGCTTAAATAACTTAAATTTTTTTTTAAAATTTCTTAAATACCTAGAAATTTTTTTAAATATTTTTTCTATGTTTTTAAACCCTTAAATTGTTTTTTTCTTGGAACCCCATTTTTTTCTGATCAAAGGGGGAGAAAGGAAAGTATAAGTCTAGGGGGAGGTAGATAGATTTTAATCTTTTAGATTTTAATCTTTTTCTATCTTTTTGCACTTAAATTGCAAATTAAGTTAATTTACTTAACTTTATTTTATATCTATTTTAACCCTAGCTTAACTTAGGTTGATCACACCAAAAAGGGGGAGATTGTTGGAACCCCAAGGTTGTTTTGGTGTGATCAACAAGTTAAGTTAGGTCCTATGTGTATTTAACCTTTTGTCTAAGTGTGCAGGAGCTTAGGAACACAGGTAGTCGAGCGGAAGACGCAGCTAGCGAGAAGGACGGCAGTCCGAGGGACGAGGTGCTACGGAAGAGTACACTGGCGGATGAAAAGGAAGCGTGCGGTGATTCCGAGGGACGAAAGCCGGAGCGGAAGATTGCTCGGGGAGCAAGAGACGCAGCTAGCGAGAAGGACGGCACGCGGTGCGTCCGAGGGACGAAGACTGCGAATGAGTACGCTGGCGGACGAGAAGGAAACACGCAGCGATTCCGAGGGACGAGAAGCCGGAGGGAAGCTCGCTCGAGAAGACCGGAAGTTGGGTTCGGGTGAGCCCTTTTCCGGATGGCAGAGATCACCCAAGCAAGCGGATCCGGAGTAGAAGACCCTGATCGAGCCGAACCAAACCGGAGCAGTGGTCCCCGATGAAAAAGTCAACGTTGGTTGACTTTGGGCTCCGGGGCGCCCGGAACAGTCCGGGGCGCCCGGAGCAGCCCGGGGCGCCCGGAACCCTTCCGGGCGCCCGGACCAGTATTTTGACCAGATCGAGTCAAAACTCGATCTGAACGTTGGGGGATAAAATTTATCCCCCCCAGGGCGCCCAGAACCCTTCCAGGCGCCCGACCAAGGCTATAAATATAGCCTTGGTCCAGAAGCTTTGAATCAACTCAGAAATTTACATTCTAAACACTTGTGCGCTTCTGTTCTAGTTTAGCTTCTGTCTTTTGTGCTTTCACTGCTGTAAAAGGCTTCTCCGCCTGAAGGAGATATTTTAGTGCACGTTCATTCCTTGGATTAACAACCTCCTTGGTTGTAACCAAGTCAAATTGTGAGTCTCTTCTTTCTGCTTTTTATTTACTGCTAATTTACTTTATGCAAGTGTTCTGTTGAAAGTTCGAGAAGGGTCTTTTCTGTTTATTTTTTTTCAGGCTATTCAACCCCCCTTCTAGCCGGCCCAACGGTCCTACACTTTGTTCCTTTATAAAGTCAGTATAAAAGAAACGACCTCTAATGGTCCTACTCAATACACTCTTAGTGTACTAGTGTAATTATATAGTTAAGATAAACTAACACCTAATTACACTACGACCTTCCAATGGTTTGTTCCTTTCCATCATGGTCGTGAGTTACTGTTTATAATTTATAAGGTACTGATAACATGATCTTCTGTGTGTGACACCACACACCATGTTATCTACAATATAAATTAATTGAACAACTACATTTATCACAAATGTAGACATTTGACCAATGTGATTCTTATTTCTAGATAAATATTTTATACCAAAAGCTAGGCTTTTAGTATACATTCTAACAGAGAGAAATATGCTTGGGAAGGGGAACCCTAGTTTAGGGTTGTACCAATCAACTGGTGTATGTACCAGTCGACTGGCAGTCGAGCTGGAGAGAATAGAATACTTTTGTTCTCTCAAATGAAGTGGAGCAGTCGATTGGTCCTAGCACCAGTCGACTAGTATCGAGCCATTGGAGCTGTAACAGTCGAATTTCACAGAGGACCAGTCGACTGATTTTGGCACTAGTCGACTAGTAACGGTAAAATTAGCTTGGCTATTTTCCCCAAGCTTTATATAATTGAGCTTAGGGTTGTTGACTTTGGTTGATGACATTAGATTTGGTTAAAGCCTAATTAGAGTCTCCAAGTCTACTAATAATCCGAGTGTTCTTGGTCGAGTTGTGGTAAGATTTCTCCACCGACAGGAGGATTGTGCTAATCAAAATTTTCGAGGACTCATCCACCGACGGATCGGGATCGTCCACCTTACAGACAACCATGGGGTAGGAGATTTATCTCCGAACCACGTAAATCGCTGTGTTAGTGGTTTGCTTGTTTTCCTTATTGTCTTTAGCTTTTGTATTTGTATTTACTTGTATTCCGCTGCACAAGCTAACATTGTAGGAAGCAAATGACTTGGGGGCACCATCTATTCAACCCCCCTTCTAGGCGACCACCGATCTCCTACATGGTTGACTCTTTATCTTCCCAATGTATTAATGACATATTATTTACGGATGCGGATTGAGTGTCTGTTCAAGAAAGGGCGGTGTCAGATCACTGGGGCAAAATGGATTAGGCCCATCCAATCGGCATAATGGGTCTATCTTTAGTTGGCAAAATCTAGTTGAGATGATGGGGCGCGCCTTTGGCCAACTTGACTCAATTTATTAGGTAGGCTTTCACTTAGCTTGACCAGCTAGGACCAGAGTCTGTAGAGAAGCGTCTTATAGTTGATTTGGGCATCGGATAGTCGATCAAAAGGTTACCTCTGACTGGTCAACACATGGTCGAGAGGACCTATGGATATCCGATCTACAAGAATGAGGAGCATCAACCTAGAAACACTCGATCGGGAGTGGCATCTCGGCCAAGCGACGCCCAATCATACAGACCTATGGGGAGTCAATTGGGTAAAGTCCGATTGACAGAATCGGGCAAGCTATACATCGACCGATCAAAAGTTGGCTTATCCTATTGTGGCCGATCGAGATATGTAATCTTTAGCTTGACTTTAATCTTCATCTAAGCACGTATCTTAACTTTCAGGGGACACCCAGATTCTCCTCCTATTTAGACACATCACCTATGATTAATTGATAATGTTGTCCTCCGTCTAGGTTGTTGGAGCCACCCAACCCAGAGGTGTCTTTCTCCTCTCAGGGTCCTCCTCCACGTGCTATGGAGTTGGATCCCAATTCATATTTCCAAGTTACGTTGTGAGCTTAACAAATTTCTATTATATCTATTATTGTATTTGTGGGAGTTGCTCCTTAAATATTGTAATTAGGTCATAGTAAAAAATTCCTCTAGGGATATCACTATCTCTATTTTACCGTAGGACGAACTGTTTGAAATTAATGATATTATTTTTTACTCTAATAGACAGTAAAATGTAAAAAACATAGTCTCATTCTAGGGGTGTAATCAAGCTGAGCCGAGTCGAATTCTTGGATGTTTGAATTTGGTTTGTTTATAATCGAGCCGAACTCGAACTTTATTTAACGAATATATTCATGACTCACGAGTTTATTCGAGCTTTTATCGAGCCTAAACGAGTTTAATAAATATAAATTATAAATTTAAATATTCATTAAAAATTAAATTATATATTTTAAAAAAATTATAATATTCTTGTTAAAATTTATAATTTTATTATAATCAATAAATTTAATATATTTGTCTATGTTTTTCATAAGTAGAGTGTAAAATCTATAAATTCAATATCAAAATTATTATGTTTTTTATTTAAAAATTAATTCATGAGCTTAACGAGCATGTTCACGAACTAACGAGCCAAATATTGTGAGGCTTGAGGTTGATTTATTTATCTTAACGAGCCTAATTAAATGAGTTCAAACGAACTTTTATCAAATCGAGTTTCGAATAGCTCACGAACGATTTAGTTCATTTAGACTCCTATCTCACTCTGATACAAACTTGATATTGCAAAAATCCATGCTGATACAAATATATATAGTTTGGAAAATCTTAAAAATAGAAGGAAAAAAAGGTTATCCTATTGATTCACAATAACCAAAAAAAAAAAAAAATCTTTACAAATATAATAAAGCACTCAAAAAGAATAATTTAATTATTTTCTTAACTAAAAATTCTATTCGTATTAAAAAAAATGAATTTAATAATAAAATCTGAAAAATACTTTCTCAGATGGAAAGTATATATTCCATGAAATAAAAATATAATATCATGCTTACTGTATTAAAAAAAAATCAAATCAGAATGAGAATGGAATTTTAATTTTCCTATGATAATTTATTGACAAAATAAAATTATACCGAAAATAGAAAGAATGCTAAAAAATCCAAACGCATCGGGATTACGCTAGTTAACAACAATGATTAATGTACTTAGAAAAGTAATTAAGAAAGCAAATTCGTTCTTAATTTAAAATATAATTGACTCCTCGATCTTCCATAATCCTGACGTTTTAGTTCCAAGCCTTTATTAATTATGCATATAATTCTCATTCTATATATACGGATCGATCCAAGTTTCTCGGTGGATCTATCTTCAGCAGTAGAGCCAAGAATTTTACAAAGATGGAAGCAGAGCAGTTCTCCGACCTGATTCACCTGGTCGATGACTCGTACTTCTCGGCGCTGTCCTCCGCCGGCGAAGAGCTTTTTCCGATCTCCGACGAGAAGTACGCCGAGCAACTTCAGTTTCAGGAAGTTCTCATTTCTGCATCCCAAATGGCTAGGCCACCGGCTTCCACCTTAATTAGGATCAGGGAGAAGGGTGAGTCTTCGTCTTCATCTTCGTCTTCGTCTCTGGCTTCGCCTTCTCCGGCAACTTTCTTCTGCAAGATCTGCATGGATGCACCTCCCGACGCCGATATGTTCACTAACGGCAGCTGCTCCCACTCTTTCTGCCGCGACTGCCTCGGTCGCTACGTCGGCGAAAAGATTAAGGAGAATATATTGACGGTGAAATGCCCGGAGGTCAACTGCAGGAGCATCCTCGAGCCGCAGAGTTTCCGCGGCATGATACCCCGCGAGGTGCTCGACCGGTGGGAGGCAGCGGCGTGCGAGGCCACCATCCTCGGAATGAACCGGATTTACTGCCCGTTCAAGGGATGTTCGGCGGCGTTGGTGGTGGACGATGAGGACGGCGGAGTGGCGGCTTTAAAGGAGGCCGAGTGCCCGCACTGTCGGCGACTGTTCTGCGCGTCGTGCAAGGTGGGATGGCACGCCGGGTTGAGCTGCTCGGAGTTCCAGAGGCTGGGGACGGACGAGAGGAGGAGGGAAGACTTGCTGCTGATGGAGGTGGCGAAGGAGAAGGGGTGGAGGCGGTGCCCCAAGTGCAAGTTCTTCGTGGAGAAGACGGCCGGATGCCTGCACATCACTTGCAGGTGTGGCCACGAGTTCTGCTACGGATGTGGATCAAAATGGGCAACAATTCACGCGAGTTGCAGTACTCCAAATTAAGTAAATGCTTTGCTGATAGATGAACCAATGAATGAAATGCTGAATGAGCATCAACAAGATGGAAGGGAGCTTTCAAGAGCTTAAAAAAACCAACAACATTGTTGTCCAATCCAGAGGTGGTTTTCTAATCAATTGAAAATGTTATTGTTCAAGTCTAACATTCATTTTTGGGTGTCTAATCAATTGACAAGAGTTTCCAAATAAATGGGAAGAAGAAAATTTTGTAACAAATGACCCAAAAAAAAAAAAGAAGGAAAAAGTATTGGATAATGTTGGAGGGCTTGGAGTAAGAGTAAAATCTTGGCATTGATTTCCTTTTCATTTTTTACTTTCTAATGCATTTCTAGTTCAGCTATCATGATTATTGACACAGATCGAACTGACATTTTTATTTGAGAGTGCTTTTAGCAACAAAAGTTTAGCATAGATCTTATGAATCCTAACAAGTAGGAACAAAGAGATTTCAAACATTTCTACAAGTTCCAGCCATTGAGTAAATCCTTTTAGCCCACGATACGTAATGGAAGTTTGCCATTTGAGTTCTAGGAGAAGAACCTTGAGGTTGGCGGGGCGTTTATCCCTACACCACATATAACTCATTCCCTCATCCACTTGTCTGCTCAATCATCGTACATGGTTTACTTCCTCCGTGTTGATCATAGGATGGACTGGTTGGGACTCTGGGAACAGCGCTTCACTTTTTGCCACACAATAGGAGCCTCTTTTTAAAACTCAAACCTTAGCAACATTAATGGTGTTTAGGAGGAAGTGAGGGAAGAGTAAGTAAAAGGAAGGTAACTTTTACTTTTGTTTAGGAAGGAGGTGAGGGGAGGGGAACCTTTACCCTCCTTTATCCCTCAAACGGCCTATTTCCACACTCCGATTTGGGGTGTAATCAAGTTATCCTCCTTTCCCTTTCCTTCCTCTCATTTCTCTTTCCATTAACTCCTCACCCCATCGAAACAAAGGCTAAGTGATCAAGTAATCGTCATTCATTGTCTCTACCCAACTAGCTTGAAATGTGAGCAATTGGCCACCCAATCTGTTTGTTTGATTTTCAATGGGTTGAAGTCATGTTCACATACGAGTCAATTGGATTTAGTACAATTGAGGCCTTATATTTGCACAATTCGAGTCCATTTTCACAACATCTGTGATTATATAAATCAATTTTATTGCCCCAAAACTTTTAATATACTCTATTCATATTGGAGTCCATTTTTTGTTTTCATTCACTTTTCCAGAAGTCCATTCAACCGTAATGAGTTTAGCACCATAGGAAGAAGACCTTAATTCTTTCACAGGAGAAGAGCAACTCAAATTCAACAAATATATTTCTTTCGACAATGTACTGATGATTAGTGTAGTCTTTCATATGAAAATTTCCTTTCTCCTTTTTGGTATTGATCGAATGAAGCTTTTTACAGATACAATAAAGTAATCCTAGATCAAAGAAAGCTCTGCACTAAACAATCCTTAGCAAGTTCAATCCTCTTCTTGCCCTAGAGTAATCAATCATTATGTCCCCTTTAGTTCTAGAGCAATATACTTCAATAGGCAGCTGCCCCTTGGTTAGTTTGTCACAGTCCTTAGTTAGAAAGTTGGATTAAGTTATTCCTCAACCCATCATCTGCTGCTACATTATGAAATTTTGTGGTTATAAAAAACATGTTAATCTTTTAGATTATCATCAATGTATAAAGGTTTGGTGTTTATATATTTTGCACCCCAAATATATATATATATATATATTTGGGGTACAAAACACCAAACCTATATATATATGGCAATGTTGTGAGTAGATTATTTGTTGCAAACAGTAATTCCACGTCAGATTAGTGGGTCATTAATATAAATTCCAACTTGCCTAATTTTAATATATGGATCTAAATCTCTCTATATATATATAATGACTGTGATAAAATGATTGTCTCATCAAACTATTTTATTATAGCTCATCATTGATGTGTGTATCTCATACGTGATTTTTAGTATTGTTTTGCATATAGTTTTGTTTCATTGCATGAGTATATTTTGCAAACTTCGATCTCTTTTGCATCATTTTCATTTTGCCGTTCGGAGATCCACCCTTTGTAATTTTTCATTGATAGAACATGAAACTAGAGTGAAAATGGAGTTTAAAAAGCTTTGGAACGTGGATTCAAAGGCAAGAACTTACTCTAGCCTTGTCCCATGATATGTGTGTGTTCCTCCAACTGAAGTTAGACGAAGAAATGAGCGAAAATGAGACTACCGGACCCTGACATGGGTTGGTGTGCCCCATCCAGCCTCAACAAGAATTGACATGGTCTGGTCGTGTCTTTCTCCATAGCATGGGACACGGTCAGATTGTGTCCCCTGGCACGGTCATATCTCTCATCGTAGCGCCTGACACGTTCTGGTCATGCCCCTGGCACAATCATGCCTTTCTGCACCGCGTTCGACACAACTTAGCCGTCCCTGATGGCACGACTATGTCCGACCCCAGACTCAACAACTGGCATGGCATGGCCAGGTCGTGCCTCCTAGGCACGGCTGTAGTGCGACATCAAGACCCCGACAGTTATGGAAATTCCAACCATTTTGGTCAGTTTCAAAGGCTATAAAAAGCCTAAGAAGGCTCATAAAACTGGGAGGAGGGTTTCCCCTTGATAGGTGACCATATGATTGCCGTCCATCGAGCCGTCAAAGTCATCAGTCTACCCTAGGAGCTTGGAGACCCTTTCAAAGGCACTGACATCAATTCGACTAGGCTTCCACTTCTCTCTTCTTTCTGTTTTGAGTTGTAGAATGTTTGATTTAATGTTTTTCGATTGTAACTTCATCTCCATGGAATAGTTCTCTAGATCTTAGGACAAGGGAGAAGCCTGATGTATTGTTGACATGCTTATTATAAGTTTATTTATCTTTTCTCTATTTCATGATGTGTTTGTTTCATGATCCGATTTTATTGTACATATACGATTGTAATACTAACCATGCACCTTCGTATCTCACAGGACATGGAGAAGGACCAAAAGGTGAACCTAAATCTTAGCCCCATAAAGACTGAAATATGAAGGGTTGGCCACGAAAGTAGTCCAAAACATCATGAGACCACAATTGGCTATCACAGAGCTTAATGGGGTTGCCTCGACTTGACGTCAAAAAGTAGGGGATGACACCTAGAGGACCGTCGGATATCTTGACAAGAGCTTTCATGAGAAAGTAGTTGCTTTAGTAACGTCACCTTGAAAGTAGGCGTCGAGTTTAGATAGGTACGCCGGTATAATTCCAAAAGTCTATATCGGTATCCCGGGATAGACCACCTGCATATGAACAAATATAAAAATAGGGAAGTAAATAGAACTTAGAGTGTCAACAATTAGCATGGCGAGACTGAAATCTTATAATCATTCCCCCAAATTCAGATTTCTTCATCGTCTTTGCTCACTTGCTTGACTCATTTTTTTTCTCTCTTGAACTCTTACAAACTATGATTTTCTAGATATTATACTTCGAGAATTCGAATGGTACTCAATTTTACAGTCCTTGTGTGATCGATCTTTTTATTACTTAATGATAACTGTCCACTTGCGAAAAGAAGAAGATAAACAGTAGTACCAGTCAAAAGTCATTTATGCGTATGCTCGTACCTTTTTATACTATCTTTCATGGCCTTAGTTGTAACGAGGGGACAAGGAATATTTGTGTGAGAGAATGTCGGGTACAAGAGCTACAGGGAAAGCTTCCCGTAGGCCAAAGGAAGCTTCCCTATGCCAGGCTGGCAGAATATTCTCTGGTGCAAGCGGTTATTTTTTGACAAGCAGTTGCAATTCTCTGACAACGTTGTCTCCAGAAAGTGAATCGATCGACACCCGGGCCGCTCAAGTTTGCACTAGGAGTGATGACCCTGAGAATCGAGGAGCAGATTTCCGGAAGGACCAAGCCGACAAAAGGGCCGCTTGACTATATGACTAAGAGCTATCACAAGATTGAGAGTTATGACTACGAGCGGAGAGCTGAGTCCCCGGCTATATGATTGAGAGTTATAATAATAAGTAGGGAGTTGAGTCTCATCTAGTTGCGTGATTGAATCTTATGACAATGAGGTGCAAGATTGGATCCTAGGGAATCTGACCGGTGATGAACCAGTCGGGTAAGTGCTATGAATGTACAATAGATGCGGTGCCCATAAGAGGAATGCTGGATGTTAGAGGATCCGTCCGGTACTAAGCTAGACGGGTGGGCGTTCTCATGCCTGCATCCCAAATGGCTAGGCCACCGGCTTCCACCTTAATTAGGATCAGGGAGAAGGGTGAGTCTTCGTCTTCATCTCTGGCTTCGCCTTCTCTGACAACTTTCTTCTGCAAGATATGCATGGACGCCCCTCCAGACGTCGATATGTTCACTAACGATGGCTGCTCCCACTCCTTCTGCCGAGACTGCCTCGGTCGCTACGTCGGCGAAAAGGTGAAGGAGAATATATTGACAATGAAATGCCCGGAGGTCAACTGCAGGAGCGTCCTTGTGCCGCAGAGTTTCTGTGGCATGATACCCCGTGATCCTATCCAGAATCTGAGTTAGATGAAGGCTGGCTAAGATGTCTTCCATGTTGATGGAGAGGCGACTTGGACACACCTAGCATATGTGCTCAGGAAAACGGACCCCCACATGGGACTGAAGGATGGCGGTGATGAAACCGGCGGTCCTTAGGCTCTGCGCACACTCAGACAAGCACACGGAACATTAGAGACTAGAAGCCAAGAAAAAAGTCCCCGACGCAGACCCTCCGACGCAGGCCTTCCGACACTCAAGTCAGGTACTTTTTCCCCAGAAGAATAGTGTACGAAGGAAAAAATGTAGAGGACGAGTGTGAATTGTTGGTACGGTTAGCACTAACGGTCTAACCCAGGTTTTGATTGTTAGAGTGTATACTAAAAGCCTAGCTTTTGGTATAAATATTTATCTAGAAATAAGAATCACATTGGTCAGATGTCTACATTTATGATAAATGTAGTTGCTCAATTAATTTATATTGTAGATAACATGGTGTGTGGTGTCACACACAGAAGATCATGTTATTGGTTCCTTATAAATTATAAACAGTAGCTCACGACCAAGATGGAAAGGAACAAACCATTGGAAGGTCGTAGTGTAATTAGGTATTAGTTTATCTTAACTATATAATTACACTAGTACACTTAGAGTGTATTGAGTAGGACCATTTGAGGTCGTTCCTTTTATACTGACTTTATGAAGGAACAAAGACCTAAGTTATTATGGAAGTGTGTGCTCTTAATCCTAATATAATAACAAGCACATATATTTGATATTTATTTTTTTAATTTATCAAAGGGTGTGATTTAGTTCGATAAATCAATATGCCCGATAAGTTGTGAAATGATATTATTTATATGGTGTGTTGTTAATTATAGAATGAAACTGTGTCCTAGTAATCTAGGTTAATGATGCCCCCTTGAGGAGCTCATAAGGATTGTCATGTAAACCCTGTAGGTGGACTTAGTCTGACATGACAATAAGGTTGAGTGGTACTACTCTTGGAGCTAGATATTAATTAAGTGAGTGTCAGTAACTCATTTAATTAATGGACATTCGATATCTTAAACATAGGGAGATTAACACACTCATAATAAGAAGGAGCCCATAATGTAATTTGGGATTGATGCAGTAGTTCAATAGTAGCTCTTTAGTGGTATGAGTTATTATTGATGAACTTGAGTTGGGTGTTCAGGGCGAACACGGGAAGCTCAAGATCATCGAGAGACCAAAACCAATTCCTCCTCTCGGTCCCTATTGTAGCCTCTTATATAGAGATTTATACCCACCCATAGCCCACCTTCTTACCCATCCAATGGGGCCGGCCAAGCTAGCTTGGAACCCAAGCTAGGGCCGGCCAAGATCAAGTGGATGAGTCATGTAGGCGGCCGGCCAAAGCTTGGGTCCCAAGCTTAGGTGGCCGGCCACTAGAATATTAAAAAGGATTTTTATTAAAATTATTTCTTATGTGGATATCATGATTTTAAAAGAGAGTTTAAAAATTAAAAATTTCCTTTTATAGCTTTCTACAAAAGATTAAGAGAAGAGATTAATCTCTTTCCTTATTTGTAGTTTAAAAGGATGGTTTTAATTTTTGGTAAAAACTTTCCTTATTTGTAAATCATCTATATGTTTAAAAGAGAGTTTAAAATTTGAAATCTTTCCTTATTTGTGTTGGTTGCTACTCGGAAAACCTAGAGGTTCCACTGTACAAAATTTTGTACAAAGGTCTGAACCTTTTCCTAGCTACCATGTGTTCTTTTAAATTAAATTTTGGATCGCCTGCGGAACTTAACATGTTTGATCCAAAACTTAATCTATTTGTTCTTTTAGGTTTAGACTTGGATCTCCTGCGGAGCTTAACACATTCGATCCAAATCACCTTAAGTTATTAATTCCATTAAATATTAATTTCCATAATTGGTTCCCAGTACTGACGTGGCGAGGCACAAGGCCTTCTTGGATATGGGAGCAACCACCACCGACTAGACAAAACCTTTTATGGAAAGCTAATATTTAATTTCCTAAAATAACTTTAGGTCAACCGAAAAGAACAATCAAATCACAAGGAAAAGAAAAACAAAAGAACACTATATCGAAAACAAATTTGAAACACTAAAATCGTATGCCTCTTGTATTTGGTATTATTTCCAAAAATAACTAGTATGATGCGGAAAGGAAAAATACTAGTTATACCTTTTAAAAAGACCTCTTGATCTTCTATCGTATTCCTCTTCTAACCTCGGACGTTGTGTGGGCAACGATCTTCCGAGATGAGAACCACCAAGCACCTTCTTCTTCCTTGCAAGTTTCGGCCATCAAAACTTCTTCTAGGATGAAGAGGTTAAGCCACCACCACCATGCTCCAAGGGATGCTAGAAACAAAGCTTTCTTTCTCTCCTTCTTCTTCTTCTTCTTCTCTAAACTTGATCCGACCACCATATGAGTCTCCACAAGAAGGATGAGGTTCGGCCATCAAAGAGAAGAAAGGAGGAGAGGATGGCCGACCACACCAAGGAAGAAAAAGAGAGAGGAAAAATAATAGAGTTGTTAACCATGAAGGCACCTCTACCCTCTCTTTTATAATCCTTGGCCTTGGCAAATAAGGAAATTTAAATAAAAATTTTCTTAATTCTTTTTCCATTGATAAGGAAAATTTATTTAATTAAAAATAATTTTTTCCTCGTCAACAATGTGGGCGACCACTTTAAACCAAGCAAAGGAAATTTAATTCAATCAAGAATTAAAACTTTCCTAATTTGTTTCCGGAAATTTTATAAAAAATTTCTCTAATAATTTTTCCCTTCATGATGGTCAATAAAAAGGAAATTTTATAAATTAAAATATTTCTTTTAAACATGTGAATAAAAAGAAAGTTATCTTTAAAAAATTAAAATCTCTTCCAATTTACAAATAAGGAAAGATATCTAATCTTTTCTTAATCTTTGTAGAAGCTTTATAAAAGAGATATTTAATTTTTAAACTCTCTTTTAAATCATGAACATGATTAAAAGGAAAGTTTTTACCAAAATTAAAATCAACCTTTTAATCTACAAATAAGGAAAGAGATTTAACTCTTCTCTTAATCTTTGTAGAATCTTATAAAAGGAAAGATTTAAATTTTTAAACTCTATTTTAAATCATGTTATCCACATAAGAAAAATTTTAAAAATAAAATTCCTTTTTATTTTAATAGGGCCGACCACCTAAGCTTGAGTTCAAGCTAGGGCCGGCCACATTCATTCACCCATGAACGAAAACATGGCCGGCCCTAGCTTGGTCTCCAAGCTAGCTTGGCCGGCCCCTTATAGGATGGGTAAGAAGGTGAGTATAGGTGGGTATAGTACTCTATAATTAAGAGGCTACGATAGGGACCGAGAGGAGGAATTGGTTTTGGTCTCCCGATAAAATTAAGCATCCCGTGTTCGCCCCGAACACACAACTTAATTTTATCAATAATAATTCATTCCACTAGAGAATTATTATTGAACTACCGCACCAATCCCAAATTACATTTTTTGGGCTCCTTCTTATTATGATTGTGTTAGTCTCCCTGTGTTTAAGATAACAAATGTCCACTAATTAAGTAGTACCACTCAACTTCATCGTCATGTCGGACTAAGTCCACCTGCAGGGTTTAACATGACAATCCTTTTGAGCTCCTCTTGGGGACATTCTCAACCTAGTATCTCTAGGACACAATTTCCTTCTATAATCAACAACACACACTATAAGTGATATCATTTCCCAACTTATCGGGCTTATTGATTCATCGAACTAAATCTCACCCATTGATAAATTAAAGAAATAAATATCAAATATATGTGCTTGTTATTATATTAGGATTAAGAGCACACACTTCCATAATAACTGAGGTCTTTGTTCCTTTATAAAGTCAGTATAAAAGGAATGAACTCAAATGGTCCTACTCAATACACTCTAAGTGTACTAGTGTAATTATATAGTTAAGATAAACTAATATCTAATTACACTACGACCTTCCAATGGTTTGTTCCTTTCCATCTTGGTCGTGAGCTACTGTTTATAATTTATAAGAAACCGATAACATGATCTTCTGTGTATGACACCACACATCATGTTATCTTCAATATAAATTAATTGAGCAACTACATTTATCATAAATGTAAACATTTGACCAATGTGATTCTTATTTCTAGATAAATGTTTATACCAAAAGCTAGGCTTTTAGTATACATCATAACAATTTGTTGATTAAAGGAGGATTTTAAATTTTAAGAAAACTTTCCTTTTTAACCATGTTCATGATTTAAAAGAAAGTTTAAAAATTAATAATTCTCTTTTATTAGTTTCTACAAAAGATTAAGAAAAGACTTGATATCTTTCCTTATTTGTAGATTAAAAGAAATTTTAATTTTTAGAGATAACTTTCTTTTTATCCACATGTTTAAAAGAAATATTTTAATTTATTAAATTTCCTTTTTATAAACCAATCATGAAGGGATTAAATTATTGGAGAAATTTTTATAAATTTCCGGAAACAAATTAGGAAGTTTTAATTCTTGTTTTAATTAAAACTTTCCTTGATTTGGGGCTTGAGGTGGCCGACCATTGTATTTGAAAAAGGAAATTATTTTTAATTAAATAATTTTTCTTTTCAATGGAAGAAGAATTAAGGAAATTTTTATTAAATTTTCCTTATTTGCCAAGACCAAGGATTATAAAAGATGGGGTAGAGGAGGCTTCAAGGTGAACGACTCTATTCTATTTTTCATCCTCTTTTCCTTGGTGGTGTGGCTGGCCCTTCCTTCTTCTCTTCTTCTTCTCTTTGTGGCCGAACCTCTTCATGCTTATGGAGTTTTAATTGGTGGCCGGATCTAGCTTGAGGAAGAATGAGAGAAAGCCTACATCCCTTGGAGCTTGGTTGGTGGAAAAGATCTTCATCTTTTGGAAGCTTTGTGCATGGCCGAAATTTGAAGAAAGGAGAAGGTGCTTTGGTGGTTTATCATCTCGGAAGATCGTTGCCCACACAACGTCCGAGGTTAGAAGAGGAATACGGTAGAAGATCAAGAGGTTTTTCTAAAAGGTATAACTAGTATTTTTTCTTTCCGCATCATACTAGTTATTTTTGGAAATAATACTAAATACAAGAGGCATACGATTCTAGAATTTCGAATTCGTTTTCGATATAGTGTTCTTTTATTTTTATTTTCCTTGTGATTTGATTGTTCTTTTCGGTTAACCTAAAGTTATTTTAGGAAATTAAATATTAGCTTTCCATAAAAGGTTTTGTCTAGTCGGTAGTGGTTGCTCCCATATCCAAGAAGGTCATGTGCCTCGCCACTTCAGTACTGGGAACCAATTATGGAAATTAAATATTTAATGGAATTAATAAGTTAAGGTAACTTGGGTCGAACATGTTAAGTTCCGCAAGAGATCCAAGTCAAAACCTAAAAGAACAAATAGATTAAGTTTTGGATCAAACGTGTTAAGTTCCGCAGGCGATCCAAAATTTAATTTAAAAGAACACATGGTAGCTAGGAAAAGGTTCATACCTTTGTACAAAATTTTGTACAGTGGAACCTCTAGGTTTTCCGAGTAGCAACCAACATTGATGAATCACAAAATATGTTAAGTTAGTTTTGTTGTTGATCTAACACTCTGACCGAGTGTGCAAAAGAAGTCCAGACAGGTCGACGGGCTGACCTGATGTCTGGCACGAAACCCAGCTAGGTCAACGGGCTGACCGGATAGCTAGCATGAAGTCCAAACTGGTCGACGGGCTGACCGGACGTTTGGCACGAAGTCCAGCTAAGTCGACAGGCTGATCGGATAGCTGGCATGAAGTCTAGACGGGTCGAAGGGCTGACCTGATGTCTGGCAGGTAAGTAAAGGTAAGTCACTGGAGGGGAGTGACTGTAAGGACGCATTCCCGGGAAGGGAACTAGGCGCCGATCTGACTTAGAACCATTTCAGAACTCGAAGTCGAGATCTTGACTACATTCCGGTCTCAGAGAGACGGAATCTAATTAACACTATTTCTGTTTATTATAACTGTGCTAATAATCTCTTTTGCAGGAGATATAAGTGTCTCGAACTAACGTTTTCTTGCAGGAAGGAAGCTGCTGGAAATCAAGGTCCGGGCGCCCGGGAGTTACCCGGGCGCCCGGAGGTGAAAACTTATCCCCAATGTTGCTGTGCCACGTGGAGTTCACTGGTTGGCTCGGCTACATCATGGTCAAGGCACCCTGAAGGTTCCAAGTGCCCCGAACCTCATATATAAGGAGGGTCAAGGCTGAAGCACCAGAATCAACTCAGAATCAACTCTTTTGTGCTCCTGCGACGCTGCGAAAGTTCTCCGACAAAGTTCTTTCTTTTCCTGTCTTATTTTCATAATTGTCGGTATTTCCTTTCTAGCATTTTTGTACTTAATCTTTGTAATCAATATTCAAATTGCTAGTGGATTGCCCAACGAAAGCACCCTTGTGTGCGAGGCTTGGAGTAGGAGTTGACAAAGGCTCCAAACCAAGTAAATCGACTTTGTTAGCCATGCTCTCTCTTTTTGTTTTCTGCTACGTACTCGTACTCAAAATTTTTTATCGATATTCACCCCCCCCCCCTCTATCGAAATTCACGATCCAACAAGTGGTATCAGAGCCGATACCGCTCCGATTTAGTACAACCACCAATCAGACAAGGGGGTGAAACTTTCCTTTTACTCATTTTTCGGCTTTCAATTTTTTCGCATAAATCCAAACTAGTATTATTACCTTTTTGGAAGTATTTTTCGTTGCAATTAAATCTAAATTGGTGTAACACCAATTTAGTTCTTTTTTATTCTTAATTCTTCCCGCACTACTAATCCAAGACCAAGTCTTGGGATTTTGTTTGTCGTTGCTTTATTGTGTGCAGGGTCATCATGTCTCAAATCGAAGGCTTCAGCACGGTACGCCCACCCCTATTCAACGGGGATGATTTTTCATACTGGAATAAAAGGATGGAAGTCTACCTGAAGACGGACTTCGACCAATGGCTCAGCGTCACAAAAGCCTACAAAATGCCAGTCGACAACTCCGGAAATCCACTAGATCCGGAACAGTGGACTTCGGACATAAAGAAGAAAGCATCGACAAAGAACAAGACAATTAACATGCTACAATACGGACTAACAAGGGAAGAGCTGAACTGGGTAGGACCGCACCAAAACGCAAAAGAACTATGGGATAAGTTGATCGAGCTGCACGAAGGAACCAGCAACGCTAAGGTAATGAAACGTGACTTGCTATTAAATAGAATATTTAACATAAAAATGCAGGAAGGAGAAACGGCAAGCCAGCGTCACGCGAGGATCAAGGACATCCTCAACGGGCTCCACGCGATAGACCACCAAATGGAAAATAGAGATCTAATAAGATACGCGTTAAACACTTTTCCACGTAACTCTCTGTGGGCATCCATCGTGGATGCCTACAAAATTTCAAAAAATCTGTCTAAATTAAAACTTGACGAACTATTTTGTGAATTAGAGTTACATGAGTAGACTAACACTAGATCCGAGAAAGGTATTGCTCTACTTGCAGGTTCCTCCAAGGAAAGAACAAAGAACAAGCCAGAACCCAAAGACGAATCTGACCAGGATTCTGAAGACAAAGAGTACCTGGTGAACCTGGTAAGGAAAATGTTCACCAGGAGGAAGAAGAGCTTTAGCAAGAAGGACCTGCAAAAGATCAGTTCTCCAACCGAACCAAGAAATGTGACATGCTTTGGATGCAACAAGAAGGGGCACTACAAGAACAAGTGTCCGAGATCGAAGAACGACAAAACGAAGCCGACCAAAAAGAAGGCCCTCAAAGCAACGTGGGACGACTCGTCTTCGGAAGAATCGGAGGACGAAGATCAGAAGAACTAGAGTTACCTCGCATTGATGACTCGCGAAGCAGAGTTGGAGGACGAATTGGAAGACGGATCCGAACCTGAATCAAGCCATGAGTTCGTACTCGTTTCCGAAAGTCTCGAAGAGGTATACCTAAATTTAAATAGAAAGTTTTTTAAAATTATTCCTTGTGTAAATAGTAAATTAGTTAAATCAGAAAACGAAAACAAATTGCTCCTTGAGGAGAATCAAAACCTCAAGGAACAAATTACAAAAAATAATCCAACTCAAGATCTAACACTTGAGGAGGAGAATTTATCACTAAAATTAGAAATTAACAAATTAAAAGATATGTTAGAAAATTTACAACAAGATCTAAGAACTTAGATCTAATCTTAAATAACCAAAAAGTAATTTACAACAAAATCGGACTTGGCTATAAGTCAAGCTCAAGTAAAACATTTAAATCATTAATAACCCAACACAAACCAACAAGTAAAGCTTGGGTTCCGAAAACGTGTTTAATCACGTAAGTAGGACTTAATCAATACTACATACCCAAAGACAAAATATATTACGTAAAGTCAAATAAATCAAATAAAAAACCAGAATACAAACCTAGACCAAAAAAATTCAAAATCTGAATATTTTAAAACTCACCAAAACTTAGACTATCATCAAGTAAATTATAACTATAAAAGAAATAGACATAAACCAAGAATGAAAAAGTAAATTAAAGGCCAATAATTCAAGGGAGGCTCCAGAATAGCTGGCACCTCCAAAACTATCCTACCCGATAGGGTAATCCAAACTAATCTACCCGGTAGGGTACTTAGGACTAATTAGAGAGGGGTTCAAGTTTAACTTGAAAAATGATACTGGTGAAGTTTTGGATGATAATACGTCAGGGAAGCTTAGTCTATGCATGTCTAAGAAGATATTACTTCGACCTAGTGCATTTGGCTAAGTGAAACTGACCGAAGCTACCCTTTATGGATCCTACCTAACCAGTTAGACCAAGGTTTTATACTAAGTCCAGTGGATAAGACTATTTGGAAAACCTCGAAGGCATGGTTTCTCTAATGATGTCCAAGTGACTCGCAATAGCCCAGAAATTTATCCAAAGAATGTGTATTTGTTGGACCCAAAGCCAAATCTGAATCTAACACAAAGTTAAACCAAACCCTAAAATTGAAAATAATTCATCTCACAAAATTATAGGATTCCCTGATTGAAAACGTAGATCGGGTGAGATGACTAATGACTCAATTAAAATTAAAATTAAAATATTAAATTAAAATATTAAATTAAATTAAAATTAAAATATTAAATTAAAATTAAAATTAAATTAAATTAAAATAATATTAAATTAAATTGAAATTAAAATATTAAAGTAAATTAAATTAAAATATTAAATTAAATTAAAATTATTTTTTTTTAACTTAAAAATTTATCTCAACTTAAAATTTTCTTTTAAAATTTAAAAATTTATTTTAAAAATTAAACTTAATGCTTTAAACTTAAAAAAAATATTTTAAATTAAAATATTTTTACCTAAAAATTAATTTTGAAACTTAATGTTTTAAACTTAAAAATTTATTTTAACTTAAATTTTTTTTTAAAAAAATTATTTTAAAATTAAACTTAATTTTTTTCTTAAAAATTTTATTTTAAAATCAAACTTAATTTTTTTAAAAAAAACTTCAAACTTTGTTTAATTTTTTATTAAAAATTTTATTTTAAAATTAAACTTAATTTTTTTTGTAAACTTAAAATTTTGTTTTAAAATTAAACTTAATTTTTTTTAAAACCTAAAATTTTATTTTAAAATTAAACTTAATTTTTTTAAAAATTTATTTTAAAATAAAACTTATTTTTTAAAACTTAAAAATTTATTTTAAAATTAAACTTAATCCTTTTTCGAAAACTTAAAAATTTTGTTTAAATTTTATTTTAAGCTTAAAAAAAAAACCGAAGTAAAAAACCATGGGCGGGGGCCTCTGGTATTCCCTTCCGGGGCGCCCAGAAGGGACTCCGGGCCCCCCACCCTAACCAACCCAAGGCGCCCGGGAACGTCTCGGGCGCCCAGAGCCCCCTATAAATAGGGGGCAGGGGCCCCCTCACCCTTTGCACCACCTCCCCTTCACTCTCATTAAGGTTCTTTCCGAGCTTTACCGTGAGAGTAATCAAATTTAAAATTTTATTCTGCAGTTATTACGCAAGTGCGATTCAACCGAGGTCGTCATCTCTAAAAATTCTTGTCACGATGCCTCGGTAAAACCTTTCCTCCTAAGTTTTTAAATATTTCATTGATTCGTGCCTATTATAGTTTCTTTTTACTTATTATTGTAGAAAACGTTCTAGATCTGATGTTGGGCCCTCGACTGCTAGTATAGACCCTAGGTTCTCCACTGACGAACTTAGGATTAAGTTTGAGTTAACCATTTACGTAGTTAGGTAGGACTAAGTGTCTAGATAGAGAGTTCTTCTTACGTTCTTGTGTTCCAATTATAGAGGTTATTAGCCACTATAACTTACGGAACCTTGTTTACTGTACCAATTCAGTAAACATAGATTTATGTGTTGAATTTTATAATAACTTGGTTAGGGTAGATGATCTCACTTACGTTACTAGGGTAGCTGGTACGGATGTTACACTATCTCCTACCACTATCCAGGACTTCTTAGGGTTACGACCATCTGCGTGTCATTTTCAGTGTTACCTCACTAGGGATCTACCATTTGGTGATCCCTACTCACACATCACTCTGGATACGATTTATTCATATTTTTTCGGAGGGGAGCGTGTACCCACCGTTACTATGTTTAGGTCAGTTGGCCTTCGAGTTCATGATTATGCACTCTATAGGGTCTTAATTTACTGCATATTACCACTATCCACTCGCGACATAGTGATGATGCATCCATTCCATTCCTTTCTTTTGTACGCACTTTCCCACAGATTAGATATCTATATTAGTCTACATATATTTCAGACCATTATCTACGCAGCTGGATATGTCACCAGCGCTCGAGTTCATATGTTGTATTGTCATATTTTGATGACATATTTCGCCCACCTACATATTGATGTCACCCGAGGTAATGTTCGGGCCATGACTGAGTTCGATGTCATAGGACCTAGGAGCTTCTCGTTAGCGGGTGTCCACATAGATGATGATGATGGTGTCATGTCTTGGCGGAGGGGGCCACAACACCAGCCAGACCCAGATGCTCAGGAGGCGACAGAGCAGGATGAGTTCATGGTTGCACTGTTTGGCGAGGACGCTCCGGCTCCGGTACCACCTCCACCTCTAGGCCGAGCACCTCGTCCTCCACATCGCACTCTAGGCGATCGAGTTGCTGGACTCGAGCTATCCATGATGAGTCTTCGGCAGGAGGTCTTCGATCTGAGACGAGACGTGAGACAGGATATCTTGGACCTTCGACGTGACCTATCCAATTCTCGAGAGGATGCTCAGACCCGTCAAGCTGAGCTGATCGAGATGTTCCGTTCCTTCGAAGCTTGACCACCCGGACCACACCCCTCCTCCTCATCTTGATAGACATCCCGACCACTATGTATATTTCATCATGATCATTGTACCTTGACTTTGACATTGAGTTATGATATTCTAGACTACACTTACTTAGGTATATATTAACTTTGAAAATGATTTAGTCTGTTGTGTCTAATAGATTAGGAATTTTAAAATTGTTTTCAAAAAATGATTATTTTCAAATTCTAAGGTAAAATACTTCTATGTTTTCAAAATTTCCTATTTTTAGAATTTCAAAATAGTTTTAGCCTTAGACTAGAACAATTCCGTAGAAATCATGTTCCCCTAGGGCTAGTACTTGAGCATTTCACCAACACCCTAGGATTCCCTTGTTTGTGATTACCAAACATAGAAAGGGGTGAGATGTATAGGCAGATTGTCTGGACTTAAGATGCTTATGTCAGTACATCAATATGAATCTGGGCGTTAAAAACCAAATATATATTAATCAAATTAAGTCAATCAGTATAGTCAAACACTAACTGATGCTTAGACTTAACTTGACTAACCAAGTGAAAGCTGTTATCCTCTGATTAGTCAGTAAGTAGCTAACCAGTTAGACAGATTTAATAATGTCAGGTTCAGGGGGAGCAATAATTATTTTCACATTTTTTTAAAAAATATTTTTGAAATTAGGTTTTGGAAAATATTCCTCTAAAAATATTTTAGAAATGTGTTTATGAAACCTAACCTTTGAAAAACTAAGTTTTATGTTAAATTTTTTTAAAAACTTGGTTTTGAAAACTTGGTTTGAAAACTGGTTCTGAAAATCGAATGTTACAAACTTAGTTTTGAAATTATGATTTTTCAAACTTAATGTTGAAAATTAATTAAAGAAAATAGAAACTTAGTTTTGTAAATTAGATTTCACAAACTTAACTTTGAAAAATTAGATTTTGAACATTGAATTTTACCTGGTTTTTGAAAATGTTACTTTTGTAAAATTTTCTTTATAGAATTTATGTTTGAAAAATGTTTCAAGTTCAAGTTTATTTTGAAAAATTTTGGAACATATAAACTTATGTTTGGAATTTTGGATTTTTGTTAACTTACATTTAAAAAATTAGCTTTTATAAATTTATGATTGCAATAATTATCTTTTGAAAATTAATCAACAAACTTACTACTAAGATATATTGCTAAATTAGTTCTCTTTCTAACTTAGTCATTTTTCAAAACTTAGCTATTTTGGAAAACTTATTAAAAATTACTCTTTCTAAATTACCTTTCTTAGCTATTTTTGAAAAGGATAAGAGATACTGTTTAAACAAAATTTCTAATTATTTAACTCCCCTGAGTCGATCTGATTTATGTTTGCATTCTTTTTACAACATTTTTGTATTTATGATTATTTGATCCATGTTTATATTTGATGAATGACAAAGGGGGAGGGTTAGGTGGTTAAGTTAGCAAAAACAAACTGAAAATAAAAACTAACTTAAAAACCTGTTAATGAATGCTTCACTTGCATTTTACACTAACTTAACCAAATTGTCATTCCATCAAAAAAGGGGAGATTGTTGGTGCGGTTAGCACTAACGGTCTAACCCAGGTTTTGATTAATGACAAAATAGGTCAAGTTAGTTTTGTTGTTGATCTAACACTCTGACCTAGTGTGCAGAAGAAGTCCATACAGGTTGATGGGCTGACCTGATGTCTGGCACGAAGCCCAGCTAGGTCAACGGACCGACGGGATAGTTGGCACGAAGTCCAAACGGGTCGACGGGTTGGACGGACGTTTGGCACGAAGTCCAGCTAGGTCGACGGGCTGACCGGATAGCTGGCACGAAGTCCAGATGGGTCGAAGGGCTGACCTGACGTCTGGCATGTAAGTAAAGGTAAGTCACTGGAGGGGAGTGACTGTGAGGACGCGTTCCCGGCAAGGGAACTTAGGCGTCGATCCGACTTAGAGCCATTTCGGAACTCTAAGTCGAGATCTTGAATAGATTCCGGTATCGGAGAGACGAAATCTAATTAACACTATTTCTGTTTATTATAACTGTGCTAATAATATGTTTTGAAGGAGATATAAGTGCCTCGGACTAACATTTTCTTGTAGGAAGGAAGCTGCTGGAAATCAAGGTCCGGGCGCCCGGGAGGTACCCGAGCGCCCGGAGGTGAAAACTTATCCCCAATGTCGATGCGCCACATGGAGTTCACTGGTTGGCTCGGCTACATCATGGTCAAAGCGCCCTGAAGGTTCCAAGCACCCCGAACTTCCTATATAAGGAGGGTCAAGGCTGAAGCACCAGAATCAACTCAGAATCTACTCTTTTTTGCTCCTGCGACGCTGCGAAAGTTCTCCGACAAAGTTCTTTCTTTTCCTGTCTTATTTTTATAATTGTCGGTATTTCCTTTCTAGCATTTTTGTACTTAATCTTTGTAATCAATATTCGAATTGCTAGCAGATTACCCAACGAAAGCACCCTTGTGTGCAGGCCTTGGAGTAGTCGACAAAGGCTCCGAACCAAGTAAATGGACTTTGTTAGCCATGCTCTCTCTTTTTGTTTTCCGCTGTGTACTCGTACTCAAAATTTTTTATCGATATTCACCCCCCCTCTATCGAAATTCATGATCCAACACAAATGTGCATGCGTACCTACTCAACGGAGAGGACCTCCCTTTTTATATAGCACTGCGTACCTCTGGAGCTTGACCGATGTCAGAGAATGTCGATTGTTACAGCTTGTCGGGTGATGGAGGGCACGTGGTGCCCTCTTATTGATTGAAAAGAAGGTTCCATTCCTTGATAATGGTCAATCACTGGAATATTCCCTGGCTTATGACAGTTATTCTCTAACAGGCGATTATGATTCTTTAACACTGTTATCCTTTAGCGCTTTCTGTTCCTGCTCAGGTTCAATTGCGGCCCGCCTGGGAGACTATTCGGCTAAGCTATCGTGTTGGGGTATTAAGTAAGGAAGATGAGCTTAATCATGTGAATTGAACCATGTAAAGCTCGAGTGAGTAAGAACTGATCAGTCGGTGACAAGCCAAGAACTATTCGGTCTTGTGTCTCAGCTCTAGATACCTGACTTGCCATTGACCGACCGAGATTTATATATTAGATGAGGCGGGGCGGTCTAACACCCTCCTTCCTTAACTTTTGACTATCACACCCCCTTCACTTCTGACTGCTATGTCCCCTTAACTTCTGACTGTCACGCCCCCATGACTTCTGACTGTCACGCCCCCTTCACTTCTAACTGCCACATCCATGTGGGACCCTTACTTATATGCTATATCACAAGCCTCCCCTCCAAGTCTAGTCAAAGGAGGCCCAACTCCGACTGACTAGACCCTAGTCCCTTTGCCACTTCCTTTCACCTTTTGCTTGGCGGCTCCAATACCATTGCTGGCCAGGTGCTATTAGCGCTTGAATTGAGGCCATGATTTGGCAGGCCGACCAAGCGGTCGTTGATCATGAGAGCATCTTCGCTTATAACTCATGAGGGGGAAGAATCTGGAATCCCGGCCGAGAGGTCGTTGGTCGTGAGAGTATTTTCACTTATAAATCGTGTAGGGGCGAGAGTCTGAAATCTCGACCGAGAGGTCGTTGGTCATGAGAGCATGCTTGCTTATAACTCGCTCTAGGGTGAGAGTCTAGAATCTGACCGAGAGGTCATTGGTCATTAAAGTATACTCATTTATATCTCACGTTGGGGCGAGAGTCTGAAATCTCGACCGAGAGGTCGTTGGTCGTGAATCTCGATCGAGAGGTCGTTGGTTGTGAGAGTATGCTCACTTATAACTCCCACTAAGGCGAGAGTTTGGAATCCCGATCGAGAGGTCATTGGTCGTGAGAGTATGCTCACTTATAACTCGTGCTGGGGCGAGAGTCTGAAATCCGACTAAGAGGTCGTTGGTCATGAGAGCATGCTCACTTATAACTCACGTAGGGACGAGAGTCTGGAATCCTGACCGAGAGGTCATTGGTCGTGAGAGCATGCTCACTTATAACTCATGCTAGGGTGAGAGTCTGGAATCCCGACCGAGAGGTCGTTGGTTGTGAGAGAATGCTCACTTATAACTCGCTCTGGGGCGAGAGTATCTGGAATCCCGACCGAGAGGTTGTTGGGGTTTGAAGGAGATGTGCCCGTGGGATTATCCCAATCCATCTGTGATTATGAAGCGTATTACATAAGTCATTAGTTAAATTTGAATCTTACTATGATTCCGAGGTTGGGATGAGGCGATAAATTTTGATCAATGTTTCCCACCGCCTTCTACTCCATTTCTCGAGATAGCTACATGGAATTTTCGATCCTCAAGACATGGTCTTCATGAGGTATAGTTCCACTATTTGCATATCAACTCCATGATTTCCCTATTCTTTCCATCATAAATGTCATTTCGTAGGGAGCTGACACGTACCCCATGAACTTTTCTTGTTATGATGCCTGATGCATGCTTTCTACACACGACCGAAGGACGCTTCTCCCTCTTGATCTAATGGCTATCGTGTGCCCCTCCATTTCGATTGTCCGACTTGAATCCCGATGCTCCTTAAGGGTTTTGGTTTAAAAACCCTAATAGTTGTTCATCAGTGCTTCATCTTCCTTCCGCCTTTCCTCTTTTACTTGTTTATCCTCATTCACTTTCCCTTTCATGTAAGTGCTTCTCCTCCTTCATCTTCTGCTCATTCGTTTGTTGATTCAATAATGTCTGGAGAGATGGTGGTACCATGGTATGTGTATTTTCGTTCAGAGTTTGATAGAAGTGACCTCAGGTCTATACAATCTAGTTTGCAGTTTTTCGAAGCATATAAGCTCCACCTTCCGGGACTGGATGACCATCCTTATCCTCCTCCCACTGGCTTCGTGACCTTCTTCAAAGACCAGCTTATTAGTGGTCTCTGATTTCCTATCCCATTCTTCTTCTCCTCATTGAGTCAGTATTTTGATATCCCCTTGTCCCAGTTCGCTCCTAATGCCTTCTGCGCTATGCGTGGAATGATAATCTTGTGTCACTTAAATGAATCCCTTTGATTCCTCAACTCTTTCATCATTTCTATTTCCTTAAGTGTTTGGAGCTGGGCGTCTTCATGGTGCAGTCTAGGACTGGGTATAGATTTTTTGAGGGCATGCCTTTTTCCAATAAAGGTTGGAAGTCCCACTTTCTCTATGTCAAATTGTCTGAGCCCGTGACCTAGCCTGTTGAATAGCGCCTCAATCTTCCCTCTCCCTTTAAGTTGAGAGACCATCAGCACCAGCCTGCTTGTTTGACCGCCTATAAAAAACTAGATGGAGTGCAACTGTGACTCTCTTCTCTGCTATGGGAGAGCGTGTTATATACTTTCAGGCTAAGCCCCATCTAGATGTTTCAGAGCGCACCTTTTGGTAAGATTACTTGACTCTCCTTGCATATCTCCACTAACTAAGGTATTTTCTTTTGCCTGCAGAAGTCGTCATGTTCCGAGCCTTCGCCCTTGACTCTTCCGCAATGCCCAGCGCAATCCTGCGACAATGAGGCAGAGAGATTATGGCTAGCCAAGATGTCCCCCAGGCCAGCGCCTCAGTAGGGGCCTCTTCTCAACAATCGGGGGACCTTGAGGCCCCTGAAGCTGAATCACTCCCCAGCGAGGTAGCTGCTGGTGAGAGGGCTCCCTTTCTAGCTCCCGAGCAGCGCTTACGCCTTCAACGCAAAAGATGACATGTGACTCCATCAATCCAATCTTCACCCTAGAGGCTGCCTTTGTCGCGGGCATCCTCCAAGGCCAAAACTCCTGCCTGGGTGAGCACTCCACTTTTGTCACAAGCTGTAGCCTCTTCTCCTGTTCCAGTCCCCGTCCAGGAGCAAACAACCACCCGAGCAGAAGGCCTTGCCAGGACTTCTACTCCTTCTGCTCCTCCGTCCTCAAGCCAGCAACCGCCTCTGGCTCCTGCTTCTTCTTCTCACCCCAAGGGGCATCTCAAAGGATGATACGCCTTCACTTCTTCATTTTAACTATCATCCCTCCAAGTGTTGGGTCTCATCCCTTCCGCCATCACCTCTCCTAACTGTGGCCAAGTGCAACTTCATGGTGCCCTGGCTAATTCATGGAAAAATACTGCCAACCAGATTTTGGACTTCCCCCAACTGGATTTAGCTAATCAATTCTCCCAATGACTAGTGTCGGTAAGTTTTATCTGCTTTCCATTCATGACCTGGGAATACTGCTAATCTTGCCCGTGTTTTTTACAGACCTGTGTCATGGGATTAAGCCTCTCCCAGTACGTGGTCAGTCTTCACCGGGAGAATGAGTCCTTGAGGACTCGAATTCAGGAGATGGCGTCTCCTACAACTACTAGTCACGCTTTTGACCTGACGACCCCTGAGCACCTAATTTAGTCTCACCTGTAAACAGCAGAGGACCAGACTCAAACTACAAGGAACCTAGCTCGTGTAGAGTCTGATAAGGTGATGTCCCTGGGGACTGCCCTAAAGACCAGTTAGTCTAAGCTTAAGTTCGAGGACATGAGGCGAGTTCAGATGCTGGCCGATTTGGAGGCGAAGGACATAGAGGTTATTAGCCTCTCCTCCCAACTACAGATCTCAAAAAGGCACATGCCTTCCTGCAGATAGACCTGGTGACTAAAACGACAGATCTGTCTACTAGCACTGATCGAGAGGCCACCCTTCAGAAGTAGTTGGAGGAGGCTCAGGCTTCTCTCAAATCTGGGCAGGTGGAGCTTTCAGCCGCTAAGGCAAAGACAGCGGCTGCTCACCAAGAGATGGCTAAGGCACGGGATGACACTATCAAGGAAAGGGAAGAGCTGAAGGACTAGTAGGCGGGTGAGGACTCTCGTTTAGCAGCTTACATGATCTTCTTGCTCACATCCAAAGACTTTGGAGCTAAGGTAGGTCATCTCATCGACCAGATGATTTGCTATGATAGTATCAGGGCTTTGTTGCAACTGTAAGAGAAAGGTTTGCTCTAGTTGGCTCCTCCCGAGAACTTCCTGGACTGGAACCATCTCCTCAATGAGCTGCCTGGCGAAGCCTTCCCTTCCTTTGAATAGTTTGTGTTCTCTTGTAACTGCCTTTATTTTGAGTGATGATGTAAAGCTTCAAACTTATTTAAGACTTTAATCTTGAAATTTCTTTAGGAAGTTGTGTGAGGGTTACGTGGATGGACATGTCATCAGTATGAAATGTGGTGCTAGAATATCTAAGGGGAGTTCTGTTGGAGCAATCCCAATGGTTCGTGGGACCATGTGTTTTGGTGTTTGGGCAAAGGGTTTAAGTTAGGTTTACCCTCGTTATTTGATATGTGTACTTGAGTTGTGCAGGACTGCAGGTGACACATGTGACTCAGGTTGACGGCTTCGGGTCCGATGAAGGATGACATTGAGGACAAGCCGCGGGCTTGAATGCATCTGAGGGATTGTGGATAAGGCAGCAAGGACAAGGGCCGAGGGAAGCGACTTCGAGGCATACGCGAAGGATGGCATTGGAGACAAGCCGCGGGCTTGGATGCATCCGAGGGACGAGAGCCAAAGGAAGTAGGCTTGAAGGCAAGAGGTCAAGGCTGCAAAGAAGAGTCAAGTGAGTCGTGAGGGTCCGAGTGCGAGTGGAATGTACTCGGGATGGGAAACCCTAAGTTTAGGGTTGTACCAGTCGACTGGTACTGGGACCAGTCGACTGGTGGTGAGCACAGAAGCATTCTGTGCCCGAAATGGCTGGGATCAGTCGACTGGTCATGGGACCAGTCGACTGATAGATAGCCGTTGGAGTGTCGTTGGGCTGGCACCAGTCGACTGGTGCATGGACCAGTCGACTGGTAACGGGCAAATCAGCAAGGCTGATTTCCCCAAGCTCTATAAGAAGGAGCTTAGTATGGCCGGCCAAGGCGACGAAATTAGACTTGGTTAAAGCCTAATTAGTAGTCACAAGAATTCTCAAGTGCTTGTGTAATCCAAGAGGTCTTGGTGAGTTTGTGGTGAGGTTTCTCCACCCACAAGGAGCGACTTGAGATAGCCGGAGTTTGCCGGGGGCTAAACCACCAACGGATAGGGATCGCCCACCTCAAGGACAAGCCGTGGAGTAGAAGCCCTAATCTCCGAACCACGTTAAACGAACGTGTTAGCGGTTTGCTTGCTCTTTCTTATAGTGTTTAGCTTTCTACTTATTTGTATTAGTTTGTATTTCCGTTGCGCACTAACAAGTGTAGGGTGAAAGTGAGTATTTGGGGGTGCCGTCTATCCAACCCCCCCTTAAAGCCGGCCGTCCGATCTCCAATAAGTTCGTCCAAGACCTTAAGACATTTTACTTTATATGACTAAGTAACTTGTCAAGTGTCTGCCCCCTTCGTGGATGTCTGGTCGGCTTATCACCCGGGCAGGCCTTTGCAAGGGTCATTCCACCTGATTGGGTGCTTAATCCTTACTGACTACTACCTCACCCCAAATGGTTTATGTAGCATAACTACTTGATCGGTTGCGAGCCACAGTGATTTCCAAGTCATCCCACCAGCCCAGGTGAGGCTCACTATAGCTTCACCTATTTCCAATATCATACAGACTTCCACTCCAATTTTACCATGTGTCCTTTTATCGGCCTTTTTCTAACACTACCACTTCCGCACCAGATTCCAAGATGATCCAATGGCCAACATTACTTCTACGCCTATGGTTGATGCCAGCTACCTCGTCTATGAATCGCATGATTGACGCTGATGTCGAGGCATTCTTCCAAGCATCTCCCTTAATTGTTTTAAATAGTCTGCTTCTCTCATTTGAACTTCTTGCTAATAGCTAAAGTCATCTTCCTTTTTCTTCTTCCTTCCGTGCTTTTACTTTCTGGCGTTCTGTTTGCAACCTTGACCTTTTCATGGATTCTCCCATAATTAGGTATGCTCCTGGAGTCTCAACCTTTAGTAGTGTAGACCTAGACGATCTCCGATTAGTGTATGAAGTGTCCACAACCATGCACATCATCATACCCCCCCCCCTCCGCGGAGGTCCATTGACTCTTCCGACCACCTCAGGGCTATGTGACTTTTTTCAAAAAACAAATTATGGCCAATCTTCATTTTCCTATTCATCTCTTCTTCTCCAATGTGAGTCACTACTTTCGCATTTCCCTTTGACAACTCACCGCCAATTCCATTCAGATCCTACGTGGATTCGTTCTCATCTGTGACTTGTGTGATATTCATTGGACTCCTCACCTATTTCATTATTTCTTCACTCCCCGATGCCATAGTGAGGGTCTTTTCTGCTTCCAAGCCCGTACTCGGACTAACCTTTTTGCACCCTTACCCCTTCAAAAACGGAGTGGAAAGATAAATACTTCTTCCTCCATTTTCCCTTTGCTGTGGAGTGGCCTACCGAGCGGTGCTCTTCTATTCCTTCAACGCCTCCTCTAGGAGACTACCAATCAAACCCTACTTTTGTGGAGGTGTCGTCACAACTAGAGGGTTGGTGCTTCGATCTAAGCGTATTGTTAGTAGAGAACGTGCTGTATTTATTTAGGCTGAGTCTCGTTCCTTCAGAGTTGCCGCACTCCATTGGTAAGTATTATCTTTACCCTAACTTTCTCTTGCCTTTCATACTAACTCTCATTTTGCTGCAACCGACACTCTCACCTGATCGTCTTTGACCAGGCCGCTCCCCCTAAGCGCTTTGGAAATAAATCGCTAAGGGCGCATAATATTGGGTAGGAGAGGCCTTTCGCCTTCTACTCCAACCGCTCCCGGGGTGGTTGCAACTACTATCTCTCGTCCTGCTGCCTCTCAGGCAACGCCTCCTGCACACTCTATCCCAGAGCCTATGAGGCGGACTCATCCTGCTCCTCCCACTCGTCACCCCCGAACTCCAGAAGAGGGGTCCGACTTAGACAAACAACCACTCTCTTGTCGACCAAGGCGCAGACTTGTTGGATCTCGTCTGGTAGCCGAGGCCCATGCTACGACCCCACTGCCCTAGAAAACGCCACCTTCCATCCCCGATCCACAACTCCCGGGCGACCCTGCTATTCCTCCAGAACCCCAACCAGGAGACGATCGAGGGAAGGCCCCGGTCATTAAAGAAGAGATCAATCCAGAGTGGCAATTCTCACCAACCGACCTGGCCGGGCCTTCTTTTCCTGAACCGTCTACTTCCACTCAACCTGGCCCCAGCAGGGCCACTCCTAGTTCATCCCGATCTTGTCATTCCCATTTCCGTGCTACTATGCCTTCAGAGTGGGGATTACATCACCACTCCACTGCCCAAGCTAGCTCCATCCTACTATAGGGGCAACTAGCAACTCATTAAAAGGAGACTATGCGCCAAATGGATATCCTCCCACTACCGGCTTAGGTAGACCTATTCTCCGAAGGTGCCACCGTGGTAAGCCTTCTCTTTCTCTTATTACTCCTCTCTTCCTATTCTGACTACCTGTTTATATGAATAAATTTTTGCCGAGTCATTGCAATTGAGTCAGATGTTCTCGCATATACATTTCTTTTATTACTCCTTGTCTAGCATATATATTGTCTCGTGTCCTATTTATAAAAGCTTGTTTATGGCCCCTTAGTTCCTGCTCCCCATAGGATTTTTCCTACCTTCCTTGGGCTAAATTCGTGTGTAAGTGAAATATAGCTCGTTAGGCCACAAGCCAAAAGAACTTCACATGAGAAATCTTTTTAGATCTTTGCCCTCCCTGGATGAGATAGCCAGCTAGGGTTGAAGAGCTTTGCTTGAGGCTTGCAAGAGGAGTGTAGTGTGTGTCTATGACTTGAGGACTTCTGAAGTGCGTAGTTGAAAGCTTAATCCAGTTCAAGATTACTCGACCGAGTTTTTCGCGTAGGTGTCTATAGTGCCCATTCCTTGGCTTTAGATCTTTCTCTCCAACAACTACTTGTTACAAACAATAACATTCTCAAACATGGTAAGGTTGAAGGTAATTAGCACTCCATGGGCGATCCAACCTTCTACCGTGAGCATTCTGTAGATAGTAGGTACCAGATGCTAGTTTCTTAATGACCTTATAAGGGTCGCCCCACTGAGGTGCTAACTTAGTTACCTCTCCAACCAGTCTGATCCTTTTCCATACTAAATCCCCTTCTTCGAAGAAGTGAGGGATCACCTTCTTGTCCTAGGTCCGCCACATCCTTTGTTGGTATGTGGTTAACCAAGAAGTCATCTTCTCATGAGTTTAACTGATGACATCTAGTTCTAGAAGTCGCCGCTCAACATTCTTAGGGTTATACAATAACCACCGATTGGACAGAACTCCAACATCGACTGGCACAACAACTTCATTGTCGTAGATGAGATGAAAGGGAGTGAGTCCTGTACTCTCTCAGGGAGTCATTCAGTATGCTCAAAGAATATTGGGGAGCTCTTCAACCCAATCGCTGCCTACATGGTGTTGGCGCAGTGGGGCCGGCAAGAGGCGGGGGGGAGGGGGGGTGAATTGCCTGAAATAGAAAAATAAAACCTTTTCCAGATCCTTGGACTTATACTAGAAACGCAATTAAAAACAAAATTAACAACTTAAAGAAATAAGTAAAAGATCACTATTTACTTGGTTACAACCTAGTTGGTTATTAATCCAAGGCGGTTGAAAAGCTCACTAAGAATCTCCTTCTCTAAAAGTGGAGAAGTCTTTTACACACACAGAAAGCTCAGAAATAACTAGGAAAGTGATTACAGAAGTTGTTATATTATTTCCTAGCTCCAGGGGCCTTTTTATAGCTCCTAGAAATCCTATCTGTAGCTTGAGGGTGCCTCCAACGAGGTGCCAAGGGATAGATTTTTATCCCTTGGCAACGGTTAGATTTCCTGGTCAAAGGTGCCTTCCATGCTCATGGAGGGCTCCTTCCATACTTACGGAGGGCGCCTTCCATGCTCATGGAAGGCGCCTTCCGCCTGAAGGTGGCAAAGGTGCGCGGGCGCCTTGGAGGCTCCTTCAACTCCTGTTAAGGGTGTCTCCAGCAGTCTTCATCAAATTCTTTCTCTCTTCTGTTGGTCTGATCGCCTGTGTGATTACGGTCAACCAAAGTAGAGCTCACCCGAACCCAATTTCTAGCATTCTCCTTGAGCAAGCTTTCACTCCGGCTTCTTATCCCTCGAACGTCACATACATTCTTCTTGTCCACCGGTGTATTCTTTCGTAATACCTCGTCCCTCGGATGCACTTAGCTCTGTTAGGACCAAAAGTAGCTAGAGGGGGGGGGGGGGGGGGAATAGCTCGTCGCGTTCGCTCGGTGCTTGGCGTTGCTCGGCGTTGCTTGTTTCTTCAAGAATATGCAGCGGAAAATACAGAAACAAATACAACCACGCTAACACTAGGATTTTACTTGGTATCCACCTCCAAAGGAGGTGACTAATCCAAGGATCCACACCACGCACGCACTCTCCACTATGAAACACTCCTTTTCAGTAACTACCGAGGGCGGAGAAGCCCTACAAGACTCTCGGTACAAGAAGAAGGAAAGGGAAACAAAATACAAGCACAAAGCTTACAATGAATGCAGAAAACCCTAACCCTAGCTTCTCTTCTTGCCTTTGATCCGCCTCTTGACTCGGAGAGCTTCCAAGAACCTTCAAGAACTGGCGATCACGAGCTTTGAGAGTGCTGTGGAGGAGCTGGCGAAGATCTGAGATGAATCGGTGAAGAGATACCGCAGCCATCGCACGCCTGCAGCTATAAACGACGCCAACGGTCGGATCCCGATCGATTCGAATGTTCCCAATCGATCGGGAGGTTTGGATCGATCCACGGATCGATCCGAGTTTCCAGGGTGCTCGATCGATCCACGGATCGATCCAGCATTATCGCGGGCCCCCAATCGATCCATCGATCGATTGGGACCTCTCGATCGATCCACGGATCGATCCGCAGGCTCTCTCGTCATTGACAGTGCGGATCGATCCATCGATCGATCCAGAGCCTGGATCGATCCATCGATCGATCCAAACTTGATTTTGTCCAAAACCAAGTCCCAAACCTCCCAAACCAACATCCGGTCAACCTTGACCTGTTGGTATGTCATGCCCAGCATCTAGTCACTCCCTTGACCGCTAGGACTCCCTTACCAAGTGTCCGGTCAATCCTTTGACCCACTTGGACTTTTCTCTTCAAGTATCCGGTCAATCCCTTTGACCTACTTGGACTTTTCTTTCATGCCAAGTATCCAATCAATCCTTTGACCTACTTGGACTTCCCAACACCGGATGTCCAATCATCCTTGATCCATCTGGATTTTCCCTTGCCCGGCTTCACTCACTGGGACTTTCACCTAGCTTCACTCACTAGGGTTTTCCATCCGCCTAGCTTCACTCACTAGGACTTTCACCGGCTTCACTCACCAGGATTTCCATCCGCCTAGCTTCACTCACTAGGACTTTCACCGGCTTCACTCACCAGATTTCCATCCGCCTAGCTTCACCACTAGGACTTCCTTCGCCCGGCTTCACTCACGGACTTTTCTTCGCCTCGGCTTCACTTACGTGACTTTCCTTCCGCCCGGCTTCACTTACTGTGACTTTCCTTCACCGGCTTCACTCACCGGGACTTTCATACCGCCTAGCTTCACTCACTAGGTCTTTCATTTTGCCTAACATCCCGGTTAGGACTCCGTCAAGTATCCGGTCAACCTTGACCTACTTGACTCTTCTTCAATCAATATCTTATTGTCAAACATCTAAACTCAAACCAAGACTCAGCTTGGTTACCCAGGTCAATCTTTACCTGAGGGATATTGCACCAACAATCTCCCCCTTTTTGATGTTTGACAATACCACAATAACACTTACAATCCCATATGTAAGTTAGGCTAATCTCATAGCCTCCTTCTTCATGCCACTAGGTAATGAAAGCATAAATTAAGCTCTTCATTCTCCCCCTAAGAGGGCAAACTCCCTCTAGGTAATGAAAGCCTAACTTACTCCCTTTCATGAGTCCTTTCATTCTCCCCCTATGACCTTCCCATAGGTAATGAAGGCCTAAGCTTAACCATACATTCTCCCCCTATTGGCACACATCAACCCATCGTTGGACACACATCAACCTATGCTCCAATTCTGGGCACACTTCAACAAATCCATTTGTTGAAGACTCTCCCCCTGAAGAGTTGCTCATCGTGATCACAACTTCACTCATTGTGATCACCCGATAAAGAAGGTCCCATACCCTTCATTTATCCTTAACTTATCCCTCAATGTAGACAAATACCCAACCTTGAGCATTATCTAACCACTTGAGTTCCCACTTGAAATAATGAGGATATCCACTCCCCATTTCTCCCCATTTCAAGTTTAAATGCTCAACCTTGAGCAAGTTCACAACAGAAGGTTAACCACCTTCCAAGGTTCATGAAAAATAATTTTCATGTCTTTAAAGAGTCCCTCCCCCTAAAGACATGGTGGTAACTTCTGTCATTGCACCAACAATGACTTGGAATCCCTAAAACATTAGGAAACCCAAATTTAGAAGTTTTGAGGTTCAAATATTCAAAATTTGAAACACACCTCAACCTAAACTTCAACTTAGCCTTCCTTAACCAATCCATCCTTGTTTTCACATGAAAACACCCTTTGTATGTATACAAATGTATTTTAGGGGTTTGGAATGGTTACCTAGACTCAAAGAGGTTCAAAGATGCTAAAATCAAGCCTTCCCAGCCAAAATCAGCAACTTGGATCGATTGGAGTTGGGTTCCAATCGATTGAACCTTTCTGAATCGATCCACTGATCGATTCAGACTACCTGGATCGATCGGCTGATCGATCCAGCGAGCTTCTGCTCGCGGGAGACTTGCCTTCTGAATCGATCCACGGATCGATTCAGGCACTCCAATCGATCCATGGATCGATCGGAGCTCTGATAGTTGCTGAAATTCCATTTCAGTCAACTTCAGAAACCCCTAGAAAATTCTACAAAAATCCAAAAATCATGAAATTTCGTGTAGACATTATTTAGGGCATACTTAATCATGGAAAAATAGATTTCTATGAAAATACATCATATTTTAAAAGATTGACACAAACTTGAAAACTTGCAAAACTTTAGTGTTTTTCTTCAAGTTTGTGTCTAACTATTCAATGGTGATTACTATCAAAAGATAGCCTTCACCAAGGTTTTCCAAAAACATTTTAAAAACATTTTCAAAACCAATATCCCATCATGTTCCTTGGGCATAATGCACATGACTTGTACATTAGCTTTCCCAATGATGGGAAAACACATAACTATGTGTTTTGATGAACCTAAAACTCAAAAGAATGCACTAAATCAACATCTTGAGTTTTGTTCATCTTCTTAACATCTCACTTGTATCTAATGTGCACTAATCACATACAAGTCACCTTATAGTCTTTGTGAGATGTAGATTTTGGTTTTTGCCCTAATCTAGGGATCATGCATATCTATCTAGGCATTTTAGAAATATTAGACATCCACCTAGGATGTCACTTGTCAATAAGTGTCGTTAAATGCCATTTGTCCTTAATTACAAGGAATTAAACTTAATGCATGATTATGTTATGGCATACATCAAAAGAAAATAATTTTCAAAAGAAAATATCCTATTACTACATGATGTATGAATGTCATGACATGGTATTTTTAGATTTTTCATAATAAAACATGAATGCAAAACTAGACATGATGTCATGGCATATGATGGGCAAACAATCATGGCAAGATTTAGCATAAATAAAATATACCTAGATTAACTATCTAAGTATCCTTAAAGTCTTAGCTAAACTTACAACTTAAACCTAGATTGCCCTAAAGTGCTTCAAGAGAATGCCAAAGCCTAAATTGGCATTTCTAATTTCCTTGATTTAATGTATGCCAATTGAAAATAAACATGTCCTCAAATGTTGGCATATTCCATTTTTCCTCAAGAGTGATTACATAAATCAAGGCCCGGATTGCCTTAAATTTCCAAGAGAATACCAAAATCCCAACTTGGTATTTCTCAAGTTTTTCCCAATTTGTGTCATTTTAAGATAAAATCAATTTTTCACCATTAGACACATTTTACTCTTTCAAGGAGTAAACAATAATTCCATTTCATTTTCAAAGGTTAACTAAAACCTTGAAAATGCTCCTTGAGTGTCAATTTCCTCAAAGTTGGGTTAACTACCCTTCTAATCGGAGTTGACACTCTCTAGCCCATCTATGGGGTAGAGAAGATGCTCCTAGGAACCCAACACCTATTGGTGCTCCTTGGATGCTCTAGGTACTCACTAGGGATAACTTCCCTACATACCTTCCTAGTGACCTTGTTGGGCTTCTTAGAAGCCTTGGTCACATTTTCTAGGTCAATTCTAGGGATAGCTTCCCTTGTAACCTTCTTTGTGACTTTCTTAGACTTCTTAGAAGTCTTAGTCATATTTATTGCAAAAATACTCTTAGGGATGACTTCCCTAGTATTCTTGGCTTGACCACTAGACCTAGGGTTTGTTCCATAACTATATGGAACTCTATGGTAAGAGGGCACATCCTTCTTAGCCTTTGGTTTGTATCCCAAACCTCTATGGCCATTAGATGACCTTTGTGCTCCTAGACCTAGGCTATGCTCATTTTGCCCTTTTAGGATATTTTCCATCCTTTTAGGTCCTTTCCATTTTATCAAGCCTTGACCTCAAGACTTGATTTTCTATCACTAAGTCCTTAGTTTTAGATTTTTCATTTGATTCATGAGCATATTTGTTCTTGGGCTTGTATCTAAAGTCCTTAGAGTTCTTGCCCAAGTGTCTATCTACCTTCCTAACCTTAGGTTGGGTAGTTTTGGCATGTAGGGCCACATGTTTTTCCTTAAAGCCCTCATGCTTTCTATTCTTATGGTAAATTGCATTAAAATGATAAAAGTTAGAACTATCATGCTTTTCACCATAATGTAAGGGGGTAGGCTCAATAAATGTTACCTTCTTCTTTACCTTGGAGGCTCCCCCTTGACGAATGCCTCCTTGAGCCTTGACCATCTTCTTCCCCTTGGGGCATTGACTTCGGTAATGCCCTTTTTGATTGCAAGAGAAGCACACAATGTGCTCCTTGCTCTTCTTTGTTCCGGGGATGGTCTCCTTGGGCTTCGCCTTGCCCTTTTGTGCCACTTGGCCCTTCTTCTTGGCCAATTTAGGGCACTTGCTCTTGTAGTGCCCATGTTCCCTACACTCAAAGCATATAATATGATTTTTATTTTTAATTGAAATATTTATACCTTTGCTTGTAGGGGTGGCATCTTTTCCTTTGGATCCGGAGGTAGAAGCTTCCTCTTGATCCGATCTTGATTCTCCTCCATTTGATTTTTCTTGACTCGTGGAGGTAGAAGCTTCTTCAATCTCTTCATCTCTTGACCCGGATGTAGAAGCTTCTCCTTCTTCTTGATCCGGTGTCACCAAGGATTGCTCCCCCTCAATCCTAGAGGTGGAGGCTTCATCATCTTGAATATGAAACAAGGAGTATGCTCCCTCCTTGTTCCCTTCGTTGCATTCCCTTGAAGATGAAGCTTCTTCTTGAACTTCTTCTTCGGAGGTTGAGCATCTCTCAACCTCGGAGTCCTCCTCTTGGTCTTGATCCAATGAGTCGCCCTCTTTGGATTCTCCTTGATTTGGTACAGTGGAGGGGATCTCATGAATTCTTGCCAATTTGCTCCAAAGCTCCTTGGCATCTTCAAACTCTCCAATTTGTTCCAAGATGTTGCTTGGCAATAAATTGACCAAAAGCTTGGTCACTTTGTCATTGGCCTCACATCTTTGGATTTGGTCTTTGCTCCACTTGCTCCTTTTGAATACTTTGCCCTTGGAATTTGTGGGAGCTTCAAAACCTTCCATGAGAGCAAACCATTGCTCTATCTCCATCATAAGAAAATTTTCGATTCTTGATTTCCAAGAATCGAAGCTTGTAGATGAATATGGTGGAGCCACCCTTGTGTCAAATCCAAGTCCATCTTGGAATTGCATCTTGAAGTTGAGCTTGATAAAATCTTGAACTTGAAGAATTTGCTCCAACTTCTTCACCCCTCTAGCTTTTCTTGTTATGCTTGACTCTTCCGGCGATGATTCCGGTGAAGAGCGGCCTTGCTCTGATACCACTTGTTAGGACCAAAAGTAGCTAGAGGGGGGGGGGGGGGTGAATAGCTCGTCGCGTTCGCTCGGTGCTTGGCGTTGCTCGTTTCTTCAAGAATATGCAGCGGAAAATACAGAAACAAATACACCCACGCTAACACTAGGATTTTACTTGGTATCCACCTCCAAAGGAGGTGACTAATCCAAGGATCCACACCACGCACGCACCCTCCACTATGAAACACTCCTTTTCGGTAACTACCGAGGGCGGAGAAGCCCTACAAGACTCTCAGTACAAGAAGAAGGAAAAGGGAAACAAAATACAAGCACAAAGCTTACAATGAATGCAGAAAACCCTAACCCTAGCTTCTCTTCTTGCCTTTGATCCGCCTCTTGACTCGGAGAGCTTCCAAGAACCTTCAAGAACTGGCGATCACAAGCTTTGAGAGTGCTGTGGAGGAGCTGGCGAAGATCTGAGATGAAACCGTGAAGAGATTGCCGCAGCCATCACACGCCTGCAGCTATAAACGACGCCAACGGTCGGATCCCGATCGATTCGAATATTCCCAATCGATCGGGGAGGCTTTGGATCGATCCACGGATCGATCCAGCGCCTATCGAAAGCGCCTGGATCGATCCACGGATCGATCCAGCGCTTATCGCGGGAACCCCCAATCGATCCATCGATCGATTGGGACCTCGATCGATCCACCGATCGATTCAGACCGATCGATCCGATCGATCCCTGATCGATCCATCGATCCAGACTTGATTTTTGTCCAAAACCAAGTCCTAAACCTCCCAAACCAACATCCGGTCAACCTGACCTGTTGGTATGTCATGCCTAGCATCTAGTCACTCCCTTGACCGCTAGGACTCCCTTACCAAGTGTCCCGTCCTTTGACCCACTTGACTTTTCTCTCTGTGCAAGTATCCGGTCAACCTTTGACCTACTTGGACTTTTCTTTCATGCCAAGTATCCATCAATCCTTTGACCTACTTGATCTCCCACACCGTATCCAATCATCCTCGATCCATCCGGATTTTCCTTGCCTCGGCTTCACTCACTGGGACTTTCACCTAGCTTCACTCACTAGGGTTTTCCATCCGCCTAGCTTCACTCACTAGGACTTTCACCTGGCTTCACTCACCAGGATTTCCATCCGCCTAGCTTCACTCACTAGGACTTTCACCTGGCTTCACTCACCAAGATTTCCATCTGCCTAGCTTCACTCACTAGGACTTCCTTCTGCCTGGCTTCACTCACCAGGACTTTTCTTCTGCCTGGCTTCACTTACCAGGACTTTCCTTCTGCCTGGCTTCACTTACCAGGACTTTCCTTCTGCCTGGCTTCACTCACCAGGACTTTCATACTGCCTAGCTTCACTCACTAGGTCTTTCATTTTGCCTAACATCCCAGTTAGGACTTCCCAGTCAAGTATCCGGTCAACCTTGACCTACTTGACTCTTCTTCAATCAATATCTTATTGTCAAACATCTAAACCCAAACCAAGACTCAGCTTGGTTACCCAGGTCAACCTTGACCTGAGGGATATTGCACCAACAAGCTCGTCGGCTCCCTTCCCGTGTCATCCTTCTCACTAGCTGTGTCTTCCACTCGACTTCCTGTGCTCCTAAGCTCTTGCACACATAGACACAAGGATCAAACCAAAACAAGACCTAACTTAACTTGGTTGATCACACCAAAACAACCACAGGGTCCAACACATGGTCCAATTTGACCTTTAGCCCGTGAACTATCTCCCTGTTGGTGACCTTGGTCTACCCATTGCTCTGCGGATAAGCCACGGAAGTGAAAGCCTGAGTGATGTCAAACCCTCGGCACCATTCCTGGATCTTGTGTCCTTGGAACTGTCGGCCATTGTCTGAAATCAACTTGTGAGGGATTCCGAATCGGCACAAGATGTTCTTCCATAGGAATTGGATGACAACCCCTTTTGTTATCCTGGCCAGGGCCTCTTCCTCCACCCACTTGGAGAAGTAATCCACTGCCATGAGAAAAAAGCGTTTCTGCCCAAGAGTCATGGGGGAAAGGTCCCACGATATCCATACCCTACTGGTCAAAAAGGCAATAGACTATTGAGGTTCTCAAAATCTTGGTTGGCCGATAGGTCAGGTTCTGATGCTTTTGACAAGAGAGTGTTGGAGTTTATACTAAAAGTCTAGCTTTTGTAAATATTTATTTGTTAAAATAAAAGAATCACATTAGTCAATATCTGCATTTATTTATTAAATGTAATTGTTCAATTAATTTATATAGTAGACAACATGGAGTGTGGTGTCACACTCAGAAGATCATGTTGTCGGTTCTCTATAAATTATAAACAGTTGCATGCGACTAAGATAGAAAGGAACAAACTATCAGTATAGTCGTAGTGTAATTAAGTATTAGAGTATATTGACTAATAAATTACACTAATACACTTTAAGTATATTGAGTAGGATCATTTAGGTATGTTCTTTTTGTACTGACTTAGTAAAAGAACTAAACCTTAGTTATTATGGAAGTGTGTGCTTTTAATCCTAATATAATAACAAACACATATATTTAATATTTATTTCTTTAATTTATCAAAGGGTGAGGTTTAGCTCGATAAATCAATATGCCCGATAAGTTGGGAAATGATATTACTTATAGTGTGTGTTGTTGATTATAAAAGGAATCTGTGTCCTAGTTATCTAGGTTAAGAATGTCCCCAAGAGGAGCTCATAAGGATTGTCATGTTAAACCCTGCAGGTGGACCTAGTCCGACATGACAATGAAGTTGAGTGGTACTACTCTTGG
The DNA here is from genome assembly GCF_018446385.1 of Zingiber officinale. Classification (NCBI taxonomy): domain Eukaryota; kingdom Viridiplantae; phylum Streptophyta; class Magnoliopsida; order Zingiberales; family Zingiberaceae; genus Zingiber; species Zingiber officinale. The sequence goes on from NC_055992.1 coordinate 144,307,562, forward strand.
TGCTAGATATTAATTAAGTGAGTTGTCAGTAACTTAATTAGTGGACATTCGTAATCTTAAACACAGGGAGACTAACACACTCATGATAAGAAGGAGCCCATAATGTAATTTGGGATTGGTGCGGTAGTGCGGTAATAACTCTCTAGTGGAATGAGTTATTATCGATGAACTTGAGTTGTGTGTTCGGGGCGAACATGGGATACTCAAGCTCATCGGAAGGCCAAAACCACTTTCTCCTCTAGGTCCCTGTGATAGCCTCATTATAGCCTCAAGTCCATCCAAATGTAAGGCTCTTCTAGGTGTCCAAGAAGGGGGCCGGACCATTGCTTGGTAACCAAGCAATGGCCGGCCACATCCTCTTGAAGGGGTCGGCCCTATAGCTTGGTGACCAAGCTTGTAGGGGCTGGCCATAATAATTCAAAAAGGGAGGGTTGTTTTGAATTTTTAAAATCTTCTCTTTGTAGAAAACTATAAGTTTTAAAAGAGAGATTTTAATTTTTTAAAACTTTCCTTATTTGAATTAGGCCACATGTTTCAATAGAGAGTTTAAAAGATTTTAAAACTTTCCTTTTTTAACCATCCTTATGGTTTAAGAAAAAAAAAGGGAAAAGAAGTTTTAAAATTTAAATTTTATATCACCATGTTAAAAAAGAAAATTTTATAAGAGAGTTTTTAAATTTTAAAATATGGTTTTAATTTTTAGAAACTTTCCTTTTTTAACTCATACTTTAGGAAAGAGAGTTTGTAAATTTTATAAGAGGATTTCTTCTTGTAAAATTTTTAAAAATTATTTTTCCTTTCCTTTTAATTGTGGCCGGCCACCTTGCTTGGTGCCCAAGCAAGGGCCGGCCAATAGGATTAAACCAAATTCAATCCTAAACCAAATAGGATTGATCATAACCATTGATTGGTGATTGATTCAATCAAGAAGAAAGAAAAGGAAAAATAAAAAGGAAAAAGGAAAAACTCTTGAATGATTTTATTTTTTGTAAAAGGTTTTTCCATATTTGCCTTGGGCAAGTAATATAAAATAAGGGGTGAAGGGGCTTCATGAGACACAACTCTTATTCTTTTGCTTGGGTGATCTCTTGGTGTGGCCGGCCCTCTCCCTTCTTCCTCTCCCTTTGCTCTCTTCTCCTTGGTGGTGGTGGTGGCCAGATTTTAGAAGAAGAAGGAGGAAGCCTTTGGGTGGTGTTCATCTTGGAGGATCGTCGCCCACACGACGTCCAAGGCGAGGCGAGGAATACGGCAAAAGATCTCGAGGTCATTAGCATACAAAGAGAAGGTATAATTAGCAATTGTTTTCCGCATCATGCTAGTTTTTCTCTTTGTAAGAATTCTAAATACAAGAGGCAATTAGATCTAGTTTTTCGAAATAGTTTTTCGAGTTTGTGTTTTCTTCTTTTTCGAACTTGTGATTCGATTGTTCCTTTTGGTTAACCTAGAGTTATTTAAGGAAATAAATATTAGCTTTCCTTAAAAGGCTTTGCCTAGGTGGTGGTGGTTGCTCCCATATCCAAGAAGGTCATGTGCCTCGCCATGCAGTCCTGGAAGCCAATTTTGGAAATTAATATTTATAGAATTAATAACCTAGGTAGATTTGAATCAATAGTGTTAAGTTCCGCTTGCGATTCAAATCTAAACCATTAAGAACAGATAAGTTAAATTTGGAATCAATGATGTTAAGTTCTGTCTGAATATGCTTTAGAAACAGCAGTGTACATTCTGAATATGATACCTTCTAAAACAGTTCCTTCTACTCCCATGAAATTATGGAATGGGCATAAGCCTAGTCTGAATCATATCCGGATATGGGGTAGTCCAGCACATGTGCTGAAGGGAGATACTGACAAGTTGGAATCACGTACAGAAGTTTGTCTGTTTGTTGGATATCCTAAGGGAACGAAAGGTGGTTTGTTTTATAATCCTAAAAATCAGAAGATCATTATTAGCACCAATGCTCGATTTTTAGAAGAAGATTATGTAATAAACCATAAGACCATGAGTGAAATAGTTCTAGAAGAAATTAGAGAGGACACGTCAACTTCAGTACCAACAGTACAAGATGAAGTACCACAAGAGACTGCAACACGTGTTGCACATGATATACAACCACAGACGGTGCCTCGTCGTAGTGGGAGGGTTGTAAGGCAACCTGAGATATTCATATTTTTGGGAGAGTCTTCGGACTTGATCTCGGGTAAACATGAACCTGATCCCCGGACATATGATGAAGCACTCCAAGATATAGATGCAGTATCTTAGCAAAAGGCAATGAATTCTGAAATAGAGTCTATGTACTCTAATAAGGTCTGGGAGCTTGTAGAACCACCTGATGGTATAAAAGCCATTGGATGCAAGTGGATCTACAAAAGGAAAAGAGGGACAGATGGGAAGGTAGAAACCTTCAAAGCAAGGCTTGTTGCGAAAGGGTATACTCAGAAAGAGGGAATCGACTATGAGGAGACTTTTTCACCGGTAGTCATTCTTAAGTTTATCCGGATACTCTTATCCATTGCTGCTCATATGGATTATGAGATTTGGCAAATGGATGTCAAGACAGCTTTCCTTAACGGAAGTCTTGAAGAAAACATCCATATGAAGCAACCAGAAGGGTTCATTGAAAAAGGCAAAGAGCATCTAGTGCAAGCTTAATCGGTCCATTTACGGATTGAAGCAAGCTTCAAGATCTTGGAACATCCGATTTAACGAAGTAATCCAGTCATATGGATTTATTCAATGTCCGGATGAGTCTTGTGTATACAAGAAGTGTAACAAAAACGTGGTGGTATTTCTTATACTATAGGTAGATGATATTTTGTTAATTGACAACAATGTCAAGGTATTATCGGACGTAAGGGTATGGTTGTCCAAACAATTTGATATGAAGGACTTAGGAGAATGTGCACACATTCTTGGGATCAAAGTTATAAGGGATCGCAAGAAAAGAATGTTGTGTCTATCCCAAACTTCATATATAGATACAGTCTTTGCTCGTTTTAGCATGCAGAACTCCAAGAAAGGTTTCTTACCTTTTAGGCATGAAGTAGCCTTATCTAAAGAGATGTCTCCGAAGACATCAAAGGAGATGGAGGAAATGAAGGCAGTTCCTTATGCTTCGGCTGTAGGAAGTCTTATGTATGCAATGCTGTGTACGAGACCTGATATCTGTTTTGCCGTGGGCATAGTCAGCAGATATCAGAGTAACCCTGGACAAAGACATTGGACTGCGGTAAAGCATATATTGAAGTATCTGATAAGGACTAGAGATTATATGCTAGTTTACCAAGCAGACGAGTTGCTCCCTGTGGGTTACACGGATTCGAACTTTCAATCAGATAGGGACAATAGTAAGTCAACATCAGGCTATGTGTTTACTCTAGGAGGTGGAGCCATTGCATGGAGGAGTGTTAAGCAGAAATGCGTCTCGGACTCAACCATGGAAGTTGAGTATGTGACAACTTCTGAGGCAGCCAAAGAAGTTGTATGGCTCAGGAACTTTCTAATGGACTTAGATGTGATTCCTGGTTTGCCCAAGATCATCACAATTTATTGTGATAATAGCGGTGAAAACAAAATAATTGACGAGAGCTTTTGAGTCCAACGAGCATAGGAAGTAGACTCAATAATTGATAAGATCAACCAAGTCAAGACTAATTGATCCTTTTAAAACCAAATAGTATAGGATGGATCATCTTTTTGAGGTAGGGATAAAATATCATCAACGTTATCAAGTAAATACATGAACACAGAATAAAGGAAGAAATTATAATTTCTATAATAAATAGTTATTATGGTTAAATTTAACAAAAAAGAATGAATCGTATGAATAAGAAAAGTGGTATTTTGTGATGATGAAATGATATCTTTAGAAGTTGAAGAAAACATATCAGAGGAAGGAGACATATTAGAGATGGTAAAATAAGAAATGAAGGAATACTAAATTGAAAATAGAAGACAATTATTACTTGTTGCAATGGACGATAGCTAGATTCCAAAGTAATGATTCGGAATCGAAAACCCCATGAAGGAATAATGGTAGTGACGTTCTGAGAAAACCCAAGGAAGAAAAGTTCGGCGTTGTAGATGAAGGAAGATGTTGTCGGAAAAATCGACCTGTGGATCTTGGCTCTACGAAAATTACTTGCTGGGAAAATTATCCCTCTGCATGTCGATTTTGTCGCTAATAAGGTCTCCTGTAGCTGCCACAAAGAAAAGCTGGAGGTTGTAGCTACGGGAGCAAACTAACAGAAACTTTATTGCTTGTCGGGGAAAAGAAAAAAAATTAGGTAGAAGAAAATGAGGAGGAAGGGAACTTTGCTATAAAAGTAATGGACAGAGTAAAAAAAGTAAAATAGAGATTTATTTATATAAGTTATCAAAATAATAATAAAATAAATAAATATGTCATATAATCGCAATAATTATAATTATAATAATGAACATAATAAATTTAGAAATATTATTTTTACTATTAATTCATATCAGTCTTGATTATGATATAAAATATAATAAATTTTGATTGATTAAAATTAAATCAAGATTATTTTTTATTATTGTCATTACCTACTCGCGCCACAATTGACTTGAGTGGCCACGCTGTCATTGCAACTAACTTATCATCCGACAAGGCGATGAAGGTCGTTGCCAAGATCCAGACACTACTGAAGAGGTCGCAGAAAAAGGATGAGACAATGTGCCTATTGACGTGCAATGAACTGTACTACCTCCTCGTCACCGACCTCGACAAGGCTTGGAGTGCCATCAAGGAGAGCTGCAAGGACGACGCCATGAGTGCCCTCAGCTCCAGCCTTGATGCACCGAGAGATTGTGAGATGGCATTTGAAGAATTAAGTGTCTCGTCGCTGCTAGCGACGGAGGACAACGATCAGGCACAGCTCAGTGGCCTGTATGCGCATGCACTAGCCTCATACGATACTCGAGTTCCCACAATCAATTCATCATTTATCTAAAAATGATGTATTTGGAATCGTTCATACTTTTTCGGCTTGTATGTATTTTTTTGATGATCTATTTACTTATTCATTAGGGGCCTGACCTTACAAATTGGTAGTTTGGCATTTAGCCTAATTCTATGTTTTTAACCTTACTTCGTAAACAAGGATGAAATTATTTTTCTTTATTTTATTTACTAAATAGACAACTGGATTTACGAATTCATTCGTAAATATTTTTTGGTGGTGGTGGCGGCGGTATGATAAATTTGCACGGCATACAGTTCGCCCATAACACCACGATATTAAACTTTTTTATTAATAAATATAAATATATTAAATTGAATAATTAAAATTATAAATCCTTCCTATTCTTCTTTACTCTTTCTATTTTATAACCGTAGCTATCTATTAAATTCCATAAAGAGTCTGTATTCAATACAATATTATAAATAAGAATTTTAAAACTTTCTAAAAAATTGAATTAAACAATGATGGCTACAGAATTGAGAATTTTATACAAATTAACACTAAATAGAAATAGATATAGAATACAAATTTTAACTTAAGATAGACTTGAAAATACGAAATTTCATTATATTCCAAAAGAATTGTATTAAATACCCCCAAATGAAATCTGATTGATCAATACCCTACAGCTTGCCTTCCATTAAATCGTAATTGATTATTATTAAAGATTGTGAAATCTTGGAAAAAATTTATCCTTCTATAAAAGTAATCATTTCCAAATTATGCAGATCACCCCTATAAATTTGCACAATTTGCTCCTAATTCGAGACATAAAAAAAAATCAAATTAATCAAAGACGGCAATGAGGCCAACTGATCTGCTCGTGCTCGCTGTCGTCCTTCTCATCCTCTCGCCCGCTGCGCACGCTACGGTGGAGTCCACCTGCAAGGCCGTCTCCTTATACACCGACCACGACTTCTGTGTGAAAACGTTGCAGTCGGATCCTACAAGCGCCACCGCCGACCTGCGTGGCCACGCAGTCATCGCCACCAACCTGTCGTCTGACAAGGCGGCGGAGGTCTTCGCCAAGATCCAGACGCTGCTGAAGAGCTCGAAGAACATTGATGAGACGCTGTGCCTATCAACGTGCAGTCAACAGTACATCTCCCTAATCTCCAACCTCGACAAGGCTTGGAGCGCCATCAAGGAGAGCCGCAAGGACGACGCCTTGGACGCCTTCAGCGCCAGCTACGATGCACCGGACACATGCGAGATGGGGTTCGAACACTTAAGTGTCCCGTCACTGCTCGCGGCGGAGGACAAGGATCAGGCGCAGCTCTGCACCCTCGCCTTCGATATTTGTAGTTTGTTATGATTTAACTAATGTTACGTTTACCTGGGAGACGGAAAAAAAATTATGTAAAGATTTCGATGGAAAACTTTCTTCTATGTTAAGCAAAGATGAATTGTTGGGATGAAATTGTTTTTCTTTCTCGTCTTTACCAAATAGATAAATGGATTTACAAATTCATTCGTAGTTATTTTTTTATCTTTTTTGGTCCATCTAATTAATCGGACGAAAATAATTTTAGGTCTTGAGTTTATTCTAATTTGATCAATAAATTTACTTTATATTGATTAAAAAATTTAGAATTTATGCATCTTTTTATAATTGATCTGGTCTGAAATGGGAGGAGATGATACACTAGGCAAATTTTAATTTTTAATATTTTGAAAACCTTTTGTAAATTTTGAAAATCCCTTTAAAAATATTTTGAAAATTTTGTTGACACCGTTAACTTCTCCCTAAAATAGACCTATAAGTTTTTTTGAAACACTACCTTTAAAACATTTATTGCTTGATATGCTTACATGCTCTAATTTCTTACTTTATACTTGATAAGTTACATTTTTTTCATTAATGCCAAAAGGAGAGCAGTAAAAAAGAGAAATCTAAAAAACTTAATTTTAAAATGATCAAAAGAATAAAATAAAAATCATTTAAATTTTATATTTCTCTTAAGTCTTTTTGTCATGCCTCAGGTATAAAAATTTCGACAGCATCTCTCCTGTATGGGTGACAATATGAGACTTCACTACACACCCTCAGGGCCACACCTACCTCGGCCAACACAGTCAGAACAATAACAATAAACATAAATCCACAACTACGCAAAATATATATATATATATATATATATATATATATAAAAGCCTCCGGCTGTCAACACAATACGAAAACCATAAACACACATACAACTTACCTCTTCTGTCGTCTGGGCAGGCACATAGCAGAACATATTGAAAAAATCCTGTCAACAAACAAAAAGACTAAACAAAATCCATGGTGCAAAATCAATACAAGTCTGAAACATAGACTAGATAGTATAATAGGAAAACAAAAGACCAAACGAAAATCCTTGCAATCTGGAGAGGGGCTAGCGACTGAAACTCATGACGGCCTCAACATGAAATAGTATAAATCAACGGGGTGAGTCAATTTAGCGGGTAACTACTGGCATGCATAGTAAGAAATAACAACTAATAATAAATATGCGTACATACTCCTAGATAGATCATATGAAAAATGTAAAATTATAAGGAGAATGAGTATTTGTACTAACCAGCACCTAGGGATAGGGATAACAAGGTCATCAGACCGAGAGTATCATAAATCCTGTATGCATGTCAAATATATGCATCTACCAAATATGCAGCATATAAAGTGCAACAAACACAAGTAATAAATGCAGTCAGTGCATATGATGCAATATGTTCTGGTCACCCCTAACGCAGACAGCCGTCTCACACACGATGGTGAGACCGAATGGGTAGGGCTGTGACAACTGTGCACTCTACCATCACTGCTCCTGAGTGACCGAGTGGACGAGATGCTGTCGGAGTACACCTATCCTCCTTACCCCAAATCATAAGTGTAAGAGCTCAATGCTCTCATCTCCCTGAGCCAATCTAAAGGAGGGATCCCCGTCCTACTACCACACTGCGTCACACTATCCATGAGTGAACCAGCAGAGCCCTTGACAGAGCAACCTACTGCAACACACCCTGCCTGATAAAAACCACAAATCCATGGGTGGTTGTGTGTGCAGATCCATGAAACTGGCGATGCGCTCAACAATAATGGAGCAAACTATCGCACAACATGCAATCATACGAGATGATGCATGACACTAACATGAAAATATCCTGATCCTATCCATCTCTACAAAATATGTACCAAAAGATATATGGATCAAATAGAATGTCCTAGGTACATAGGTCAGGTATGGTAAAATAAATCAATGTCCTGAACATAATAAGGCATGATATGTCATTACCTTAAGGACACAAATAATCAAAGGAACATGAATGCAAAAGCAGGTAATAAATACAACATGCTCAGATACTAGATAATGACATACCAATGCAGAAATGAACATAAATATTACTACTCGTTAAATATTACTATGCAAATCAAACGACAATATCTAAAAGATAAGTCAAAGTACCCACCTCAAAAATGGAGATCGAGCTAAATAACCTCTGCGTCGAAGTGCTCGTCCCAAATCAATGTCCTATAATGAGCACATTTAATTTAGCTACATATATATCACATAGCTAAAGTAATTTCGTAATTACCAAACCCCTATTTCGTTCATTTATTCTCGGTTAACTAACAATTCAGATCTAACCACAGCTTAGATTAGACCCGACACTTTAACCCTAATTAAATATAACACAACGTTCAACTAGGGTTAATTATTCCATCATACGGGTTAAACCTAACGAACCAGATGAATAACATCTAACCATGTAAATCCAAATTCACTACAAAATGTATCACGATCCTACACTTTACCTCAAATCACAACTGTTGTTTGCTGCTGATGAAAGGTCGTTTGCTGCTGGAATGAGGGACTGCCGGCTGCTGTAATTCAAGGTAAGCAGTTGTTGGACAAATACTGCTCAAAGCGAATACCACCTTGCTCGATTCTTCCCTACTGGTCGGAATTCAACAATGAGATCAAGAGTGGAGATCACGGATTAGATCAAGGAATGGAAATCACTAGTCCAACCATAACCTAATTCCAACCAAAACTATTCATCTTACCTCTTCCTCTCCAGTTGCTGATTACGATCAAGGATTCTAGCGAAGGAAACTTCCAGTTACCAGTAATGTGTTCGTTGGAAACCAGCAGATCCTGAAACCAGAAATCCAAAATCAACCCACCTAAAGATCAGATATCCAAAGCAGAGGTTAGGGCTGAATACCTACCTCAAAGACCACTGTGAGGGCACCAAGTCAGGGGAAAAAAATAAAATAAATCCAGAGGGGAAGAAGAAGACTCGATCGCTGACCCTCGGAGTCCTGATAGCCCTTCCACTCGGGGGATCAGTGGTGGCTCCGACTTGATCCGGTGGCGCTAAAGCAAACTAGGGCACAGGCGGCGCGAGGAAGAGGAGGATCGGGTGAGGAGATGCCACGGAAGACTAGAGCACGGTGAGAGATCGGCTGGGGAATCTCGGTGGCTGGCACAAAGGAGATCGGAGAGGGGCAGTGGCGCGTCCTGATCTCAGCGACGGAGACAGGAAAGAAGAAGAAGATGATGATGCAAAATCCTCGGCCACGACTTTAATCGTGAGGAAGTAGAAACCGACGCGTGCGGCGCCGTTTGGGAAAAGGAGCAGTTAGGGAGGAGATCGGGAGAGGAGAAGGCGCGGGGAAAAGAGACGGGTTAGGGCACGACGACGAGAGAGGAGAAAAATAAAAGAAAAAAGAAAAGAAAAAGAAAAAATTCAACTTTTCCTCGTTTAAATGGGGTAGTCTAAACAGGCTTTTCCGTGACCTAATATTTATCCCTGTAACCTACACCATACGATCCCCGAAAAATTTTCAAAAAATTTCTAAAAATTCCCTTATGATGATTTGCCCATTTTCGATATTTTACATTCTCCCCCACTAAAAAAAATTTGGTCCCCAAATTTCGTTATTTACCATCAGCAAGTACTAGCAAAAGCTAAAAAGTATCAATGTTGAACGGAAATATAACTTGCATACCTCAAGTAAAAATGTGGGGGTATCGAGCTCGGATCGTATCCTCGAGCTCCCAGGTAGCCTCCTCGTTCGAATGATGCCGCCATCCGACTTTAACTAGCCAAATAGTCTTGTTCCTCAACTGACGCTCTTTTCGGTCCAGGATCGTACCGGAACCTCCTCATAAGTAACGTCAGGCTGAATAAAAACTGAGATATCTGTCAGCACATGGGCTGGGTCGGATATGTATCTTCTCAGCATAGACACATGAAATACGTCGTGAACTCTTGCCAGGGACGGTGGTAGTGCCAACCGGTAAGCTACCGCTCCAATCCTCTCCCAGATTTGGACAGGTTCAATGTATCACGGAACTAACTTACCTCTGAAGCCAAATCTCTTCACCCCTTTCGTGGGTGAGACACGCAGAAAAACATGGTCACCAGTAGAGAACTCCAGGGATCTCCATCTCCGATCAGCATAACTCTTTTGACGGTCCTGCGCCTTTGACATCCTCCCTCTGATAGTACGGACCAACTCTGCCTCCTGCTGAGCTCTATGAGGCCCTAACAGCTGGGCCTCCCCAACCTCCTCCGAGAGGGTGGGTGCCCGACAAGACCTACCATACAACACTTCAAACAGTGTCATCTGGATAGCCGAATGAAAGCTATTATTGTAGGCAAACTCTACCAATGGCAAATGATCCTCCCAACTGCCTCCGAAATCTAATACACAAGACCTCAGCAAGTCCTCCAGAGTCCTAACAGTCCGCTCTGAATGCCCATCAGTCTGCGGATGAAAAGTTGTACTGAATCGTAGCTGGGTGCCCAAGGCCTACTGCAAACTCTACCAGAATCGGGACATGAACCGAGGGTCTCTATCTCTCGGCAATATAGATCTGTCAATCGATCCAGGGAATCAGTCTTCTAGATTGCTAAGAAGTGCGATGATTTGGTTAATCGATCAACGATTACCCAAATCGCATCATGGCCTCGTCGTGTCCTAGGTAAACCCACCACAAAATCCATGGTAATATGCTCCTATTTCCACTCAGGAATAGAAATCCGCTAAAGTAATCCGGCATGTCTCTGGTGCTCAGCCTTCACCTACTGACAGACAAGACATCTAGCTATGAATTCCGCGATATCTTTCTTTATGTCGTTCCACCAGTAGAAACACCTCAAATCTTGATATATGCAGGTCCCGCCTGGGTGGATAGCAAATAGGGAGCGATGAGCCTCCTGAAGTAACTCCTCCCTGACCGGGTGAGATGGAGGTACGCATAATCGGCCTCGAAAATATATAATACCGGCATCATCTCGGGTGAACTCTGTCTGCTGTCCGGAAGCTATCTGGCTGCCAATGAACTGAAAATGTTGATCACAAGCCTAGGCCTCTCGGATCCTCATCCTGATCGATGACTGAGCAACCATAGTAACCAAAATACCTCGCTCTGTCTGTCCCTGCTCCTCAAGGCCCAACTAGGAGAAACCCTGAATCAAGTCCGTGACTAAAACTCTGTGACAAGCTAAAGTCCCTCTGGACTTCCGGCTAAGTGCATCGGCAACCACATTAGCTTTCCATGGGTGATAGTTATCTACAATGGTTAAAAGAGAGATTTTATTTTGTTAAAATCTTTCCTTTTTGTAGTTATCTACAATGGATAAAAGAAAGATTACAATTTCCTTTTATAGCCATCCTCATGGTTTTAAAAGAGAGTTTTAAAATTTTAAAATCTTTCCTTTTATAGCTATCTACAAAAGATTAAAGATAGATTTTAATTTTGTTAAAATCTTTCCTTATTTGTAGTTATCTATAATGTTTAAAAGAGAGATTTTAATTTTTTTGATAAAACTTTCCTTTCTTATAACCATGATTTAAAAGGAGAAGTTTTAATTAACCTTTCCTTTTTTGTAGTTGACTACATATTTTAAAAGATAGATTTATTCTAAAACTTTCATTTATTGCCATGTACAATATGAAATTTAAAAGAGAGAGATTTTAATTGTTATTAAAATTTCCTTTTTTAAAGGGAGACCACAAATAAGGAAGTTTTAATTATGTTTAAAACTTTCCTTTTTTTTGGCTTGACCAAGGATAATAAAAGAGAAGCAGAGGGTGCCTCATGAGGGGATACAACCCTATTTGATTCCTCTCTCTATCCTTGGTGTGGTCGGCCCCTCCCCTTCTCCTTTTCTCTTAGGCCGGTGGCACCTCTTCATCTAGTCTTCTCTTTTGCTTCCTTAGGACCGACGGCATCAAGGATTTGAAAATCCTTGTGGTCGGTTACTTGGAGAGGAAGAAGAAGAAGAGGAGAAGCACTTGGTGGCCAGTTGCTTGGAGGAGAAGAAGAAGGAAATTTCCTATTTTGGCATCCCTTGGTGGCTCGAGAGTCTTGGAGGAGAAGAAGCGATTCGAGTGAATGTCATCTTGGTAGATCGTCACCCACACGACGTCTAAGAGGAGGAGAGGAATACAACAGAAGATCAAGAGGTCTTTAAGCTACAAAGAAATGTATAACTAGTTATTTGTTTCTGCCTCATAACTAGTTCATGTTCTTTGTATAGATATTGAAAAACCAAACACAAGAGGTTATCGATTTTATATTATCATTTTTGTTATCAATTTTATTTTTCAATTTCATGTTTCGATAATATGTTTCTATTGAGGTCTCTATAGTTAAACCTAGATTACTGTAAGAAGTTAAATATCTGATTTCTTTGAAAGGCTTTGTCTAGGAAGTGGTGGATGATCTCATACCCAAGAAGGCCTAGTGTCTCGCCATGTTTAACCTGGAAGTCGATCTTGTAATATGGTTTAACTTAGGAAGATCACATCGGTTAAATTTAGAGTAAAAATGTTAAGTATCGTTTCCAATCCAAATTTAACTTCTGAAGGACAATTTGGATTAATAATGTTAAGCATCATTTGTAATCCAAATTTAACTTCAATAGAACACAAGGGTAGCTAGGATAGTTCTATGCTTGTACAAATTTTATATAGGGGAACTAGGACGGTATTCCGAGTAGCAACCAACAAATGGTATCAGAGCTAGGTTTTAGCCTCTGTGTGTTTGGTTTTTAGTTTAATTATGCACATGTCATACATAATTTAGGCATGATAATAGTAGGATGTGCAAATAGATTAACTTTGTAGTTGCAGACATCCTAGATCCAACTATTATGGCCATGTTTGTGTTTGTGTGTAATTGGACCTTCGGATATATCGAGGTCATTTTATGTGTGTGCATGATTGTAATATCAAATACAGTAGGAGTTGTATTAGTTATTAGGATTTTACATTTTATTCGATCTAGATTATATGTGCATTCCTTCATGGAATATAGGATCACTAGATCAAACTTTCTTTATGGATGATTATAGGAAATTATTTAGGATGTGTGTGATCTTCTCCAACTGAAGGGGCATAATTCTATTTAGTGGGCTTAGTATCAAGTAATGGTATATACTTAGGCACATTTAATACTATCCTCCCCATCGGAGTCACTGCTATTATTTGTGTGACCGAAGAAAAATCAACTGTTAATTTGTCATAAAGCTAGATAAAACCCCCTCTTACAAATGTTTGAATTTGTATACGTCCACACTATCGTGGCATACAAAATTCATGGTGTTTGAGGTAATTTTATTTGTCATAAAGTTAGGTTGATAAAATAAAATTAATGGATAAAACATCTTTTTACAAATGTTTGAATTTGTATAAGTCCACCCTGCAAAACAAAGTGTTAGACCAACTATATTCAAACAGAGTAGTAATTAGATTCTGTCTCCTTGAGACCAGAATCTAGTCAAGATCTCAACTTAGATTTCTGAAATGAATCTAAGTTGGATTGACATCTACTGTTCCATCGAATGGGGAATGCATCCTCACTAAGTCACTCCCCTTCAGTGACTTATCTTAACTTACCTGTCAGACATCCTGTCAACCCGTCGACCTGTCTAGACTTCATGCCAGCTATCTGGTCATCCCATCGACCTAGCTAGGCTTTCCTGCAACATTGAGTTAGCACAATAGATAAAATGGTAAGGTAAAACAGTGTTAATAGAATTCAAGATTCATTGGTCCGGTCAACCACGCGCGGTCGACCGGAAACCAGTCGGTCACATATAACCTAGGGTTATCTCCCCCTAGGGTTGCCTAGCTTCACTCACTAGGACTTCCATTGCCTGGCTTCACTCACCAAGACTTCCTTCACCTAGCTTCACTCACTAGGACTTCTACCACCTAGCTTCACTCACTAGGGCCTGACTTGACTCACCAGGACTTCTACTACCTAGTTTCGTTCACTAGGGCCTAGCTTCACTCACCATGACTTTCACCACCTAGCTTCACTCACTAGGGCCCGGCTTCACTCACCCGGACTTCCACTACCTAGCTTCACTCACTAAGGTCTAATTTCACTCACCAGGACTTCCACTTTGCCTAACCTCCAGTTAGGATTTCTCCTTGCTAGTCATCTAGTCCTGACTAGACTACTCTCTTCTAAACATCAAGTCCTGTTTGAATTAACCCTTGGTCAAATTGACCAGACTTGGGTGCATTGTCAAACGTCGAAACCCTAGAGATCAATTGCACCAACATGACCTAAGGCTACCGCCCCCTAGGGTTTTCCACCTACCTAGAATCCACTAAGACTTTTTGCCTAAGAACACTTAGGACTTTCATGCAATCTCATTCAAACTTGTCAGATAACAAATAACCTTAACTTTGAACCTTTTGACATAATCAAAACACAGGTTCGATCGTCTGGTGCTTCCCGTACCAACATCAACAAACGGTTAAAGTCGACCAACAAGCTATAAATAGAGTATAGTCTCAGTAGTTGAGGACAACCCACTCTGTCTTACTTTATAACTCTTATCTTAAGTGTTCATGCTTTCAATGATTGTAAGAGTCTACTCTGCCTACTTGAAAGGAGAACATTAATGGAGCTTGTCATTGCCTTGGATTAACAACTACCTAGGTTGTAACCAAGTAAAATTATGTTTGTCTCTTACTTCCTTATATTGTTATTTTTATCTAACTAATGTGAGTGTGTCTTTGTTAAATTTGGAAAGCAAAAGAAAGTTTTAATTTTACTTTGTAGGAAATTCCCCCCCCCCCCCCCCCCCCCCTCTTGCTGGTTGCATGGGACCTATAGAATAGTGGCCAGAGCTATGTGAAAGTTACTGAACCCAAATAAATTCAAAATCAGCACTAAGTATAGATCAATTCCAGTTATCTACTTGGATTAATTGATTACCCCAAATCGGATGATGACTCACTCCTCAACAACTCATGGTGGAGCTATTCTTGGCTGACGGCGATGCTCAACAAACTGGTGGTCAACAGTGTCATAGGTGGCCGACGGTGGCCTTGGTCGAGCAATCTCCAACAGGAGACAATGGGATGGTCGTGACAATCGGGAGTGTAGGAGAGGGGTCGACAATACCAAAGCTGCCTTGGACGGCTGATGGAGCAGCGATGTTGGGTGCATCGCGAGTAGAGGCGCGCGATCGGGGAAAGAGGTGGCAAACAAAGGTTGAGCATCAGGCATCTCACAATCAGCCTGCGCTGGTGTTTAGGTGGTTGTGGTGGAGAGAATTGGCGGAAGGAGGATGAAACAATGGTGGCGTCGGTTCTGACCAAGGTTAATGGTGTCACCTCTCACGGCGACGGTAATGAAGACTACGACATCGCCAGACGATCTTGCACGAAGTGCGAGGACAGTCAATGGGGCAGCAGCGGCACCAGGCAGTTGATGCCCGAGGGCTACACGGGGTGAGGTGGCGGCAGAGAGGATGGATCGAGGCTTTCTCTAGCCTAATAAATTCATCCCTTTAAACACGTCATACAGACTCCATTTGAATGTAGAAAATTTTTTAAAAATTGTCAAAAAATCTAATAATGTCATTTCTCAAATAACACTTATTATTTAATTGTTGTATCTTACAAGCTTATTATAAATCTACTACAGGTTGTTCTTGTCAATAAAATGACTCAATTATAGTTGAGTATCACTATCGATTTGATGTATTTATTGTTGCAATAGATTTTCAAGTTGAAGAACTTAATAATAGATTCAAGGATGAGACAGTCAAACTTCTTAAGATTAGTTGTGCTTTGAACCTAAAGAACCTAAAGAAAACTTTAAGTTTTTTAATGTTGATCACATTTATTAACTTGTTGAGAAATTCTATCCACTTGATTTTGATGCATAAGATTTGCACTGAATGCAATTAGATCACTATAAGTTTGATGTTGTTGCCCATGATAGATTTCAGAATTGTTCAACTATTTCTGAATTATTAGTTGAAACAAATAAGTTAGAAATCTATTATTTGATTAATAGGTGATTTTTTTTTCTTATTTGTTATAGTTTATACATTATAACTATATTATTTATTTATATATTAAATCTAATATATTTATTTAATTAATGGCATAATTCACCTTATTTTAACTCTTCCTGTTTCTACAGCAATAACGGAACGAGCTTTTTCAGATATGAAATTTGTTAAAATAGCTCTTCGAATAAACTAAAAAAAAAAAAAATTTAACAAATTTTATGGTCATCTACATTTAGGGGTGTCAATTCGGGTGGGTCGGGTCGGGTTGGGTCGGGTTGAGTTTTTTTTTTTTTTTTTTAACCCAACCCCAACCCCAACCCGAACCCGAACCCGACCAACCCGATCAACCCGAACCCGACCCATATAACCCGAAAATCCGATTCAAAACGACTTTTTTGGGCTATTTTCCCTATAATTCTTCACTTTTATCTCAATATTCCATCATTATCATACAAACATGATATTAATATACATAAAAACATCTAAATTTTTAAAATAAAATTTGATTAAACTCTAAAAACCCGATTTTTTTCGGGTCGACTCGGGTTGGGTCGTCGGGTCGGGTTCATTTTTGACACCCCTATCTACATTGAACGAGAGTTGGTTGAAAAAAATAATAATTATATAATAATTAATGAGTTTGATTCTAAAAAAAATCGAAGAACATAATTTCAATAATATGTTTCACTCTGCTTTAATTTTGAATATATTAAATATTAAAGACTTTGTTCTATAATTTCAAAAATTAATAATCAGATTTTTTATATTTTTAAATTATTTAATTTATTATATCTCGACAGAAACTACACCCCTACCATCGCTGACCTGCATGGCCATGCCGTCATCACCACTAACCCATCGTCTGACAAGGTGGCGGAGGTTTTTGCCAAGATTCAAACGCTGCTGAAGAGATCG
This sequence comes from Zingiber officinale, assembly GCF_018446385.1. NCBI lineage: Eukaryota > Viridiplantae > Streptophyta > Magnoliopsida > Zingiberales > Zingiberaceae > Zingiber > Zingiber officinale. Next base: position 144,324,784 of record NC_055992.1, read on the forward strand.
CAGAAAAAGGAAGAGAGGATGTGCCTATCGACGCGCAATGAAGTGTACAACCTCCTAATCTCCGACCTTGACAAGGCTTGGAGCGCCATCAAGGAGAGCCGCAAGGATGAGCACCCTTAGCACCAGCCTCAATGCACTGGGCAACTACGAGATGGCGTTCGAAGAATTAAGTGTCTCGTCGCTGCTAGTGGTGGAGGACAACAATCAGGTGCAGCTCTGCAACCTCGCCTTGCAAATGGGTAGTTTGGCATTTAACTAATGCTATGCTATGTTTATGGAAAGATTCCAATGGAAAACTTTAGATGAATTGGAGGATGAAATTATTTTCCTTTCTTTTATTTACTAAATAGACAAATGGATTTACAAATTCATTCCTAAATAGTTTTTTGGTCCATCTAAATCGGACGCAAAATAATGTTCTCCCTCTCAATTCCCTAATCAGTCGAATTTCTCAAATTCAACTTGGGAACAGATCAAACTTGATCTCGCACGACAATGGATGGCGAAGCTCCACGCGAGTCATCTGGTTTTCCAAAATTTATATGCCAAGTGTGGATGTGAAATGAAATTTTGTTGGATATGGTCGTGATTGTGATAGTTGTGGTGGTGCAATCTGTGTGCGTGTGTGGATAGAGTGACAATATAACTATTTAGGTAAAATCGAAACTAGAGTTGAACTCTATTTTTTAACTTAAATTTGTCGTGCTCACATAACGCCACAATATTAAACTTTTTTATTAATAAATATAAATATATTAAATTGAATAATTAAAATTATAAATCCTTTATATTTTTCTCTTACTCTTTCTATTTTTATAATCATCATATTATAAGCGGTCTATTAAACTTCAGAAAGAGTATGTATTCAATATACATATGATATTTAGATTTTATTAAGAATATGTCCTTTTACTAATTAATTTTTTTAAGATCAAAATAAAATGACATCGAAAATAATTTCAAAATTTATTAATAATTTATACATCGATTTAAAGTTCAAAACTCAACTACAATGCATTATTAAGATTTTTCCTCATTAATCAATCAGTGATCTAAAGTTTGAGACTCAGCGGTATATTGAGAATTTTTCTCATTAATCATTTAGAAATCTAGAGTTCTCTTTAGTCTCATATCTTAAAATTTATAATACTGTGAGCAGAGAAGCTTATATCAATATCCTGGGTCAGTAATATTAAAAAGATATATGTTTCTCGACTTTTTGTTAAATATGATATTAAATTAATTTTTTATAAAAAAAATTCTTTTTTAGGTCAATTGTTTTTCCCTTAAATTTCTCTGTACATTGCCCCATCTTGTATATAAGGGGTCTAGCAGGAGCTAGTAATATTTAGATATCTGAATACATTATTATAAATAAAATTTTAAAATCTTTCTAAAAAAATTGAATTAAACAATGATTGTGACATAATTGAGAATTTTATAGAAATTAATACCAAATAGAAATAGATACAGAAATACGAAATTTCATTCCAAAAGAATTGTATTAAATACTCCAAATGAAATGTAATTGATCAATACCTACATATTTTATAATCATCATATTATAAACTGTCTATTAAATTTCATAAAGAGTCTGTATTCAACACAATATTATAAATAAAAATTAAAACTTTCTAAAACTGGAATTAAACAATGATGGTTCAGAATTGAGAATTTTATAGAAATTAATATCAAATAGAAATAGATACAGAATACATGTTTTAACTTAAGATGGACATGAAAATACGAAATTTCATTCCAAACTAATTGTATTAAATACCCATGAAATCTGATATGTTTTTTTTTTTTTACTGAAAAGAGCGACTACTTTTTCTTATTTAGAAAAGACCATCTAATTGTCAAATTATTAAAAATAATTTAAAAAGTATATTATTGTTTTCTTCATACTTCTCTCGTCAACTTCCTAAATCCTCTCTCTTATTATTTTCCAATGCATCGCCGGTCTCGATTTGATATTTTTTCAAATCAAGTCCACCATTAGGCTAGGTCTACAATGAACCTAATATTTTCTCATATATATCAAACCTACTCTGGACCTAATATGATTTAATATCAAGTTCAACGTGGACCTGATATTTTTCTATATCAGGTCCATCAAAAGATACATTGAAAAATAACGTTGGGAGAAAAGGAATTTAGTAAGTTGTTAGAAGAGGTAGAAAAGAAGTAACACTAATTTTAATATTTTTTGATAATTTTTAAATTAAGATGTTTATTTTTTTTTTGATAAACAAGAAAACGTGACCACCCTTTCGATAAAAAAAGTGAAAATCGGATTGATCAATACCCTACATATTCCCTTCCATTAAATCGTAATTAAATATTATTAAAGATTGTGAAATCGTGGAAATTATTTATCCAAATTATGCAGATTACTCTATCATTATGCATTGTATTAAATATCCTACATATTTTCTTCCATTAAATCATAATTAAATATTATTAAAGATTGTGAAATCGTGAAAATTATTTATCCTTCGTATAAAATTTATTTCTTTCCAAAATTATACAGATAACCCCTATAAATTTGCACGATCTGCTCCTAATTTGAGACATAAAAAAAACAAATCGATTAATTAGTGATTAATCAAAGACGACGATGAGGCCTACTGATCTGCTCGTGCTCGCTGCCGTCCTTCTCATCCTCTCGCCGGCGGCGCACGCTACGGTGGAGTCCACCTGTAAGGCCGTCTCCGATTATGACTTCTGCGTGAAGACGTTGCAATCGGATCCCGCCAGCGCCACCGCCGACCTTCGTGGCCAGGCCGTCATCGCCACCAACCTGTCCTCCGACAAGGCGGTGGAGGTCTTCGCTAAGATCCAGACGCTGCTGAAGAGCTCGCAGGGCAAGGAAGAGAGGATGTGCCTATCGATCTGCAGCAAGCTATACGAAGTCCTGATCCGTGACCTCAACAACGCGTGGAGCGCCATCAAAGAGAGCCGCAAGGGCGACGCCATGAGCGCCCTCAGCGGCTGCTTTGATGCGCCGAGCACCTGTGAGGATACGTTCGCAGAATTAAGTTTTACGTTGTCGATGCCGTCGCCGCTGAAGGCCGATGACAAGGATCAAGAGCAGCTCTGCAGCCTCACCTTGGAACTTGCTCATTTGTTTTTTTACTAATGTTATGTTTACTTGGGAGACGGAATTATGGAAAGATTTCGATGGAAAACTTTCTTCAATGTACTCCGTAATCAAAGATGAAATGTCAGCATGAAATTGTTTTCCTTTCCTTTTCTTTTGTTTACCAAATAGACAAATGGATTTAGAAATTCATTCATAGTTATTTTTGTTTATATAATTTTTGGTCCATCTAATTAATCTGACAAAAATTAATTTTAGGTCTTGAGTTTATTCTAATTTGATCGATAAATTTACTTTATATTGATTAAAAAATTTAAAATTTATGCATCTTAAATAAAAAACATATCTACTTGTTCCTCAACAATGTTAAATTTAAGTTAGCATGCTCGTGTGTGTGTGTATATATATATATATATATATATAAAATAAGTTTTTATTTATTATACCTTTGTTATAACGTCGAGTTAAATGAATTATGAAATATTAGGTATGTTGTAAGTTGGAGTATGCATTAAAGGAAATATGTAGGTATTGATTAACAGAGTCGTCAGATGGGTTAACTCACAGTAACGCAAGTCAGTCCGTGGCGAGTCAACTATTTGGCGGGGCGGTCTGATTCGTCATTTGATTGGAAAATTCTCAATCCGACTCAATCCAAGATGAGTTGCGGGTTAGACGGGTCAACCAGTGAGCCCATCAAAAAATTAAAAAAAAATAATAGGGAGATGATTTTAAAAAAATGTCTATTGCAGGCTCATCTCAATAATCTCTCCATTAATTTAGTCTCAACTATTATAATCACTTAATTTGAGTGATGGACGACTTCTTCTCTGACTCCGACGTGCTGAAGAAGGTGGCGTTGTTCGCTCTGGTTTAGGCTCTCGTCTATCTTATACTCTCCAAGTCCTTTACCATCTTCTCCCAACGATAGGGTGCAGTGAGGAAAAGCCTCAATTTCTGGCTGACACGCTCTGTCAACATCTGCCACTGACCGGCCTTGCTTTCCAACATGCCTGCCAATGGTGAGGTCTCGCTGTCGGCGCCGAGGCCCCCTCGATGAGAGGAGTCACTATCGTCGTTCGACGACATGAAGAGATATTGATATGAAATTAATAAATTTCTTCTTCATGCATGTATTTGATTTGTTGTTAAAATTTTGTTTGCAGAAAAAATTCTCGTTAAAAATTGGTTTATATCCACAATTAAATTTCTATTAAATATTTATTTAATTTAATGATTTGCTCAAACAATATAATAATCGAATTCCATCATCTCCTATGGTATAGAATGTACTATGTTTATGTTACATTTGCCCTACCCAATCCATGAGTCAATCTAAATCCATTGCGGGCTAACATATGTGGGTCTCGGACCTAAGTGGATCGGTCTATGGTGGATTTAGATTGATAAAATTTTAATTCAATTAACTTAAATTATACAGTAGGATGGATAAATTCAACGGACTCAATCTAAATTGATAACTGATCAAGTAGATTTCATTTGGGATATTTTAATACAATTCTTTTTGAATGAAATTTCGTATTTTCATGTTTATCTTAAGTTAAAACATCTATTCTGTATCTATTTCTATTCTGTATTAATTTCTATAAAATTCTCGATTATGTCACAATCATTGTTTAATTCAATTTTTTAGTAAGTTTTTTGAATAGACTCTTTATGAAATATAATAGACTGCTTATAATATGATGATTATAAAAATATAAAGAGTGAAAGCAGAATTGGAAGGATTTATAATTTTAATTATCCAATTTAATATATTTATACTTATTAATAAAAGTTTAATATATTTCAATTTTACCTTAAACAAAGTTATACACTCAGATTCCACCACCACCACCGATTCCACCACCACCACCAGAGCTAACAACATTCCATTTCACATCCGCACTAGGAATATAAATTTTAGAAAATTATAGGACTCAGCGTGGGGCTTCGCCATCCATTGTCGTGCGAGATCAAGCGTGATATGATCGCAAGTTGAGTTTGAAAATTTTTTATTGATATGAGAGTTGAGAGGGAGAAATTTTTTTTTGTCCGATTCAGATGGACCAAAAAAAAAATTTACGAATGAATTCGTAAACTCATTTATCTATTTAGTAAATAAATGAAAAACAATAATTTCATCCCAATTCATCTAAAGTTTTCCATCGAAATCTTTCCAACAAAAATATAGCATTAATTAGTTAAATGCCAAACTACCCATTTGCAAGGTGAGGACGCAGAGTTGCACTTGATCGTTGTCCTCCGCCACTAGTAGCGATGAGACACTTAATTTTATGAGGTGTTGTTAATTTTGATCTCACGAGTTATCCGAGTTGATAAGTGGTGATTCATTTATCATATGAGAACGCGGGGTTAAATCGCGGAACTGTCGAGACATAAATCCCTGGACCCTGTGCACCTCATCCCACCCACCGCTTGCCCACTCAGCTGTCGTGATTTACCTTCATCATGATAACCTGGGATCGGATGTGATAGGGACGCTGGGGACGAATGATTTTACCTTTTGCCACACAGATGAGACACTTAATTCTTCGAATGCCATCTCGCAGTTGTCCAGTGCATCGAGGCGGGAGCTGAGGACGCTCATGGCGTTGTCCTTGCGGCTCTCATTGATGGTGCTCCAAGCCTTGTTGAGGTCGGAGATTACGAGGTCGTATAATTCGCTGCACGTCGATAGGCAAGGGCAGAGCCAGGTTATGGCATACCCGGGCTGTAGCCCGGAGGCCGATAGCGTCTCGAATTTAGAGTGGAAAATAAATCAAAAACATAAGAGAAAGAGGAATTAGTCCAGGGCAACGGCGTCGAAGACGACGACCATTACTCACAACCTAGAACCAACCCGAGCAAATCATCCGAGCTAACTCCGCCATTGTCAATAGGCACATCCTCTCATCCTTTTTCTGCGAGCTCTTTAGCAGCGTCTGGATCTTGGCGAAGACCTCCGCCATCTTGTCAGACGATAGGTTAGTGGTGATGACGGTGTCGTCACACAGGTCAGCGGTGGTGCTGGCGAGTCCGACTGCAACATCTTCACGCAGAAGTCGTAGTTGGAGACGGCCTTGCAGGTGGACTCCACCGTAGCGTGCACCACCATCGAGAAGATGAGATGGATGGCAGCAGGCACGAGCAGATCAGTAGACCTCATCGTCGTCTTTGATTAATCACTCAATTAATCGATTTGAGTTTTTTTTGTCTTGTAGGAGCAGATTTTTGCAAATTTATAGGGGTGACGCTAAAATTTCCCAACCCGGCATAAAAAAGAAATCATCCGTGAAAAGACATCATATTCATACACCACATCAATAAATTTTCAATCACATCATACCGGACAGATTTCCGAATTGACTAATAGACACATACTATATTTACAAAACATTTATCAAAACATATACTCATTTATATAAATTTCTCATTCTATCACTCCTATCTAAATAATCTTAGAAATCTATATGATCTCAAATGATTATAATCTGAGATCTTTCTTGAACCTTAACATTGAATTATAAGTAAATTTTTTCCGTACCTTCGACCGACTGTTCGATCGGAAGTTCAATTCTAGACTCTTGAGTCTTAATGCTCGATTATAAACAAGTTTCCCCGTTCCCTTCAATAGGCCGCTCGCTCGGAGGTTCAATTCCAGACTCTTGAACGTTAGCATCAAGTTATAAGTGGGTTTCCCCTGCCCTTCGGCCGCATGGTCGGAGGTTCAATTCCAAACTATCGAGCCTTAGTGTCAAGTTATAAGCGGTGATCTTGTCTGAAAGCGGAGAAAATGCTAGGGATGTGGCTTGAAAGTTGACGAGGCGGAGACTCCACACGATCCTACAGCACAAGAGGCATTAGCGCCGGGCCAAGAAGGGGTTCCTGGCGTTGACCCTCCGACACTCAAGTCAGTTTCTGATGATGTAAAGAATAGTAAGAATGCTGTAGCAAGGAGTGTGTAGAATAACAAAGTTGCACATACTTCCACATGTAGACGGTAGCCCCCTTTTATAGTATCACGATAGTTTTTCTACACGCATCTCAAAGTGTGACACATTTTTCAAAATATCCTAGGAAAAGACAAGACAAAAAGTGTCTCTGACACCTTTCCTTAAGCGAACATACAAATCCGTGTTGTGACGGGCTGGAAGCTTCTACAATACGATTTATCGACAGAACATGTTTTGTTGTCAGTGACACAAACTTTCAAAAAGGTATGAGGAGATACGTAAGTGGGTCCCACGGTAGGTTGATCGGCATCCACTCAGCCGGGATGCCCCCGCTCGATCGCACTAGATAGAGCAATCTTCCTGCGCTCGGTTTCTCCATTATCGAAAGGTCACCTTTTCCCCGGACGAACACGCCGCCTACTTGGCAAGGACGGTGGCCAAGAAATATACTATCTGTTTATCTCTTAGTCTTATGCTTATTTGCTTGGCCTTGCTCGTCCGTTCAAGCATTTCGTCCGTCCGGCCATAATTAGCTAGCTCGGCTGAATTTGATGCCTTCCTTGACTTTAATCTCCACGTTAGCCAATCTTCCTTGCTTTGACCTACCTTTGCTGGGTCCCTCTTCATCACTGTATCACAAGTCTTCCCCTCAAATTTAATCGAAGGAGGCTGCTAGTCCGATTGACTGGATAGTTAATATGTTCAGGGACTCTTTCTTCTTGACTGGGTGTTCTTGGTCTAGAGCCGCCACTCAGTTATTACTGTTGCTATTTTTTCTACATGCTTTGGCATCCCCGAGTTTAAAGTTGTCGCTCAGATATAATGTTCACTGCCACAAGAGTTTATAGTCGCCGCTCGGTTGTGATGTTCACTACGCAAGGATTTATAGTCACTGCTCGGCTATTATGTCCACTGCATAAGGATTTATAGTCGCCTCTTCGCTGTGATGTTCACTGGAAAAGGGTTTATAGCCGCTTCTCGGTTGTTATGTTCATTGCGCAAGGGTTTATAGTCATCACTCGGCTGTATCACGACCAACACTTATCCATTTTTTTAACTTCCTTCTAATCTCTGCTCTGATCACTCACCCCACGTAGTGCCTTTTAATTGCTACTGACATCACCATGATTTCTCGAAAGCCGCACAAATCCTTACCAATTAATGCAAAGCACGCTTGGTCATGCCTTTTAATCATGTCTTCTCTGTAAGAAACTATAGCGCTAAACACGCAGAAAGCACAATGGAAAAATAAGTTCCTTCTAGAAGATCCATACGAAGAAAAACCACATACTAAGTTTAATAAAGGGAGTTTATACCTTTGGTGCATGCACCCGAACTCACGACGACTAGGATCTCAACACGATCAAATGTTCGCGCCTCTTTTAGTACCCACACGAATAAGTCTTCCATCCGTCTCATGAACTCACGAAGTGGAGAAAGAAATAACCAAAGGTTGTTCGAGCGACCTCTTTTTGGAAGTTTCGGCCAAGAGTGGAAGAAGGAAGGAAGAAGAGCGAGAACACACTAGTCTCCTTATGAAAATGAGTCAAAACCCATTTTGTATTAATTCATCAAATTGTCTTAATATCAATTGTATTAATTGATATTAATATTTGTCTTCATCCAATGAATTTACTGCATCCAATGCATGAGCAATTCAAATTGAACACCCCTCTTCCTTCATAAATTCAAATTCATCAAATCACTCAATGAATCTAACTCATTAATCATCAATTCAATTGATTTTATAAGTCTAATTCGAATTAGACTCAATCAATAGTTAGATCCAATTGAGTGTAACTCAATGAGTCAAATTTAAATTAGAGTTAATCCAATGATTCATCATATGAACCTATCTTCAAATTAACTTATTCTTTGTGTGTGGCCCAATATGTTCTCATAACGTTGGCAATGTCTCTAAAACTATTTTAGATAAATAAACAATGAGTGACATCTAGCAAGACATCATTACTACCCAAGTGACGAGAATATTGAGATCCGACCTAATCTTTCCGTGTCTATTATCTTGTGTGACTCAATCCTTCTATCCTTGATATGTAGATTAATCAATGAGACATAGAATGTGTCATCCTCTTATCAATCTTTATGTTTCTTGATCTCTAAGTAGACACACTTAATCAAATACTCTTAATATCGTATATTGACTCATTTGAGCATGACCATGCATTCTTGTGTCCTACTAATTAAGGGGCTCACAGATATCGCTTCTATCATATGAAAGTGATAGATCTCATCTACATCACTTACATCCCTCCGCATAACTTATTGCATACTCAGTGATCGACTTTATAGTTCACCTTGTTACAGGTGGTGTTTGATGATACCAAAGTATACAACTCCTTATGTAGGGAACCATAGTGACTTCAGCTCTAAGGACTATTCATAATAATAGTCACATGAGAATATTTATGACACTCATATAATAATCCATGAAATATTCTCATGGTGGATCAATTCAGTATATATTCTCTAATATATAACCATGTATCAACTTGATATCTCATATCCATGACTTGTGAGATTAAGTTATCCGTTGACCTACATGCTAGTCTCAAAACATTAATATTGTCATTATATATTAATACTTAACTTGGAATAGTTAAGAGTAGTGTTTTATATATATCTACAATATCTCACTATCAATTCAACCAATTAATATATATTACAGACTAGAACCTACTATCCTAGGACATTATTATACTTATTCATTCGGTACAACAACAACAACAACAACAATCAAGACTTTTCCCACTAGATGGGGTTGGCTGTATGAATCCTTTTATGCCATTGAGCTCTATCTCCTATTATATCATCATCTATATTTAAATAAATTTTATCTTGTTTTATTTTTGCTAACCAAGTCTTTTTTGGTCTTCCTCTTCCTCATTTGATATGCATGTTTATCATAGTTTCACATCGCCTAACTAGAGCATTTATTGGTCGTCTAAGTATATGTCTGTACCATCTTAAATGTGTCTCTCAAAGTTTTTCCTCAATAGATGTAATTCTGACTTTTTCTCTAATGCTCTTATTTCTTATTTTGTCCATCCTCGTATGTCCACACATCCACCTTAACATCCTCATCTCTGCAACTCTCATCTTCTGCTCATGTGCTCGAGTCATAGCCCAACATTCAACTCAATATAATATATTAGGTCTAACAACGATTTTATAGAACTTACCTTTAAGTTTAAGAGGTATTTTACTGTCACATAAAACACTCGACGCTCCCCTCCATTTCACTCATCCTGCTTGTATTCTATGTAAGACATCTCTCAATCTCTCCATCGTTTTACAAAAATGATCCTAAATATTTAAATCTCTCGGTTCCGGACAACTCGTCATCTCCTATCTTAACAATTGTTTCATTACTTCTAATATTGCTAAACATAAATTCCATATATTCTATCTTTAATCTACTAAGCTTAAAACCTTACCCTTCTAGTGTTTTCCTCCAAGATTCTAGTTTAGCATTACTTCTTCACATGTTTCATCTACCAAAATAATATCATCTGCAAACAACATGCACCGCAGTACTGTATCTTGAATGTACGCAGTGAGTTCGTCTATAATTAGTGTAAAAAGATAAGGACTTAGAGTTGATCCTTGATGTAACCCTATCTTTATTGGAAATGCTTCAGTTACTCCGCCTGAAGTCTTTACTCCGGTCGTTACATCCTCATATATATCCTTAATTATTCAATATATGTTACGCTAACACCTCTCTTTTCAGAAAATTTTCCATATAATTTCTCTTGGGACTCTATCATAAGCTTTTATTGTCGACCTTTCAGGCATGAACCCAAATTAATTTTCTGTCACAAGGTATTCTTCAAAATTGATTTTGAATTACTTTTAATTATGAAATATTATTTTGTAGTACCTAAGGATTAGCAAGGAGCTGACAAAGAAGAATATCAATGGACGAAGAAGGAGCAAGCCGACTTCGTGGCAAACAGCAAGGCAGAATTCCATCTACTGAGCATCTTACCACCACAAGAAGTCAACCGGATCGGAGTCACGAATCAGCCAAAGAGCTCTAGGATAAATTCCTAAAAATGCACAAAGGGACCTCAGAGGAAAAACTCACAAGATGAGACCTACTCCAGAACCAAATCAGCAACCTCTGGATGGAAAAAGGTGAAACAGTCGCACATCTACACTCGAGGATCAAAGAACTCATCACCAGACTCATAAATCTCAAAGAAAAGGTAACAAACCGAGATTCATTCAGGTATATTTTAAATTTATTTCTAAGAACATCCGAGTGGACATCGATAGTCGACTCATTTTACATCTCTAAGGACCTCGAGGTTAATACCTTAGAAAATTTATTTTCTACCTTTGAACTTCACAAATCAAGATGTGCAAGTCTAAAGAATAAAGAAGAAAAGACAACCCAAAAAGTAGCACTGAAAGCTAACCAGAAAGGCTAACCAAATTCAGATACATCGCTTGATGAAGGTAATGCTGCATTTATGGTAAGAAAAATTGGCAAATTTCTTAAAACTAATAAATTTAACAAGTCGCGGGATAAGAGACATTCACGAAACAAACTAAAGGTGAGATGTTATAACTGCCAAGAAGAAGGGCATATAAAGTACCACTCCCCAAAACTGAAGGACAAGAGGAAAAGAACAAAAGGCCGACCCAAACGAAGTACAAATATCTAAAGATGACGTGGGACGAAATGTCATCATTAGAATCAGAAATTGTAGCCTACTCCGGACTTACAATGATGGCAAGTCACCAAGAAGACGATGAAGAGAGCTCATCCAAAATAATCATCGAGAGCGTCGACGAAGAGGAAGCTACTTCAGAAGGAAGCAGCAATACAAGGGGATCACCATATAACAAGATTGACAAGGTAAGTCAGGTACGATCTCTACCTCCTGACAAGTTATATAAATTTATAAAAATACTATCTAAAAATTCTTGTAATTTAGAAATTGAAAATAAACAATTTAAAAAGGAAAATGTAGAATTAAAAATAACTTTAGAAAATTCTTGTCAATTAGAAGATTTCGATAAGGTAAAAATTGGAAATGAAAAATTAAGGGATCAAATAGAAAAACTTGAAAAGAATCAATTTCAAAATTCTAAGAACTATCAAGGGCTAAATTAGTATTATAGATTTCATAATGGTCAAATCAGAAAGATAACAAAAAAATATATACCAAGAAAATTTCTGATTAATCCAGTAGGTATTAATTTATATTGGATTCTAAAATCATGCTTAGGTTAAATTTTCATACATATTCAAATTTTTATTTGCTTTAATATTTTCGTTGCATGCTTAAATTTTTTATTCCTTTCTTTTCTAAATTAATTAAATCTTAATTTGTTTGTGAAAAAGTATTTTATTACTTATGTGTAGGAAAAATTTTAAAAGTTTTTGACCGCAATATTATTTTTTATAAATTTTTTAATAAAAAATGTATTTTTAAAATTAAAATTATTTTACGGAGTTATTTTTAAAATTTTAATTATTTTTTGATGAAATATCATGTTCTATGTAAAAAAAATATTTTTGAAAATTTGTTGACAGTTATTTAATTTTTTATGAATATTTTACCAAAATAATAATTTTTAATATTAAAAATTCTTGAACATTTAATTTTAAAAAATTTATTTTTCTATAGATATACTTCTTATTTTACATACTTAGAAATTTTTTTCAAAATAATTCAAGCTAAAATCTATTTCTAAATATTTTTTTTAAAAAAATATCTCTCTATATAAAATAATTAATTACTATTTATTTTAAAAAATTTTACTCTTGAAAATTTTATTACTATTTTGGATAAGCTTGTTTAACTGTTAAAAAAAATCAGAATTTTTCAATGATTAAAAGTAATTTTAAAATTATTTCTTCTAAAACTTATTTTTAAATCACAAAAATTTATTTTTTGAAAAAAAAAATCCAGAATTTTTTTATGTGTTAGTTACAATCTGTGAACCCCTTAAAATTTTTACCCATATTTTTAATATTATCAAAGGATGAGAATATTAAATTAAGTTTAGGGATAAGTATATTCTTTACATATTAATTGTTTTAATATTTGATGGAATCAACCCAAGTCAAGTTAGGCTCTACGTTATTTGATGTCCTGTATCTAAGTATGCAAGGACTTAGGAACACAAGAAGTCGAGAGGAAAACACAATGGACGAGAAAGATGGCACAAGAATCGAGTTGATGAGCTCGGTGCATCCGAGAACAAGAAACTGCAGAAGAGTACGTCGATGGAGCGAGAAGGACGTGCATGACGTTTTCGAGGGATGAGAAGCCAGAACTGAAGCATGCTCGAGGAGAAGGCCAGAGTTGAGTTTCAGTGAACTTAACTCTAGAAGGCCAAAGCATATCACCCAAGCGACCGGAGAAGAAAGCAGCGACTAGAGGAGACGTTGGACGGTCAACATGAAGCTGACCGATCCGAGTGCCTGGACCAATTGGTCCAGGCGCCCGGACCACTTTGGTGCCAACCAGGGTGCCTCGTCGAGTGGATCATCACTGGGTCCATGTAAGCAGTTGTTCAAGTGCCTGGAGCAGGTCCGGATGCCCGAGAGTGGATAAAAAGCTATCTTCTTACCGTTGCGATGTCATTGCGTGGAAATAGAGTTTGTTACACTGGGGGTGCCCGGATAGGCTTCGGTCATCTAGATCATGTCACGTCAGCAAACGGTCATATTCGACCAGTGAGCTATAAATAGAGCTCTAGTTTTCTTCATTTGAACGACACTTTCTGTATTCAAGTTATTTCACTTTGTTTTTCAAAGTTTGAGCTGTCAACGTTCTGTACGAGGCTTTTCTGCATTCGACTTGTGTCGAATGAGTCATTTAGTTGAGCTTTATCTGTCTTGGATTAACAACTTTTTTGATTGCAAACTAAATAAATCGTTTGTGTCTCGTACCTATTTTATGCATTTAAGTTTGATTTATTAAATTATTTTTCTAATCTAAAGTTGAAAGTTTCAGAAAAAGTATGCTTATTATTTTAAAACAATTTACCTCCTCTTACCGACTGCACACGACCTACACTTTCATCCGAATCTTCATCCTCATCTTCTTCACTACTGCTGCTCTCTTTTTTGACAGCCTTAGCAAAAGGTTTGGTGTTTGACAATGAAACATAATCCTTTTTCACGTTTTTAGTATTGAAAACTTCATCCTCGTAATCTTCTTCAGACTAATCACCCGAAAATCTTGGTGAAAGGACTCCAAAATCGCTCCCATACCAAGGCTGACATTGGAAAACCCATCTCCAGGTTCGTGATGGCAGCAAACACTTTAACATAATCTCTGCTGATTTGATCCCTAGAGATATATGTTTTCCCAGAGAGGAATTCCTGGACAGTTCTGCGACCTGTTTGTGTGTGCAGATCTATAAAAGAGGTCGATCTCAACTGTCAATATTTCAATTTTTTCTTCCTTGCCTTGAATAGAATAAAAGGTTGAAGGTTCTTTCTCTTCAACTTTTCCACTAATATCACCTATGTCGGGAGAATTATTAGTGCTGGAAATCGGCAACACATCGTCATCAATTTCATCGACAACTTTATCCACGTTATCATCCTCATAAACTGGATCACTAGATATTTCGATCTTGTCGTTGTCTCTCTCATTGTCATTGACTTCATCCATCTCCTTGTCGTCATAAATTGGATCATCAAATATTTTAATCTTATTATCGTCTCTTTCATCGTAGTTGACTTCATCCACCATCTCATTGGATGAGGGGATGAATAGATCTGGTTGTAGACTATCATGAAACTTAGAGATTTCAATTCTTATACATGTTTCCCAACGCTAGCGATCCTCCTCTACTATTGCTCTTCTTTGCTTATAGGGAACTTTGTCTGCATAAGCACCCTCCTCCTGTCCATCACTCGTTTTGACATCTGAGTTTGTCAGGTAATGACTTTGGATTGGATTTCTTCGATTTTGGTTTTCACACATCAGCTCCATCTTCTCCAAAAACCATTCAAATTGTTCGCCATCCATCTCTCGAAACTAATAGTACTTCATGTCATGATCAAAAGTGTAGTCGACGCGTTATCTTCTCGGTCATGCTTCCACAAGATCAACTCGGCTTTGATACCAATTAACGTAGCAGAAAACTATTAGTTTAATTGATTCATGCACAAATATTGGAAGTGGTCTTTTAGACCCTATTGATTTCACAAAATACCAAGAGATAGGTAATCAAACTCGACATTTGAGAAGAAATAGCACGGTCATAAATTATTATTAATCAAAACTTCCTTTACATCAACCCAAATAATTGTATAGACTCAAACTCTATAACTCAAAGAAAGCAAAGAAAAGCAAAGAAACCATGATAAAAATGAAAAATTAGACATGTTAAAATTTAAAATATTCTAAACACACTTATCAAAAATATCTTAAATATTAAATTCAATAGAAAATAATAAATAGATTAAAATTACTTTCACCAATTGCACAAGGCTGATCTAAAACTTGGAAAATAAGAGATTGAGGTCAACCTAAACATCTCATATTGTAGGAAAGGTCAAGGTCAAAGTTTGATTAGGAGTGTGGTAGGTTATTAAACAAGCAAGGGGGCCAAGCGGTCCAGATTAACTAGAAGCTCAATAGATTACTCAAGGAGCAAAAAGGTCAATAGATCATAGTAGATCACTCAATAGTTGAAAAAATAATGACTAAATAGGTCTCGAGTTGTTCTCACCAGGCCAAGTGAGGTGTTGATTCGATGGCTTAGAAGCTCCAAACAGGGTGGACTTGGAGGAAATGCAAAGGGTGCATTGTGCTTGGCCAAACAGGTCGAGGAAGAGACAATTGGAGATGATGCTCAATAATTGTGTGCTATTGTGTCATATATATATTGATACGGTACATAAAGGTGAGGTCCAGTAAGACCAGACAATCAGAAATAAAGGGGACATGACAATCAAAAGTCAAGAGGACATGACAATCAGAAGTCAAGGGGATATAACAGACAGAAGTCAAAGGGACGTGTCAGCTAACAGTTAGGAAGGGAAAGAAGGAGTTAGACCTCCTGACATCATTAGCAGGATAATTCTCGGTCGGGTACAGGCAGATCAGGGTCTCAGATCTAAGACATGATATGTAGCCAGGGGTAATGGTTGACCTGCCCCAATTGGTCGGATTTTCTTAGCTCGGTTCACATATCTAGGTCTGGTACTTTCAGTAGGCCAACTCCCGGTCGGCTCTTTAGCAATCCAAACGGGAAAGATGGGGTCATCACCACATCTCATCCTTCTCATCAAGACTCGAGCCAGGCGTTATACCCAAACGATCATCCTAAGCTGCCCCTAGTCAAACTCGGGCGGGACAGAAAGTACTATGCGACAATGATGTCAGAGAATCATAATCTCTTGTCAGGGAATAATTGTCATACGTCAGGGAATATTCCAATGGTCTGTTATTAGCTATGAATGGAGCCTTCTTTCAACCAATAAGAGGACACCACGTGTCCTCCATCACCCCGTAGGTCCTGACATCGGACATTCTCTGACGTTGGTCAGGTTCCAGAGGTACGCAGTTTCATATAAAATGGGAGGTCCACTCCCTTGTACATGTACGCTCTCTCGTACATTTGTACTCGTCTCCTACATTTCTTTTTTCCTTCGTACACTATTCTTCTGGAGAAAAAGTACCTGATTTGAGCGTCGGAGGGCCTGCGCTAGGGACTTTTTCCTTGGTTTCGGGTCTCTAACGTTCCATGTGCCTGTCTGAGTGTGTGTAGAGCTTAAGTACCGCCGGTTAGGTCATCGTCGTCCTTCAGCTCCATGTGGGGGTTTGTTTTCTGAAGCCCAGGTGTATCCGAGTCGCCTCTCCGTCAACATTGACAATACCTCAGCCGACCTTCGTCTGACTCAGATTCCGGACAGGATCATATATTATAGAAGAATTAAACTGACCATATATATTTACATGTTGCTATACAAAATAGTCCCTTCGGGAAGATCAAGTGGCTAGTGCATGAGGTGTTATCACCATGAGGTCTAGAGTTCGAATCTCGACATAGCCGAGGTAAATGTCTCCCTTATGTGCTAGTCACTATTCCAAAGGCTAGTAGCCGCCCGTGATTTACCTCCTTTATATTGGCCCTGGATGGATTGGCGGGGACGCTAGAGGCGAGCGTATTCGCCTTTTGCCATCGTGTTTCTATATAAAATAGGTTATTTGGGTCATTTTACCTTTAAAAAGTACCTAGGGTAATAATCAAGAGGGCATCCATTTCTATCAGAATTGTCAAAAGGCACATTTTTTATTTTATCAAAAGGACGTCTACCCATCGGTCTTCCCAGTAAAATGACACATCTGCTATCATATATATTATTTGATCAGTTTTGACTTTTTGATAGATTTGTAGAAATTAAGAGAAGAAAAAACTAACCATATTATTGAATCCAAAACTGATTGAGAAATAAAGAATATAAGACCTTTATATAGTTAATTATAAGAAAAAATCTAACTGAAAAGGTAAAAGACTATATCTAAACTCAAAACTAAAAAGGTAAATGATTAAATTGCCCTTAAGGTTATAAACAAATAATTCTAATAGATTATATAATATAAATTATATAATCTAGCATTCCCCCCCCCCCCCCCCCCCCCCGAACTCACGATGCTAGAGCTAGAAGCATTGAGAGTTTGTCAGATAAAAATTGGAAGCGCGAAGCGGAATGAGCCTTGGTAAACATAGCAACAATCTGTAGCTTTGAAGGAACAAAAGGCAATGTGATGGTGTCAATCTGAAGATGGTGACAAGTAATGTGACAATCAATTTCAATATGTTTCGTCCGCTCATGAAAAATTGAATTGCACGTAATTTGAATAGCACTTTGATTATCACAATATAACGGAGTAGGTTGATGAAGAGAAATACTCATGTCCGCAAG
Organism: Zingiber officinale; assembly: GCF_018446385.1. Lineage (NCBI taxonomy): Eukaryota > Viridiplantae > Streptophyta > Magnoliopsida > Zingiberales > Zingiberaceae > Zingiber > Zingiber officinale. Next base: position 144,342,773 of record NC_055992.1, read on the forward strand.
CAACCAACGTAATCAAACTATCTCACAAGTAGTTGAGGTTATGGCACGATACTCAGCTTCTATGGAAGATCTAGAAATAATATCTTACTTTTTACTCTTCCAAGAAATGAGAGAATCACTAAGAAAAATGCAGAAGCCAATGGTAGATTTACGATCCGTATGATCACCAACCCAATCCGCATCAGAGTATACACGCGGCGCAAGATATGAAGTAGAAGGAAATAAAAGACTTTGAAATTGAGTGCCCCGAAGATACCTGAGAATATGAAGAACAACAGACCAATGAACTATAATTGGTGCAGCGACTAATTGACTAACCACATGAACAACATACACAATATCTGGGCGAGTCATGGTGAGATAAACTAAACTTCCAACAATAGTTCTGTACAAACTAGGATCTGGTAAAGGTGAGCCATTAGATGGAGAATATCGAGCATTAGTCTCAATAGGAGTATCAACAACTCTATTATCAGTAAGACGAGCACACTCAAATAGATTAGATATATACTTTGATTGAGATAAAAGATAACCTTTCGAGAAATAAGCAACCTCAATGCTCAAAAAGTAGCATAGTATACCCAAGTCTTTCATAGCAAAATAATGAGTCAACTCAGACTTTAAGGAAGCAATTCCATCAGAATCATCACCAGTAATAATTGTTGGTGCAATCGACCTCCAGGATTTCGATGTTTGACAATATACCTAAGTTTGGTCAATTTGACCAAGTGTTAATCCAAACAGGACTTGATGTTTGGAAAAGAATAGTCTAGTCAGGACTAGATGACTAGCAAGGAGAAGTCCTAACTAGAGGTTAGGCAAAGTGGAAGTCCTGGTGAGTGAAGTTGGGCCCTAGTGAGTGAAGCTAGGTAGTGGATGGAAGTCCTGGTGAGTGAAGTCAAGCTCTAGTGACTGAAGCTAGGTAGTGGAAGTCCTGGTAAGTGAAGCCAAGCCCTAGTGAGTGAAGCTAGGTAGTAGAAGTCCTGGTAAGTGAAGTCAGGCCCTAGTGAGTGAAGCTAGGTGATGGAAGTCCTGGTGAGTGAAGTCGAGCCCTAATGAGTGAAGCTAGGTGGAGGAAGTCCTGGTGAGTGAAGCCGGGCCCTAGCGAGTGAAGTTAGGAGGAGGAAGTCCTGGTGAGTGAAGTCAGACAATGGAAGTTCTAGTGAGTGAAACTAGGCAACCTTAGAGGGAGATAACCCTAAGTTATACTTGAATTTTGTTAACATTGTTTTAACTTACCATTTTATCTATTGTGCTAACTCAGTGTTGTAGGGAAGTTCAGCTAGGTCGTCGGGCTGACCGGATAGCTAGCACGAAGTCCAGACAGGTCGACGGACTAACCGGATGTCTGGCAGGTAAGTTAAGGTAAGTCGTTGGAGGGGAGTGACTTGGTGAGGACGCGTTTCCCGTTCGAGGGAACAGTAGGCGTCGATCCAACTTAGAATCATTTCAGTAATTTAAGTTGAGATCATGACTAGATTCTAGTCTCGAGGAGAGAGGATATTGATGGATTGTGTTCGCCGGCTAGAAGGGGGGTTGAATAGCCCTGTAAAAATAAAACACAACCCTTCTCGATCTTTCAAAATAACACTTGCATAAAATAGATTAAATAAACATAAAGAAACTAAAAGAAGAGGCACAAGTCTTTTTACTTGGTTATAACCAGGGAGATTGTTAATCCAAGGAATGAATCAGGCACTAGAATATCTTCTTTAGGCGGAGAAGCCTCTTACAACATTTAAGCATAGAAAAAAAAGAAGTTAAACTACAAATGAAGCGCACAAGTGTTGGAAATGCTAATTGCTTGTCTATTTTAGCTTCTAGACCAAGGTTGTATTTATAGCCTTGGTCGGGGTGCCTAGAAGAGGATAAAATTTCATCCCTTTCGCACGAATCGCGGTTTGACCGTGATTTGGATAGAAACTCGGTCTGAGCGCCCGGAAGGGTTCCAGGCGCCCCGGACTGTTTCGAGCGCTTGGAATGGGTCCAGACGCCCAGAACCTCAAAGTCAACTCTTGTGTGACTACTCGCTTGGAATGGGCCTGCTCGCTTGGAATGGGCCTGCTCGCTTGGGTGACCTTGGCAATCCGGAATAGGGCTCACCCGAACCCAGTTTCCGGCCTTCTCGAGCAGGCTTCCACTCCGGCTTCTCTCCCTCGGAACCGACGCGTGCTTCCTTCTCGTCCGCCAGCGTACTCATCCGTAGCTTTTCATCCCTCGGTCGCACCCCGTGCCGACCTTCTCACTAGCCACTTCTCTTGCTCCTCGAGCAATCTTCCGCTCTAGCTTCTCGTCCCTCGGACCCAGCGCACGCTTCCTTCTCGCCCGTCAGGGTACTCTTCCACGGCACCTAGTCCCTCGGACGCACCGAGCCCGTTGACTCTCTCCCTGTGCCGTCCTTCTCGCTAGTCACGTCTTTCGCTCGACTTCTTGTGCTCCTAAGTTCCTACACACTTAGACACAGGGTTAAAATACCACAGGACCTAACTTAACTTGTTGATCATATCAAAACAACCTTGGGGTTCTAACAAATCTAATTACTACCATTTTTACTATAATTATACTAATACTTTATTTTACAGGGTAGTATAATTTGTATTTGTATCAGACTAACATTTTCTTACAGAAAATTGATGTGCTGGAAAATGGTGGTCCGGGCGCCTGGAAGGGATCCAAGTGCCTGGAGCTGGTCCGAGCGCCCGGAGTGCAAAAACTTATCTCGTCACCAATAGAGCGCGTTGATTGGTTGAGCCAATGTCACGGTTCAGGAGCCTGGAGCACTCCTATAAAAGGAGCCTTCCTCCAGAGCTACGAACAATAACTTCTTCTATGATTGCTCTGTTGCGCTCTACTCCTGCGACTCTGCGAGACTCCTCCAATAACCTGCGATTCAACTTCTTTCTGTATTGTCGGTATTGTTTTAATTATTCTTGTACTTAAGTTTGTAATATCTTATGAATTATTAGTGATTGTCCAATGAAAGTACTCGATGAGTGCGGGCCTTGGAGTAGGAGTCGACAAAGGCTCCGAACCAAGTAAAATTAGTTTATGTTAGCGTTGTTCCTTTTGTTTTTCCGTTGTGTACTCGATTTAATAACAATTTTTTTAACGATCGCTATTCACCCCCCCCCTAGCAAACTCTACGATCTAACAAGTAGTATCAGAGCAAGTACCGCTCTAAATTGGTGTAACCACCAATCGAGCAAAGGGGGTTCTTTTTAAAAGAAAAATAGATATCATTTGTGTTTAAAAAATATCCTTATGCCTTTCATTTTTTCTCTCCAAAATTATTTTTCAAAAATTCATTGTCATCTTTTCACTGCTGGTTAGTATTAGCAAAATATCGCATTTACCAAAATTTGAAATAATATTTTTTATTAATATTTTATTTTTTTTAAATTAGTGAAATACTATATTTTTTCTCCGGTACTACTAATCCAAGACCAAGTCTTGACACCTCTTTTTAGTTTTCTATCATCAGTGCTTAATGGCTCAAGTCGAAGGATGGAGCATTCACGAACCACCTCCATATGAGATGTATGAGAGGCATGAATTCAATTTGTGGAGGATGCAGATGGAAAGCTTCATCTTTAAGAGCGACTTTGATGGCAGCATGGCATTGAGACGATCAACCCAGAACTTGAAAGCAAACCAAAAGGTAATAAAGTTAGTTTCGAATTTACTACCTAATGAAGTCACATGCAGAATTGGAGAACATCAAAATGCTTATGAGTTCTGGACTCGTCTGACCAAGCTTCACAAGGAGCCGATGGAACTAGAGGAACAAGTTGAACTCGAGGTTGGATCAGAGTCCGAATCCCTAGAGACATCCTCAGAATCAGACCAAACTAGCTCTATGACCTTAATGGTACAAGGGGAAGTATAAGGATCTGAATCAGAGTCAGAACAAAAGTCAGAATTTGAATCTGAGACGACAATGGACAAGGAGGAGAATCTGAACAAGGATTCTAAAGGTAAAGTTGTGAATTCAAAATTCAAATATCATATAATATATTTTGAATGCAGTGAAAGAGGGCATTACAAAAGTAAGTGTCCCACCTATAAGACTCGAACCACACAACCAAAGGTAAAGGAGAAGTCGACACCTAAAGTTCAAAAAGGGAAGGAGCATATCCAATGCTTCAATTGCAAAAAGATAGGCCACTACAAACTTCAATGCCCAGAAAGAAGACCCAAGGATCCAGGGGGAGCAAAGGTTAGTAAGTTTACAATATATGACAATCCAATTTTTTTCTACACATGGTAATAAATTAGATAATCACTATTGCTCTATTTGGATTTACCTCAACAATTGGATATGCATGTTCACTTAAACAAATCAAGCTAATTCAAAATCATTTAATTATCCTTCAAAGTTTAAAAATTTATCTTTTAGAAAATTAGAAAAATAAAATAAACATCTGAAAAATAAAATTTATGAACTAGAGAAAATAGTTAATAATCTCACCATATCATTAAATCTAGATTTGAATTATAAGTCTAAACCACATTTAAATAAAAAACCAGATATAATCAAGTGTCTCTTGATTATGAAATTAATCAACAAATATAAACCAAATTCAAATTAGAAACATAAAATCTACACTTAACTCAATACTTAAAACTTAAATATTTAAATAAACCTAATAAAACAAATATTCAATAATTCAGGAGGAGGCTCGATTCAAACTAGCTGGCACTATCAAAAGTAACCTACTCGGCAGGGTAATTAGGATTAGAGTAAAAAGGGACAAAGTTTAAGTTGACCTACGGTACTGGTGAAGTTTTAGATGATAGTAGGTTAGGGAAGCTCAGTCTATGCATGTCTAGGAAGATATGGCTTCGACCTGGTGTATTTGGCTGAGTGGAACTAACTGAAACTATCCCTTATGAATCATAACTAGTTAGACCAAGATTTTTGTACTAAGTTCAGTGGATGAGACTATTTGGAAAACCTTGAAGGCATGGTTACTCTAATGATGTCTAGATGACTCACCATAGCCTAGAAGTTTATGTTGGAGTGTATACTGAAAGCCTAAGCTTTTGTAAACATTTATGTTGAATAAAGAATCACATTTGGTCAATTTATCTACATTTGTTTGTAGTTGTTCAATTAATTTATATTGTCGATAACATAGTATGTGGTGTCACATATAGAAGATGATGTTATCAGTACCTTATAAATTATAAATAGTAGCTCACGACCAAAATGGAAAGGAACAAATCATTGGAAGGTCGTAGTGTAATTAGGAATTAGTTTATCTTGACTATATAATTACACTAGTACACTTAGAGTGTATTGAGTAGGACCATTTGAGGTTGTTTCTTTTATACTGACTTTATAAAGGAACAAATACCTCAGTTATTATGGAAGTGTGTGCTCTTAATCCTAATATAATAACAAGAACATATATTTGATATTTATTTCTTTAATTTATCAATGGTTGAGATTTAGTTCGATGAATCAATAAGCCTGAAAAGTTGAGAAATGATATCACTTATAGTGTGTGTTGTTGATTATAGAAGGAAACTGTGTCCTAGAGATACTAGGTTGATAATGTCCCCAAGAGGAGCTCATAAGGATTGTCATGTTAAACCCTGCAGGTGGATTTAGTCCGACATGACGATTAGGTTGAGTGGTACTACTCTTGGACTAAGATATTAATTAAATGAGTTGTTAGTAACTCACTTAATTAGTGGACATTCGATATCTTAAACACAGGGAGACTAACACACTCATAATAAGAAGGAGCCCAAAAATGTAATTTGGGATTGGTGCGGTAGTTCAATAATAGTTCTCTAGTGGAATGAATTATTATTGATAAAATTAAGTTGTGTGTTCGGGGCGAACACAGGATGCTTAATTTTATCGGGAGACCAAAACCAATTCCTCCTCTCGGTCCCTATCGTAGCCTCTTATTTATAGAGTACTATACCCACCTATACCCACCTTCTATACCCACCTAAAGGGGGTCGGCCTAAGCATGGTTTAGGGTGGCCGGCCCTAGCTTGAACCCAAGCTAGAGGGGCCGACCATAATTAAATTAAAAAGAATTTGAATTTTAATTTTTATTATGTGGAAGATATAACTTATTAAAGAGAATTAAAATTAAAATATCTCTCTTGAAAATGATCTACAAAAGATTAAATAAAAAGATTAAATCTCTTTCCTTATTTGTAGATTGGAGAAATATTTTATTTTCTCTTTAAAAATTATTCACATGTTGAAAAATTAAAATTATAGAAATTTATTTTTATTAACTATGAAGGGATTATTGAAGAGAAAATTTATTTTTAAAATTTTCGGAAACAAATTAGGAAGTTTTAATTTGTTGATTGAAACTTGTCTAAATTGCTTCTCTTTGATGTGGCCGACCAAGACATGTTGTTTTAAGAAATTTTGTTTAATTTTTCTTAATTGATTCATGTCAAGGAAAATTAAGGAAATTTTATTGTAATTAAATTTCCTAAATTACCAAGGCCAAGGAATATAAAAGAAGGGGAGGGGGGTGCCTTCATGAGATACAACTTCTATTATTTCTCTTCCTCTTTTCCTTGGTGTTGTGGCCGGCCAACCTCTTTTCTTCTCTTCCTCTTTGTGGTGGCCGAATCATCCCTATTGCTTGGAGATCTTGTGGAGGCCGGTTACTACTTGGAGAAGAAGAAGAAGAAGGAGAGAAAGCTTGCATCCCTTGGAGCTTGGTTGGTGATTTGTTCTTCATCCTTGGTAAAGCTTCCTTGTTGAGGCCGAACCTAGCTAGGAGGAGAAGAAGGTGGTTGGTGGTTTCTCATCTCGGAAGATCATTGCCCACACAACGTCCGAGGTTAGAAGAGGAATACGGTAGAAGATCAATGTTGGAGTGTATACTGAAAGCCAAAGCTTTGTAAACATTCATTACGAATAAAGAATCACATTTGGTCAAATTGTCTACATTTAGTTGTAGTTGTTCAATTAATTTATATTGTAGATAACATAGTATGTGGTGTCACATGCAGAAGATAATGTTATCAGTACCTTATAAATTAGAAACAATAGCTCGCGACCAAAATGGAAAGGAACAAACCATTAGAAGGTCATAGTGTAATTAGGTATCAGTTTATCTTGACTATATAATTACACTAGTACACTCAGAGTGTATTGAGTAGGACCATTTGAGGTCGTTTCTTTTATACTGACTTTATAAAGAAACAAAGACCTCGGTTATTATGGAAGTATGTGCTCTTAATCCTAATATAATAACAAGCACATATATTTGATATTTATTTCTTTAATTTATCAATGGGTGAGATTTAGTTCGATGAATCAATAAGCCCGATAAGTTGGGAAATGGTATCACTTATAGTGTGTGTTGTTGATTATAGAAGGAAACTGTGTCCTAGAGATACTAGGTTGATAATGTCCTCAAGAGGAGCTCATAAGGATTGTCATGTTAAACCCTGCAGGTGGACCTAGTCCGACATGACAATAAGGTTGAGTGGTACTACTCTTGAATTTAGATATTAATTAAATGAGTTGTCAGTAACTCACTTAATTAGTGGACATTCGATATCTTAAACACAGGGAGACTAACACACTCATAATAAGAAGGAGCCCAAAAATGTAATTTGGGATTGGTGCGGTAGTTCAATAATAGTTCTTTAGTGGAATGAATTATTATTATTGTTCGGGGCGAACACGGGATGCTTAATTTTATCGGGAGACTAAAACTAATTTCTCCTCTCGGTCCCTATCGTAGCCTCTTATTTATAGAGTACTATACCCACCTATACCCACCTTCTATACCCACTAATAGGGGGTCGGCCAAGCAAGCTTGGGAACCAAGCTAGGGTCGGCCTAGGTATAAGATTGGGTGGCCGGCCCTAGCTTGAACCCAAGCTAGTGGGGGCCGGCCAAATTAAATTAAAAAAGAAATTTAATTTTTATTTTTATTATGTGGAAGATATAATTTATTAAAGAGAATTAAAATTAAAATATTTCTCTTGTAAAAGATCTACAATAGATTAAAGAAAGAGATTAGATCTCTTTCCTTATTTGTAGATTGGTGAGATATTTTATTTTCTCTTTAAAAATTATTCACATGTTGTAAAATTAAAATTATGGAAATTTCTTTTTATCAACCATGAAGAGATTTTTGAAAAGAAATTTTATTTTTAAAAATTTCCGGAAACAAATTAGGAAGTTTTAATTGTTGATTGAAACTTGTCCAATTTGTTCTTCATGATGTGGCCGGCCACTTGAATTTAATTGGGGAAATTTTATTTTATTTTTCTCAATTAAATCATGTCAAGGAAATTAAGGAAATTTTATTGTAATTAAATTTCCTAATTTGCCTAGGCCAAGGAATATAAAAGAAGGGGTGAGAGTGCCTTCATGAGACAACCTCTATTTTATTTCTCTCCCTCTTTTGTTCCTTGGTGTGGCCGACCATCCTTTCCCTCTCTTCTTCTTGTGGTGGCCGAACCCCTCTCTTTCCTTGGAGCTCTTGTGGTGGCCGGATACTACTTGGAGAAGAAGAAGAAGAAGGAGAGGAGGGGAGCATCTCTTGGAGCTTGGTTAGTGTTTTGATTTTCTTCCTTGGTGAAGCTTCTTTCTTTGTGGCCGAACCTAGCTAGGAGGAGAAGAAGGTGGTTGGTGGTTTCTCATCTCAGAAGATCGTTGCCCACACAACGTCCGAGGTTAGAAGAGGAATACGATAGAAGATCAAGAGGTCTTTCTAGAAGGTATAACTAGTAGTTTTTCCTTTTCCGCATCATACTAGTTATTTATGGAAATAATACCAAATACAAGAGGCTTACGTTCTAGTATTTCGAATATGTTTTTCGATGTTGTGTTCTTTTGTTTTATTTATCCTTGTGATTTGATTGTTCTTTTCGGTTAACCTAAAGTTATTTTAGGAAATTAAATATTAGCTTTCTATAAAAGGTTTTGTCTAGTCGGTGGTGGTTGCTCCCATATCCAAGAAGGTCATGTGCCTCGCCACGTCAGTACTGGGAACCGATTATGGAAATTAATATTTAATGGAATTAATAACTTAAGGTGATTTGGGTCGAACGTGTTAAGTTCCGCAGGAGACCCAAGTCAAAACCTAAAAGAACGAATAGATTAAGTTTTGGATCAAACGTGTTAAGTTCCACAGGCGATCCAAAATTTAATTTAAAAGAACACGTGGTAGCTAGGAAAAGGTTCAGACCTTTGTACAAAATTTTTGTACAGTGGAACCTCTAGGTTTTCCGAGTAGCAACCAACAATTGGTATCAGAGCTAGAGTTTTGCCTCTGTGTATTTGGTATTAGTTTAATTATGCACATGTCATACAAATTTAGGTAGGTTAATAGTAGGATGTGCTAACTTTGTGGATGCAGGATCCAACTATTATGGCTTTTAGTTATTATGTGTGTGATTGGACCCTTGGACATGTCAAGGGCATTTATATGTGTGTGCATGATTGTATTAAATACAGCAGGAGCTGTATTTAGTTTTATTAGGAATTTATTTTTGATCTAGATACATGTACATTCCTTTTATGGAATATAGGATCAAAAATGTAAAATTCTATTTATGTCGCGGATCGAATCTTGCAAAGCGTGGAACCTTCTAAGGACCAGAGGCGCAGCGGAACTAGGAGCAAGATGGATGCGACAGCTAGACCCGGTGGCGGTGGCCAAATATGTCAGCAGCTTGGGATGACAACACACGGAGGACAACTAGAGATAAAAGCCATAATAGTTGAAAATTAGATTTTCTATTTATTGCTTTTATATTGTGCTGTGTGTATGTGTTAGTTTACATGCTTAGTAGGCTAGCATAGTTAAAATTCCTCATTTATAAATAACTAAGTGGAAGAGGGATTTTTAAATAAATCCCATGGTCTCCATTACTGGTTTGTAAGTGATGCAAACAAGCTTGCGCGTTGGCTCTGAGTGTCTTCCTCCATAACGGATGAGCTTGTTTGTGGATCACTAGAACAGACTTCCATTTTTGGATGACTATAGGAAGTTAATTAAGAGCGTGTGATCTTCCCCAACGGAAGGTGCATAATCTTATTAATGGACTTAGTGTCAAGTAATGGTATACACTTAGACACATCTAATAGTATCCTCCCCATCGGAGTCACTGCTATTATTTATGTGACCAAAAGACACCAACTATTAATTTTATTTGTCAAAAAGTTAGGTTGACAAGATAATAAAATTAATGGGATAAAACCCTCCTTTTACAAATGTTGAATTTGTATACGTCCACACTAACGTGGCATACAAAATTCATGGTGTTTTGAGGTGTTGGTTAATTTAAAATAGTATTGTTTGAGGAATCAATATTATTCTAAATTTAGAGTTCTGACCAAAAGTTATTTGTGATTCTTAGGATGACTTTCAACCCACTATCCATCATACTTCAACAAAATAGACTTACTGGACCTAATTACATAGATTGGAAAAGAAACCTAGACATTGTTCTTACTGCTGAAAGCTATAAATTTGTACTGACTGAGCAGTGCCCTGAAGCACCTGCTGGTGAATCTACCCAAGAGGAGATTGAATATCATAGGAAATGGGTAAAAGCAAATGAGATGGCGCGGTGTTACATTTTGGCTTCAATGTCAAATGTATTGCAACATCAACATGAAGATTTACCAACAGCCTATGATATTATGAACAATCTCAAGGAACTCTTTGGTCATCAGGATAGGGCTTCTAGGCAAGAAGCCATGAGAAAGATAATGACAGGCACCATGCAAGAGGGTACTCCTGTGAGGGATCATATCCTAAAGATGATGGCTTATCTGAACGAGATACAGATCCTTGGAGGAGAAATTGATGGGGAAACCCAGATCGATATGATCCTCCAAACACTACCTAGAAGTTTTGAGCAATTCCGCCTGAATTACAATATGAACAAAAGGGTATATTCATTGGCGGAACTACTGACAGAACTTCAGGCAGCAGAAGGATTATTTCGTCACAATGCTCAAATTCACTATGCTGAAAATGGTTCTACTTCTAAACCGAGAGGAAAGAAGAAGAAGAAACAAGCTAGTTCAGCAAAGAAAGTGAATAAGTCTCAGAGTACAGGATTTAAAGCTGGAGTGAAGAAGCCGAAGGGAAAGTGCTTCATCTGCAAGCAGGCGGGACATTGGAAGGCGGACTGTCCTCGTAGGAACCAAAACAAAGGTATATTTCATGCTCTAGTTGTTGAAACATGTTTAGCGGTGTTATCTACCAGCACCTGGTGTGTAGATACGGGAGCCACTGATCATGTTTGCAATTCCTTGCAGGGGTTCCAGGAAACCCGACGACTATCTGAAGGAGAAATTACCGTCTACATGGGCAATGCTACTAAGGTGGCAGCTGTTGCAGTGGGAGACGTCTACTTATCTTTTAGTAGAAATAGAAATTTGGTTTTAAGAAATTGTCTTTATGTACCCAGTTTTAGAAAGAATTTAATTTCAGTTTCTAAACTATTTTTAGATGGATATTCAGTTTCTTTCAGTAACGATGTAGTTATTAAAAGAAATAAAGTGATTATCTGTTCTGGTGCATTAGTTGGCAATTTGAATACTTCAAATCCAATTTCTTCCACAAAGCAAAACATGGAAATTTATAACTCATCTTCTAACTCTAATAAGAGAAAAGAACCTTCGGAAATGAACCAAGCATATCTTTGGCATCTAAGGCTTGGTCATATTAACTTAAGTAGGATTCAGAGGCTTATAGCCGATGGACTTTTGAGTTCATTAGAGTTGGAAAATTTTCCAACTTGTGAATCTTGCTTAGAAGGTAAAATGACCAAGAGACCGTTCAAGGCCAAGGGGTATAGAGCCAAAGAAGTGTTAGAATTGGTTCATTCTGATTTGTGTGGTCCTATGTCTGTCCAGGCAAGAGGTGGTTTTGAATATTTTGTCTCTTTTATAGACGATTATTCAAGATACGGATACATTTACCTAATGCGCCGCAAGTCCGAGTGCTTTGATAAGTTCAAAGAATACAAGGCTGATGTGGAGAAACGACTAGGTAAAAGTATCAAGACACTAACATCTGATCGTGGTGGCGAATACCTCTTAGGAGAGTTTAGGAATTACCTATCAGAGGCCGGGATTCAATCCCAATTGTCTGCACCTGGAACACCCCAACAGAATGGTGTAGCAGAACGAAGGAACAGGACTCTTATGGAGATGGTTAGATCGATGATGAGTTATTCAGAATTACCAAATTCGTTTTGGGGATATGCTCTGGAAACAACAGTATACGTTCTGAACTTAGTACCTTCTAAATCAGTTTCTTCTACTCCCATAGAATTGTGGAATGGGCGAAAACCCAGTCTAAGACATATTCGGATTTGGGGTAGTCCAGCACATGTGCTGATAAGTTAGAATCTCGTACAGAAGTTCACGTGTTTGTAGGATATCCCAAAGGAACGAAAGGTGGTTTATTTTATAGTCCTAAAGACCAGAAGGTCATTGTTAGCACCAATATCCAGTTTTTAGAAGAAGACTATATAATGGATCACAAGCCCAGTAGCAAAGTTGTTTTAGAAGAACTTAGAGAGGACACGTCTACTTCAGTACCAACAGTACAAGATGAAGTACCACAAGAGACTGCAACACGTGTCACACATGATACACAACCACAGACAGTGCCTCGTCGTAGTGGGAGGGTTGTAAGGCAGCCTGAAAGATTCATGTTTTTGGGAGAGTCTTCGGATTTGATCCCGGGTAAACATGAACCTGATCCACGAACATATGATGAAGCACTCCAAGATATAGATGCAGCATCTTGGCAAAAGGCAATGAATTCTGAAATAGAGTCTATGAACTCTAATAAGGTCTAGGAGCTTGTAGAACCACCTGATGGTGTAAAAGTCGTTGGATGCAAGTGGATCTACAAAAGGAAAAGAGGGACAGATGGGAAGGTAGAAACCTTCAAAGCTAGGCTTGTTGCGAAAGGGTACACTCAGAAAGAGGGAATCGATTATGAGGAAACCTTTTCACCGGTAGTCATGCTTAAGTCTATCCGGATACTCTTATCCATTGCTACTCATATGGATTATGAGATTTGGCAAATGGATGTCAAGACAGCTTTCCTTAATGGAAGTCTTGAAGAGAACATCCATATGAAGCAACCAAAAGGGTTCATTGAAAAAGGCAAAGAGCATCTAGTGTGCAAGCTCAATCGGTCCATTTATGGACTGAAGCAAGCTTCAAGGTCTTGGAACATCCGGTTTAATGAAGTAATCCAGTCATATGGATTTATTCAGTGTCCGGATGAGTCTTGTGTATACAAGAAGTGTAACGGAAACGTGGTGGTATTTCTTGTACTATACGTAGATGATATTTTGTTAATTGGCAACAATGTCAAGGTATTATCAGACGTAAGGGTATGGTTGTCCAAACAATTTGATATGAAGGACTTAGGAGAGTGTGCACACATTCTTGGGATCAAAGTGATAAGGGATCGCAAGAAAAGAATGTTGTGTCTGTCCCAAGCTTCATATATAGATACAATCCTTGCTCGTTTTAGTATGCAGGATTCCAAGAAAGGTTTCTTACCTTTTAGGCATGGAATAGCTCTATCTAAAGAGATGTCTCCTAAGACATCAAAGGAGATAGAAGACATGAAAGCAGTTCCTTATGCCTCGGCTGTAGGAAGCCTTATGTATGCAATGCTATGTACGAGACCTGATATTTGTTTTGACGTGGGCATGGTCAGCAGATATCAGAGTAACCCTGGACAAAGACATTGGACTGCGGTAAAGCATATATTAAAGTACCTGAGAAGGACTAGAGATTATATGCTAATTTACCAAGCAGACGATTTGCTCCCTGTGGGTTACACGGATTCAGATTTCCAATCAGATAGGGACAATAGTAAGTCTACATCAGGCTATGTGTTTATTTTAGGAGGTGGAGCCATTTCATGGAGGAGTGTTAAGCAGAAATGCGTATCGGACTCAACCATGGAAGCTGAGTATGTAGCAGCCTCTGAGGCAGCTAAAGAAGCAGTATGGCTCAGGAACTTTCTAATGGACTTAGATGTGATTCCTGGTTTGCCCAAAATTATCACAATTTATTGTGATAATAGCGGTGCAGTTGCAAACTCGAAGGAACCACGAGCTCATAAGGCAAGAAAACATATAGAGCGCAAGTACCACCTGATACGAGATATCGTGAAGCGAGGAGAAGTTGTCATCGCCAAGATTGCATCAGCAGATAACCTGGCAGATCCTTTCACTAAGGCCCTTCCGGCGAAAGCTTTTGATCGGCATGTGGAGGGAATGGGAATCAGATGTATGGTAGAAGATATGACAGCTTAGTCATTAGTATAAGTGGGAGATTGTTGGAGTGTATACTGAAAGCCTAAGCTTTGTAAACATTCATTATGAATAAAGAATCACATTTGGTCAAATTGTCTACATTTAGTTATAGTTGTTCAATTAATTTATATTGTAGATAACATAGTATGTGGTGTCACATGCAGAAGATAATGTTATCAGTACCTTATAAATTATAAACAGTATCTCGCGACCAAAATGGAAAAGAACAAACCATTAGAAGGTCGTAGTGTAATTAGGTATCAGTTTATCTTGACTGTATAATTACACTAGTACACTCAGAGTGTATTGAGTAGGACCATCTGAGGTCTTTTTTTATACTGACTTTATAAAGAAACAAAGACCTCGATTATTATGGAAGTATGTGCTCTTAATCCTAATATAATAACAAGCACATATATTTGATATTTATTTCTTTAATTTATCAATGGGTGAGATTTAGTTCGATGAATCAATAAGCCCGATAAGTTGGGAAATGGTATCACTTATAGTGTGTGTTGTTGATTATAGAAGGAAACTGTGTCCTAGAGATACTAGGTTGATAATGTCCTCAAGAGGAGCTCATAAGGATTGTCATGTTAAACCCTGCAGGTGGACCTAGTCCGACATGACAATAAGGTTGAGTGGTACTACTCTTAGACTTAGATATTAATTAAATGAGTTGTCAGTAACTCACTTAATTAGTGGACATTCGATATCTTAAACACAGGGAGACTAACACACTCATAATAAGAAGGAGCCCAAAAATGTAATTTGGGATTGGTGCGGTAGTTCAATAATAGTTCTCTAGTGGAATGAATTATTATTGATAAAATTAAGTTGTGTGTTCGGGGCGAACACGGGATGCTTAATTTTATCGGAAGACCAAAACCAATTCCTCCTCTCAGTCCCTATCGTAATCTCTTAATTATAGAGTACTATACCCACCTATACCCACCTTCTATACCCACCTAAAGGGGGTCGGCCAAGCTAGCTTGGGGATCAAGCTAGGGCCAGCCGATTGGGTGGCCGGCCCTAGCTTGAACCCAAGCTAGTGGGGGCCGACCAAATTAAATTAAAAAAGAAATTTAATTTTAATTTTTATTATGTGGAAGATATAATTTATTAAAGAGAATTAAAATTAAAATATCTCTCTTGTAAAAGATCTACAATAGATTAAAGAAAGAGATTAGATCTCTTTCCTTATTTGTAGATTGGTGAGATATTTTATTTTCTCTTTAAAAATTATTCACATGTTGTAAAATTAAAATTATGGAAATTTCTTTTTATCAACCATGAAGAGATTTTTGAAGAGAAATTTTATTTTTAAAAATTTCCGGAAACAAATTAGGAAGTTTTAATTGTTGATTGAAACTTGTCCAATTTGTTCTTCATGATGTGGCCGACCACTTGAATTTAATTGGGGAAATTTATTTTATTTTTCTCAATTAAATCATGTCAAGGAAATTAAGGAAATTTTATTGTAATTAAATTTCCTAATTTGCCTAGGCCAAGGAATATAAAAGAAGGGGTGAGAGTGCCTTCATGAGACAACCTCTATTTTATTTCTCTCCCTCTTTTGTTCCTTGGTGTGGCCGGCCATCCTTTCCCTCTCTTCTTCTTGTGGTGGCCGAACCCCTCACTTTCCTTGGGGCTCTTGTGGTGGCCGGATACTACTTGGAGAAGAAGAAGAAGAAGAAGGGGAGGAAGCGAGCATCTCTTGGAGCTTGGTTAGTGTTTTGATTTTCTTCCTTGGTGAAGCTTCTTTCTTTGTGGCCGAACCTAGCTAGGAGGAGAAGAAGGTGGTTGGTGGTTTCTCATCTCGGAAGATCGTTGCCCACACAACGTCCGAGGTTAGAAGAGGAATACGATAGAAGATCAAGAGGTCTTTCTAGAAGGTATAACTAGTAGTTTTTCCTTTTCCGCATCATACTAGTTATTTATGGAAATAATACCAAATACAAGAGGCTTACGTTCTAGTATTTCGAATATGTTTTTCGATATTGTGTTCTTTTGTTTTATTTATCCTTGTGATTTGATTGTTCTTTTCGGTTAACCTAAAGTTATTTTAGGAAATTAAATATTAGCTTTCTATAAAAGGTTTTGTCTAGTCGGTGGTGGTTGCTCCCATATCCAAGAAGACCATGTGCCTCGCCACGTCAGTACTGGGAACCGATTATGGAAATTAATATTTAATGGAATTAATAACTTAAGGTGATTTGGGTCGAACGTATTAAGTTCCGCAGGAGACCCAAGTCAAAACCTAAAAGAACGAATAGATTAAGTTTTGGATCAAACGTGTTAAATTCCGCAGGCGATCCAAAATTTAATTTAAAAGAACACGTGGTAGCTAGGAAAAGGTTCAGACCTTTGTACAAAATTTTTTTACAGTGGAACCTCTAGGTTTTCCGAGTAGCAACCAACAATCAAGAGGTCCTTCTAGAAGGTATAACTAGTAATTTTTCCTTTCCGCATCATACTAGTTATTTATGGAAATAATATCAAATACAAGTGGCTTACGATTCTAGTATTTCGAATATGTTTTTAAATGTTGTGTTATTTTGTTTTATTTTTCCTTGTGATTTGATTGTTCTTTTTGGTTAACCTAAAGTTATTTTAGGAAATTAAATATTAGCTTTCCATAAAAGGTTTTGTCTAGTCGGTGGTGGTTGCTCCCATATCCAAGAAGGTCGTGTGCCTCGCCACGTCAGTACTGGGAACCAATTATGGAAATTAATATTTAATGGAATTAATAACTTAAGGTGATTTGGGTCGAACGTGTTAAGTTCCGCAGGAGACCCAAGTCAAAACCTAAAAGAACGAATAGATTAAGTTTTGGATCAAACGTGTTAAGTTCCGCAGGCGATCCAAAATTTAATTTAAAAGAACACATGGTAGCTAGGAAAAGGTTCAGACCTTTGTACAAAATTTTTGTACAGTGGAACCTCTAGGTTTTCCGAGTAGCAACCAACAGTTTATCCAAAGAATGTCTGTTCATTGAGCCCAAAGCTAAACCTGAATCTAATACAAAGTTAACTAAACTATGAAATTAAACTTAATTCATCTCACAAAATCATAAGATTCCCTGATTGAAAATATAGATCAGGTGAGATGAATAATGTAAATTAAATTAAATTAAATTAAAATTAAATTAAAATTAAATTAAATTAAATTAAATTAAAATTAAATTAAATTAAATTAAATTAAATTAAATTAAATTAAAATTAAACTAAATTAAATAAAATGAAAATTAAATTGAAACTAAAACTAAATTAAAATTAAAACTAAGTTAAAATTATAATAAGTTAAAATAAAACTAATTTAAAATAAAACTAATTTAAAAATACATTTAAAAATTATTTTTGAAATACATTTAAAAATCTTTTAAAATTATTTTTAAAAAATCCATTAAAATTATTTTAAAAATACTTTTTAAAATCATTTTAAAAATTGTTTTAAAAATCATTCTAAAAATTATTTTAAAAATTATTTTAAAAATCATTTTTAAAAAAAACTTAAAAATTTATTTTAAACATTCTTTTAAAAAAATTTTAAAAACTTTAAAAAATCATTTAAAAAAAACTTTAAACTTTAAATCAAAATCCAATTAACCTAAACATTAAACTTAATTAAATAAAAAATAATAATAAATAATTAAAATTTTGTTATTTAGTTATTTAGTCTAACCTTATTTAAGAACTTAGTTGACTTGATCAGTATATTAATTTAACCTAATTAAAATATTAACTTTAAGTCATTTTTAAATCAAATTTGATTATACATTGAACGTAAATTTAAAATTAACTTAAGAAAAAAATAAACTTGAATTAAAATTAAAAACTAACCTAATCAAATTAACTTAAAATTCAACTTATATTAAACTTAAAAATTAAATTAAACCTAAATTAATTTAAATTAAAACTTAAAACTTAAATTTAAACTTACAATAAAAACGTAAACTTAAACTTAAAATTAAAACTGAAATTTAAAACTAAAACTAAAAATTAAAACATAAACTTAAACTTAAACTTAAAATTAAAACTTAAACTTAAAATTAAAACTTTAACTTAAAATTAAAACTAAAACATAAAACTTAAATTAAAACATAAACTTAAACTTAAAATTATAATTATAATTATAATTAAAATTAAAACTTAAACTTAAAATTAAAACTAAAACTTAATCAAATATAAATTCAAAATATTTGAAGTATTTAAAAATATTTCAAAAATCATTAAATAAAATTCTTTTATCAATCATTTTTGTAAAAAATCAATTAAAATTAATTCAAACCTTAATTGTTTAATCATAATTTAATAATTCATTTGATAAACATGAATTTAATCATTCTGTTCAATTAATCAATCTAATACTAATTATCAACTAAATTTGAGTACTTTTAATAAATATTTCCTATTAATCTGAAAATAATTGCAACTTATTGGTTAACTCAAATTAAGATTAAATTAATCAAAATTTAACTATTAACTCAATTAATTAATACAAAATTTAAGTTGTTTTAATTAGTATTAAATTGAGTTAGTAACAAATTATTACATTTAACTTGAAACTTAAATGAATAATTGTAATAAGTATGTAGAAATACTTATGAAAATAGTATACTGAATATAAGTGTTAGTAACACTAAATCCCCTAAAATATTTAGGTAGAAAAATGTGCTAAGGTTTTGACATTTAAACCCAGTGTTAACTTAAGGGGGAGTGTTTGACTTCAGAGAGAGTGTTTGACTTCAGGGGGAGTGTTGACTTCAAGGAGAGTGTTAAATCCAGGGGAGGATCAAATTTTTTCTAAAAACTTATTAAAATCTTTAACCTTTTGTTTAGTAATTTTCTTCTTTCTTGAAAATTTTACATCTCAAAAGTCTTATTTTAAAAATGCTCTTAAATCTTCTTTTGAAAAATCCTCATAGTTTATTTTTTGTATTTACATAAAGTTTTTATATCCCATAGAAAAGTGTTTTAAATCATTTTTGTAACTTAGACGACTTTGTCAAAATTATTTTGGCAAAGACACTTTGAAAATATTTTTTAAAAAATCTATAAATCTTTACTTTAAAACATCCTCTTAATAATAAACTACTTAAAAGTTCAGCTTGCTTCAAAACTTTCATTGAAAATGTTTTTCTTTGAAAATTTTCTTCTTCTTAAAAGTTTTTTTTGTTACTTTTCTATAAAAGTTGTTTTCAAAAAAGTTTTTTTTAAAAAATAAATCTTTGGAAATAATTTTTGAAAAGTTATTAATTTTGAAAACTACTTTGAAAATCTATTTTACAAAATGTTTTGAAAATTATATATCAAGAGTTGTTTAAACTTTCAAAAGTTACCCTAACAACCAACTTAGAAAAATCTGTCTGCACCACCTCTTTTAAAATTACACTTTTTGAAACACTTAATTATGTCTTTCAAATATCATTGTTGGTGCAAAACCCTATTCGAGAGTAACCTTAAATTTATACCCTTTTGATGTGTGCCAAAGGGGGAGAGTGATCTTAAGTTAGAAAAGTTAAAGGAAGAGAGTTATTAGAAAAGTTAAAGGAAGAGAGTTATTCTAAGTTAGAAAAGTTAAAACATTTCTAATCTCTCAAACTTTTCGAAAGTCTCAAACTTTAAGAACTAACCCTTAAAGACCCAAGCCTAGCTTAAGAAAATTGTCAAACATCAAAAGGGCAAGATTGTTGGTGAAATCGATCTTTAGGGTTTCGATGTTTGACAATATACCTAAGTCTAGTTAGTTTGACCAAAGATTAATCCAAATAAGACTTGATGTTTAGAAAAGAATAGTCTAGTCAGGACTAGATGACTACAAGGAGAAGTCCTAATTGGAGGTTAGGCAAAGTGTAAGTCCTTGTGAGTGAAGCTAGATAGTAGATGGAAGTCCTGGTGAGTGAAGTTAGACCCTAGCTAGGTAGTGGAAGTCCTGGTAAGTGAAGTCAGACCTTAGTGAGTGAAGCTAGATAGTGGAAGTCCTGGTGAGTGAAATCGGTGATGGAAGTCCTAGTGAGTGATGTCGGGCCCTAGCGAGTGAAGCTAGGTGGAGGAAGTCCTGGTGAGTGGAGCCGATCCCTAGCGAGTGAAGCTAGGAGGAGGAATACCTGGTAAGTGAAGCCAGGCAATGGAAGTCCTAGTGAGTGAAGCTAGACAACCCTAGGGGGAGATAACCCTAGGTTATACTTGAATTCTGTTAATACTGTTTTACCTTACCCTTTTATCTATTGCTCTAACTCTGTGTTGCAAGGAAGTTTAGCTAGGTTGACGGGTTGATCGGATAGCTGGCACGAAGTCTAGATAGGTCGATAGGTTGACCGGATGTCTAGTAGATAAGTTAAGGTAAGTCATTGGAAGGGAATGACTTGGTGAGGACGCGTTCCCCATTCGAGGGAACAGTAGGCATCGATCCAACTTAGAACCATTTCGGTAATCTAAGTTGAGATTATGACTAGATTCTGGTCTCGGGGAGACAAAATCTAATTACTACCCTTTTTACTATAATTGTGCTAACACTTTGTTTTGTAGAGTAGTATAATTTGTATTTGCTTCGAACTAACATTTTCTTGCAGAAAATTGATATGCTGGAAAATGGTGGTTCGAGCGTCCGGAAGGGATCTGGGCGCCCGGAGCTGGTCCGAACGCCCAAAGTGCAAAAACTTATCTTGTCGCCACGTGGAGTGCGCTTATTGGCTGGGCCAACGTCATGGTCCAGGTGCCCAAAAGGGATCTGGGCGCCCAGAGCACTCCTATAAAAGGAGTCTTCCTCCAGAGCTATGAAAAATAACTTCTTCTACGACTGCTCTGTTGCGCTCTGCTCCTGCGATGCTGCGAGACTCCTCCGACAACTTGCGATTCAACTTCTTTTTCTGTATTGTTGTTATTATTTTAATTATTCTTGTACTTAAGTTTGTAGCATCTTACGAATTTTTAATGATTGCCTAACGCAAGCACTCGATGAGTGCGGGCCTTGGAGTAGGGGTTGATGAAGGCTCCGAACCAAGTAAAATTGGTTTGTGTTACGTTGTGCCTTTTATTTTTTCGCTGCGTACTCGATTTAATAACAATTTGTTTAACAATCGCTATTCACCCCCCCCCCCCCTTTAGCGAACTCTACAATCCAACAATAATCATGTCATCAACATATAATGATAAAAGAATACGACCTGTACTCATACATCTAACAAACAATGCTGAATCATGATTACTAGGATGAAAACCAAACGAAATGATCACTGTAGAGAACTTCTCAAACCAAGCACAAGGTGCTTGTTTGAGACCATAAAGCTCTTTACGAAGCCTGCAAACTTCACCAGGTTGGTGTGAAATACCAGGAGGAGGTGTCATATAAACTTTTTTATGAAGATCACCATTTAGAAATGTATTCTTGACATCCATCTGAGATATTCTCCATCGACAAACAAAAGCAACAGCAATCAGAGTACGATAAGTCATCATTTTTACAACAGGAGCAAATGTTTCCTCATAATCCATGTCATACTCCTGAGAATAACCTTTAGCAATAAGACGAGCTTTGTATCGTTCGATAGATCCATCAGATTTAGTTTTGATCTTATATATCCAACAAGAACCAATAGTATATTTTCTGTTGGTGCGGAAAACATCCGACGATCAAACCTAGGTTTTGATTATGTCAAAGGGTTCGAAGTTAGGGTGTTTTGTTTACTAATATGTTGAATGATCTTTGCAGGAAAAGTCCTAAGTGTACTTAGACAAAAGTCCTAGCTGCGGTTAGGCAAGTGGAAAATCCTAGGGGGTGGTAACCCTAGGCGAAAAGTCTTAGCGGGTCGGAGCTTCGGGCAAAATCCTAGGGGGAGAGAACCTTAGGTTGAAATCCTGGTGTCACGAACTGGGTAGAAGTCTGGACGGGTCGTGGACCGGACGTCCAGCATGAAGACCGGAAGCATCGGACGCTGAGCAAAAGTTCAGTCGGCCTAGAGGACCGAACTGGCAAAAGGTAAACTCTCCTGAGTGGAGTAGGTGAGGACGCGTTCCCCGTAGAGGGAATAGTAGGCGTCAGGTCGACCTAGGGTTTCCGGTAGAAAATCAGAAGTCAGACTCGGACAGTCCGGAGACTGTCAATATTTTATTTATGACTATTATGTGCTAACTTTATTTTGCAGGGTATGTGTTTGGGACTAACACATTTTGCAGGAACAAAGGAGCAAGTCACACCTCGGATGAACAGTGTCCGAGGTACTTCCATGGAGCTTAGAGGCGCCTCGGGTGTAGAGTGTTAGCTGGCTACGAAGAGGAGTTGGAGGCACCTTGGACCAGGACTTGGAGGCACCTTGGAATGGCCATGGAGGTGCCTCAAGCAGGATAAGAGACGAACTTTTCAACACTAATCCACGAGGTTGACTCAGCGTGTTGGAGGCATCTCGGAAGGGCTTTGAGGCACCTCCAACAGTGTATAAAAGGGGGTCTCAAGGCAGCAGCAAGATAACGAATCCAAAAGCTTTCTTTCAATTGTTGGCTGCTCAAAAGACGACCCTGAAGTGCTATAGGTACGCCCCGACAACCAGAAGCTGCTATTCTACTATTCCTTTGTTGTCGGTATAAGATTATTATTGTTTTACTTGTATTGCATTTCTGTAAAACTTTTCATGATTATAGTTGTTGCCCAAAGGAAACGCTCAACGAGCTGGGCCTTGGAGTAGGAGTCGCCCTAGGCTCCGAACCAAGTAAATTCTTGGGTCGTGTGTTTGTGAGTGTCTTCCTTTTTATTATTTCCACTGCTTAAACTCTCGATATGTTTCAAATCAAATTAAATAGCCATGAGCGCTATTCACCCCCCTCTAGCGCTTCTCAATCCAACAATTGGTATCAGAGCGGGGTCGCTTCGATTTAGTACAACCACCAATCAAGCAAACTTTTCGTGGATTTTTTTCCGGAGTCGATTGGAATTAGTTTAATTGCTATATTCTGGTTTATTTTTTGTTCGAATCAATTTTTGCTCGAAGTTGGTGCAATACCACTCGAGTTCTCTTTTCTTACTTTATACCGCACTGCTAATCCAAGATCAAGTCATAGGACATTCTTTTTTTGTTTATTGTGTGCTAGACTCTTTAATGACTCTCCAAGAAGGTTTTAGCACAGTCCATCCTCCACTCTTTTCCGACGAGGATTTTGGCTATTGGAAGAACCGGATGGAATCCCACCTCAAGATGCAAGTCGAGATGTGGATTATTATCCAGATCGGTCTCGAGCTTCCACATGACGGCGCGGGAGAACTAGTCTCATGCATCAACTGGGACGCTAGTATAAAGAAGAAAGTTGAAGCTGATGCCAAAGCAACCTGTATGCTACAATGCGGATTGACAAAAGAAGAACTCAACAGAGTAGGATCCTTCTCGAGCGCCAAAGAGCTATGGAAAAAGCTAATCAAGCTACACGAGGGCACCTCCGAAGCTAAAGTAAGTAAACGCGACTTAATTTTCAATAAATTATATAATATTAAAATGCAGGAAAATGAGACGGCTAGACAACTCCACGCCCGGATACAAGATCTACTCAATGAGCTTCATGCGATTGGACAAAAGGTAGACAACAGGGACATAATTAGGTACTCCTTAAATGTCTTTCCGAGGAATACCTTGTGGGCATCCATGGTAGATGCGTACAAGGTTTCTAAGGACCTTTCCTTTATTAAATTAAATGAATTATTTGCAGAGTTTGAACTCCATGAGCAGACTAATACACGCCCGGTCGAGAAAGGTGTTGCTTTGGTTGCAGGTACAAGCAAAGCCCAAGAATCTAAAACAAAGCGCAAAACCAAAACCGAGTCCAAAGACGAATCAGAGGATGAAGACGAGGTTGTTTCCGAGCTATTAAGGCTCGTATGAAAGATCTGCAGAAATAAAAACGCAACTCAAATGAACACGAGGGACAAGTCTGGAGTCACCTGCTACGGCTGTAACCAAAAAGGGCACTACAAACCTGATTGTCCAAACAAAAAGAAACGAAGAAAGAAGACATTGAAGGCAACTTGGTCTGAGTCATCAGACGAATCCGAGACTGACGAAGAAGAACCGACAAGCTTCCTTGCGTTACCAGTGCAAGCCAACATTGTCGAAACTGAGTCCGACCTCGAGTCTGAAACCGAGAGCGAGTCAGAAACCGAGTATGAGCGAAGCCATGGATCCGCATCCATTTCCGAAGGACCAAACCCCACTGTAAGTTCTCTACTCGTCGAAGCTCAGTTAGATGACTTAAAAATTCTAGTTCCTTACTTGTTAAAAAAGTTAGCTAAATCCAACGTCCGGGTCAAGTCACTCCAAAAGGAGGTAACAGCCCTTAAGGAAGCGACTGACTCGAGTCCTTTAACTGAGCCAGTTCAAATTAGAAGTTCAACTCAAGTTCAACAACTTGAGGAAGAAAATTCTAATTTGAAAATTCAAATTAAAGAACTCAAGGAAACATTGGAACAGTTCACCCTAGGTTCCAAGAATCTCGATCTGATTCTTAGAAAACAGCGAGCTATTTTCAACAAATCCGGACTTGGGTTTAAGACCAAAAGAAAATACAAAGCATATCTATCCTTACTTAATAGAAAAAACGGAAACATAGTCCAAGCATGGGTCCCCAAGTTGGACTTGGACTATATTGGATCCCCAAGGATCAGATTTACTACCTTGATAAACCATATCGGGACTATGATCCAGGGGGAGCCAATAGAAAGACCGTCCTTTTCAACAGATAGAATTGTTTTATGCTTGAACTCTCTACTTTTAATATGCATGTTTAGATTCAGGATAGTTTAAGGACGTGGGCATAATTTACACTTGTCTAGTTAAACCTAGGGGTTTCAAAAAGAAAATCAAATATATAATTTCGTTGAGTGACTCTGTCTAGAAAGTGATGGATGATCTCATACCCAAGAAGGTCGAGTGTCTCACCACGACTTGGGAACCAATCTTAGAAATGTGTATTTAATTGACTAGTTGAAAAACATAAGTTTAACTCAAATGTAAATTAATCCTTAGAAATAATCTAAATTCAAGATAATCATCTCACAAAATTACTTAAGATTACCAGATTGATAACTTAGAATCAGGTGAGATGGAACTAGGTCGAACTTAATTAAATTTAATCAAATAAATTTAATTTTAAATTCAATTTAATCAAATAAATTGAATTTTAATAAATTCAATTTAAAAATCATTTAAAAAAATCTTTAAAAACCATTTTAAAAACATTTAAAAATTCTTTAAAAATCATTTTAAAAAATCTTTAAAAATCATTTTAAAAATTCTTTAAAATCATTTTAAATTCTTTAAAAATCATTTTAAAATTTCTTTAAAAATCATTTTAAAAACCATTTTAAAAATTATTTTAAAAACCATTTTAAAAATTATTTTAAAAACCATTTTAAAAATTCTTTAAAAAATATTTTAAAAATTATTTTAAAACCATTTTAAAAATTCTTTAAAAATCATTTCAAAAATTATTTAAAACCCATTGTAAAAATTCTTTAAAACCATTTTAAAAATTATTTTAAAAACCATTTTAAAAATTCTTTAAAAATCATTTTAAAAAATTCTTTAAAAATCATTTTAAAAAATTCTTTAAAAATAATTTTAAAAATTCTTTAAAAATCATTTTAAAAAGTTCTTTAAAAACCATTTTAAAAATTATTTTAAAACCCATTTTAAAAATTCTTTAAAAATCATTTTAAAAATTCTTTAAAAATCATTTTAAAAATTCTTTAAAAATCATTTTAAAAATTATTTTAAATTCATTTTAAAATTATTTAAAAATCATTTTAAAAATTATTTTAAAAACCATTTTAAAAATTCTTTAAAAATCATTTTAAAAATTCTTTAAACCCCATTTTAAAAATTATTTAAAAATCAGTTAAAAAAAATTTGAAAGAACTAAGTCCAAGGATTTTTTCAAAACAATTGTTGTTTTAGCTAGAACTAAGTCTAAGGATTTTTTTCAAAACAATTGTTGTTTTAGATACCCTTCAAGGGAAGCTTAAAACTAAACAAAGTTAGTATTTTTTAACAAATCTCTCTTTACTTGAGTTCCTTTTTTATTTATGTCAAAGGGAGAGAGAAAAGTCAAAGATAATTTAAACATATTTAAATATATAACCTTTGATCAAGAGGGAGCTTTGGAGTAAGTGTTTGTAATTTAAAATATTTTTTTGGCTTACTCATGCTCCTATTTCTTGTTAGAAATTCTCATAATTACTTTTATGTTTTATTTAACTTTGAACTGTGTTGCCATAATAAAAAAGGGGGAAATTGTTGGTGCGTAAAGCATCCAACGATCGAACCTAGGTTTTGATTATGTCAAAGAGTTCAAAATTAGGGTGTTTTGTTTACTAATATGTTGAATGAGATTTGCAGGAAAAGTCCTAAGTGTACTTAGGCAAAAGTCCTAGCTGCGGTTAGGCAAGTGAAAAATCCTAGGGAGTGGTAACCCTAGGCTCTAGGGGGTGGTAACCCTAAGCGAAAAGTCTTAGCGGGTCGGAGCTTCAGGCAAAATCCTAGGGGGAGGGAACCCTAGGTTGAAATCCTAGTGTCGCGAACCGGGTAGAAGTCTGGACGGGTCATGGACCGGACGTCCAGCATGAAGACCGAAAGCATCGGACGCCGAGCAAAAGTCCAGTCGACCTGGAGGACCGAACTGGCAAAAGGTAAACTCTCCTGAGTGGAGTAGGTGAGGACGCGTTCCCCGTAGAGGGAATAGTAGGCATCGGGTCTACCTAGGATTTCTGGTAGGAAATTCGAAGTCAGACCCGGACAGTCCGGAGACTGTCAATATTTTATTTATGACTATTATGTGCTAACTTTATTTTGCAGGGTATGTGTTTGAGACTAACACATTTTGCAGGAACAAAGGAGCAAGTCACACCTCGGATGAACAGTGTCTGAGGCGCCTCCATGGAGCTTGAAGGCGCCTCGGGTGCAGAGTGTGAGTTGGCTGCGAAGAGGAGCTAGAGGCACCTCGGACGGAGCTGGAGGCGCCTTGGACCAAGGCTTGGAGACGCCTTGGAGTGGCCATGGAGGCGCCTCAAGCAGGATAAGAGACGAACTTTTCAGCACTAATCCACGCGGCTGACTCGGCATATTGGAGGCGCCTCGGAAGGGCTTTGAGGCGCCTCCAGTAGTGTATAAAAGGGGGTCTCGAGGCAGCAACAAGATAACAAATCTAAAAGCTTTCTTTCGACTGTTGGCTGCTCAAAAGACGACCCTGAAGTGTTGTAGCTACGCCCCAACAACCAAAAGCTGCTATTCTACTATTCCTTTGTTGTTGGTATAAGATTGTTATTGTTTTAGTTGTATTGCATTTTTGTAAAACTTTTCACGATTATAGTTGTTGCCCAAAGGAAACGCTCAACGAGCATGAGCCTTGGAGTAGGAGTCGCTCTAGGCTCCTGTAACGCCCCACCTTCTACTGACTAAACTGTAAGGCCGGGGGTTACGGTTGCTAAACTATTCTGTGCTTTCACTGGAGTATAATATGCGGAAAGCTGAACTAATTTAAATCCTCTGCTAATTGTTATAGAATCTAGAATTTATGTTCAAAATATATTTTCATTGTTATACATATGCTAAAGGATGGAACCTAACCTTTACATGCTATATCATATAATAGAACACCATAAACTAAGTATTTACACAACTAAACATGCCGCTAACAGTGTCCCAACTGTTAGGATCTTCGGATGGCTAGAGAGGGGGGGGTGTGAATAGCCTCCTCTAAAAGCTTAAAGAATTTCTTCCTACAAGTCGTTAGCGCAGCGGAAATATGCAAACGAAAATATAATACAAGAAAGAGAGACAAACACCACTAACACCAATATGTACGAGGTTCGGGGATAACTTGCCCCTACTCCTCGGCGTGTCCGTAAGGTGGACGATCCCTTGATCTTTTGGTAGATCACACCCCGGATAGATTCCGGCTAAAGATTTCCTCCTTCTCGTTGGAGTAACCTCTCCACAAAGTCTCAGAAGATATGTAAACAAAGCACAAGACTTACAATGATCAGTGGCTAAAGAGAATGAAGAATATGCTCACAGCCACGCGAAGACGACAGTGAAAGCAGAGCGCAAGAAGGAAGCAGCTTCTCAGCCAAGAGCTCAAAGCTTAGCACATACTCGCTTGATCGACAGAGAGTTTTTCTATTTTTTTTTTCGAACATCTCTTCATCCTTCTTCTTATGCCTCTGCTTTTCCACTGCGTTCAGCTTGTACCGAATCGCTGTCAACCTGCACCGAATCGCTGCTGCAAGCTAAGGCGTCGCCAATCACTCTTCCTCCTCATTTGGTTCTCTGAACTCACACCAATAGAACCCATGGTCTTCACAGGTGTCTCTGAGCTCAAACCAATAAGCAGGAGTCAAGCTGATTGCCAGCTGATCGCAGCCAGTAAACGTCGATGCTCCAATTGCACCATTTGCAGCGAAACACAGTAGAAAGAACACTTTGTCTTATTCTTCTGATGGAGCTTGATTTGAATTTAAGCATTGGCATGATACCTGCAACCTACAGATTTAAAAAGCTCACAGCAGATGGTTAAATCAGACGAATCAGAAGTTGCAGAGAAACAGCAGAAACTACAGACATTATTGTTGATCGGTCAGCAGACCGATCCACAGCCTTTTTGACCGATCGGGCTACAACCTGATCGGTCCAGGAGGGCTCTGATCGGTCTGTGGACCGATCAGGCTATAGGTGGATCGGTCCACAGACCGATCCCCCTATCCTTTCTCCTGAACTTCGTTGCCTCCTGATCGATCTACAGACCGATCAGTAATTCTCGGTGAGTTCACAGAGAGTTACTGATTGGTTACTGATCGGTCTGGTGACCGATCAGATAACCATAGTATCACTGGATCGGTCAATAGACCGATCCAATGCCTATGTAGGTTTAGAGCTTCCCAGCCCTAAACCCTAAAGCATTCCTGGTCTAGAGAACGAGCTACCGAGCTCTCTCTGACCTAGTCCGGAGAACGAGCTACCGAGCCCTCTTCGACTTCGTACGGTCCAGAGAACGAGCTACTGAGCCCTCTCCGACTTCGTCCGGTCCAGAGAACGAGCTACCGAGCCCTCTCTGACCTAGTCCGGAGAACGAGCTACCGAGCCCTCTCCGACTTCGTCCGGTCCAGAGAACGAGCTACCGAGCCCTCTCTGACCTAGTCCAGAGAACGAGCTACCGAGCCCTCTCTGACTTTGTCCGGTCCAGAGAACGAGCTACCGAGCCCTCTCCGACTTCGCGTGCCAAGTTTCCATACTTGGACTTTTCCCTTCCACCTAATCAACCTTGATCAGTAATCAATCTGAGTTTAATTAATATCTGATACAAACTTAAATCAGTGTCAACATCAAAACAACAGCCAGGTCAGACTGTATCAACAATCTCCCTCTTTTTGTTGTTTGACAACACGATTTAAGTTTAGATCAGAAATGCTCATATTTCCATAATTTTAGGGGAATCAAGATCCTCCCCCTAAGACGGATACAACACTATGTAAGGAAGTCAATAATCCTCAAGGTTATCCTCTCCCCTAAAATCAAAACTTCATTCATCTCTAAACTTAGTCATCTTCTCCCCCTTTGTCAAACACCGAAAAGGTGTGAATTAGGTAATAAGACTTAAAGAACTCCCCCTTAACCCATACTGTCTCTTTCTTAATCCACATAGAATTTCCTCTAAGTGTATTATCAGATAGTAAGTAAGAGACATACAAGATATGACATATGAAAAGCATATAAATAGCCAATAAGAACTGAAACATAAAGAGAAGCAAGTAATAAAAAAACGAGTAGCATAAATATATGAAAACAGCTAATATCCAGGTCAGACACATGTATCTATCAAACAGTATCCGAAACATAGGCAATCAAAATGACCAACATAAAACAAGGTGTATCAATCAACATCCTCAATATGAGGAGCATCATCATCATCAGCTGGAGGAATGAGTCCCTGAGGCGGCATGCTGCTGCTCGAGGGTGGATAGCACGAGTAATACTACGGAGGTGGGTAGCAATGGGAAGAGAAAGGATCGAGAAGAGTTAAGAGGGATGGGTGATCGATCCAGGTGTTGATATGATCGGATGGCTGTCCGATCAGGAGAGATCCTGACCAATCAGGGAACCTCCTGATCGGTCAGGGAATACCCTGATCGGTCCCTGGACCGATCAGTAAACAAACAGAGAGTTCTGGATCGGTCGACAAACCGATCCAGCCTCTCCTGATCGGGCTGTAGATCGATCAGTGTCTGACAAATTGAAGATTCTCCATTCAGTAAATGAAATTCGTAGAAGTTTTCTATCGAAAATTCTGAAGATTCAGAACTCAAGAAGTTCAGAAACTTCCAAATTCAGAACCTAGAACCTGAAGAATCTACAAATATAAATATTTTCGAAAGATGAGCTCTTACGGTCTGAAATTGTTCAGAACCGGAAGGTTCCAAACATTAAAAAAAAACTCAGACCAACTCCAAACGCATAGAGTTCAGACGTTTTGAACTTTAAGGTTTCAAAACCAAAAAAACTTCTGAAACTATGATCTATAGTGAACCAAGGTATTAATCAAGACTCAGGCTATTTATTACCTGGTTCAAAACACATCCTTGCTATGATCAGTTTCGAGTTTGTTAAAATATATCCAAATTGCTATCATTACTTCAACAACTTGTCCTATTTTCAATCAAAATCATGAAAGGTATCGATCAAAGGTATCAATCAACACATCAACCAAAGTTAGTTAATTTCTAGGTAAAGGTCCAACCAAGTTTCCTTGGTTGGAATATATGAGTAAGATCTAGGAACCAAATACACATGAATTATGTAATGGTCTTCCCCATACTCGATTTATGTCTCTTCAACCTAATTATTCAAGGGATGCATGATACATTTTGAATAATTTGGCTGATCCTAGCATCTCACCCCATTTCTAGCAAACAAAAATAATTTGTTAAACCTTATAGTTTGTGTGAGATGTCCCCAAGTTGCCCAAATTAATTTCCCAATTTCTCTTGTCGTTTTAATTGTCCTTATTGATCATAATGAAGTCCTAATGGCCTATTGAGCCAAACACATTCCCAATTCTCTCATTAAATGACTAAATTCATTCTCCGGAAGGGGTTTGGTGAAAATATCGGCTAGGTTTGATTTTGACTCAACATATGTGAGCGCAATGTCTCCCCTAGCTACGTGATCTCTAATGAAGTGATGACGCACTTCAATGTATTTGGTCCTTGAATGATGGACTAGATTTTTCGTTAGGTTTATTGTGCTGATGTTGTCACACAACACTTGCACTCCCTTATACGAAAGCCCATAATCTTCTAGGGTGTGGATCATCCACAACAATTGTGATACACTCTCTCCCATGGCAATGTATTCAACCTCAGTCGTGGAGAGAGCAATGCAATGTTGCTTCCGACTTGACCAACTAACCAATGATGAACCTAAAAATTGGCAACTCCCACTAGTGCTTTTCCGATTCAATTTGCACCCAGCATAATCGGAGTCGGTATAGCCTATCAAATCAAAAGACTCAGTACGAGGGTACCAGAGACCTACTCTAATTGTGCCCTTAAGGTATCTCAGGATTATCTTAACTACAATTAAATGAGATTCTTTGGCACATACTTGATATCTAGCGCACATGCCCACAGCAAAAAGTATGTCCGGTCGACTAACTGTGAGATATAGAAGACTACCGATCATGCTTCTATATTGCGTTAGATCAACTGGTTTTACATCCTCATTATTGTCAAGGCGAGTGTTTGTCGCCATTGAAGTGGATACTTCCTTAGAATCACTCATTTTAAATTTCTTGAGCATCTCTTGAGTGTATTTCGTCTGATGGACATAAATGTCATCTCAAGTTTGTTTGATTTCAAGTCCAAGGAAGAATGTCAATTCTCCCACCAGACTCATCTCAAACTCACTTTCCATGTGAGTGATAAATTCATTCAAATAGCCCTTGTTATTTGAGCCACAAATTATGTTATCGACATACACCTGGGCTACAAATATGTTTTCACCATCTCTACGCAGAAATAGTGTTGGATCTATTTGACCTCTTACAAAACCCTTTTCTAGTAAGTAAGTTGACAACCTTTCGTACCAAGCTCGAGGTGCTTGTTTAAGCCCATAAAGAGCTTTCTTGAGCTTGTTCACGTGGTTTGGAGCTTCGGTATTCACAAACCCCGGTGGTTGTTCAACAAAGACCTCTTCTTTAATGAAACCGTTTAAGAAGGCCGATTTAACTTCCATTTGATAGAGCTTGAAGCCTCTATGTGCAGTAAAAGCTAGCATTAAACGAATGGACTCTAATTGGGCCACGGGAGCATAAGTCTCATCATAATCGAGGCCTTCGACTTGACTATAGCCCTTGGCTACAAGTCTTGCCTTGTTTCTTACGACTTCTCCCTTTTGGTTTAACTTATTTTTGAAGGCCCATTTGGTTCCAATAATGGTGGTCTTCTTAGGTCTAGGAACTAAGTCCCACACTTGGCTCCTTTCAAATTGACCTAACTCATCTTGCATAGCTATGATCCAGTCAGGATCGTGCAATGCCTCACCAACTAATTTTGGTTCGATTTCTGAGATCAAGGCGACCTCATTAGACTCATTTCTAAAGAATGATCTAGTCCTAACCCCTTGTTGGATGTCTCCAACAATCTGGTCTTGGGGATGACTAGAGGCTATCCTAGATTGTCTTGGTGTTGGCGGTGTCTCATGAGTGGTCTCACTAGGCACAAGCAAGGACTCAGTATCAGGCAAAGGATCAGCCTGAGCCCTTTGTTGCCTTTGCTCATCATCATCGGAGTCAACTTCGACTCTTTCTATGTTTTGATCATTCAAACTTAGACTTCTAAGTTCAAATTGAATTTCTCCTACATCCCTCGATTGATCATTTGATTTAGGGATTTCTTCAAATGCTACATCCGAGTACTCTTCAATCAATTTAGTCCTATTGTTGTAGACTCGATAGGCTTTGCTGATGAGAGAGTACCCGACCAGTATCCCTTCATCAGCCTTAGCCGTGAACTTTCCAAGATGATCCTTGGTGTTCAAGATAAACACCTTACAACCAAACACCCTAAGATGTTTAATTGTAGGGGGTTTCCCAAACCAAAGTCATGGGGAGTCTTTCCTAAAAACCTATGTATCAAGACTCGGTTTTGCACATAGCAAGCTGTATTTACAGCTTCAGCCCATAGGTAGCTCGGTAGTGAGTACTCATTGAGCATGCTTCGTGTAACCTCTTGCAAGACTCGGTTCTTTCTCTCCACAACCCCATTTTGCTGTGGGGTCCTTGGAGTAGAGAACTCATGCCTATATCCTTTTTCTTGACAAAATTCTAAAAATCTATGGTTTTGAAATTCTCCACCATGATCACTTCTAATTGTTTTAATTGTTGTTGATTTGTCATTTTCAGTTCTTCTACAAAAAGAAACAAAAATATCTATGGTTTGATCCTTATTTTTCAAAAAGAAAGTCCATGTATATCTAGTAAAATCATCAATGATCACTAAGTAGTATCTACTTCCATTCAATGAAATGACATTACTGCAATCAAATAAATCCATATGCAATAAATCTAAAGCAGTATATGTACTTACAGCGCTTTTACCTTTATGAGACGCTTTTGTTTGCTTACCCTTTTGACATGCATCACATAATTTTGTCTTTTGGTACTTGATGCTTGGTAGGCCTCGCACTAATCCTTTGTTGGCCAGCTTTCGAATATTCTTCATGTTCACATGGGCCAACCTCCTATGCCAAAGCCATGATTCTTCTTCTTTTGACATGAAACACTTAGCAGAGGCATTAGTAGCACTTTTAAAAGATACTTGATAAATGTTATCTACCCTTGTGCCTACTAGTACCGTGTCAAGTGTGTCAATGTGTTTGACCAGACATTGACTTGAATGAAACTCAAATGTGTAACCCATATCACACAATTGGCTGACACTTAGGAGATTAAAGATCATCCCCTTGACTAGAAGGGCATTCTTGATTTGGAGACATTCGGATATATGAATGTCTCTAACTCCTATAACCTTAAGGCTACCATTATTACCAAACGACACATTACCTCTATTTTTGTTTTGAAGGGTAGTAAAAAGTGACTTGTCCCCGGTCGTGTGCTTGGAGCATCCACTATCAACAAACCAAGTTGATAGATGCTCCCCCTTGACCAATGCCCACAAGACATGAAAGATAGACGTTTTAGGTACCCAAATCTTGGGACCTAATGCATCTACAATGAAAGACCTAGGAACTCATGCCTTGGTCACAACCTTCCTAGTCTCATGAACGCTAGAAGCATGTGATCTATGAAATTGGATTCTAGACACTAGCGAAATGAAACTAGACTCCTTAGGTTGATATCCTAACCCAGCCTTGTTGTAGACTGCCCTTTGGGCATTTAGAATCATATCTAAGGTCTTAGAGCTAGTTGAGAATTTTTCAAGCATTTTCTTGAGTTTCTCAACTTCACCCTTTAAGGCTTTGTTTTCATCCTCAAGGGCCTCTTGATGTAGGTCATCAACCTCATCTTCCCTAAGGGCCCTCAAGTGCTCTACTTCATCTTTTAATGATTTAATTTGAGTTTTTGATTTCTTAAGCAAAGTAGATAAATGTGTAATGGTTTTATAACATTTTTCTAAATGAGGAGAAGTTACCTCTTCATCATCCGAAGATGATGAACCCGCGGCTGAGGTATCATTCGTGTCACCATCACTCCCGGAATCCGATTCCTCCCTTGCCATGAACGCTAATTGACGTGTGCTTTTCTCCTTCTTCTCTTCCTCCGATGAGCTTGAGGAGGATTCATCCCAAGTAGCTTTGAGAGCTTTCTTCTTCTTGGCCCTTTCCTCTTTCTTCTTGAGTTTTGGACACTCGCTCCGATAGTGTCCTTTCTTGCTACACTCAAAACAAGTGACATTAGTTTTATCCTTTACCTTTGTATCTCCGACTCCTTCTCATGATTCTCCTTACAAAGTTGGCCATCTCGGTTGATGATGATCCACCTTCATCATTGGACTCGGAGGAGGATGAGGATGAAGGAATCTCTTTTTCCTTCTCCTTTTCTTTCTTCCTTCTTCCATCTTTGCTCTTTTCTCCTGCAACTAAGGCAATACCTTTCTCTTTTTGACCCTTGTTAGCAAATTCATGGAGCTCCATTTCACAAAAAAATTCATCTAATTTAACAATTGAAAGGTCCTTGGAGACCTTGTAGGCATCTACCATAGAAGACCACAAGGCATTCCTCGGAAAGGCTTTGAGAACATACCTTACAAGATCGCGATTCTCTACGTGTTCATCTACGGAATGAAGACCATTGATAATTTCTTTGAACCTTCCATGTAGTTCACTTACCATCTCGTTCTCCTTCATGGTGAGGTTTTGTAATTGATTTAAGAATAAATCTCTCTTGGCGATCCGAGAGTCTCGAGTTCCTTCTTGGAGCTCGATGAGCTTGTTCCACAAGTCTTTTGCGCTCATGAATGGACCTACCTTGACGAGTTGATCCATGGCTTCCCACATTGTAGAGTGACCACTGCCTTGGCATCGGCTTGTCCTTTGCGAGTTTGCTCGGCGGACCACCTTGATGAGTCTAGTTCCTTACCTTCTTCATCCTTCGGAGGTGTAAACCCTTCCTTGACGGAGAACCACATTGAGATGTCAGTCTTGAGATAACATTCCATGCGGCTCTTCCAATATTGAAAGTCCGCTCTGTCGAAGTAGGGTGGACGATTGGTGCTAAACCCTTCCTTCATAGCCATCTTCTTGCTCTTTAGGGTGTTAATCCGGATGAAGAGAACCTTGCTCTGATACCACTTGTTAGGATCTTCGGATGGCTAGAGAGGGGGGGTGTGAATAGCCTCCTCTAAAAGCTTAAAGAATTTCTTCCTACAAGTCGTTAGCGCAGCGGAAATATGCAAACGAAAATATAATACAAGAAAGAGAGACAAACACCACTAACACCAGTATGTACGAGGTTCGGGGATAACTTTCCCCTACTCCTCGGCGTGTCCGTAAGGTGGACGATCCCTTGATCTTTTGGTAGATCACACCTCGGATAGATTTCGGCTAAAGATTTCCTCCTTCTCGGTGGAGTAACCTCTCCACAAAGTCTCAGAAGATATGTAAACAAAGCACAAGACTTACAATGATCAGTGGTTAAAGAGAATGAAGAATATGCTCACAACCACGCGAAGACGACAGTGAAAGCAGAGCGCAAGAAGGAAGCAGCTTCTCAGCCAAGAGCTCAAAGCTTAGCACACACTCGCTTGATCGACAGAGAGTTTTCCTATTTTTTTTTTCGAATATCTCTTCATCCTTCTTCTTATGCCTCTTCTTTTCCACTGTGTTCAGCCTATACCGAATCACTATCAACCTGCACCGAATCGCTGCTGCAAGCTAAGGCGTCGCCAATCACTCTTCCTCCTCATCTGGTTCTCTAAACTTACACCAATAGAACCCATGGTCTTCACAGGTGTCTCTGAGCTCGAACCAATAAGCAGGAGTCAAGCTGATTGCCAGCTGATCGCAGCCAGATCGCAGCCAGTAAATGTTGATGCTCCAATTGCACCATTTGTAGCGAAACACAGTAGAAAGAACACTTTGTCTTATTCTTCTGATGGAGCTTGATTTGAATTTAAGCATTGGCATGATACCTGCAACCTGTAGATTTAAAAAGCTCACAGCAAATGGTTAAATCAGACGAATCAGAAGTTGCAGAGAAACAGCAGAAACTACAGACATTATTGTGGATCGGTCATCAAACCAATCAGGCTACAGCCTGACCGGCCCAGGAGGGCTCTGATCGGTCTGTGGACCGATCAGGCTATAGGTGGATCGGTCTACAAACCGATCCCCCTATCCTTTCTCCCGAACTCTGTTGCCTCCTGATCGATCTACAGACCGATTAGTAATT
This sequence comes from Zingiber officinale, assembly GCF_018446385.1. Classification (NCBI taxonomy): domain Eukaryota; kingdom Viridiplantae; phylum Streptophyta; class Magnoliopsida; order Zingiberales; family Zingiberaceae; genus Zingiber; species Zingiber officinale. The sequence continues at coordinate 144,380,026 of NC_055992.1, forward strand.
CTCGGTGAGTTCACAGAGAGTTACTGATTGGTTACTGATCGGTCTGGTGACCGATCAGATAACCATAGTATCACTGGATCGGTCAACAGACCGATCCAATGCCTATATAGGTTTAGAGCTTCCCAGCCCTAAACACTAAAGCCTTCCTGGTCTAGAGCCGACTTCGCGTGCCAAGTTTCCATACTTGGACTTTTCCCTTCCACCTAATCAACCTTGATCAGTAATCAATCTGAGTTTAATTAATATCTGATACAAACTTAAATCAGTGTCAACATCAAAATAACAGTCAGGTCAGACTGTATAAACACCAACATCCCATATGATCAAGGAGCTAAAATCAGATGGTTCCAGCCGAATTCAAGCTTTCCAATCGATTGAAGCTGAGACTCGATCGATTGAAAGGGCTTCAATCGATCCACTGATCGATCCAACGTTCTTCTATGCACGGAGGTCTTTCTGAATCGATCGGCCGATCGATCCAGCCCAGCCAATCGATCAGCTGATCGACTCAGCAGCTCTCTGTTCGTGAAATTTATTTCCCGATCGATCGGCTGATCGATCCATGGGCAATCGATCAGCTGATCAATTCATCAACTCTCTGTATGCGGCAAATCACTTCCCCAATCGATCGGCTGATCAATTGGGGACCCTCTAATCGATCGGCTGATTGATTGGAGCTCTGATTTCTGCTGCATTTCAGTAATTTCATGTACAACACGAATGTATCAACCAATAAGCATTGGAATAATACTAAGCATATCATTACTCATAGTTTACCGACTAACATCAAGGTAACTAGAAGTCTAGGCATAGCATAGTGCATACTTTCACAATTCATAACATTTAAACATTCAAAAGGTGCGGGAAAATAAATTATAAGGAGTTCTAATCCTTTAAACTTGCTAGTCCCCAAGGGTCTTTATTCCAAGTTCCTTCTCACACACATCTTGACACATTGACCTCCAGCCTCCGCTAATCCATCTTCCCTTTACCTTTATCTGCAGTATAAGGAAAAAGGAAACTAAAAGTTTGGGAGCTTAGTAAGAACCATCTACCTCACAAAATATGCATTCGATGAAATCATGATTTTAAATGATGCTCTTTGAAACACATGCTTGTATTCATGCTAAGAACTACTAAAACATGGCACACTGAAATATGAATCATGGCAATCAAATACTAGTCATAGAACTATCTTGTTATATCAATAAGAGGAACTGAACTGATATATAAGCTGAGTTAAACTGATGCTAGACTAATGCTGAATCTGAACTACATTCACATAGCTAATTTGTGAAGTTTGAAAACTATTTTCATAATAGATAAAAATAATAATCATGCTGCTGATGGGCCCGGCAACTGCACTTGCTATGGGCGCATCCCTAACCAGTAGAGTTTACTAGGTTATCTAAACCTAGGGACGACTATGGGAGCCCAACCCAAGGACAACTAAGAGTCCAGAATAGTGCCACTGATAAAAGTAAAATACTGATTCTTAAGCTATTTTTTCTTATCTTGCTCTTACTAGGTTATCTGAACCTAGAGGCGACTATGAGAGCCCACCCGTTAGACTATAGTCCCATATAAACTGAAGCAAGATTAAGCATGCTATTTAAAATGCATCTAAGGCATTTAACTGAGCTATTAAAATGCCTACGGTAGTATTTAACTGTACTAGTTTTTTTATCAAACACTTGATGTGCTCTAACTCTCCTCAACTTAATAATCATGCATATGGCTGAACTAAAAGCATATAAACGTATGATTAACTACTTATACTGCAGGTGAGGGGTTACTTACTTCCTGCGCTAGGTTTCTTACAATTCTGATCGCTAGGTTTTCCAGAGAAAAAGATCTCTTCGGCGATCTTCTTACGTCTACACATTCTTCTCGCGGCGAAGAGCGTCCTCGTGTCAAAGTCGTCGCCGAAAGGTGCTCCTACGACCCTAGGGCTGGAACCCTAGTTCGCTTGGGGGCTTGGTGTGCCGAGAGGGTGAGGAAGAGGGAGGGGCGGCGGGTGAGGGTGAGGGAGAAGAGAAGTTGCCAATGCCACAAATAATAAACCTCACTTAAATTCTCTATTTATATTAAATGATTAATATAACCCAACTAAATCATAAAAATAATTTTTCTCCTCTTCTTTCAGAAAACCTCTGCTGGGGCCACCTGGTTTCTAAAGTCATTTATAAGTCGTAGGGTCCGATAGGTCGTGGGTTAAATTCCCGCTTAGGCTATTTTTCGTTTCTATTTATTTTTGTTACTTCTGCTACTCCAAAAATTCCATAAAAATATTCATAAATTCTAGAAAATTGATAGAATATTTCTAAAATTTATTTGAGAATTTTCGGGCGTTACAATCCCCCATACCTTATAAAAAGTTCATCCTCGAACTTAAAATAACTCTGGGTACTTCTATCTCATACTAGCTTCTGTCTTCCAAGTTGCCTCTTCTGCGGTGTGATTTTGTCAAATGACTTTTACTAATGGTACCTCCTTGTTTCGTAATTTCTTAACTGCTCGGTCTATTATCTGAATAGGCTGACTATCATATCTGAGGTCTTCGTGGACTTGTACCGACTGGGGCTCAATCACCTGTGTGACATCTGGGATATGCTTCTTCAGCATAGAGACATGGAATACGTTATGGATAGCTGACATCTCCTGGGGTAGCTCTAGCTCATATGCTACCTTGCCAACTCTTCTGGTGATAAGGTATGGTCCCACATATCTGAGACTTAATTTGCCCTTCTTCCCAAAACGCATTACTCCCTTCATGGGAGCCACTCGGAGGAATATTGTATCCCCCACTAAAAACTCTAAGGGTCGGCGCCGTGTATCAGCATAGCTTTTCTGGCGGCTCTGAGCTGTCTCTATCCTCTGGTGATGTGCGTAGATTTTATATACTTTTATGCATGTTTTGACGCACATTTACATATTTTGAGCATGATTGATCTATGCATTTTTGTACTTCCAGTCTTCCTTTTAGCATATTTACTCTTTTTGTTCGGAGATCTGCTTTTGTGTATTTTCTGTACACAAGAGTCGAATTCGGTGAAGATTCTGCATTCTTGGATAAAACTTATGAGCTAAGCAAGCGAGAAAGCACCGGGTCGTGTACCAGACACGGCCCTGCATTGGTAGGAAGCTCTGGCCGTGTGGAGTTCAGAGGCTATGTGACAGCAACAGCAAAGGAAGAAGTCCAGGCCGTGTGAACCTCACATGGCCGTGTCAAGTTTTGAAGCAAACCAGAGTTCAATCCTTACATGGTCGTGTGGATCTACATGGTCGTGTAAGGTTTCCAGAGACTAAGAAGGCCTTGGCCGTGTGCACCACACGCTCGTGCAGGGTTTCCAGAGCTTAAAAGTGTTCTGGCCGTGTGCACCACATGACCGTGCCAAGTTTCCAGAAGCTGGGACAGTCCAGGCCGTGTGGATCTACACGGTCGTGCTTGGAGGTCTTGAAGAGAGTTGTCCACGGCCGTGTACCACACACGACCGTGTATAGATGGCAGAGAGGGGAAAGGCTCTGGCCGTGTGAACCTCACACAGCCATGCTTCGGGGTCGTGTGGCACCCAAAAGCTTCCCTCTATTTAAGGCTTCCTTGGAGATTTGAAATGGGATCTTCTCCCCTTTGGGGAGAAAGCAAGATTTGGTGGATTCCTCCCATTCTTGGGAGGATTTTTGGGCGATCTAAAGGGAGATCTTGGCAAATTCGACTCCGGAAGCGAGGATTGGATCCGAAGATGGAGCTAAATTGTAGATAAGTTTTTCTTTCTTTCCTCTTCTTGGATTGGGATTGAAGAATGCTTGTAATCTTCTTATCTTTGGTCTTCTTCCTTCGTTTTATGGAGTAGATCTTGTTGTTCTAGGATGGAGGCAGTATTTGTAAGATAAATTGATGTAAACTCTTGTGGATTTGCCATTTCTTGTTTTCTATGATGTTGCCTAGTTTGTATCGATTGGATCTTGAATGATTAATTGTGATTAGGGCTTAATTATCATTCTTGATTGATCGTTTGGATATCTTATAGACTTAGTAGGGATAAACCCTCACTCGATTTTCCGAGGGATCCACGTGACAGGTGCAAGCCCGTGTAAGGACGTTTGGGGGATAATCTTGAAGGGGAAATGAGAATATTCAAGAGGGTAGGATAAATTTTATGATTCAATCCTTGTATCTTTATGGGTTAATAAGCTATGAACTTCTATGTTGATATCCGAGGGAAGCATAGTAATAGGTGCAATCCTGTGTAAGGACAACGTAGGTTCATATCTAATTGATTACATTTAGATACAATTTCAGTCCTAAGCCGGTGATCTATTGCAAGAGAGAGAACCGACAACCTTCTACAATTCTTAGACAATTGAGAAATAAAAATTGGTAAGTCATATACATTCAAGAGATCTTACAAAGAAACCAAAACTCCTAGAACCTCCCTTTATCATAACTCAAACCCCCAATTTCTTGTTTGTTAGTCTTCTATTTTAGATTTGTTTTTTCATCCTTAGCATTTGAAACCAATTGATTAGTTGTTTAGCTAATTCGCTTTGAGATATTTCTAGTGCTTATTCCAGTCCCTGTGGATATGATAATCTTTTATATTACTTGCGACATTTCCGTACACTTGCGAATCGTAACAAGTTTTTGGTGTCGTTGCCGGGAACTGCACTATAACATTGGAAATTATCAATTGAGTTAAACTAAACATAACATTTCTATTTCTTTTTTGCATATTTGTAACTAATCTCTAGTTTTGTGTTTTCATTTTCCTGTATACTTTCTAACTTCTTGGAAACTCTTTTGTAGCAATTTTAATTCTGCATTTCTTTTGTTTTCTAACATTCCAATCTACTTTTCTCTGTTTTTAATTTCTTTGTTCGATTTAGTTTCTATTGCAATCTTGTTCTTGTGTATGAGAAGATCTAATTTTGCAGGAGAACTTTTTCCTCTTGACCCTGAATTGATAGAACATTTCATAGAAGAAGAATTCTGCAGAGACAAATTGAAGAACAAGAGCATTTGAACATGGCTAATAGACCACTATAGGATTATGCAACACCTTACGTTAGGGGTTTTAGATCTAGTATTTCAAGACCCTCAGTGGAGGCAAATAATTTTGAGATCAAACCTGTAATTATTTCCATGATGCAGCAAAATCAATTTGGTGGAGGACCACATGAAGACCCTAATCAGCACTTAGAGGTCTTTTATGAAATATGTGGGACAATGAAAATGAATGATGTTCCTTCTGAAGCAGTGTGGTTATTATTATTTGGGTTTTCTTTGAGAGATAGGGTCAAGCAATGGTTGAATTCTTTGGCTCCTAACAGTATCACCACCTGGGAACAATGTGAGCAACAATTCCTTGATAAGTTCTATCCCCCTAGTAAAACTGCTCATATGAGAAATTTGATTGCAAGTTTCAAACAAGCTGACTCAGAATCTCTATTTGAAGCTTGGGATAGATACAATAGTATGCTCAGACAGTGCCCTCACCACGGTTTGGAAAGATGGTTAGTGTTGCACACTTTCTATAATAGTATTAATTATCATACCAAAGTGTCCCTTGATTCAGTCGTTGGAGGGGCACTCATGAATAAAAATTTGGATGAAGCTGAGGAAATCATAGAGAGTGTAGCACAAAATCATCATCAATGGGCAAATGAAAGAAGTGGTGGTCATTCTTCAATAAACCCAATAACAAAAGCATCAGGAAAGTTTGATGTTGATGCAGTGACTTTATTGGCTGCAAAACTTTATGCTCTTACGAAGAAATTTGAGAATATGGGGACTAGTTCAAATATGGTAAATGCCATTGCTGTATCTTGTGAAGTATGTGGGAGTTCAGAACATTCAAATGACTCATGTCCATTGGGAGCTATCACTGCACAAATTAATCAATTGGAGCAATGCAATGCAATCATGGGTTTCAATCAAAGACAAAACAACCCATACTCAAATACTTACAACCCTGGATGGAAAAATCATCCAAATTTCTCTTACAGAAATAATCAAGATCAAGGACCATCTATGGGGGCAAGACCAAATTTTCAATCTGGGCAACAAAATTTCCAGCAACAATCTTTTCAAGGCTTTCCTACATCCAAAATTGAAACGATGCTTGAAGAAATTATTTCCACTCAAAATGAAATGAAGCAGGATCTATTGAAGCTTACTCAGAGAATGGATAATTCTGAAAAGCATCAAAAGATTCAGGATAGCCAAATTGCCTAGCTAGCTTCCTCATCTTCTAGAGCACCAGGACAACTTCCTGGAAAACCTGATGTAAATCCTATAGAGCATTGCAACATAATTGAGCTTAGGAGCGGACGGACCTTGGGAAATCCCCAAGTGACTGCTCAAAAAGGGATGCAAAATGAAGAAGAGCTCTCTCCTCCTACACCTAATTAGATTTTTAATAATGAGGAGAATACCATTGAGGTTGAAGAGACTCTCCCACTGAATCATCAGAGCAAAGTTATCTCTTTTCCCCAAATACTCAATATGTTTAAAAAGGATGAAGAATTTGGCAAATTTTTGGAGAAGGTTAAAGAGATATGCATTGAGGTTCCTCTTATAGATGCTATTCTTCAAATACCAAAGTTTGTCAAGCTCCTGAAGGGCATCATGTCAAATAAAAGAAAGAGAGGAGATATAGAGACCATTGCACTTACTGAGGAATGCAGCGCTGTTTTGGTGAAGAACACTTCCCCGAAATTGAAGGATTCTGGGAGCTTTTATATTCCTTGCAATATAGGAACATAATTCATTGAAAAAGCTTTTTGTGATTTGGGGGCAAGTGTTAGCCTCATTCCCTATTCAATTTGTAATAAGTTAGGTCTCAAAAACATTAAACTTACTACTATGGCATTACAACTTGCTAATCATTCCTGCAGGTACCCTATGGGTATTATTGAAGATGTGCCAGTAGAAGTTGGTGGGAGTGTTATTCCTACAGATTTTGTTGTGTTGGACATGGAAGAGGACCCCAAAATTCCTATCATATTAGGAAGACTATTCCTTGCTACAGCTGGAGCAATTATTGATGTTAAAAATCATAAGTTGGCATTGGTAATTGGTAAGGAATGGTTGGAGTATGATTTATCTAATGTCTCTAACCATGTTTCTTCTCTTTTAAATGCTTGTAGCAGGGCAAGCATTTACAAACTTGAGGAATGGAATTTCCATCCTCATGGAAAGCCACCTAATGAAAAGAACAATTTGGTGGAGGATGTTGGGAGGAGAACTCCCAACAAAAATGAAAAATATGTTTGCCCTCCGAGGGCAAGGAAACGAGAAGAATAAGTTGGATTGGTCGAGCTAAAAGACCCTAAACAAGCGCTTCTTGGGAGGCAACCCAAGGGTTCTTTTTGTTAATTGTATTTTGTATTTTCATTTTTAGTTTGTTTTCACTACGTTTTAGTTCTGTTTTCAGGTTGAAATCTACTTCCATGAGCTGGTCATGACTTCTTCATGGGCATGGAAGTATTGGAGAAGTGGATTAGGAGAGTAAACATCAAATGGAGTAAAATAGGGCATGGTCGTGTACTGCACACGGCCAAGCAAAGGATGCAGAGAAGGGAAAGGATTTAGCCGTGTCTACCAGACACGGCCGTGTGAAGTCTGTAGGGAAGGAAAGGAGCATAGCCGTGTACCAGACACTGCCGTGCAAAGAATCCAGAGAAGGAGAGTTCTTTGGTCGTGTCCCAGACACGGTCGTGCGAGGAAAGCCGAGAAGAAGGAAGTTGTGGTCGTGTCTCAGACACGGCCGTATAAAAATTCCAGAAAAGAAGAAGGGCATGGCCGTGTCCCAGACACGGCCGTGTGATGGGGCGTGAATGAGGTCGTGTAATGAAACACGGCCCAGTCTATACCCTTTAAAAGGGTTAGGGCGAAGGGTGTGGGCGGTACATGGTCGTGTACCGCCGCATATCCTCTTCTTTATCCTCCTTTCTCATTTTGCTATTTCTAAGGTTTCAAACTACTATTTCTAACTTTTCTTTCTCATTCTTCTTGAAAGGATAGTATCGTTTCTTCATGGCAAATGTGATTAAGGAGACTTCATCCACGGGAAAAGGAAAAGAGAAGATGGTTGCAATAAAAGAGAGGAATTCTTGTTTTAAAGGTATCTCTAATAACTTTGATATCATTTTCTCTAGTGAAGAGCAACAACTTAGATATACTTCTTTATGTAAACGTCCTCTTGTGAGCACTAAGTTTATTGATGAAGTAACTTTGGAAACTCTAGGGTTTAGGGATGATTTGAATTGGTTATTTGAAAGTATAGGTTGGAATGGTTTAATGAATATGAAATACCCTACCTACCCTAGAATTGTTTTTGAATTTTTAAGCTCTATAGTGGTTGATAATGTTCAAGGTGGGGGTAAACTAAGTTTTCGACTATTCAATGATGCTTATGAATGGACATTAAGCGATTTTAACACTTGCTATGAGTTGCCTCAGAATGATTTGTGTACAATTTTACCTCAGTTTAAAAGTTCACGTTTTTGGCAACACATTTATGAACAATCACACTTTAACCCTCATAATCCCAGAGCTCTTCACATTATTAACCCGATTTTTAAATATGCTTACTTGGTTATGAAGAACACCATATTTGGAAAAGAAGATAAAGAGGGGTCGGTAAGACCTATGGATTTGTATTGCTTGTGGGCAATGGTTGAAAGTGCACCAATTAATTCTGATTATTTCTTTCTTAAACATTTGGTGAAATTAGGAAAATCGGATTCTACTGCACCCATTGTTCTAGGAGGATTACTTACTCAAGTGGCTTTAATATTAGGGTGTGATTTAAGTGAATTGGAAATGGTTGAAAATTCTTGTGGATTGGATTTAGATTCATGTTTAGCAATTAAAATGATTAAGCGTGAAGAACATGGATTTAGTCTAATTATTAAAAATGGTTTTCCTTTGAAATTGTCAAATCATGATCTTACTACCATCCATGATAAAGAAAATTGGTGTTTGAAATTAGCTAGGCAACAACCTAGAACATTGTCATCTTTTACCCCAAGGAATGTTCCCAAGGCTAGTCAAGATGTCCATAGTTTCATTTTCCAAGAACTTCACTCTGTTTTGAACAATATTCATAATAATTTAGACTCTACTAATGAATTCCTTACAAGTAAGGAACACATGGAAGAGGAACAATTTAAAAAGTTACAAGATTGTTTTAGGAGTGAGAGGAAATTGTGTGAAAAGATTTCTCAATTTATGAATTCCTATAGGACCCATTTTGAGTTTAATGAAGATTTTCGGGGGTATATGAGGTTTTTCCAAGATGATGTTGACAAACTTTTCGAATATCATATGTTTGTTAGAAATGAAGTAAGGTGGTTTATAGATTATTTCCCTTTTATTCTGCCTGAATTTTCTGATCTTCCTCCACCTCCACCATATTGATTTCATCGGGACGATGAAAAGTTTGAGTCTGGGGGGTGTCAAACTTGATTCCTTTTTGTTTTCTGCATGTGTAGTTTTTTTGTCTTGCTTGAGTTTTGTTTTTGTTTTTGAAATAATTTTAGCAAACATCTTGAGAGCATCAAAACTTCACTTATATGCTTTCTTGTCTTCAAGATAAAATGTTAGCACGTTCATTATCTAGGTTCATGATGTTGTAAAAGATGCTAGTAGTAAGCTTTATGTACCTCTTTTCTCTATCTTGGGTAGCATGAAAAAAGCTAAGAATCATATGGAGATGAGCTTTAGTCTTGGCTTGACCTTAAGAATCTTATTTTCACTACACTTTGACTTGATGCTTGAATGGTTGATATCATTGAAATAGTCATGATTCATCTTGTTTGCTTAGTACTTGATTTCCATGGTGATTTTTCAAACTTCATTTTGGTTACTGGATGAGGCTCAACTCATGAAAGCTCATTTGGAAAAATCAGAATATCCCAACATTTGTGCTAAAAGTACACTTGTGAAATAAGATTTGCACAATGCAAATGCTTATGAAAAAAATTGAAAAAACAGCAATGAACCATGAAAAAAAAAAGAAGTGAATATGGGATATTAAAAAATAGTTGTCGTGAGTGGAATCTAGCAAGTCACCCCTTTGAGACCGAGTTAGGTTACTGGGGAAATGATTGCTTAGTTTCTCTTGAGATTGAGCACACCTTTGAGACCTTGGGTTGATTGGGAAATATGAACAAAGTGAGTGGAAAGTAAGTGCCTATCACTGGTTACTTGTCTCTTACCGGAAACATTAGGAATTCAAATTTGATGACGACTTGACTAGGACATAGATTGAAACTTGAAGGGTTTTTGAGTCACTTTTACACTGTGCACAGGATGCTTAAGCTTGAGTCCTACTTGATTTGTTTCCATGATTATGCTTGTTATTGGAACTCTTTGATAGAGTTAGGAAAGTACATTAGGGTTTATAAATGCGTTGTAGAACATATGAATTTAGATTGCAGCATTTTGCTTGAGGACAAGCAAAGGTTTAAGTCTGTGGGTGTGATGTGCGTAGATTTTATATACTTTTATGCATATTTTGACGCACATTTACATATTTTGAGCATGCTTGATCTATGCATTTTTGTACTTCCAGTCTTCCTTTTAGCATATTTACTCTTTTTGTTCGGAGATCTGCTTTTGTGCATTTTCTGTACACAGGAGTCGAATTCGGTGAAGATTCTGCATTCTTGGATAAAACTTATGAGCTAAGCAAGCGAGAAAGCACTGGGTCGTGTACCAGACACGGACCTGCATTGGTAGGAAGCTCTGGCCGTGTGGAGTTCAGAGGCTGTGTGACAGCAACAGCAAAGGAAGAAGTCCATGTCGTGTGAACCTCACACGGCCGTGTCAAGTTTTGAAGCAAACCAGAGTTCAATCCTTACATGGTCGTGTGAATCTACATGGCCGTGTAAGGTTTCCAGAGACTAAGAAGGCCCTGGCCGTGTGCACCACACGGCCGTGCAGGGTTTCCAGAGCTTAAAAGTGTTCTGGCCGTGTGCACCACACGGCCGTGCCAAGTTTCCATAAGCTGGGGCAGTCCAGGCCGTGTGGATCTACACGGCCGTGCTTGGAGGTCTTGAAGAGAGTTGTCCACAGCCGTGTACCACACACGACCATGTATAGATGGCAGAGAGGGGAAAGGCTCTGGCTGTGTGAACCTCACACGGCCATGCCTCGGGGTCGTGTGGCACCCAAAAGCTTCCCTCTATTTAAGGCTTCCTTGGAGATTTGAAATGGGATCTTCTCTCCTTTGGGGAGAAAGCAAGATTTGGTGGATTCCTCCCATTCTTGGGAGCATTTTTGGGAGATCTTGGCAAATTCGACTCCGGAAGCGAGGATTGGATCCGAAGATGGAGCTAATTGTAGATAAGTTTTTCTTTCTTTCCTCTTCTTGGATTGGGATTGAAGAATGCTTGTAATCTTCTTATCTTTGGTCTTCTTCCTTCGTTTTATGGAATAGATCTTGTTGTTCTAGGATGGAGGCAGTATTTGTAAGATAAATTGATGTAAACTCTTGTGGATTTGTCATTTCTTGTTTTCTATAATGTTGCCTAGTTTGTATCGATTGGATCTTGAATGATTAATTGTGATTAGGGCTTAATTCTCATTCTTGATTGATCGTTTGGATATCTTATAGACTTAGTAGGGATAAACCCTCACTTGATTTTCCGAGGGATCCACGTGACAGGTGCAAGCCTGTGTAAGGACGTTTGGGGGATAATCTTGAAGGGGAAATGAGAATATTCAAGATGGTAGGATAGATTTTATGATTCAATCCTTGAATCTTTATGGGTTAAGAAGCTATGAACTTCTATGTTGATATCCGAGGGAAGCATAGTAATAGGTGCAATCCTGTGTAAGGACAACGTAGGTTCATATCTAGTTGATTATATTTAGATACAATTTCAGTCCTAAGCCGGTGATCTATTGCAAGAGAGAACCGACAACCTTCTACAATTCTTAGACAATTGAGAAATAAGAATTGGTAAACCATATACATTCAAGAGATCTTACAAAGAAACCAAAACTCCTAGAACCTCCCTTTATCATAACTCAACCCCCCAATTTCTTGTTTGTTAGTCTTCTATTTTAGATTTGTTTTTTCATCCTTAGCATTTGAAACCAATTGATTAGTTGTTTAGCTAATTCGCTTTGAGATATTTCTAGTGCTTATTCCAGTCTCTGTGGATACGATAATCTTTTATATTACTTGCGACATTTCCGTACACATGTGGATCGTAACATCTGGTGGATCCGCTGTATAACTGTTGTGGTATCTGCTACTAGCTCTGTCTGAAGTTCTAGTTCTTTATGTTCATCACTTTCATACCAACAGATTAGAGATCTACACCTCCGCCCGTAGAGAGCCTCGTAGGGTGCCATGCCGATAGTGGCCTGATAGCTATTATTGTATGCAAATTCTGATAAACACAAATATTTGCACTAACTTCCCTTAAAGTCTAGGGCACACGCTCGGAGCATATCTTCGAGTACCTGATTTACTCGCTTCGTCTGACCATCTGTCTGAGGATGGAAAGTTGTGCTAAACTTTAACCTAGTGCCCAATGCTGACTGTACACACTCCCAGAAGTGTGACGTGAATCTACTGTCTCTGTCTGAAATGATGGTCCGTGGAACTCCATGCAGTCTGACAATCTCCTTAAGATACAACTGAGCTAGCTGCTCCATAGAGTAGGATATTCTGATAGCTAAGAAGTGGGTTGACTTAGTCAATCTTTCGACTATTACCCAGATGGCGTCAAAACCATTCGTGGTTCTGGGTAGTCCCACTATGAAATCCATGGAGATATCCTCCCACTTCCATTTTGGGATCTGAATAGGCTGCAAAACTCCTCCTGGTCTCTGGTGTTCTGCCTTGATCCTCTGACAGGTCAGACAGGTACTGACATATCTAACGATGTCTCTTTTCATCCCTGACTACCAAAAACGTCTCTTTAGGTCTTGGTACATCTTGGTGGAACCAGGATGCATCGCATAGGGAGTCCTGTGAGCCTCGTCTAGGATCTTCCTCTGTAGTTCCTCCTGATTCAGGACGCATAGTCTGTCACCAAAATACAATACCCCACTATCAGATACTCTGAACTCTTTACTTTCTGATTCTGTTAACCCTTGCTTGATTTTCTGAATTTCAGGGTCCCGACCTTAAGTTGTCTGGATGTCACCAAGCAGGGTAGATGCTAATGTCATAGTAGAGAGCTGTCCAACTATAAGTTCGAGACCAAAATCTATAATTTCCTTTTGTAGGGGCGGTGACATGGCTACTAGGGATAGTAAGGTGGCATTGGACTTCCTGCTAAGTGTGTCTGCCACCTTATTGGCTTTTCCTGGGTGGTAGAGGATGTCTATGTCATAGTCTTTGACCAGCTCGAGCCATCTGCGCTGTCACATATTCAGATCCTTCTGGGTGAAGAAGTACTTCAGACTCTGATGATCTGTATACACTCTACACTGAGCTCCATACAAGTAATGTCTCCAAATTTTGAGGGCGAAGACAACTGTTGCAAGCTCAAGGTCATGAGTAGGGTAGTTCCTCTCATAGTCCTTGAGTTGTCTGGAGGCATAGGCAATCACCTTGCCATTTTGCATCAGTACTGCTCCTAGTCCCAATTTAGAGGCATCACTGTAAATATCAAAGTTGTCTGTGTTTTCTGACAGAGTCAGAATGGGAGCACTGGTCAATCTTCTTTTTAGCTCGATGAAGCTGTTCTCACAGTCCTCTGTCCACTGAAATTTTCTATTCTTCCTGGTGAGAGCTGTCAGTGGGGAGGCTATCCTGGAGAAATCCTCTACAAATTTTCTATAATAGCCTGCTAATCCCAGAAAGCTTCTGATTTCACTGACGTTCTTAGGTCTTTTCCAGTTACTCACAGCCTCTATCTTATTGGGGTCTACCATGATACCATCCTTGGAGATGATGTGACCCAGAAAGGATACCTGATCGAGCCAGAATTCACATTTCATGAATTTGGCGTACAGCTGGTTCTGTTGAAGGGTCTGTAATACTATCATCAGATGCTCTGCTTGTTCTTCCTGAGTTCCGAAATAAATAAGAATGTCATCGATGAACACGATAACAAACTTATCTAAGTATTCTCTAAATACTCTGTTCATGAGGTCCATGAAAATAGCTGGAGCATTCGTCATGCCAAAGGGCATGACTACGAACTCATAATGTCTGTATCTGGTCCTGAAAGCTGTCTTGGGTATATCACCTTCTTTAACTCTCACCTGGTGATATCCCAATCTGAGGTATATTTTAGATAACACTGCTGCTCCCTTTAGTTGATCAAACAGGTCATCTATCCTGGGAAGAGGATACCTGTTCTTAATCGTGACTTAGTTTAGTGTCTGGTAGTCTATACATAGGCGCATGCTCCCATCCTTCTTCTTCACGAACAATACAGGCGCTCCCCATGGTGAGTGACTAGGGCGTATGAAGCCCTTGTCGAGCAGCTCCTGTAGTTGCTCATGAAGTTCCTTCAGTTCTACTGGAGCCATGCGGTAGGGTGCTTTGGAGATGAGATTTGTACCGGGGACAAGTTCTATCTCAAATTCAATCTCCCTGTCTGGTACTAGGCCCGGTAACTCCTCAGGGAAGACTGCTGGGTAGTCACATACAACTCGGACCCCTTCTAGCTTTTGGTCCTTGTCCTGACTGGTATTGACTACATGTGCTAGGAACCCCGTACATCCTGAATCCAATAGTTTTTGTGCTTTCAAAGCTGAGAGAAACTTCTTGGCCTTTCTCTTTGGTTCTCCGATGTACCCAAACTGCACTCCTGCTTCAGGTTGGAATATAACTTTCTGTTTACGGCACTCTATGGAGGCACTGTACTTGATCAGAAAGTCCATTCCCAAGATGACATCATAGTCAGCCATATCTAGCACTATAAGATCACCAAAGAGTTCTTTGTCCGCTATAATGACTGGCACTGCTCAGAACCAGTGCGTGGATGCCATGATTTCTCCTGAAGGTAGTGTTGTCAAAAATTGACCACTGAGTACCTCTGGAGATATTGCCAACTTTTCGACGAATGTCCTGGATATATAAGAATGGGTTGCCCCAGTATCGAATAAGACAGTTGCACTTTGCTGTAAAATACTAATCTGACCTGTAACAACTGTCGAGGCATTCTCTACATCCTCTCTGGTTAGTGAGTAGATTCTCGCGTTCGTCGTGGCTGAGAGGGCTTCTAGTCGGCCCTGGCTGATGTGTGGACCATCTAAAGCATCCTGCATCTGGTGTAACTATGCTGAGTTACCTCCGTACTGAATCGGCTGTGGTGGGGAAAAGCTGGCCTTGTTCGGGCATTGTTTGGCCATATGCCCTTCCTGGCCACATTCGAAGCATCCTCGTGTGCCCTTGCGACAAACTCCTGGGTGGAATTTCCCACAAGTGGAGCACTTGGGATAGCTAGGTTGTTTACTAGCTGGTCCTCCTTTTGGGTAACTCCCTGGTTTATATTTTTGACTGGAGTTCCCTTTCCACTTAGAGTTGTGGCCACGGTATTTCTGAGTACTTGAGCCTCCTTAGCCTTTCGACTTTGAGAGGGCTTGCTTCTGCTGCTTGATGTTGTTCTGGTAGTGCTCGGTGATCAGAGCACTACTTACCAGTTCTTCAGTGGTTTGCGGCCTACGGACGCTGCTAGCCACGTTCAGTGTTATTTCCGACCTTAGCATTTTGAGCATCAGTCGGACTCATTCTCCTTTGGTGTTGACTAGTTCGGGGCACAAACGAGCCAACCTATTGAATTTCTTCATGGCCTCCTCAACTGAAAGGTTGCCCTGGCGAAATTCAGTGAACTCGTCGTAGTGGCGGTTTGTGACCCGCATGTGAAAGAACTCCTCAAAGAATTCTCTTTCGAAGTCGGCCCATGTCATCTGGTTCACTGGGCGCTTCGCTCTAATCCTATCCCACCACATACGTGCATCTCTTGCCAGGCAGAAGGAGGTGCATTTCACCTTTTCATGCTCTGGCCAGTCCAGGAGCTCCATCGTACTCTCCAGTGTTTTGAACCAGGCTTGGGCATCCCACGGTTCACTGGTGCCTGAGAAGTTCTCTGGCTTGATTTTCTGCCACTGGATCAGATAGGCTTCTCTCCTTGTCCCTGCTGTTGGGGCCACAGGTGCTGTAGGTTGGACTGGTGGAACCTCTATAACTACTAGGGTTGCCTTGTTAGGTTCCCGAGTGGCAGTGGGAGTGTTCTGCTGATTAGCCCTTAGGGTGGCTATCTCCTGTTGTTGTTCAGCTAGTTGTTTCTATAACTGAGCCACTACCTATGTAAGGTCTGGGGGAGGCACTGAGTTATCTGCCTCATATGCTCGGGCTCAGTAGCTGGTGACCTTCTAGCTGGGCGTCCTCGTACCATTTCCTATTGAAGTAGAGGGCATACATAACTACTACAATCATATTCACATAACTACTACTATCATGTTAGATGCTATCATACATAAACATGCTTTAGTTATCTATAAACATGGAATTATCTATAACCATGGAACCAGGAAACATAAATAAGTTAAGGTATTCTTACTTGGAAGCTGCAGATTCAATGCTGATGTATGTGTGGAGGAAGTATGGAACTTGCTCTGATACCACTCTGTAACGCCCCGCCTTCTACTGACTAAACTGTAAGGCCGAGGGTTATGGTTGCTAAACTATTCTGTGCTTTCACTGGAGTATAATATGCGGAAAGCTGAACTAATTTAAATCCTATGCTAATTGTTATAGAATCTGGAATTTATGTTCAAAATATATTTTCATTGTTATACATATGCTAAAGGATGGAACCTAACCTTTACATGCTATATCATACAATAGAACACCATAAACTAAGTATTTACACAACTAAACATGCCGCTAACAGTGTCCCAACATCCCATATGATCAAGGAGCTGAAATCAGATGGTTCCAGCCGAATTCAGGATTTCCAATCAATTGAAGCTGAGACTCGATCGATTGAAAGGGCTTTAATTGATCCACTGATCGATCCAACGTGCTTCTGTGCATGGAGGTCTTTTTTAAATCGATCGGCCGATAGATCCAGCCCGGCCAATCGATCAGCTGATCGACTCAGCAGCTCTCTGTTCGCGGAATTTATTTCCCGATCGATCGGCTAATCGATCCATGGCCAATCGATCAGCTGATCGATTCATCAATTCTCTATATGCGGCAAATCACTTCCCCAATCGATCGGCTAATCGATTGGGGACCCTCCAATCGATCGGCTGATTGATTGGAGCTCTGATTTCTGCTGCATTTCAGTAATTTCATGTACAACACAAATGTATCAACCAATAAGCATTGGAATAATACCAAGCATATCATTACTCATAGTTTACCAACTAGCATCAAGGTAACTAGAAGTCTAGGCATAACATAGTGCATACTTTCACAATTCATAACATTTAAACATTCAAAAGGTGCGGAAAAATAAAATATAAGGAGTTCTAATCCTTTAAACTTGCTAGTCCCCAAGGGTTTTTATTCCAAGTTCCTTCTCACACACATCTTGACACATTGACCTCCAGCCTCCGCTAATCCATCTTTCCTTTACCTTTATCTGCAGTATAAGGAAAAAGAAAACTATAAGCTTGGGAGTTTAGTAAGAACCATCTACCTCACAAAACATGCATTCGATGAAATCATGATTTTAAATGATGCTCTTTGAAACACATGCTTGTATTCATGCTGAGAACTACTAAAACATGGCATACTGAAATATGAATCATGGCAATCAAATACTAGTCATAGAACTATCTTGTTATATCAATAAGAGGAACTGAACTGATATATAAGCTGAGTTAAACTGATGCTAGACTAATGCTGAATCTGAACTACATTCACATAGCTAATTTGTGAAGTTTGAAAACTATTTTCATAATAGATAAAAATAATAATCATGCTGCTGATGGACCCGGCAACTGCACTTGCTATGCGCACATCCCTAACGAGACCCGAGGTAGCTAGTCCCGAATCTAGTAGGGTTTACTAGGTTATCTAAACCTAGTGACGACTATGGGAGCCCAACCCAAGGACAACTAAGAGTCCAGCGTAGTGCCACTGATAAAAGTAAAATACTGATTCTTAAACTAATATATCTTATCTTGCTCTTACTAGGTTATCTGAACCTAGAGCTAGGTTATCTGAACCTAGAGGCGACTATGGGAGCCCACCCATTGGACCGTAGTCCCATATAAACTGAAGCAAGATTAAGCATGCTATTTAAAATTCATCTATGGCATTTAAATGGGCTATTAAAATGCCTACGATAGCATTTAACTGTACTAGTCATTTTATCGAACACTTGATGTGCTCTAAATCTCCTCAACTTAATAATCATGCATATGGCTAAACTAAAAGCATATAAACGTATGATTAACTACTTATACTGCAGGTGAGAGGTTACTTACTTCCTGCGCTAGGTTTCTTACAATTCTGATCGCTAGGTATTCCAGAGAAAAAGATCTCTTCGGCGATCTTCTTACGTCTACATGTTCTTCTCGCGGCGAAGAGCGTCCTCGTGTCGGAGTCGTCGCCGGAAGGTGCTCCTACGACCCTAGGGGTGGAACCCTAGTTCTCTTGGGGGCTTGGTGTGCCGAGAGGGTGAGGAAGAGGGAGGGGTGGCGGGTGAGGGTGAGGGAGAAGAGAAGTTGCCGATGCCACAAATAATAAACCTCACTTAAATTCCCTATTTATATTAAGTGAATAATATAACCCAACTAAATCATAAATATAATTTCTCTCCTCTTCTTTCAGAAAACCCCTGCTGGGGCCACCTAGTTACTAAAGTCATTTATAAGTTGTAGGGTCCGATAGGTCGCGGGTTAAATTCCCGCTTAGGCTATTTTTTGTTTCTATTTATTTTTGGTACTTCTGCTACTCCAAAAATTCCATTAAAATATTCATAAATTCTAGAAAAATAATAGAATATTTCTAAAATTTATTGAGAATTTTCGGGCATTACAGCTCCAAACCAAGTAAATTCTTGGGTCATGTGTTTGTGAGTGTCTTCCTTTTTATTATTTCTGCTGCTTAAATTCTCGATACGTTTTAAATCGAATTAAATAGCCACGAGTGCTATTCCCCCCCCCCCCCTCCCCCTCTAGCGCTTCTTGATCTAACATTTTCCTGGTGGCAATGGAACCAAATCTCATGTATGACTCTGATGCAAAGCAGTTAGTTCCTCAGCTATAACACTATGCCCAAGTGGCTTACAAACAGCTTCTCTATAAGATATGTACTCAGAAAGACAATGAATATATACAATAAATGAAGCAAAAGAATGAGAATAACAAGAGTAAGCAAAATCTAGTAGTTTAGTAGACTTACGAACACGAGGGGATAGACAACGGTGGAGAGAATGATCATCTGCAATCTCAGAAGATGATTGGGTGGTGGCAGAAGGAGGAGCATGTGGAGCGGATATCTCATAAATCAAAGTATCAGATTCAGTTAAGCTACCAGTAGGAGTTGTGGGTGAAGCTTCCTCAGTGTCGGTATTGAAAGGATTAATAAAAAGTAAATCTGACTTTGTCATATTATACGAACTCGCAGGAATAGAAAAGAATGGAATATGTTCAAGAAACACAAAATGACGAGAGACATATAATTTTTTACTAACAGGATCAAAGCAACGATATCCTTTTTGACTAACACCATAACCCAGAAAGACACAAAGAGCAGATTGAGAGGCTAATTTATTACGTTCGACATATGGACGAAAGACAAAGCAAGTACAACTAAAAACACGCAAAGAGGAGTAGAGAGGAGCATGCCTATACAATTTTTCAAAGGGTAACAAGCCTGAATTGTGTGAGGTTGGAATTCTATTAATCATATGAGCAGCAGTAAGGATTGCTTCCCCCCAAAAGGTACTAGGAACACTAGCAGACAATAAAAATAAATGGGTTGTTTCAACAAGATATCTATGATTTCGTTTAGCCACATCATTATGTTAAGGAGTATCTATACATGAGATTTGATGAATAGTACCATCAAAAGCAAGTAACTGTAAAACTAAAAACTACAAACGAGATGCTGAAACATTACCTAAATGGGAGTGCCACAAATAAAAATTAGAAGATGAACGACTCAAATGAAAAGATGATAAATCCACACTTGAAGCTACAACTTCTGGTACTTTGAGTTAATCTAAAACATAGAGTATTCCTTGCCTATAACTGGTCCCAATCAACCTCTGAGATCGCGGGTCTTGAACATAATAATTGGATGAAGAAAAAGATACTAGGTATCCAGACTCACATAATTGACTAACAAAAATAAGATTTAGAGTAAGACTCGGAATATAATAAATATTAGTTAGAGATAAAGAAGATGTAACAATTAAACCAAAACCTGCTAATGACATAGTGTTGGGATCGATGTACTCGCTAGAGGGGGGCTGAATAACGTTTCATCGATCTTGCGTCGGTTTGCTTCGTCTTGTTGTTGTGCAGTGGAATACTCGAAGACAAACACTCATAATGCTAACACTTAGGATTTACTTGGCATCCACCTCAAGAAGACGTGACTAATCCAAGGATCCACACACGACACGCTATATCCACTAATGAAAACCTCCTCCTCGGTCGCAGCCGGAGGCGGAGAAGCCTCGTACAAACTCACACACAACACAAACACAAATACAAGAAGAAACTCTAAGAATACAAGTGAATACACCTTTCTTCTTGTTACTTGTTGTTGCCTCTTGAACCTTGAAGATGCTCCTCAAGTACCATCAAGAACTGGCGTGAGTGCTGGAGAAATCGCTGTGAAGATTGTTGTAGATCGCAGGAAGAAGAACGCTTCTGCGGAGAAAAACGCTCCGCAACGGTTATATCCTGTGCTCCCAATCGATTAAATCAACCCCAATCGATTGTCACGTCAGCTCCGCACAATCCCAGTCGTCCATCACCTGCATCCTGCGCAACGGTCATTTCCCAATCGATCGACCGATCGATTGGCACTGCCTGAATCGATCGCCCGATCAATTCAGCGCCTTTCTGTGCTCTCGCCTCCGCGTGAGAGCTTCTGCTGCCCAATCGATCGACCGATCGATTGGCAGCTCCCAATCGATCGCCCGATCGATTGGGAAAGTCTCTGTGCTTGCGATTTCATATCCCAATCGATCGGTCGATCGATTGGGCCTTCCCACAATCGCAGCACAGTCTAAATCGATCGATCGATCGATTTGGACCCTGTTCAATCGATCACCCGATCGATTGAACACTCTGAACTTGACTCAAACTCAAGTCCAAAGTCCCAAACCCAACTTCCGGTCAACCGTGACTTGTTGGGTCTCCATGCCTAGCATTTGGCCACACCCGACCAACCTCGAACTAGCCTTCTAGCCTCCTCCATCAGCCTTGCATCCCTCGGATATCTCACCATCCTTCACGCCTTACCTTCAGGAGCTTCCTTCGGCCTCATCCTAGTTGTCGGGTCTTCCTTGCCAAGTCATACCAAGACTTACCTTGCCAAGACCACATGCTTGGACTTTCCAATTGCCTGGCTCCTCACCAGAACTTTCTCCTTTGCCAAGATCACACTTGGACTTTCCAACTGTCTGGCTCCTCACCAGGATTTTCCACTTGCCTAGCTCCTCACCAGGACTTTCTCCTTTGCCAAGATCATACTTGGACTTTTCAATTGCCTGGCTCCTCACCAGGACTTTCTCCTTTGCCAAGATCACACTTGGACTTTCCAACTGCCTGACTCCTCATCAGGACTTTCCCGTTGCCTGGCTCCTCACCAGGACTTTCTCCTGCCTAGCTCCTCACTAGGACTTTCCAAATGCCTAACATCTAGTTAGGACTTTCCCAGTCAAGTCTCCTGTCAACTTTGACCTACTTGACTTGTATTCTCATCAACCTGGTCAACCCTTTGACCATCTCCATAACTGGACGATTACTCCAGCAATCTCTTTATATTGTCAAATATCAAAACTCAAATCCTGACTCAAGCTTGACTCAACTCAAGCTTAGTCAAACTGGTCAACCTTGACCTAGGAAAATTGCCCCAACACATAGGAATACCATCAACAATCACAATAGATATAGATGAACTGGGAGAAAAAAAAATAAAATATGACAAATTGGATGACATATGATGGGAGGTACCAGAGTCAAAAATCCATAAGGATGAAGATATATCTGAAATACCAAACGATGACAAACCTATATGAGAGGAAGCTGACATGACAGAGGGTTGTGAAGCAAGGAACTGTTGAACTACTTAAACATATATGAATCAGATTTTCATGAAGCATCTGCACGACCAGACATGATGATAGAATGAATAATTCTCGGAATAACCAAACTGTAAGGATAGACATTTGTATGATCCGTAAAAATTGACGTCAGTACCGAAATCAGTAGAAAAGGGCGTCAATGCCGAAATTGACAATATAGGGCGTCAACACCGAAATCGGCAGAAAAGAATGTCAGCGCCAAAATTGGCAGTACAGGACGTCTGTGCCGAAATCGGCAAAAAATAATGTTGGCATCGAAATCGGTAGAAAAGAATGTCGGCATCGAAATCTGTAGGACAGGGCATCAGCGCCGAAATCGATAGAAGCAGGACAAAAAATAGATGACGGCTTTGAAATCAACAGCAGCAATAGGAGACGGCAGAAGTAACAGGAAGTAATAACAAGGGGCGGTAGAAAAAAAATTAGGTCAGAGAAGGAAAACCTAGCTCTGATACCATGTAGAAATTAAGAGAAGGAAAAACTAACCATATTATTGAATTCAAAATTGATTGAGAAATTAAGAGTACAAAATATTTATATAGTTAATTATAAGAAAAAATCTAAACCCTAAATTGAAAAAGTAAAAGACTATATCTAAACCCAAAACTAAAAAGATAAATGTCTAAATTGCCCTCAAGACTATAAACAAATAATTTTAATAGATTATATAATATAAATTATATAATCTAACAAGATTAATTTCAATTTTTAATAAGATGATTTCAAGTTTAAATCTTGAATCGTCTTAGCGGATTTGACATGTTCAACAGGATTTATATTGTAATAATTATAATTCATACATGTTACAATACATAATATTATTTATGTTATAGTACTTACAAACTATAACTTATATAAGGATAGTAATATTTGTAATAGTTATAATACTACTGTTGGTGCGGGTAGCACTAACGATCTAACCCAGGTTTTGATGAATGACAAATAGGTTAAGTTAGTTGTGTTGTTGTCTGACACTTTGATCAAGTGTGCAGGAAAAGTCCAGCTAGGTCGACGGGCTGACCGGATAGCTGGCAAGAAGTCCAAGCGGGTCGACGGGCTGACCGGACGCTTGGCGAGAAGTCCAGCTAGGTCGACGGGCTGACCGGATAGCTGGCGAGAAGTCCAAGCGGGTCGACGGGCTGACCGGACGTCTGGCAGGTAAGTGAGGTAAGTCACTGGAGGGGAGTGACTGTGAGGACGCGTTCCCGGGAAGGGGACATTAGGCGTCGATCCGGCTTAGATCCATTTCGGATGTCTAAGTCGAGATCGTGACTAGATTCCGGTCTCGGAAAGACGGAATCTAAGTCATACTCTTGTTATTTATCTGTTGAACTTTAACTGTGCTGACAATCTGTTTTACAGGATATACATTTGCCTCGGACTAACTTTGTTTTGCAGGAAAAGGGAGTTTTCTGGAACAAGGTGGTCCGGGCGCCCGGAAGGGATCCGGGCGCCCGGAAGGCGAATTCTATCCAGCCGAGTCGTCGCCACGTGGAGCATCATGGTTTGTGCAGTTACGTCACATTCCAGGCGCCCGAAAGGGATCCAGGCGCCTGGAACAGCATATAAAAGAAGCCCCAGACAGGAGCTTCAGAATCAATCAATCAATTAAGCTGAGAACTCTTCTACTGCTGGTCTTGCTGCTCAACGCTCAGTGCGACGCCAACAAAGCTCCGACACTACACTCCGTTCTTTTCCTTTTTGTCGGTATTTGTTTTCAGTTTTCATTAGCATCTTTTTGTACTTAAATTGTAATTATCCGAATTGCTAGTGAATTGCCCAACGAAAGTACTCAAGGAGTACGGGCCTTCGAGTAGGAGTCGTCACAGGCTCCGAACGAAGTAAAATCATTCTGTGTTCATTTACTTTTTCCGCTACGCTTATACTCATCTTTTTCGAATCGATATTCACCCCCCCCCCCTTCCCCTCTATCGAATCTAACGGTCCTACAAGTGGTATCAGAGCAGGTACCGCTCTGATTTGGTGCAACCACCAATCAGACAGGGGGTGAATTTTTTGTTTTCTTTTCTTTCTTTAAAACTGGTGTTTCGTTAACTTAATATTTCTCTAATTAATTTAAATTAGTGCAACACGAATCCAGACTCTTTTCTATTTTTCTCTTCCCGCACTACTAATCCAAGACCAAGTCTTGGGATTTTTTCTGGTTATTTACCTGTGCACAGAATGTCCCAACAAGAAGGATTCAGCACAGTGCGACCGCCACTCTTCAACGGGGACGACTTCCCTTACTGGAAGAAGCGCATGGAGGTCTACCTCAAAACAGACTTCGACCAGTGGATGAGCATCACGAGACCTTACAAAATTCCAGTAGACAACGCCGGGAATCTAGTGGATCCAGAAGACTGGACAGCAGATCTCAAGAAAAAAGCATCAACAGAAAATAAAGCAATCAACACTCTACAGTGCGGATTGACAAGAGAAGAACTGAACAGAGTCGGTCCACACAAGAACGCTAAAGAGCTATGGGACAAGTTGATCGAACTCCACGAGGGAACGAGCGACGCTAAGGTAACAAAACGAGACCTGTTTTTAAATAAAATTTTTAATATAAAAATGCAGGAAGGAGAAACAGCAAATCAACTACATGCGAGGATCAAGGACATCCTCAACGGGCTTCATGCGATAGGCCACCAAATGGAGAACAGAGACTTAATAAGGTACGCGTTAAACGTCTTTCCACGTAATAGTTTGTGGGCATCAATAGTGGATGCCTACAAAATTTCTAAGGATCTTTCTAACTTAAAATTAGATGAGCTTTTCTGTGAATTAGAATTACACGAACAAACTAATGCCGGAGCCGAGAAAGGTATAGCACTATTTGCAGGTTCCTCCAAAGAAAAGAAAGGCAAGCCTGAACTTGAAGAAGACTCCGACCAAGACTCCGAAAACGAAGAACACCTGGTGAACTTGGTAAGAAAAATGTTCACCAGGAGAAAGAAGAGCTTCAGCAAAAAGGATCTTCAAAAGATCAGCTCTCCCTCAGAACAAAAGAACGTGACTTGCTACGGCTGCAACAAAAAGGGACATTACAAGAACGAATGTCCAAAACTAAAGTTCGACAAACCAAAGCCAACCAAAAAGAAGGCACTCAAAGCAACGTGGGACGACTCCTCGGACGAATCGGAGGAAGAAGAGCGAAACATCGAGCCACCTCGCACTGATGGAACATCTAGATGAATCCTACCATAAGCCAAAAGGTCCGTACTCGTTTCCGAAGGCCCGAATGAGGTATACTTTAATTTAAACAAAAAAAATTTTAGAATTATTTCCTGTCTAAATAGTAAATTAACTAAATTAGAAAATGAAAATAAATCACTTCTTGAGGAAAATCAAAACCTCAAGGAACAATTAAAGAATTCAAATCCAACTCAAGATCTAACACTTGAGGAGGAGAATTTATCATTAAAAAATGAAATAAACAATTTAAAAGAGATGTTAGAAAAATTCACAACAATATCAAAAAATTTAGACTTAATCCTAAATAATCAAAAAGCATGTTATAATAAAACCGGACTAGGATATAAGTCGAATTCAAATAAAACCTTCAAATCATTAATAACCCAATACAAGTCAGCCAATCTAGCTTGGGTTCCGAAAGCGTGTTTGACCACGCAAGTAGGACTTAATCAATATTATATACCTAAAGAAAAAATACATTATATAAAATTAAATAAACCAAACCAAAATCCAAAATACAAACCTAAATCAAATTCAAAATCTAAACAGTTTAAAAAACAACAAAATTATCACCAAGTTAACTATAACTATAAAAAGAATCGACACAAGCCTAAAACCAAAATCTAAATTAATGGCCAATAATTCAGGGGGAGGCTCCAGAATAGCTGGCACCTCCAAAACTAACCTACCCGACAGGGTAATCCAAAACTAACTAACCCGGCAGGGTAATTAGGATTAGTTAAAAAGAGACCAAGTTTAACTTGAATCATGGTACTGGTGAAATTTTTGGATGATAGTACGTTAGGGAAACTTGGGCATCGCATGTCTAGAAAGATATGGTTTCGATCTGGTGCATTTGGCCAAGTGGAACTGACCGAAGCTACCCTTAAACGAATCCTAACCAGTTAGACCAAGATTTAGTACTAAGTTCCGTGGATAGGACTATTCGGAAAACCTCGAAAGGTTGGTTACTTCTAATGATGTCCTTGTGACTCACCAAGCTTAGAAGTTTATCCGAAGAATGCCTATTTGTGGAAACCAAAGCTAAGTCTGAATCTAACACAAGTTAAAACAAAACTCTGTAATCAAACCAATTTCATCTCACAAAATCATAGGATTCCCTGATTGATAATATAGATCGGGTGAGATGAATAAGGCTTAAAAATTAATTTCAAAATTTTAATTTTAAAACTTAATTTTAATTTTAAAACTTAAATTAATTTCAAAATTTTAAAACTTAAATTAATTTTAAAACTTAAATTAATTTTAAAACTTAAATTAATTTCAAAATTTTAATTTTAAAACTTAAATTAATTTCAAAATTTTAATTTTAAAACTTAAATTAATTTCAAAATTTTAATTTTAAACTTAAATTAATTTTAAACTCAAATTAATGTTAAACTTAAAAATTAATTTCAAAATTTTAATTTTAAACTTAAATTTATAAATTAATTTCAAAATTTTAATTTTAAACTTAAATTTATAAATTAATTTCAAAATTTTAAATTTTAAACTTAAAAATTAATTTCAAATTTTTAAACTTAAATTAATTTTAAACTTAAAAATTAATTTCAAAATTTCAATTTTAAACTTAAAAATTAATTTCAAATTTTCAATTTTTAATTTCAAAATTTCAATTTTAAACTTAAAAATTAATTTCAAAATTTTAATTTTAAAACTTAAATTAATTTCAAAATTTTAATTTTAAAACTTAAATTAATTTCAAAATTTTAATTTTAAAACTTAAATTAATTTCAAAATTTTAATTTTAAAACTTAAATTAATTTCAAAATTTTAATTTTAAACTTAAAAATTAATTTCAAAATTTTAATTTTAAAACTTAAATTAATTTCAAAATTTTAATTTTAAAACTTAAATTAATTTCAAAATTTTAATTTTAAAACTTAAATTAATTTCAAAATTTTAATTTTAAACTTAAATTAATTTTAAACTTAAAAATTAATTTCAAAATTTTAATTTTAAAACTTAAATTAATTTCAAAATTTTAATTTTAAAACTTAAATTAATTTCAAAATTTTAATTTTAAACTTAAATTAATTTTAAACTTAAATTAATTTTAAACCTAAAAATTAATTTCAAAATTTTAATTTTAAAACTTAAATTAATTTCAAAATTTTAATTTTAAAACTTAAATTAATTTCAAAATTTTAATTTTAAAACTTAAATTAATTTCAAAATTTTAATTTTAAACTTAAATTAATTTTAAACTTAAAAATTAATTTCAAAATTTTAATTTTAAAACTTAAATTAATTTCAAAATTTTAATTTTAAAACTGAAATTAATTTCAAAATCTTAATTTTAAACTTAAATTAATGCATGCTCAAAAGACTAACTTCAAAATCCTACTTACTGTAGGAAACCAAGTGGATTTTGGACAGTGGTTGCTCCAAACATATGACTGGAGATCACACCAAGTTCACTCAACTCACTTACAAAAGCCTAGGAACAGTTGCCTTTGGAAACAACGGCAAACTCAAGGTAATTGGTATAGGTAATATTGAATTAAAATTAGACTTTATAATTACAAATGTCTTACTTGTTGAAAACTTTAAATATAATCTTCTAAGTATAAGTCAATTGTGTGATACTAGGTATAAGGTCAAGTTTCTATCTACAGAATGCTCAATCAAACATCTAGATAATCCTACCATAAGCCTAAAAGGTTTTAGAAAAGACAACATCTATGTCATCAACTTAACCATTTCCTCCATTAAGTGCTATTTAACACAAAAAGAAGAAACTTGGTTATGGCATAGGAGAATGTCTCACACCAACTTTAGAAATATAAGTAAACTAAATGGACTTGTAAAAGGCTTACCGAAGTTACCTAACTTAGATTCAACTATATGTAATGCTTGTCAACAAGGAAAACAAACTAAATCAACCCACAAACAAACAAATCAACCACAAACTAACTCAATCTTAGAACTTCTACATTTAGACCTTTTTGACTCCCATGGAGTCAAATCCATTAATGGAAACTTATATTGTTTAGTAATTATAGACGATTACTCCAGGTTTACTTGGGTAAAATTCTTAAAACATAAAGATGAAACTTTTGAAATTCTTACAAATTTTTGCAAATAGATTGAAAACGAAAAAGATATTAAAATTAAAAGAATTAGGAGTGACAATGGGGGAGAATTTAAAAATCACAACTTTAACAGTTTTTGTCTAGAAAACGGTTACCATCATGAGTTCTCATGCCCTAAAACCCCCCAACAAAATGGAATTGTAGAAAAAAAAAATAGAACCTTACTTAAAGCTTCTAGAACAATGTTAAATGAGTATAACCTACCTAAATACTTTTGGGCAGAAGCCGTTAGTACAGCCTGCTATGTACAGAACAGAACAACAATAAACAAAACTTTCTTCGAAATATTTTATAATAAACAACCAAACATAAAATACTTTAAGGTATTTGGGTGCCCAGTTTTTATCTTAAATACAAGAGAACACTTAGGAAAATTCACCTCTAAAATTGAAAATGGAATTTTTGTAGGATATTCCCTAAATAGTAGAGGCTACAGAATTTATAATAAGGTTACCTTAAAAATTGAAGAAACTACTAATGTAAAATTTAAAGAAACTAAACAAGACATAGAACCTACACAACCACCGGAGTTTGTTCCAGAAATCAACCAAACTCTAAGTCATGAAGAAGAAGAACAACATCAAGAGAATCAACCTCCTAAAACAATAAGGGTAAACCAAAATCATCCAACTGATCAAATAATTGGTGACCCAGACTTAAGAGTTCAAACCAGATCATCTTTTAGAAACCTAAGTCAAATTTCATTAATTTCAAAAATAGAACCTAAAACTGTGGATGAATCCCTACTAGACCCAGATTGGATTATAGCTATGCAAGAAGAACTAGCCCAATTTGAGCGTAATAAGGTCTGGGACCTAGTCCCACCACCTAAGAATAAGAAAATAATAGAAACAAAATGGGTATTCAGAAACAAACTAAGTGAAACTGGGGAAATTACTAGAAATAAGGCTAGGCTGATTGCCAAAGGATTTAGTCAAGTTGAAGGACTTGACTATGACGAAACATATGCCCCAGTAGCCAGATTAGAATCCATTAGAATATTACTAAGTTATGCAGCCCATAAGGGATTTAAACTATACCAAATGGATGTTAAGTCTGCCTTTCTTAATGGACTAATCAGAGAAGAAGTTTATGTAGGTCAGCCTCCTGGTTTTGAAAGCTTAGAACACCCTGATTATGTTTTTAAATTAAAGAAAGCCCTATATGGACTTAAACAAGCACCCAGGGCGTGGTATGAAAGGCTAACATCTTACCTAACATCTAAAGGTTTCAAACAAGGTCAAATTGACCCAACCTTGTTTGTTAAATCATTAAATACAGACATATTTATTGCACAAATATACGTGGATGACATAATATTTGGCTCAACAAATTCAGAATTTTTAGAAGAATTTATTAATCTAATGGAAAAAGAATTTGAAATGAGCTTAGTGGGAAAACTAACCTATTTCTTAGGATTACAAATCAAACAGACAAATGAAGGAAACTATATTTCTCAACATAAATACACCAAAGAATTACTTAAAAAATTCGGAATGGAAAATACAAAAGAAATAAAAACATCGATGGCTGTAAACACAATCTTAGATAGTGACCCAAATGGAAAACCAATTGATTTAAAATATTATAGAAGTGCAATAGGTAGCCTACTGTACTTAACGCAGACCCGATATTTTATTTGCAGTTAGTATGTGTGCTAGATACCAAACTTGTGCTAAGGAATCCCATTTGACACAGGTTAAAAGAATTTTTAGATATCTTAAAGGAACAACAAATGTAGGAATCTGGTATCCTAGGACAAATAATTTTGAACTAATAGGGTATTCTGACTCAGATTATGCTGGATGCAAATTAGACCGCAAAAGCACAAGTGGTGGATGCCAATTATTAGGTGCATCACTTGTTAGCTGGTTTAGTAGAAAGCAACATTGTGTTGCTCTGTCTACAACTGAGTCAGAATACATAGCTATAGGCGAATGTGTTGCACAAATATTATGGATGATGCATACTCTAAAAGATTTCAACTTAAATATCACAAATGTAAAAGTATTAATTGACAATATAAGTTCAATTAACTTAACCAAGAATCCTGTGCATCATTCAAGAACCAAACATATTGAAATTAGACACCACTTCATCAGGGATCATGTTACTAAAGGCGATATTGAACTCAAGTACATTGAGTCCAAATCAAATTTAGCTGACATTTTTACAAAACCTCTCCCTGAAAGTGAATTTAGCAACTTACGACGAAAATTAGGGATGTGCTTAATAGACTAGGATCTTTCAAAAATACTTTCAAAAATGATTTTACCAACTTATAGGCTAAACTTGTTTGTTTTCAAACTTTCCATTTTTAGACTTTCAAAAACAGTTTTGGCCTTAGACTAGTTTTATATCCTTAGAAAGCATGTACCCATAGGACTAGTTTTTGAGCATCTCACCAACACCTTAGGTTTACCTTGCTTGTGTTTGATAAACATAGAAAGGGGTGAGATGCATAGACCAACTGTCTAGACTTAAGATGCTTATTCCAGTGCATCAGCATAAGTCTGGACGTTAAATACAATTCAGATATTAATCAGATTAAAGTTCATCAGTCAAGTCAAACACTGACTGGTTATAATTAACTTAATCTGACTAACCAAGTGAAAGCTACTATCTTCTGATAGTTAGTTAGTACCTAATTGGTTAGACAGCTGGTTAGAGTTAAGTATCAAGTTCAGGGGGAGAATTAACTCAAACTTTGTGTGTTTTAAAAAATACTTTTTAAAACCTAACATATATTTGAACATTGATTTACAAAAAGTTAAAGTTAACTAAGTATTTGAAAAATGTGAAAGTTTAAATTAGCTAATCTTCAAACCTAATTTGAAAAGTTAACTATTTCCAAATTTAGCGTTTATCAAAATAGCCTTCAAAATTAATTTTTGACAAAAAAATTTTTTGAAAAATTACTTAATTTTTTTGGTTTGAAAAATCAAAGTTGAAAATTTACCATTTCAAAACTCAAAGTCAACTTGACAATTTTTTGGTGTTAAAAAATTGTATTTTTAGCTTTCAAATTTTGAACCAAACTTAGTTATCTTTCAAAATTTGATTACCTGTTTCAGTAACTCTTCACTATGATTATTTACCTTTGTTCATTTTTTTGATGAATGCCAAAGGGGGAGGAGGGTTAGGTGGTTAAGTTAGCTGAACCAATTTGAAAATACAAACTAACAAACTTTAAAACCACATAAATGCATGTTGTTTCTTGCATATGTTTTCACTAACTTAACCAGGTTGTCATTCCATCAAAAAGGGGGAGATTGTTGGTGCGGGTAGCACTAACGGTCTAACCCAGGTTTTGATGAATGACAAATAGGTTAAGTTAGTTGTGTTGTTGTCTGACACTTTGATCAAGTGTGCAGGAAAAGTCCAGCTAGGTCGACGGGCTGACCGGATAGCTGGCAAGCAGGTCGACGGGCTGACCGGACGCTTGGCGAGAAGTCCACTAGGTCGACGGGCTGACCGGATAGCTGGCGAGAAGTCCAAGCGGTCGACGGGCTGACCGGACGCTTAGTGAGAAGTCCAGCAGGTCGATGGGCTGACCGGAGGTAAGTCACTGGAGGGGAGTGACTGTGAGGACACGTTCCTGGGAAGGGGACATTAGGCGTCGATCCAGCTTAGATCCATTTCGGATGTCTAAGTCGAGATCGTGACTAGATTCCGATCTCGGAAAGACGGAATCTAAGTCATACTCTTGTTATTTATCTGTTGAACTTTAACTGTGCTGACAATCTGTTTTACAGGATATACATTTGCCTCGGACTAACTTTTTTTTGCAGGAAAAGAGAGTTTCTGGAGAAGAGGGGTCCGGGCGCCCGGAGGTCCGAGCGCCCGGAGGATCCGGGCGCCCGGAGGCGAATTCTATCCAAGCCGAGCCGTCGCCACGTGGAGCATCGCTGGTTAGACTTGCCACGTCGCACCAGGGCGCCCGGAGCAGATATAAAAGAAGCCCCAGGGTAGAGCTTCAATCAATCAATTAAGAACTCTTCTATTGCTTGCTCTGCGACATTCAGTGCGACGCCAACAAAGCTCCGACACTACGCTCCGTTCTTTTCCTTTTTGTCGGTATTTGTTTTCAGTTTTCATTAGCATCTTTTTGTACTTAAATTGTAATTATCCGAATTGCTAGTGAATTGCCCAACGAAAGTACTCAAGGAGTACGGGCCTTCGAGTAGGAGTCGTCACAGGCTCCGAACGAAGTAAAATCATTCTGTGTTCATTTACTTTTTCCGCTACGCTTATACTCGTCTTTTTCGAATCGATATTCACCCCCCCCCCCTTCCCCTCTATCGAATCTAACGGTCCTACAACTACAACTAAGCTTGTTCATATAATTGACTGACTAATTCAAAATTTAATAGATGTAATATGAGATAATAATATCAAACAGTGATTTAATGTTTTTCAAGACAGTTGTATTATTTGAGAGAGAGAGAGAGATATATAGTAGGATGGGATACTTTTTTTAATAAAAATAAATAAAAAAAGAACACGCTCATTTATAAAAATAAGGGTGTTCTTTTGACTTTTACCTATGGAGGGCAATATCAAAAAAAAAAAAAAAAAAAAAATAGTATGCGATTTGATAAGTACCAATCTTCAAATGTGTTCATCGGTAAAATGATAAAAACAAATAAATGAAATTATTAAAGTAAAATATGATATCGTTTATTGTAAATGGTCTACTATCGTCAGTTCAATAATAAAATATAAATAAATAAATCATAAGAAATATTTTATTCTATCATTAATGACTCTTTACATGAAAAAAATTAGGCACCTGAAATATTTTATCTCAAAATTAATTTTTAAATTTATTAGAGTAAATAATCTATGCAAGTACGACAGTGTCAATCCATGGGAAAAATAAAATAAATAAAATGGTATGTGGTTTGATAAATACCAACCCTCAAATCTCAAATGTGTTCATCGGTAAAATGGTAAAAATAAAATAAAATCATTTTTTGTATGGTTTGATAAATACCAATCCTCAGCTGTTCATTGGTAAAATAAAATAATGATGCTGCTGTAGGCTTAACTAGTATGGATTTGAATGCATCCAATACGAAAGATCTTGTCAACCTGATTTCCGTAAGATTCATGCTTGTCTTTGTCGCCGTATGCTCGTCCTTTTTACACTATCTCAAATTAACCAACACCTCTGTCAGCCTTTCTGCTTATTTTTTTCATTTAAAAAAAAATAATGAAATTTCAGTTCAAAATGGAAAAAAAAAATTAAAAAAAGAAGAAATAAATTCTATAATTAATTAACACTTGATACCCTATGCATCAGCATTTGTGTTTTCTTCCCCTAATTTATAAATAAAGATTTAATTTTGTAATTAGATATTTATTAATATTATTTTTAAACCAAAAAAAAACATGATAGTAAGGTACGATGATGCAGAGAAATAACATTAGAGGATAAAGACCTATTTGAATCATAATTATCCATTTACCTACTTTGTATTAGGCGTGGGACAGATTATTACTGTCTTCGATCAAATTACCTCTTTTAAAAAAAATATTAATAAAATATATAAAACACTTTGTCCTCGTTCTAGACTTAAAATGTACCCGCGAGTGAGCAGAACGCCTCCTCGTGCTTTTTAATCGATTCCCACTCAGCCTCCGGCATCAGTAACAACAAAACATGCCGCGGTCCGGCCGCGGCCACCGCGACAAGCTGCTACGACAGGTCATGCTATTCCGCCTGCTGCCTCGGCGGAGGAAGACGGCGGTTGTACGTCTGGGCGGGCGGCGGGGGTGGCAGTGGCGTGGGCGGCGGCTCCTGGCGGGACTCCTGCGGCGGACCAGGCTCCGGTGGCTGGCGGCCAAGTACCGGGAGGCGCTGAAGCGCCTAGCGGAATTTCCGGCTCTGCTGGTGAGGGAACTTCCGGCGGGGGGCATCGCGCCAGTGGAGGCCGCCCAGAGCTCCCGGCTCCTGATGGAGTCCTACTTCGCCGTCCCCTTCTTGCCGGCGGTCGCCATCCATTACTAGCTAGATCATGTTAATCAGTCGCTAGCTTTTTGTCGACTTCGCCGTCGATTGTCGTGCATCGTGTTGCTTTCTCTCTCCGGCGGTGAATCGCGCGCCACGCCTGTCATTAATTAATTAATTAAATCCATACTAGTTAATTAATTAATTAATTAAACAAGATGTTGGAAAATGAAAGTTGATGTTATCTGATCATGCCTAATCAGAAATCAATGATTAATTTTTACTGTTGCGTCTCCTTGAATTACGTGGATCGTAGTCACACGTAATCAGGAATAAATCCAGTATCGATCGAACGTTTCGATCGAACTCGCATGGGAAAGAATATCAACTTTTGAGAAAACTTCTCCAATTGGTTTACACATCGGTTTTATAAAAAAGTTTTATAGATAGCTCCTAACGGATGACGACCGTCATTGTTCTTTAAATTTATAAAATGTAATGTAGATTTGGATAAGCATTGAATGCTCATTATTTAGGGAGTCCTTCCCACCAAGTCTTCTCCCACGACATGGCTTAATTTACAAGGAGTGATAAATTTTATATGGATCACTTTCTTGTCTTCAAAAGAGTAGTCTAGGCAACACACCCAACAAAGGTCTATGCAACCCTTTCAAAGAGTCTTATAACCCACAAACATTAAAGCATATTCTTACTAGATAAGTAGTAACCTCAAGGCCAGAATCAATTGCACTTACCTAAACTATGCCAAATGGTCCTGTTTTGTTTACTCTTTTATTGTTTTGGATTGTCCCTTGGTGATGAATAAATACAACAACACTTTTTTTTTCAAATCCTCAAGAATTGGCATTGAAAATCTCCTCGAAACCTTTCTTTTATAGCTTTCAAGTTAAGACAAATTTTTATTTGACAGTCAATTGATTTTACTTACAACCGTTTGCTCTGTCAAATCTGACCGTTTAAACTTACAAAACGATTCTTTCTTGACCTGTTTGACCACTACCATTTGACTGATAACAAATAGTCGAATAGAAAGTTAATTCACAATTGACATCAGTCGACTAATATCAAACATCGATTGACTAATGTTATCAATCGAATTGAACAATCAATTTTGAAGCTTGTGTACACTGCGACAATGTCCATCAGTCAATTTGATTAAACTCATTAGTCGATGGGTATTGTAACAACAATATAGCAAAACACTGTTCACAATTATGTGGTAGTACTGTAGTAATATTATAGTAGTATTGTAGTAATCATATTTTTTGAGATTTTTACATCCATTAGTTGATCGATACACCATATCAATTGACTAATACTCCTATTTCAATTTTACTAAAACTAAATTCTTTTCTTAACCTACCAGGACTTCTTTTACTTGACATCAACTTTAACCTACCAAGATTTCACGTTGTCTAGCATCCAGTCAATCTAACCTGTCGAGACTTCACGCCTCATGTCAATTCCTTGTTGGACTTCCAACTGCCAGGTGTGCAGTCAACCGTGATCTATATGGGCTTCCCTATTGCTAACTACATGTTGGACTTCCAATAACCAAATGTCTGGTTAACCTTGACTCACTTGGATTTTCTGTCTCATGTCAACTTTATGTTAAACTTCTGATTGTCAAGTGTTTAGTCAACTGTGACTCACTTAAACTTCTCATATCTTATAAAATATTCGATCAATCTTAGTGTACTTGACTTTTCGCTCAACCAACTTAAAATATTGATTAACTGTCAAATATTCAGTTAACGTTGATATACTTGACATATAATTAATAATTGATCAAATATCAAAATTTCAATTCAAAATTAGTCAACCTTGACCTGGTCCGGTAGGTCCATTCTTAATTAAATATTACCTAAGTAATCAAACTTTTTTGATAGCACATGAAGACCCTTTCCATTGAATCAATTCGATAAGTACTGATTGGTTTTTAGCAAAAACACAAAGACTAACCACTTTTCTAAAAGCAATGGTTTCGACCAAAAAAATTGTCTTTCGTAGCACAATTACTATGTAATATAGTCCTTTTCATCGCATATAGCAACATGCTTCAAGACTCATATTAGTATTTGTTCTAATAGGGCAAGTTTATGTTCATTCAAAACAATCATGACCCATCACTACAACAAAAATATTAAAAGATAACGGTTTAAAACCGTTGTAATTGCTAGTGTTGTTAAAAGTGGGGGGCTACGACAACGGTTTTAAACCGTTGTCTTTGAATGAAAAGACAACAGTTTTGCAACGGTTTTAAACCGTTGTCTTTGAATGAAAAGACAACAGTTTAAAACCGTTGTTATTTAGAGCGTTTTTACTGCCAATTATAACCATTTTTGGGGCTACGACAATGGTTTTTAACCGTTGTCTTTGAGTGTGATAGACAACAATAACGATTTTAAACTGTTGTCTTTTAAATTATTATCTTTTAATACCAATATATCATATTTCAATTTAAATATATAATAAATAATCATAATCAAGAAAGAATATTCCCCACATCAATATCATTCAAAATGTTACTTATACAAGAATTACAATCACAAAAGAAAAAATATGTCTCATATTCAAATAAAATTTATCCCAATACAAATAAACAAATAAACTCCATTTGCAACTAATGAACAGTAGCCAAAAGATTAGAAACTTGTGATGGTGGTTCATGTCATGTAGGATTGCACTTAATTATTGTCAACCCAAGTCCCATCACAATCTTCAACTTGTAGGATTTCATTGGAATCCTCTTTCCAGCTTGCTGATTCTTTCATGCCAACTTTTTTCAATATTGTTGATCATTAGTTCCATAATAAATCTAATCTTCCCCATACTAAATCCATCAAAAAGTCCAATCTTTCTACCCCTTTGATAAGGCACTAGGAGATCAACAACCTATTGATATTAAAAGAAATACACTATTATATGTATGAAAAAACTTGTTCTGAAAAAATAATAAACACACATATGTTTTTACAACAGTTACCTGAATAAGTACATCATACAAAAGGTATTAGTTGTGAGATGAGTTACTTGAATGCTTGCATGATTGCACAAGTAGAAGTCAAATTCAGTAGGATGGTCTATCTTAGAATCGACAACAGTCCCTGGAATTTCAAGGATGGAAAGCTCCATTGAGAAAACAAGGTTTAAAAAAAATATACAAACTAGAATTGTCTTGAAAATGATGCATCCATGCTATTAACTAAACTAACTAGGCAATATGTTTCCACTCTTATCAACAAATTGGAGGTCACCGTGATTGTTAGCAAACAATATAGTGTGATGACGTTTTTGGACCACCACAAAAGTCACTGGAGGTTGATAGTTTGGTTCTAGAGAGGCACAGGCTTGAAACACAAATGGAATGTTGAGTACAAAGACACCGAAACAAGAATCGTAGTATAAATTCTTGGAAAGTTTACTTTTCTGAACGCATCTAGTTCATATAGTAGAACTTGATAGAATTGACCCTCACTCACTCCATCCCTGAATGTACAACTTGCTATATTAATCTAAATAATCAAGTATTTTTTAAGTTTTCCAAAGATTCATACCTGTAGAATATAATCCGTTGAGGCTTTTATCTAGTAGCCTTTTTGAAGGAAATAAGTAGCTCCCTAGATATTGCATGGTAGATGTTCTACTTAGGCAGGTAAATTGGAAAAGAAAACCATCATTCTATTTAAAACTGATTTTAGATTGTATTTCATACTTTATCATGTCACCAGTAAGAGTTCCTTGCTGAGAATCTTACCAGACCTTAAACATATCTTGAATTAATTCTTGACGGGCCTAAGCACAGACCAATCCAGCATATTTTGTCACCTCGAGCCAGTCTTAAGACGCAACAACCTGACAAACCAAAGATAATCAAGATAGTAAGGATACATCAAGGCAACTATACATAGAGCAAGAAATGAAGATTGACAAAATTACTTACAACTGCGACAGAAGGGCTAGAATCTTCCCCAGGATGAGGATGTGTTATGTCAACACCAAATATTATAGTTGGTTGGTCGCTAACAAGAGGAATGCGACTTGACAATGCATTGACAAGAATTGTGTCCCTTCCTCCAACCTATGAATCAAGCCTTAGTAACACAAAGCAGAACAAGAAAAATAGATCCACCTTCCACGTACTCACCTTTCCATTGATCTAGAGGCCAACATTGGCAAGGTACTGTTTACTCATCCTGAAAACATGCTTTGTCAACAACATTATGAAACTAAACCAAGGCAGTCTCACATATCTACTTTTGATCACCTGTAATAACTATGACATATAATAATAAAGCGAACAAGGAAAGGGAAAAAATTAAAGCTAAAAGGTTCAGCCAATTGATATTTGTCGACAAGCAAAAATATCAAGTTGTGCACGACACTTTGCTGTGAGACAACAAAGAAGTAAACAGAAATTATATATGTAGACAGTTTCTCTAATTTAATCCTAGACCACTAAAAGAAGTACACAAAATTATATACGTAGTCGAATGAACAAGTCATGTTCTTGCATTAAAGAAAATGTTATCTTTCACATAATCAAATAAAACAGAAGCAATGTGTTGACGATTGTTGCTCGCGAAACTTAGAAGCAAGGAAAGGCCTAGTCAAAAGAGAGCAAGGAGTCATGATCATAGAGCACCGAACCAGACGAAAGCTTATTGTGCGCATTCTGAAATGCATTTGATATCTTAGGTAGTTCAACCTAGCGGACTGTTCTAGCAGCATTTTCCATTCGCTCGAAAGGATCCTCTATCTGTAAAGTTGAAAGATCATCAACTAGCTATAGACTGCAAGTAATCATTCCAAGAAATTTCAGCAGAAACATAAATAATCTTACAATCAGGGGCAGCGATCTACAAAAACGATGGCTTTTTTGTCGTCCTTCATATGTCGAGATGCTATAATCTGACCCAGAAGTTCTAATATCTGCAAACTGCACATACAAATTAAATCTTGATCAATATCCCAACAGACTCTTTCTATCATAGCCTACTTTATATAAATTCAAGATAAGAAAATCGAGACTTGCTCAGTCTAAAACACTAAATGTTGTACAATTAGGTAACTAGCCATGAATCTAAAAGATCGCACCTTGTCGAAAAAGGACAGCAAAAGTTGAGCAAGAGAGCTTTGGTTTATCATTCTGCTAGATCTGAACCTCTGTATATTTATGGAACACACATCCTCAAAAGGACTCCTAGAGAAGTTACTCCATCCTGCAGCAACAAACAGTAGAAAATACACATACACTAAGGAAAGGCCTATATCATAATTATAGACATGCAGGCATGCAAAAAAGACGTAAGAAATAAAGATATTTCAAGGCTCTAGAAGATATATACCTCGATCAAAAATTCTTTCTTCATTAATTATTGCTCGCAGTGATGGGAAAATTGGTGGTTCGCAGGTCTGCTAAAGAAAAAGTAAAACAACACGAAGGATTCTAGAAAAGAATTTGATAGTTGATATTGCATCAAGAAATGAGCAAAAAAGAATCACAAACTCACAACTTTAACCTGAAAATGGAAGATAACCAACAAACAAAGGGCATAGGAACTTAAACTCCCAGACTTTAGATCATTAATATCTTGTGCTTTAGCCCACTCCTTCAGCTGAGAAAAGGAATGGGATAACATCACAAAGGAATCTAATAACACTTTAAAAAAATGCTTACAACAAATGTTGACCACTAAAACCATGTCACGGAAACGGTCATCTATTTCAGATAGCCATTTAAGAACGTTGGACTTCATTACACCAAGATGATTATTAATGGAGACATCAAAAGAAATATTATGCTGCATGCTAATGTATTTAAGCAGAGGAACTCTTGCATTTGGAATGTACTCAACAGAACTAGCAAGACCTGAAACAAAGATAGGAAATAGAAATCACTCACATTTTTATCGTCTTTTGAAGATTCCAGATAGATAATATAGATAGTATTAAAATTTTTCTATTTGGAGATTTTGTTGTGCCTTTTTAAAATTTCAAAATAGGTCGACAATTGTTTAAAGTATACCACCATATAAATAATGAGTTATTACAATTGTATAAATTATTTCTTTGTGGGAATCTAGCTTTGTATGTTTTTCATTTAGTATCATATACAAGAAGAATCAACAATGTCGTGTTCATTACCTTACTCGACAGATTGGAGATATTGTGACTAATTTGAAAATCAGTAGAGAGGTCATAATAGATTTTAGCAGACACCTAGATTATGAATGATAGATATTGCATTTCGTTCTCTTAAGCATTTGGGCGAACAATTGGTCTACACACAACAATCATCATCAGTCAATTAAACTTCCTGAGTTGGTTCTCCAGAAAGTTAGGAAATACTAAATATTTCATTCTTCAAAAAACATAACCATGATTCGTTTATCCAAATTCAATAGTTTTGGAGATCATAAAAATAGATAACTGCAAACAGACAAGGAAAAAAAAAGCACGGACCTGAAATAGGGATGACGTTGAAGGATTGTTAGAGGACTTTCAACAAGTCCTCGGTGACGTTGAAGGTAAAGGCACCTCCATCCTCCAAGTTGAGCACTTTGACAACCCCATCTTCTAACAGCAACGCATAGCGTCGGGATCGGACACCTAGGCCCATCGGATTGACATCAAATTTAGACTAAAATAGAAATGCCTACCTTGTCATTATGCATTTTCATGTGGGTTCTTAGCTTGCCTTCGTTTATATATCGCTTTCCACATTCCAGGTTGGGACAAACATGATAGTTCTCCACTAAATGTGTTTTCATATGTGCTCTTAAGTTAAAATCCAATGAGAAGGCCTGCATTCAAATCATTAGAACATGTTAGAACCCTTGAAAATAGTAAAGCACTACAAAGAAAATATTCTGAATGAAATAAGATGGAAAAATATTACAAGACTATACAGTTTTAGAGGTCAAACTTAACATAATCAATACTACTTAGATGTGCTAGAGATTGAGTGTAGGGCAATCACCTTGCCACAACCTTCACGAGGGCATATGAAATCCCTCTCCCCTGTATGAATAAGATAATGCCTTTTTAACTTTGAACTGTCTAAAAAATTTTGCGATAGACAGGATTACCTTAGAAAGGAAAGAAGCACAAGAAAATAACATCTACCAGAAATAACTTATGAAATACAACTGAAACATAATAGTCAACAGATAAGAAGACTTCTCAGGATCAGACAAGATCAAAGAATAATATAAAATTATAACAAACAGCAATATGACTACCATGCTTCCAAGGGATATAGTCGCTTGTATCAGTATCGCCATGCGTCACATAAGTACTAATTACAAATAAATATTCTGCAAGAAAAAAAAAAGAGACTAACCAAAACTATTGATAGCATTTGCAGCACTGAAACTACGAGAGGAAAAGTAATTTCTGGTCTCATAACTGAAATAAGCAACACAATGAATAGAGGACGCAACCAAATTACCACAGTAAAAAAGGAACCAAGTAGGATGAATTCATGGTTAAGACTAACAGATGTGTAATCAATCAAATAGATTTGAGAGACTATAATAGCCAGCTTCCACACCCATAAACCATAAAAAGGGCAGACGGTCCAAGAAACTTCTGCTAATGCGGGACCCCAAAGGCTCTATTGTACGCATTACCCTGCTCACACCCATCGGAGCTCCCCATCGGAGCCGAAGTAGGAGAGGTTGGCATCAGGAAGATTGTCTCCAACGGAGATGGTGGTTGCGACGGCAAGGGCGGAGGCGGAAGAGGCGGGGGAAGAGGGAGGACCTACGAGTGTGCAGTCAGAGGTGTAGAGTGGTAGTGGAAACGGAGCGGTGGAAGCGGGCGGCAGAAGGGAGGAGGCGCGGCAAAGAAGGGGCGACGGGTTTAGGGCTTGGAGAGGAAAGGAGAAGGGGCGACGGGTGGGCTTGCCGCTAAGGTCTGTGGGTTAG
Source organism: Zingiber officinale (assembly GCF_018446385.1). Taxonomy (NCBI): domain Eukaryota; kingdom Viridiplantae; phylum Streptophyta; class Magnoliopsida; order Zingiberales; family Zingiberaceae; genus Zingiber; species Zingiber officinale. The sequence goes on from NC_055992.1 coordinate 144,422,505, forward strand.
CTGAAGGGAGGTCAGGCGACCTATTTTCGGTGGTTCGCCAGTGTGAAGAGATCGTAGGTTGGATCGAGAAGGTAAAGGGATGGAATACGGCGGCAAAAAATTTTGGGGAGAGGGAAAGAAAAAACGCCGCGATAAAAAATTACGAAGGAGAAAAAGCGGCGAAAGAAAAAAAATAACGGCATTCAACAACACTTAATAGACAACAGTTTTTAAAAACCGTTGTCGTAATCCCAAAAAAAAATGTACATAGACAACAGTTTTAAAAAGCTGTTGTCATAGTCCCAAAAAAACATAAATAGACAACGGTTTTTAAAAATCGTTGTCATAGGCCAAAAAAATTACTAAAAGACAACGATTTTTATTAAAACCGTTGTTAAAAGTCAAAAAGATAACGATTTGGTAAAAAATCGTTGTCGTTTTAGTGTTGTTGAATAATGTTTTTCTTGTAGTGCATGGTAAGAATATCAACTTGAGAAAATGTCTCAAATTAGTTTACACTAGTGAGGGCTTATCGGGGAATCATTCTAGCAATGCTCCGCCGCTTAAGGTATGAAACAAGCCGAGTTTAGGATGGTCAAGAATATTTGATAAGGTAATCGAATCAAATCGAGTCGAGTTTAAATGAACTGAGCTTTTGAAATGATTATTTGAACTTGACTTGTTTTTTTTTATGAGCTTGAACTTATTTGAAGCTTGGCTTGAGCTTAGTTCGTTTAGATATTATTGAACTTTCAATTCAAATTTGTCTTGAGCTTGGTTCGAGCTTGGTTCATTTAGATGTTATCGAGCTCTCAATTCAAGCTCGTTTGATTATTTGAAACTTTTACTTGTCTGATTGATTATTGAACTTTATAATTCAAACTTATTTGCTTATTTTTTTATTTATTTAGCATAGTGATAAGAGTTTTATTAATGAACATAGTTTGTGAACAATGTTCACAAATGTTATTCATGAATACTATTCATGAATGTTGTTCACGAACATTAACGAACCGAACATATATGTGTTTAAACTTGTTTGTTTAATTTAATAAGTTGTTAAAACTTATTTATTTAATTGATCTTGTGTATATTGAACGAATATAAATAAATTCTTATCAAGTTGAACACTAAACTTATTCACGAGTGTTTAGTTTATTTACCGCCCTAAAGGTATCATGTGTATTAGAGAAAAAAATAAAGCTATAAAAATATAGAAGGAAAATTAGAAGGGCTGGTGTTTCATATCATTGACCGAATCAATCATTTTGATCATATCATAAAATTAATATATTATTCTCAAAATCATTAGAATCACAAGTCCATATAAGATTTACGATGTAGATTTGCATGCTATTAATTTGGCGCGAGAGGAGGAAGAATGGAGGACGGACATTCGTTGACCCGGGCAAAGAGATGGAACGTGGAAAGTCAACGCCTTGGCGCCCCCTCAAACCTCTCCCTGCCTTCCTTTCTCGAGCCATGGCCGCGACATATACTCTTTTTCCCTCGGCCTCCTCCTCCTCCTCTCCATCACCGCTTACCTAAACTTCTGCACCTTCTCCCCTCCGCCTTCCCTCCCTCGCAAAGTGGCGGAGGAAGAGGCTGAGGCAGAAGCAGAACCAGAGGAAGGCGAAGGCCAGCAAACAGCTCAAGGAGAGGAGAAAAATAAAATTTAAAAAAAAAAAGGCAAAAATTTTGATTCAACGGTTTGATCCCACACCGCCACCGCCGCCGGAGCTACAATGTCGGCCTTCCAAGACTTCAGCTACCTATCCGAGCGCCGCCGCGCCGAGCGAGCGCAACGCCGCAAACGCATGATGATTGCTGCCGGTTCCGTCTCTGTGATCCTCGTCGTCGCTGTTTGCGCGGCAGCTGCCGTTGTCTATAACTCCAAGTCCACCACCTCCACCGCCACCACCACTGCCAATTCCGCTTCTCCTTCCTCCTCCTCTTCCTCCCATAAATCCTCCTCCTCTTCCTCGTCCTCGTCCTCGTCCTCCTCCTCCTCCAACTCCACCAAGGGGTTTCAAGTTTCCAACGCCGTTCAAGTCCTCTGCTCGCCGACTGACAACCACACTGTCTGCGAATCCACCCTGAAAAACGTAGTGAACTCTACGTCTACCCCTAAAGACCTGGTCCGTGCCGCCGTAGCCGTCATTGTCGACGAGGTCGGCAAGGCATTCGCGCACTCCGACGCGATCGGGACGGCAGACCCGGCAGTAAAGAGCGCTGTAGAGGTCTGCCAAAAGCTACATAAGTACGAGGTGGCTGAGCTCAACAACACACTGAATACCATTGACGCGCACCACCTGAACCAACTCCCGGAGCAGGTGCACGAGCTCAAGAACTGGCTTAGCGCAGCCGCCACTTACCAAGAGACCTGCATCGATGGCTTCCCTGACGGAGAGCAAAAGGACAAGATGAAGGTCGCGATGACCACCGCCAAGCAGCTCACCAGCAACGCTTTGGCCATCATCGGCAGCTTGTCCTCGTTCCTTTCGCTAATCAAAATCAGCGGCGGGAGCGGCGGCCGACGTCTCCTCGCCAAGGACCAACGAATGATTGCAGATCACTCAAAGGCAATCGGGGAGGATGGTTTTCCCAATTGGCTTCGTGACGGTGACGACAGACGGTTTCTCCTCGGCCGCGCAGCCAAGCAGTTGACCCCTAACGTGACGGTGGCTAAGGACGGTAGCGGAGACTTTAAGAGCATCTCTGAGGCGCTTGCTAAAATACCAAGCTCTTACAATGACCGGTAGCTTCATCTCATCACTATCTCTCTTTCTCTCTCCCCCTACTAATTAGAGATCGGTAATGTGTTCTTGGAAATCAATGAAGGTATGTGATCTACGTGAAGGAAGGCGTGTACGAGGAGCAGGTGGTGGTGGACATGAACATGATCAACGTCACCATGTACGGTGATGGCTCAAGGAAGAGCGTCATCACCGGAAGCAAGAACTTCGTCGACGGCACCAAGACTTTTGAAACCGCCACTTTTGGTAAGCGCCCGTTCAGAAATAGAGCTCGAGTTTTTGGTTAAAAGAATTAGAGCTCATGATGAATTGAATTATGGTGGTGGGACTATAATTAAGCGGCGATCGGGGACGGATTCATTGCGATAGCGATCGGATTTCAGAACACAGCGGGGGCAGCGAAGCACCAGGCGGTGGCGCTCCGGGTTCAGTCGGACCGCGCCATCTTCCTCAACTGCCGCATGGAGGCGTACCAGGACACGCTCTATGCTCACACCCACCGTCAGTTCTACCGCGGCTGCCTCATCCTCGGCACCGTCGACTTCATCTTCGGCAACGCCGCCGCCATCTTCCAAAATTGCATCTTCAGCGTGCGCCGCCCCCTCGACAACCAACAGAACATCGTGCTGGCGCAGGGGCGCACCGGCAGCCACGAGGCCACGGGTTTCGTGGTCCACAACACCCGGTTCACCGCCGAGCCTGACCTCATGGAGACGGCCGGCAAGATCCCCAGCTACATCGGCCGCCCCTGGAAGGAGTTCTCCCATACCGTGGTCATGGAGTCTGACATCGGAGACTTCATCAGCCCCGACGGGTACATGCCGTGGGACGGCGACTTCGCCCTCAAGACACTTTCCTACACGGAGTACGGGAACAAGGGAGGAAGTGCCGACACCTCGAAGCGCGTCAAATGGTCGGGCTTCAAGGTGATCGGTCGGAACGACGCAATGGCCTTCACCCCAACGACCTTCATACAGGGAGATGATTGGATCCCCAAAACCGGCACGCCGGTGCGCTTAGGCCTCTTTGATTGATCAGCTGCTATGTCATCTGCGGATGTCCATGCCGGCCAACGAAATCGATTGCCTGCATATGTATATGTATATATATATTATATATATATATATACAAATTCATTGTGTGTGAGAAGTTTATTTTTTGTTGTTTTTTTGTTTGTTTGTTTTTGTTTTTTTTTTTTGTTTTGTTTTTGAAGAGAATTGATGGAGGGGTGATTGATTCTTGATGCAGGGAGATATGCAAGAAAAAAAATAAAATAAAAGGTTTCAAATTGTCTAGTATATTATACACTTATTTAACGGTGTCTGTTTATCTTCTTATCCAGCGGCAAAAATCTGAAGGTATCCGTTATTATCACTTTGGCCTTTTTTTTTTTAAGTTATTGTTGTAACAACTTACGAACTATCGACTTATCAAAATCACTTGCAAAAAATCATTTCAAGCTTAATCAAATCCACTATTACAGTCATAGTTGTTGTGAATGTAATTATAATTACAGTATCTATGCTTATAATTGCTACGACATTATAACATAACAATTGTAAAAACGTTCACATCTTTCCCGTTGCCAATTTTCACGAAATAATCACGTGCGTCCAAATCAAAAGAAATATCCGAACCACTTTGCATGCGTCCATCTCCAAGTTCGAAGGCCAGCACGCACAACGGTGAAGTGAACCTTTCAAAACCCAGAAACGAACAAAATCTAACCTCCAACACCACCCTAGATCCCAACGCATCGGCTGTGTTTGTTCCTGAAGGTCTATACGACGTCATGACAGCTCCTGAACATAAACGTCCTGCGCGACCACAGATATCCTAGCATCCTTCCCGACTAACTCCCGATGACAAACGTCCCGCCTGATCACGGACGTCAGCTCCCTAATACAAACATCCCAACCGACCACAGATGCCAAGCAAAGCTCCCTTAAAACAAAAGCGAGAAATAACATTCGAAGGCGTGAAGGGAAAGGAGGGGTATAACAAGAACGAGATGTGTTTTTTAAATTTTGAAACTATAATTACTAAAATAAAATACCGTTGTAAAATACCGTATACTATAACATTCGATGTTTTTTTTTACTTTTTAGTAAAATACCGTATTATAACAAGTATAATCATAACTACTATAATTTATTCTACAAATACGCAAATCTACACAACCAAAAAGTGGGAAATGGCGGCATAAACTATGACACATGGAAATTGTAGACACCTCTATCTAGTCCTTTATGTACCATATCAAAAAAAAAAAAAAAATATATATATATATATATATATATATATATATATATATATATATATGATAGAAGTTTTTAAACTCATCAAAATTCATTATTTGTCCATCCAAAAAAAAAGTATAATGTGTGCACACTTATATAAAAATTTTGATCAAAATAAGAAATATAAATAGCATACCAAAATTAAAAGCATACATAGAATTTGGAACGCCCTAGGAGGAGAAAGACTAGTATAGGCTACAATTTCAAGGCATGAAAATTCTGTAGAAAAAATGAACAATTTTTTTAAAACAATAATAATAATAATAACAACACAGTAGAGAAATTATGCCCCCTACCCTAACAAGTTCAGGGAAAGGACATCGAAACCAAGTTTTAAAATTTGAAACATAGTACAAAGCGAAACTAGGAGAGGCACAAAATTGTAACTTGAAGATATCCAAGAACATGCACCTGACAATGCAGAATATGCTCCTAACTTGTTCCAAGAATCTCGCCGGAGCTTTAGACGTGAGTTTCAGTAAGTTTTTCAGCTCGAACAAAAGAATCGACCTTGATACTACTGAGCATTTTTGTACTTCTTAATGACATTCATATCGAGGTCATATGTTTGGCAGATGATAGAGAGAGAGGAACAACTGATGCCGTCATTGATAACTTGCGCATTCAAAAGTCTCTCCAGATCTTTAGACGGTTGCAAAAACTGCTTGAAAAATATCTCAGATTAAACTAGGCTTTGCAAAATGATATATGCGAATTAAATCAAATTCTGAAGAAAATGCTACAGAGCACAGAAAGCACAATCTATTTTATGCATAATCTATCTTCAGGTAAGTTTTAAAACCCCATCTAGTCTTCTTCAACCAAAGATACATGGAGCCAGAAGCTTGGACTATAGGAACTAAATTGGATGTATCAGCTAGATATTACTCGCAATAAAACAAGAACACAATATACCTGATTTTGAAATGTTAGAAATTGGAAATCATCCAATATTGGCAATTAAAAATCAGTGAAAGCGCCCAAAATATAATGCAACTTGTATAAAATGATTTAATCGTCGAAACATGTAGTACTTCTGGACCAATATCATAAAATTATTTGTGTATATATATGAATGATATAAAAAATATGCAAACCTGTTTTGTTTCTTGTTTATACTTTTGTTACATTTTCCAAGATGCCTAAAATTTACTTGCATCTCCTTGGTAATAGATAAAGAGGGAAGAGACTAAAGAATAGACAAATGAAAAAACAAAAAAGTTCTCAAAGGATTACTGTCTTATGATTCTTCTATTCAACACAAGAAAAAGAGGGACAGCCTTATTTCTTGTATCGTCTTGCACCAAAATAATAGTTATTTTTTCTCCTATTCATCAAAGATTTTTTTAGCTAACAAACCCCGTCTAACTCACTCAAAAGATTTTTAATCTAAGATCTCAAACTTGTAATGCAGAAAATGAAAGACTATCCACCTACAACTGATGCTTCAAAAATTATATGTTAATATGCAATCAAGTCATTTCATAGTATATAGTAATGCGCAATCAAGCCACTGCATAGTGCATGTAAGCAAGAGCATATTAACGTCATTCTTGTGTCATCTCATATTGAAAGAATAATTTTTTTCCCTTACTCAACAAATGTTTTTGTAGGTTGACGAACCCCATCATTTTCCATAAAAAAATTATTTGAGATCTTAATTCTTCTTATTGCAGAACAAGATATGTATTGTATATAAAGGTTATAGGCAACGAAGTCATTACATAGTGCATATAGAGTAATGAAGATCATATGTGGTCAGTATTAAAAATATGCTAAAAATATATTTATATTAATTGAAATGGTATAATACATATAATAATGTAAAATAATCTATATATCAAACTCCTACTTCCGCATTGAGAATAAATTGTCAAACATATGATCTAAAACAAATAATATAACTATAATATCAATCACCAGCCTCTTGCAAAGCAAAGTAAGATTGCATACAATAAATCCTTCCCCGAACCTCATATTGATAGGAACTTCGTGCACCGAGCTGTCCTCTTTTTTTTTTTAAATATCAATCAACAATGTAGAATGCCCGATATATAAACAATATGTACAATTTAAAGGTGTTTTATTGCTTGCAAAAATAGGTATTTTAGTAAACACAAATTACAAGTTGATGGTATAAGTTGACGATTTAATATATTATACGATTGCCATACATATTTTCTTTACATGTGATGTCATTAAGTATTTTCAATATAATTAATGATAATTTGTTTATAACCACATTATGCATCTACACATGTCTGTAGTTTTTTTCAACACGTACTACCTATATATAAAAAAAATGGCAGCTCGGTGCACGAAGCTCCCGCCATGCGGGCTCCTATATATATTTGGTAAAAATCTTGAGCCGCTATTTTACAGAAGGTATGATAAAAAAGGGGCAAAATTCATACCCACGGAGGTGAGAGAGCATCTTCATAGCTGGTGTTTAAATCATCGCCGTGTCCACTTCCTTTCTTAGTGGAATTTAGTGAACTCCATGATTTTGAATTATCTGAAACCAGTAGCATAAGTCTCTCACTTCCCTGGTACAGGGAAATAGTTGTTAGAGAATTAAAAACATATTAAAACATTGTAAAATCAAGGACTGTGATCACATGACTCGAGATTGAAAAGAAAGAGGACATAACCACAGGAAAAGATAAATTGAATTTCCATAAAAAAATGTAACCAGAATCTATCATAACATGTGTATTTTAAAAGAAATTGGGTGGCATTGGGTGTGATGTGCAGTGATTCAGTGATAATGGTCATTGTTGCTTGCATTATCAGTTGTAACGGTTATCAATTCCAACCTAGGATTGGTCAGGTGGTAATAGGATGAGATCATAAGATCCTACAACTGAAAAAAGATGGCAAAAATATATTTAACATTTATGATTTAATGCATTAATTAACATCTAATTTTACTACCAACGATTCCAAGTTGCATCAATCTAATATTGAAAACTATAATTAGAATTATTCATATATTAAATGTATAAGCAATGAATATAATTGTGAAGGTGTAACATTTTTCATGTGGCACATCTGCATGCGGAATGATAGTGACAAACTATAAAGGATTATTCTTCTTAGAAATTAAAATAGGATTCTCTTAACATCAGAAGCTTTCTTCTATGATAAAAGTCTAAAATGTGGCCTGCTTTCAATGAATGCCAAGATTTAAACAAAGAATAAATATTCCATGTCAGTATACAGAAGGATGTCAAAGTTGTCGGGACCAATATTCTATGTGGAAAAGGTGACAATAGGTAATGCATGACCCAAACACATTCTCATCCTACCCGAGATCTGATTCGTCTTGTCAAATTTGGATCAAGACTCAGAGGATCACAAAGTACAAAGTTAGACAGCATAAATTGTAATATCTTACCCAGGCCAACTGACGTGTACAAGTATTACCAGTGAGCCTAGCTAATTCATTTTTGTCAGATGGAAATAGAGCTTTGCTATTGGAGGAAGAAACAGAAGAGTGCAGAGGGAAATAAATAAGAAGAAGAAGAAATAAAGGAGCCAATGCTTCTTGTAGAAGTTGAGTTGTTTTTAGAAGTAGAAGTTGGGTTCGGAGTTGAGTATGAGATTTTCAGTGTTTTTACTCATGAACAATAATTATAAATAGTAATTATGAACAGAACTATTGAACAAAAACATTGTTTGTTGTTTTTGGGTTTATGGTGATTCTAAGTCAAGGGGGAGGATACCTTATTTTTCTTATCCTAATATTAATCTGTTTACTTCCATTGAGCCTCATCTGTAAAGGATTTCACGTCAACAATTGCCCCGGTTATCTACGGGATTTTAGGCTGAATGTCTTCATTACTTAGTCTACACAGGACTTATCTGGTTATGATTCTACTTATTCCTTATATTCTCATCAAGGTACTTAGACAAGAACTAAGGAAGTTTTATGAGATTAGTTTTTTGGAAAGTGAATCAAGGCAAAGCCTTCTTTGACTTAGTATAAGAAGTTAGTTCTTCATAAGATAAAGCTTTTATTGAAATATGCGAAAAGCTTAGAAAATGGCAAACTGTGCTTGAATGGAAAGTAGATAGTAGCTAATTACAAGACTTGCATAAGGAAAATTAAAAGACATTACATAAACATACTTACATAAAACTTAAATTACACTGGCACTGAAACACTTGCACTTGCTTCGTCTACTTCAATTGGGATGCCGGGATGGCCTTTTATAGGGCATGTTGGAGGGGAGGATTGCTTAGAAGAGAAGGAAAGAGAATCATGAGTTGTCTTCGTAGTGAAGAAGAAAGAGGGGGACAGAGAATAGTGAAGATAAGGTGTCAAGAAAATAGAGAATGAAGTCAAGATAGTGGAGCCTAAAACCACTGCCAGAGTAAAGTTGTTGTCACTAAGTAAAGTTGTCGATGGAGAATAATGTTCCATGTCGTCACTGCTTACGTTTTTTGTATGATAACATCGTTGCTTACGTTTTTGGTATGATGGCGTCATTGCTTACACCGTCTTCGGGTTCCATCATGTTGTCCAAGTTTTGTTCTCCAATGGAGTCTAGTGATAGGGCTTTGGAGCTGGTGGCTTGGGCATGAGTATCATCTCTGGTTTGGGCATCTAAATATGTTGTAGCACATCTGGCTGAGCTGGCCAGTTTCTTGCCCATCCATTTTTCATTTTTCTTTCTATAGTATTGGTACAGAGTCTTGTGTTGAGTAGTAAAATTGAAAGAAAGGAATTCTATACCCATGTCTTTGGGACAAAAACAGTTGAAAAACTAACAATTCAATTTCTGTAGTTAAACATACACTCCCAACAATACGGAGTAAATCAACATAGACAAGATAGACAAAGAAGAAGGCCCAATAGACCTGCTCTTTAGGACAAACCCAAGGTTAGGCCTAAGAAAACTTATTATCTAAGAAAAAATAGAGTAACCATACCTACACAAAGACAAACAAGTTAGACGGTTTAAACCCAAGAAAACATATGCAAATACCATCACATGTTTTACATGGGGGGTGGGGGCCCTGAAAATTTTCCACCAACCATCAGGGTAAATCCCAATGTGCTCGCAACGGGCAACCCAATGACCCATGTTTGTCATCCCATGGGAGGAAAATGATCTATGTGCTATAGCTGGGAATCGAATTGTGGGTGCTTCAGAGACGCCATCCTACCACTGCACCATAGCACGGGGGTAACTTACCTCTATTATTGGGTCTTAACTCAAAAGCAGTAGAAGCATTGTGCACAATGACATCATGTGGGGAGAGAAAGGAAGAGTCTCTAGGTTACAGGAAGAGGAATTGGGTGGGATTTAATAATTTAGGCGGGCTTAATAAGGTAGGACATAAAAATATGTATTACTAATACAAACTAAGATTAATTATTACCTAGATCTAATATCAAAAGAATAATAGATTAATTTTAGATATGTTAATTATTTAACTTATGTCAGATTAATATTAATCAATATTTTTTCTACATACATTAATAATTACTATAGGACATGTTAATAATTTTTATGACTTGTGTTCCCCATATTCATATCCAAAACTCTTTTCAAATAACCATGTTCCCCCACTTTATATAATCATGACCAACATCTAAATCCATACCCATGTTGGAGTCTGAATAAATAGACAACATATGTGTACAAGGAAATACTCACCTTTGAATCTAAATTAGCAACTTCTAACAATAATTGAATAGAAATTATACGTCACACAAAGGATATTAAACCATAGTAAATTCAGGAATAACTTCAAGGCATACAATTCATAACCATTTATCCGTAGTAACAATGAATCAAACCACTTAATATAATTAAAGAAGCATAACTTCATGATGCTTTTGTAATTGGATAATAATACAAAAAGTTTACAGAACCTTTGTATGTGTACTTTCACTTTATAGATTGTGTGGGTTGTTGACGAAATGATAATATACATAAAAGCCTTTAAGAAAGAAAAATATACCTTTTAACAAGCAACTGTTGGATAACTTGCATAACAAGATGAAAATGAAAATAAATAGTAAAAATCTCATACAAGATGCTACTGGTGATGGTACCTTGAGAGCTCTCCAATGAGAATAAGCACGAAACAAAACCCAGAAGAAAGGTACGTTAGGCAATGGTAGAATCTGCAAAATAGGCATAAGAAAAATCATAGCTATCATTCATGGTTAATCAGCGTCTTATGTATGTGTCCATTAGGTTCAGAAGCAATCCTGGTTCCTCATTTAGCTTTACTAGAAATCCAAAGCACAATCTGAATCTGACCATTGCGTATTAATTTAAATTGTAAATGCAAGCATACAAACTAGAGTAGCTAAATCAAACATGTGAAAATAAATATTTTACATTAACTACCTTCTGCCATACTTCAAGCACATCACTTGGTACTTCCTTTACAGCCAATCAAACGAGGAGAATTTTAAGTCATAAAATTACCTATAAGCCACCACCTATCAAAAATCCTTAGCAACTAATCCTCTCCATATTTTATTGTCAAACAATATCTGGAGTAACATATGCATCGCAGACAATGAAACATTAATCCTCTCCAACAGGTATAACTATTTGCTTTCCTTCTGAATTTGGGTAAATGATATTCAAATAATAAGGTGGTGGCAGAAAATTGTACATGGCATTAAACCTTGTTCAGAGGAGCCCACTTCCATAGAAGCCAACATTGTTACAATCTAGGAAGGTTGTGGCAAGAATATGGGTGATTTACTGCCACCAATAGGCCTCATAAGTGGATGACAGTGGAATTACCACAGGTTTTAATGGATTCATTGCCCGCACAAGGGTTCAAGAAGTGAAATTTATTGTAGGAAGAAAATATCATCTGGCGCAAATAATTTTTGTGTTGCATTAAAGCTCAATGGTAATTTTCTATCAGTCAATCTTGCCGAATTGTAATGTTCCATCTGATGGAATTACATGACGGTAAGTTCTTCGTGATATAGTCTTGTAGAAAATGATAAAATACATATAACTTGCTAAACAATTGAAACAAACACGACTTGAAGACAAAAGAAAGGTATTTCACCAATAATATTTAATCCCACGAGTAATTAGGATATTTTTTTCCTTCTACAGTTGTGTCCATAAGAATGAAGTTTACAAATGAATATCATACTGATGTATCGAGTGTAAATCATATGCAAAGATGAACAAATTTTTTGCCATAATACATCGAGTACAGCAATATCATGTGTTAAATGGAACCACTAATGTTCTTAGTACGCAAAAGTAATTCCTAGAGACAAAGCAAGGTCACTTTGAGGACATATCTGTGTCCGAGTAACCTTTCTTTTTAAACTTGTGGATTTATATATGATATTAAACCCAATAAAAAATAAAAAAATAAAAAATCAGTTTCACCATTTACTTACACTGAAAACAGATGTAGCTGGAAGTAAAGAAACAGAACCATACAAAAATCTCCTGTGGACTGCACATCCCCTGATTTCAGTTGATATCAGCAAGTAAATAAACCAAAAAAAACTGTTAACCGAGCTGTAGAAGGTTTAACTGTGATAATTACAGAAGAAGATCATGCGAACCTCATAGCTATATGACGCAATCTTCGACGTACAAAACGTGGGTTTAGACTGCAAATAGAAACAGCATAACAATGACTACCTATAGAACTGACAAACTAAATATAAATCATAGACAGAACACAAGGAATTTAATAGTGAAAGTAGGAATGTAACACAAAGTGGATGACAAAAGGGACGTTGAGGAATAACTGCATAATTTATTTTATGTTCCAGCAATATTAGAAGCAGACATCATTTCAGTAATATTCAGAATTAGGTTAAGCATTTTCATTTGCACAATGGGTGTAAATACTACTTCTCCAGGGACCTATTTATATGAAGTAAATTTACTCAATGGGTGTAATTACTACTTCTCCAGGGACCTATTTATATGAAGGAAATTTACTCAGAGCTGAGGTAGCCCAGACAGCTAGTCGGGATTTAACATTTGCAGTAATTCTCTTGCAAATGTCAACTCATTCCCAATATGATACCGTCAATAATTACCCACAGTGGCAAAGTCTATCTCCAATGAATTTCAAATTAAAGATGGTGCACATGTAAACTTTTACAATTGTACAAAAGTCCTGCTGAAGACAATATACAAAATCCTTCTGTTGTAGGTGACTCTACCTCCCTCTTGCAAGGTATGGTGGGATTGAGGGACTAAGACCTCTGATCAGTCATGTACTGTCGTCACATTAAGCCTATATATTCTTATCAATGACATGTATACAGTCTAAGTTCAAGCAAATTCAAATTTATTGGAATTCCACAACTGGCCAATGTCCAACTACATGGTTCGGCCCATTTCACTTTACCAGATTAAAAAGAATAGCTCTCGTGCACGGCATTTTTACAATTGTTGCATTTGAATAATGATACACTGATGTGGACGTCTTTGTTGGACACCACTATAATCGGAAGCAAATTATTAGATTGGAATAAATCTGCTACTACCTAATTTGACAATTTGAAATAAATCTACTACTACCTAATTAGCTACTGAATAAATCTGCTACTGCCTATTTGGTTACGGTCCAAATTCTGCTACTGCCCAAATTTGCTACTGTTATAAGTAGAAATAAATAAAGTGCATTTATTTATTTGATTCCTTATTTCCTTTAGGGATTGTCTTTTCCTTTTCTCCTTGAATAGTCCATGTAATTAACTCCTTATAAAAGGAGTGTTATTATCAATGAAGAGATGGAAGAAAAATTGAGTAATTGGGACTCTGTACGAGTCTTTCCTCCACCCTTTCCTCCTTACGTGTTGCATGACCAAGTACGGATCCGGATCTCGACCTGTGACTCGATCATATACTCAGGACCATATTAACTTGGTATCAGAGCCGATCATGGGTGACACGGATCCGATCGCATCCAAACTTGATGACTTCATGGAAAAATTGACCTCGCATCAACAAATTTTTATGGAGCAAATCACCTCCCGCCAACAAGGACTAGAAGAGCAGATTGCCGAGATTTCCCGTATTGTTCAAGATGTTAAACGATGACCTTTGCCCACTGCAGACAGCCCTACCAGCGCAGAGTATGGCCCTTCTAGAGGCTCGGTGTTCAGACCTGAACTGCCAACTAGCGGCACCATGGCTCCGCGATACTCAAAGATGGAGTTCCCCACCTATTCTGGAGAAGGGGATCTGCTAAGCTGGATTAAAAGGTGCGAAAAATTCTTTACCAACCAAAGGACCACACAGGTTGACAAGGTTGGCCTCGCTGCCTTCTACTTGGTAGGAGAAGCCCAACTTTGGTTTGATCAGGTAGAGCAAGAAGAGCCAGGGATGACTTAGAAGCAGTTCAGAGACCACTGTCATATCCGCTTTGGCCCGCCTCTAAGCAACAACTCTTTGGAAGAGCTAGCAAATCTGAAGCAAACAAGCTCTGTAGAAGACTACCAGCGCCAATTTCAATCTCTCCTCGCCCGAACCTCGGACCTCCAAACCCGACAACAGGTTGACTTGTTCACAGCAGGGCTAGTTGAAGATCTTCGTATTGACATTGAGCTACAGAAGCATGGAAACCTGGGCATTGCAATGAATATGGCCAGGGCATTAGAATGGAAGCAATGCTTTTATCGAGACGGGTGCCCGCTGCGTACAAATTGGGGCGGAATCACATCCAAGTTCAACCCTAGCAGTGGAGGCCCAAGGCCATGGGAGACAACAGTAAAGGGACTCCACCTACCTCATTCTTCAAGCGTCTATCCTGCGCGGAGATGGCAGAACGAAGAGCTAAAGACCTCTCTTTTAATTGCGACGAGTCCTACTCCACGGGTCACAAGTGTAAGCGCCTATTCTAGATTGAAGTACCGGATGATGACAGTGAAGGTGAGGAAGAGGGGGAGACGCACCCAGAAATTTCCCTCCATGCTATCAGTGGGATTAGAAACTCACAAACAATGCAGTTGTTGGCCGCATCACACGGGATACCTGTCTCGGTATTGGTGGATTCAGGAAGCACACACAACTTCATTCGTGAAGGGCTAGTGCCGGACCTAAAGGTGGAGATTCAAAAGCGACCGGGACTGAAGGTATGTGTTCCCAACGAAGAGCGCGTGCCAAGCTTAGGCCTCTGCAAGTCGGTACCCCTACAGGTGGGCAAAGATACCTTCTCTGTTGATCTCTATATGCTTCCGTTGGAGGGGTTTAACATGGTTTTGGGAGTTAAATAGCTGTGCACCCTAGGCCCCATTATATGGGACTTCCGTTCCCTGACGATGAAGTTTGTCCTAGCGGGCAGGGAGGTCCTCTGCCGTGGTCACCCGTTGGAATCGAAGCCGGGTACAGCCATGATACGCAGCGAGGAATTCATGGGAAACAAACTGGAGTCATTGCTTGAGAATTACGATGACTTATTTCAAGAACCTGCAAGCCTCCCTCCACCTCGAAATTGTGATCACCGTAACAGTATCACGCTCTTGCTAGGATCCGCCCCCGTGGTGGTCCGCCCTTACCGCTACCCGCAGCTGCAGAAGGATGAGATCGAGCGACGATGCACCCAGATACTCATCTAGGATATCATCCGCCCTAGTAAGTCGCCTTTTTCGTCATCAGTTCTTCTGGTAAAAAAAGAAGATGGCTCGTGGTGTTTCTGTATCGATTATCGTCAGCTCAACAACCGTACGGTTAAGGACAAGTTTCCCATTCCAATAGTGGAGGAATTACTTGACGAGCTCCATGGGGCGCAGTACTTCACCAAACTAGACGTGCGCTCCGGATACCACCAGATTCGGATGGACCCGAGGGATATCGAGAAGACAGCCTTCCGTACCCACCATGGACACTTTGAGTTCCTGGTCATGCCGTTCAGCCTCACGAACGCCCCGTCAACCTTTCAAGCACTAATGAATGAAGTCTTCCAGCCATATCTACGTAAGTTCGTTTTGGTTTTCTTTGATGACATCTTGATCTACAGCCCCACGAGGGATACTCACTTGGGACATTGTCGGCTTGTCTTTGAATTGTTAAAGGCTAACATTTTATTTCTAAAAAAATCCAAGTGTTCCTTTGGTCAGTCCCAAGTATCCTACTTGGATCATGTTACCCATTCCCGAGGGGTCGAGGTGGATCGCAACAAAATCCAGGCGATTGAGGAGTAGCTCAGACCTCAAACTTGCAAGCTCTCAGGGGATTTCTCAGACTAACAGACTACTACCGCAAATTCATCCAGGCTTACGGGCAAATCACAACCCCTCTCACGAGTCTTCTTAGGAAGAATGCATTTCAATGGTCCTAAGAGGCTGAAGAGGCATTTGGGTAATTAAAGAAGTCCCTATCAGAAGCACCAGTGCTTAGTTTGCCTAATTTTTCCGAAGAATTTGTAGTAGAGTGTGACGCTTCAGGGAGTGGATTTGGAACAGTTCTTCAACAACTAGGGTTCTTTCTTCAGTCGAAAAATAGCAGAGCATCATCTCAAATTAGCAGCATATGAACGAGAACTCATTGGTTTGGTCAAAGCCGTTATCCATTGGAGGTCGTACTTGTGGGGTCGCCACTTTCTGATACGAACAGACCACTATAATTTGAAGTACTTGTTGGAGCAACGCATCACCACATCACCCCAACAACATTGGATTAGCAAGCTAATGGGCTTCGACTTCTAGGTGGAATTTAAGGCGGGCCATTTGAATCGTGCCACAAACGCCCTCTCTCGCTGTCACGAGGAACCTATTATAATGGCTCTTTCTATTCCCTGTGCAGATATCTTTGATAAGATACGAAGCGAAGTGAACTCTAATTCTGAGTTATTCGGGTTACTACGCCGAGTTCAAAGTGGAGAGGAGGGGCCCGAGTGGGAAACTCGGGATGGCTTAATCTTCTACAAGGGTCGGGTTTTCCTTCCCGACAAATCTCCGTTGCTTCCCACAGTGATCGTAGTTTTTCATGAGGCGGGGCATGAGGGGATACAGAAGACATTACACCGCCTTCGTGCCGACTTCCATTGGCCAGGTATGAAGCGGGATATCTTGACCTTTGTGCGACAATGTGTTACCTGTCAGCGCAACAAATGGCAGAACTTGCAACCAGCAAGTCTACTTCAACCTCTTTCCATCCCCGAACAAGTATGGGTAGACATCTCCATGGACTTTATTGAGGGCAGTGTTATTAGAGGCGCGAGGCGCACCGAGGCGCAAAGGGCTCATAGAGCCCGAAGCGTGAGGCGCGCGCCTCTTGAACATGAGGTTGATGACTACTAAACTATTGACACACTTATAAAATATATCAAATATGATAACTATTAATATTCCACACACATCAATATCAAATATAATAAGTAAAGCAACATCATCAATATCAAATATAACAAGTAAAACAACACCATGATAAAATTAATAAAGGGACAGCAGCAACAATTTTTTAATCCCAGCAACATAAAACAATAAAACAAAAAAACAAAAAGAAAACAGCAAAATAAAAAAATAAAAAAAAGGGGACAGCATCACAGTAGCAGCAGAAATGGGACAGCATCACAACTCAGCAGCAGCTGTCAACGGGAAGGGAAAAAAACAAAAAACAAAACTGCTGCCTGCTGCTTTGCCGTCAACGGGAAGGGAAAAACAAAAAAGAATGCTGCTGTCTGCTGTCTGCTGTCTTGCCTTCAACGGGAAGGGAAAAAACAAAAACGAAATAAGAGGAAGAAGATATAACAGAGAAGAAACGAAAGTGAACAGTGAAAACGCGAACAGAAGAAGAAGAAGAAAAAAAAAATGAAAAACCAGCAAACGAAGAGGAGCGAAGAAGCGAAGCGAAGAAGCGAAGAAGATTACAAAAGAAGAAGATGAGAAGAAGAAGATGAAGTGAAGAATAGAAAAACGAAAAAAAAAAGAAGGAAACAACGCATACCTGGGCAGCGACGGAAGCAACTCAGCGGCGGCGGCGGCAGTGGAGGATGGCGCGACTCTTCAGCAAGGTTTCTTCTTCTCCTTCCATTATTTTCTTCTTCCCTTTTCTTCTCCGTGCCCTAATTCCAAACCAAATTAAGTTTGAAATGGTTTTTTGGTTAGAAATCGTGAACGGAGGATCGCGCGATGCCCTACGATCGCGCGATGCGCTTCGATCGTGCCTTCTGTGAGGCGCGAAAGCGCCTCAGGCGCGCCTGAGGCGCGCCTTTAACAACCCAGATTGAGGGTCTTCCGAAGGTGAAGGGTAAATCAGTCTTGTTTGTAATTGTGGACCGTTTATCCAAGTATGCTCATTTCATTCCCCTAGCCCATCTGTATACAGCGATCTCAATGGTTGCGATCTTCTTTACTGAGATATTCCGCCTCCACGGAATGTCTGAATCTATTGTCTCTGATCGTGACAAGGTTTTCCTTAGCTCCTTTTGGCGGGAATTGTTCCGACTTTGTGGAACCAAGCTATCTTTTTCTTCATCCTACCACCCACAAACTGATGGACAAACGAAGGTGGTTAATCGTACCATTGAAATGTATCTGTGTCGCCTTGTTGGGGATCAACCGCAGAAATGGCTTGAATGGCTTCCATGGGCTGAGTATTGCTACAACACATCTTTCCATACTGCTTTGGGGGCTACACCATTTCAGCTAGTGTACGAACGAGAGCCCCCTCATCTCCTATCTTATTCTGGAGGCACTACTTGTGTTGCTGCAGTAGATCATGCCTTGATGGAGAGGAATGAGGTGTTTCAGGTGGTGAGGGCACGTTTACAGCAATCCCAACAGCTGACCAAATTGGCTTTTGACTCCTCTCACCGTGAATTGAGCTTTGCAGTGGGTGACTGGGTCTGGCTGCGCCTAAAGCCTTATCGTCAACTATCGGTAGCTCGCTAACGTCATCACAAGTTGCTTCCCAAATATGTCGGTCCATTTCAGGTGGCGGCACGCATTGGGTTTGTTGCTTACAGACGATTTACCGCCTGATAACCGCATCCATGATGTTTTTCACATCTCATTGCTAAATCCATATAAGGGTTCTCCACCAGATAATGCGGGAACCTTATCTCAGATGTGTGAAGGCCAAGCTTTACTTATTCCCCAGACAATTCTGCGCAGCTGTCTTAACAGAGGGACACGGGAGTACTTAGTGCATTGGGCAGGTTCCTCAATTGAAGATGCTACTTGGGAACCGGCCTGGAAGTTTCTCTCCATCTACCCAACCTTCGAGCTTGAGGACAAACTCAACATCTAGGAGGGGAGTGATGATGTGGATGCCTTTGTTGGACGCCACTATAATCGGAAGCAAATTACTAGCTTGGAATAAATCTGCTACTACGTAATTTGACAATTTGAAATAAATCTACTACTACCTAATTAGCTACTGAATAAATCTGCTACTGCCTATTTGGTTACTATCCAAATTCTGCTACTGCCCAAATTTGCTACTGTTATAAGTAGAAATAAATAAAGGGCATTTATTTATTTGATTCTTTGTTTCCTTTAGGGATTGTCTTTTCCTTTTCTCCTTGAATAGTCCATGTAATTAACTCCTTATAAAAGGAGTGTTATTATCAATGAAGAGATGGAAGAAAAATTGAGTAATTAGGACTCTGTCTAGGACAAGTCTTTCATCCTCCCTTTCCCCCTTACATGTTGCATGACCAAGTACGTATCCGGATCTCGACCTGTGACTCGATCCTATACTCGGGACCATATCATACACATATTGATATGAAAGCATTCCACCCCGCTGGCAGTTTTTCAACACAAAGCAACTTAAACTATAATTTCTCCAAACAATCTTATTGTATGTAATGTCACCAAAAACTGTGAGCCCAATGCAATGATATATGGGAGCGAGCGCATGGAGAATGTGTGTTATAGCAATGAGTCCACTCAAAGATAGTGGGTTGCAAGTGAGGTCAGATTAACACAATGAAGGCAATGCTAAAGGCGTGGTGGTGGTGGTGGTGGTGGTGGATGGATAGATGCACAGAAGTGGGCCCTGGTACCAAATCTCATACAAAAGTGGATCAAAACTCACATGAGCTCTAATAAAAAATCAATACAGCATGACAATATATCAAAACTCACACAAACCCGAAACCACTTGAGGCAACACAAAGGATAATAATCTTAGAAAAGAAGTATCTCACACACAAAAAATGAGAACTCAGAAAAAGGAAATTTTATCATGCACATATTGTTCTAACATGGAAGGATTAGGGTTTCTTTTAAAGACAAACCCAAACAAAATTGAAAATAAATTAAAAAATATTCAAAGATAATAATAATTTTAAACATAAAAGGACTCAATCAGAAGGGGAGCCTTGGCGCAACGATAAAGTTGTTGCCATGTGACCAAAAGGTCACAGGTTCGAATCCTGGAAACAGCCTCTTGCAAAAAGCAGGGTAAGGCTGCGTACAATGGATCCTTCCCCGGGACCCCGCATGGCGGGAGCTTCGTGCACCGGGCTGCCCTTATAAAAGGACCCAATCAAACTAGGAAATAACAAAATTAGAAATGAGGAAAATAAACCAAACTAAATTAAACTTCTACCATAACTTAAACTACAATTCTAACTAAGACAATTACCAACTTGGAGATTACTTTACAGATTTATTCTCCTAAAGAAGAGAACCTATAAAAATAAAAGTCTTACAGATCTAAAACTTCTGAAACTTAAAATTCCACACTTGCATTATTCTTTCCCATTAAGGAGAATCTACTCCATAAGAGTTGACACTATTTCTGGTCGTTTTCAATCATAAACAACAATTGCAGCAACAGTTCCGTTCAACATAGTTTCTAACTAACTTTTGTACTGCATCACTATGTTCTTCAATTTTGTTTTTTTAAAAAAAAAACATACTCAAAGAGACATTGTAGCTATCCTATCAAGCCAATTTTGTTGTCACCTCAGCAAACTAGCTTATCAGCAAGATGGACATCAACGAATGCAACTTGTTTGTAAATTGTAATGTAAGTACTGGATGTCATAGTTCTGTAGCATGCAGTGAATGTAGAGGATAAAGTGATCGAGTAATTAATCTAGTTTAGAGGTACTAATTGGTCTATGTAGAGCACATGACAACATAGACAAAGATAAAAAGATGAAACAATCCTGTTCTCATTTCACAAACACTAGGTAACTGAGATTGCCGAACTCTCTCTTTAATCAATGAACCACAGTGAACACAAGTAGACAAGAGGATAGATTGGCAGGAGTTACATCAACCCATCAGACTAAAATAATGTCTGATAAAAATAAAAACAGAATATTAAAATTTGTTAGCCTTTTAAGAGTCTAGCTTGAACTTTGGTTGGTAACTTGGCTAAAACAGGTAAGTTCAAAGAGATTTGACTAAGCTAAGTTAGAAGAAGGTTTAATTCACCTAAGGAATAGAAATTAGATGAGGTAAAATTGGCAAGGTGAACGAGAGGAGATGATTTTGCTGGTTTAAGGTGGGTCTAGTGATTAAGATTGTAGGGTGAACACTTTGATCACTGGTTGATAGGATGAGATGACTAAAGGGGGACGATTCATAGGTAGGAAAAGTGAATACAAAGCTCTGAATTGATCAGAGGGAGCTCATCTACCCCTCAAGAGCTTTTTTCTCCTCCACATGTGGACCTTTCTAGAGAGCAACAGGGAGATCTATAGATGATGTTGGTAGAGCAGTAGTCTCAAGAAGGGGCTGTGACATGCTGAACTTCTTTTAACCTTCTACTGTAAGTCCACAGTGGTCAATGATTTATCTCTCAATAGAGGAGGATATGGAAATAGGCAATAAAGTGGGAATGTGAAGCATCACTACAATAGACAAAACAAATGATAAGTTGGAAGAGAAAACAATGGACTCAATGCAAAGTATAGACATAATAAATTAGGAAAGTAGCAATGGCCTTGCCACATGCAAGAGTAGTCAAAAATGATACACTTGATAAACCTGGAAGATAATTTATCTCTAACAGTTTCACAAATTCACTGGATGTTAAGTAACATCTTTGCTGCACTAGTCTACAAGAAAGAGTGACGACCTTAAAAATCAGCTTGTAGCTATGAGCATAGTTCTCCCTAAGTACAGATGTTGAGAAGTGATATAAGAAATCATGAGGGGGAAAGAGCCGTGAAGACAATTTCAACGTGTTGGTGAAATCATGCCCCTAAGCGTATAGCATGTGATTTTGATGTTTGGGCTAACTTTAAGTTATGAGATTCTTGTCATCCCACATGTGTGTCAAGTATGCAGGTGGTATTATAGGCACAATTGATGAAAATCTAAGTAGCTCGATTAGGATCAACCACTTTGTAGAATGAAGTCCTAGCAAGTTAGAGATGCTAAGTAGGGAAGATGAGGAGTCTTTAAGCATGGAAGTCTCTACGAAGACCTTTTGGCAAATGGTAAGCTGGAGGTTCAAAGAAATCCTCAATGGGCTCCATACCATTGGAGAACATGTGGAGAACCAAGACCTCATCAATCATGTTCATCCATGGTAGATGCCTAAAGCTATCAAGGAACCTTTCTTTAGTTAAGTAAATTAACTCTTTTGTGAATTCGAATTTCATAAACAAGCTAATAGAGTCAAAAAAAAAAAAAAAAAAATCTTGCAGAAAAGAGGTCAAAGAAGAAGAAGAAGAAAAGAATGAGACCAAATCCGAGTTGGGAGTTCAAAACCAAGGCGAGGGGATATCTCTACTAGTGAGATGGCGAACTTTATGAAGAAGATGGTGAGGAAGAGTAAAAGGTATAATAAAAAGGATCTAAAGTAAGATCTTCAAGGATTCAAAAAAGGAATGTAAAAACACAGGTAAAACAAAGCCAAAAACTAGTGCTACTTGAAATAGAAAAGGTCATTACAAGGTGGACTGCTTGGAGCTTCAAAACAATAGAAAACACAAAAGAAGGCCCTCAAGTACACTTGGGATGGCTCATCATCCTTAAAGTCCTCGAATGAAGAGCTTTGTTAGGTGACATGGCACATGACATTTATGGCCATTGACAATGGAGTGGAGGATTCAACCACAGGAGCAAGGAAAAAGTTTCATGTAGCAGGGAGGAAGCTTCGTTATGCAAGGAGTCATCGTCTAGCAACAATGAGGTAGTATTTCCTGAACTGCATAAACTATATAAAATTATAGCATATTTGACTAGTTTTTGGGCTCAGCCAAAGGAAAAGGTCAAGTCACTCAAAATGAAAGGAACTTAAGGTCCTTAAGGAGGAGACCCCCTCATCTACTATTTGCAAGGATCAAGAGGGAGTTCATCGTAAGTTGAAAAACTTGAGGAAGAGAATTCCTCTTTGAAATTTTAAATAAAAAATTTGAGAAAAAGTTTGCAGCAGTTCACATCAAGCTCCAAGTATCTTGATATCATACTTGGGAATCAATGGGTTGGCTTTGGCTACAAGACAAAGCAAAAGGAAGTGACTTATGAATTCCTAATTTGTAGAAACATGTCATTAATGCCTAAAACCGCCACTAAAGACATTTCTAGCACTAAAATTGTTAAAGGTTAGGTACCTAACCATTGTTTAATTAATGTTATTGGACCCAAAAGTTTGGGTACAAAAACATTTATTTTTTGTATTTAAATAGGCACAAGTCAAGGAGGAGCACTCAGATGATTGGTTCACGGAAACAAGTGCTCAAGGCATATGATCGAGGATGCAAGGAAATTCATATCCATCAAGTCCAAGGATAAGGGAAATGTGATTATAGTAAGGATCTTAACCTAACAACATAGGTAACATCGAGTTTTCTCAAATTTTGTCAATAAAAGAGTTTTATTAGTAGAGGGAATGAAGTTTAATTTATTAAGTGTGAGTCCATTATATGATATCATACAAAGTTAGCTTCGCTCAGCAAAATGTTTGGCAAAACACAATGAGCTAGGTACCATCATGTTAGTAGGACATAAGAAGGACAACATCTATAATATCAATTTTTCTTGCATTACTAACGTTTCTACTATCTCATATTCTCATGTCGTGAGAATAAGAAGGTTGATTGTGGCCATGGTTTTAAATAGTGCCAAATAGCGCGCTATTTCACACTACGATCAGCGAACGCTACATAGCGTTCGCTGATTAGCGATTGTCCCGAATAGCGTGGGCTATTCGAGACAATAGTGTCGATAGCGCGCGATAGCGTGCGCTATCTTACTTAGCGACCCATAGCGTGTGATAGCTTGGGCCGCTAAGTCCCAAGCTTCGAGCAACTAGGGCAAAGGCAGAGGCGCGGGGCGGAGAAACTAGGACAAAGGAAGAGGTGAGGGGCAGCAAAACTAGGGCAAAGGCAGAGGCGAGGGGTGGCGAGCGGCAAGGAACAACAAGGGGCGAGAGCGGCGAGGGGCTGCGACAGGAGGTGAGGTTTTCTACTTCCTTTTCGTTTTCTTGAATTGCTTTTAGTTCGATTAATTTGTTCGGTGAATTTTTTATAATCAACCCTCAACAGTGTTTTTTCCTTTCGATTTTGCTTTTCTTTAGCTTTTAAATTTTTATAATCAAACAGTCAATTAATTAATTATTCTGATTTTTTTTCTTTTGTTTTTCTAAGATTTTGATTGTATATTTGGAATTTGCAATATCTACAAATTTGTCAAAAAAAAAAGATATTGGTTAGAAGTATTGTTATCAAAAGAAGGGGGGAAAATCTGTTCGATGCAAATTTTGTCACCATATATCAATGGATGATACTGATTATTTTTAGATTATGTTGTTTTAATTATAAGACTTTTTAAATTGTTGTTTTGGTTATGTTGTTTTGGTTATAAGCCTTTTTAAATTGTTGTTCTTGGATATTTTATTATTTTGGCATGTAATGAACTATTATGATTAATTTTAGATTATGTTATTTTTATTTTACTTATATAAGTATATTTTATTTTTTAAATTTAAAAATTGGCATGCATGAAAAGCTTGCGCTATACGTTTCGCTATTTACGCTACTCGATGATAAGACAAAAACGGTATGAACCAACGCTACGCGATTTAAAACATTGGTTGTGGCATAGGATGTTGGCACACACCAACATGAAACAAATTGCAAAAGTGGACAAGGTGGAGATGGTAAAGGGGCTTGCCTAAGATTTGGTACAACAAGGACAATTGTACAATGCATGCCAAAAAGAAACAAAAAGGAAACAAAGGTCACTCACAAAGGTATAAATATAACTAAGACATCTTTACCGCTTAAACTTATTCACATGGACTTGTTTGATAGTCATAATACTAACTCATACAATGGAAACAAATATTGTTTTATAATTGTAGATGACTATACTAGATACACTTGAGTGTCCATTCAAAATGCATCAAATATAAAGATAAATGAAGAACCCAAGTATCAAAATATTAATAACAAAGACAATTTGTGGGGAAAAAAACATTTTCTTCTCCATGTAGCTCTATTAAACTTGAGTCAATTCACATATTGTGATATAAAATAAATAATAAGCGGAAAATAACATAAAGTCCACTTTGCTATCTCTGGGCTTTTATTGGTAAAAAAAGGTATTATTGCTCGAAAAGAAGGTGGAAGAAAATAATTGTTGAAGCAAACAGAAATTAAGAAAGTGTCGCTTGCTCCAAAGAAAATTGAAAAAATGGTAGGAAGTTCTAATTAATATAAATGTTGTAAGCTTCAAACGTAAAGAGAGTAGCAGAAACTCAGCACAATCATAGTGGTCCTTAAGCAGGTCCTAACAAGTTAATATATGACTTCTCCTCACATCAACATTTGCAATGGAGGTGACTGAAAAAAACCTTAAACCTTGAAGGAAAATGGCGTTCAGGGAAGACCCCATAACACATTGTAATTTAACTGATTTGTTCACAATTAAGTTTAGCACATCTTGGAACTATGGTCGAGATAGTTTTGCTAAAGATGCAAAGATGATATTGAAACTTGTGTAGCAATTTCATGTTGACCTTACTGGCAGAAAATAGGATATGCATCAACGTTATACAATTATCAGATGGAGCAATAATACATAGGCGTTTGAGAGCTTACTTCGCAGGGTATGTTATTTCCACTTGTTTAATGTCTTTAGAAACAGACTTCAAAAATATCTCTGAAGGCTTTACTCCCGATAACAGCCGCGACCCTAAACTGAAACAAATAACACCGCTCCATACTCCGCACACAATCTAAAAAAGGAAAAGAGAAAATCTATGGGATGCAACAGAGAACAAGCATTTTGTGGAATCGAGAAAGGGTACCTGTGTAATCTGCTCTTTAGGGTTCCAGCTGGAGCCTTTTCAAGACCAATCCATGCGCGATTCATCTGAAACGAAACAAAAAAGTAATGGTTAAAAAAGAGTACTTACCAAAGAAAGCAACTTGGAACCAAATGGGTAGTGTGGAGCAAGAACTGAACTTTATCGGCGATAAAATCGACGACGAACTCTGCTCTCTCCTGGGCAGAGCGGCCGCCATCGGAAGAGATCCTTTTCCAGAGATCCCGCAGTGTAGGCACTGGCTGCAACGAAGCGTCGGCGCCAGAGGCAGCCTCATTGGAGAGTCCGAAGCACCAATTCCTCCCCTTGACCGGGAAGACCACCAGTCGAGCTCTCATGCTCCCAGATAATCACCACCCGGGCCCACCAAGAATTCGAGATTCTGAACCCGGACTGTATCGAAGAGTAGCAAACCCTAGCGGAGCAGATCGCCGGGGACGGCGTGCAACGATTTGTCGGCGGAAGGGAAGGCGGCGCGCTTCTGCTGTGGAGACCGGCCGGTCGGTTCAAGAGTCGGAGTCCGTATGATCCGACGACTTTATACGGCTCAAGGTAAAACCTCAAATCAAATTTAGAAAATATCAAATGTTATAATAAAATAATACTATTTAATTTTAAAATTATAAGAAAATTATTTATTTATTTGGAAATTCTCCGCCTGCCTGCTGTCAAAGCCCCCTTTTCCACTCTTTCTCCTGAGTATGCTGATCGATCTGCCGCCGTTTCTCCCAATTGCTGCTCTGGTGTTTGTCCAATCGCTCAGCGGCGATCTTTCACTCATTTTTTATTTACGAGGATAGGAGGAGTATGAGTCCATCCACATCCCAGCAGCTAACCCTTGGTTATGCTTCTCTCCTTGGAGGTAATGCTATGCACTCGATTCACCTCGATCTTTCGATGGATTACTACCTTGGTGATCATCTGCAGTTATTACTCAGTTGACTAGATGATCGTGTCTATTTGGGCTGAAAATTATGATTTTTGGCGATGTCGGCTTATTTTTCCTTGTCGATTTGGTCGTGCCAACTGATTTGTCATATAGTTTTTGTTTAGTTGGAATCTCTGATTCTTCCATCCTCTCAAGCTGAAGTTTTCCTTATTGTTATTTATTTACGTCATGAGAATGTTTCTGGACTCTTTATCCGATCTCTCTTGACTTTTTTAATTCTGTTTGTTTGGTTGAGCAGGAAATTGCCAGGCCTGTTCATGAAACAATTTTTTTTCCTCTTAGAAAATAGAAATATCGTGTATTTGTCATGAATCACTGTAATTTTTGTTGAGCGACAAAAATTCCCTGAAGAAAATTAAATTGTGTTGAAGATTATTGGAGCGGTCCTTGTTTGATTAATGAATATTCTTTGTTTGGTAACTTAATTTTGTAGTTGGCGGAAAGGCTCATAGTATGTTAGCTTTGATTAGCAAGTTGTGGAAAGGCCCATACCCTCAATACCTAGATGCACTAGAGTCTCTAACACCCCTTCTTTGCTTGCCTATCAGGTTTACTTATTACTTATCTCATTGTAGGTCTCTGAACTATCAAACCAGCGATCATTCCATGCTCCTCATTGTAGAGTTCACCTTGCTGGAACTTTGATCCTTTGGATGCATTAGACTTGCTCCATGTCATCCTTTGTCTCGCCTTCAAGTTCACCTTATTATGAGCCTCTGAGCTATAGAGCACAATCCAACCCACTCGACGACCACATCGAGTCATCCAATAGAACCAAAACAACTTGACTATATCGAGTGACCGAGCTCTCAAAGCTTCTATATGCACTTTGCCAAATATTTATATACATGATGCACATGTACACTGGTCAAATTAAATGTAAACCCTTTGTCAAATACATTAAATACTTAATCAAACCTGGATTTTTGGAAGCATCTTGCACCAACAAAAGTTTATACAACAATAATGTTATATTCAACTCTTCAGTAAATCAAACACATTAATGGCACTCCAAGAATTTCAAACTTTATCTTCACAAGGTATAAAATTTGTTTTGTTTTGAGTATTGATTCCAAACTTAACTCTACTCACTTTGTAGTGACCATGGCATTGTTTTTCTTGAAAGTGTATCCTAAGACTAATAGTTAGTACTTGCTGAATAAAAACTTGTCAGTTGCACTTAAATTGTTTTTTGCAGCTTTTTGTTGGATTAAAGCAACAAACTTACCAGTATCCTTTTTCTTCTGTTGCCTGTGATTCTATGTTGTAATTATAACCTTTAAGAATGGGATAAAGCAATCTGATGGTGGAGAGTAAAATAGTATGTATAACACTCATCTTCTCTTAATGGTTATTATCAATTGAATGTAATTTAATTTTCAGTTGATTGCAGCAACAAGCAATTGATGGAGGAGAATTACATAGCATATGTACAACTCCTCTCCTCTCAGTGCCATTAGTTTAAATTTTTTGAAAGAATTTTCACTTTCAACTAATTGTAGCACAATTTGGAGGAATCAAATGACAAATTCTGTGTTGCTATAACTCGTCAAATTCTCACCCAACACAATTGATGAATAAGTAGATGAGGAGAGGGAAAACCATTAGCTTCTTGCATTTCCTTTCCACTGCTTTTTTTGTTAGAAAGAAAAATTGGGCAATGATAAGGAATATGGTATATGTTTTATATATTAGAAGTGTGGTCTAAGAAACTACACTAGCTCTTAACTCCTTAACCCGGAAAGCATAAAATAGATCTTAAAATAATTATGAATTTTTAAGGTCAGGTTTAAACTCCATTGCATGTGAACAATGAATTGTTCATCCAAATATGACATCAGCAAAATTAGAGAAAATTTTCTCTAGGGTTTTCCTTCATCTATTTTGGCAAAAAAAATTCTGTCATCTTATTTCTACTCATGTTTCCTTCCCTTGTAGGAAACAAGCATTTAGTTTATTTGCTTCTAGAAAATAATAGTCTTCTCCTCAACATTATCATTTCCACTCCCTATGACTATTGCGAAGAAGTAGACACTTTTTCACCCTCTTAATAGTTGCACCATTTTCTTATTAATTAGAAAAGACTTGAAAAGTGGAAGATGTTGACTCATTGCTAGGGGCGAGCAAGAAAAATGAAAAAAAAAAACATGCTAGATAAAGTTGGTGAAGTGATTGTTCCTTATCCTTAGAAATAACAACTAAAGGAAGATGTAATTTCGCCTAGTTGGGAGAGAAAAATACAAACTAAGAATTTGATTCCTAACAGGTTTTACACTTTATAAAGGGTTATTTACACTTATAAAGGATTATTTTAATGGATCATTTTATTTAGGAGAATTAGTTAATTAAGATAGTTTTCATTTGATAATTATCTTGCATAGAGATAGTGTATTTATCCCAAATTTGATTGAGACCTTGAGGTAAAAGATTCCATTTTACCATGTGCTAGCGTTGGATCATCGAAAGGATTGTAGGAGTTGGCAAGGAGAATAATTTCTACATGTTAGGGCGTCTCCCACCGTTCAGATTTTATTGTATTTTTTGCAATTTTACCAATATTTTATTTGTGCTAAATATCGCTAGTGGTACGATCTGTCTTTATTGTTATTTGTTGATTACTTGGTAATATTGAAATTCTGACAACACTCTATCCTCTCATGTTGATTTAATTTCATTTGAGCACACATTATACGCGAGATAAATGAGTGAAATGTAACTGAGTCAAATTCAAGTTGTAAACATATATATATTGTTGGATATATGTGAATGGAGAAGAGGTGGAAAAGGCATGGAGTTCCATTGTGAATGGGACTTTAGTCCCACATTGGGAGCTTCAAGACATGTTGGTTAGTCTATATTGATTCACATGCATTGAGGATGTGAACAAATGCATGGAGAGACTCTCTCACGTGTGGGTGCGCAGAGAGTGCAAATCCAGGGCTCGGATTGCACTGAACTATGTTGACTCATGTGCAGGCACGACCTAGGTAAATCTTTTTGTTATTTGTGTAACAAATGCATTAAATAAGGATTAATGCAGCCGATTGAAACGTTGGCATTTCACGGCTGGCGAATAATGATCTGTAAACGATCATAACACTACCCTTTGGTCTTCAGATCTTATATAAGGAGACTACGACAACATGCAAAAGGTTACACACACGAAAGGCTAAATCTCCACCTACATTCCCCATCTCCTCTATCGTGCATTTCCTGCACGAGTGCCCGTGATAGCAGTCGGGTACCTCTCAGTTTGCCTAAACCATCAGTGCTTGGTGGGAATCACGGTTCACCGTTGTATCCTGTGAAACAGACGACTTAAGAAAGCCTCAAAGCACAGCTGGAGATGGGACGAATCTATTTCAAGGAAACTACGTTCGTCGCAGGTCTCGATTTACTCAATTCACTCGTTTAACCGCTTTCTAGGCTTCGCTCTACTGTTCGCCCAACAACTCGCTCGACAGAAGCCTTCAACTTGCTCGGCAGCAACTCGCTCGGCAGAAGCCTTCGACTCGCTTGACAGTAACTTGCTCGGCGGAAGCCTTGGATTCGCTCGGTTGGCCACTTCGCTCAGTCGGACTCTTCGTTCGGTCAGCCTTAAGCTTCGCTCGGTCGGTCACTTCGCTCGGCCGGCCACTTCGCTCGGTCGACCTCTTCGCTCGATCGGCCTCTTCGCTCGATCGGACTCTTCGCTCGGTCGGCCACTTCGCTCAGTCGGACTCTTCGTTAAGTCAGCCTTAAGCTTCGCTCGGTCGGCCTCTTCGCTTGGTCGGCCTTAGCCTATTTCGCTCGGTCGGCAGCTAAATCACCCGGTCGGCCACTGTGAAGCCTGCGTTAAGCACTTGGCAGATACCAGCTTCTGCTGGCAGCCTGAGATTATCAGCTCAGATCATTTCAACAGTTAAGTGAAGTTAAATTCTGTATAATTTTAAATTCAACTAAGTCCCCAAAAATCTCTGACAACATATTGTTCTCGCCAACAATCTTTAACAGATTTTATTTCTGTTAAGATGGCCACAGAACAGAATGTTGAGATGCAACAGACTCAACACCTGAAGGCTCCCTCAGCCCCGATTGGAACTGTGTCAATCAATCATGGGAAAAACCAGAGAAGTTCAGTAGACTGAATTTCAAGACGTGACAGTATAAGATGCTCTTCTACTTGACCACACTCAACCTGGCTCGGTTCTTGACCGAGGACCCTCCCAAACATGCTAAAGATGCTGATGCGTAGACCATCAGTGCAGTGGAGGCATGGACTCATTCTGAGTTCCTTTACCGAAACTACATCCCTAACTACCTTGCCGACTCGATGTACGTTGTGTATAACATAAAGAGAACTGCTAAGGAGCTGTGGGAGTCCCTGGACAAGAAGTACAAGACGAAGGATGTAGGAGCCAAGAAGTTCATCATGGGTCGATTCCTGGATTACAAAATGGTTGACTCCAAGACGGTGATCAGCCAAGTCCAGGAACTTCAGGTGATCTTGCACGAGATCCACTCAGAAGGGATAATTCTAAGTGAAACCTTCTAAGTGTTGTTATCATTGAGAAGCTGCCTCCCTGTTGGAAGGACTTCAAGAACTATCTGAAGCACAAGCGGAAGGAGATGAATATGGAGGAACTCATTGTTAAACTTCGCATCGAAGAAGACAACAAGAGTTCAGTTGTTCTCTCAGGCTACTGTGAAAACCAACGTGGTCGAGCACGGTCAAAACTCAAAATAGAAGAACCCCAAATCTTCCAAGATGGGGCCCAAAGGAGGCATCAGCAAGAAGAAGTTCTCTGGGAAGTGCTTCAACTGTAACCGAGTGGATTACAAATCTTCGAAGTGCAGGAAGCCGAAGAAGAAGCAGAAGGCCAACCTGAACAAGAGACCAAAAATGGACGACCTCTGCACAGTGATCTCAGAACTGAACCTAATCAGTTCAAACTCGTGGCAATGGTGGATCGATACTGGAGCCACCAAACATGTGTGCTGCAACAAGGAGCTGCTCCACAACTTCGAAGAAGTCATTGGAGACAAACTGTTCATGGGGAACTCAGCAACCTCGGACATCATGGGCCAAGGAAAAGTGGTGCTGAAGATGACCTTGGGCAAGGACCTCACTCTGAACAATGTGTTGTATGTTCTGGAGATTCGGAAGAATCTAGTGTCCGAAACACTGTTAAGCAAGCATGGCTTTCGCATTGTTTTTGAGTAGGACAGTTCAAGAATAGAATGTTTGTAGGAAGGGGTTATTTATCTGATGGGTAGTATGAGCTCAATGTAATGGCAATTAGGCCTAAGATAAATAAAAATGAAAGCTCTTCCACTTATATGCATGAGTCTTTATGTTTGTGGCATGGTAGACTAAGACATGTTAACTACGATGTGTTGCGTAGATTAATAAACATGCAAAACATATCTACATTCCACCTTGACCCAAAACACAAGTGTGAAATTTGTGTTGAAGCGAAAATGATAAGTTCATCCTTTCAACATATTGAAAGAAGCAATGAACCACTAGGGCTAATTCACACTGACGTGTGCGACCTTAAAGGTACACCAACACATGGTGGGAATAAATACTTCATCACTTTTGTAGATGATAACACAAAATATTATTATGTGTATTTTCTCAAAAGTAAGGATGAAGCTATAGAGAAATTTGCTCTCTATAAAAATGAGGTTGAAAACAAACTTAATAAAAAGATTAAGGTGGTTCGAAGTGACCGAGGCGGTGAATACGTATCACCGTTCGCTGAGTTGTGTATTGAACATGAGATCAGACACGAGACAACAGCTCCTTATACTCCTCAGCAAAATGGAGTTGTTGAGCGAAAGAATCAAACTCTGAAGGAGATGATGAATATTCTTCTATTAAACTTTGGATTGTCAGAGTTCATGTGGGGGAAAGTTATGTTAACAACTAATTACCTTTTAAATAAGGTGTCCCGAAAGAAAATAGATAAGAGCTCTTATGAGTTGTGGAATGGAAGACAACCGTCCTACAAATATTTATGAATGTGGAGGTGTCTTGTCAAAGTGTTGGTGCTTGATCCAAAAAGGATTAAGATAGGACCAAAGATTGTTGATTGCATATTTATTGGATATGCACAGAACAGCAGTGTGTATCAATTTGTTGTATATGAATTACAAATACCGGAGATACACAAGAATTCGATAATAGAATCGAGAAATGCCTCGTTCTTCGAGCTTGTGTTTCCGCATAAGATCCGAGAGGATGCTAGCTCCTCAAAGCGGACATATAAAACACAAGGTGAAGATGATGATGAGGAACCAGTGGAGGTTGAGCTTAGAGGGAGCAAAAGAGATCGGGTAGAAAAATCCTATGGATCGGATTTTATCATTTTCATGTTGGCTATGTGAAGTCAAAGGATAACCTAGCGGATCCGCTAACCAAAAGGTTAAATCGAGAGTTAGTTGCAAGCTCATCACGAGAAATGGGCTTAATGTCGTTGTCAGCGATCAGTACAGAGGACACCCAACCTATGCTAACTGGAGATCCCAAGAACTAGGTTCAAAGGGATAACTAATTTGCACTGACTAGACACACTATGGGGGAACGACCCAATGAATCAATGAAGGATGGAGGTTAAGCACACGGCTTTTAATGATCCAAGAAGAGTAATGTGGAATACTCTAAAGGGATCACCTATGTAAGAAAGAAGTGGGGCCGCTTCGAAAATAATTGGAGACACAATTCTTAAAGCTTCTCACAGAATCAGGCGTGTTCATGGACAAGAACAAACACACTCATGAGAACTGAGTTGTATCAAAGAGAGTCTTAGATGAGATATGTCAATGCTTACACAGACAGCAGAACAGTTCAAAGACATCAGTCTACTGTCAGCGAGTAAGCAAACAGATCCCACAAGGGAAGGTTCAAAGGATAAAACTTACATATCCTATACTGGACTCAACTGCTGAATGTTATCACATACTCTATCTCTATTCATGTGGGGGATTGTTGGATATATGTGAATGGAGAAGAGGTGGAAGAGGCATGGAGCTTCATTGTGAATGAGACTTTAGTCCTATATTAGGAGCTTCAAGGCATGTTGGTTAGTTTATATTGATTCACATGCATTGAGGATGTGAACAAATGCATGGGGAGAGGCTCTCTCTCACGCGTGGGTGCGCAGGGGTGCAAATCCAGGGTCCGGATTGCACTGAACCATATTGACTCATGTGCAAGCATGACCTGCGTGCGCCGAATGTCGGACTGGTCGGAACAATTTGCCCAAGTGGAACAAACATTTTGTCAGGTAAACCTTTTTGCTACTTGTGTAACAGATGCATTAAATAAAAATTAATGCAGTCGAGTGAAATGTTGGCGTTTCACAGTTGCCGAATAATGATCTTTAAACGCATTAACACTACCCGTTTCACAGCTGGCGAATAATGATCTGTAAACGATCATTAACACTATCCTTTGATCTTCAGCTCTTATATAAGGAGGCTACGACCACAAACAAAAAGTTGCACACACGAAAGGCTGAATCTCCACCTACGTTCCCCATCTCTTCTATCATGCATTTCTTGCTCGGTGGAGTGACCGTGATAGTGGTCGGGTACCTCTCAGTTCGTCATGACCATCAGTATTTGGTGGGAATCACGGTTCACCGTTGTATCCTGGAAACAGACGACCTAAGAAAGCCTCGAAGCACAGCCGGAGGTGGGGCGAATCTATTTTAAGGAAATTGCGTTCGTCGCAGGCCTCAGTTTACTCAGTTCACTCGTCCGACCGCTTTCTAAGCTTCGCTCTGCTGTTCGCCCAGCAATTCTCTCGGCAGAAGCCTTCAACTTGCTCGGCAGCAACTCGCTCGGCAAAAGCCTTCGACTCGCTCGGCAGCAACTCACTCGGCGGAAGCCTAAGCTTCGCTCGGTCAGCTTCTTCACTCAATCGACCTCTTCGCTCGATCGGACTTTTCGTTCGGTCGGCCTTAAGCTTTGCTCGGTCGGCCTTTTCGTTCGGTCGGCAAAAGCATTCGATTCACTCGGTCGACTTTAGCCTATTTCACTCGGTCAGCAGCTAACTCGCCCAGTCGGCCACTATGAAGCCTGCGTTAAGTATTTGGCAGACACCAGCTCTTGTTGACAGTGTAAGATTATCAGCTCAGGTCATTTCAACGGTTAAGTGAATTTAAATTCTGTGTAAATTTAAATTTAATTAAGTCCCTAAAAATCTCCGACAACGTATTGTTCTCGCCAACATATACTTCCAAAGTTGAGATTCCGAAATAATGATATATAGTCATCACTTCCAGTCAGGAGTCATCTATTTATTGAATTGGGTATCTCAATTTTCTCTCTTGTTAAAGATACAAAACAAAAAATCATATCAAAGTTCCTGGGTGGCTGGATATCATTAACTTTGCAGAATTCAATGGATAGCTAAGAATCCATGTGGTCCACCTCGTATAGTTATAGTTAGTTACGAACATAAAATGATGATGAGGATTAAAGCTACTGATTGGACTTGGGCATTATTTAGATTAGGACCTCCCTTGTGCTCGTTAGCTAACTGTATCTTGGTTTTGTTGCATTTTTGCTTTCTGATGGAGTACTTGTCGTTTTGTTGCATAAACTCAATGATAGTTGGTGGAGTAATGGGGTATGTGAAAGGAGGAAGCCAGATGTCATTAGTTGCTGGAGGGACATCAGCTTTGGTGCTGTATCATGTGTACGCACAACTCCCTGAAAGACCAGTGTATGCATCATCCCTCGGACTAGGTTGGTTGCGAACTTCCGTCGAAAATTCAAGTCGTGGCCTTCAGGTTTTTCGTAGTAGCAGTTTTTCTTTCTTGTTTTGATACTGAGTTATCTCTGTTTGGAATGTCCAGGCACCTCTGTGACTCTCCTGGCTGTGATGGGTTCTCGTTTCATGAGATCAGGCAAGTTGTTTCCTGCAGGCGTTGTGTCTCTTGTGTCCCTGGTCATGGCTGGGGGTTACCTTCGTGGCATTTTAGGTAGTGTCTGAAGTGACATCTTTTTAGTTGTTAGAGACAATGGAAAACAGACAATGTGTGGTCGAATAACTTCAAATAATTTTGCACCAAACTTTGTATTGGCGGTAGGTGATGTCTTATACTGATACCAAACATTATAGCTACAAAATAAATGAGCCGTTGTGCAATATCTTCCATAATATCTTGCTGTAAATAAGCCATTGTGTTAAGAGTAAAATATCGTTTGTGATATTTTGTCGTACGACTAGTGATACTAAAATTATATTATTTTTTTTTCACTACAATAGAAAATAAAAGAGCTTTTTTTTTTATTTTCATTACCACCTATTTTTTAAAAAAATATTAAAAGGCATTATATATTTAATATTATTGTAATAATTTTAATTAAAGCTGCTCTAATATATTTAAAATTATTAAGCAATTATAGTTAAATTTATTTTATTATTGATTAAAATTATTAAAGTATTAATTATAATTAATTAAATTTATTTAAAATTGATTTAATTTGGTCTTCCAAACATAGAGGTAATTTAGTAATTTTGACAAAAGCCGTTTTGATATTTTAAAAAATAAAATACATTTTAAATATATTGTTTTAAAATAAAATGTCTAATAATGAAATAAAAATAATTTTTTATAATTCAAATTTTCCTGATTAATCTAAAAATAGAGGGTCTGTTTTTCTATTTGTGGTCATTTATAAGGTAACAGGTTTTGCATATTACCCCAAAAAAAACATATCCATTTTTAGTTGTTAGAGACGATGGAAAATAGACACTAGCTTCTAATAATTTTGTACCAAACTTTGTGAGGTGATGTGTTATACTAACACCAAACATTATATATAGAAAATAAATGAGCCGTTGTGCAATGTCCTCTATGATATGTTGTCGTAAATGAGTCGTTGTATTAGAGTAAAATATCATTTGTGATATTGGTGATACTAGAACTATATTATTCTTTTCACTGCAATAGAAAATTAAAGAGCATTTTTTTTATTTTCATTACCTCTTATTTTTAAAAAAATATTAAAAGGCATGGTATATTTTAATATTATTATAATAATTTTAATTAAAGCTGGTCTAATATATTTAAAATTATTAAGTAATTATAGTTAAAATTATTTTATTATTGATTAAAATTGTTTAAATATTAATTACAATTAATTAAATTTATTTAAAATTGATTTAATTTGGTCAAATGTTTCCAAACATAGAGGTAATTTAGTAATTTTGACAAAAGCCGTTTTGATATTTTTTAAAAAAATAAAATACTTTTTTAATATATTGTTTTAAAATAAAATGTCTGGTAATGAAATAAAAATGATTTTTTATAATTCAAATTTTCCTGATTAGTCTTAAAAATAGAGGGTCTGCCTTTTTCTATTTGCGGCCATTTACAAGGTAACAAGTTTTGGATATTACCCCCAAAAAAAAATACCACATTTTTTGATCAAATCACGTATCTTGATCCCAATTTCTTTCTATAATATCCCTCTTCTTTGTTCGTTCTTTCACCTCTGCCCAACAACACAACGAGATGTAAGTCGATGACGGTGGCCAACTCTGTCGATTTTAAAAGGGATACTAGAGGTGATCTTTCCTCATCCTTCCATCCCAACTTTATTCACTCTATTTTCATGATCCTCGTGTCGTTGTGTTGTATTTTTTCAACATTTGATTTCTTTTTTTAGTTTTTTTGTTATTATTAGAGGTAAAGCCCGACTAGTCGAAAAAGTTGGTCATGAGAAGAGGAAAATGAGCATTTTTTGAGAATGAGACTATTCGTTGATCTTTCATCGGAAGGTGACTCCGGTCGCAGGAGTGTTGGTGTCTCTCCATGGTGAAATAAGTTTTTGATTTCAGATTAAAGATCAAAATTTCGTGTATTTTAGGGTGGTTTTATTTTTTAACCAATAGTTGTTTGATGTAATGCAAGGAGGGTGACGATGGAGGAAACTCGCCGAGACTAATATGAAGAAGTATGGATGAGAGATTATATTTTGTTAGAGAAAAAAAATAAGACTATGTATGCATTTGATCGAACTTCCATGTATTATTTAATTTTATCATTGATATTGGCCTGTGTTAAATCAGTAATGGATATTTTGTGTCTTTTTATTTGTTTATCAAAAGAAGATTAATTGTATTATCTTTCGAACGATTTATTTGTTTATCTTAAGGAGCTCACATAGAATGTTGAAGTCTATTTATTGAAAAGTTAAATCATAGACTAGATTATCTTCAAATATTTTACAATTTCAATATAACATCAAAAATAATAAACATAAACAAGATCATAAAGGTAAACTAGTGTTGCTAGTTTTTTGAAATTAACAACACAATATTGTTGATTTCTTAAAATCAACGACAACATGGTGTTATTGGTTTCTGAAAATCAGTAATATCTATGTTGGTGGTTTTCAAAAATCAGCAACACATGAGTTGCTAGTTTTTGAAAATCAGCAACACATGTGTTGCTGGTTTTTGAAAATTAACCTCGCGTTGCTAATTTCTAGAAACCAAAAGTTATGTATTCTCAAAAATTAAATCAGCAACATGTTGCTACTGGTTTTTTTTTAAATCAGTAAGACTGTGTTATTGATTTTCAAAAATCAACAACATAACACACTTTTAAAA